>NC_136059.1:1129772337-1130972337 GCF_964261635.1 Lissotriton helveticus | reverse complement strand
GTGAGATCAGGTGAGAAGGTGTGTTTGAGTGGGCCAGTTTGAGACTGATCAAAATTACAGCTGGTTTGGTTTCCATGACAATTGGGGTTCTTTTCCACTTCTACTAGGCATTTCCATAGCCCCTTAATAATCATTCTTGGCAGGTACTTGGATACTCACATTACTCCTCTAGAAAACATGGAGCTGGCGGTGCTAAGGGATGGTGATTATTTTCATGATGACAACATGTGCCAAGTGAAGGGAACAGCAATACACCTGCAACAAGGTGCTTTTCTAATGTTCGATCATGCCTTACCTACTAATGAGTGAAGTGCGCCTTTAGTTGTACTTTCCGTCAATTCTCAAAACCAGCCCTTCCACTTTGGAATGGGTTTGTGTTGCCTGACAGACAGATGATCCATACTTAAGCAGGAAGACCTAGAGTTGACAGGTAGGGAAGCTTGTTGGCAGCAGGGGCCACAATGGCTCGCGGGTGGTGAGGCGGGCCGTGCGGGGGTTTGTCACGTGGGAGGGGGTCACGCCTATTAAAAAAAACATTTAAACAATAATAAACTTACCGTTGCGCCGGGTCCTGCATCCCAGCTCTTGCTCTTCTCTGTCTCCGATGGAAGCACAGCCAGGCCCCACTGGCCAATCACAATGCATCAATGCAACGTTGTGATTGGTAGGCACCCAGACTCCCCTGACCAATCACAACGCTGCAATACAGCGTTGTGATTGGTTTTGAGAGTCCTGGTTGGATGCTCAACCAGGAAATGGGGGCCTGGGCACGTTCTCCATGCAGGCTCTAATACAGCATGCATGGAGAACGGAGAAGGTGTGTCTGACTGGTTTGGGCGGCCCGAGATGGCCGACCAAACAGCCATTGCGCACTTAGAAGTGGGGAATCCACTCCTCTCCTGCCCTGCTCCAAGAGCCTGCCTGCCCGTCAAGCAGCACAAAGCATAAAATGGTAATAACTTAAAGTTATTACCATTTTAGGCTTCTGCTTCGCACTGCTTGAAAGCAGTGAGGCGGCGCTCCTTCGCCATAGCGGAGGAGCCGCCACTGCTTGTTGGGAAGTTTTCCTTAAAATGGCACATAAATGACAATTTTCTTTATCTGAGTCTTGCCTTTATGCTAATATAATGGATAGTGCAAATGCTACTTGTCTTTTTTTCATTACAAGTATCTCAAAATTCTTTGTAAATTTAACAGACAGCTCACACTTGCACGACTCCCCTTTTAGCCCCGAGTGCAAGCAGGTGGTCATATCAAGTATCATGGTACTTTTCCTGTGTGTCCTAGAGGTGTAGAATTTAATATCTGTTTGCTGCAAGGCCCTCTTCAATATGAGAATCTTTGAATCATGCAAAATGCTTCTGCTGTTTACATACCGTAATTATTAGACCGTCAATCAAGTAAGACTCACCACTGGTGATTTGTAGCCACAAGATCCCTTATGTAAAAGTAGCAACTAAGACTTTTTGCAATTTTGATTTGGGTATTTGTGCAGCCAACAATACTTCACAATGTCCCCTTGCCTTCTGGTGTTGGAAGGTGTTGACGAATATTCAAGCTGTGATTGGCCATTTGCACGCTATGCCATACTCTGGTAGCAGGATACGCCAGTGTCCAAGGAGGAAGAAAAAGGTCAAAGAGTGAGAAACACAGAGATCATTGCTTCCTCCCTGCACACAAACAATCCTGCCAACAACACATGAACCCTTGCACCATGGTGGAAGCGTGCCTGCATTGGTGCTAGGCAGCAGTTGGCTGGACTGGCCTTAGCAGGTACAGGGCGTTTCTCCGGCGGGCCGGAGGGGTGGGAGCACGTTTTGTACCCGTGGGGGGGCGGTTTTGTTACCAGGGGCCCGTTTTATATCGCCCCCCTGTAACAAAAGAGAGAGCGGTGCTTCTCACTAGCTCCCCCCGCCCCCTGGGGCCGGTCTGTGGAATTTTAGTTCGTGAACTGAACATCATCTGCGCCATCTTGCCCATTCCTCAGACTCACGTATGAACATACACGACAGCCATTTTAGGTACCATGGTCTCCCTGTTCACGATCGATCATCAGTGCACTTCCCTGACCCTGCAAGCATCCCCCATGCACCCTGGCTGCCCCCGCTCTCACATGCACAAGTCATGAACCCCCCCCCCTTCCGCATGACTCTGTCTCTGGGAATCACACCCCGCGCCTGACCAACACCTCCTTTCCTTCCATGAATACCCCTCTTTTGATAAACCCTTCCTCTACGCTCGATTGTCCACACCGATCCTTCCTTTCGTGAATATCTCTCCTTTGATGACCCCTTCCTCTGAGCCCGATTGTCTGCACGGACCGCTAGTCATCCCTTAGCCTGAGGATACAGTTTATTGCCCACTACTGTATGCACTCGCCCCTCTTCAAAGGAGCTACTATTGATCATGACCTCCCCACCTCCTGAGATTCGATCAGGCGCACACATTCCAAAGGAATCGGCGGAACACTCAGCTGCGTGATAGCCCCCTCCTATTGTATGGGGGGTGAGGACCTCTACTGTAACCACGTGTTGGAATGAGCCGGAACTGGGGGGTACCGGGGATGTCTTTTTTCCATTACTTCACAATGTCTTTATTGTAATAAAGAGCGGTCACATGTCGTAAACCAGTGTATAAAAGGCCAGGCCTCAGAGAGGCTGCTAGAGAGCACCTCGAGACGATACCTTGTTGTCCGATCTGATGTGTTCTGCTCCGTCGGAATAAAACTTGTTTCCTGTCTTCCTGTCTCCAGCGCCTGCCTCTTTATTTGATAAACTTCGTATGGTATTAGAGGCGTTTAACGCCGGGCAAAATTACTTAAGGAACATCGACTAAATCGCCTGACCATTTTTCTGATTATCCTCAATTGGCGTCCCAAGCGTGGGGCCCATCAGCGACACGTGGATCCAGTGGGAGAGGTCCCGACGACAGAGTGAACGACTGCAACGATCGGGAGAGCTCCTGTCCGATAGACCCTCGTCTGACAGCCGATCATCCGAACTTCACTGGTTCCGAGCAGACCTCTCCCGAGTGATCTACGGTCCTGACTGGGAACCATCAGGAGTGCCGCGGTAGCAACAGAGAGTAGAGGACGATCGGGCGCTGGAAGCGGAAGACGAGAAACTGTCCATGCGGTCCGGGTAAGGTCGTGACACACGACGAATTGCGAATTGATTGATTGTTTGATTGATTGAAATACTAGTATTTGCTTTGTCGCTCTTTGAGATATTCGCTGCCTGCAAACGGGGAGGAATAGGAATATTCTATCTCCCTTTGCGGATAGTGAAGGGTAGGTAACGCGGACTTTTGTCCCCCATTGTAATCTGCCGTACCTATTTTTCTCCCCACTGATTGATTGTCCGAACATAGATTGTTTTGGAGTATAGTTCTTTTGAGGTTCTCTGCTTGCAAATAACGTAGAATAGCAATATTCTGTCTAGTCTTTGCAAATAGTGAAAGATAGGTAGTGCGGACCTTTGTCCCCCGTTGTAATCTGTCATGCCTGTCTTCTCCCCACTGATTGGTAGTTGGTACAACCCGGTCCGCTTATTAGAGATGAACCATCCAGCTCCATTGGAAGGCACCCCTAATAAGGACATGTTCACTAAACAAGGACTAGTCGCTATAGCTTATAGTAAGTTATGGCATAAATATACAAAAAAGGACCCCGAAAGTCAGTGGCCACTGATAGGTTCCTTTGATGATCATAAAATAAAAACGTTAGAAGCAGCTGTTAGAACAAATAAGGCAACGCCCAACATGCTCGATAGTATCGGCATGTGGCGCAAAGAAGCAGAGCAACGAAGGAAAAGAGAAGAAGCAAAAATAGGGAAAGAGTTACGAAAGGCAGCCCACCTGGCCGCTAAGGAACTAGATGAAGAAATAAGAAGGAGAGAGGAAGTTAGACAAACGCAAGAATCAGGGTCGGCAGGCCAATGCCCTGTTAGGACCCCCTCTACGCTCTACCCAGAGATGCCCTCCAAACAACGGGCAAACGACGAGTTACTGCTAGGTCCTCCGATTATCTACATGCCCCCTCCTTATGCCCCCTGCCAGCCTCTGGCACAGCACCTATCAGTTCTGAGTGCGGGCGAGGGTGACCCTAGCGCTAGTGCCCCGGCTCTTACGGCCTTCGCACCTGCCACATTGGTAACAACATCAGATGAACTCAAGACTAGCAAGCAGTCAACAGCCAGACCAAATAGGTTGAGCAAAGACGAGCGGGATGGGATTGACAAGATAGCAAAGACACTGGTAGAACGGAAGGAGAGCGAAGAATATACGATGGATATGCACAATTCACATGCCGGTAGCCACAGACGGCATTTCATTTTACGGTTCAGCTACCACACCCTGAACGCATATGAGGATAGGTATCAAAATAAGGGTCCTGCTAAGTTGGCGGCTCTATATAGAAAGGTCGATGTTGGAGATGGGACTGAGCGCGATGTGACGGACCTCTTCATGCAAACGCTTGAAGTCTTCCGCCACCTCACGGAACAGAAACCAGAGGTTAAGATCACAGTTCCTGAAACGGCTGAGTCCCCATTAGAAGTAGCCAACACTATGATGCCTATCAGAGAAGCCGCCCCCTACTGGGTTCCCCCAAGAGGTCAGGGAACAAACGACGATATCAACCACGCAGATGCAAAAGGGAGGGTTGTGTACAATTGGGTTTACCAACCATGGGATCGACAAGATATTTTAACCTTTAGGCAAACCCTGCCTGATTTAAGGAAGAACCCGACAGCATTTTACACCGAATTAGGCACAGCCTTGGGTTCAACGATAATGACTCTAGCAGACATTGATTTGTTTTTCGGGTTATGTCTGCCGGCTGACGTGTGGAAGCAAATCCGGAAAGCCGATCACACAGATCTGTTCGGACATACCTGGAATCAACTCGGTGAGCTAGATAGACGACGAGAGCCCGGAAGGAAACCGATAAAAGACATACTGGAGCTTCCGGACAAAATAGTTCAGAAACTAAAAACCTTGATCCCACAGAAAAAGGTAGATTGGTCAATAGTCACGGCTTGCTGTCAGAAACCCCAGGAAGACGTATCAGAATACTTCTCCCGATTTGAAACGGTGTTCTCCGACTACAGTGGCCAAGACATGACCACCGCAACCGGACAACACCTATTTGTGCAAAACTACATAAAGGGTCTGTCACGAGAGGTTTCCCAAAAGTTACAAACGAGCGAGAGTAGTTGGGGGGCCTCCAAACCCGCCGCTATCCTCCAAATGGCTCAGTATTACGAACACCAAAAGAATGAGAATGATAGGGCAATCGAGAGAAAGAAGAAAGATTTGAAAGAAAGGGTGATGATAGCCCAGATACAAGGGGTGGCAGTCGGGAAAGAACTACACAGGGGAGCTACCAATCAATCGCCCCTAGAAATCCACCCCCAAAGGTCCGCACACCCACTCCCTACTCTGGACATAGGGACATAGAAGATAATCAGTGTGCATTTTGCAAAGGATTCGGGCATTGGAAGTCTCAATGTCCGGTTCTTCTGGAACTAATTAAAAATAATGAAACAAGGGACATGACGAATGGCCCCAGGACTAGAGGGCGGGGGTACACAAACGACACCAACAGCGACAGACCAGGAAGATCGAACACATTTGACCGTCCCCGACAGAACCAGTACCAACTATCTGACAGTGAGAACACTCCCGACTTCGCATAGGACTGCTAGGGGCAAGGGAGGGATCCAGTCGAGCTCTGTGTTGACCAGCAAGGTCCTTACGTCACCGCTAAGGTCCTGGGTACAAAGTCTCCTTTCTTGGTAGACACTGGAGCGACACGTAGTGTATTATCAAAGCGACTGATTCCAAGGGCACCCTTGTCTGGCTCACACATTACATCGATAGGTTTCGATGGAACGCCCTCCTCTAATCCCCTGTCTGTACCTATCTCCTTTGACCTAGGAAACAACCCCACTGACACAACATTTCTGCTCTCTTCCAACTCCCCTGACGCCATTATGGGTATTGATTTACTAAAACATTTCTAAAGCTACTATTAGGTGTTCCCCAGATGGAGTCCGAGTCATCCTGTACGACAACCCGAGCATGTCCAGATCCCGCCCCGCACGACATATGTACTTTATAACTGATGCTGACCCATCCTTGCTCGACACCCTACCCCTGTACCTATGGGCCAGAAACGACTCGGATGTAGGACGAATGATGATCGACCCTGTGCACATAACTGTTCGACCAGACGCAATACTCCCGAAACTCCCACAGTACCGGATATCGCCCGAAGGCGAGAAGGCATTGGTAGCGATTATTCAGTCCCTGGTAGATGCAGGAGTGGTGGAGGAAGTGGTTAGTAATGTCTGCAACAGCCCTATCCTACCCATTGTTAAGAAGCAAGGTGAGGGAGATGAGAAAGCGTACCGCTTCATCATCGACCTGCGAGAAGTCAACAAAGTGGTGGTGCCACAGTACCCCGTAGTCTCAGACATCACCACCATTCTGACCCTCATCCCGTCCACTGCCACCACCTTCACTGTTATTGATCTCAAGAATGCATTTTTCTCTATCCCCATCCATCCAGACAGCCGTTATCTCTTCGGCTTCACCTTAAAAAATCGTTCGTACCGATTTTGTAGAGCTCCCCAGGGCTACACTGAAAGTCCCAGCATTTACAGCCAGGCCCTCAAAAGACAGCTGGACGCCGTCCAGCTACCAGATGGAGTGGTGTTGATCCAATATGTCGATGATATCCTTTTGGCGGCCGACACCACTCCACTTGCAATCACGGCCACTATCCAACTCTTGCACTTTCTTGCGGAGAATGGCCACAAAGTCTCCAAAAAGAAACTGCAGTTCTGCCAGCCTCAAGTGACATACCTAGGCCATCTCCTGTCCAAAGAAGGGAGGAAACTTACGCCCGACCGAATCCAAACCATCCTAGACACCCCCATCCCAAAAACACAGAAGCAAGTCAGTTCATTGGTGGGCCTTACCTCTTTTTGCCGACAATGGTTACCAAATTTCAGTCTCATTATAAAGCCCCTACTTTCCCTGTTGGCCAAAGATGTTCCCTTCCCACTCCCTTGGACCCCCGAATGCCAAGCGTCCTTTAAGGAGTTGCAGGATGCCCTTTGCTCGGCACCCGTCCTAGGAACACCAGATTACTCCAAGCCCTTCTCCCTCTTCACTCACGAAAGGGAGGGATGCGCATTGTCTGTTCTAACTCAGCCCATCGGCTCCAAACAACGCCCTTGTGCCTACTTCTCTGCCACTCTTGACCGAGTCGCCAGAGCTTTACCTGCCTGCCTTCGAGCAGTAGCCGCCGCTGCTGTCTCTATCCGTCAGAGTGAGGGAATTGTACTTTCAAACTCTCTCACGGTGTTAGTACCCCACGCAGTTGACACCCTTTTGAACCAGACCAAGACCCAACACCTGACTAGTGCACGACTGACCGGGTACGAATTGACTCTACTTGCACCCCACATCACTCTGAAGAGATGCACAACTTTGAATCCTGCTACACTGTTGCCCTTGCCTGAAAATGACCCCGATGTGCCCCCTATACACGACTGTGTGACCCTCACGGACGAACAGACCAGGAGTAGAATTGACCTCCGAGACATTGCTTTTACAGACCCTGATGGAGAACTATGGGTAGACGGCTCTTGTATCAAACTCCCAGACGGCACCACTTCAGCTGCCTATGCGGTGACGACAGCCCGAACAGTAGTTGAAACAGCCCGCATCACGCAACGATCCGCACAGGCGGCAGAGCTAATTGCCCTCACACGAGCATGTATCATAGCAGCAGGAACCACGGCGAACATTTACACGGACAGCCAGTATGCCTTCGGGGTGGTTCATCATTTTGGGCTCTTGTGGAGGGAAAGGGGATTCCTGACGTCCCACGGCACGCCCATCCTTCACGGAGATCTAGTCTCCGCCCTGATTGAAGCAGTTCTCCTCCCCAAACGATTAGCAGTAATCAAATGCCAGGCACACAAGAAGGTGACGGACTTAGTTGGACAGGGAAACGCACTGGCCGACATCACTGCCCGAACCACAGCTGAGAATAGGACGACGACACGCATATATGTGACCAGGTCACAAGCAGAAAAATGGACTGACGCTAGGGAAACGATTAGGGACATCCAGTCGGCCAGCACACCTCACGAACTGACTGAGTGGGCACGGGTGGGTCTAAAGGACGATGAAGGCTGCTGGCGGACAAAAGACACAAACAAATGGTTGCTGCCTGACTCATACTTGATTCCCATACTGACTATGGCACACTCCCCTGCACACATAGGTTCTGCCCCCATGATTGAACTCATTTCCAAAGTCTGGCACAACAACAAAATCCCCGACTCAGCCAAACGCCTGGTCCAGCAGTGCCTTATCTGCCTACAACACAACCCCGGGAAAGGAACTGTGGTACCCCGGGGAGGGTTTGGGATCCCCGACCACCCCTTTGAGGTCCTCCAGATGGATTACATCCAGCTGGAGAGATGCCAAGGCTTGAAGTACGTATTATTCATTGTATGCGCCTTCAGCAAATGGGTGGAAGCCTATCCTACCCGTAATAACACTGCCATGACTACTGCCAAAGTACTACTGAAAGAGTTTTTCCCTCGCTACGGCCTTTGTCGAATTTTATGGAGCGACAATTGGCCCCACTTCATAGCTGAAGTTATCCAACTAATCTTGAAGGGGCTGGGGGTAAAGCAGAGGTTCCATGCGGTCTTCCACCCCCAATCCGCTGGCCTAGTTGAGCGACACAATGCTACACTAAAACTGAAACTGTCAAAAATAGTGGCCACCACAGGACTTAAGTGGCCAGATGCCCTCCCACTGGCATTGCTATCGATGCGCTCCACTCCCACTAAGCACCACTTGACCCCCTACGAGGTTGTGTTTGGGCGACCAATGAACCTCTGGACTGCCCCCAAACCGACCTCCATTCACGACGTCCCCGACGTCCTGCTGTCAGATTATTTGTGCAAATTAACTAAAACGTTGTCTGTCATTCATCAACAGGTGCAGCAGGCCATCCCCGATGCTTCCAGGGGTCCCGGTCACGATATCCAACCGGGAGATTATGTTTTAGTCCGGAATTTTCAACGGGCAAAGAGTCTGGAACCCCGGTGGACGGGCCCCTGGCAAGTACTGATCACCACTCGGACGGCTCTTCGAGTAGAGGGAAAAAGGCACTGGCTGTACGCACACCACTGCAAGAAGGTCTCCTCGACCCTGGCCACGACAGAAAACGTCGACACCCAAGAAGAGCTCCTGAACAAAGACCGGCCATCACTGAACTGCTATCCTGATACCGAGGCACTTGAACTTGCAAAATTCTCTGATCCCACTGTGCCATCCCGGGAAGGGTATTTCCTGCGTCGAAAAGGAGGGAGCTTCGGCTAAGTAGACCACGGACTAAGTTAAAATCTCAGAACGGTGGCCTAAAACAACCAAGGGTTACCCGGAGAGAAGCTAAACAAAGTCTGTGGTTCTGCCCATTACCGAGCACCTTGAAGATGATGGAAGCGCCAGATAAGAAGATGATGGAAGCGCCAGATAAGAAGATAATGGAAGCAACCGGAAATACCCACTACAGGAACCCAAAGGCTGACAATTTGCACAAATCAAAGACAATCGCCTTCTTCATTCTCTTCCTCCTTTGCCTCCTCCTCATGACTTCCTTCTGGATCTTGGAGGAAAGCACACCCGCTCATCAGATATTGCCGACCACTGCACAGCCAACCACCATGAAAGAGCATCACCTGATCTCCCTTTCGACTCAGCTCCGAGAAAGGCGTAAGGAGTTCTGGAACAATTCCTTCGTGCAATTATTGCACCAGCACAACCTTGCTGCAAATGCCACGAACTGCTGGGTCTGCGGGTTGCTCCCGCATGCCACTGGACACTCCATCCCCTTCATCCCTTCTCCTTTCTCAGTTCACGGCTCCTGCCTCGCCTGGTTGATCCTCTTGCAGGAAAGCCACAAGGACAACGCCGCTTCTGGTCAAACAGTGTCACACTTCTACTATGGGTTCTGGCTGAACAAAACAGGAAGGACATCTGCCCCCTTTTGTCCTGTGACCTCAGGTTCCGCCTTCCATATGAACATCCCTGCCAAAGAACGAGTTGAAATGCAAGTGCTCCACAATCCAGCTAGACCCACCTTCTCCTACCTGCGGAAGCGAACGGCTGCCACTCTGACTGTGGCCCTGTCTGTCATCAATGTCACAGGTCTCGTGTGCCTCGAAGGCCAGGGAACACAGTTGGTGGGTCACAGTTCCTGCCACATCACCCGAACATTGGTCTCAGTTGATCCCCCCTCCTTTGTTGCTTCTCCGAATATGTACTTTGTTTGTGGCATCAAAGCTTACACTTGGCTCCCGAAAGGTTGGAGGGGTACGTGCTACATCGCCTTCATTCTTCCCCCCACGTATGTGGCCCCAGCCTACCATCACCGGCAAAAGCGCGCCGGAGACATTGGACAAGCCGACTCCACCGGAGCACAGTTCCTGGATGCGGTGAAGGGACTTGTTCCTCTGTGGGGCCCAATGGCAAATAGCCGCGCTATCCGACACCTGACTCAGGCAGTAGAAACAACCATTAACATCACGGCTGGCATCCTCGCTAACAACACGGCTGAGCTTCAGGCAGTCCGCCTGGTGGCTCTTCAAAACCGCCTTGTTCTAGATGTGGTTCTGGCCGACCGTGGAGGAGCATGCCGCATCATCGGCTCCAGCTGTTGCACCTACGTGCCAGATAACTCGCCTTCAGTCTACAAAGCAATCGAACACCTCCACAGACTATCCTCAGAGGTTCACCAGGAGCAAGAAGGATGGTCGCTTGGAAGCTGGTTTTGGGACACTTTGAAGGACTGGGGATGGAGGTTGTTTACATTTGTACTGATACCAGTCGTGGTACTGTGTGGGTGTTGCTTAGGTATTCAATGTTTGCCACCTTTGTGTTCACTCATTTCTAACTGTATGTGCCCTAAGACTTTGGACTTTAGAACTGAGCACATGAGTCCCCTCTATGAGATAGAAATACGTGGTCTTATGGGGATAGATCCGAATTGACAAGCTGGCGAGACATGTTAAAAGGGAGGACTGTGGAATTTTAGTTCGTGAACTGAACATCATCTGCGCCATCTTGCCCATTCCTCAGACTCACGTATGAACATACACGACAGCCATTTTAGGTACCATGGTCTCCCTGTTCACGATCGATCATCAGTGCACTTCCCTGACCCTGCAAGCATCCCCCATGCACCCTGGCTGCCCCCGCTCTCACATGCACAAGTCATGAACCCCCCCTTCCGCATGACTCTGTCTCTGGGAATCACACCCCGCGCCTGACCAACACCTCCTTTCCTTCCATGAATACCCCTCTTTTGATAAACCCTTCCTCTACGCTCGATTGTCCACACCGATCCTTCCTTTCGTGAATATCTCTCCTTTGATGACCCCTTCCTCTGAGCCCGATTGTCTGCACGGACCGCTGGTCATCCCTTAGCCTGAGGATACAGTTTATTGCCCACTACTGTATGCACTCGCCCCTCTTCAAAGGAGCTACTATTGATCATGACCTCCCCACCTCCTGAGATTCGATCAGGCGCACACATTCCAAAGGAATCGGCGGAACACTCAGCTGCGTGATAGCCCCCTCCTATTGTATGGGGGGTGAGGACCTCTACTGTAACCACGTGTTGGAATGAGCCGGAACTGGGGGGTACCGGGGATGTCTTTTTTCCATTACTTCACAATGTCTTTATTGTAATAAAGAGCGGTCACATGTCGTAAACCAGTGTATAAAAGGCCAGGCCTCAGAGAGGCTGCTAGAGAGCACCTCGAGACGATACCTTGTTGTCCGATCTGATGTGTTCTGCTCCGTCGGAATAAAACTTGTTTCCTGTCTTCCTGTCTCCAGCGCCTGCCTCTTTATTTGATAAACTTCGTATGGTATTAGAGGCGTTTAACGCCGGGCAAAATTACTTAAGGAACATCGACTAAATCGCCTGACCATTTTTCTGATTTTCCTCAGGTCGAGCCACATTCTGCCAGGACTGGTTGCTGTTCCCAGTCTGGCCCTGGCAGCAGTTTGTGCGCTAGTGCAGGCAGAGAACAAGAATGCGCTGTACAATGTTACGTTTGGCGCATTCTTGCCCTCTCCCTTTTACATTGCACAGCAGGGTAGCTTGCTGCAGTGTGTTGCGTGAATATTTGATAAATATGCCCCTTAGGATGTATACGGCGTTTGTATTTAGAACTGCCATGTGGGAGTGTAAGCCAACGTTCTGTGTGACACTGAGCCTAGTAGAATCTGTGTTGGAATGCCACTAAAGGTGGGTTGTACGAAATGGAAGTGGAGATGCCAGACAATCATAGTGCATTACTTGTATTCCTGTAGCTTTTGTGCAGGAGGGATGGGGTCAGTTGACTATTGCGAAACGCAGCAGTAGGCCGCGTCCATGTTCTGCCTTTAGCCTTTCCATAAAGACATCCATCCCCATTAGGTAAAAGAAGTGTTTGCGGGGAGCCAGAGACATAGGTTTTTAGCACCTTAACAGCGGCGGCTTCAGCCAACGGACGTGCGCAGCACTACGGAGGTAGGGCTCTCGATGGCCGTTGGCAGACGGGCGCAACAAAAGGGTTAAACATGGAAGGCCAGCCCTCTGTCAGGTCTTTCCCTTTTGTCCCCTTTATGGTGTAATTCCAAAAATGTTAGTAGGTGCAAAGGTTGTCCACTACTTGGTGCCCTCAAGTTGGGTGTCTGGAAGTAGATGTCTCCAAGTATCACCCCATCTACCTGCCATGACCAAAAGATGAAAAGCATGTCTGGTTTGATCAAGTGTGGGTACATAAAGTGGCGTATCGGACCTGAGCTATTTGTAAGGTACAGTTGGAGAATAGACAATCCCTGTCTGGGAAATGAGTATAAGAGAAGGGATGACCCATGCAATCCGTGTTCTAGGACTGAGGCAACACTCCGCAGGGTGGTTGAGAACTCCCTGAGGATAAGGGCTGTTATCCCTGACAGCCAGTCCTTGGTGTCAAGAATAGAGGCATAACCTGAAAAGTCTACAACCAGCTTCTGGAGAAACTCAGGTCCCACGCTGGATAGTGAGTCTGTCTGTTGGAAGTGAGAGGGGCATCTGAGGTGTCCCTGAATGGGTGTCTGCCCAGATGAGGGTCTCGCTGTAGCCCTGCTGGAGGAGCTGCCGAAAAGGCAGGGGATTGAAAAGTTTACCATTGATGACTGTGGGGTCTCGTGGAGAAGCTGTACTTCTATAACCCATGGTGAGACCTGCTCCCCTGTCCATTGTCATGTGAGCCCAGTAGATCACACTGGGCCTTGAGGTGATCATCCAACCCCTACCTAGCATCGGAGTGATTGGCGGGGTGGACCACCTGATTGAAGAGCCTCAAGAATGCAATTAGTCATCATCTGTGACACATTATGTCTGAGCCTTGAGGTGTGCTTCACCACCACATGATCCAACTATAGCCGACAGTTGCATTCTGAGACTGAAGTGTTATCCGGCACATGCAGGGGCGTAACAATAGCCCCTGCATCCCCCTCGGTGCGAGGGGCCCCCATTTGGCACCGTGCACGGGTGGGCCTAAGAGCTCCTGACCGGGCCCGGGGTGTGGGGGAGACGCCCCTCCATGCACGTTGCAGGGCGCCCCCCTCAAGTTTTGTTATGCCACTGGCCACATGTAGATGCGTCTGTGACCACCGACCCTCACCATTGTTTGTATCTGGAGGATCCTAGTGCACAGGCTGTAGGACCAAATGTAATGCTCCGTAGGGCTCCCAGTACCTGCTGTAAAGAGCCTTTGGGTGAGCCAGGCTCTTCAACCGGGCTCAGAATTTGTAGATCCTGCAAGGCTGAGACCTGCGGCTGCTACGTAGCCTGACCGTGACCATATGCGCTCACCCTATCCACTCCAGGACGATGCAGAGTTAAGCAACAGACCCAACAGGGACTCTTGGTCACTTGGTGGTCACGGCTTGCAACTGAAGCTAGTACATAAGTTGGAAGCAACGCAGCTTCCATGTAAGCAGGCATTGGGGCCTCATCGCTGCCCAGGACAAACGACCAGAACAGTATGGGGAGAGACTGCCCTGTACGTCACTGAAACACCGAAGAGATGCCCACCTCACACAAGTGAGCCTGCCCGGCTGCACCTGTGTAGATTTCAGGAGTAGGAGTGTAGGCTCCTTAGAAATGAATAGTATTGTAGGATTATATATAGTGATTGTGCATGCATTGCATAATACCTAGTTGTTTAGAAATAAGAAGTAGTGCAATACAATACCTTTTCTTTAAAAGTATTGATTGGACATTCCAATATTGAGCATTACTGTGCATATGGTTTCCAACCCAGCACCACCCTCCCGAATAAACCTTGCGTTTCCGAGAGTCACACGCTAAAAGTGAGGATTTGGGGGGATATTCTCAATGGCCAGCGATAATTATTGCTGGCCGCTCTTAGCGTTAAAATGTTTAACGCCGGCTATCGCAGATAATTATCGCCATGCTAGCGCTCTATTAACAACGCTTAGCGCAATGGCGATAAATATCCTAGCAATAGTAATGTTTTCCATGGAACATAGCTGGTTTTCCAGAGATGTTCAATGGAAAACTGCGATGTCCTTGTTGATAGGGACTGTGGTGTCAGTCACACAATCCACCTCCCATGTTAGGTATGCCTTAGTTTGTTAAATTCTAGCATTAATGCCCTGTTAGCGATATAAATATCAGCGCTAACCCGGACGCGGCCTCATTATTAATACAGCGAAGCCCCGTTAGCGATAATTTTTGATGTAGTTTCACGAGGCACGCCTACCTTGCATCTCATTAGCGATGCGAGGCGATAATACACCGGGCGCTAAGACAAGGAAACACACGCTAGCGTGCCCTTGTTAATAAGGCGATAAAATTATTGTTGCTTTTCACCCTAAAACGGATGCTTAAGCGACGATAATGTTATCGCAGGCCCTTGATAATATGCCCCTTGGTGCTCAATTTTCAGGACACAGGTTAGCCTGAGGACGCCAGGTGAAACTGGATTCGATCACCGCGACTGAACCAAACCGACTCTGACAGGTTCCCAGTCCCAATATTCCAAGTGCGTAATATAGCCACTAGAACACATCAGAGAACTCAAGAGAATAAAATAGCCCTCGAAATACGTGAACGGTTTCAATCACGTGCATTGCTAGGGTTCTGGCAAGTGCGGGCACTCTAGGGAAGACAAAATATACCTATTTTGCATTTTTTTGGGGTATAGGACAAATTGTAGGAACAAATAAGCTCACATATTGGACTGTTAGGCCCTTTACTGCCTTGTGTTTGTATTTGCGCAAGGTCCAAACGATGGCTGTATTCCAGGCGCACCACTACGCAGCAGCACTCGAGAGGCCAGCGGTGAGCAGGCGTGTTTACATATTCTGAAGCCTCAGGACACAAGCTACGCAGTGTAAAATAATACGCTCGAGTTATTAGATTCCTGTCAGAAGGGTCTGCGTTAGCCTGACAGTGACGAATAGCTGCAGAAAGTGCAAACAGGAGTCCGGTACCGTCACTCGAATATTTCTGGAGCAGACCCAAATCCACATATTTTAAACAAAAAAGCTCTTGGAAGCGATTTTCAAGTTGAACACAAGTTTTACCAGCCCCTGTAATAATTATATGGTGCTGACGCCCGTGGACCAGTAATTAAAGTAATTATTTATTCCACCTTCCCAAAGAAAACGAACGCTTGCATCGGTGCAGCGAAAATAAGGACTGCCTCAAGAATAACAAGCATTGGCATAGCCAATAGGTCTCGCCTTTGTGACTTATTAGTGTTTAGCCAGAGCTATTGGCTTTGGTAATGTCTTTAAGCTAAGTTGTAGAACATTGTGTCTGCTGTGTAGTATGTTGAAAAGTAAGAATAGAATAGTTTTCTAAGCAGTTTTACTACCTTATGTATAACTAAGAAGACATTATGTACAACTGAACAACCGTATTAAAAAATGAATTAACATTA
Source organism: Lissotriton helveticus (assembly GCF_964261635.1). NCBI lineage: Eukaryota > Metazoa > Chordata > Amphibia > Caudata > Salamandridae > Lissotriton > Lissotriton helveticus. The sequence continues at coordinate 1,130,956,297 of NC_136059.1, read as the reverse complement.
AAAATGTCTTATAGTTTTTTTGTCTTGGAAATGCTAGCAACTTTTCCTGCTTGTTCTAATGTGTGCTATATATATAAAAATAGCAGGAGGGTGGATATTGGGAAATAGTACCTGAATTACAACATAAGCAGCAGACAGATATTAGGGGAAAATCAGCAGATGCCAAATTCCGAGGGCATATTGAGGTGATGCTTAGTGATGCTGAGGTGGTGGTGTGCTGGTGTGGAGGTGATGCTCAGAGGATGCTGAATGATATTTATGTGGTGCTGAGTGAGGCTAAGTTGGTGCTGAGGTGGTGGTGTGCTGGTGCGAAGGTGATGCAGAGTGATGCTGAGGTGGTGCTGAGTTATTTTTAGTTGGTGGTGCTACACTAATGCTCAGGTGGTGCTGAGCTGGTGTTTAAGTGGTGTTGAGGTGCTGAGTTGGTGCTGATGTGAGGTGATGCTCATATGGTGCTGCGCTGATCTTGGTGGTGAAGAATTGCTGCTGAGGTAGGGCTGTGGGAGGGCTGCACTGTTGTTGAGGTGGTGGTGCTGCGCTGGTGCTGAATTGGTGATGCACTGGTGCTGAGGTGGTGCTGTATTGGTGGTGGTGCACTGATGAGGAGGTGGTGCTGATGCTGAGATGGAGTTGTTCTGATGCTGAGGTGGTGTTGTGGTGGTGATGCTGACTGATACTGAGGTGCTGCTTAGTGATACTGAGGTGCTGGTTCTGAGTGATGCTGAGTTGGTGCTGAGGTGATGCTGATGTGGTGCTGCGCTGTTGCTGAAGTGGTGCTGTGTTGGTGCTGAATTGCTGCTGAGGTGGGTTTAATCTGGTGCTGAGGTGGGGCTGCACTGGGCCTGAGGTGGTGCTGCACTGGTACTAAGGTGGTGCTACACTGGTGCTGAGGTAGTGCTACACTGGTGGTGTTGCACTGATGAGGAGGTGGTGCTGATGCTGAGATGGTGTTGTGCTGATTTTGAGGTGGTGCTGTGGTGATGCTGGGTGTTACTGAGGTGGTGCTAAGTGATAATGAGGTTGTGGTGCTGCGCCAGTGCTTAGGTGGTGCTGAGTGATGCTGCGTTGGTGATGTGGTGCTGTGCTGAAACTGAAGTGGTGCTACGTTGGAACTGAATTGCTGCTGAAGTTGGTTTGTGCTGGTGCTGAGGTGAGGCTGTGCTGCTGCTGATGTCGGGCTGCGCTGGTGCTGAGGTGGGGCTTAGATAATGCTGCACTGGTGCTGCACCAATGCTGAGCTGGTGCTGCAGTGATGCTGAGTCAGTGGTACACTGGTGGTGGTGTATTAATGAGGTGGTGATGCTTTGCTGATGCTGACATGGTGCTGTGCTGATACATAGATGTTGCTGTGCTGATCCTGAGATGGTATTGTGGTGATGCTGAGTGATATTGTGGTGGGGTTGCTCCATTGGTGCTTAGGTAAAGTGGAGAGAGATGTTGAGGTGTGGGACATAGAGTGCTAAATAAAACACAGGTTATTATTAGCAATAAGAAGCTGCATAGGAAGACGTCTAGTTCGATACCTGCTGCGGTGAGGCTGCGCTGGTGCTGAGGTGGTGCTGCTCAGATGCCGAGCTGGTGCTGCAGTGATGCTTAGTTGGTGGTACACTGGTGGCGGTGAACTGATGAGGAGGTGGCGCTCTGCTGATCTTGAGATGGTGCTGTGCTGATGCTGAGATGGTGCTGTGGTGATGCTGAGTGATACTGAGGTGGTGCTGAGTGATATTGAGGTGGTGTTGCTGCATTGGTGCTTAGGTGTAGCGGAGAGATGTTGAGTTGTGGGATATACAGTGCTAAATAAAACAGGTTATTATTAGCAATAACTAGCTGCATAAGAAAGACGTCTAGTTCCGATGCCAGAGCAGGGTTCTGGTTAAAAGAAAAATCTTAATCTCTTCCAAAAACAACAGTGTTGCAGAGACCTTGAAAAGTGACCCTGGGTGTGGTCGAGGTGATGATGGGTCTGCAAGACTAACCTTTGAAATATGAAAGATACTTATTACTTCTTTAACAGCTTTCCCTTTCCATGTGTTTTCATGCTGTGGTATTGATTACGCCAGATTCTTATCTCACTTTATCAGATCTCACCATTTATAAGAATCTTCGGTCAACTGGACCTTTTTACCTGCTTAGAAGTGTAAAAGGGGAGAAAACCAATATCTTCACTTATCTGCAGTCACTAATCAATTCAGACTCGAAAGATCACTTGACTCCAACTTACAATTTAAAAGTTTTATTACAAGGCCAAAAATAACTGAACATACAAACACCTCATAACGAGGTTGAAAAAATACATGGGCATTAATACGATATTCATTCTACGAATTATCCTAATTCGGTGCAACGTGATAAGCAATTCCAAAAAGATTAAACAAGCAACAATTGCTCCAATATCCAAATTAGTCTTAATCAGTTTTACATAAAAGAAAAATAATCCGTTAATTTTGCCCCTACACTAACACTAAGGTGACATCCCTACATAGCATCTCTCAGGCAAGATTGAGAAGACCCTCATGTTGAGAAGGGTCAGAAGCCAAAGCTGAATCTTCATTCTAAGAATCGATCCCTTTTCTTACCCTCCTAACAGCTCTCTGCTCTCATCTGCCCTCTCTGCCTCGTCTGGCTCTCCTCCCTCGGGACACTGTCCCTAATACAAAATGATCAACTCAAAGAACACGCCCCGAAACACCTCCTTTGGATGGACATCTTCGGCAGGTGATTTTCCACAAACTTTCGCTTCGTCCAAGAACGGTTGAGTTGTCTTTGGGTCCCAGGCTTCTCCAGCAAGCTCCCAATTATCAGCATTCGAATGAAACACTGTAACAGGTCTCCTCCATACCTAACTCCTGAAACAAAGAGCATCAGTCTAACTAACTAAGAAAATGTCCTTGCGCCTGCAACGGAAAGCATGTGAATGAATTAACCTTGCACATACAAATCTGTTGACTGCCTTCAACTGAGAGCCTTCCCAAGAAAAAATACATTTCAGGCCTACTCTATTTAGCTAACATAAGAAATCACGAACAGGCCTTTCATGACGAAACGTGGGTATTCATTTCCAGTCAGGCCTTTACACATCCAAACCTACATGAAATTAATAGATGTTGCATTTATAAACATTACATTTCTTCAATTTAAGGCACATTTAGCCATTCCTACACATGCACACTTTTATAGTGCACGTTTAAATCTAATGCATTACATTACACACAAACTGAGTTGTTAAGCAGTTGCAATAGGCAGTTACATGTAAATGTTGTTTTACACTTTCTACTAACACAACAAATTTTCTAGCGTTACACATACATTGTTCATTATTACGGCCACATTTCCTAATGATTAATACTTAGTTCAACGCAGGATTACATGTGGGTGCGGCCTACCAGTGATTATGATGCACCATTACATATTTCAGAATATCATGACGCTCTATCAGTATGCTCTTGTGGTAGGCCTCCTTCTGGTCTTCAGTATGCTTAAACCATCAAGCAAGAGGCCAAACACTACAGCTGTAAATTAACATCACTGTTATAGCTTAGCCCCAGCTGCCGCAGCCCTCGGTAAACTCCAGGATACTTCACTGGAGGTTGCGCTGTTTTTTAGAAAGCGATGCAGTATTCTTCAGTGTCTATTTTCAGCTCCCATCGTCCTGGTGCTATTTAATTACACTATCTTCATCTTAACTGAGTACAACAACACAAGTAATTAGGGGCTGTGTTTACCATTTACATTTCTCATGGTAACTCTTTGATCTTCTCCACATACATCTGCACATCTATAAGCATCTTGTTCTTTTGGTGGCTCGATCATTTTGCTGCTGCATGTTTGTCCACAGCGTTAAAAGAATAGAGGCAGGAAAGTAAGTAAAAGGGTTGAAGGTCAGAAATAGCAGCCCTGAGAATATGGAGATAAGGAAAAGAGAGAGAAATTGAGCGGTTGCCCTTTTGGGATTTTTGGACGCCACTCCACAAGAAAGAGCCCCTCTTACTCACCCCCTCACCCAACCCATGGCTCTCCGGGACCACACTGTGACTCTTATGCAGGATGGCGAGCAGAAGTTTTACACCATGCAGCTGATGGAAAGGCTGTGAGGCCAACCCAATTGCACCCAAACTCCTCCATATGAGGTCATTAACAGAACGTGCATCGTGCCCACGGCCATTTTCCTTTCTGACATCACACACAACAAACAGGATCTAAATAGACCAACGAATGGTCAAAAGAGACCCGGAGACTTTTAAGGTAAGTAATGAGTCGTCCACGCTTATGAGAAACTGTGTTTCTTTCCAAACCATCTTGGCATTGCTGCCTCCAAGTGTCCTTCTCACTGAGCGCTTTTCTCATATGCAGCCACCACAGAGCAGCAACTCACGAGGGCAGGCAGAAAAAAACACACATGAAGGTTCCTGCCCCTACAGTCGAGAGGTAGTGCTGTGCCGAGAACGGCCACCAACAGAGGAGCTTGACGGGGGGCGGTAGCAGAACACAACTGATGAGGATGGGCCAGCCTAAGGAAAAAAAAGTGTGTCAAGAAGGCCATATGTAAACCAAAAAGTATGTAGCAGGGGCAGTCTCCTGGGCGGTCCGTAAGACCAAAGGGCGAGACGAATTTAACATGTCCACCAATTAAAATGCATCATTTATTGAAGGGCCCTAACAAGAGCCAATTGAAAAGATGGGAGGTCCTTGAAGTCATATAAGCACTACAGGATGACCCGCAGAGCCGCGCATGCACGCTGACTCTAGGCTCGACCTAAAAAGCTGTTTTATCAGACGGGGCTGGACAGTTTGGAAATGCTTTACATTTTTTAAGGATACATGGAAAATATGACAACCGTTAGCAACATTTTTACAAAGGTTAAGCCCTGCTGTGACTTAAGTGACCAAGGGGATTATTTTTCTGAGATCGCTTTGGTTTATTTGGAACGTTATATGCAGGACTTTCTCTTGACCCCCATTACTCCAGACAGCATTGTTGAGGCCATTGATGCTCTACGTGCCTCTTCGGTGCCTGGTCTCGATGGTTTTTCAGCCGACTTCTACAAGGCGTATAAGGACATGCTGGTGCCGCGCTTAGTAGAGGTCTACGCCGAGGTGCTTGAAGTCGGTATTCTTCCCCCCACATTTAGGGAGGTGGTGATCATTCTATTGCCCAAACCCAGGAAAGACCCCAAGCTGTGTGGCTCCTATAGGCCATTATCCCTATTGAACCTGGACTATAAAATTCTGGCCAAGGTCGTTGCGATCAGGTTGTGATTATTGATGGAATTTGTTATCTCTCCGGTGCAGTTGGGATTTGTCCCGCATAGGTCCACTTCTCTGAATCTTCGGACCTTGTTTACGGTGTTGCACAGAATCGAGCCCTCCACTCCCACCGCTGCTATACTTCTTGATGCTGAAAAGGCGTTTGATTCTCTCGAATGGACCTTTTTCCTGTTGGTCATGCGCCGCATGGGCATGCCTGAGTGCTTTGTCGCTACGTTGACGCTGTTATATACTAACCCTACTACTAGACTGCGCCTTAATTGCACTCTCTCAGATCCTTTCCCCTTGTCTCGCTGCACGAGACAAGGCTGTCCTCTATCTCCGCTACTCTTCATTTTGGCCATGGACCCCTTAGTTCGTCAATTCCAAGAGAAGCACTTACACTGAGGCCTGCAATTTCGTTCTGGCCCCCTTTTAATCTCCTTGTACGCCGATGACACCGCTCTCTATGTCAGGATGCCTCATGTCAACCTGGCACCCCTGATCTTGGAAATTGTTCGGTTCGGGAGGTTCTCCGGACTCAGTATTAATTGCCATAAATCCCTTATTTCCCCCCTTACGGCAGGCACCACGGCCTGGCAGTGCGAGTTCCCGCTGGAATGGTGTGACAATGCGGTTAAATACCTCGGAGTTTATATTCATCTTGACACTGCTACTATGATCCGACTTAACTATGGCAGAGCAATTAGCGCGTTGGAGTCACAGGTCACAAAATGGTTGCGCCTTCCGCTATCTATGGCGGGCAGAGTTGCCGTTATTAAGATGGTCGTTGTGCCCTGGTTTCTGTACCTCTTTAACAACATTCCCATCCCTCTCACCAAGGCATTCTTTCTACAGCTGCGTTCACTACTGTTGCGATTAGTATGGGGGACAAGACTCCCCGAGTCAGTTGGAAGATTCTTACTTTGCCACAAGACAGAGGTGAGTTCAGGGTCCCGGATTTTTATTTGTATTATCTGGTTGCACAGTGTTGCTACGTGTTTGCTTGGTTCCACCTGGACGCACACATTCCATATTTGAAGCCGGAGGCTGATCTTGTTATCCCACGCCAGCTCCTTACCATCCTTCCCTCGGGCTACCCTCGGGACCCGCGAAATGTTCAAACAGTCTCTACCACATGTTGGGCTTGGGACAGACTACGTAGATTGTTGGGGTTTGATTTAATGTATTCTCCTGCCTTACCTTTGCCTAATCCTTCCTTGCTCCCGATTACTGGGGAGGCCTTGGTCCATCGCACCCTGGAGAAATTCCAACTGCGTATGTTTGGTGACTTATTCCCCGACGGGCATGCATTTTTGATGACGGAGGAGGCCCGTTTCAGTGAGTGTACCTTTATGGATTCCTTTGTCCTGACTCGGGTGCGGTCCTCTCTCCGGGTCACGTTTCCCTCTTTTCTCTCTGCCCCCGAACCTACTCCTCCCCTGACACTGCTGATACAGAGCCCGGCTGGGGCACATTTGATTTCCAAATTATATAGGCAGTGTGGCGCGATTAGGCCTGTGGATGATTCCAGGGTGCGGGCGGCATGGAAGGTTGACTTGGGCAAGCCTATCTCTGAGGACTAGTGGGAGCAGTGTTGCAGGGCCACCGGGGACATCTCCTTGAACAGCAGACACAAATTACTCCATTTTAAGTTTCTCCGCAGGATGTACTTTACCCCCGCCCACTGCCATCGAATTGACAACTCCAGACCACACCACTGTCAGAAATGCTTGTCACCCTTTGCAGACTTTGCCCATCTTACATGGACATGTCCTAAAATTCATCAGTACTGGACGAGTGTGCACTCTACGTTAGGGGACATATTGTCCATGCAGCTTTTGCCTACTCCCGAGATTGCACTACTGGGTTATGTATGTTGTTAATTTCCCCAGGAAGGTTCGGAAGCTGGCCGCACTGGGATTCCTTTTGGCTAAACGTGTGATTGCACTTTTATGGGTTAGCAGACGCTCCCCCACCCTTCAATCCCGGTTGAAAAGCCTGGTGTTTTGCAATGTCAATTGTGAGGAATTCAATACTCTGCTTCCCAGCTCATCCAGACCAGTGGATATCTGGGGCCCATTCAAGGAATACATATCCCGGTGTAGGGCGGCACTGGACTCACAGGTGGTGGCTGGCATCACCCCGGAAGGAGTGGGCTGATGGCCTCTCTATATGTGAGTGGAGATCTACATATGGTGTACTCATGGTGTCCCGAGCCGTCCTGTTGTCCGACATGGCCCCTCTCACTGGAGTTTGGGTGCTGCATCTTCATTCTTTAATTATTGTGTTATGGTGCGTTTGTGTGCTTGGTGCATTTTTAATTTTTGACCACATTGCTTTACTTACGGCTGCTATTCTATGTGCATGTGTTTTGCCTGATCTACCATGATGACGCTCCACCATTGCTATGCATTTCCAATTGCATTGTATCATTGCTGTTTTGTCTCTGTGTAAAAACCAGAAAAACAAAGTTTTTAAAAAAAAGGTTACGCCCTGCTGATTAGTCACTTGTACGCCCCTCTGACCCTCACCGGTGGTGGCTTCTAAATCATGACACAGACAGCCTTTAAGATGGCGAGTGCTCCACCCATTTGGCCCTATGGCACAACAGAAAGGATCTTCCCACAAACTTCGAAGCCCATGGCTTAGGGTGGGAGAGCTGCTTTGCTATCATAGGACTGGGGGATTTGGAAAGTGTACTTCAATTATTGTGCCACAATGGTGTAAGGTTTAGTAAACTAATCCCGTTTTATTCAAAGGAATATTTCACCATATTGACACAGGAGCCACTTGTGGAAACAGAGATGTGCTCATACAAGCTACTGCTGTATCTGGTGCGTGAGTTAAGCGTGCACTGCTGCTGCTGCTTCAGTTGTCTCTGGCGTGTGTGTCTGAAGGAAGCACGAACAGACGGATACTGTCGTTTTTAGTGCATAGTTTTTTTGTGGCGTTTTATATAGCGCAAACTCCACCCGAAGGTATCAGAGCGCTTTACATGAGCACCAGTTGCATGAAAGACGGACGCATTAATCGTGTTCGGCACAGCGACATTAAGTGATTTTCCCAGAATCACAGGATGTTGAGCGTCCATGCTGAGACTCGAAGCGGGTCCCCAGCTTCGAGGTCGACCTCTCTAGCCGTTAGGCCACATCCTTGTGCTTGTGATTAAAGTTAAGTTCCTGCTCCCTGTGTTGTAATACACTATTAACAGCAGACACAAACATCCAGCTATTGACACTAGGAATTCCTTTTAAAAAGTCAATAGTCCCTTAATTAAATGGGTGTAGAGCAGACAGGGGCAGCTAGAAACGACATGGTGACAGCAACTGTTAGGCCTAGCAACCTCCAAGTGACACCCATTCAGTGAGTACATTAATCCACGTCATTTAATTCACTCATTAAGCAACCCCTCTCCCCCAGTCTCACTCCTCCTGACAATATGGCACGCGAATTAAAGGCGTTCATAATACTAACTTTGTGACAAAATAAAGGTTCCTAGCATGCGTTCATGTTTCATTGTATTTGAACAGCAGCCAAGGCAAAGAAATGATATTATTCACAAAACTAAAGGGATTGTAGAACCAATAACCATTTAATAGAGACAAATGACAAATTAACAGCATAATGCGCAGACCAATTCCAGCGGGACCAGTCTTTCCTCTTTTTTTACTTTCATTCCCATTTTCGGCTGTCTCATTTTTCTTTTTATTTTACGTTATTTCTTGGATGGAATTATATCTATGTGGTGCATGTTGGCTGGCTTCATGTAACGTTTGAGTCTTTTCAGCAGTGTCATGACTTTGTCTTCTCAGCTTTCATAGAACTCCTTTCCCCTGTAGCTGTTTGACTTTTTTGTATTACTTCGCTGTGCAACCAACAGTAAACCAGGCTACATGCACCACATAGATATGAACCTTTTCGCTTAAAATTGTGGCGAAACGAAAGGTGGTAGTTTTTCTTATGACCAAACGCAGCATCCGGCCCGGCTTGTCGAACATCCATAAATTATTCTGCTGCACGTTTTTGTAATTGTATATATTTGATGAAATCAGAAACCTAGCTTAGTGATTTAAGATCTCGCTGTGTAGTTCTCTGTGTAGCTGAAAGCTACAGTGAGTTGAAATTTTAGCAGGGCTGTCTCAGCCTTTCACCTCCCGAATGTTAATAAATCACTGCCACTTAATTTGGATAATTGTATGTCATATTATTTACTGCCATAAAAAATGGAAACCTGTGTTAGCAGGCTTCATGCGAAATACTTTTTTATTAGCATACTGCCACTATAATGCCACAGTCAAAAGTCTTCTTGATGGGTGATTAAAAGGGGGGTCATGTTTTTTCTTCCGCAGATGGGAAAGCACTCCGTGGACAGCTTGCTCCTCTTCCTGCGGCGGTGGCATTCAGAGTCGCACTATTTCCTGCGTGGAGGAGGACATCCAGGGTCAAGCCAGCACGGTGGAAGAGTGGAAGTGCATGTACACCGCAAAGATGCCCGTTGTGCAGCCTTGCAATATCTTTGACTGCCCCAAGTGGCTAGCCCAGGAATGGTCCCCGGTAAGTATTAATATGTTATAATATCATAGGTGCTATCTGTAAAGGACAGTGAGCCAGATGTATGACCAATCCATTTTGAGACTCGCAAAACAGAATGTACTAATCTATCTCAGACACATTTAGCGATTCCCAATGTGGTTGCAAATGTTATGTTATGTTATGTTATGTTATTTGTTTTTGTACCGCGCACAGCTGCCCCAGCAAAGGGGCGTCCTGGCGCACTGAGAAGGTAAACACAACACAACATCGAAAATGGAGCAGGCTCAATCAGAAATTAGGCAAACAGGAAAGTTTTTATTGCCCGCCTAAACTGGAATAAGTTGTCTATTGCCCGAATCTCAACAGGAAGGGAGTTCCATAACTTTGCGGCCACCACTCGAAAGGAGCGGCCGCCCATTCTGCTTAGTCTGAAACGAGGGACCATCGACAAATGCATGCCCAGGGATCTCAAGGATCGCAAAGGGACATAAGGACTTAAGAGGTTCACCAGGATTTGTGGAGCCATACCTTTGAGGATTTTAAAAGCCAGGCAAAGTACCTTGAATTTAATCCTCTGGCTCATAGGGAGCCAATGTAGAGAGTGCAGTGTTTTAGAAACCGAGCACCGTTTAGGCAGGCCCACCACCACTCTGGCTGCAGTATTTTGCACTCGCTGCAGTCGAGTGAGTTCTGCCTGGTTAATCCCGGCCAAGAGCGCACTGGCATAATCCAACCTGGATAGCACCGACGCCTGAACCACCAACTGTCTGGTGGTGGCGTCAAAAAATTTAAGTATTGGCCTAAGTCCTCTGATAATGCCATAGCAAGAGCCTGCCACTCTCTTGGTATGGCAGGTGAAACTGAGAGCCGGGTCCAGCCAGACCCCAAGGTTTTTTATCTCCATTACAGGAGAAGGGGTCAACCCCAGTTCCTGAGGCCACCAATTGTCATTCCACAACCCCACCTGCTTTCCCACCACCATGACCTCTGTCTTCTTAGTATTCAAATGACCTGCCTCATCAATATTCATGAGGCAAGTCTCAATTTGCGACCCATTGGGAATGGGCTACTATCACAGTGATGGTGGCCTGCTGGGGACAGCAGACCACCATGTCTGTGTTTGCTTTTTGGGTCGAGCCTGGGCAGGGCTTGCGCTGCTCTGCGAGGTATGCTGTATTCAGGTAGGGACTTGAAGATCCGCCCACTCTCTGCCCATATTTTTCATTGGCTTGTGTCATTGTCCACTGTAAACTGTGGTTGTTAATTGGTCAATAGGCTTAGCAGTCCCTTCTTAGTACCGTCTTGTCTCATTTTGTAACCTCCCATGGCGACACCCCCTGTTACGTGTGTTGTAACTCGGTAGGCTTTAATTACAGCCTCCAAGCACTATTTTCTCAAATAGCTTTGTCCTGCCTGCTGTTGCAGGCAGGATACGCTCTCTCCTAACACTTTAAAAAAAATGTATAGCACGGGCTCCGAGCGCATTTGTAATGCAATAGGTCTTGCATTTGCAAGGGTTTAAGCTATTGGCATTGTAAATGACAATGCCTTTTATTTATCTGTCTTAAAAACAACACATAAGTAAAAGGTCTTATCATTTACAATGCCAATAGCTCAAACTCTCGCAAATCCGAGACCTATTGCATTGCAAATGCTTGTTAAATGAAGCAATGTTATTTTTGGGAATGCATCCTGTTTTCCTTAAAGTAAAACGGGATACATTTAAAAGAAGAAAAAAATAGGTTTTCTTTTCATTATTAGGTCGAGCATTTGAGACCTCTTGTATATACTTTAGTATATACTTATATGTGTATGTACTTTGTGGGCTCTGGAGATCAGCCCTAGGACTTGTCAGCTTCAGTTTAGGGACTTTTTTCTGTTCCACTGCCTCTATTTAACTGTCTTGATAGAAAACGACCAGTAGAGGTCAATAAAATACCAGAATTGCTTTCTGCTTGTTCAACTGCCTCTATTTAACTGTCTTGATAGAAAGCGACCAGTAGAAGTCAGTAAAATACTAGAATTGCTTTCTACTAAGGGACTTTCTTTTTTAATTTTTCTGGTAACTGCCTCTATTTAACTTTCTTGATAGAAAACGACCAGCAGAGGTCAGCAAAATGCCAGAATCACTTTAGCATGCTCTAGATTCCAGTCCATAGAAATTGTCTTCCACGAGCACCCGTAGACAATAATATTTTTGTCAAATCTTTTATTTTCAGTGATATGACCCCTGAAGGCCCTGATTTTATATTAAAAACAGAGCTTTGGACTACACCTTTTCCCGTTTGTGACTGGCTTACAACCAATTTGAAATTCGTGTTAACTGCATTTGTTTTGCGACTGCATTTGCGGTAGCAAAACAATCGTACATCCCCCTGCGACTCGCTATTAGGAAGGGACGCCCTTGGCACTCCCCGTCCTAATAGCGACTCACAAGCCCTCTTTTGCGAGTCAGTAATAGGTAACTAACTCGCAAAATCGGGTTTGTAGATTGTACAACCCTTTACAGCGATCGCAAACGGCCGGATTTTCTGTTTGCGACTGCTAAAAACGGTCAGACATCTGGCCCAATGTCCTTTTTCTCCTGAGGTATTGCTGGGTTATGTTGCTGAGTGGTGTACCTCTGCCTAAGTATTCTTAGCTCTCTGTCCTACAGTTTGTGTCTCCGTGTCTGGGAGTCTTTGTCCTATTCCTCTCCCAGAGTGTTTGTAAGTCACAGTCTCTCCCTTTCCCAGGAATCTGGTTCTTGTCTTCCTATCCCATTATAGTTGGGGCTCTATTGCAGTGACAGGCAGTGCTCAAGAATATGTTTAGCTCAACTTGCCTGGGCTTTTGCTTGTTCAAAAATCTGTTGCGATGTTTATATCAATGGGATAAAAACGAGACGTTGCAAACATTACTGGCGACTGTAATTAAGCTAAACACTGACAACATGTACAGTATTTAGAAACAATGTAGAATCGAAAGAGTGTCAGGGAGATACAGTCAAAGAGAAAGACAGAGGGAAGACAATAACGTTCTAAGACTATGCTGGACCAGCACCCATAATGGACATCCTCCAAGGGGTGCAAGATGGAGGTACAAAGGCAGGTTGATTACCACTGGGTCTCTTCATCTTCAGCCCTTCTCTGCCCTACTCTTTCTCTGTGTTAGGGGAGATGGACAGAGGCCCAGAAGGCCCATTACAGCTGTTCATGATCCACACATAAGAAACATTTGCATGTCATGAACCTAAATGGATCACCGAAAATCTGGCATGGATCCGGCACTCCTGGGCCTGCCCGCTGACACCCTCTACTGGTCTGATTCCACTCACTGTGGCCACTCTCAAGCCTCTGTATATGCACCTTCTGACCACTGTGGAGTGGGCGATGAAGGAGAAATCGGGCATTCGTTTTGGCTCTGCCTATGAATGTAACACCTTTACAGGGTGGTTCGTGTTTCTACAGAACTTCATACAGTGCTTTAGTGTCTCCTCCTAAACCAGGTAATTCAGTGAACAATACCATGAACAACAAAACAAAGCTTCCTGTGTGAGCACCTGCACGTGGGAGCTGTAGGGGGGTTCCTGGAGTTCCCATGGGTTAGCTGAGCTGTCTCCTGCATGTTGTTCTGTACATGGCTTCCCCAGGCACATGGTAGACTGACCCTTTCTCTTTCTTCCAGTGTACTGTGACGTGTGGACATGGCCTGAGGTACCGTGTGGTGCTCTGCATGGATCACAGAGGCATGCACACTGGGGGATGCAGCCCGAAAACTAAGCCGCACATCAAGGAAGAATGTCTCGTGCACACGCCCTGCTACAGGGCCAAAGGTAAGAAGACAGACTACACCTGTTCTTTGTTCAGAGTCATTCTTAGCATTCTTTTACGTACGCTGTGTGAGTGGGAGGGATTACAATGATTCCTACGTGTGTGGTTTGACGTTCTTTTTCTTTCTCTCCACGCTCTATTACGACCTTTAAAAGAGGTGTAGAGAGGATCTTGCGCAGTGTGAGCACCACCCTGGAGAGAGCGGGTGGAAGTTTGACATGCTTTAGCTGAGCCCCGCAAAAGTCACATACACAGGTTTAAAACAAGGATTGGTGTTGGACCTGTCTTCCTTAGGGTGGTCTTCCCTCAACTTTTTGACTTTTGCCTCCCACTCTTTGCTGTATCTTTTTGTTGGCCTTAGGACTCTGAGCACTTTACCATTGCTAACCAGTGCTAAAGTTCATGTGCTTCTCATCTAACCATGGTAAAATTGGTGTACACATCATTTCATATTTAGTTTACCTGTAAGTCCCTGTAAAGTGGTAGCCCTTGTACCCAGGAACTTTACACTAAATGCTACTAGTTGGCCTGCAGCACTAGTTGTGCCACCCACACAAATAACCTTTCAAAGCTGTCTCTTAAACTTGGCTTTTAAAACCTTGCCAAGCCTTAAAATTCCTCTTTTATTACACATATGTCACCCCTAAGACAGGCCCTAAGTGACCATAAGAACAGGGTATTGTGTAACTAAAAGGCAGGGCATGTACTGTTAAGTTTTACATGTCCTGGCAGTGACAAACAGCTACATTTGTTTTTCACAGCTTTGAGGCCTACTCCTTCCATAGGCTAGAATTGGTGATTCCTTAAAATACATTTTAAGCTGTAATTCCTTATTAGAAAGGAATAGCTACTTCATGTTAGAAATGCCACTATTAGAAAGTGGATATTTCTCTGCTCGTAACTTTGCTCTGTGTGCCTGCAGCCTGGCTCCAAGGGTGACAGATACACTTTATCCATACTCTCTATACAACCACAACACAAGAAGGGTTGGGTGTGACCGGGGATACATCTGCATTCATCTGCATACTGATAGTCTTCCTGGGCAGGGAGAGGGAGAGGTGGTTCACACTTACATTTGAATAGGTTGTGTCCCGCCCCCACACAAAGGGCTGACTCACCCCCTACTGTTAGTCTGGAGCCAGGGTAGGCTGAAAGGAATCCTTGTGCACTTCAGAAGGCTCTTTTTAAGTCTACCCCTACATCAAAGACACTCTGGAGAATAAGTATTAATGCTCTGGCCCTATCAAATGATACACTACTGGATCGGGAAGAAACTCTGCTAGAGTAAAGGCTGCTGTGCTGACGGTTTGCCACCCTGCGGAGCCTGACTGTTCTGAGGAACTGCTTCCCAGCTTTGTTGAGCTGCCCTGCTGCCTGCTGACCTCTGCCTTGCTGGAGGATCAAGGATTAAGCCCCAGAGTGACTCCAAGGGCTTGCTGGCTTGCCCCCTGTTCTCCCCGAGGTCTCAGGGACATCTAAGACCTCTGTTATATCTAAGGTTTCTACCTTACATCTTCCCTGTTTCTCTGCCTCTGCTGTTCAGCCAGTGAGTGTAGGATGTTAGAGTGAATGTGATATCATTGGAATGTTTGGTATGCTGTGAGTGGACTGTCAGTTGGATCCTGGGCTAAGTCGGCAGAGAGGATGCTCCTGGTAGGGTTTATATTACATATCAACTGGAAAACCTATCTAACCATATAAGAAGAATAAACTTATCATCTGTAACCTAACCAAGTCTTCTGGAACTCTTTACTACGACACAACAACCTCGCCATCTGCTTTTTGATTCTACCACTGCAGAGGCTATTCGGCTGAACAACATTCTGCTTTGGGAAAACCAAGACCTGCATTTTTGGAAGTGCAGCGCTGCCTGAATGCCGTGGGTTTAGTGTGCTATCATTTTCTCTACAAGGCCTCGTAGTTTTCATTCTACTTCAGAAGCCATTCTGCACACCAAGCTGAAGTGTGCCACAAAGCCCCACTTTACACATGATTGGCGGTGGAGTGCTGATAACAAAACCAGCACCGGCAACCGAGCACTGAAACCCTCCCCTACCCGTTGCTGGGCAACGAGGCTGCTGAAGACCTTGTCAATGTTATCACCACTCTTGCTCCACTCAGCCAAGCAACTCACCATCACCAGTACGGGAGTACTGTATTGGAGGTCGGTCTTATTTAATTCAGATAAACATCACCTATTTTTCTAAACCTGTGTGTAATCGTTTTGTGGTGTATTCATTGTGTTAGTTTATGGGTGGGTTGCACAAGTACTTTACTCATTGCCTCTTCTGATAAGCCTGCCTCCTGTGCATCAAGCTACCTGGGCGGGGGGAGGGGCACAGGTTATCCTAGGTGTGTATCTAGCTTACACTGACTAAAATGGTCAGTACTGTCTGGCTTAGATGTATACCCTAGCCAACCAAAATCCCACTTTCTAATAATTGGCAAAGTCAATAGGTCTTGCCTACGCGAGGTGTTGGCTTTGTCAAGGTTTTTAGCCACTTTGTAAAGCAGCATGACTGAAAGTTTGAAAGAAAAAAGTGCAATGAATTGGCCGGCACTGGACATTGGAGCGAGGGTGAGTGATTCAGGGAAACACGGACAACAAAGGGATGGCGGGTTGAGGTGTAGCATGGACAATGGAGGCATGGAGGGCAGATGTGGGGCAACACGTACATGGAGGAAGGGTAGGTGGAGCTAGGGCAGATGGGAGAGGAAACACGGACAACAGAGAGAGGACAAGTGGGAGGGGCAACATGGACAACAGAGGGAAGGCGGGTAGTACTTTTTTGTTAAGACGGGTGAGGGAGCAACACAGACAACAGAGGATGTCAAGTGGCTGGTGCAGCACAGACATTGGGGATGGAGTGGAAGGGGAAAATCAGGTGTGAGGGGCAACACAGATAATGGAGGGAAGGCTGGCATGGGAGGCAACATAGACAACAGAGGGAGGGTGGGTGGTGTGACCAACACGGGAAAAGGAAAAGGGTAGGTGCAATATGGACAATGGGAGAGAGATGGTGGGAGGGACAACATGGACAATAGAGGAATGTCAGACAGCTCTTTCTTTGTTATGTTGAGAGGCAACACAGACAGCGGAGAGAGGGCAGGTGTCTAGTGCACAACAGACAATAGAGGGAGTATGGCAGGGGCAACATGGACAATGGAGGGAGGACGGGTTGGGGCAACATGGACAACAGAGGCGGGTGGAAGGAGTACAGTGCTTAATTTGTAAAAGAATGCCTGCTGGCTCTGCTCAGAAGTCCACAGCTGGTTCAATTAAATGTTGGCGCACCCACTACCAAGGGTGGGTACTTTTGAATCCACCTCACCACCTCATGAATCTTTCATTTCTCCGTGCCCCTTTACCTCGCTCTTGCAGGCTCCTGCTTTCTCCCTTTATAACAGTTTTTCTGTCTTTCTTTTCCTCCGTCTTTATGCTTTGTTTGTTTTTTCCCCTCTAGAACAGATATGGGGACAATACAGACAACAGAGCTAGGGCGGGTGTTGGAGCAACATGGACAATATAGAGATTGAAGGTAGGGGGCAACAGGACAGATAACGGAAGGTCTATGGAGGTGACGTGAAGTGGAGAGAAGTACACAAGTGCGGCAGCGGAAAAAGATGCACTCTGATAGAGTGCTAAAACAAAAAGAAAAAAGTAGCGTTTACAAAAATGTGCAGTGGAAGGGCACAACTAATGCGCCCATGCTCCAAGGAAGGGACAAACCCACAAAGTGGAAAAAAACCTTCAGCCGCTGACCAATAAGAAGCAAGCAAAGGAGAGTGACAATGAAGCCAACCAATGGTGATAAGTGGGTAGGCTTAAAGCCCACTGTTAGAAAATAATATGTCTCGCAAGAGACAGGGCATGCTCCTAAGCAGGCAGGCCAAAGTCAACTTGGTGTGCTCTTAGCTCACCAAGCAAACTGAGTTCAAGTCTTAATACCATAGAGGCGCGGGAGTGTCAACAGACACAATTGCAATATTGTCAAGACATAAAGAAATGGAGGGGCAAACAAGAGCATTTACAAAAATGCACCAGAACGTCTGAGGTGAAACCTGGGGAATAAAAAGATTAAAAACAATAAATCAAATTAACCATTTTAATAACAGTCACTTGGCATGTAGTTCTTATAATAACTACTAGTTTAGTATTGCACGTCTGGCATTTCTAAGTGCTGAAAATAACAGTGGCCACTACTAGCCAATTTCATTGCATGTAATTTATCTATGTCTGAAGGCTGGGAAGCTGAGTTGGCCCTAACGCGATTTGAGCTCAAAACCTGTAGGTCATTGCACAATGTTTAACTCACTGAGCCACCTTCTGGCCATATCAAAGTCATTAAATGCATATTAATGTCTACAAGGAATCAGACATTTATAAAAAGCTCAAAGTGCCTCTATGAAGCTAGGGTGAGTCAGCGTTGCTGACTGTTATTGGACAAATCAACAGGAGGCTGGTGGTTTGAGCTTGCGTTGAAAGTTACTGTAGGTCTGTAAGAGATTTCTTGAGGAAAAATTATCCAAGCATGAGTTGGTTATAGGCAATAAGGGTTCCACTGCCTCGGACTTTGTATCTGGAAGGCCTTGATATTTTGGTACACAAGTCCTTCTGCCTTCCTCTTCAAGGACCTTCCATAAAGGCGTGTGCACCGTCAACCATTTGGACACCCTGACCAGAAATAGCACTGGCCACACTGTTGCAAATTCGACTCCCATTTCTGGGAGAGAATTAGTTACCTGTACATCAAAAGTGTCAGTATCATGACTGGCGGAAATTAAAAATAATATAAAAACCACACAGCTTCAACAGGTAAGATCCAGTTGTATGTGATGGGCCTACTGTTTTACACATCTTAATTAATTGATGAAAACACAAGGAAATAATTTTCAAAACCAGCACAACCTTCTGTTACTTGTGCACACTCACCTGTGGTTAAGCATTGGGCTCAATATCATTTTTATTTGCTTCCCTCTATAGCCACCAGGCGTGATGTCCATACAGGGTAAGGACACCTTCAGGCTAAAGAGTTGAGATGTCCTCAGAGAGAATTGTAAGCCTAGAACATGAATAACAAATATAAAAATACCTGCTTCATTTACGAAAACTCTGGCAGCAGGATTGTTTATGTTTGACATTTATATGGCGCCTAGCTGCCCCAGAGAGTGGCGTTCCAGCACTATGAATCCATCCTCAAGGGCTGTAAGGGTAAGAGTTAGAACAACCAGGTTTTAGTTGTTCTTTGAAAGCAGCCTCCGACCTGCTTAGCCGATGTGCAAAGGGAGGCTGTTCTGGGGTTCGGGGGCAATATATCTGAAGGTTACGTGATTAGTTCACATATAATTAGGGCTCCCGGGGTCATGGTATTTATATTTTTGTCATTTCCGTCTGTATTTATCCATATTTCGTTTTTGATAATTTTACCTGTATTTATCCATATTTATTTTAGGTTTTGTGAAAAAATTAAGCTGAAATGTGTATATTTCTGCATTTATTTAACCAGTTAATGTGCACTCGTGTCTGAACGCCTGACAGGTTTCAATGTTATATACACACTCAGATGGTAAAATATCCACTTGTAAGAAAATATGACAACTTAAGTATCAATGTTGTGCAAATCTACTGCTGTTTAAGGCTCTTTACTAAAATCCCTATATTTGTGTAATCCCCTTGCCTGGCAATCCGCACAGCTATTGTCCTGGCAGTCATGACTGACAGCACATAGAATCACTCAAAAACAACCCAATTTCCGTTTTTATCCACATTTAAAAATAAATACAGACAGGAAAATAAATGGTTTTCTGTCTGTATTTATCTGTAAAAATCAGTAAAAATGGAAAACAAGGAGCCTTAATTATAATTAATAGTTCCTATTTGTAAAGCGCAAACACATCACCCTTTAAGGATTTCAAGGCACAGGGGTACGTCGGGGGGATTAAGTGCTCATGATTATGGAAGTGGGCAAAAACCCAGGTAAATCCTATAATTACACAATTGGATCTCACTGTTTAGGAAAGGTACAGTCCTTTCCGTATCTTGGGATTTTATTTGATGGGCGATTACATTTTAAATATTTATTAGAAGAGAAATGCCGAACCATGACCAGATGTACCGGACCAATAATGAACTTTGCACAAAGGCTAGGACTTTGGTCCCCAGAGCAAATTCTGAGACTATATAACTGTATGTGTTGTGCTAAAGTCCTGTATGGTAGTGAGGTGTGGGGATTCATTGAGGCTAGCCAATTACAAACTGTGGAGAATAAGTATCTCAGGCGTTTGTTAAAAGTCCCCCAGAGCACGCCAGCCTACATGGTACATGTAGAATAGGATGCACGTTATATCACGGATAGGTGGGCTAACAATCCCCTAGTTTGTTGGGTAAAGATCTGGGCAAATGAGGAGGCGGCCCTAAGCAGGCAGGCTATAGAAGATTGTCTCTCCCTGGACCATGGACTCAAAATTCCCTGGCTAAAATATGTGAAGGAGTGCCTCGAGAAAATAGGATGTGCAGATTTATTTGCTAACCTTTTGAAAATAAGCATGCAGGATAAACCCTTGGTGAAGTACCGGTTCTTTAGGTGTGCTTTGACCCTCCGGGGAGACAGAGAGTTGACCAAACCGTCAGTGAGAGAATATTTAGTAGCCAGGTCCACCGAGGGCATTGAACCATACCTGTCTTGTATAAGCAGTTCCCACGATAGATTTTTATTGACCCGGTTTAGGCTAAATCTTTTGCACCATGTTTTAGCAGAGCCAGCAGGGTTTACATCGTCCTCAGAGATGAAGGGGCCCTGTAGCTGCGACCACAGGTCTTCACAGGACACCCTTCACTGTGTTTTACTTTTTTTTTTTTTTTTTTTTTCCTCATATTGCGATTTTTATGTTTTTTTTGATAATACCAAGGTTCAGCCTCTGCATTTACTGTACCAACACTGCCCCTCGATGCGAGAGTATGGGGGGAGTTTCCCAGCCATCGGATTTTGCAGAGGGGTCTCCTTTGAAGCAAACACATTAATAACTTTCTGTTTTTTCGTTAGCGGGAGGGAGATAGCCACCTTGACTACTCGATGAATATTATATTCATCCACAGAAGTTTCCATCGCTTAATCATAGGATCGTTGTTTCATCTCGGCCATTAGATAATAGGGTTAAAGTGATTTTCCCATATTTCCCAGAAGTTATTTCTATTGGTTTGCTTTCCCCTTCTGTCTAGTTTATTTATTTTCATGACTGAATTCATCCATTCCCCAACCGTGGGAGGTAATGGGCCTACCCACTTAATACATATCTCCCTTCTTGCAAGGAGTATCAAAACAAAAACCAGATTTTCTTGCACTTATGTTCGCTTACCTGCTCCTATATTGTTGTCAATCCCAAACAAAACAAGGATGGTACTTAAAGTTAGTTGCTGATGTAGGATCGAGCTTAAGATCTTACCCAGTTCAGACCAGAACTCATCGAGGGATGGGCACTCTTTAAAGATGTGAATATCATCTGCCCTCTCCTCTCCACATTTCGGGCATTTCCTTATTTGTGCGCCTTTAAATTTGGACAGTTTTTTTGAGGTCCAATAGGCCCTATGAATTGTAAAGAGATGATTTCTCTTTAAAGCTGCTGATTTTAGTGTGTCCCAGCATTTCTCGATTGACTTTAGCCACACTTCCTCAAGAACTGGAGTTTGTAGGTCTCTCCCGCAGATTGATTCTGCAATCTGAGCATCTTCATCTCCTGAGGTTGTTAGGACCCAGTACCATCTGGCTATCTCTTTCTTTATGGGTAGAACTTTCTTCATTTCTCTCTCCAGTTCTTCGGTATCCTTTTCATGTTTTGTGAGAGTTTTTGCCCAGCTGACTAGCTGGTAATATTTAAATTTGGAAACTGTGAAATTAGTGATTGCTTGGAGATCTTCCCAAGATATCAATGTTGATCCCCTCAGTATTTGGCCCCAATGTTCTATGTTGGCTGTTTTCAGGGGATTTGCCAGGCTATCTTTTAGGCATTCTGGGGTGCCTGGGGAGTCCCATATAGGAGCCAGGGGGTATAATACGAAATGTTTAGAGTTCCTCTAATCTGGACCCTAGTCTGGCCGCATCTTTTAGGATCTTCAGTTTTATTTTTTTTAAATATTTTGGGTGTCCAAATTTATATAGAAAATGGTCAGCTTTCCTGGTCATTGCTTGGAGATATTCGGGATAGTAGTGATGAACCCCCATCATTGGTCTCATGTTTTTGAAGAAAAAAGCTCTGTAGTATTCCCACAGGTCAGGGCTCGCTATCCCTCCTTGTATTTTTCTTCTCCTGATTTTTTTCCTCGATATTCTGGTTCCTTTGGAAGCCCAAATAAAACTTGAGATTTCTCCCTGTAATTTCTTCAGTGACTTTTTTTAAAATTCTAGAGGTATTGTGTTGAACAGGTATGTATATTTCGGAAGAATAGACATTTTTATGATGTTTGATCTGCCTATGAGGCTTAAGGGGAGGGTAGTCCAAATCTTTAAGAGCTTTCTTACTTCGCCTGCCACTCTGTTTAGGTTTATCTGCGGGATTTTTTCCAAGTCATGGACTACTGTGATTCCTAAGTATTTAATTTCCTTCTTGATGTTTGGGTTGGTGAGGTTTGTGTTCCAGGTCATAATCTCTGTTTTTGAGTGGTTAACCATATAGCCTGAAATTTTCCCAAAATTCTCAAGAATGATTTTGATTTCTTGTATGGAGGACTTGTAATCGTTGGTAAAAATCATTAAATC
This sequence comes from Lissotriton helveticus, assembly GCF_964261635.1. NCBI lineage: Eukaryota > Metazoa > Chordata > Amphibia > Caudata > Salamandridae > Lissotriton > Lissotriton helveticus. Next base: position 1,130,933,952 of record NC_136059.1, on the reverse strand, counting down.
ATCCGCATATAGGGCCACTTTTTTGGACCACCCCTGGTGTTTGAATGGAAGTATTTTTTCGTTTTCCCTTAGCAAACTTGCTAATGGCTCGATATACAAGTTGAATAGTAATGGCGAGAGGGGGCAACCTTGCCCTGTGGCTCTTTCGATTCTTATGTTGTTGGTTAAATCTCCATTCACCAAAATTTTGGATCTTGGGGTCCTATAGATCTCTTTCACCATATGCCGAAAGGAATCCCCCAGGTTATTTCTTATCATTACCTCATTTAGGAAGACCCAGTTCACCCGGCCAAATGCCTTTGCGGCGTCAAAGGTGAGAATTGTAAGTGGAGTTTTTTCGGAGAAAGCAACGTCTATTGCCCCAAATAATTCATGAGTTAGGTCATGAATCTACCTTCCTTTGATGAAGCCTTTCTGGTCAGAGTGAACTAGCTGGGTCATCACATTCCCCAGCCTTTTTGCCATGATTTTTGTGCAGATCTTGTAATCACAGTTGAGTAGTGATATCGGCCGGTATGATTCACATAATGTCGGCTTTTTTCCGGGTTTTAGAATTATAGTTATAATGGCATCATTCCAAGAGTCTGGGATCTTTTCGTGTTGTTTATACACCCGATTGAGTAGGTCTGTTATTTGTGGAGATAGAGTTTCTCTGAGTGCCATATATAGCTCGTTTGGAAGAGCATCTGGGCCCGCTGCCTTCCCTCTTTTCAACCCCTTTATTGCATCTTCTACCTCCTCTCTAGAAATGTCTTCATTTAGGGCTTTTTTCTCTTCCTCTGTTAGGGATAGGGTGGGTAGAGTATTCAGACTTTGTTTTACTTTGCCCATTTTATTTACATCCCAGAAGACTTTTTCTGTAGGGTATTTTAAAAAGGCAAGATTCAAACAAGCACGGGTGACATTTCTATTTTTAAAATTGGCCCAGATGCATTTACACTTTTTGCATTATTAACTTTTTAAGGGCTGCATTTAGACTAAGGACTACAAGGGGTAGTGTGTAAGTCTGTAGATGAGTTGGATTGATGAGGGACAGGTTAGATGAGATGTGTATGTTTTTATTTATATATTGAAATTGTATTATGCAGATCTCAGATTGATTCATTCTTTTTAAAATTTGTACTGTAAACTCTCTTGATAAATTGTTACTTGTATGCTATTTTTACATGCCGAATAAAGAATGCTAACTAACTAACTAAGTGCCCATAGTCACATGATGCCGCTGGCGATCGAACCGTGAGCCCCGCACCCTGGAGTCAGCCGCTCTGGCCGCTGAGCCACACTTCTCCCTAATTGTATTGGCACCGAGGGACATATTAAACTCTGAATATGCCTGTATTTTACTACCAAAACAGCAATTGGAGGCCAATTGTTTTTGCTTGGAATGTGGCTCATAGCACCCTTGCTACGCATCTGACAGAAGCTGCTGCTAACCTTACCTTGCCAATTGTTATTAATGGGACTGTCCTTGCCAAGATTCATTTAGCCAGCAGCAGGAACAGAAAGTAGGCAGGTCCCTATGACACCCAGGAGCAATAGGAGATTCTTCTGTAGCTACGGGTGAGACAAACGGATAATCATTTGATACATGCATTTGGGGGGCAAGGAGTCTGTTTTGTCACTTCAGCTACCCTCACATTTTGTCCATGGCATTGATAGTAACCACGGTGCATGTCTGTTTCACAGAGAAGCTCCCTGTGGAAGCAAAGCTGCCATGGTACAAGCAAGCCCAGGAGCTGGAGGAAGGAGCATCTGTGTCTGAAGAACCCTCGTAAGTGCGGACTCTTTTTTAAACCATGGAAGGATACTGTATAAGCTGCAGGTAATGTGGCTGAAAAGCATGTGGTACAACTATCCGTTGTTTGAATAGGGAGGATATTGATAATTCTGTGTCAGTAGTATGTGAGCCCATAGCCCTGTCAGCTATCTGCTTTAGAAAACAATGAAGTCTGGTGAGCAGACCTGCTGGTCTTATGCCAAAAGTTATCACAAGAACTCTGACAAACGATGGCCGGTGCCAAGTTATAACATCTTATTCCTGTAAATCTATTAGTAACGACAGAATAGGAAAAATAAAATTAAAAGAAAGCCACTTACTGTGCGCTCACCTCATCGGTGAGCGCAAGGTAAGTGATTTTATTCTTTTTTTATGTTATTTTCCCTATTCCGTACTCTGTTGACTCTCCCCACCTCCACCCCGCCTCACCGTTCTTACCTGCACTGGCTGATGTTGATTATTAAGTGCCTGTGCTGAGAACCGGAAACCACAGGCTCAAATTAAGCACTGGGGTAGAGTCAATATAGTGGCTACAGAGACAAGAGTATTTGTGAGCTAGTCCAAAACCTCCTAGGGAATAAAGCAGTGCTTAAATTGTTAAAAAAATAAGTGCAAGAGCTCTTGGCAGAAGGCTACAGCAGCTTCCACCACACATTGCCCCAACTATGCTGCCAATGACAGTAACTAATAAACAACTGTTGTCGTGGTCATCTCTAAATTAGCCAGATAGCACCACCTTGTGGCAGACTGTCACAAGCGCCGGTGTTTACAATTAAGTGTCGGTGCTGAGCACCGGAAAACACAGGCTCAAATTAATCACTGGAATAAAGTCAGTGATGCTGGCCCGCTCCACATCTGGACTTCTATGAAAGAAATAGCTCTGGAAACTAACTCATCCAGAGAGACCGAGTGTGGGAGTGGAGTTCCCACCCGCCAGGGCACAAACAACTGAGAAAGGGCTAAGAGTGATGGGTAGAAAAGGATCTCTCACCCCCTCCAAAATTAGCACGTATGGGGAGGTGAGGCGGGGGGTGGGAGGGTGGTCGATGAATCCTACTGACAGATGTGGTGAAAGAGAAGTGAGGAATGCCAAACAAGGAAGAGCGATCTGGAACCCCATCCCTGTGTCCATTAGGACCACTGAGACGCTGTACCAAATCAGGAAAGAGTTGAAGTTAAACCAGTTTAAAGACCACTACATCACAACACATTAACAGTCTGCATGTCAGCTACCTCTCTTGTCACTCGCTGACTTTATTCTTGTCTTTGACTCTGTACAGTGCTCTGCTGCCTTTTGGCTGGGTTCACGGTATAGGAATACCACACACATACAGATGGAGAGAGAAAGTGATAGAGAGAAAAAGTGGTCAGTTAAAGGATGGGAGAATTAGATGCACATGTGATTTAGGAGAAAAGGCGAGATTGAAAGTGGGGAGAGGTCTGTGCTGGGGCTCACCCACTTGCTTTCCATCCTCTTCTCAGTGTTGTGCTGCTGCACTTTACCCCTGCTCATCTTTCAGGGTTATCCTGCATCTTGTTATGATCATGGTACCCACCCTTGACTCCGGGATGTTTGAATGATGTTGTCAGACTTCGGGAGCCTGCCAGTGATGAACACCACCTCCCAAACGCGGCCAGCAGGGCGAGGCCTTCTAAGCACCGCTGGCAGCGAGTGCGAACCAGAAGAAAGGGGAACCCCAGAGAGATTAAAAGCAAGGAGCTAAATCCATTTATGGAGCAGGCACCATGTGAAAAAGATAGAAGGTCCAAGAAAAAAGGGAATATCAGCAGCTCTGTCTTCATCCTCCACCACTTGACAGGCAAAGACTTCTATCGCTCCTGAGTTATGTTATGTTATGTTATTTCAACTTATATAGCGCACGGCTGGCCCAGCAAAGGGGCGTCCCGGCGCTTTATCTGGAAGAAGGAATACAACCAAGAAAAAGGGCAGAAAGAATGGATTTAATAGTGAAACAGTCATTGGGATCCATCGATCCCAATGATTGAGTAGACATCAGAGGTCGCTTCCTTCTCATGCTATCTGCAGGGAAGCAAGAGAGTGTCCCTGTGGCAGGAGAGCTTCCTACCGGTAACTATACTCTTCCTACGGGAGCTCAGCTGATTGTGTGCATCCCCATGTATGGGACCGGACCAGATTAAGCTACATGTGAAGCTGTCAAATCTGTTTCTGGCCTTGCCATGGGTCCCAGAGAAGCACACACAGGCAGGAGATATTCCACATTTGGCATTTGTACACCTTAGTCATTCTCCGCCCAACTGTGATTATTCATTTTCAGCTAAGGACTGGTGCTTTACGTTTTGTTTATAAATGTGTATATATATTTTTCCATGTGTTTATGTATCATTTATGGATGTCCAATTTTGTCCAATTTGTGAAATGTTTTTTAATGTGAATGTTTAAAAATGTAGGAATGTTGATTTGTCCTTTATGATGACATGAAGTAAATGCAACTAACATTTTTCTAAAAAGTAAAAAAAGAAAAGTGGAATAAATCACACGAGCTTGTGGATCATAGACACGAATTTCGTAGCACGCACTGCATCGCATTTTGCGATGCAGGGCGCGCTACGAAATTCGTTTTAATCATTAAATTGTTTACTTACCTCCAATTATCCATATTACGGTGTGATGGTGGGTGGTCGGCTGGCCGGAAAAGCAGGCAAGGAGGCCGGATATAACGTGCAATTGTGGTTTATTGATGTGCAAAAGAGTCCTGCGCAACAGAGTCCAAGAAAGGGGGGAAGTCCGAAGGGAATTAGTGTTCTGAGAAGCTGGGGTGATTCTTGGGATGTTGATCCGGGTCTTGGGTGTAAGGCCGGGTCTTCAGGATTTAGATCCAGGTCTTGGGTGTAGGGCCGGTTCTTCAGGATGTAGATCCGGGTCTTGGGTCGGGGAGTCCACCGGAGGGCAATAAGAGAAAAAACAGGATAAGGAGCCGTTAGTCCCACTGAATCGGATTCTAAGCGTCTCCACCAACACCGGGTCGTGAGGAGTGGAAGGGTATTGTGAGGGAAGGAGGGTATGGGGTTCAGGTTACGGTTACAAAGGCTAAGGACTGTGGAGGAGACGTGATGGAGGGGGGGGGTCGATTAGTACACAAGGGCTATTTACAGACAAAGTGCTATACAGGTATAAACAGTGACCTTACAGGGTTAGCGTGCCTAAATTGTGCTACTACTAGAAGAAAACACTACTCTATTTTTTTACAAGCACCTAAGGTGCAACAGAGAAGCGAGGGGTTACTCACGGGCTCCGCCGCAACTCTCCAGGTGAGTTGCGGCCGCTCTTCAGCTTCCACCCGGGGGACTCCACCAGTCCTCGCACCACTCGTCTTCTTCTCCACAGTATTCTCCGCTCGTTTCCTCCTCTCCGGTCACAAGCTCCTGCCACGATCTTCCGACGCCTTCAGTCTCTCTGCTTCCGTCTTTTCTTTCTCCGTCCGGCGTCGGGGAGGCTGGACTTCCGGGGTCAGAGGGTTGCACTTCTGGTTCCTGATCGGTCCGGATTGGTCCCTGCAATACAGAGAGGGGAGGAGTTCTGGGTGTCAGGGACGCCGTGATGATCGGATCCGATGTACAAGGTGAGAGCTTTAACGGGGGCATCTCTGATGGTGTACGGGACAGGGTCCTGGGGGTCGTCTCACGAGGGGCCATTTCACATCCCCTTTCCCTAGCTGTCCTTCTTGTACCGGTAAGGGTTCTGGGGTACCGGGAGAGATAGTCCGCGTTGCCCTGACGCGTCCCTTTTCGATGCAAAGTCTTAAAACGGTACGGCTGTAAGGCCAGAAACCAGCGAAGGACCCGATCGTTTCTTCCTTTGTTGCGAGCCATCCACTCCAAGGGGGCATGGTCTGTATATAAGAGAAACTCACGGCCTTCCAGGTAATAGCGTAGACTTTCAATGGCCCACTTAATGACAAGAGCCTCCTTCTCCACCACGGCATAGTTCTTCTCTCTTGGGAAAAGTTTCCTGCTGAGGTAGAGAATTGGCTTTTCCTCTCCCTGTCTGTCCTTCTGGGATAATACTGCTCCCAGACCCTGGTCGGAAGCGTCCGTTTGGAGGAGAAACGGCTGGGTATAGTCCGGGCTCACCAATACCGGACCGGACGTAAGGGCGTTCTTTAGGTCCGTGAAGGCCTTTTGCAGTGGGGGAGTGGGGTCTCTGAGGGCGGCCTCTGTTTTGGTGGTCTTCTTGAGGAGATCAGTAAGGGGGGCTGCTCTTTGGGAGAAGTTGGGTACGAACCGTCTATAGTAACCCAAGAATCCCAAAAAGGCTCTAAGGTCTTTCCGGGTCCGGGGAAAGGGAATAGACTGAATGGCGTCGATCTTGTTCCTCTGGGGTCTTATCAGGCCTTCGCCTAAGAGATAGCCTAGATATTTCACAGTTTGTGCGGCCAGGGTGGTCTTGGCGGGGTTAATGGTGAATCCGAAAGACCCTAGAGAGGTGACAACCTTCTGTAGGTGTTCCAAGTGTTGGGGCCAGCTGTTACTGTAGATGATAATGTCGTCCAAGTAAGCGCCCGTGTATTGGGAATGTGGCGTTAGGACGTGATTCATGGCTCGTTGAAACGTGGCGGGTGCTCCATGTAATCCGAACGGCAGGACTAGGAACTGGAACAGCCCATCAGGGGTGGCGAAGGCGGTCTTTTTTCGATCTGCCGGTCGGAGGGGTATTTGCCAATACCCTTTGCAGAGGTTCAATGTGGAGATGTATTTCTCCTTCCCGATCCTCTCCACCATTTCGTCGACGCGGGGTAGCGGGTAGGTATCGAAGGTAGAGATTTTGTTGATCTCTCGAAAGTCGATACAAAATCTGACCGACCCGTCAGGCTTCGGTACCAAGACGATAGGCGAGTTCCAGTCGCTTACTGACGGTTCAATGATACCCATTTTCAGCATCTGTTCCGTTTCCTTCCGAATCACCTCCCTACGGGCTTCGGGTACTCGGTAGGGTCGCTGACGAACGGTCTTTCCTGGTTCGGTTTGAATGACGTGTTCAGTGACAGTGGTCCTTCCGGGTGAAGAGGAGAACACCTGTCGTAGAGGGTATAGAACGTTTTGGATTTCTTGTCTTTGGGTACTGGTCAGGTCTGTGTCAAGGCAGGGGTCAAAGGAGAGAGAGAAAGACGAGGTAGAACCTGACATGACCGGACGTGGCCCTTCCCACTTTTTGAGAAGGTTTACATGATAAATCTGTGTCGTACCCCGAATGGGATCCAATTCTAGTTCATACGTGACTGGGGTCACCTGCCGCAGGACGGTATACGGCCCTTGCCATTGACCCAACAGCTTCTGGTCCGAAGATGGCATCATCAGGAGAACCTGATCGCCTACAAGGAACTCCCGGGGTTTCGTACCCTTGTCGTATTGTCCTTTCTGCGCAAGTTGTGCGCTCTCCAGATTTTGTCGCACAATATCTCGTAGTACCGACAGATGGGTTTTCAGGTTCTCGACGTATTCAGGAAGGGGACGTGTCCGATCTGGTTCCGCTTCCCAGGCCTCTTGAGCCATGTCCAACAAGGTGCGGGGTGGGCGTCCGTACAAGAGCTCAAAAGGGGAATATCCTGTGCTACTTTGCGGTTTGCAACGGATGGCGAACAAGGCAAGCGGTAACATCTCTTCCCATCTTCGAGCTTCAAGCCCCAACAACTTTTTCAACGTCTGCTTAAGGGTGGCATTGTACCTCTCGACTAAGCCGTCGGTTTGAGGGTGGTAAGCCGAGGTTCGGATTTGTTTAATGCCCAGCTGGGCGCAGACCTGTTTCATTAATGCAGAGACGAATGGAGTGCCCTGGTCTGTCAGGATTTCACGTGGAAACCCTACCCTGGAAAATACCGACAGGAGTGCTTTAGCGATGTTCTGTGTAGTAGGTTGACGCAGGGGTAGGGCTTCGGGGAAGCGCGTGGCATAGTCCACTATCACTAGTGCATAACGGCAGCCGCTTTTCGACGGTAACAGAGGTCCGATTATGTCCATCCCTACGTGGCTGAAAGGGACGTCTATCACAGGGAGAGGGCGTAGTGGTACTCTGGGGGGTCGGTATCTACTGTTTTTCTGACAGACTGGACACTCTCGACAGAACGTTTTGATACGCTGGTGGATGCCAGGCCAATAAAACTTCTCCAGAACCGATTGGCTGGTCTTCTCATCACCGAAATGGCCCCCCAGGAGGTGACTATGGGCCAGGTAGAGAACCTTATCCTGGAAGGGTCCGGGGACCAGGAGTTGGGGATGTTGCCGGGCCCCTCCCTTACGGTACAATAACCCTTTGTGTTTAAAAAAATAGGGACCTACTTGAAGGGGGTCCTCGCTTTCCAGGGCTCTGCTCCATGCCTCCTGCAGCTGGGGTTCCTCCTGTTGTGCCGCCCTGAATTCCCTGTCCGTCTGCCAGGGGTGTTCTTCAGTAGTGGTGAGGTGGACCTCGGTGTAGTCCCTTTTTTCCTTCCTTTTCTGGGACCGGGATTTGTGTACCTTGGATGCAAGAACAGGTGGGGTTTGTCCGTGTGGATACGGTGCTTCTCCCCACCACCTGGAAAGGGAATCGGTGGGGTCTTGGAGAAGCCGGGGTAGGCCGGAATAGTCCCTTCCGAGGATGGCTTGTTCTGGAAGAGCGGGAATAAGACCCACTTTGAGAGTGGAACCGGGATCCTTTGGGTGTTGTACATGTACCCGGGTGGTGGGATAGCTCTTGGTGTCTCCGTGTACGCACTGTATGGCAACCATGCCCGAAGGGGCTTCCATTGCAGAGGTCATGTCTTGTGGCCTGAGTACACTCTGACGGCACCCAGTGTCGGCTAGGGCGAGGACCTTCTGTCCGTTGATGGTCACTGGACATCGAAACGGGGGCGGTGCTGGGTCCGGTGGAGCACAAACGTAGTTATGCACTAAGCCGACTTCCATGGGCTCATCCTTCTGAGGACAATGACGTGCTATATGGCCAAATCCCCCGCAACTGTAACACTGGGGTCCTGGATTGGTTGGCCTAACCAGGAGCGGGGTTGGTACAAAGGGGGGCAGGTCATGGCGTCGTGGCAGCGAGGGCCGTTGAGGGCGAGTGCCAGTAGGGACGTGGGGTTTACACGGGTGTTCATCCTTGTGCCGCTGTGGTTCCTGGGCTCGGCTGTAGGCACTCGCGATTTCGACGGCGGTCTCTAGGGTGAGTCGGGCGTGCTGTCTTACCCACCGCTGGGTCCCAGGGTGTAGGGAGGCCAGGAACTGCTCGAGGTATAGCTTCTCGAGTATATCTTCCTTGGTCGAGGTCTCAGGTCTAAGCCATCGGTTGGTTAAGTCTTTCACACGGAAAGATAGGGCTCTAGGTGTTTCCTGGGGTCCTTCCCTGATCTGCCTCAGTTTGACCCTATAACGTTCGTCATCTATGCCGAGCCGTTCCAGGATACACTTCTTAATGTCTGGGTAAGGTATGTTGCCCTGAATGTTTGCCTGTTGATAAGCCGCCTGGAGATCGCCCGTCAACAAGGGTCCCAGGTATTGACCCCAGCGGTCGTTGGGCCATGCTGCGGCCTGGGCCAGCCTCTCGAAATTCGTAAAGAAGTAATCCGGGTCTTCCCCCGGTACATACTTTTGTAGAACAACTGAGGGGAGGGAGGTCATCGGTCTTTGTTGACCCAGAACATCGGTGAGTTTGCCCATTGCTTGCTCATGTGAATCCCCTTGCCCCTTTAGGACGTCGTGTAGTTGGCCACGGTCATCTTCAGCGGTCTTCAGGAACCGCTCCATAAGCTTCCCTAGTTGTTCTTGGGACTCGGCCATCTTCTTCACCGCGGCCTCCATGCTTCCAGGCGATCCCACTTCTGACACCAAATGTGATGGTGGGTGGTCGGCTGGCCGGAAAAGCAGGCAAGGAGGCCGGATATAACGTGCAATTGTGGTTTATTGATGTGCAAAAGAGTCCTGCGCAACAGAGTCCAAGAAAGGGGGGAAGTCCGAAGGGAATTAGTGTTCTGAGAAGCTGGGGTGATTCTTGGGATGTTGATCCGGGTCTTGGGTGTAGGGCCGGGTCTTCAGGATGTAGATCCAGGTCTTGGGTGTAGGGCCGGTTCTTCAGGATGTAGATCCGGGTCTTGGGTCGGGGAGTCCACCGGAGGGCAATAAGAGAAAAAACAGGATAAGGAGCCGTTAGTCCCACTAAATCGGATTCTAAGCGTCTCCACCAACACCGGGTCGTGAGGAGTGGAATGGTATTGTGAGGGAAGGAGGGTATGGGGTTCAGGTTACGGTTACAAAGGCTAAGGACTGTGGAGGAGACGTGATGGAGGGGGGGGGTCGATTAGTACACAAGGGCTATTTACAGACAAAGTGCTATACAGGTATAAACAGTGACCTTACAGGGTTAGCGTGCCTAAATTGTGCTACTACTAGAAGAAAACACTACTCTATTTTTTTACAAGCACCTAAGGTGCAACAGAGAAGGGAGGGGTTACTCACGGGCTCTGCCGCAACTCTCCAGGTGAGTTGCGGCCGCTCTTCAGCTTCCACCCGGGGGACTCCACCAGTCCTCGCACCACTCGTCTTCTTCTCCACAGTATTCTCCGCTCGTTTCCTCCTCTCCGGTCACAAGCTCCTGCCACGATCTTCCGACGCCTTCAGTCTCTCTGCTTCCGTCTTTTCTTTCTCTGTCCGGCGTCGGGGAGGCTGGACTTCCGGGGTCAGAGGGTTGCACTTCCGGTTCCTGATCGGTCCGGATTGGTCCCTGCAATACAGAGAGGGGAGGAGTTCTGGGTGTCAGGGACGCCGTGATGATCGGATCCGATGTACAAGGTGAGAGCTTTAACGGGGGCATCTCTGATGGTGTACGGGACAGGGTCCTGGGGGTCGTCTCACGAGGGGCCATTTCACATACGGTTTTTAGCATCCCCCACCCTGCCCCTCCCCCGCCCCGCCTTCCTGCCGCACCTTAACTTCTTCCACAGGCCGCTGCTGCATAGACATCGGTTTGTCATTTGTTTAATTGTCTAATGAATCTATGCAACTAGACACTTTTTCGTATTATAGAAGAGTAGCATACCTGATCTCATATAAAAAGCCCCTCTTTTTTATCCTTACACAGTTGCCTGTGTAATGAGTAGCGTGCAATTCGCAATATTTATGATTGCATACTACTTCTTGTTGGTACAAGCTCAGGAGGGCTCTCACTTCACTAATTGTTAAAACTATTCTATGTAGACTGCAAAACGCTTTAACCCCTTCCCTGTGGCGCTAATTTCGCCGCAGTGCGGAGATTTAATTAGAGGGCGTAACCCCTTGTGTGCTCAGGACGTCCCCCGGCTATCTTGCATCACGCTGGGCGTATGCTCAGGACGATCGGGCCGTCCGAACTCCGCCCACTAATTAATTCTTCCGCACAGGCAGGGAATTTGCGCCGCGCTCGGAAATTGGCGGCTTTCGGACGGCCACCGGCCGTCCTGAGCACACGCTCAGCGTGACATGGGACGGCCGGGGGCCGTCCTGAGCACACAAGGGGTTAAGTCACTGGGTACTCCTGACCGGCCAACTGTCACCATTGTACAGCTATTGTGATTTTTATTATTATTATCATTATTATTATTGTTGTTGTTTTTGTTTTTTAATAATATCTATATGTTCAGGAAGCCTTTCACTTCAGTAGCCAACAGGAAGGTTGTTGTACATCGAGAAGCCTAAATGATGCCTGGAGCTCCCACCCACTCGCTCCAGCGTGTCTATATCTAGGCATGTAAAGAAGTAGTTAGAGGCATTGCAATTTCTCATATGTAGCGTTTTTAGATTTGAGACATGAATGAGCCATCTCATGGGTAAATCTGTGAAAGATACAAAGTTTAAAAAAGGAATCCTCTATTTCACTGGCAGCCATTGGATTTCTTTTTGTGGTTGAATACATGTGGTTTACTTACCTTAGACCAGATGCCAGTGTGGCGGAAAGCGTCTGAATATGCTGGAAACATTGAATGGTGGCCTTGGGGAGACCCATGTATACGCTGTGGCAGTGGCTGATATGGCATAGGATGCATTCAAGACAACATTAGCATGGAATATCTTAGGAATGAAAGAGAACAGCATGCTTGAGAATTTAAGAACATAAAAGCAAACAGACGTGTCTGAATTAACCTGGTCTTTGAAGCATAGTTCTCCATCACTCCTGGAGACTTAACTATAGGCGTTGAAACTGGTGTAGTGAGTAAGAAGTAATGCCAGACAGAGTTGTGCCAAAGCTAATTGCTTTACCCACTAATAGTCTCTCTGCTCATCAGGATTTGATATCTGCTAAGCAGCTACTAAGATTGATAAGAAAAGTTGGCGCATGGTGGTCAAAGCGGTAATGCTGTGATATGATCGTCGAGTGTATCAAAAGTCTTACATATTGCGTTAGAGAATGAAGTGATCCACTGTGTCCAACATGGTGGAGACGTTTAATAAGACCTAACCAGCTAACACTCTTTCCTCGTCTGTTGATCGCAGTCCAATCAGTGTGAAGAGTAAGGCATCTTGGGAGCCACTGGCAGTGCGGAACCCTAGGTGCCTCACGTCTGGCGCAGCAGAATCTTTCCATGAAGGTAGTTAATTGGTCTGCAACAAGCCTCTCTGTGGTTTTGCTTAGAGTGGGCAGTAGAAGGGATCCTAACTTAAAGACGGCTAGCATATTTAGAGATTGAAGTAATTGCTGTAATCTATTGGCCTCACCGAGAGGCACCGGAGAAGAAGGATCTGTGGTAGTCAATGATAATGAAATCTTGATCTTTGTGATGAAAGAGAAACACAATCTTTGCAGACTTATTGAGTTACTCAGGGTTCCATACTGAATAGTTGATGTGAAAAGTTATCAGCTTCTCTGTTATGAGTGCTGAGAATATTCACTTTGGTTTAAGCAGGAGCTCTCGTTCATGAGCTTATTAGAGAGGCTTCCTCAACAGAATATGATTTCAATGCATCAGTGAACCAGATGTGCATGACTTTCTGGGCTTTGATTCAACCCCCTTTATAGGCACAGGTTAAGTAAAGGTGATCTGGAGGGCATTATTCAACTCTTTTAGCATGTTCACTGTATTTATACTTTACTGGCGGGCCATAGTCTGCTCTTGAAGGATTTCGAATACCTAGAGAAATTTGAAGTTTAGACTATATACACAGTGGGGTGACTGGAATCTTACTGTTAGGTGGATTGCCATGTGGGACTTAGGTCAAAAACATAATAAGATCAGTCCAGGCTTAATTAGTCACTTCTAAGATAGACACTGAGTTCATTGGAATACATATCAGATCTAAAGTGTTGCCTTTTTTTATGAGTGGACCCCTTCACAAGTTGTCTAGGGTCCAAAAAGTTAAAAGTATTACAGCAATCTTTTGCAGCAGTGCTGCCCAAGTTATCAACGTGGAGGCTGACATGTCCTAAAATAACAATCCTTGATGCATGTACGAAGGAGCGGACAGGTGCTTCATAGATCTGTTGAGTCGGAATAGACCATGCATGCCAAGAATGGGAATAAAGTAAGATGGCTACTGATATTTCAGGTGATATATTACAGAAACACCCAAGTAGCCCAGGTTAAAGGGAGTGCCATAAGGAAAAGTTTTGGGCAGGTAAAGTTGTCTTTCAAAAGTAATGCAAACGCCCACCAGTACATCATCAGTCATACAACTTCCAAGTCCTAGAACAATCTCTGTCTCAAATCTTGTGTCCCAGGAGAATACCAATGTACAGATCTGGATTCCAATGTGGTGAAATCCATATTTCAGTTAAAAAATAACAGATGTAATTTCTAATGTTCAATCAAGTTCTAGAGTCCTTAACCGTTTGTGCCATGAGAGCATATAGTAAGGAGTGTACATTTTAGGTGTTAAGGATCATGTCCTAGTTTTTCAAATGCCTTGAATCGGATCTCACTAGGTAAGTTCTTAAATAGCTTTGTCCACTTATTAGACTTCAAAACCTTATCGCTATAAATCGGCAGTTCAGTTACTGACATTGGATTTCAGAGAGAAGATCACCGCACCAGTTTGCATAATGCAAAAGATTGTTAATTGACTACACATGGTTGCCAGTTGTTTGAAATTTGGCAGACTCTGCCATTAACTGTTCAAACCTAATACTGACAGGCGCAGACTGTAAATGTCACCAAAAGCCCAAGATGGCAATATGGGACTACTTTGCAAATGTTAACGATTATGTATTTTTATAATATACTGTGTTTATTTGGGGTAGTTGGTAGGGGTGGGTAGAATACTTTGTTACTCCCGCAGAAGTAGTGGAATTTTGGTCACTTTGGTTACTTTTTAATGCAGAGTTCGGGCCAAATTCCACCAATTACCGTGTGGTGGAATTTTTCTCCTGTGAGGCTCCAAAAAATGCGTGCCTGCGAGCGAGATTTGGCGTCCCCTAGCGTGATTTTGTAACACAGGCGGTCGTTAATGGTCCCGGTCAGAGTGCTGCGGTTCGAGCAGATTTACTGCAGCTAAAGCAGAATTCCTACTTGAGCGGCAGCAAAATCAACTTAAATGGACGCGCGCTCTTGCGCAACGCATGATGCCCTTTGTTCAAAATTTCAGTGCTGCTCTCTCTACCGGTGCTAAATTTGCAGCATGATTAGCGTGAGCTGCATAGTTTTTTACCCATTGGTTAAGTTCTACAGAATCTCACATGTTATGTAACTCAGCGGAATTCCACGGAGTCAAATTCCGCGGGTTCCACCCACCCCTAGTAGTTAGCTTCAAAAAACGTTCTTCAAAGTGCAACTAACAATGGGCACTGATTGGAATTCACATATTTAGGTCTGCCTTTTATGAATAAAGTGTTGATAAAACAATAGACAATGGTGAGGGCTAGTTGATTTATGTGGCTATAGCTTTGACAACATAATTGTGAATTCATGACATTTGCCGTGTCATTTGCCATATAACTTGCGTAACTTGCAGATTTCAGAATAAAAGTTGTTTCTAATCTTAATGGATGAAAATAATGCTGTCAGAGAATGTGCCATATTTGCATTTTTTTGCTGCATAATTTAGACCACATTCCAGCATTTTTTAAGATAACCTTGCCACATAATCCTAGTGTGGCCTGGCAATGGTACCCTGCAGTGTGGTTTGTAGACTGCCATTATGATTGTGAAACCTATATTTCTCAGAGCATCATGCAAGACTTTCCATAATTCACAATTCCCTGTAAAATATGGGTTTTTATGCCAAGGCATTTTGTACAATAGAAGCACCAAACATAGTGTGTAAATATAAATATGTATTCAAACCATAACTCTCACACCAAATGCAATGTTCATGAACTCACCTGTGATGCAAAATACGTAATTATGAAGTTCATAAATAATCTTGCAAATGAGATTATTTTTCATGTTACCCTTAGCAATAGGAAACAGGTGACTATGAATATAGCATTATTTAGTGGTTTGGTTTGAGTATGTGATGCTAGTTAATTATGTTGTGTTTTAGGTGTATTTACTTATTGCTCTAAATATCTTGAGGTCATAAGCATTGTATGTGATGTACGAGTTATGGTGTGTGTGTTTGTTTTGTGGTTTATGGATTACGGTCCTAATCATAACTTCTGAATTTCAGTGTTTTTTTAGCTACTTGGTACTATAACTCCATTTTAACTGTATTTTTTGTCAATACATTTCTTAGGTTTTGTTTAAACTACATTTAGGGCTTATTACCAAAGGTAATAAGAACTTAATCTTTTGCTTTTTCTCTGAATTTTTGTTTATTTGATCATATACCACATCCAACAGTTTTCTACGACCAACCTGCCGCTGGTGTCCAACCACCTTTCCTCATTGGTGAAGACCCTGTGAAACTTGGGTGCACCCAATCTCTGTGACACCCTTCCAATTTTCATCGGTGAGGTCCTGTTTCGATGGACAATAAACTTTTTTATGGATGTTGAATGGTGTTGTAAGCCACAACATTGCCCTGCAAAATGTTTGTAATGAACTCCCACAGATTACCCATATTAAAAATAGATTAAAGGAAAATATATTTAAAACAATCTATGCTTAAGAATCATTCAAAGTCATGAGGACAGAGGTGTCTGTAGAACAGAGCCTGTTCTATCAGCCCCCCCCTAAAAGGCTGGGACCCTGGACCAGTGAGCACTTTTCCGATGCCTTAAAAAGTCTCTATGTAGAGCTTTTCCAAGCTTCACTTTCAGGGACCACAAACCCATAGCAAGCTTCATGGGTCTCTGCTTTGTCTTTTGTAGAGTCAGTGAACCTGGTTCCGGATCCATGAATCCACAAAAAGGTCCAGCATATCTCATGAAGCTTGCAGCGGGTTTGTAGTTACTGGCCATGAAGTTTTAAAATGGTTGCTGTCCTAAGAAGATTTGTGGATCTCGGGGCCCATTCTAGTGGTCATGAGTTCAACCCTAAGACCCTTGAACCACAAGGAAATTCAGGCCCTGGGAAAGCACTGTTTAAATCTGTGCAAAACCTGGCTATCCATCTGGAGGGCAGCCTGTCATTAAGTTTCCAAAGTTGCTTTCTCCTGCTTCCTGCAAATGAAAACTCTAAACAAGTAGTTTCTTTGGTGTTGATTAATTATGGCATATCCTTGCTGTAAATGCTGAAATCCAATCAAACTAAACTGCGGGAATGGCATTTATCTGGAATCTCCAGTCAAACCTTTAAACAGGCTTCACATAGTGCAGAGTGACAAACAAGAGGGAACATATTATTCCCAACCTTAGGTATCTACATTGGCTACCAATTAGGCAGTGAATGGTATTCAAGGCTGTGAGAATAGTACATAAAGCGTTTTACAGTCACACACCTCAGTTCTGACCAACTATAGCTGGCAGATCCCAGAACAGTGGTCTCCGATCAACTAACTGATCTCTGCTGTGTGTGACGATATTACAAATTGCAGGTTATGGTGGCCGAGCATTCTCTGTGGCAGCAGCAAAACAATAGAACTCCTTGCCCCTTCCTTTATACAGTGAACAAAATATACTGAAATTCAGAAAACATTATAAAGCATTGATTTTTACTAGAGAGTGTTCTCATCGATTCTTGCCTTCTGCTTGTGAATTGTTTTAAGTTCTAGATTATGTCAGTCTTTACGGCCCCAAGAAGCTTCACAATCACAGTCTAAACAAACATCTTTTCTCAGCAGTCCTCTCTCTAACCTGTCTTGATTCCCTTTCCTCATCTCCCACCAGCCCTTACTTGGAGAAATCTGAGCAAGATTATAATGTAATACTCAAGAAAGAATTGTTTTCCTACATATTGTTAAGAATACATTTAAGCTGTGCTTTAGTGCCAATTACTACTACCAAAAGATAGCACTGGTTGTAAAATATATTTCACAGGCTAAAATATAAAAATGTACATACATTGTTCTTGCTAAATAAAAGCATCACCAGGTGGGCATGCGTTGGCACTGGAATTCTTGGGTGATAGATTTAGAGCAAGCATTATCTAAACTGTAGGTCTAGCATTAGCTTGCAGCTTTTTTGGCTTTGACAATGCTTATATTGTTTTGCCTTGGCTTGACTTATGTAAAACTTTATTGATGGTTGAAGCTGCCTGGCTTTCACCAATTAAAAAAAGTGAAAAGAAAAAATACTTTCATAACCAAATAACAACACATTGCCACACTAATAATCCCTGGCCTAAGGGAACTACTTTGGGGCTCATTATAATGTCGGTTAGAGTTGCCTCCAACCGACACCGCCTCGGTCTCAGGAATGACCGACCTACGGTCGGCAGTTACGACCACCTAATTATGATACGACCGAACACTGTTCGGTCAGATACTCACCTTCCTTTGTGGGAGCCTGTGTAAAGGCCGTAAACAGGCTGTAATGCAGCCTCCCGTAAAGAAAGGGGTGTGTGTGTAAAAATCTGAATCCTGTGTCAGGCATCCCATGGTGCCTGCCACACAGTGCATGGCTTTACAGGGTGGCACCCTAGGTACTTTCCGACAGCCTTTCCATGTCAGAAAGGCCGACACGGAAAGGCTGTGGTAAACCGACATCGTAATCCATACGGCTGAAATACCGTCCATAGGGATTACGGTACGAGAGCTGGTCGGAAATGTGTCGGAATGACAGACCGGTTCACGTTCCGACTGCCGACAACCTAATTTGGCGGTCGGACTGCCAACCGACCGCATCGGTCAGAAAGCCTCCGACCGCGGTCGGAAAGTTTCCAACTCGCAGTCAGAGGCTTTCCGACCGACATTGTAATCGGCTCCTTTGTGTGTGGATGTACTTCTTGTGAAAAAGTAGAGTGCCGTCACGCACCGTGAAATTAACTAATGGAGGAAATGAGCTGACCCATTGAACCATGTTTTCTGTAGTGGGCCATAGAACAATGTGAATGACACAACAACAAGCAAATGGACGAAGTGGTATGGCTGATCGTCCTTAGATGTGGCTGTATTATGGATATAGTTTTGGTAAACTCAAAAGGTACTGGCTCACGCCAGACCTAAATATAAAATGGTTACTTTCCTCACAGTAATTCCTCACTCAGACTACATCAGCTTAAATAGTGTCCTTTAAGTGCAGAACGTATAAACATTTCCCTATCTCTGCCTTCTCATCATTCATTGGACTACAGCAGGCATTGCTGTGAATTTCTTGACATGAATGTGTTTCTATTTCAGAGAAACAGTCATCATTACACTTGAACTCTGTTGGACTTAATGGGGACAGCAGGAGCCAAATGGCTTTTTAATGACAGCGCTGCTTCTCCTCATGCGCTGCGATTGTGTAATAAGGCGCTCAGAAGGGTTGGCTAGGGTTCAAAAATAGGCCTGGGCACCCTAAAAAAAGTCCCACATTTGCGGATTCTCCAAACACTACTTCAGTGTTTTAAGTATTTTCTAAAAGAGGCGAGTTTTCATATCTTCACTGAGATTTAAAAAAGGCAAGTGTTGCCAGGACTCTGTGCACTGATTGGTTCACAATGGTGAACCACACCTGAATATAAGTGAGGCCACTTCTGCTAATGGGCCAGCCCGGCAAGACGCTGGGAATGAGAACCTCTGCCCTGTTGGTAAAAGGAAGGTAATAGAGGTGCACCAGCCTCTGGAAAGGCCACCCAGGCAGCACTGGGATGCTGGCGGCACCTGAACAGCACAGACACAGCCCAAATCGGCCACCACGCTGCCCAAAAAAGCAGCCCACAGCTGCATCTTGATACTGGCACATTGTCATTGCCCGAGTGCCCGCCTTACCAATCCGACCCTGCGGCGCTGAAGTGGTGTTTTAAAGTATTTCCCGCTTCAGTCAAAGTTAATTGTATTCCTAACGTTCTTTAAAATACTACTACATTTTGCTAAAAAAATGAAGACCTGTTTGCAGGGTATTTAGTGAAAAATGTATTTTCCACTAAGGAAAAAAAATGTTTTTCTAGATCCAGAAGTTGACTAGTTGTGAGTCTAGATTGTTCAAGGTCGACAGTGGATATTTCTGTTCGATCAAGTGTTGTAAGCACCAGAATTTAGAATACTTCTTCTGCTTGTAAAAAGGGATAACCAAATATTCTAATGAAGTTGTGTTGGAAATGAATCCAAATTCTCATTTGAATACCCTGCTAAATTGAGCGGTAACCTCAGCAGCAGAAATGATGCACGATTTCTGCATTTTTAACCACATTAGTGGTACATTAACCATTGCATTGTAGCATTTATATAACACTTCCTATCCGTATGTGGGGCTCCATAGCACCTTTTTGGACGAGTAGTAAGCTACACCACGAGGAGAGTGATTGGTTGTCAGATTGTTGCTTTCATTGGGATCCATTATGGGGGGGGGGGGGTTGTGTGTGAGTGACCGGAGAGGTGCTCTTTTTTTTTGTTTTTGTTTTTTGTAGTTTTATATAGCGTGAACTCGACCCAAAGGTATTAGAGAGCTT
The DNA here is from genome assembly GCF_964261635.1 of Lissotriton helveticus. Lineage (NCBI taxonomy): Eukaryota > Metazoa > Chordata > Amphibia > Caudata > Salamandridae > Lissotriton > Lissotriton helveticus. Next base: position 1,130,914,287 of record NC_136059.1, on the reverse strand, counting down.
TAAATGGGCACCAGTTGCATTACATACGGATGCATTCATTTTTGTTTTTTTAGGCACAGGTAGATTTATTGATTTGCCCAGAATCACAGGATGCTTGAGCCTCCAGCCAGACTCGAACCCGGTTCCACAGCTTCAAAGTTGACCGCTCTAGCCATTAAGCAACAAGCTACCCCCTTATGTTGCCTTAGGGTACAGCACCTAGCAGTGTGAAGAAGAAGGAGGTGTAGGAGATAGTACAAGCTTAGCAAACTCAGTAGAAACTTCCTAACCTTTAAAAGGCCTAGATTTCACCTACTTCAGCAAATACAAAGCAGACCAAACTTTTAAGCCGGGGTTAGCAATCCAACCCTCTCTCATGCTCCGGAAGGCTACCAAAGGTGAATGAGCACCAGTTGAATGAGGCCTAGTCGAGTCATGGCTCGTGCCATAGATAAAGCGTTGAGATAGTTTGCAGCCCTATAGACCAATGAACAAAACAACCTAACCTGAGTTATCCTTCTGCATTCACCTCCCTGAGATTTCAGCTACTTTGGAGATTTTGGATTCTTTAAGTGACCGAAATCTCTGGTGGGGTGGGGTGGGGGGGTAAGGGGGCTGAGTGGGAGAATGATGACTTACTGCTGGAAATGGACGTGGGATTACCATTTCTCCTAGTATCTGCTCATTTCTCAGGGGACTCTCAGGATACAGCCCTTAATCACTAATTCCACCCCCCTGATGTTGACAAGGTCAACTGTATCATTGACGTTAAGGTTACAAAATTAACACTCCCTGCAACAGGCTATTGTGATGAGGCCCTAAATGCCCCAATCATGACGTGCAAAGCAGATTGGCTGTGCTCCAGGAGATAGCTAGTCTCTTTTGTCTGGAGTAAGTCACCTCAAGTCATTATATCAGGGTTATTGTGAAGATACGAGTTATCTGATCCTTTATTTTCAAAAGCCAGGAGAGGTGAACAGCCTGAACTAAGTGAAAACCCTGATTGCTTGAGCTGAGGATTTGTTAATAATTTGGTTTGATCTACCGAAGTGGCTCTGACTTTCTGGTAAACATAGCAAAGCGTACAGAGAAATATTTATTTATCGAAATTATTGACAGAAAAATCCAAACCATTCCCTGTGCCCATTTGGGGTCTCAGCCCAGCCTTAATCAATATTTCTGAGATGAAAGAAACCATAACAAGCTGATTAAGGCACCTAGGGTACTGCACGTACAATCCACCCACCCAACCACCTACCAGGGCAGTGATGTGCCATGGCAGGTCCCCTCTTCAGAGGAGAAAGCTATGCAGTGTCGTCCTCAAAGCAGTTGTATCACAAGAAGCATCCATTGGGAGTTTCATCAGGTTTCCAGAGAGCGGCCTTGTCTCTGAAGCCGTAGCCATCTTGTGATTCTGACCCTGGCACCTTGGTTTGATACCTCAGCCAGTTATACTTTTGAGGCAGTCCAGCCCTGCTGAAAGCTCTATCTGGCAGATAAAAAAGTTGAAAATAAACAATGCTGGTGCCAAACCCATGTAATACTGCTTCAGGGAGCTATGGGCAAGGAATCTAACCAGTACTTGATTTGTACTCATGACTGCAGGTGGTGGGTAACAGCCCTCTGACATATTTCCATCATCAGACTATGACCCAGAGCAAGAGCCCAAAGGCAGAACAAGGAGAAAATGGAGGGATCGAAAGAAAGGAAAAGGGGGATAAAGGGAACCTGCAAAAGTGACATAAAGAGACAGGATGTGTGTGGTGGTGAAAGAAAAGGCATGAGGTGCATTCAGGACTAAGCAGCCTTGGTATTCAGCTGTTCTGGCATTCAGCTGCGCCTGCATCGGACTCCTATGACAACCTTTGTGCCCCTGCATTATTTTTTTCTTCTTTTTTTTCTTAAGCTCTAGCTGTAGTCCCTGGCATCATTAAAAGTATATAAATCTTTTTTTTTCATCCTTACTTGCTGATGGTGATAACAGCTCAGAAAGAGTGCAAGCAAGAAACTTTAGACAATTCATAAAACTCATTTAAAAGGATGCATAAAAACAGAAGCTGTTTCGATTTTGTAGTAATGTGGTCACTCCAGTGGAAGTTAGCTTATTAACTCAGTGACTCAAGGCTGGCAGGGAACCAGAAACCTGACAAAGTAGGAAGAAAAATGGGGCATTACAGAGAGACTTTTTTCAAGCCGGAAAGTTATGAAGTTTTGAAGGCTATTTCCTTTTAGAAGTGAAATCCATATGGGGCAATGAAAATTGTTCCGAGGGCAAAGTATATGAACTAGCAGAGGAGATGACTTCTGAGATGCGATAACCAGTCCACTCACAACTGAGTGAAACAGCACAGTCAGTCTCATAAAGAAGTCTGGAAAACCTTCTTGTACCAGCTGTGACCAAATGTACAACATGTAATCTCTCGGAATTCAATTATATGTTGGTCCCAGGTCAATTACAACTTTTCTTGCAAATTGGAGTGCCAACAATGAGTCAATGTTCCTGAAATTTCACAGTTCCAGAGTATGTCTCATTTATTTGGCACTGGAAAAATTGGCGAATCCTGGTCAAGACAATTTTCAGTCACAGAAGGTTAGATTTTCTCTCGGTTGGTTTCATGCATGCAACGTAGCAACGAAATTTGCAGTACTGCGTTGAGCAAGGCTGAAAGCGCCGCATAAAGCCATATCTATTAAGATTGATGGGTGTTGCTGTCATCTTCTGCTCTCAAAGCCAGTGGCGGGTCCTCCGATTAGGTGGAGGAGTGTCGCCCCCACTGCTTGCAGAAGTGAAATAAAGAAAACATAAAATGATCAGAACTCGTTATTATAATTTTATGTTTCCCTGCTGCGGCAGCTTTGTGGGCAGGCGGGGCTGCCCTGCTTACAGAGCAGGGTAGGGGAGGAGTGGTTTGGACTCCCAGCCCTGCGCATGAATGTTTGGCCGGCCCTCTCAGATGCCCAAACTAGTCATGTGCACGTTCCCTGTTCTCAATGCAGGCTGCATTACAGCCTGCATGGAGAACATGCCCAGGCCCCCATTCCCTGACTGAGGGCTGATCCTCGGCGCTCAGACCAATCACAATGCTGCATGGCTCAGGGGAGCCTGAGAGCCGGGTGCTTCCTGCTTCCCTGTTCCGGATGGAGAGACAATGGAGGAACGGCAGAGGAGAGACCCGGTTATGTTTACTTTCCCCCCTGCCCCCGATCCCTGCCAGCCGCCATGGCTCAAAGTATGTCTTGTGCGTGGAAAAGCCTCGCCGAGGTCAATGTGCACAGTCTAGCTTAGGCTTTGTGCTAGAGGCACACCCCTACCGCACAAATTCCAATGTCTAAACACAATTCAGAAGAATGCCACACATTTATTTTGCTGAGTTTTATATACCACAAACTCAACCCAAAGGTATTACAGCACTTTACATGAGCACCAATTGCATTACAGCCGGACACATTTATATTTTTTAGGCACAGGGAGATTAAGTGATTTGCCCAGAATGACAAGATGCTTGAGCCTCCCGCCAGACTCGAACCTGGTTCCCCAGCTCCAAAAACGGCCATATGCAATGCATGGGTTGTTTTTGAGAGCCTAAAGCATTTCCTCTTGTTAGTGTCTGCTTCAAGGAGGCACTTTTTGCAAAGCCTGATCTGGCTATCATGGTAGATCGAGCTTTGCGTCGAAACTTCTGAGTGTTTTGCACCCAAGTAACGCCCCTCCCTTTACACAATGTGACACAAAGCTGTGCCAAGAGCTCTTCGTTATGAGAAAACACCTTCCCAGTGTTAAATACCTTTGTGCTACACAGTAAATCCCAATGCATCGCTTTGCATCACTTAGCAAGTCTCAGTAAGCCTGGGCTGCACTCATTCATTTAATCTAAAATTTCCTCGAGTTAGAGCTTGATTTTCAGGCAATAGCACAGAACCAGTGAGCAGGGTTTGCCTCTTTTTGAGCTATGCTGTCTAAAATTATGCACTAATTCAGAGAAGTATCAGGTTAAATTAAGATACTGTAGACGGTGCAAGCAGCGAATGCTCCTCGGCTTAGGCAGAGGAGCATCACCCCACTGCTCCGCAGCAGTAAACATAAAATTATAATAACTCGCGTTATTATCATTTTAGGTTTCCTTCTGCCGCTGCAGCTTTCTGGGCAGGGCGGGGCTACTCCGGGGACAAAGGAGCAGGGGAGGAGTGGTTTGCCCACGCCTAAGGGCACATGACTGTTTGGTCAGCCCTCTCGGGGTGCCAAAAATAGTCATGCGCACTTCCCATATTCTCCATGCACGCTACATTACGGCCTGCTTGGAGAACATGCCCAAGCCCCCATTCCCTGGCTGAGCGCCAATTCACGGTGCTCAGACCAAATACAATGCTGCATTGCAGCTTTGTGATTGCCTATCGGGAGCCTGCAAACCCGGTGCTTCCTGCTGCTTCGTGTATCCTGCTGCAGTACCGGAGCCGGAAGAAGAGGACAGAGGAGAGGCGGCTGCCAGCCAGCCGGCACACGTAAATGGTAATTAAAAAAAGTTTTTTCGCCCCCCACTCCTGCCCCACCACCTGAGTCCGGTAGTAGCCGCTACTGGGTGCAAGCACATAAAAACATGTGCTCTGCTCGGCACGGAGCCAGCGTTCATGTTCATGACATGGCCTCTGTACCCAATCCTTATCACATTTTAGAGGGCATTCATGTTTTGGAAAAACACACTTAACAAAGGTAGCCATTGCTTGAGAATCTGAGAAGTCATGCGAACTATCTGCAAATGCACATTCATTTTTCAGGATTTCACTATATGCAGGGTATAATTTGATATTAGTGTCAAAACAATAAATCACAAAAAATGCGTTCTTCCAAGGTGAAAGAGCGAGATCAGCTGAATTATATGGTTTATTTGACAAGCACCTTCCACTATTCAAAATGGCTGTGAAGATGATATTGAAAAATATACCAGTGCTACCTGAACTAAGACCAAACGCATCCTTCCCACATGTCCTGGTCTCGCGCCAACATGTTTCCCCTGCATGTCTCAGCAGTGCTTAATTTGTAAAATATGAAGTGCAGGTGCTCACGTTTTTTTGGGAGGCCACACCCACTTCCCTCGGCTCCACCCACGTACTCTAGATGATGCCCCACCCACATCTTTAACAGGCACTTCTGACTCTCGAGTTTCAGAATACTAGCACATGGTGGCAAAGTGGACCCTGGACAGATGCAATATGGAGATTCCATGCAAAATGGTGGCTGTAGTGAAGCAGCATGCCAGTAGCAAGTATTGGGTGATCTACAGTCCCTATCTCAAAGGAATGTAAGAGAGAAAATATTGAAAAGGAGATGCTTTTTAACTTTTTTAGGTCAGGATTACATGCTATCCCCACTTGAAAGGTCTATCTCTTTGTTTCACAGAATGTCAGCGCTTCATGTAGATCTCCATTGAGCAGCTCCAGTCAACCCTTCCCCTTAATTAGTGCACATTCTTTTTCATTACCGCTTTCTTCCTGTGTCACTGTTTTTCCATATTTCTCTTCCTCTTTCTTTCCCCTTTTTATGTTTTTGTCTCTCTGCTTTGGGTGAAAGTATGATTAAGAAAAATAGGTAGCGGTCCCCAAAAATAAGTGCTGGTGGGCACCACCTGCAGGAAAGCATATGTAATCTACCTTTGCATCGCGGTCACAGGCACCAACTTCCCAACTAGGTTTAGTCCACACTCACCAGTACTTATATTCATATATATCCAGAATGTGCCAGCGCTCATAGGGTTAACACATATAAACTCAGTAACAGTCGGTTTTGGTTAAATGGAGAAGCATGTGAAAAGCCAAACATTGCCATACAGTAGATATAGCAGTAATTGTAGGCACTAGAAAGAGTAGCTGCACTGTCTGAAATTAAAGATGGGAGTTCAGGAACTCACTATGGCTGCACTTCCAGGTATATTAGAAGTGGTCACAAAGGCGCCAGGGCTAACTGCAGTCTCAGTTAACAAACTGGCTGCACTTGAAGGCGCTGGAGCACTCTCAATCACAAGTGAACTGAACTCACCTAGACACTGATTATGGCAGTGTGTTAAAGATTGTTGAAATCCATCCACTAATGCCAGATCCCAAACATCAAAAAGATGCTTCAATGTAAAGCCACTACTGGCTGTGGATTAATCTGCACTTATAGGCAGAGCAGAGGAATGCACTCTCAAGCTGTATGACCTAATCACAAGCCTTGCTAATGTTTTTGTTCTTTTTACAGACTAACATAGATAATTTCTCCACATAACAACATCACAGATACACAGAATATGCCATTCATGAAGGGGGCGATGACTTTTATTTATTTGTATACTTCATACGCAAACTGCAAACATCGAAATGGTACACAGAAGGCTAGTGAAAACTCAGAGGCCCTGAATTGCAATAATTATCCAGCCAACCCCTTCAAGTACACCACTACCATCATACAGTCAGAGTCCCTGTGAGCACTAAGTTGAGGAAAGAAGCACAGAAAACTAACCCCTTTGCAGGCCAGATGTGATGAGGAACCAATTTTAGTTTTGGGGATCCTTCCCTGGCAAGAAACTGCTGGTTACTCAGATCGGGAGCTGCCACTGCCTTACTCACTGCCTTACTGGACACGAGTTAGGAATAAATACCAACTCTACTTAAGTGCGTAAGCGATTTTTAGCTCTGCATGTTTTCCTGAGGCGAAAGAGAGTCTGCCTTGAGACACTACAAGTTCCAGAACCAACCACTCAAGGTAATAAAGATTTAAGGAAACGTTAGCTACCAGGGATGGGATCGGAGAAGACAGTGCACAATCACAGCACATGTATGGAGTATGAGAGGGGCACCAGTGTAAGAAGAATGTACAGCAGAGGGACAATAGAAGAAAGAGAACCTTTTATAGATACTCATATTATGTTACTTTGGGGGACTGGTCTACGGTATGGAAAACTACAAAAAAAAGAAATATTTACAGCTAGAGAGGTAGAGAAAAGAGAGAGTCAGTGAATAAGAATGAGAGAGGAAGGCGGGAGGAATCCGGTGGGGAACAGAGGGAAGTATGGAGAAATAGAGAGAGAAACATGCAGAGAATGGAGAGAGTCATACAGTGAGGCACAGAGAGTGAGTGAGGGAGGGTAACTAAAGGACAAATAATATATTTCCTGACCAGATCCCATATATGGATTACCAATAACTTCTTGAAGTTATAAACCATTAAAATAGAAATTCTGCTTGCCACCAAGAAATCGGATATTTAGAATAAGGAAGAGTGGGCCCATATCATGCGTCCTGTGCTAAATCTGGCATTAGAAAGCGAGGTTTCCAAAGTTTCAAGTTTCTGCTTACTCCATCTGTAAACACGTAAAATGCGGCTTCCCTGGCCTGACCCCAGCAGGTGACACTTCCATGTGGTAACTTGTCATGCACTGCTGTACAATCTCGGAACGCAATCAATTGTATTTTCATTTGTGAAGGGTAAACTGCAGGGATTCAGCCATTTTGAAGCAGTAAACTGTTTAGGGGAGTGGGAGCCTGGAAGATACTTCAGGCCCAGGGCAGGGTCTACATCAGCACTAAGACTACACAATTGCAGACAGAGGGGCTTAGAAGCAATGGAAGTTGATTAACCAACATGCCAGTGGTAGCGAAAGTAAAATCAGGCCCCCTCTGATCTCCGGTGTCATTGAAGGGTTGACTCCTTTTCTCATTCTTAGTCCGTCAACACACTTCTGTTTGCTCCTGAAGCGTGAGGATATAGGCAGGCAGTGTAAAAACTACAGGGAAGTAACCAGGGTTCTAAGAATCCTGTTTATATTCTGTCTCTTCGCATGCCTTCCTGAGCCTTGAGTGAGCAGGTGCTTCCCCTTGCTACCTCTCGCTCACTCGGAGACTCCTGCAGCTGGGGACCCTTAGTGCACTGTTGTAATTCTAAACCGGGCTCAGCCAGCACTCTCACGCAGGCTCTCCCTATGCGTGACATGTATGTATGTATGTATGTATGTATGTATCGCATATTTATATAGCGCTGACTGTCACCCAAAGGGTATCCTGGCGCTTTGACTCTTCCTGACCATACACGATGTTACACTATCACGATGTTACACTGCCCTAGGAAATAGGTGGGTTTTCAATCCTTTTTTAAAGGAGGTAAATTCCCCGGCACTCCTTAAAAACAAAGGCAAGGAGTTCCAAAGTTTGGCCGCAGTGAATCCAAAGGAACGGCCTCCCATCCGAATCCTCTGAATTCTAGGGACTGCCGCCAAACATGCTGACGAAGATCGTCCCCAAAGGGGCCAACACTCCAGTTTCTCCTGTCGGAGAAGGACTGGGACCTTTAACTTACCCCCGGCCGGCCGGGCCCTTCATCCTTATATGATATATAGCAGCTCGTCCCGACGTTGTCCGGGGATGAAATAGAATGTCTGCAATGCTTTCAATTTGCAAGGCAATTTATTTTTAAATCTTACTCTGAATCGCCCCATCACCGGGCTCAGGCCCTTCGTTTTTTTTAAAAACGTACTCTGTATCGCCCCATCACCCGGATCAGGCCCCGCGTTTTTAAAAAAACTTACTCTGAATCACCCGGCTCAGACCCCGTGACTCAGAATCGCCTCATCACCCGGCTCAGCCCCCGCAGAAGAATGCGTCCACTGTGAAGCCATGTCCTCAATGCAATATGGGAACGTTTGTGTCCGCTGCAGACGCGAACGTGTTTGTGCGCTTCACCTGACGCTCCACTCCAGCCGACGGCAATTAGACGCCACACATTGCGTCAACGTGCAACGGCCCCAAAACAATGGTAAATGCAGCGCCCACTTGTATTGGGACGATACCCACTAGTATTGGGACGGCTCGGCTCCATCTGACGGAAATTACACGCTCCACATCGCGTCAACGGCCAACGCCCACCATGCACACGCCCAAATGGTAAATGCAACTCCCCCTCGTATCGGGACGGCAGTCCCAGCATGCCGCGCCCATCGCTCTATGCACACGCCCATGCACACGCCCAAGGCTTTCCAGTAGAACGCCCACAACGGACTACTTTTCCCCTAATGTTCTTTCCCCCTTATAATGTATATGGTGGCCAGCTGTATAGCCTATGTCCATCTGCTGCAACTGTCCTTTTCAATGCTGTATTGGGTGTTGTGATTGGTGCTGTGGTTCCTGAGATTACCCGCCTCAAAGGTTTGGGCTCTCTCTTTATTATATTAGTATGGATGTGTATACGGCCAGCGTCTGCTACTAGGCTAGGCAGAGACAGTGGCGCAGCATCATCATCACCCTCACGCACAAAAAAAATGCAGCATTGGTTGGGCATGGCTCAGTCAGTGCATGGCTACCAGTACTTTAAGGTTATTATGGGTACGTGGTAGGCTGGGGTCTGGGGCACTGCCTTAACTAAGTACAGATACATTGTGCCCTGAAGCAGCTAACTGTTAGGGGAGCAGGAGCCTGGATGAAACTTCAGGCGCCAGCAGGGCTCGAGTCGGGGTACCCCGCGGGTGGACGGCGTACCCCCACTTATTTTACAGGTTGGACACCGTCCCCCTTGCCAAACAGCTGGACTTCCCCTTTTTGGCCTCTCTGGGGCGAGTTCGGAGCCATTTTTCGTGAAGTCACTTCCTGTCGTGACGTCACGTCCGGTGACAGCGTCCCCCCACTTCTTTTTTTAGGACTTGTGCCCTGGGCGCCAGGCAGGGCCTTTAACTTAACCCCGGCCAGCCCTGGCCCTTCATCGTGATACATAAATATATCTGGCTGTGTTCGGCTGCCGCTACTAGGCCAGGCAGAGGCAGTAGCACAGCCGTGTGGCACAGCACAGTATTATCATTAAAACACGAGCGTCACATCACCGCGCTAAAAAAACTAATAAAAAAAAAGCATTGGTTTGGCAATGGACGTAGTGTCTTGACAAAGGTGGCCCAAAATCATATGTACCACCGAAACGCGTCGAAGCATTTCAAAGTATAATTCTTCAACTCGGACACCTGTGTTGACACATTAACAGACTGTGCATAACATATGGGGGTTAGATAGAGCTTGAATATACACCCAGTATTGCACAATTGGATGTCTCACTGTTGTCTGTCCTTTTTATTTGTATCAATTTTGCTGGTCAATCTTGAACCCCATGTATTTTGATTATCTGTCTCACTTTTTTAACTGGTTTTATTTGTGTAAAGTGGTGCTTTTGTCCACTTGGTATTTTAATACATTGTATAATTTTAATAAATTGTAAAACAATTTTTGCAAAACTGTTGTTGATTTAATGTATTGTGCTATTTGCTTTGAGTTTTAAATTGTTCTATTGCACATTCTTCAAGGGAATATTTTTTGTCTACTGGTTGGCAATGGACATGCCTACCGGTTATTACTCACTGTTACGTGGTGGGTCGGGGCTATGACTTATTTCACTGAAATAGGCATGGTGTTGTGCTGCTGCTGCTCTTAACGCAGTCAAGCTCACTTGAATGCTGCTGAAGACTCGTGGGCTGCCAGGGAGTGGCAATCTGGAACAAAATCTGCGCACGCTGCCTTGGTGCCGCACAGACCCTACACCTGCCGGACCAAATCCAGCCCAAATTGCCCAATCAGTGTCCCGCCCAGCAGCAACACTGAACTAAGGGCCGCTAAAGTAGTAAGGCCATCAGAATCTTGTTGGCTCAGGCTCTCACAGCAGCAACATTCTTCACAGGGACTCGGTAGAGGAGAACAACACTGTGCGCAGAGTCAGTGAGGTACATATACTAAATATCAATCATCAATATCATATGTGACGTCACGTGCAGCAGACACGTGTAGACCCGGCCCTGCAAAGTAAGCGCCGGTCCTTAGCACCGGAAAGCACTGGCACCAATTAATCACTGTGTCTCATGCCTTAGTTTTGTGTCTTTCCATTGATCTGTCTTGACTCAAAATGCGCAGGGGTACATTTGGCAGAACTGGCTAGTTGAATGTGAGAATGTATACATTTTGATCACTGCATAGAAAATGCTCTTGGACCACAGTGCATCTTTACTTTCTGTGCCTGAATCCAGTGCATTCTGAGAAGAGAAGCAGTCCTCTTGAATCAGTCGTGTTCTTCTACCATTGCTAAGGTACTGTCAAGCGCTTACGTTCACTCCCATGGAATCCGAGGACCTAACTCATTCACTTCTGAGGTCTCCAACACATGTTAAATGCTACAAGTTCACTTGAATCACACAACCAGTCGTGGGGATCACCAGCCGCACCATGCACATTTTTTCCCAATAATTTACGAGCTGGATGAGCTCCCATCCTTACCCTTGAGTGGGCACCCTGCGCCACAGCAGCCCACAAAGAATGCAACCTCATGCTTCTGACTTCAATACGGTAGTCTTATATGAAGAGAAGATGTACCTCCCATGCAGAGATTCGCTCGATGTAACAAAGGAAGGGATAGTTACTCGTCCGAAACCAGACATTTTGACACTATGGAGCTTAGAGTTTCAATTTTAAGATCTAGGCTCATATGTGCTACGGCATTGTCTTATAGACACAGAATAGGAAACATCATTTGATACTTCCAGCCAATAATCCTTTTACAAGAGGAGCAGACCTCCTTCCACCATCTGGGCAAGTTGTGGCTTCTTAGCTCCTTAGACAATTAGTTCCAGGTGGAATTCCTGACATGAGTGTGTGTGGGGAGGTGGGGGCACCCCTCCTTGTGCCACTACATAGCTTCTTAAGCAGAGGCGCTGAGAAATGGAGTAGGGAAAGACTTGCTTTATTAATGTCTGTATGACATTGCAATACAACTATTGATATGTTACCAGCACCAAGGACTTTTAAAAAGTCTTATGGCAAAAGCGCACATCTTTTCTGAAACATGTTGGTAGCAAGATCAGTTTGATCCTTTAAACGCTGTCTCACTAACCTAGGGGTTTGAATTCAACACAGCATTTGAATTCAACATAAAGTCTTTCTAGATAGCGTATCAAACCTTTAGATAAACACTTCCCTTTTTGTCTTCATATTTTTAATGCATCTGCTGCCTTTACCTCAGATATAATGTACTGATGTTTAAATAATGCCAAAGTGAGAGAAGATATATTCTTATACCCCGCTGCTGAGGACTTTACTCATTATTAAAGGCCCTGAACCTTAGTTACTGGCTCAAGCCTCAGGGTAAGACCTATAATGAGGCAGAGGGCCTTTAACAGCTGCTTTAGCCCGAGGCAGAAGGGCTATAATGCTATTAGAACCTTCAGCTCACTGCCAGTTAAATGTTGTTAATTAACAAGCATTAGCAAAGCCAATTAGTCACACCTCTGAGAGCTACTGGCTTTGGCAATGTGTTGTAGCTATGCTGTAGAGCAGTGTGGATTCTTTGCAGTGTGGCTAAAACTAATTTTAAAAAGCGCAAAGATGTAGTCAGGGCTAATGCACTTTTAAAAAGTGTATTAGTACTGGATGCATCATAGTCCTTTTTTATTTAATTATTGTTATTGTTATCCATGCCTCATACCAGCCAAGCTGATGTACAGCATAGCTACAAATTAATGACAAAATTGTCAGTGCCCATGCTGTGCAGCATGAACGAAAAGGCAATGGCAGAGCCAATAGTCTCAAAGGTGAAACCTGTTGGCTTTGCCAAAGCTTGTTAGTTCTCAGCAAAATACATGTGTATATGGGCAAATCAGTTCAATTTCCTATGTGTGAAAAAGGAAAAAACATGACTGGCAAAACAAATTCCATCACATAAAGAAAGCAATTGCGCCTGTGTCCGTGTCTTACTGAAAATACATCTGGAAGCAGATAACATCTGTTTTCACAATAAACATCCATTTCAAAGGTCAAAAGGGCTTCTTTGAAGTGCATGTGGAACAATAAACCATAGCTACAAATACCAAGAGGTTCAACAAGGAGGATAGGCAAGAAGTAAAAATAAAAGTAGTACCTCAATCACAGCGTGATCAGCGGAAGGACAGAAATCAAGCTGAATCAATCAGTTTACTTGTTCTGTGCTCCAATGGAAAGAAGAGGAAGTCAAGTTAGCACATGCTGGCCTATTAGAAGGCAGCAAATAAAAGTGACAGTGAAGCCAATGAATGTTAAGAAATGGGCGTGATGTAAGCCCCTTGTTGTATACAGTAGCTCTTGCAAGTGAGAGCTCATGCAGAACATGCGCTGTCGCAGGTGAGACCTAAAAAGGGGCAAAATAAGTCATTGAAATGTTGGAGCGGAAGGCCTGTGCCAGCATTTATTAGTCTTCAGCTACTCCATTGTCTTCCCTGGAGCTCTCAATATCCCAATGTATGCTTTCAAGAAGCGGCATCCAACCTTAAACATGCATTTGCAAAGCCAATGGGTCTCACCTATTTGAAATGAAATGAAATGAAAAGACAATTTGTAAAGCGCGGTGGCTACCCTGAGGCGTCCCAGCGCTGCGGAGGTTGGAGCAAAGGAAGAATGCGGGGAATTACACAGGTTTGTTAAAAAGCCAAGTTTTTGGACCGTATAGCTTTGCAGATACTGTCTGATGATGTGCAGCATCTGGAAAAAGCAGAAATGCTTTCTGCTGATGTCGTGCAGCGCTGGGGAAAAAAGAGAAAGCAAAAAAACAGCAATGACTAGGCCGTTGTCATTCTTCTGGCATGCACATGCGTAATGATGTAAGCATTAAAAAAATAAGAAAATGACACAGTCTGGAGGTGGTATGTATATGTTTGCAAAAAAGTAAAAAAAATTACCATTCACAAAAATAGATAAAAAATTAAATAAAAGCAAAGTTTGGAGTACTACTCCTTCCAGTGAAGTAGACTAATTGTTCAGATGGATGTGCATATGGGAACAAGCAAAATGCTGTCACACACAGTGGAGTGAATTGCGAAAGTGGGTAGACCCATCACGCCATGCTTTATATTGTGGTGGGTGGAAGCAAAATATGAACGTCAGTGCCACTTAAAGTGACCACTGGATGAATAGAGATGAATGAAAGCCCCTGTATTACAATATATGTATTTTTAATATGATTTTGAGACCATTAGGCTGTCAAAAAAATAAAGCTGTATCTAAGCCAGGCCTAACATCATGGTATCATATTTGTTGTTTAACATCAGGTGTTTTAGGTTTTAGAGAGGTTCACAGTGTGGATGGAATTGTGAATATGATATAGGCACAAATTGGCACATTTGTGGCAAAAACAGTGAACACCACAGAGAGCAAGGGGGGCAGTGGGAAAAAGTACACTAGAGAGAAATGCGGAATGCAGGAGTATTTGGAGGAGCACACAGAGGGGAGAGAAGGAGAGAGCTGGAAAAAACATGTACCCCCTTGGAGTCCTTATGTAAAAGAACAAAAATTGTTCCCTAAAAATGAGCTGGCCAAGGATAAAAGACAACCAATCAGAGAGATGGTAAGGCTGCTATGCTCCAGAGGGACAAACACAAGAAGGACAGGCCAAAACAAGGAAATTGACCGAATAGAAAGCTAGCAAATAAGGAAGCAGATAAGAGTGACAGTAAAGCCAGCCTATGGTAAGTAAGGGGTGGGCTGCAAGACCCTGTATGTTCTTGGTAAGACCACAATATCATCAGCTTCCACTGTCAGGTAGGCTTGACCAAAAAAGGATAATATTACTCAAGTGAAGGCTCGCGTAAATACGAGATTGTTGGCCTTTGCCTACTTCATGGAGGTTCTTACATTTCTAACATTTATGCCCCTGCTTGGTGTCCATGCACACTACCAATAATTACTTGTGAGTGCTACTTGATGATGAAAATGGATGTTCATTTTTCTCACAAGTTAACTTTAAAAGCATTTTCCTCACACCTCTCAAACACGGTGGATAGTTTTATCTCAAACTAACTCTAAAAGGTGCATGTTTTAGCGCAAAAACCCACAAGCAGAAAACGTTGTAAACTACAGATAGTAAGCTCGGTGTTCGTAAGAATTTCTGGAAGTTTGAGAGACAACTTCTCCCCTCACTGATATTAAGGACTATTTTGAAATACTGAAACGTACTGGAAGCCCCCAACATGGCGGATTTTGTCATTTGCATTTCGAGAAATATTTGTAAAACACAACCCCAGAAGGGCAAAAAGTGCAGAGGGGAGAGAATTAAAAAAAAACCTGGGGGAATATTAGCAAGAACCTCGTTAAAATTATCGCTGTTTTAGCGGAAGGAAACAGCCGCAAAAACGTCGATAATGGGCTTGCTAATATGCGTTATAGAATTCCAATAGAACCCCAGGTTAGATGTGCAGGACATCTAACCTGGGCTTCTATTGGAATTCTATAACGCATATTAGCAAGCCCATTATCGCCATTTTAGCGGCAGTTTCCTGCCGCTAAAACAGCGATAATTTTAACGAGGTTCTTGCTAATATGCCCCATGGTTGTTTAGAAACTGTGCATTTTTTTCACAAGTAGAATATCCTGACTTTGCTATAATATTCCAAGCCACAGAGATTGTTTACCTTTTTTCGCCTGGGAGCGAGTTAGGTAGTGAGTACTACAGGTCCGTGAGCTCGATCGAAACAAATAGGGTGCTGTTCGGATATACCTCTTGCTTTATTGATAAAATCATTCTACGGTTTATTAACCACTTCTTTACCATTTTGGAACACTTTCAACGGGTACGTTTTGAAAACAGGCCTCCTGAAGCCCTCTTTACTTGATTTCACTAATACTGAGTAACTTTAGACCTATCACAAACCCACCTTTCCTGGGAGAGATCCTGGACTGGAGTGTGGGCTTACAAGTGTCAAACGGACCATGGTGGCAGTCTGCTGCTCTGGCTTTGGCCACTTTCCAGCGCTGAGGGAGCTGCCCCGCTGCTGACTGACAACATTCACCATTGTTTTTTGTTTATTTTATTTTATGCATTTTAACATAGCACACTCCACCCAAGGGTTTCTAGTAACAAATCTCATGTACCTCATCTTACTACTGTGATCTCTCAATAAACACTTTCTAGAGTCTCCCCTCTTCTATCCCCCATTATCCTTTTCAATCCAACTAACAGAGCCACATGTCCATCACTCAAATTAATTCAAATCTCTTTATACTAATCCAGCCCGAATCCTTTTTGGGTTCCAGAGTGGCGTACTACTTGCTCGAAAGTGCTTCGACGCCTCGTATGGGGTAGTAAACACTATAATAAATACAATTACAAATACATAAACCAGCAGAAACATTAACTGAAATGAGAGCATTCGAAATAACCACAGTAGGCCTTAGTATTTTGTGACAACCATTTAAAAACACTCAATATTAGGAAGAGAGGGGGAGAAATCAAAGAGAGGAGTGTAGAAATGGAGGAGTGAAGTGGTGGCAGCAAGGGAGAAGACGGCAGAAGGGCACCGAGAAATAGTGAACCAGGGTGACAAGTCAAGGAGTGGAAAACATAACTTGTGAGGGAGGTGATGGCTGAATGAGTCAAGGAAATAAGTTGGTCGAATTGAAAACACGATAGATATGGAAATTCGTGTTGACTGAATGAGAAAAGGGGACTGTAAAGGTAAAAGTGGGACGTTTAGAAGTTAGAAAAAAGTAGAAAAAAGGGAAGAATGAGCAAAGATAAAAAGTTAGGTGAACAGACTTGGTTAAAAGATCAGGAAGGTGAAATCTAGGAATAAAGGAAACTAGTGGGAAAATGCAGAAGTAGGTAACACGCAGAATTGGAATAAAAGGGGATCAGAGAGGAGGAAATAAAACATGGGTTGCCTCACAGTCTCTCCTTTAGAAAAAATATCACCTTTGACGTGTGGTGACATTAGATGATCGAGCTGCATATGGAATTCAAATGATTTCACTTTTTAATGATGTTACAAAATGTCATGTCTGATGTAATCAGAGAACTGAAGGGAAGTTAGTTCATGTTGGCCATCACAATCTCTGACTTCCTGATAGTTGCAAACTTTATGTTGCATTAGCAGTTGTTTTGGTTCCATCCAGGGTCACAGGTGGTGGAGGGAGAGACCAGCACGGCTCCACTTAGCTTGCCTCTATCCTGCTGAAGCTCGCCTTCCTGCGGTGCTTCAAAGACAGGGTTGTGCTTGAAGACTGGATGAAGCTTTCAACAAGATGTCATACCTCACCCCAGTAGGAGCACAAGAAGCAGAGGGCTACCAGTAATATCTGGGCGCCAGATGCTCATGGCCTTCTGGTGGGCTCGCCCAGTAAGACACAAAGGGAAATAAATTCCTGTCATGCAGCTGCAGGAAGCAAACCCACCACATATTTGATGCAATCTGCCTGGTTTAGGTTACAGAAAGAAAGCCTGGGAAAGTGGAGCCTTAAATCACTGAATAATTGTTTAATTATTCTACACTAAGTAATAAAAATATTGAATCCTTCACACGCTATGTCCCACATCCTAATCCAGGCGCATTCAACTACCTGTTGGTGATCAAGAGGCAAATTCCAGTCCCAACTGGATATTAAAATAATTGTTAGGAAACTGGGATTTTTAGTAATAGGGAAAAATCACTGGGCACTGTCATTGGGCCGTGCCTGCTGTAATATGGGCTTTCTTTGTAGTTGTTTCTGGAGGACGAGAGGTGAGAGGTAGTTTGTTGTAAGGCAGTGAAGGGCCGGTGGAGAGTTGTGAGTGATATGTGTTGTGGAAATATGTATTTTTGTTTTACCTGGTGAGTATGAATTAAAGAATCTGTGCCATTCATACATTTTTTAAGAAAACCATAATTGAATGCATTTTAAGAAATTTTGGGGGGGAGAATACAGAGACAAGCAATGCCACCACTAATGAGTGAGGGACTATTTTGGGAAAGCAGAATGTGAGCATGAGTCCTCACTTCATTGTAGTGTCCAGCAGGAGGAGTCTCCCTGGAAAACAAGGGTGGAGATACAGATCATTTCTCAGTAGCAGCCACTAGAGGGAGCACTATTAGATGGCTGAAATGGATAATATGGTGTGTTAACATCGCTGTTCACCTACCCTCCACAACCACTGTCTCCCTGACAATGGCCAAGGCCCTGTGACAGAACTTAAGCAGAATATCTAGTCAGAGTATTAAAGGAAAAAGAAAAAAAATTGCATTAAGAGAGTGGCGGAACGGACGCTGCTGTGGGACGGGGGAGCCCCGCGAATACGCTGAACAAGTTAACCAAGGGGTAGTATGACGGAGGCATTGCCCTCCCAGACATTAGACTCTACTACTGGGCTTCACAGATGGTGGTGAATCATTGGATTTACCGCTCCCCGATTGACCCAGCTTACATGTTGGATAAATACCAAATGAGACGTGCAGGCTACTTGGGGGCGCTGTATTCTAGGGCTCGGAAAGGACAATATCTCGGCCCCACAGCCCACGCAGTCACCATATGGCACCTGGCAAACTCCCAACTTGGCTGGTCGAAAGTCCTCACCAAAGCCACGCCACTGTGGTCTACTCAAAAGCTGGGACTTTTATGTCACCAACCTGGGTTCGACAAATGGGATACCATCGGGATCTCTACTATACGAGACCTGGTGCATGGCCCAAGGTGAGGTATTTAGATACCTGCAAATCCGACACGCCATCACCACTGCTCTTCCGCATATGGTGGATTTGCCGGATTCATCCCCCTTGGAGGATAGACTACTCGACGGCCGTTGCTCACCAAAGCCATATCATTAACATATAAAAAGCTATGCAACAATCTACCTGATACGTTCTGTAAACGTCTGGAGAAGTGGCAGGTGGACCTCGGGCCCATTGATGATGAAGACTGGCAGGCGGAACTGATACCCCCCGGGAGGCCGCCCTTACCCTCAGTTACCGGCTTATTAAACTTAAAATCCTACATAGATCCTATCTGACCGGACCAACCCTAGCGAGAATGGGCTCAAGACAAGTTTGCTCTGTCTTCGGGGCTGCCAACAAGATTTGACCTTTTATCATACGATCTGGGAATGCCCAGGGGTATGACCATATTGGGAGGGGGCCACGGGTCATATTTGTGAAGCCCTAGGAAAGGAACTCACCGTCACGCCAAGATTGGGGTTCCTTAACATGTGGGAACAGATGGACCTCACGGAGGTAGAATAACAGATGGCAACACTGGGATATACTCTAGTTAAACAGCAAATTGCACGGCGTGGGGGGTAGCAGACAGACCTTCACTTAGACTATGGGTTAGAGAATATGATAATTGTATGATTGCTGAAAAAGAAGTGTTCAAAGCACGAGGGTCCCCTAAGAAATGGGATAGACAGTGGGGCAAGTGGAACGCCTACCAGGGCAACATCTGCGTTTCCCCATCAGTAGAAATGGAATTGTAATGCACTGGAGAGAGACACATGACTTTGCTGTGATTGTAATTGATGTTTTCTCCCTAGGATTGCTAATTCGATTTGTAAATAACCAAACTGTCAACTGGATTATGTATGTAACTACGATTAAAGTGAAAACCAATAAAAATATTTACAAAAAAAAGTGAGTGGCGGAAGAGCACAGCAAACAAACCCAAGCATCTTTTGAAGATGGTCTTCGCCAAAGCTTTTTTTTTTAGAATTACAAAATTTTTTATATGAATCAGCTAAAACTATTGACATTGCAGGTAATTCTGGAGGGTTACTCATGAACAGTTTTAATGCTTCAAGATCTGCAACAGTAGCTAGGCCTATCATTCTTCAACATACATAAATACATGTAGGTACCGTAGGAGGAACAATGCATATCTAAAAACGTTTGCGGAAGGATTAATGACAGAAATTCTGATGTTGTGTCTGGAGATGAAAAGTTTGTGGTAACACCGCCATCAAGGTAATAATGCATTCAATTGTACCTACAGGTGCGCTGTCTGTATCGGAGTAAAAGCCACTGCACAATATATTGGAAGATGGTATTAATCTTTTATAGGAAGATCATGACTACAAATCTAGAAAGTTACTTGGAACTAGAATTTAGAAGAATAGTTGGTGACATTTTATCATTTTAAAAAAAAACCAATCAGTGTAAACGGAACACAATTGTTTTTAGCCGTGAGAAAGCGGGTGTTACTGTGCAAGACACGTGTGGTTTTTTTAGGTCTCGGACTGTGTAGACTGCGCTTGCGCAGTCTCGCTGGCGAGATTTTATGTTTTAGAGTATGGGGCTTAAACCCGCCCCTCTTCTCCAATCGCTGGCTTCCTAAACGGAGGCCAGCCATTGGAGAAGAGGTTTGTCTTTCCATTTAAGCCCCGTCTTTTTTGGATTCGGGGGGGTGTTTTTTAGTTTCTTTCTCTCCTCTTCCCATTGGCTGGAATTTTACATTCCAGCCAATGGGAAGAGGAGAGAAAGAAAAACACACTCCCAGTCTTAAAATGACGGGGCATTTCTCCGAGGCATTTCTGCTTGACCTCGGAGAAACATGGTGGTGTGCATCCACCGCTCAGCGCCGTTCGGAGGGAATCAGAGGTAGGCGATGTAGCCCGCAATGCCAGCGTCTAATCTGCCGCCCCCATCTGTACTGCCAAAGCCAATCACCAGGACATCCGGGGTCTCGTCCTCTCTCGGCGGGACAGGGCAGTGGAGCTCTGCACAGCCAGCCCCTCGCAGACAGCCCACACCAGACCCCAAGTGTCCGCCGACTTACTCCCCCGTCGTCAGTCCCAGCACCGGCGGCAGTCTTGCAACGTACAGACCTCAGCGCCCCAAGCAGTGCCTCCGTAATCCGCAAGCACAGGCCCCTGGCACTCCAGCCTCCTGTCAGCAGGCCCAGGGATCCAGACATGAGCGAGTCTCACAGGCCGCAGCGCTCCGCCCAGGCCGCAGCCGCCGGACCCTCAGAGCAGGCAGGCTCACCTTATTGTAGCGGTGGCTCCGTCAGCGGGTCTCCCCAAGCCCGCACCAAGGAGTCGGGGTGAAGAGCGTTCACACAGCCCCCAGCAGAAGGGCCCCTCAATAAAATGGCAGCATGAACCTCCGATTAGGACGGTAGGTGTCCATCTTCTTGCAGCAGCAGTGCTCGGCTCATACCGGCGATGCTTGTTATTGCAGCTAGTCGGGCGGCTTTATCTTTTTATTTTGACAGTCAGTTGGGCGTGTTGTCAAGCCACACCTGCAATGTGTTTCTCTTCACGTGATATTTTAAATTGGGGCAAAAGGGCAGAACCGCCAAACTGATGCATAGTGACAAACTCGATTGTAGTCCTCTCTGTACTGGGCATCCCGCGTTCGCAAGTATCTTAATCTAGAAAAAAAATGCGATCGCGTCCCGGTGCCTCTTAAGGGAAGCTCCTGCAGCACTGTTCTCCGGGGAAATTATACAAACTTGGATTCCTCTCTTAAGAACCGCCCATGCCTTCCAATATACAACAAAGCTCCTCTCTAAAGTGCCCGCCTCCACCTTCCAATGGAGCGCAGTTACTTCCGCTTAAACGTTGTGTGTCCTTCTCCATGACATCCCAACAACTTGCTGCTAAGTGTTCCCCTCCGCCTTCCACAAGCCCCCCTAAATGCCTTCCTTCAATTTCAAGGAGATGCCAAAAACTCTCTCCAAAGTCCCTTCCTTCCAAAAGATCACAACAAACCTCTCCAAAGTAACCTTCTCCGAAATCCCAAGCCCGCTCACTACAGTGCCCTTCTCCAAAATCCCAAGCCCCCTCGCTGCAGTGCCCTTCTCCAAAATTCCAAGCCCCCTCTCGACAGTGCCCTTCTTCAAAATCCCAAGCCCCCTCGCTACAGTGCCCTTCTCCAAAATCCCAAGCCCCCTCACTACAGTGCCCTTCTCCAAAATCCCAAGCCCCCCTCACTACAGTGCCCTTCTCCAAAATCCCAAGCCCCTCGCTACAGTGACCTTCCCCAAAATCCCAAGCCCTGTCTCCCCAGTGCTGTTCTCCAAAGTTTCACGCCCTCTATCTACAGTGCCCTTCTCCAAAATCCCGAACTATCTCTCTACAGTGCTGTTCTCCGAAATCCCAACCCCAGTCTCCACAGTGCTGTGCCCCAAAGTTTCAAGCCCTCTATCCACAGTGCCCTTCTCCAAAATCCCAAACACTCTCTCTACAGTGCCGTTCTCCAAAATCCCAACCCCAGTCTCCACAGTGCCGTTCTCCAAAGTTTCAAGCCCTCTCTTCACAGTGCCGTTCTCCAAAACCCCAAGCTCACCCTCCAAAGTGCCCCTCTTCAAACCCCCAAGCCCACTCTCGAAAGTGCACTCCTCCGCCTTCCGCAAAACCCCAACCGCTTCTGTCTAGCTGGCCCCTACACCTTCCAGAAGATCCCAGCAGCTCTCTAGAAAGTGCACCATTTCTCCAAAATCCCAACAGCTTTCTCCAAATAGTTCACCACCGCCTGCAAAAAGATCTCACCAACACTCTCCAGGGACTCGGGGAGCCAGCCCTGCATCATCTAGGGTGAGTTTCCCCATAAGAAGGGACGAGGTACAGGATGCGCGGGAATAAGTCACTAACAAGGCCGAAGGGCTGGAGGCACGATTAAGAGAGGGATTTGGTTTGTGGTGTGGAATAGAAATCAATACTTTACATTGATTTGTAAGTTAAGGGGATTTGGGCTAGACTTTAATGTATTTTTACGAGTAAATGCTTGAAAATTGTTTTTTTTTACCATAGTTCCTTCTAGTAGGGAGCTAGCTACCTCACTAAGACAGTGTGACCTGGGATGTTGAGCACGGATGTCCATCTCCAGTATGTGCACTGCTTTAGACTTTTCTGAAAAAGAGAGCCTGCGACCTACGGGCAGACCTCTGCAGCCTGTATATTAACTAAATTGCCAACTATCTTGAATAAATTAGAACTACTGATGTGTGGGTTACACACAGATTCCTGCAAGAGGTAGAGCACGCCCCCCCAGATTGTTTATTTTTCTGCTGTGTTTCTTTCTGCGTTGGTCATTTTTCTTATATTTCTTGCTTTTCAAGCTCTGGCCCCTTTATTTGCAGTTTCTACCAGTTGTTTTCCCTTTTATCCTGCTGATTTTTCTTTTCATTTAGTCTGTTTTCTGTAACACTTGTAATGCTTTCTATTTTGTTGTGCGTTTTGTCACTTCATCACTCAACTTGTACGTTATTTTACTACTGTTTTTCTTGCCAAATTTACATTTGTTTATTATTTTTCATCCAGTTTATTATGTTTTCTGCCATTTGGTCTGTTATTTCACTCCTCTGCTGCTAGCTAATTTGACTATTTTTATCCCAATTTTTACGCAGTATTTTTCTGCTTCTTGTGTATTTTGGTGTGTGGGGGTTCTGTGTGTGTGGGGGTGGTTCTGTGTGTGTGGGGGGGCTCTGTGTGTGTGGGGGGCTCTGTGTGGTGGGGGCTCTGTGTGTGTTGGGGGCTCTGTGTGTGGGGGGCTCTGTGTTTGTGGGGGGGGCTCTGTGTGTGGGGGAGCTCTGTGTGTGGGGGGCTCTCTGTGTGTGGGGGGCTCTGTGTGTGGGGGGCTCTGTGTGTGTGGGGGGGGCTCTGTGTGTGTGTGGGGGGCTCTGTGTGTGTGTGTGGGGGGCTCTGTGTGTGTGGGGGCTCTGTGTGTGTGAGGCTCTGTGTGTGTGTGGGGCTGTGTGTGTGTGGGTGGGGGGCTCTGTGTGTGGGGGGGCTCTGTGTGTGTGTGGGGGGGCTCTGTGTGTGTGTGTGTGGCTCTGTGTGTGTGTGTGGCTCTGTGTATGTGTGTGTGGCTCTGTGTGTGTGTGTGTGTGTGTGTGTGTGTGTGTGTGTGTGTGTGTGTGTGTGTGTGGCTGTGTGTGTGTTTGTGTGTGGGTGCAAATGCAATAGGTCTCGCATTTGAGAGAGATTAAGCTATTACTCTCTTCTACTCTCTAATGCTTAACTATTGCCATTGTAAATGACAATACCATATATTTATCAGTTTTAAAAAAAACAATACATGAAAAAAATGACATTTGCAATGCCAATAGCTCTAACTTTAACGAAGACGAGATCATTTGAACGAGCAGCAATGTCCATGAAGAGGGTTTCCTACCATCTTTTGTGACCTGTATTTCAAATTTCTGCTACATAATGCAGCTCCTCTGTTAATCTGGACAACTAGTCTGTTCAAATAGTCGTTTTATGGAACAAATAAACACAAAAATATAATCTTCTTCAAATGTGATTTTTATTTGTATTTTGCATACGTTGCTCACTGGTCCATGTATTTATTTTTGTACCTGGTAAGTCAGTGGGGTTCCTGAGCATGGTGGGTTCACGCAGCGCCTCGTATCGCTGCTATTAAAGATTTGGTGGATGCTCACATGTTCCAGGGTGCTGATCATGGTACCATGGTGCTCATATGCCTAAAGGGTCTGCTTACCCTTTACAAATGCCAGAGTTGCCCCGAGATCCTTTGATTCTTATCCGGTTCTAAGCTCTATAACCATTGCTGATCCAGATCAGAGCATTCCAAAATAAATGGGCATTTTCCTTAGATTGATTAACAGGGCTTTAATTGGGCCGGTGACAGTTCTAAAAAGCAGGTGCTGAGACGGGTCCCTATTGGGCTCTCCATTTTCGCCCTCACCATCAGAGTAAAAAAAAATCTTAACTCTGCACAGTACCACCCTTTACTGCCTTTCAGGGAACTTCAAAGAGGCTTGTTATAGTTCTATCACAGTCTCATCATTTCAAAACAGAAACATTTTCTATATTATAAACACCGAATGCATATTTATTGTTTATCTATCTTATGCAAATAACGACTATTGACAAAGCCAATAGTTTGGCTTGTTGTAGGTGTAATGTTACTTGTAGTATACATCCGGATACAATGACAGAAGCATCAAAATACCGGTCGAGGGGGCACGCTCATACCAGCACTGATTTTTAGCTTTTTCTGTTTTTAAGCCATGCCCTTAATTACATCGGCCATGCCCCTTTGGAGACCCCCGTCCCAGTTTTTTCATCCCACTTAAAGCCCTGTTGAGTAATAAAAACAAAATAAGGTGTGCTTTCAAGGGGGTTAAGAGGCCTGTCAATATGCATGATTTCATGATGTCACTGAATGTTTCAACTTGACTGAGGGTGTATCACGTCTTTCCACGCTCTTTCAGGTACATCCCGGAGCCCTGGTCGGGGTGCAGCGTGACCTGTGGCGTTGGTACTCAGCAGCGCGTGGTAAAGTGTCAGGTGCTCCTGTCATTCTCACAGACTGTGGCCGACCTACCCATCGATGAATGCGAAGGCCCCAAGCCTGTAGCTAGGAGAACTTGTTACAGTGGGCCTTGCAATGGCGAGGCCGGCGAGTACACTCCAGAAGAAGACGACCTGATCTACGGTGGCCTACAGGACTTAGAGGAGCTTCATGACTGGGAGTATGAAGGATTCACAGAGTGCTCGGAAACCTGCGGTGGAGGTAAATGCGGGTCTTTAAACCTGCCTAAGCTCACCTACGGGTGTATTTACACTTTTAGTGACGTTCTGTTGGTGATATCCCCTTCTCTTAACGTGGCTTAATGCCATCCTGAAAATATGACCCCTTTTCACGCTTTACTTAGTGTGAAAGGGGCATGCAATGGGTGTTGCAGTGGGTGTTCCACCACAACACCCATTGCTTTTTGACACTGTCCCATTTTAGATGGATGGGGCAACATCAAAAACTAAGGCCACGGTAAAACCTGGTCTTTGGATGATGATACGAGGAGAAACTATTAATTTCTCCTCTTATTTTGCTCTTTCTATGTGTGCTGCATTCTTCTGCAGCACACATAGAAACAGCTAATCGCCTTTAAAGATTGTTTATGTGCAGGAAAGTTGTCTCTTTTTCACATAAACAATCGCCCCTGCAGCATGACGTAAGGGTGCCTGCGCTGGCGCTAGCCAGCTTTTTTAGCGCGAGCGCCAGGGGAAACACAGGGGTGCGCTGTATTTTTGAAAATACAGCACATTCCTGCATTTAAAAAATTTCAGAGCGCGGTGTTACCAATTTTGGAGTAACACCTCGCTCCATCTCTAAGCATGTTTAGACACACCAAAGATATGTAACTTCCAACTGTCATACTTGTGTCTATGTGTGAATCCGGGTGTTTATTTCATCTCATACCTCAGTGCCACCCAAGGGGCAATCTTGAGATTAGTATAATAGGCAGAAATAGCAGCCATTTTAGGAAGTGGCCCGATTAATGAAATAGTTTCACAGAAGAACTTTATTTGCACAGCGCATTTGATAATGTGCCGCATAGCCTTTGTTTGCACTGTTGTTGCATTTGGCACACTGCCACAGCTACCTTTCAACGAGGTTCATCGTTTTCGTTCTTATGCTGGTTTTAAGTTAACATAGTCCGCTAGAAACAGGAATTCTCATTCAGCTGAGAAGTCGGCCTTGAAAAGAGCACTAGAAAAAATAAAAGCATAAAGTACATGTTTATTCACAAGGAAGGTGAAAATAGTAAGCATGTCCTTTGAAACGGGACCAAAATGTGTGCCATTTGCGTTGATTTGATTTGTAGGCTTCCGTATCGGCTGAAATGCTGCCGGATGGTTTGAAGCAAGCTCTGAAACAGCCATATTTGTACATGCCTCCGTGAAGTTTATTTAATGCTGAATTTGATTGTTGTGTTCAAAACATTTATATAGAACATTTTTACCGTTTGTATGGCTCTGGGTGCATTTTGCAGTCCTGAGATTCTCAATGATTGCAGTATAAATGGTTTGGTAATAACATATTCGTTTTTTTGCAGATTAAGGGGTGGGTCACATTGCACATTGGACAGCCAGGTTGCAATAGGCTGGTGTATTTAGCTAGTCATAGATTTGCTTTACATAGTGACTGGTTAGATGCTTCGACAGCTCTACGTGGAGCGTGTATGGATATGGTGTCTGTGTCTAATGATTTTGGCTTTGTTTCGATCTCGTTTCTTTGAGTCCATTGCTGAGCATTCAGTGGCTTAAGGTTGGAGGCATCTGTACCAGGCATGTGGCTTTGATGCAATGCTCTGTGTATGTTGATTAGTGTCATGGGCTCTACTAACACCCGGTAGGATTAATAACCTGCAAAGCTATCCCGGTAAAATTGACATTTTGGATCCTGGAGCCCCAATAAATAGTTTCTAAGGAAACCACTTAGTTAGAAGGAAGGTTCTGGGGCTATACCATACGTGAGGGTCATTTTAGCACCATTCTCCAGACCCCTGACCAAAGTTGGACTAGTCATTCTGCCACTCTGGTAGGTTACTGTTGGGTGCAGGCTAGGGGGCACCAAGGCTTAAAGCAGCTTGCAGAAAGGGTGATTGTGGTTCCATGTGTTATAAGGAATAAAATACACTCTGCCATACTTTAAAAGGATATTGTGAGTCACCTCAGAGTTCCATGACCTTATAACGGGACTCTGCCTTTGGCCTCGTTATTCTATATGGTCAAGGAACTCCGCGGTGACCTGCAATATGCTTATAATTTACTGCATAGGGTACTTTATCTCATATAATAAAAAGAAGCTCGCCAACTACAAGCGCCCTTGCTGACTGTGCCCTGAAGGCACTTAAATTAGTAGTGAAAGCGTATTATTGGAGCTGCTCCATGCACCCCAAGCAACTTGACTCTGCAGAGTCAAGAGAGCGAGGCAGAGGGTCCTGATCTTCCAGCGGAACACTACCTCCGAGATATTTTTGTAATTATTTCTAGCCGAAGCCAACCATTATGAGGAAGAAAGCACGTGTTCTGGAGACCCGACTCTCAATCATCTTCATGTACCACAAGTAGGCAGGGTTGCTTAATGGGTCAATCTAATTTGATTGTTTTTGCTGCCTCCAGGGATGAAATCGGATCAGAAAAGAGCGGCCTTTCACCCCTCTGGAGCTCCAGCAGAAGGAACTAGTTAGTAATGTAGCCTGCACTTAGCGGCTGCATGTCCCAGAGCTGTCATTAAATATCATGTAACAATTAGACAACTCTTGTGGATCGGACCAGTGAGAAATCCTTAGTGATGAATGGCAGAGCGAAAGTTTCAAATCAGGCTCTCCGCTTGAATTACACCCTTTGCCTGGTTCGTGGTCCCTGTGCATTCCTCCACCTTGCTTAACATGATTTCTGTCTTTCGTGATAAGACGATTTGACCATTTACACACAGGGCAGAATGAACCATGTTGTGTTTACCAATGTTATCATTGCTCAGAGAAATGGTAGTCAATATTTGAACTTCAGAAGGACGATACTCTAAGTCTTCCCCAATGTTATTCGAACTTGTCACCTGGGGGCTTCACACAAAGTCCAATGGGCCAAGAAAAAGAAATGTACTTCCAAGATAAAGCAATTATTCTAAAAGCACAGGCAACTTTTATTTCTGCTTGCAGGAAGGACCCAGAGATACGTTTTCTTCTTAATGAAACGGGATTTTTTTTCCAGATGCAAATTTCAATCTGTAATCACAAGCATCGCCTTAGTCACATACATATAACTGATCGAACTAATCTAAAACAGTTCCTAGATCCCCCAAAAAGCATTTTATTCATACTAACTTCTCTTGCTGATGTCCAGGCCTCAGATCAACTGCTTCAGATAACTTCTAAATTTCCTACAGGGCTGACTTCCCTTGACCTACCAGCCCTGAGCAAGCCTTACTACTCCTAGACCACAGCTGCCGCCATTTCTAATCCTCGTTGTCTACTCGTCCAGCCTACAACAGCTTTGATACATACTCTCAAAGCAGGGCCACCCATTCCACCACTGGTGCCGCTCACTGCAGCCTGGGCGCCACTCACAGTCTTATGTGCTAGCATCAGACCTACGGGCAAACAGTGAATGCTAGGTAACTTTTAAAGGGATTGATACCAGCATCCAATAGGACCATGCAAGCTAGTGGGCCTGACATTTTTTAAGAGGGTCAGTTGCCTTAGCAACTGTGAAAATCTTGAAGTGATTAAAGGTGAATTTTACATCTCTGTTTTCACAATTTGACTAAAAATCGAAGTTATTTGAATTAGCACTGATGAAATATTATTTTTTTTTAGGTGTGCCAGGTAAGATGCACCCTTCTCAGGGGTTTTTGGATCGTCCGAAGAATTCTTCGAAAAATGGCAACAAAACATTGGAATATTTAGCATGATTTTTCTATAAATTAGTTAAAAAGCTACAAGGACTACAGGCAGTTAAAAAAATCTTATTATACAATTTGACATAACATATCATTTATCAAAATATATGTAGTATCTTTCTTCACTTTTCCATGCTGTTCCTTCAAGTAGATCCAGAAAATGTGGTAAATAGGCAGGTTGGAGGAATCAATCTCAGAATAACATGTTGTAGACAAAAGGGCTTGACAAACAGCTCTAGCATAGGCTACTTCTCAATTGCATGGCGACTAGATGATCAGAAAGCAGGCAGATTACACCAATCTTACATGTTCAGTTCCCAGACAACAGTATTTTTTTTTTTTTTTTTTTTTTTTAAACCTTTATTGAGAAACAGGTATAAGTACAAGCGCAGGCCTACAACCACAAGGGCCGGCCGCAAAATCAGGAGAGTCAAAAGGGAACAACATCAATGTGTACGGTAGGATGAATACAGGATAGACGAGTAATGAAATCGTTACACAGTAAGCGCCAGGATAAGAAAGGTTTCATTTTATAATGTATAGAGGAGGCAGAAGCCATATCTACCCATGTGTCATGCAACATATTCAGAAAAAGAGGGGGGGACGAGAGGGATGCAGCCCCCTACGCTATCAAATAACCACAGTAGAGCAAAGCCCAGATACATCCAATGCCCATCAAAGGTTCAAAAAGAAAGGACAAATCGTAGCAAACAAGTAAATGGGTCACCGCAGAGACCGCCCTCCCGCCCCGAAAAAGGAGAAAGTGCAGACACGTACGAAACGAAGGAGAAAGAACAAAGGGACATAGCCCACCCCCTAGAAAGAAAGCCAAAAAAAGGGACCATAGAAGAAAACAAACTAAAATAACAAACACCCCCCCACCCTACATCACTGTAATGGCTATGGCCTATCCCACTAAACAGCGTGCCTGTCGCCCAGAGTCACCCGAAATATAGAAGAAAGAGAAAGGGAATTACAACGAAGGGAAAAAGAGAAAGGGATAAAAGGAGAGGAAAAAGAGGGAAGAGAAGGAGAAGAGAGAAGAGAGGAGGGGAGCCAGCGATCGAAATACAGAACACCACCCCACCCGCAATAACGGATCACTAATCGAGGTCAAAAAAGGATACCGAGAAAAGCCTACATAAAGGATGAAAACAGGAACTGTCCAAATGATGAGGCACGGAGATGCCAATTAACAAAACAAAAGTCCCGCAGTCACCCAGGCACGATCACCCCTGTCCACTTCTATGAAAAGCAGAGCTGCCAGACCCCGCCCCGGCCAGGAAACAGCATGATACAGTGGGTCCATACCAGTCAGGGAAAGCAAGTGGGATCTTCACGGAACACCGGCTCGGCGAACAAAAAACAGCCAGGAAAACTCGGCAGCAGTCAGTATGCAAAAGTAACCCAAAGATCCACGTGGCCAAGCACAAAGTCCGGGCTGTCCCGCACAAAGCAAAGAAATCAGGATGTAGGAAATACTGCTGCATCGGCACCGGGTCCACTTGATCCCATGGAATCGAACACCCAGCCGGATATCCCAGCACAGCAGCCGGAGAAGTCTCAACAATACCAACTCGGGGAGACGACACCGCGTCACAAAATGGCTGAACAACCATGGCGGCGATCCGCAACTCCAAGTCCCGGCAGTGCAAGGACAGGTCGATCCGCAGAGCACCCAGGGCGAACAAGACAGTACTCCGTGTAGGGGCCGCCCGAATCAAACGAGGTCTGGGGAGAGCAAATGCAGCAACGTCCCTGTCTCCAGGAGGAAGACACTCCGAGGGGCCATCCGCCATCTTGTGCATATCGCCCGCCGCCATTGCCGCATCCGCCGCCAAGCCCACCAGGAGTGCCGGAGGCCCCAGGACACACAGCCGATCCGCGGCGGATGGCGCTCGGCGGAGAAAGGAGAGTCACCAGAAGAACGGGCGTGCTCCCCACAACACTCGGGGGAGCCCTGCACCGGATCCCAGGCGGGACAATCAACAGGAGTGGGCTTCTCACCCGAGGGGCGCCGGACAACGCGGCTTCTCTTCTTCGGGCCGGCAGGCAATCAGGCATGCGGGGTGGACCACCATCGGGGGTGGGTCCGCTCCGGCGCTTCCAGCTCGCGGCTCTCAGGCTCCCACCATCGGGTCTCTTCAGCGGTTCCGGGCCGCCGGCACTCCGAACACCTCCGGGCAGACACAGCACTCGAGGCCCCGGCGTCAGGGCCGGGAAGGCCAGCAAGGTTACAAGGGCAGAACGCAGAAACCACTGCACGCCAGAGCCCCGGAAAAAGACGGTAAGTGAAGGCTCTTCCCAGATAACCAAATTCGGTACACCCCGATCAGGATTAAAGACAGGATAGGCGGCGGGGAGGAAGGGATCTCGGAGCGAAGCGTTTATGCGACTGTTCCGATCGCCATCTTGGCTCCTCCTGCCCAGACAACAGTATTGATATCAAAGACAGATTTTCAAAAATAGATGGTGAAACGCGTTCACGCGATCCAAGAAACAAAAGCAATAGTAGTAAATGGTACTAAGCAATCAAAATGAGCAAACATTCTCTCGAACTCTGTGTGGATTAACCCCTCAACTTTAGCTTTAATTAATCTGAAATGCAAACCTTTTATCGGGCACATAAACTGTCCAGGTTTCAACATGCTATACAATGGTTCGACTTCGGACAGGATTTTTTAGTTGATAAGACATAATTTAGTCCTGAGGCATATTTGAAGAAATAAATATCAACATCCTTAATCCCACATCCTTCCACAAAAATATGTCCCTGTGATTGCTCAAACTGTTATATATCAAGTCTTCTGTCTGTCACAGCCCAAATACAAAGATTCTAACACAAACTAGCTCTGAAGCCCCTCCCCATGACAACAGTTTCATTCTCCTGGCTGTTCTTCAACCTCTGGACTTCTCTGACTCCCTTCCAGAACACATGGTTCCATTAGAGTCATCGAATCCTTTGTGTGTTGTAAATAACTAACAGGTCTTTCCCACCCATGCCTGTATGTCTTCTGACAAGTCTTCCAGTTAATCATCTTTGTTGCCTGCTCTTCTGATCCATAATAATCTTAAACTTTATTGGAAATCTTTTCCTATAAAGTGGCAGTCTACAAGACACCAATTCAATGGATAATCAGCAAAGATTTTAAAACATTATCCGCCAAACTCTAAATCAGGCCCTTAGAAGGACCAGTAGCAACTCTAGATGCACAACAGAAATGTTTGTCAACTGCAAAGTAATGACTATCCTACACGTTGCGACCCATTTGAATGAGTGCCTCCATCAGTCCTTTACCTGGATAAATTAAACAGCATTGAGTTCATGTGCAGATGCACATCCATTCAGAAAAATGTACGAAAAAAAAAATACCATCAGAGATGCTGTAGTCAACTGCCAGGATATTACCAACATATCTGGCCCCTGCTTAATGAGTCTGGCTGCTGCAAACTTGTTTCACAATGCTGTAGATAAAATCATGGTGCTGCCTATTATGTCAGGGTCTAACCATTAATACTGGCTAAATACCCCCAGGCACTGCTTCGAACAATTACTTTTTATAGCACTTCAGAAGTCACTTCTTTTATTCCTAAGCACTGTGTATAAAAAGTGCTATTATTACCCCACTTAATTTGCACCAAATTTTGCTGGACTCAGAGGGACCGAGAGGTAAGTTGGCTTTGAATGATATGAATAGGGGATGACATCTTGCTTGTGTTTTTTTGCAAAGGTACTGCTCATTAAACATAGGATGCTGCGCACTTTGTCTTTATATTGCACAACACGGCAAGTGTGGTGCTTTGTGTGCAAGAGTGTTGTTCACTAACGCAGAGCACACTCAGGATTCCAGGTGCTGTTCACCATGTCGGGCTGCTATAAAGTGTGCCTAAAGTACTCAAGGTGCCAGAAGGACTGTTTAAAATGGTTGATTCTGCCAGTAACACTGTAGTACTGGCTCATCTCCCCTAAAAGCATCCTTACCTTCGAAATAGCAATTTTGACCCTAAAACGCAATCCGATCACAAAACATTGAGTTGGAGCAGTAATTGATTCACAAAGAGGTAGGGGTCCCTTGTGGATCTCTTTCCCTTTCTGAATCTCGAGAAAGGTTTCAGGGAGAGTTTGCAGGGATCCGCAGGACCGCTACAAACTCTCAGTGAAACTTTGTGAAAAAAGAAAAAAAAAATTCTCAAAAACACAGTTCCTTTAAAGAAAACAGGCTGCATCTAACCACAAATCCTTTCTTTTTTAAACACAATCACAGACATGGTGGTCTGATGACCCTTGAAGGCCTCAATCCCTGGGATTATAGCCAATCACAGAGGGGGTCGCAAATTGCGAGATGCCTAATGAATATTCATTATCTTTATTGTTGTGCAATCCCCATTGAGTCAGTATTTTGTGAATCGACCTATCTGTACATAAATCAGATCAGATCAAACTGATTTGCAAAACGTTGGCATGCAATTTGCGACCATTTTTTGCAAATCAATTGTTATTACATTAAGCCCTAAACTCCCTGTAGGTCTCAACAATAATGTGAGGTTGCGATGCTGCCAATGGCTTTGCTCCAACTATGCAACTAGCGTGCTAGAAGTGCCAGCCCAATAGAGGAGCCATATTTGTGGAAGCCATATCATGTATGATTGTAGTGAGCTCAGAGTCTCCAGGACTATTTACTTTATTTGTAAAATATAAGTGGTGCAGGGCCCATCTAATATAAACTAGGCCAGGGTGGTAAATTCCATTCCGCTCACGGAATTTGGGTAAATTTGCGTTCCGCTGAGAATGCGAAATTGCCCAAAATTCTGCATTCCACGTGTTCACGAATTTTTTTTGCTTGTTTGCGTTCTCAAAATGCGTGTTCGCGAGATATTCCCCCCGAGCACGCAAACAGCGATTGCGAACAGGAAAAAAGCTTTGCGAACATGCAATTCCGCATGTTTGCAGAATTTCTGCGCATTCGCGAAGACTTTTTTACTGTTTCTCGGAGATTTGCTTAACGCAATTACGCAAATTCCGCCCTCCCCTAATATAAACCCCAAACCCATTGAGGCAATCTTCAGTGTTCCTTCTGCACAACTTCCTACTACTAATACATATGGTGTCTCGTCAAAACTTATGGGCCTCATTCATAGAAATGCGGCAATGTAATTCTCAGAAAAGCAGTGGTAGCTGGGAAACCTCCTTTACCACACAGTGAAAACCATGCACTACCTTTGCAATGCAGTCACTACCACTAATGTGACGTTACCACCCGTTCCTGTAACACGCAAGTCATTACAATGACCTGCTTTAGGGAACGCAACATGGAAATGGTGTTGGATTTTAAGTCCAACACTTTTCCTACTGATACACTGACTGGAGGTCGAATAGCAAATTCTGCAATTCCAAAGTCCAGCGCTTCCCTAAAACAAGTATTAGTAATGACTTGTGTGCTAAAGGAACATGTAGTAATGACCCAGTTGTGGTAGTGACTGCGTTGTTAAGCCACTCGTAGTTTAGACATGGGTGGTTTCATCATACAACTGTGGTAGCATAATATCCGTCAGTAAAAGACATTTTCACAGTAGGATTTTCCTCTGGTCAGATTTCTTAAGCTGAAATTAGATTTACGGCAGAAAAAACATATCTGCTGCTTTTCAAATGATTGTAAGCTACCACTGTTCTCTCAATCTGGCGCTTAGTAATTTTGAAGTGATGTTGGGCAGCCATTTAAGGGGCTGATTGAAGTTGAAGTTGGGGAAATTTATAGAGCGCACGTATACCAAAAAGGTTTCATGGCGCTAATTCAGTGCGGTGCAGGATAGATAAAACTTAAAACTTAGACCTCAAACGCTCTGGTGAATAGCCAGGTCTTCAAACCTTTGCGGAATTCCAAATATGATTGAGAAGAACGAAGGTTGTCAGGGAGGGCATTCCAGAACCTGGGAGCCAAGACAGAAAAACTTGACCCCCATGTTTCTTCCTGACAAAACGAGGGACAACCAAAAAATTCTTAGAGGAAGACGGTAGGTTTCTGGAAGGAGTGTAGGTTAAGAGCCTGGATGCCACATATTGGGGAGCTAAGCCCACCAAAGATTTAAAAATAAGACACCCCAATTTAAATTGGCATCTATGAGTAACCGGCAACCAATGCAATTGCCTCAGAAGAGGATGGGCTTGATGGTTTCTAGACCGACTATAGCTCAGCCTAGCAGCCTGATTTTGAATGAGCTGAAGTCGGCGTAATTCGTAAGCAGGAATGCCAATGTAAAGAGAATTGGCGTAGTCCACCTTGGAGATGACAAGAGCAAGGAGGATAGACTTCAGAGCATCAATGGTAAAAAATCGGGAAACCTTCTGAATGATACGGAGACATAGGAAACAAGAAGAAACAATCATGCTGATCTGGGTATGCATCGAGAGGTCATCACTAATTTTAATACCCAAACTTTTCACAGATTTAACCGCAGAGGGAGCTGGTCCAAGTGAGGGAGGCCAGAAGTTGGAGCACCAAGGATTGGACGAGCCTCCGATCAGGACCAGCTCCGTCTTGTCGGGATTTAACTTCAGATGGTTCGTACACATCCAGTCTTGGATAAAAATCATAGTATTCTGAAAATGGGAAATAGAATCGGGGGAGGAAGAGAGGGTGAATATGAGTTGGAGGTCATCAGCGTAATTAAACGCTGTGACCTCGCGGTGACGGAGAGCATAAATTAAAGGAAAAATATAAAGATTGAAAAGAAGAGGAGAGAGTGCGGACCCTTGGGGGACACCACAGGTTACCGCTCGGGGGGAAGAAGAGAAAGAAGACAACTGGACTGCCTGTTGGCGGTTCTCCAAAAAAGAAGAGACCCAACTCAGGGTAACATCGAAATGCCAGCACATCTGACACGGTCGACCAAAAGGCAATGGTCGACCGTGTCAAACGCAGCTGACAGATCCAAAAGTATCAAAGCCTGAGAAGAACCATGGTCAGCACTCACTCTTAACTCATCCAAGACCGAGAGGATAACTGATTCTGTAGAGTGGGTAGGACAAAAACCAGCCTGATAGGAGTCCAGATGATTAGAGGCCTCGATGAAAGAACTCAGGCAATGAGTAACATGTCTCTCTAACACCTTGCCCAAAAAAGGAAGCAAGGAGATGGGACGGAAGTTAGAAAGAACAGTGGGATCGACCCCTACCTTTTTCAGAACCGGAACGATCTTAGCTGACTTAAAAAGACCAGGGACAACACCTAATGACAAAGATTTGTTAAGAAGGACAAGAGGTGGATCAGGACAAATCGAAAAGATCTCCCGAAGGATGTGTGAAAGGCAGCTGTCAGTAGGAGAGCCCGATTTCGTAGAATTCACCAAAGTGAGAAAGGTCTCAGTTGAAATAGGGGGAAAATGCGTAATAGAATGTGTGCTAGGGGGCGGTAAAAGGGGATCAAAGGAGGAAGGAGGGAGGGGGATGTGTAGTTTAATTGTAGAAATTTTGGTGAAAAAGTAATCGTGAAGGGAATTACATATATCCTGGGACGGAAGTGGTTTCGCAGTCACTCGATCAAGTTTAGACGGACTGTTGAGGATTGAGAAGATTTCCTTAGGTTTATTAGGGGAGGATGCAATCAGAGCAGAAAAGTATAGGGTTTTAGCTAAGAGGATATCTTTTTTATATTCCCTAAGAGTAGTGGAATAGGTCATTTTATCAGATGGATCATAGCCCCGACGCCACTTACGCTCCGCCTGTCTAAGCTGGAGTTGTTTTGCTTGTAGGGAAGGAGAGAACCATCTTTGTGCATCGTGTGAACGCTTAAGCCGAATTGATCTCCAAGGGACCAATTCGTCACAAGATGATGGAAGCCAGGCATTAATAGCCAAGGCCTGGTCATGGAGAGAAGAAACTAAATAGTCTCCATTGAGCAAACTAGAAGAGGAAAGCGAAACACACAGGGAATTAATATTGACTCCCCAATTCCTCACTCTATTATTAATAGGATTACGAGAAGATCGATATTTCCTGCATCTAGCAAAATTCGATACCCCAGAATTTGGAATTTACCAACTTTAGGGACTTATACCTTTTACAGGTTTCCCTCATTTCTACACCAAATTCCACATGTACCAGTATATAGCAGACGCCCCCCTCCCACCTTCACCAGTAACTTTTGACAGGCATGAATTTCCTAAATTTCCTGGGAAAAAATTCACGATATGATAATTACCCCGAATCTTGTAATCCCCATCATCGCACAAACATGTTTTTACACCGGAATCAGAAAAGTGCGTGCCACTTGTAATGAGGGCCTTAGTTTACACTGTTGTTTTTTCTCAAAATAGGCTCAGGAGGCTGTATAAAGGAAGAGATGGACAGGAGTATGAAGATAATGCACATTCTTCAATTTTGTTGGTTATAGTGTGGCTCGTTGGGCCTTCTCTCTCAGCCTTCTCTCTCATGTTGAGTTGTCATCTAAAACTATGCTGTTCTGCAAGACTTTACCCGAAATTTCCAGTTTGGCACTGTGCGATCAGCAGCACTTCCAGGCTATGCGGGTGCAGAAGCCTGTTGCCAAGCATTGTAAAAACCGTGAGGGTGTGAAATCAGGGATTTTCAGAGTTAAAAAGCTCTGGTTATAAACATACAACCTCTGTGGGAGCACAAAGTGGTTCTCTACCTAAGTGCAAGAATTTCACAGCTCTGAGGCTAACCCCATGCGCTCTCCACTTTGGCTAGGGTATGGCAGCTGATCTAAACCACATGTTAGCCAGTCTGAATTTGTTTGCTAATGCTGTTCATGCATCCCTCTGCTGCTCTGCACCAGCTCACAGTAAGAATCCATGTCAGTTCAAATGAACTACTAATTTCTAGAAAGAAAACATAAGTTGCAGAGCCCAAAGTTTGAGTCAGGAGCCCAATACAAGAGCATACTAATGCCGAATTTGCATAATGCCCATGCTGGCTAGGCTAGTCTTGATTCCACATCATCTCTTTTTTCCATCACCTATGCTTTCTGTCTTTTTATCTCACTCTAGCAATTTCATTTCGGCTTTCTCACTTTGATACTACTTCCCATCATTATTTTCCTCCTGTTTTATCTCTTTGCTGCCTTTCACACTCTCTCAGTGGTTCAAAATCTGATGATACAAATTAGGGGCTATTTATAATTTGGTAGACAGATTATACCCCATCAGGGCGATGGGGTAAATTTCTTCGTCACCCAGACGGAGTACCCTCCTACCAAATTTAGAAATGTCCGTCAGCCCAACACACATTTTACCAATCACAGCAATCGCTGTCAAAGCAGTTTCTGAGAATGTACTGGAACGTTGCAGCATAGCTCCGGCAAATATGACAGAGCGTACATTAAAGTTTCAAAGTTGCAGCCAGCAGCACCCACCGCAATACAAAATATAGGCATTGCGACCGCCGTGGTGGTGGTGGTCGCATTGTAATGCCTATGTCGGGACCGCCGACAGCCTGTCAAGTGGTCTCGTTAGGGTGGCGGGCAGACGAAAGTCCGCCTGCCATCCTAATCAGCCCATTCTGGTTTTTTTACATACAGAGCACAGGCATAAATCAGCTTTTTAATTTTTTTTTCTTGTTTCACAATTCTTTATTAAAAAAAATTCCAACGACTTTTTTTAAACCAAGAGTTAATTATGCACTGGTATATTTCTTGTTAAATGCCCTCTCACAAATATAAAGTCATCAATGTACAATATAGCCTTCATGTATAGATTGCCATGACTCAACTACTATATTTCCTCCATGTTTGCCCGTGGGCAACACTCTCTACGTGATATTGACAGAAGCCAGGTCTGTTTGCCCCTTTTCTTATCAAGTAAGCTGCAAACAAGGGCTTTATTGAGTCTGTTGTTTCTTGCACCAGTGCAAAGCTAATGTTATTGTTTCCTGTGTTTGTCAGTGTGTTTGGTGCGCTGTGCGGGCCTGTGTGTGGACACAGCATAGCCTACCACTGCGCCTGCATTCCTGTTCACAACAGACCAGTGACATCTTATCCCGGGGGCAGCCAAGCAGCCCGGAATGTGGCCCAGGTCACAGCTCACCCCCAGCCGCCCGGCTGGCAGCACGCGACCCCAGCAGGTGCGCGGCAGCCCGCGTGAGGCTCGAGCTGCAGGTGTTTGAAGTGACGCTGCACTCCAGCGGCGGTTGACGCAAGGTCAGAGGTCAAGTGCCTCGAACTACACAAGAGGCAGAGATATGCATCACTCAGAGCCCGTAAATGCCGGAAGAGGGTTTTGGAAGCTGGTTAATTAATACCTGTGTTTGTTTGAGTGCACTGAGTGATCAGAGTAACAGGCTGGGTTGTCAGAAGGTCAGGTCACGGCTTTTATTGTGGCATGCTTTACGATCTTGTACAAGTTTGTTTAGATGATTGTTATTGAGTCAGCTGAGCAAGTCGGTGTCACTGTATTCCTGGCCCTATTGTCTGTGTATCCTGTATTCCATCTAACAGTTTGAGTGTTTTACTGCCCTTGTGTTTGTATTCTCTATTCCTTGACTCACTGCCCGTATATTATCTGACCTCTTGTCTAGGTAACCTGTAGTACTTGTCCTAGTGTCAAGGATTCCATTTTACTGTCGCTATGCATGTAATGCCTCAGTGCTCCTGTATTCTGTCCTCCCTGCACCAGGTACACTGTATTATATGGCCAAGTGTCAGTGTGCTCCCTGTTCCAGAGTCACTGTATTCCCTGTCCCACTGTCAGTGTGTTCCCTGTCCCAGAGTCAGTGTGTTCCCTGTCCCACTGTCAGTGTGCTCCCTGTCCCAGAGTCAGTGTGTTCCCTGTACCACTGTCAGTGTGTTCCCTGTCCCAGAGTGAGTG
Source organism: Lissotriton helveticus (assembly GCF_964261635.1). Classification (NCBI taxonomy): domain Eukaryota; kingdom Metazoa; phylum Chordata; class Amphibia; order Caudata; family Salamandridae; genus Lissotriton; species Lissotriton helveticus. The sequence continues at coordinate 1,130,874,574 of NC_136059.1, read as the reverse complement.
TGTTCCCTGCCCCACTGTCAGTGTGCTCCCTGTCCCAGAGTCAGTGTGTTCCCTGTCCCACTGTCAGTGTGTTCCCTGTCCCAGAGTCAGTGTGTTCCCTGTACCACTGTCAGTGTGTTCCCTGTCCCAGGGTCAGTGTGTTCCCTGTCCCACTGTCAGTGTGCTCCCTGTCCCAGAGTCAGTGTGTTCCCTGTCCCACTGTCAGTGTGCTCCCTGTCCCAGAGTCGGTGTGTTCCCTGTCCCACTGTCAGTGTGCTCCCTGTCCCAGAGTCAGTGTGTTCCCTGTACCACTGTCAGAGTGTTCCCTGTCCCAGTGTCAAAGTGTTCCCTGTCCCAGTGTCAAAGTGTTCCCTGTCCCAGTGTCCTTGTGTTCCCTGTGCCTGTGTATTGTGAATCCCCCGTCTCAGTGTGTAGTCACTGCCCCAGTGTCGGGATATCTACACTCCAGTGTCATCATATTGTCCTTCTCAGTTATTGCATTCCTTGTCACAGTTTAGTGTAGATCCTACATTTTTGTCATTCATACATTTCAGGCAAACAGTCAAATCTGAAGTATATTTTAAAAGATGCATGCAGAAACACACATGCAAGCCACTATTTGAAAAGGCAACAGCCGTATATTTGGATGAAGAATACACTTTCATTTCGGAGTGGTGCTATTTGAAAAATGTGTGTGCAAAATTGCCTAGGCAGTCAAAGGCTTTCAAATAAAATAAACAAGTGAAGAACCCAAGTCAAGGACAATTGAATAGCTGAAGGGGTGATCTAAAATCATCAATTTTTAATAAAAACAAACATATATTTGATGCGAAAACAAGACACCTACAATAAATTAATATTGACCGATCCATGGCTACAATTAATGGTGTATTATCTGCAAAATTCATGCAGCTAAGGTCGAAAGATCTCACCAGTTTCACCAATGAGTTGATGTAAAGATTGAACAAAGTGGGATTCAATGTGGAACCTTGAGGCACTCCCTGGTTCAGTGCCTTAAATTCCAATGACAAAAGGGGGCCGGAGGACAGGGAAATAGGATTCACACCACTGCAAAGGTGAATCACAAATTCACACCTTAGGAAAGGCTCAAGGCTAGGCATGCTCCTATTAACGCAAACTTGGGTCGATGCAAGTATTTTTTACAAATTAAAAACCAACAGGAAAGGATCTGGTTTCATTATGCACATGCATAGATGTTCCAACAATCAGCTTATATCATATTCTACCATTTTACAAAGGGATTTATAAAAAAAAAAGTTAAAAGCCATTACCATCATACATTCATTGATATGATGTTCAGCCTTCCAAAATAAAATGTCAACGGGAGCGTACAGCCTGTATATTGATTTAGACGTGTTTTTAATGTTTATCCTTACTTTTTTAATTAACCTTTTTGTGTGCAGGTGTCCAAGAGGCTGTGGTCATTTGCCTGAACAAACAGACAAGGGAGACAGTAGATGTCAGCCTGTGTGTGACCAGCCGGCGTCCTCCACCGTTGCTAAAAGTGTGTAACCTGGAACCCTGCCCCCCAAGGTAGGATTGGTTAAGATTTTTCACGTTTTGTTTCTGTTTTATGTGTATTTCATTCATTCTCAATCTTTCTTTCCTTCCGTGTCTTCTTCTCTCGTCCCATCACTCTTTTTTTCTAACTTTCTATCATTCTTTTTATCGGTTTATTCTCATGTTTCTCCTGGCATTCTTAGACACATTTTTTGCATCTTTTCTTTTTGTATTCTTACGATTAGTTAATTCTTTCTTCCTTTTCTTTCCTTCATATGCCCATCATTGCATCTCACATTTCTTCTTTATTTCAATATATGTTTCTGCTTTGCTTCTTTCCTTTTATTTTATCTTTTTATTTCTTTGATTGATCGTCCCTTTTCTCCTTTCCACTCTTATTCATTATTTTCTTTCTTCCTTTTCTTCTTTTACAATTGTTTTCTTATTTTCTGTGTTCATTTGTACTGTCTTTCCTTCATGTTTCCTTTGTTCTTCCTTTATTATTTGCATTTTACCAGCTTTCCTTTGCGCTGTCTCACTCCATTGGCCTCTAAACTTTTTTTCTTTGTCAGTCTGATAGTTTGTCTTCCTATCACTGCTATAGACTGCTTTAAGGTTTTCTTTTGGTCCCCACCCCATAGCAGTGTTATCATAGTTTATTCTTGCGGAGTCTAATAGTTTTAACTTGTGACGCACTATGATGTGTGAGCCAAAGATAAATGTTAAGAAGGGCCAAAAAACAAATTGATCTGGCGCAGTAGCACCCCCGCTTAATCTGGTATAGCGGGTGGTACAAACGGCTGACTGGCGCCTAACCCATCCAAAGGCACAGATGAACATATATCTATTATTTGTGACTTGTTTGCCTTCGAATAAATAGAAGTTTGAGGACTAGCGCAAATTTTTAATTACGCCAACATAGTTTGCGCCATTTCTGGAATTTTATGTTGCGCTTGTTTCTTGAAATATTTGTATCAAGCAGAAGTGACTCCAAACCAATATATCCATTTCTAATTTTAGTGAAAATCCCTAATTTACAATTGAACACCTAGATACACCATTCAGTAGACCTACTGCTTGGTTCATCAGGTGACCTCGAGGCGTCTCGTCCCTGTCCTTGTGTCATCCATCATACAAGTGGAACTCTTTCTGGGGTGCCCCCATGCTGGCACAAGGGGGCAGCAGCAGCATGTGGACAACACCAGAGTTGTTAAAAGGTTCCACGATGCGGTGGCACAAGATGGGAGCCCTGTCTCTGATTTCATGGACCAACCGAGATGGGTGAATGAAAGTAAATGCCAAATATTCCCTAATGTTGTCCCACACTGGGGAGTCTATCTTTTTTATTTGTTGCGGTTTTATAAAGCGCAAATTCGACCCGAAGGTATTGCAGCACTTTACATGAGCACCAGTTAGGTTACACAAGGATGCATTTATTTTTTGGTAGGCATGGGGAGATTAAGTGATTTGTCCAGAATCATAGGATGGTGAGTCGACTCTCAAACTTGAACCTGGTTCCCCAGCTCTAAAGTCGGCAGCTCTGGCCATTAGGCCATATCCTCTCCATCTTGGTGGACATGTAATCTGTGCATGTTGATCTGTGTTAGACAGATGGCTACACAAAGAGGAAACACGCACCGGAAGCTGCACAGCTGTCTGTGTGGGGTAGCCTTTGTAAATTGGAGGAAAGTTAGCACACCACATGTGCTGAATTAGGATTTATAGGGTGAGCATCTAACACACAGCACATGCCCAAACCTTCTGCTTACCCAGGGCTGGATGGGCCAATCATTGATTGGTCTTAATCTTGTCTCTCCTTCACCGGAGAGCCTTAGAAGAGATATCCTGCAAGGGCCTGTACAAGGAGTCTGGGCTTTGAGGGCCTCGAATACGAAGTAGGTCCCTGGACTGTCAGACCAATGAGCTCCTAAATATGGCAACGAGAGCTGACACAATAAGGACAGCCTGGGGTTGATGGTAGGCTGACCCCAACTCACCTGAACGGATGCTTCCATCTAGTGCATGTGCATGACTGTAGAAGTCATCTGTTGCTTCCCTGGATACACTCTGACAAATATCAAAAGTCCCAGTACCCATTGGTTACGTGGACCGTGACCTAAAACCATTGACAATAAAGACCCATGCCCCCACATACTCGGTTCTCAGTTTTCAAGAAGAAGGCTTTTGTTCTGTCAAACACGGTTCTAGTACCATATTTGTGAACATTTCCTGCTCTGTTCATCTGTTTTCAGTTTTCTGTAATAGGTTTTCTTTGCTGCTCACTCAGCATAGCGGAAACAAAATAATTCACACGTACCAGATGCATTTTGGCCTCATCAAAACCTTAAAACATCCACAAAAGTCTAAGCATAACATGGACGTGAGTTCAACGTTTACAGTGTTAATCTACATATAGCGTGTACAATGTATGCATACAAATATATGGCGCTATTTCACCCAATCAACTTTTAGACTCTGATTCACTAAACACATTTTCAATCTGCACTCATAGGTTTACTTCCATACTTGTGTTTAGATTTACAAATGTTTAAAACTCTCGAAGGTTGCCAAGAATACTCTTGGAAATCCATGACGCTTTCTGATTTCCAATAGTACCTTAGGAATAGGTTTATGAATTCCTAGTAAGGTCCTTGCAAAACAAATTCCATAGGCTTACTTGTGGTGCACAGTTGTGCGTGGGCAAATGCCTTGATAATTATGCAATTGCACCTTTTTTCCTCAACAGGAAAATGTTTCCTTATGGATAAACACCTTTGATGTGAATCAGAGTAAATCTGCCTCAAATGTAGTGCTTAATTTGAGCTGGTGTTTGCCAGTATGAGCCACCGGAACTCATTTTGAGGACCAGCAAATTATTTTTCTGCATCAGACATTTACTGAGAGCAAGAGAGAGAAGTCAAACAAAGCGGTAAGGTGGAGGAAGAGAAAGACAGAAAAAGAGACCGGCAAGAGTGAGAAAAAGGGGCAGTGAGTATATGATAGTGGAATAAAGAGGCCGGAGGTGGATTTGAGACTATTTATCCTTTGTATTCAGTGCACTAGCACTTAATTTCACTGGCAGTGAATCTGAGCAGATCTTTGAGCACCAGCACTCATTCTTTTACATATTAGGTAAGCACTGTCCTCATATTCGTGGACAGATTTCCCTTAGCCCTCAGACCTATGTGTTAATCTGGGCTTCTGCAGAGCTAGGAAAGCAGAAATCTCGTCAGTATTTTTATGGGCGGATACACCAGTAAATGGAAGGCCTCATATCATGCTAGAGCCCCTTGCAGGGCATTTATTGGAAGTGTATAGAACTGTTCTACAGACTTAAAGCCTTATTCTGAGGGCTATACTAGTTGTTAAAGGTAATCAAACCGAGTGATAGGCCAGAGACGCATGCAAGAGATTATTACAAGAGAGAGGGCCTTCAAGAACTGGTGTAACCAAAGGCAGAGGGGCTATAAGGTTATTAGAAAATTCCACCCCCTAAAATTAAACAAGCATTTACAATGCAATAGGTCTCGCAGTTACAAGAGTTTAAGCTATTGGCATTGTAAATGACAATGCCTTTTATTTATGTTTTTTAAATGAAAACAAAAATAAAAGGCATTGTTAATTATAATTGGTAATGAGAAAGAAAGGTAGGAACGAGCGGTAAAGTGACCCGTGGTAACATTGCATTTGAAGCGGGAACACTGTGTAATAGAGAATGAATGGTGAGAGGTGTATCGGTAGAACAAGATGCTGAAGATGATTATGGAATTTGTGAGAGATTGGTGACTTAGACAAGTGTTGAGCAGGAGTTACCTCCAGGGCTGCCTATAGACAAGAGTATTCTTATGAGTGGTGCAAAGTGTGTGCCTACCAATGTGTTGAACAGCAAAATGAGTTGCGTTGGTTCACATTGCCCATTTAGACATGAATATGAATTAAAAAAGGCTCTATGATGATGGTGGTACATGGATGGAACATGGAGTTCAGAATTAAGAGATATATGGTTTGCAAGAGGACATATAAATATATGAATTGCAGCAAGGCATTTATGATGCCAAAAGAGGTTCACGATGGATCTTGGGAGAATATTGGCCATGACGTTGTGGCCTTGCACCAACCATTACCCCTGTCAGCGCTGTCAAAGAGAGTACTAACACAACTACTCACCATCACCCTCCTACAAGTGTGACCATGCGCATTATTCAAGGCCCCCAAATTTATAGGAATTGCTTGGGTAGCAGGTATTAGCCATTTTTAGTATATCGTGAAATAATAAGCAGCTGTTGTGTGCTCAACTCTGAATTACACAAACAGTCCCACCATGTGGTAGACTGTCATAAGTGCCGGTCTTCACAACTAAGTGTCTGTGTCGAGCTCCGGAAACCACCGGCTGAAATTGAGCACTGATCTAAAACCATCTCTAGTTTTAAAACAAGTGTAACTTTTAATATAATTCCAAAGCCTTCCTATCTGTCATGTGTAATGCAAAGGAATCCCAGGTGACAGCTGTTATATTGCCCACTGCCAGCCTTCCTTCTCGCTGCAGGCGGTGGTAGAGATTCACCCATGGTACCTGATAGATGCCATCTTTGCGGCTGCATGCAAAGCACTGCTTGATGCCTGTTGGCATGTGTGCAGTGACCCCCTCAGGACATGGACAACATTTCATGTAGGCCCAATGCATGGTGTTCTGTGGCCAAGAGAATCAATGCTGTTGCCCTTCGGTAGAACAGAAGTCAGTTGGAAAATTAAGAGATCCCCTGAAATGTTGTGATTCTACAGCCGTGGCGTTATCTCGCATGATAATGGATTTGCTGCATTTGCCACATAATTCTCCATCTGATGCATAATTTGCAGATTTCACTAAATAAAAAAAAACAGTTTCTAGCTCAAGTGCCTTTAAAGTTATTTTTAAAAGCACTTGGTTATGCGCAGTGGCAGATACTTTGTGCAGGTTTGTTAACGGGTCGCCTTTTAGCTGCTGACTGTTGTACTCAGGTGTTAAAGAGTTGCAGCCTTGGCATACAGAGTATAAATAGTGGTTAAAATAAAAATATATCAATATATATTACCGTTGCCTTATGTCAAATATCTTGTCAGTTTTAGTTGCATAATTGTTTCAGCTCTGCCACATAAATTGGTCCTCCACCACCCCATAATTTTAGTGGCCCTGAAAATAAGATATCACACTGGCAGTCTTCAGTCCAGGGCTTTCCTTACTAGATTTATGTTTTACGTACCCTCTGAAACAATATCTCTGGTTTGTGTGTTTCAATCCTTTATCTTGTTGTGAATGTCCTATTATTCCCCAACTAAAAAAAATGTTGTTCATATAATGTGTAAATAATTCCAAGAATTCACCTTTAAGCAAAGTAACCTTGCAAGTGCGCGCTAACTCACTAATATTTTTGATCTACTTGTCAGACTTGAAAAATGTTTGGTGTACAAAGTTTTTCTTACATATAAAAATGAAACTAGAAATATCCTGTCACTGTAATGGTAGGCCTAGTTGTACTAGTTAGTAGTGAATAAGGTCCTCAACAGCAGCGGAAAAAAGTCTCTTCACTGTTATTAGTATGTTGCTTTGTCATTAATTAACTAAGCAGTTTATCATCGATCCCCTTTGCCCATTTCTGGTCAGTCCTTCCTTCCGTGGTTTGTCATCAGTGCAGCAAGTTGTCAACAGTTCAGGAGTTTGCCATTAATTCAGTAGTCTGTCATCAGTTTGACATCAGTACCAGGGTTTGTCGTCATTTCCGCAGCTGGCATCAGTTGAAGAATTTGCGATCAATACAGCGAGGTGCCATCAGGTCGGCCTCAATGACGATAGAAATGTTAGCACCGGAGCGTGACAGCACGAAGCTGCGCGCGAGTATTCCGTGCACACATTACCACATGGTCATGTGCCTCTCTGCAGAAATGGAGGGATCGGCTTCTGGCATTTACTTTCTGTTTCTATACTAGGAAAAGACAGTTTTCTAATAGAGTGAGTCTGAGACAAGGAGGGAGGGAAAGTGAAAGCGCCCGAGGCGCGCGCTGTGCTGCCGGTTTCTCTGCTGAAGGGAGACAGGAGTTGGCACGCGCGGACAGGAGATGTGCACTCCGTACGCGTGCACATTTCCTGTCCGTGCGCGCCACCTCCTGTCTCCCATCGGGACAGAAAGCGGCAGCAATAGAGCCTCGTTAGCGAAGCAGCTCGCTGCATTCGCTAGCGAGACCTAAAAAGGATACATGTAAAGGCAGACATTGGAATGTTGGAGAAGAAGGCTTACACCACCCACTACAAGCCCTGAGCCACTGTCTTATCTTCAATGGAGCTCCCAACCAAACAAATATAATCACAGGTAATTATAATAAATATTAATAATGTAAACAAATGAAAGGACCTACAATTTTATCCGGAACATTCTGTAAGTCTGCAGTCTAGCTCTCTTAGTTTGATAGCAGTATCTCCAAATCTCTCCATAGAAGAGCCAGAGGAGCACACCATTGATTGGGTTATCACTCAAAATCCATGCGCATTCTGGCATAGTGTCATCTCGATCTCGATAAGTCGTCTCCAAGTAACCAACTATTGTCTTTCGAATATCTCTTTAATAGTATTGACCATTTGACTCTCTGGAGATACGCCTGCAAGAAGAAAAGCAGAAAAGAAAGTGAATCTTCCATGCGGTCACAGCCGGACTGGGATAAAGAAACCAGCCATGGAAATTCCACTCAACCGGCCCGGGGGTGAGGGGATGGAGAAGGTTGAGAGGCTGTGGCCCGGGGGAGGCAGAGGGGGGTGCTAGTGTAAAGAATTGCTGCTGCTTTTGTTACAGGGGACCAATATTCTGTATTGCAGCAGTGCTGCAAAACTGGCCCTCAGTAACAAAACCGCCCCACACAGGTCAAAAACTGTCCACCACCCTTCCTACCCACCGTGAAAACCCCCAGTGCCTGCTGCGGCCAGTCCGGCCCTGCAGGTGGTAATGTGGGAACTGTACAAACTATGTATGTGGTAAAGCGTAATACGCACCTTACCTCATGTAACACCTTGCAATTCTGGGTGTGTTCCTTAACTGTTAACACCATGGAAATGGATTTACTCCAGCCCTTGAAAGGTGTAAAATGCTGACTGTTTTCAGAATGGAATGAGAGAAAAAAACAGTGAATACCCACCAGTTTGAAAGTTTGTGGATGCTCCTAAAAATTGACATCAACCGTGCCCTGAAACACCCTCTTACTGCCCATGTGAGCAGATTTACTACTAGATAATTTTAAACTAAATTGGGGTAATGTTACATGAATATAGATCGTTTTTTAAGTTTCAAACAATATTTAGTGAATAGCACTTTTCACCACTAGATAAAGATATTTGCATGTGCAAACTGAAATTTCACAAACAAATAGCTCTGACAATTGGGCTCCTAATTCAATAGTGTATTCAGCAGGAGTGGGTATGTTGAACCACTAGCTTATTCAGAGGAGGGGTGTCATTTTCATCAAGCAGTACACCTGCAGAGCACCTTGGGCGGGCGTGGGCTGACTCTATAGTTACTTATGGCCTATCATTGAAAGGTGTGTTAGCATTGCTGTTATCTCATGAGCTGGATATTCAGCCTTTCTTCTTTTAAATGCTACCTAAACTGAGCATACCTTCTGCAAATACCCTGTCTGATTTCTGCTTCTTGTCTGGCACGACAAGGTCCATTTTCCACTGAAAATTTCAGTATTCCTTATCTTCCACTTTTACAGTACCCAGAACATTGCCAGTTGGTTGCGTAAGTTACGCAGAATACCCATGGGCAAGTAACAGCTTCTTTCCATTAGCCACTCTTTCCCATAGGCGCGCGAATGTCCTTCACGTCAGCGTTGGTGGAGTCATTTTCATGACTGCCTCAGCGATCACTCAGAAACAATGTGCCTCACCCCTGTCATAGGCATGACATAACCAACTTGGAGGCTTGAGTAGAGGATAGATGTGCAGTAGCCTTCCTCCAAAATATATCTGTGTTGAATAAAAGTGAAACGGCACTCTAGCAATGAGTCAGCCGAGAAGCATGAATCCCTGAGTGATGTCACTCAACCTTATCCCAAATGTAAACTTCCAGGCAAGAGCTCTGATGTAATTGCACAGCAGGAGGTATCCTTTCCAAAAGATTTACGTTTTTTGAAACCTTTGAAATCGTGCATTAACTGTTTCATCCCTATAAAAAAAGCTATAAACAAGAAACTCAGAAGATGCCAGTAGAGATGGGAAAAGTGGGACTATAAATGAAATTTTATTAAAAGTCAAGACATTTTTGTGGAAATGGTAGCCTTTCATGTGAGCATATGCATTTGGTCTGAAAATAAGCAATCGCAGAGTGTCAGATTTAAAATTGAATACAAAGGTAATTTCAATGGTTCAGATGGAGCTGCATTGAAAACCAGTTGAAGGATGTTTCTGAAATCTGAGCTACAAATGCTAGGGTTTACCTCTGATAATTTCCGTTTTGCATTAGAAAGAGTACATCTTATCTATAAATCAACATAACAGCACAAACCAAGCAATACAAAATACGTGGGGAGAAGTAAGGCAGAAATAGTTGGAAAAGTCTCAAGGACCATGTAATAGTCACAATGAAGATGTTGCCAAATTTGATGATATTACATTAAAAAAATGCAGATCTCTCTAATTTCCTAGAAAGGAACCAACGCGAAGCCCTTTAAGGAGCCCCTGGACCAGATGCATTCTGGTTAATAAGATTACTGGGCAGCTCTATTGCTCTTATTGCTTACAGGGACATTGGAATGGACTAATGCAATATGGAGAGGAGCCAACAATCCACAACAAACCAGTGGGGCCCTGTGACAGGAACTAGTGTCCTGATTGAACGGATGGTATTTTCTCCGGCAGAAGTGGTCTGCCACAACACAAGAGGATTTATAGAAGTGAATGCTTCTGAGTTGGAAGAAGTTGTCAACATGGACAGGGGAGGTGTTCCCACATTTTTTTTAGAGCATCGTGTGTTCACACCACCACCCAGCGAGGATAGTGGCACCCCTTGCCAACAGTGGGAGCGGCTCCAGCCCCAACCTCTGAAATATCTACAGGGGCCATTAACCACCTCATGTGTCTAAAAAAAGGCCATTTCCAGCTCAAGAAACACTCACAAGTTACTACTAGAGAAATGTTTGTCCTTCCCCAGCCCGTCCGTATTTGGTTGCATACTCCAAATGTGGACTTGACAGCCTGGACATTCCAGGAGATGAGCTAATGTTCATGGTTAACACCCACGAGCAAAGGATCTTCACCAATGGAGACTTTCTGCATGGTGTGCAATCCTAGCAACAAAAGGGCACCAGAATCCATAAGTCAAGATATCTTTTGTCCAATTGGAAACGGGCACTTGCGCACCTCCGCCAATAGCCATGATTCTGGAAATAGATTCTAGTTTCCACCATAAAAACAGCCATGATGTTTGTTGCAGTATTTGTTTCTTCAGCACAAAGAAGGTCAATAAGGCACCAAGTGGTTGTAAAAGAAAGAGTAGTAAGTTTGCTTATACAGGTTTGGCAGGTTGACTTGTTTAAGAGCGGCGATGGGATTGTGCGGTTACCCATACTGGGTGCGTAGAGAGGTACATCTACCCTTAAATACAGCTGGTGGTCATTCTTCTGCAGAATACAGTACTGAATGTTGTTGCTTGTACTGAATGTTGTTGTTGTTGTTGTTGTAGTCCTGAAGAAGGTAGAAGACAGTCAGTTCATCATGCCATGGCTTATAGAATGTGTTGTGCTCATTGGTGCTAGCAGTGTTTGGTTACACTAAGTTGTTGCACCATCGCTTATTTAAAAAAACATGTATATAGTTTAAGTACACATTGTAAAAGTTTGGTATATGAGGCAAGTTTATATAGTTCTTCCAATACCACCACTAAAACCTATTAACATCTGAAAAAGATATAATTAAACATTTATGTTCTGAGTATACTATTTATTTAGCTATTGAACCTGAGCGTCCCTTTAGCAGTAAACAGGAAATTGCTATTATAAGAAAGTATTCTTGCTAAACTGGGCAGGAATCTTGCACCCAGTTGAGAGGAAGGCTATATTCCAGCTATTGACTACAATATGGTGTACATGAAGTGCCTTGGTCTAGCAGGAAGGTGTGCGTGACGGAAATGTAAAAGTACCCTCTACCTAAAACAGATGTAAGCCATATCGAGGCATTTTGTAAGTTGCAGAATCTTCTCTTTCTACTAAGAGCAATCTCGAAATCGAGACAAAAGCCTGTTCAGTATGTTTATTACAAAATAGTGCGGCATAAACCAGATGTGCATATCCGCAGAGAATAGTCTGCTCTTCATTTCCATAGTTGAGGGAGTGATTGGCCATCATGGCCCCCTTCTTTTTTTAATTGCTCCTCCCCACACTCAAAATTGGTAATACATAACATAATATACTGTGTGCATCTGCATTTACAGTATACAGACACCCAAACATAGCTGCAAAAACAGCTAGGTATATTCCACTGTCATATAGTTACTGCTTATCTATATACCGTGTTAAGTTAGCATGAGCTTATTGAATGATTAAAAGCCATTTTACCTTTTGCTGCTTCTGCACACGACACATAATTGTTGCTTTAGCTTTCAGCCTAGAAGAGCGTTGTGATTTACATGAGAATAATATGTTATTGCTCTGATATCAGCGTTGCTTGGCAAACTATGTCTGTACAGTGAGTGCTGAAGCCTCAAGGATAACTCGACACAGTATTGTTGTGAGGTCTGATCTTCGCACCTTCTTAGACATAACATAAATGCAGCTGCTGCCAAAATCTGGGTTTAGGCGCGTTTTATATTGCTTTGCTTTGGGCACACGATACACACTTTATGCGGTTCGCATGCAGAGAGCTGGTGGAAGATGATGTGATCCCTTCACACTAGGATCTTGAGGTATGGAGCCGCCCTGCTAAAACCCAAAGAGACCTTCTTAGATATTAATATAATATGCTAGTTAGGGAGGGTGAGAATTAGGTGTTGTTAAACCCTATTCATTTCAGCATTTTAGCATGTTGTCACCGTTTGCCTTTTATGGACTAGTAACTATGCTGATGACTTTGCTTCTGATAATATGTTTCCTTGTATTATCTAAGATACTACGTTTGAGAAAACGGCATTAGAAAATAAATATTTCAAATGTGCACGTGTGCTCATTTACTCCACGTTCTGGTTTGAAATGATTGTATAACGAAAGAGTGCTCATGTATTCCACGTGACCTGAGGTATTCTAAGTTCATGTTCTGGTTTGTCTAAACATTGGGAGTTTGTTATGACCAATGAGACACTGTAGCTAGCTCGGTAAGGGGATTTTGGGTACTGAGGTGAGTTTTGGGCCACGCTAATTCACTGAGGTTCCAAATCTCTATGCACAGTTCTGTAGGAGAACGGAATCCCTGCTGCACCACACTGGATGGGCTTGTAGGTGTTATCAATTAACAAGATAATTGCTGTATTTTATTATCAATTATGTGGTATCTTCCTGTTGTGTTTATAATGTTCCCTGTTACCTTGTTCCTAGCTGCTCAGCCAGTGTGAGTGTTCTGTGTGGAATGTTGGTGTGATGGCCATGAGTGGAATGCTTGGGTGCTTGGTATGAGTGTTGACAAATGAAGATGACCTGAGCAGCAGGAAGGCTGTTTGTTCCTGGTGGGGCTGCTACCACTGATGTCATAGACTTAATGAATAACTTACAAAGACACTACTCATCTATGTCTACTTCATCACCTCTACGCTTGCAACTTCATTATTACATTTTGGCAACAATCTGGAGGCTTACTCATGCGTTACAACTAGCTCTACTGAAGAGGAAGTTGACACAGAAAATAAGTTTGTGCAACTGAAGAAACATATCAAAGTGGGAAACTAAAAGAAACAAGAGAAACCTTGCAAGGACATAAGTTTACAGACAAGCGATCTCAGCTTTAAAGAATGCCCTGCAGCCCCACCAGTGTCCTTTTTACTGGACAGCCCTAGCCTGGGTGTTCTTCTTTTAACGACATCCCTGAGTGTTTTAAAGACAACCTCCTGTACATCAAGCTGTATCTACACAGATTGGCCTAGAGAGTATTGTTTGCAGTGTTTTGAGATCAGCATTTTTCTTGACTCTTGTGTTATTGAACGGTCTAAATGCGAGCCATGAAATTATTACAAATCTATGTGGATTCACCTCCTGCTTTAAAAAGTCGGTGCTTAGTCTTTCAAGATGGGTGCTTGGTCCCTGCTCTGTGTTATGGACTCAACACCACAGGAACCTAGCATCAGTATGCACTTTGATTGAAAAGTGTTTGACCTGACTTATGAATTGGTGAGACACTTGTGTGAAGTCAGCCATTATACCGACTGCTGGAGCGAGTCAAGTGCGGTGAGGCAATTTTTGGTCTTTCATTTGTTTTTTGTCATTTGAGGCCTTCCCCCTTGGAGTAATGGCAGTTAAACTGCTGTGGTGTGGTGAGTCAGGAATTGCGTGTAGCGCACGCACACCTAACTGCATTATTCAGTCGCGCGGAAACTTTTCTTCAAGGTTTTCGTTGCTATGCAGTCTGGCATGCTGCTGTTGGACGCTTTGCAGCATGAGCGCGCCGGGAGCCACCTTGTGCACGTCACCCTTGCGTGCCGCCATCTTTAGTTTCAAGGCTCCATGCAAGTTGTGACACTGGGGCAGTGCGCAGGTCTCTACATCACAAATGCATTTGGGTTTTATGTTCCATGTTCAGCTGGTGATCCTCGCTGTTCGTGGGGTAGTTGGTCAAGCTGAGGTGCGATTCGGCATGCAGACGGCACGGAACACCTATGGTGACTGTTCACTTTCATGGGGTAAGGCAGCTGTCTCTTCAACATGTTGGTATTTCACCATGAACCATTCTTTTTGATTGAAGACTTTGGCAACCAGCATGTTGGGTTGCTGCAAGTCAGGTGACTCTAGCAGTTCTCCCTATGATTCAAGTCTGGCGTGTCTCCCAGAACGGTGACACGCACACCACTTGTGTGGCATACGTAACATCTTACACAGCTATGTGGAGATATGCTCATCTCTGTACGGGTCATCCTTCCTATTGATCTGCCTACCAGGTGTAACTGTTGTGGTTTTTATAACGCACACCTTAATGTATTATGGTAACTTTCCAAGTTGAAGGGGGGCATGTCCAAATAGTTGGTCCTTACAGGAGAGTGTTTTTTGGTTCATGGGTGGTGGTCACTCATTATTGTGGTTGGTTTTACCACACTCTTTTGAGGCATTGTTTTAGGTGATTTGGGTCTGTTTTTTTGTCTACTCTGTATCTCTTTCTTAAAGAATGGGAATAGGTTTTAATCCCACTTCCACGCTGTAAGCCACATTACCCTTATTACAGGAGGGGTAGCTTAAAGGGGTTTCAGCCCCTTTTTCACAGTAGATGGAGTGTAGTCCCATTCAACGCAGTTAGTCATTTCCCTTACAAGAGGGGTGGCTTTGTGGGGTCTTCTCCCTAACACAGTTTTACCCTTACAAGAGAGGTGACTAAATGGGTGTTAGTCCCATTTACGCTGTTTGTCATATGGGTCACAGTCCCATGTGACTAAATGGGTGTTAGTCCCATTTCTACTGTTTGCCTTGTCATAGTGCATAAGTCACCTTGTGATGCACATGGGTTAAGTCACCTTGTGCTACACCTATTCTCTAAGTTGTTACATGTGTGTAAGTCACCCAGTGCTGCATGTATTATTCACTGACTTTATGGGTGTCAGTCCCACTTAGCTTTGTTCGCATTATGAGTCACAGTCCCATTTTTGCATTTATGGTCCATTACATGAGGGGTGGTGAGTTGGGTTGTAGCCCCTCCTTCACAGTTTCAGTGGTTTTGTTCCGTATTCAAGGAAACTATTTATGGGTGCAGTCCACCCATAGTGGTAGAGTTCCGTATGTCTTTCCCCCATGTGTTTCTCTTCACTTTTAAAACTGTTTTATTAAAGGAGGAGGATGTGTGATATTTCGTTAGTATCTTTTCACTCTCCGTTCCTTCTTTATTTAGTCTTTGTTCCCTCTCGTTATGTGGTTTTTACCTTTCATCCCTGGGTTCTGGACTATTGCCTTCATTTGTACATTCTTGTGTATAGTTGTTTTCATTTTTATATGGTTTAATTATTTTTCAATTTTAAGGGGAGAAGATATGTGTTATCTTCCTGTTGTGTTTATAATGTTCCCTGTTACCTGGTTCCTAGCTGCTCAGCCAGTGTGAGTGTTCTGTGTGGTGGATTGGTATGATGGCCATGAGTGGAATGCTTGGGTGCCTGGTATGAGTGTTGACAGTTGAAGATGGGCTGAGCAGCAGGGAGGCTGCTCCTGGTGGGGCTGCTACCACTGATGTCATGGACTTAATAAATAACTTAAGAAGACACTATTTGGCTATGTCTACTTCATCACCTCTACGCTTGGAACTTCATTATTACAAAGTAGATATCTTCAACAACAAAGTCAGCCCACACCAGTTCTTCTGTGTGCTAAAATTATCAGACGAAAGAAGGGGAAATCAAAGCCAGATGAGTAGAAATAAACTAAATTCCTCCAGCTTTGAGCAAGCAACCCTCAGAAAATAAATCTTCTGGTGTCTAAGTGAGCAAATAAGATATACAGCAAAGATTGAGATGACAGGGTATGTGCTTGCTACAAAAGCAAGGCTCCTCACAGTTTTATTATTGCTTTGCCCCTTGCTTCCTAAAACCTGTTCCTTTTTCTGTTGCTCATTAGCTAGAAGAACTTAAAGTGCGAGGGTCACTGGAGAGGTGCAGGAAATTCACCGCCATTGTAAATTACCTCCTGCTAGAAATATCCTGTGCATTTGAAAAAGGCACAGGTTACTGAAACAGGAAGAAACTCTTGGGCATGTTTTCTCCTTTTAGCTATTTCACGCCCTTTTTCTAGCCTCACCAGTGGTTCTAGTGTAGGTCAGTCGGTATCTTTGGATCAGCGAAAATAATGAGCTTCTGACAACAATTTACCTCACAGGGTTGACACAAGAAGACTAAACATTTAAACCATTCTAGGAAGTTAAACCGCGCTGTAGTCACAATACGGAGATATTTTCTTTTCTAAATCGTTCAAAATTTGGTTCTAATTAAAGCTTTAAATTACCCAACAACACTGAAGGTAGCTGTATCAGATATACACAATTGCACTCACCTGTAAATAATGCACTGTAGCATTAAAGCTGCTATGAAACAACGCAGTGCTAAATACGCTTCCTATAATTTTGACTTTAATACACACCTTAAAAATTGGTCACTTGTAGCAAGAGTCACATAATCTAGTCACCTTTGCTGCATAATTTGGCCCTCCCTATCACATAATTCCTGTAGCCTTCATCATTGACTTGCCACTGTAGCCAACTCGGGCAGACCGTCCTGAGCAAAGCCTTAACACAAGGCAAACACGAGGAGCACCATAGCAAAATTCCAAATGTACAAAATGACACCTGTCAAAACAATATACAGTTTCTCTTAGGAGGGCTTTTGAAGGATCTTCATAGTCCAAGTCGTTTATCCCCATACTTTGTTTGAGTGTGTCATCCACGAAAACCTAGCCTTCTATATCTAAATCTCTGACCACATGCTCTAGCACAGTATAATAACAATTCACCCTTAAAATCCTATTGCGTTTAACACTTGCTTTTTAGGTCGAGACTGGTGTAGGCTGCGCACAGGCGCAGTATCGCCTGCGAGACTTAATGTCTCTCAGTAGCGAGGGTAAACCCCACCCCTCTAATCCATTGGCTGGCCTCCTAAACGGCGCACAGCCATTGGAGAAGAGGTCCCAGTGACGTTCTTCTTTGCCTCTAAGCCCCGTCTTTTTCGGATTGAGGGGGGTGCTTTTTGGCTTTCTTTCTCTCAGTGACGTCCTCAGTCAAAAACACGCCCCCCAGTCTGAAAAGGACGGGGCTTAAAACGTCACGTGGACCTAGCTCATTTAATTGAGTACCTGCACTTATTTTTTCCCCACTGAAAGCACATTGGGTAACTACTGTCCACAGAACGCATCATGAAGCTGGCTAAAAGACATTTCAGTGTCGGTTTTAAAAAAGGTGTCTTCCGTGGGATTGCAAGATGCGTGTTCCCTGTTATGATGAGCTCGAGGGTAGAGCTCGTGCATGGCTTTGAGCTCGAGAAAAACCGTGGGGTAGAATGTGCCTGCATCGTGGGAGGAACGTTGGGGCGGATCTCCAGGGAAGGGCATGTGGGGAGTCCGTCCTACAAGTCCTAAATAAACCTTTGGAAACTGATCTGTGCTCGGTGGTGATTTTACACAAGATCACCCACAACCCATACATAACGCAACCGAGCTCCCCCAAGAAAAAATCTCATCACTAAAGACACTATGGAAGAGGTGTGGGCAGTTCCTGAACACAACCTTACCTCGCGGTTACTTAAAAGTACAATCTCTGCTATTCCGCTTTCTACGCCGGACAACTTCAATGTATGAAGGACCCACTTCCCGACATTGAGAAGTGAAGGCACAGGAACCAATCAGAAAGCCAGTTCCCAATGATTAGCAGGAAAAGGGGCGTTCACACAAAGTCTTAATGACTGTACCGTCTATAAGGTGTATGATTAGTTGTAATGACCCGCCCCGGAAAAGACAACTCGACTCACCAAAAGAAATCACCTCCGCTTATGACCCAGAACTGAACGTCCAGCTACCGTGGACCGCCACACCAGGCAACATGCAGTTTTTGCAGACTTGATCTCTGCCGCACCGGAAGTGACGGTTTTCCAAGAGGAAATGAGTCAGAGAGTAAACCAAGAGATCGTGTGACTCCAGACTTGGGCTGAGGACAGCGGTCACTATCTAATCTGTATAGTGAGGCGTTTCTTGTGGAAGAGAATCTACAAACTAGTTAATAAATCGCATAGTGCTTGCTGCCAAACGACTCCTTATCAATAGACATTTGCGAACCAGGCTTCTTTTATTTTACAAAGCAATGCATTGTTGGAGTTGTCGTTTTTAGGTCGAGACTGGCGTAGGCTGTGTGTGTGTGTGTGTGTGGCTTTGTGTTTGTGTGTGAGTGGCTTTGTGTGTGTGTGTGTGGCTTTGTGTGTCTGTGTTTGTGTGGCTTTGTGTGTTTGTGGCTTTGTGTGTGTGCGTGGCTTTATGTGTGTGTGTGTGTGTGTGTGTGGGGGGGGCTTTGTGTGTGTGTGGCTGTGTGTGTGGCTTTGTGTGTGTGTGTGGCTTTGTGTGCATGTGGCTTTGTGTGTGTGTGTGGCTCTCTGTGTGTGTGGCTCTGTGTGTGTGTGTGTGTGTGTGTGTCTGTGTGTGTGTGTGTGGGTGCAATGCAATAGGTCTCGCATTTGCGAGAGATTAAGCTATTGGGATTGTAAATGACAATGCCATTTATTTATTAGTTTTCAAAACTGACACATAAATAAAACGTTTGTCATTTCCGAAGGCGAGACCGTTGCATTGTAAAGGCTTGTTACAATGTGGAATCCAGACCTTCTGGTGTTCTCAGAACTTTTCATAATAAACAGTTCTAACCTATGGATTTTACATAATGTTTCCCAGTGAACCAATAAGCTTTCATGCACGCAGTTATGACATTAATAATGTGTACCCAATTGTGATAGGCAAAATTACCCATCTCAAAAGGGATTCAATTTGGATTATTACAGTGAAAATCTTCTATCTCTAGAGTTTGTCACAGGGTATACCAACACCAAAACTCTTCACCTACTACGGTAACCTGTGAAACTTCATGTAACAATTACCGGTCTACAACTTGTAACACAGTGTGATCCCAATCCACAGCTGAACGCATATTCGCTTAAACAAATGCTTTTCAAAATAAGTAAGCCAAACCTACTGCCTTTATCATAACTTTTAATAAAAAGCAGATCAGCCCATCAGTCATAACGTTTCCTAATGAATCAATTTAGCCTCTCTCTTTAATGATTGACTGAGAAGATTTGGCAAAGCAAAATACTTCCTCCTAAGCGGGCTCAACAAGGATTGTCACTGCAGATCTTCTATTCCTCCCAAAAAGGGAGCCAACACCAAACCCTTGAATTGCACCATAACCAACACACTACTGGGCATGGCCTTTCCCACAAGAAAAAAAGTGTAATGCAAGCACTCATTTTCAGTGGAAGCACACAACTTCAGTCCAATCAAATACTGTGTGAAAAATACCCTAGATGTGGGTCGAGCCTAATGCTTCCTGTTGATCTTATAAGGTCCGGTGACAGCTATGCTGTCAAGCCAGACCTAAAAAGATGACCAATGAAAAGGGAGAAAAGGAGTGGCATGGAATGGAAGGTGGTTTGGGTGTTTCTCTTGTTCCCCTAAAAGAAAATATGAATTCTTAAAGATATAGATTTTGTCAAAATGCATTTTTTTCATCAGGCCTTCATTAAAGGCTTTTCTCCAATCACATATCTGCACATTCATGCCTATTTCTCTAGTTTATAGTTGTGTTCGTGGCTGCAACTGAAGGACTGTTCACCTCCTCTTTATGGTGTAACTACACCTTACTTTAAATGCCAATGGTCTGAAGGTTTTGAGATGGAGAATTTGCATTCTAGAGGCCATTTTGGCTGTTTTTCAGCCTACATAAGTGTAGGTATTCAATTGTTCAAAGAGTAACTTCTCCAAATGTTTGACAAAACAGGCTGATGCCTTAGCCATAATAACTCTGAAATATTACCACAGGATATCTGCTTGGCCAATGCACTAGATATGGAAATGTCTTGCGTTCATTTGACGTAAAAGATTGAAAAGAAGCCACATAAGCACGCTGAGCATGACAGAGCTTCTCCTGTATATCATATTATTTGTTAAAGGAGGGGGTTACTTTTAAATTCATGTTCAGATCAACTAATGTTTCATGGCTGCCAGTGAGAGGGGTAGGGGACCAACACTTCACTCATGGAATTACCAGACAAAAAAAACTGAGGTTGTGAGCTGTTCCGACAATATCGTGGACCAGAGCAATGATCTGGTGCTCAACCAAGCAAGTGCCGTCCACTTGTAGCTTGTGTTTGAGAGAGGAGATGTACAGGCTTGCAGAGTTCTTACTGCAAACACCAGAGAGGATTCAAGTACTTCAACTGAGAAGGCAGGTTGCAACACAACTTGTTGAGCAGTCTTGTGATGTTCTTTGTCTGTCTACCAGGGGCGTGCCATCTGCAAATACTGTGATGAAGCAGACCTGGCAGAAACATCAGCTCCTCAATCAGGACCCCCAAGACTGGCCTCCTCGCCCCCTTTCAATACCAGAGAGCATTTGTCTATTTGAAGAGTCTGATGATCACTCACTGCATTTTTTCTATGAGTACTTATACAAGAATAGTGAATTGGCTTCTTCAAAAGGCGGGATTGGAAGTATGAGCACAACATCGTCAAGTATGGTTCAATGAAGTTGTAGCCATGTGGCCATCAACATGCAAATAATGTTCACATTTGCACCCACATCCGGTAATGAGCACAACCTGTGCATTTTATTCATACCTAAGAAGTGAGCCAAACTCCAGCATTTTCCTACACACCTGCTGCAGCATTTATTGATTAATGCAAATTCCTTAATTATATGAAACTTTTGAACCCATTGAATTAGGCAATTTCTGCACATGAAGACCAAAAAAGGTTCTTGACCCTGCAATATCAGAAATGTTCAGGTCCCTATAGAATTATGAAGAATCAATAAATGGGGTAAAATAATGAAGCAGTATGTATTTCAAGATTATTTCATTTTGTTGTCAAAGGCTCAAATGCCTAGTGTAGTATGACAGACACACAAGGAGGCATATCTTAGATACAATCATAAAGATAAATACATTGATGCATCAGTCAGTGCCCTCAACCACGTAGTTCAAGAGGGTGCCCTACTTCACTCTCTTTACGCAATGTTACACTGATTTTATGTATTCGCTTCAGATGCTCTTTGGAGTGAACATGAGCAGTATACATTTTTAATATCTAATGAACTCTGGTGTATATGTTTCTGAGACCTGTATGGCTCCACACTCAGCTGCTGGACCCACTAGAACAGAACTTTCAACTACAGTCACAACCAAACACGAGACACAAATTTCTATAGTGCACTTCTCATTGTCTAACTCTGGTACTGTATGATTAATCAGTATCATGAGAAGCTCTTGGTATGTAAGATTTGGGGAAGCTTGTTAAAGGCACAGACACAAACATTCGATAGCTCTGTGTGTGAATATGGTGCAGAGACTTGGGTGAAATTCGCAGGTCACAGTTTCAAATTCTGCTAGGTTGGCTATGCCTTTCAACTTTTTGAGGTGGATAGAAATTGCTGCTGTCCATGGTATTTAAAAAACCTATTGCAGCGCTTTAAATGAGATGGAAAAAATCAGTAGTGGGAGGGGTTCTCTAAAAGGGAGTGGCCTAACACTTGTAACTCTGACACCTTTCCACCAATGGCCATGACCTTTGATAATTATGGGCATAGTTTAAAACATGTTTTGGAAAATTGAAGGACCACCGCAAGAGTTGTTTGGTACCTCTCCGTGAACTTTCATCAAAGACATCATAACAGACATGAGCATAAAACAAACCACACCTATTGGCTTTGCCAATGTCTGTTATGAATATCATTTAAATGAGTCACAACAATGATGTTGTTGTGAATAATTATAATAAAAAATGGTTCAGTTTGGAAAATATAGGTGAATTCAACATTAGAAAGTCAGTGGAAGGGGTAGTGGTCTTCTGTGTGTCTCAAGCACTTCTATTCCTCTAGTCACACTACTTTCCTCTGTAGTTTCTCTTTTAGGCATTTTGTTTGCCACTTTTCACATTACCTCACTCTGAAATCCTCCATTTGCATACTTCTTTCATCTTCAGCACCCTCGCCTGCAAGTACTTAGCTGCATCACTTTCACTTCACCGCCCCCACACAACTACAATGCACCCACCCACTCACCTGTAAGCACTGCATTTTCTTTTAGTTTCGCACGGTCATTACTTCAACAGTTGTCGGAATAATGACCTCCTTGACACACTTCACAAAGAATCACAATTACCATTTGCACACAGGGCCATTGCACCGTAGGATCCTCATGAAGCCAAGGATTTGATGAACATGTAGCCTGAATCCCTTTAAGACCCACTGACAGGCAATGTGAGAAACTCACACACAGCCTTCATCCTCAGATTTAGAGATCTTAATTGTAGCCAGTTGCACTCCCTCACATCAAGAAATCACAGAGGAACCTAGAGACAACTTGGTTCACATTAAGCACTATATACGATTAATATGCTGCATGAAAAAGCTACAAAAACACAACATGGTTGAAAAAGCAAACACTCTTAGGGGATGCAAGACTAAATAAATCGTGTGAAATGCAAACAGGAACTACAGCGCTGTCATGGATTACTTTAATGGTGTTTACATTCATTGTGGAACCGATTGGTGTTTTTTGCCTATAAAGTTAATTACTTCATGATAGGCCTCGCTTTTGATCCTTTTCAATGCCTGTATTTGCCCGCCGGGGTTCCCTTGACATTTTCTGTTCCCTCGTTATTACAACTGCAATGTTATAAGCTTACTAGTGATGTGTACTCTTGCCATAGTTGGATGCCTCGTTTCCTATAGCATTTCCATGAAGTGCTGTTGAACTTTTATGGAATGCATTTCACCCTGTTTATCCTGGGGAATATGAGACTTTTTAACATATTAACTGTGAATGCAAACATTTTGCTACAAATTTGGTAACTTTCCATTATTCTAGATATGGATCTGGCAAAACTCAGTGGCTCTTCATATATTATGCATTTGTGATTACTTCAACTGGAATATTTTGTTAATTTAATAGTTGTTGGTATACCATCAATCCAGGCGAATTCAAGCTGTGTTTACCTTTTTGAGGTCGTATGGTTCTTTGCCGTTGTTTTAGAGAATGCATTTATTTTTCATCAAAACTACACATTTATTCTGCACATGTTTATAAGTGATATCATCTAATTTTGATTAAAATGCTGCCCCATGACTTAAGCCACTTTAGCAGGCTTTTTACACAAGGAAGGCCTTATACAGGTTTGCGTATCAGCCCTCTTGAACCATGACCCGTAAAATGCATGGTTCCTACATTAAGTCGCAGAACAGAAACTACAAGCCCAGTGTAAACTGCACTCTGTGCTACTTGCAGTGCAAAGACTGCAGTCTGGTGTTATGGAACGGACCTCTCACAGAACCTTATTTAATGCTAAATGCATGGGGGCTGTAACAGCACTCATACGTCCATACATTGAAAATAGGGGGAAAACTCATTTGCTTGGAAGGAAAGCCCATGCTTAGAAGGGTAGTCCCACTTGGATCTGAGCATTTTCCAATTACCGAACATGCACAGAGATGACTCACCCTACAAGAAAGATGTAATATGTAGACTTTATTTTTCACTAGCCCTTGTACTCACTTACCAGATGGTGACCAGATAATCACCTCTTTTTTTCCTCTCTTTGCATACCTTTTACTAGACTTCCTATAATGCCCATTTTACAAATCTAAAAACTGAATTAACAAAGATTTTGATCCCACAAACATATGACTTGGTTGCTCTTCCCTGTACCTTAACAATATCATAGCCTACTTTACATTTCATATCTTAACCATTTCAACATTTTGTGAAAACTTCTTACCTACGAAAACAATGGCCAAAAACCTTCTAGAAAAAAACGTCAGGCCTACAAAGTATCCATCAGTTGTTTTTTTCATTTCCAGACAGAAAACCAGAGCCCCTCCCTTTTTCACAAACAAGTGATGCATGGTTTATTAAATAGTTGCAAGCATTTCGTTAAAAATGACCCACCTTTAATCAGACAGGCCACTGAGAAATCATTGACTATCTTTTGTAAGATTTGAATATTTCATTGCGTTTTTCTAGAGTTTTGGTATTCGATCGCTATCCTGCTTCCTTTTTTAATCTATCTCTCTCCATTGTTCATTTATTGTTTGTTTCAAGCATTATCATTTTAAGATGCGATGTGCAGCAGATGTATTTTTTCCAGTGACTCCTTTGAAGACCCTTGCAGAAAAAGATTGTTATTAATTAAGAGCAAACATTTTTGCACTGTGGTCCTGAAGAATTATTTGAGAGTATGGCAGCCATATGGGTACCAGTCCAAAACAAGATAAGTTCATTTGATTTATAGTACAAAAAGTAAAAAAAAAGATATGTCTAGCTGTCATTCCTTGGCCACGGTTAATGAAGAGCCCTTATTTATGTCTTGCGGGACATCATCAACACCTCCTTCGACTCCGCCACCTTCCCTGAGAGCTGGAAGCACGCCGAACTCAGCGCTCTCCTCAAGAAACCCACAGCAGACCCCACCGACCTCAAGAACTACCGTCCCATCTCGCTCCTCCCGTTCCCGGCCAAAGTCATCGAGAAGACCGTCAACAAACAGCTGGCCGCCTTCCTCGAGACGAATGGATCCCTCGACCCCTCACAGTCCGGCTTCCGAGCAAACCACAGCACCGAGACCGCCCTCATCGCCGCCACCGACGACCTTCGAACCCTGATGGACAACGGAGAAACAGCGGCCCTCATCCTCCTGGACCTCTCCGCGGCTTTCGACACTGTCTGCCACCGCACCCTAATACAGCGCCTCAGCAACATCGGAATCCAGGAGAAGGCACTGGAATGGATCACCTCCTTCCTCGACGGAAGAACACAAAGAGTCCGCCTACCACCGTACAAATCAGAGGCCACCGAAGTCATCTGCGGCGTCCCTCAAGGATCCTCACTGAGCCCCACCCTCTTCAACGTCTACATGAGCCCCCTCGCGGCCATCGCACGCCAACACAACCTCAACATAATCTCCTACGCCGACGACACCCAGCTGATCCTCTCCCTGACCAACGACCCCGCCACCGCCAGAGCCAACCTGCACGAAGGGATGAGAGACGTGGCCGAATGGATGACGACCAGCCGCCTGAAACTGAACTCAGACAAGACGGAGGTCCTCATCCTGGGCTCCACGCCCTCCGCCTGGGACGACTCCTGGTGGCCCCCCGCCCTGGGCACCGCACCCAAACCGACAGACCACGCACGCAACCTGGGCTTCATCCTGGACTCCTCCCTCTCCATGACCAGACAAGTCAACGCCGTCTCCTCGTCATGCTTCAACATCCTGCGCATGCTACGTAAGATCTTCCAGTGGATCCCCACCGAGACGAGGAAGACGGTCACCCAAGCCCTCGTCACCAGCCGTCTGGACTACGGCAACGCCCTCTACGCCGGAACCACTGCAAAACTCCAGAAGAGACTCCAGCGGATCCAGAACGCCTCGGCGAGACTCATCCTCGACATCCCCCGACGCAGCCACATCTCCGGACACCTGAGAGACCTGCACTGGCTCCCGGTCAACAAGAGAATCACCTTCCGACTCCTCACCCACGCACACAAAGCCCTACACGACCAAGGCCCGAGCTACCTCAACAACCGGATCAACTTCTACACTCCCAAGCGCCTCCTCAGATCAACCAACCACGCCCTCGCCGCCGTCCCCCGCATCCGAAGAGCGACAGCAGGAGGAAGATCCTTCTCCCACCTGGCCGCCAAGACCTGGAACTCACTTCCGACCAACCTGCGCCTGACCCAAGACCACCTCTCCTTCAGGAAGAAGCTCAAGACCTGGCTGTTCGAGCAGTAGCGGCACCCCCCCCCCCCCAGCGCCTTGAGACCCTACGGGTGAGTAGTGCGCTCTACAAATGACCTGATTGATTGATTGATTGATCTTTCAAATGTACGATGCTTCTGACTGCTTTTAAAAGATTGTATAGATCTTATCAACATGACTGGCACCTTCTCTTGTGCTTCATTTTAAGTATATAAATATTGCTTCATGTGGCCATCATATGGTTAACAAAACAGATAAGCAGCATACTGGTTTGCTTTACTGTCCATAAGTAGCCAGATGTTCACGCCAGAAAAGAAATAGGACGTAAGGGAGACACACTACCCTAGTAATTGGTGCATACAGGCCCTGTTTTAGTGCTGGTGGCGCCCTATGCGACAAGCTTGTTGCCCCCCTCTAGTGGCGTCTTTCTGCACGGATCCCCTCACTACCACCTTTCAACAGTCCCCCTCATCTCTCCGTAGGACGTCCCTCAGGGCCGGACTGGGAGTAGCAGGCACCGGGCAGTTTTTGTGGGCCGGTTTTGTGGCTGCGGGGTTGCTTTTCTGACAGGGGGCTGGTTTTACAGCAATGCTAAACAAATAGAGATATGCTGTTCCCTCCGTAAGATAATGAGGTAAGGGGATAGGAGGAAGGGAGTCCTCCTTGTCGTAACTAGAGTCCTCACACACCCAGCAAGCTAGATGTAATGCTTCATCATATGGACTTGCTCCTCGTCGGGTCGGCACTGCAATACCCGACGGGCACCCATAAAGGGGCACTTTAGTGGAGCTCTTTTTTTCCCGCCATTTGGTGCATGGGTGTGAGGGCCCTAAAGAACAGTGTAGATGTGGTGCAGGTGAGTGGCGTTAAAAAAGGTTGGATAGTCCACAAAGTGGCTATTCTCTGGCTCTATGGTCCAGTGGAGCTTAGCTCATCTCATTTCGTATGGTCGACATGTTTCATGGTCAAAAATCCATTACATTTCATCAGGACCTAGTGTTAAATTGCTGTCTACACGTGGTGGTGGGCAATGAGGCTCCTACCTACCACACTTCTTGGGAGCGAGCACGAAGTCCTGCCAATCCTAGTGGTAACCTAATACAGGGATAAAACTTGCTCAATACAGTTAGTTGGGGCTTTTAGACACCAGATTCGTGGTGTCCTGTCTGCATTGAGATGGGCGCTGATAAACCTCCGCTCGTGCAGCCTTCAATCACCAGATACCAAACCGGTTTTCAGCAGTGCTGCAATATCGGCCCCCTGTAAGAAAAGCGGGAGCGGTGCTTTTTGCCGCCACACCCCCACCCACTCACCCCTGCTCCCAAGTCCAGTAGAGCAGGAACCTGTCAGGGCTGGTTGCTGTTCCCAGTCCATCCCTGCCCTCGCTGACACACATTTCATTTTCTTATAGCGCTATTCATAATTATATGACACTCAGTTATGTGATCTGTATAGTACATGTTCTTTGCAGCAGGCACATTAACTCTCTGTGCTACTTTAGGATTCAAAACTGCCACTAGACAAAACTTCGATCTCTCCCAGCAGGAATATTAATCACCAAGTTTTCTTGACAATTTTTTTGCTGCCTGAAAACTTCTGGGCCCACAAGGAACTCTGCAGCATATACTTTTAAATCCATGTTATTTTTTTTTAAAAAAAGACTTTATTGACAGACTGCACATATTTCGCAGGGAAATCTATGTTATTTTGAAGTTATTTTTAAACACAGTGATCCCTTTCCCTCACCCGGGGTCAGTGGTTGCACCACCCAGCCTGTCCTGTGTGCATATCAGTGACATCAGCAGCGACATGCCACAAAATGGTGCTTTCTTTTTGTAGTGTTTTCCTTGAAAAGGGGCTGCACAGTAAACATATTTTTTATGTATGCGAATTCCATTTACAAAGAATGCAAGGGTAACATTAAGAAATACCTAATATTTAGAATAAAATATTTTTTTTTAGATATTTACCAATTTTAAAAATACTGCAAAAAGGGGTCATTATTTTACTCCAATCTTCGAAAAGTATTAAAAATATTCCCATTTCATTTTAAGATCTTAGAGCATATGTGAGTTTTAAGATAAGCCAGATCTTTAATATGTGTATAAGAAATGTGTTTTTTAATAATACCTGTTTCATTCAATTGGTCCACGTGAATTGCCAACTACGGCCTGATTATGATTTTGGCGGATGGGAAATCTTGGCGGATGGGAAATTCAGTCACAGACATGACGGATATCCCGTCCGCCATATTGCAAATTCCACAGCCTATACAGGAATTGTAATTTGGTAGACTGGATATGCGTCATGTTGGTGACAGAGTAACCCTGTTCGCCAAGATTGTAATAAGGCCCTATGTCTTCTTTGAAGTAAAAGTAAGTGATATGTATCACTCTGTAGCATCTTTGTGTTCTGCTGTTATGTTGGCTTTTCTCAAATACAAGATAGTTGTGGCTCCTATCAACCACTGCATTAAAATAAATATCAGACCTTTAATAATCTTTCTCAATGTATACTTTTTAAAAAGTCCTGCATCAGTTTCCTTTATCAATCTTCTACACCTTTTTGGGGTTTTGTAGATAATGGAATCAGTTGAAAGACATGGCGATTCTCTACTCTTCAGTTGTACTGCTGCTGCTGCTGTTGATCCTTCCAACTTCCAAAATTGCTAAAAAAATAAATATACCTTGACCCCTGCCCATGCTGCTAAAGGAATCGTACTTCTGAATATTGATGCCACAACATTGTGGTACAAGAATATTGAGGACAGCATATCAAAGGACAAAATATCAAAAGTTAGTTGCATATAGGGAAGTTTAGATTTACTATTCCTAACTCCACTTCTTCGTACCTTTAAGATATATGTATTGTGTAGGTGCATATGTGAAGTTAGGTGAAAAAAATCTAGACATACCAGTCAGTACATTTTTTTATGTTTTGCCCTCGATATTCTGCCCCAATGATAAGGTGAGGTTAAATATTTTTGGTCATGCTCCTCCATCAGCCTCCCAGGTGGGTTTCTTCCAAAAGTAGAAATGCTCGTATTTTATATAGCATTATATCACATACTCTGATTCATCCACAGGTGGGAAATTGGTAAGTGGAGCACTTGCAGTTTAACCTGTGGAGTCGGCCTACAAACAAGGGATGTCTTCTGCTTTCACCTGCTTTCGCCTGAGACAAATGAGACTGTGGTTTTAGCGGATGAGCTCTGCCCGAAACCTAAACCCATATTAGTGCAAGCATGCAATCGATTCGACTGCCCTCCAGACTGGTACCCGGCAGAATGGGAACAGGTAAGAACTCTTCAAATGCCATTAATGAAAGATCTCTATTAGATGACAATGAAGTATAAATCCGATGTAGAGTAGCCATGTTTACCTTGATTATGTCATGCAAAAAAATCACTGTATCACAAAACTCTGAAAAACTATAACTACATTTCTACAGGTTATAAGAGTGATTTAAGAAACAATTACTATACCAGAAATTGCGATTTCTGCTTCTTACCCCAAGAGATGGTGAGCTTCTTGAAAGGACATGCAGACAAAGAGTAGTGGTTCATATCTATCTTTACCCTTTCAGGTCGAAAAAAGAGATGTAAGCAAGAAGTAAATGAAGATTTGTTTTGTAATAGTATTTATTTTAATTTGCTATGGTAAGTCAGCAATCATTTACATTACTAAGCCAGAAATATAAACATACAGTTAATATGTATGAATGACCACCATTTGACACAATTATCATACTGGCTACGACTAGCAGATCTTAATACAAACAACAGGATATAAACTATTAGCTATAGAAGAACTCCCACCCTGTTTTCCACTCAATTACAGAAATATTAAATGGAGATGTGTTATGGTACATAATTAGGGATGTAATCCACTTTCAAACTTTATTAAAATCACAGGACCACTGGCATTTATGGTAATTCATAAACCCAGGTATATTTTTTCTTGCACTTTGCACAATAAGACCAACGCCTGAGACATGGCCATACCTGGTTATGCTTTGTTCAGTAAGGATCAATCAATCAGTCAATCAAATTAGATGTATACATCTCACTGCTGCTTCTGGAAAAGCGTCCTGACAATAGCAGAGAAACTTAACACTATTGAGTGTGAGCGGAGAACAGGATGTCTTAATCAAGCAAAGTGAAACTTAAACCTGCACAAATTTTCGGGAACGTTTGCATGATTTTTTTCCACAGGAGTCTGGTTTCCACAGAAAATGGTTGAAAGAGAAGAGACATGTTCTCCTTTAATCACTACCTTCCTGCTACCTCACATGACCTTTTAATGCAAGGTATGACCGCACGTTCAGTTTTCACTTGAGATTCCATGAAGTGGATATCTCTAAATTTCATATCATTTTTAGGAGATTTTATGATATCACGAGGAACAAAGTTTAACAAGTTAGCACCCCCTCACCTCTCAGTCTTGATACATCTCAAAACTGGGGCAGCAACAACTATCATGTGACGAGAATGCCAACTAAGGTCAGTGTACACCGAAAATGTTGATAAAGGACCGTGCTAGAAGATCCCTGACCGACTAGACTGAAAGAAGAGCCGGACTAAGGCTGGAGCTAGTTAGACTTCTAATTGAGCGAGAGTAGAGGGAGTCAATATACAGACTGAATTGAAGTCCAAGACGGAGAAGAAATTCAGGAGACAACAGTTTTAAGGATAACCAATGGGAAAAGATGGATGAACAAGCAAGGGATGGAGAGCTGAACAAACAAACCGCATAATAGCTAAATCCATTAAAGATCTCTTGCTGCATGGAAGGGACCATCTGGAGAAAGCAGAGGGATCAAAACGTCCTGTTGCATCTGTCTGTTCTCTGGAAAATCTCTACTGCTTCAAAGTGCCCCAGGACTCATTGACTCCCTTCAGGACTCACTGATGCCCATAGTGACAGATAAAGAATAACTGAGACACATGAGAAACAGAACAGATGGGGGCAACTAGCAAAAGGGATGGGTGATAGCACTCAATTAAAAAGCTAGGCTGAAACTTAGGCTCAGTGACTGGAAGGAAAAGTACTCGATTAGGCTCTTTAAATAGATGGCAACGAAAGCCAAGAGGCACAAGACAGGAGAACCGAATGGGAGGCAAGACTATCTCCCTCTCTGGGCCTCTAGTTGTGGGAACAGATTTGTAATGTTTTTAGGAATTCCCAAAAATGTCATTAGTACTCTAGCAAATCTGCGACTGTCTCAGGTTTCCTTAAGTACTCCTGTTCATTTGTTTCATGCAGAACTTTAATCAGGTGGGTAAACCTGCATTGATAAGTAATACACAAACATGCATTAGTAGGTTTAAATCTATTTTGTTCCCCATGACGAAAATATGCAGGTGTGGGGTTCTTTTTCCAGGATGCGCTAGTGCCTGCGTAAACAGTGGCTTAGCAAGGGGGGGCTGGGTCACGAGTCTGGGGGTGACGGAACCCACTCTTACCCCTGCGGCTATCGCGGGGCTGCAAATACAAACTCAGGTATCGGCAGCAATGCTCCCCCGCTCTTACTTGCGACCGTCGCGGTGCGGCAAACACAGGGATCACTAGCACCCCACCTGCCCCCACCCAGATGTTACCTGCTGTTATCGCGTGGCGGCAAATGCTGGGACCGCCATGGGTGGCAGAAGGTCTAGCTCCGCAACTGTGCAAAAGTTATGTAATGACCACAACCTACAGGTTTGTGAGTGTTCATTTACTTCTGAATGGTGCCACCATGCAGAAATTCCAAGAATCCCACCCTCATCCTAAATTTATGAATCATTTTAGCTGATTTTTCACATTCAAGTTAAATTTATGACCAAAAATTTCTCTAATTTATAGTTGTTTTGCAAACAGCTTTCTTGCACAGATAATCACCAAATAGGTGTGCCAAAAAAGATCCATGCAGGCTTTAATTCCTGTTTAATGCTGTTATTGTTACCTTGTGTTCAACATGCTGCGCTCCATTGGCTTTTGAGACGCACACAGGCTAGAAATGTGTAAATACTTTTTGAAAAATGGGTGCTACTGCAAGATCTTCCCTCCCTTGTGTAGAGTAAAGAAAAAGACACTGGCAAACTTTGAACAAAAGTTGGGAATGAGCTAAAACGTTCAGCCTGTTAAAATATCAGTCCTCTGTATGTTCAAATGTTGGGGCCTGGTAAGTTTGCTTGATATTTAAGATTATCCAATCTGTGCTGGCTATCTGGAAAGATACAAGCTCCCCCTGAACATCAGACGCTCTTCAACCCTTCACACCTTCAGGAAGGACCTCAAGACCTGGCTCTTCGATTGATCCGGAGCTCCCCCTCCCCCCCAGAGCCTTGAGACCCTGACGGGTGAGTAGCGCGCTATATAAACCCCTGATTGATTGATTGAATGTCAATATAAACTGCAAAGCAATGCAGTGTCAATGTCCCTCATGGTGTGAGGCATCCTATGTAAGTCAACGTACCCAATTTTTTTCTCCATATATAGGAATTTCGTGTTAAATTCGCAAGAGATGCCAATTGCAAAATGCATGACACATTAAGAGAACATCATGAGAAGCTGTAACCCGAATGCATGACAAAATCACTAAAACTGGGCTCCCACAGATCAGACTGCTGCCCGTCCGCAAAGCGGTGCAGCTCCTCATCAGGGGTAGTAAACGCTAAAGAATCCAGATCTAAGCAAAAAATGTTATTCATAATGCTATGAAATATATACTTTATTGTTTCCAAAATTAAGTTTGCATAAATGTACAACACTGCCCCTCATTCATACCCTAAACTGTGCCTAAATTTCTGTTTTTACTTGAAATTAAATAAATCAGGGGAGGAAGTAGCTAACATTTCTATTTCCCTTAGGCACCACATTGCTCTTAGAACAACATACATTTGAAACACTGTGTTTTTTTTTTCCTGTTCTCTACGTGGAATATCAGGTGCCCAGATTAGTTTCATCCGTCCTCAATAACCGTGAATTTATTATATGTGTTTATTTAAATTATTATAGAGTGCTGCAGGCAAGTATCAAAAGGTTAATGCGCTGCGGGCAGTTATCAGAAGGTTAAGTATAAACTCACCAAAGCAGCACGCTAAGCAAGAACGCTTTCTTAGAGACTAGAAGTATGCATATAAGGCCTCCTTGTCAGCGAGTTCCACCATATATATATAGCTTGGGAGATCACTCGACGGCGCTCGTGTGTCATGCAGCCTCCCTCCTTACTTCACTTAGTGTAAGCTCCCTCAACGCGTTTCAAGGTAAAAACCTCTTCCTCTGGGGCTGCAAATGGAACATCTGAAGCTCGCATCATTCTGTGACATTTACGATTGTATTCCATTATCACACCGCCCTCCATTGGGCGTATACACAGTTCCAAACATTATGGTGCATGATGGGACATTTAGTCCTTGATGCGAGAGTAAATCTGCATTTGGTAATTCAAATATTCCTTCACTTCTTTAGTCTACAGAATGTCACAGAATGATGCGAGCTTCAGATGTTCCATGAAACGCGTTGGGCGAGCTTACACTAAGTGAAGTAAGGAGGGAGGCTGCATGACACACGAGCGCCGTCGAGTGATCTCCCAAGCTGCAAGGTCATTGTTGCACAGATTTTTCACGGCAGCCTGGCCGTGGGGAGAAACACCATCGTCAGCTGGCAGAAAAACGGAAAACCAGCTGAGTGAGGCTTTAGGTCTGCACTGTCTAAACCTGCTGAGCACGACGTTTAATATGCAAAAATGAAGTCTGCCTGAATGAAAAACGACCTACTAAGGTAATAATACAGTCTAAAGAAGCGAAGGAACATTTGAATTACCAAATGCAGATTTACTCCCGCATCAAGGACTAAATGTCCCATCATGCACCATAATGTTTGGAACTGTGTATACGCCCACTGGAGGGCGGTGTGATAATGAAATACAATCGTAAATGTCACAGAATGATGCGAGCTTCAGATGTTCCATTTGCAGCCCCAGAGGAAGAGGTTTTTACCTTGAAACGCGTTGGGCGAGCTTACACTAAGTGAAGTAAGGAGGGAGGCTGCATGATACACGAGCACCGTCGAGTGATCTCCCAAGCTGCAAGGCCATTGTTTCAAATATATATATATATATATATATATTACCTAATGGCGGTCGCCAGTAGGTAGTTATAGTTAGGATCGTTTTCCATAGGAAATCCGCAACATTCTATTGGGAATAACTTTGGCGTTGATGGACGGAATTGGCTGAATTTCTCCAAGAAAATGGCCAGCTCCGCTCTGCTCCTTCCCAGTTTGGGGGGGATTCATCCAGCGGGGGCCGAGATAAAAGGGGGGTCCCAAAACGTGTTTTCCCCATGTTAATTGCCATAGGGCGGTTGGACTCACTTTTAGCCCGAACGGCTGAATGGATTTCCACCAAACTTGGCAAAATTGTAGGGACTGGTAGCCCGATGTGCCTTTGCTATACCTCAAGATATGTGATCCAGTGGATTTTGAGTAATTTAGGTTCAAAAAAATATATATATCTATATGCGCGCCCCGGTACGCGCACCGGGGCGCGCTCCAGCGCGCTACGCGAGTTTGCAAGCGGAAAGCTGATTGGCTCTCGGGTGTCTGTCAACATTCCAAACAGTCCGGAGTGGCCGCCATCTTGTGTCTCGGTAGGATCGAGACACAAGAGGTGGCAAAAACAAAGGGGGAAATGACCAAAAGGGGGCAGGGTAGACCCCCCCTGACCCCCTAGGTTTGATGTGGGGGCCATAAAAGGGCCCTGCGTGATTTTCACGGGGGGAGCGCCCGGTACCCGCACCGGGGAGCTTACCAGGGAGCGTACCCTGGAGAAAAAAAGAATGACAGAGTTTTTAAAAAATGTAGCATTTTTTATCAATTGGAGGTAGTTCTAAAAAGAACTGTTTTTTTATTCTTTTTGTTTTATATTTTTGTTATTGTTTTTTTGAACATTTTTTACTTTTTTTGGCTTTTATGAACAATTTTATATTTTTTTTGTAATTTTTATGGGGACAAACAAAAAACAGGGAATTGTAAACGGCTCAACTGGAGCAAAGAAAATCAGGTAAAAATTAAGGATTCTTTTTGCATTTGTGGTTGTCTCCAGCACGGTTGATCAGTTTGATACTTTGCTCTCCATAGCAAATTGTAGTCCCGCAAAATTTACAAACTATTTTAACATCTCCAAACTGGGGTTTGATATTTGGGACCATTTCCCTTGTCTCTGGACCCAATGGAGTGGGTTGTTTTCTTTTGGAGGTGCTAGGAGAAGATTGGGGAGGGTTTCTTGTCAGTTCTATGACCTCTGCCGCAGCATAGTTGTTTGGGTGCCTGCGTTGCATATGGCGAATCATTGTGTGGTTGCCAAATGAATACTTTTTTGCAGGGTTCCCCCTGGAAAGTACAGTGCCACAGATGAGACATGTCACTTTTGGAGCATTTACTTTCTTTAGTCCCCTTGGGATTTAAAAAAAACTCCCACACAAAGTGCTCCTTGGGTTTATAGGAGGTATTATCTTCAGGCAGGAACTGCCTCTCCTCCTCCTCCTCCTCCTCCTCCTCCTCCTCCTCCTCCTCTTCTTCTTCACCACCACTGTGGTGTTGTGGTGGTCCATGTGGTGGTCCTTGTGGTGGTGGTGGTGGTGGTGGTTGAGATGCTCCTGCTGCTGCTGCTACTGTAGCCATTTCTCACTTCCTAGAAACAGGTTTTCCTCAGTCAAAGTACAAAGTGAGAATGAGGAAAAAAGGTGGGGGCTTTCATCATTTGGAAGAAAAAAAACGGTTCTGAACCAATGAAAAGTGTTATTTTCAGGTCACATGACCCGACGCGCTTACGCTACGCGCCCACGTTGCGCGATCGTATGCACTCGGGGACTTCCAGGTGCGCTTATGCCGTGCGTCATAAGACACATCACGCGGCTACGCGATACGTCACGATGTTATGTTATGTTATGTTACGTCTATTTATTGTGCGCGCAGCGACTCCAGCCAAGGAGCGTCCCGATGATGTTTTCGTTCGTGGCAATAGCGCTAACGGGACGCTCACCGGTACGCGCACCGGGGGGCGCCGCAAGACTGCGCTTACCGGTGCGCTCACCGGTACGCGCACCGGGAGCGCTCCAGGGCAAAAAATAAAAAATAAACATGAACAATATACATAAAAAAATAGTATTACATAAATATACAATATAGGATTCATTATAAAAAATATTATATTTCATAGCTATAGAAATTTGCTATTAAAAAACCTTTGAAATTCACTGAAAAAAACATAGGTTTGAGGCCCTATATATAGTTAGGAATTAGCATTTACAAAACCTATGAAATTCACTGAAAAACCATAGGTTTCACACCAGTTATAGTTAGCTGAAAATTTTACTGACATAAAACCATTGAAATTCCCACGTTATAGTTAGTTGGACTCACTATAACTTGCGCGCCTGCAATGCACTGCTGATGACGTCACATATTACATCACTCATGACATGGTCAGTGACATCACTCATGACATCACTGATGACACCATCCTTGTGACAGAGTGACAGACCTCCTTTCAGTGTAATGTAACCCTTGAAACACATATTCAAAAATAGAAACTAACATTTTCAAAAAAATTGAGATACCCATACCAGTTACAACAACCAATTCAGTAATTCCACCATCTATATACACATCCACTCATTCACCAACAGTTCTATATAGTCACTCATACATATACTCACTCATCATATGTAGTGATACACCTATACATCCTGTTACACACCGACAGTCATCCAAAAGTTACTCACACACATACTCACACATGCAAATAAACTATTGAACATCCATTTATTTGCATATACAGCTATACACACACTACCACCTTACTTCTAAGGAAACTTACACATACTTACTCTCTTAAACAATCACTTATAGAAACACATACTTATTTAAACAGAAATTCTTATAATCTCTCACTCTCACATATACTCACTTATATACATCAATACTCACATATACTAGATTAAAACATATGTAGTTACTGATAAAGACACTAGTGAGACAGTCATTCACTCACTAACACACACATACACACAGTCATCCACCCATACGGTCCTGCACATATGCTGTCTTCAAAACACATACAAACAGTGAGTCAGTCATTGATGCATCTATGTGCTAAGTAATACCCCCACCAAACCATACAGACACTCATACTGATTCTAAAAAAAATCTAATAACCCATATACACACACATGTAGCTACTCACCAACCCATGCAGCCACTTATACACAAAGTGAAACACTGATACATATATTTAAATATTTAAACATTACTCTCTAATATATGTATTCACTAAGATACACTTAATAAGCCAGTTAACCAATCAATTTGTTTAAAAAAAAACATCCATTTAGACACTTATTTAAACATTTATTCTTCCATCGACCTTTACATATACATATATAAAACATATTTATTTTTCAGAAAGACACACATTCACTGGATGGTGTCATCAGTGATGTCATGAGTGATGTCACTGACCATGTCATGAGTGATGTAATATGTGACGTCATCAGCAGAGCATTGCAGGCGCGCAAGTTATAGTGAGTCCAACTAACTATAACGTGGGAATTTCAATGGTTTTATGTCAGTAAAATTTCCAGCTAACTATAACTGGTGTCAAACCTATGGTTTTTTCAGTGAATATATATATATATATATATATATATATATATATATATATATATATATATATATATATATATATATATATATATATATATATATATATATATATATATATATATATATATATATATATATATAGACACATATATAACTTTTCCATGTAAGAAGTTATAAAAAGAGAGTTTTTAGTGAGGGCTCTCCCAATCTTGCACAAATCTACCTCCAAAACGTAAGTTGAGGGCTTGCTCTACATTAGGAACCCCTTGCTGACCTCATTTTATTCCTAAATCCCTTTTCCAAACTTCTCAAAATGAACGGCTTCATTTGCTAATGCTTTGCGTGGGCACTCGCGAGGTGCAAGATCGCACCGGCTGTGCACATTGCTGGCCATGCTTCAGGTTTCCCAAATAATATGTCTGAGATTTTCACTTCAAGCTCTCCCGGGGATACTCAAAGGAATCAGTACTTATTTGATCGAGCCTTAGCAGACCTCTGCAGACATTTTCATAGTGAGCAGTTTATCGGTAGTTAGAAGGTTGAGTCTTCTGACACAAGACGGAGGTCCACTTCCTTGTAGTTAGGCTTTCTGTCTTTACCGTATTCTGGAGCCTCTCCTGTTTGTTGCTCACCCCTAGTTAGACAGTGCACGAGCATTAGGTGCACCTTAATTAACGTGTGCTCCTTAATAAAAGATACCCGATGGAAATTACATTCTAATTACCTGAGAAATTAGACCTTCTTTTTTTACAGAATCCTGGATTTGGAATGATCACAATTTTGCCTTTAGGCTTTAAGTAATTCACCTTCCTAGACCTTTGCAAAGTGGTGGTGGGTTTGCATTGTTATATAAAGACCAGTGAAACATGAAGACTCTCCAATTACTGGAATTCCCCCATGCCAAACATTTAGGCTTTCCCCTGAATATTTCTGGCTCATATTCAATCCTGGGCATTCAGTGGCGTAGCTTGGCCTTGTGCCACCTGTGACGGTCCCTGTGTTAGCCACCTACGGAGTCCGAATGTGAGAGCAGGGGTGCTAGCGCCGATTCCAGCGACGACCACAGGTTAGAGCAAGGGGGAGGACGCTCCCAAAACTTTTGCCGCCCAGGGCATACCGTCCTCCCACCCCCTCATTGCTACGCCACTGTGGACATTGCAAGCTACTCGCTAGCAGGCCGACCATCAACTTTGCTGGCTTGTTAGTTGAATTTATCACTCTGATGCTTTTATCACATATGTCTTTGTTATATTGAGAGCCTTTAATGTCTAGTCTAATGTCCCGAGCAGTTCCCAAGTCATGGATTTGATCACATTTATAGCTGAAGTTGGGCTTGAGCAACTCGTTTAGGGACTGAAACATAAAGACGGCCATATCGTCGACCTGATCTTCGCTCCCTCAGATTTCTTAACCATAGGGCCGATCTCTCTTCAAGTGTGCTCAGATCTTTTTGTGATTCAGTTTCAGATTTTAATATTGGGTACACCCTACCAAGGCAGCACCATCAACAGGACTTCTTTTGTTGATTGTCCTTCCAAATTTCCTCTAAAGACCATCTCTGATTCTTGCGAACACATAATATCCCTGCTAAACCTTTCAGTTGATGATGAGTATTGTGCCGATAATGATTGCACTTTGTCAACACTAAATACCGTAATTTTTAAAAGGAAAGATATGCTAATGTCTACGTCCTTCAGCTCCCTGGTACCATGACAGTCTTGGAATCGGCAAGTGTGTTCGCAAAAGAATTGGAAAACTCTAATGCGGTCTGCTGATACAATTTCGTTTTGAAATCAAATTCATTCTGGAGCAGAGCTTTTTCAGTCCAAACCTCCCTCCTCTGGAACAATTTTCCCTGTTCTCTCCGTTCCCTTATGAACATTTTACCATTCATAAAGGCTCTAAAAATGTGGTTTTACTCTCTTTAATTTTGTTGTTGGGATGGTTGAGTGTGGTATTTAGCTGTTATTAGTGCAAGGACACCTTTCTGGGTATCAGTTGAGCTCTACAAATGCAAAATAAATAAATAGGACCAATTAACTTACTGTTTTAAAGACACACATGCGCAACATTGCATTGGGTTGGGTCGAAGTAACATCCATGTAAGCTTTAGTAAATGAGGACATCTACATGTAGTAAAAGTAGTTTATTTCCTGTTTTATTTATCCATCCATACACCCATCCATAAGTCATCCATCTATCCATCCTCTGGCATAATTATAAATCTTACGCTTCATTTTTCTTCAAAACAAATTTTGTTTATCAAACGTCCAATTTAAAAAAAAAAATGTTTCGCAAATTGTATTTTACTCTTTAAAACCCATAGCCCGGGTCTGCCTCTTCTTGGTTGTTCTTCTGACATTCCCACTGCTTCTCTTCTCTGGCTGCAACCCTTCAAAGACGTTTCCAAACAGAGACAACCAGCTGCACCATACAAGAGAAGTTACCAAGTAATCCATTTTGTACACTGGTTTAAGGCACATGTAAATGGCACTTGGGTTCCGTGAGTCCTAAAGTGTAGCCGTGGTCTCCCTTTATTGACAGTGGACTGAGATGCATCACTTGTTACCCCCAGAGTGGACACATGACAATTAATGATCACCTTTTTAGACCTTTCTTGGTATAGCTTGAGCTGTGTTGCCAGTCTCACATGATAACAAAATCATACACAATTAAGACATACATATACACATAGCTGGGCTTTGGGTAAACCTTCTTCATCAGCCATTGATCTGTTTAGCTGTCATGCACATTTTGCTTTGGTCCCCCACGTTTTACAGTTCCGGACAACGGGTCAGTCCACTTCAACCATTGGCACATGGTGAGTGACAGTTTTTTATTGATCATATGAGCACATCCTCCTCAAAAGAAGGTTGGTGGGGTAATACTTTACTTTGTCAGTGTGTTTTTCTTTATATTCTTTGTTCTTTTATTTTGTTAGACATCCTATGTCTAGTTATGTAAGGCCAATAAATACACTTTTTAGGTCTCGCCTAGGCAGTGCTTGCAGTGTATCTTCAAGACATGCTGTTTTCAGGATATGTGCATAAAGCTTTGCCTACTACCCACCCATCTTTTTAATGGGCTCCTGTCCCTGTCCTTTGTAAATTGTGGCTTTTTGTTGGTCATTTCATTAGGCTTTGTAGTCCATCCTTAGTACCTCACTGTCTCTTTTTGTAACCTCACATGACATTACATGTGTTGTTACACCCTAGGTTTTAATTACAACCTCAAGGCACTGTTTTCTTAAAGGCCTTCAGACAGGATACTAACTTGGTCCTAAACAAGGTTGGCAGTGGTTACTTTACTTACTAGCACATCTCACATCTCACATCTCACATGCTTTATGGGATGATTGTGTCCTATGTGGTGATGGCGCTTCTCTAATGACGGTTTGCGTGTCACTGTCTTTCATTTGTTGGAATTATGGTGCTTATGGAGGGGGTAATCATCCTCAACCCCACTAACCAGACCCAAAAAAGATCCTAAGTAAATTTCTACCATGCCCTAGCACACATAAGTAAGTAGTTTCCCTATACACATTTATCAGTGCAGTAAATTATATTGAACAACATGATTTGATATGACGTGGCTGGTTTATTGTTCATTCCGAAACTGGAATGAACAATAAACAAGCCACGTCATACCAAATTGTGTTGTTCACTATAATTTACTGCACTGATAAATGTGTATAGGTGAAACTACTTATGTGTGCTAGGGCATGGTAGAAACATCTCACATTTATATTAGACCTTCTATAAATTTCCCTTCATCAGCTCCACATAAAGTACAACCTAATCCGGAATTAATACAATAATTATTTTGTCACATTTTAAAACTACTAATTATATATATTGAATGTACTGTGGTACTGTCTTGCATGCAATGCATTATGGTTAGGGTAGATTTAGCACATCTTTAAAGTTTATGAAGCTCACTAGGGACCTCTAGGCCCTGCTTGTTCCTTCATCAGCTCCATATAGAGTACAACCTAATCGGAATTAATATAATAATTGTTTTGTCACATTTCAAAGCTATTAATTGCATATATGGCATAGCTATTTGAACGCACTTGTGGCACTGTCTTGCATGCAATGCATTATGGGAGTGCCATATGTGACCAAAAGTTTGTGATGCTCACTAGGGACCTCTAGCAGCAGCTTGCGGTACTGGCAGTGCTGGTGTCTTGCTTACTAGGGACCTCTAGGAGCAGCT
The DNA here is from genome assembly GCF_964261635.1 of Lissotriton helveticus. Classification (NCBI taxonomy): domain Eukaryota; kingdom Metazoa; phylum Chordata; class Amphibia; order Caudata; family Salamandridae; genus Lissotriton; species Lissotriton helveticus. The sequence continues at coordinate 1,130,832,572 of NC_136059.1, read as the reverse complement.
TGCGGTACTGCACCTACCATAGCTCACATTTATATTAGACCTTTTACACATTTCCATTTGTCAGCTCCACATAGAGTACAACCTAACCTAATCCAAAATTAATATAATTCTTTTGATTTCAAAGCTACTAATTGTATATATGGACATAGCTATTTGAATGTACTCGTAGTACTGTCTTGCATGCAAAGCATTATGGGTAGGGTGGATTTACCATATCTTCAAAGTTTATGATGCTCACTAGGGACCTCTTGGAGCAGCTTGCAGTACTGACAGTGCTGGTGCCTTGCTCACAAGGGACCTCAAGGAGAGGCTTGCGGTACTGCACCTACCATATCTCACATTTATATTAGACCTTCCACACATTTCCCTTCATCAACTCCACACAGAGTACCACCTAAACTAATCCGGAATTAATATAATTCTTTTGTCACATTTCAAAGCTACTAATTGTATATATGGACATAGCTATTTGAATGTACTCGTAGTACTGTCTTGCATGCAATGCATTATGGGTAGGGTGGATTTACCATATCTTCAAAGTTTATGATGCTCAGTAGGGACCTCTAGGAGCATCTTGCGGAACTGCACCTAGACATGCAGTGCTGGTGCCTTGCTCACTAGGGAGCTCTAAGAGCAGCTTATGGTACTGCACTGAGACATACAATGCTCGTTCCAGGCTCACTATGCACTCTTTTGCAATGCCCAAGTCCTGCATTACTGAAATTATGAGCTATTGGCGTTTCATTATTATTTGCAACACCAATACCTCAAACTATCTGTAATGCGAGACCTATTGCATTGCAAATGCTTGTTATACCTGAATTAATGAATCTGTCTGCTAGGAAGCACCATTACTACTATATTAAAATTATATGTGATTGTTAATTTATTTTCCACGTTCAGGCTACACCATGTTTACTTTTCGGAACATGGAATGCGTTTAAAAAAATTGATTGCTTTATTTACAAGCAATCAAAGAAATGATCGTCTACTGATCTCCGCAGACCACCATCCCTGTAATTTTAGACATTTATATAGGATTGCAATTGATGACCTACATCATGCATTTTGAGGAGGTAGTTTGAATTGCAACCCTTTACGTTTCTGTATTCTGTGAACCAACCTATTAGTACATAGGTTGCTTTGCAAAACACAAATGCATTTGGTAAACTTTGTGCACAAATTGTGCCCACTTTTATCAAAACCATTTTAGTATACCCCAAATAAGAAATTGCGAATTGGGAATCGTTATGGGTCGCAATTTACGATTTCTTATTTGGAATCCTTCTATAAGAGGGCCTAAATGTTTCAAATCTATGTTGTGGACTGATAGGTTCCTTCCATGAGTGGAAACCTTGAAGAACCGGGTCTTTTTCAGAACCGGCGGTGCCAGGGACACACCCGATGTCTTCGGATTCACCTGTCTTGGCAAACAGAGACACGGAATACTTCTAGGTGGCGTCAGAGATCAAATTTATTAGCTGCACCTAGTAACAGTGGACCAAGCAATACAACACGGTGTACAACTCAGGAACCTGCTCAATCCACACAGGAGGAACTTCTCTCATGGGATACTGTCTCGCTTTTCTTCTAACAGAGGAATCAGGTTTGTACAATGTCTGAGGCGGAAGTCTAGACCTAAAAGCCAGTATCGTCTCTACGGCATCTGTAACATCAGATTCCACTATCATCCCTTTAGCAAAATCTGACTGAACATCGAGCACATCCTGCGGAATCGGACCCAACTCATTATCTTCCCATTCCTGACGCAAAAAAGTGCACATCACATTGAAAACATACCTTTGCTTAGGCGGTTCCCACTGAAAGAAAACATCCATAACCGCTGGCAAATTATACCTTGAAGCATTTATAATCCATCTACGAGCCAACAAATCCAACACAGCCCGTTCCTCGGAACTGGGAAGCTGACTACGACTCTGCTTACGTTCCGAAACAGGGGTCATATTCAGTGACCCAAACAATGGAGATAACAGATTAGAAACAGTCTCTGTCATTCGTTTTCGAACAGAAGGAGAAGAAGCAGACATAAGAACAGGAGAATAAGTATTTTGAGGCAAAGAAGGTGTAGGAATAAGAACAGTAGGAGTCTCGGATGCAGTGTAGTGTAGTTCCTATTATCCCAATAGGCTCTGCGCATTGGAATAATACCTTCAATAGTATAGGCCTAGACCAGACGTTAACTAGGTCTTCTATTGTCGATATTAGACTTAAAGTTTTGGGTTTGCCAGCTAGCTCAGAGTTCACTAGAAACTTTCTCGAATAGGCAAGGAGGAGTTGAACCTCCCTGGATAGACAAGAAGGGATTTAGTTTCTGACAACCATAGAACATGACAACTTTGCTCTCCCCTAATCAAGAGTGTATCTCTAGAGTCGTGTGAAAACAAAAGACGACTTATTTTACTCAGTCAGTACGTGCATTCTTAGTCTCACCAGATTGTAGAGAAAAGGAAGAGACGGGCGTGTTCAATAAAAGATGTTATTTATTGATCAGTCTCTTTTCTCATACAAGAGAAATGGATCGATATTATTGCAAAACTTATGGTTAAGTAAAGTGCATACATTAAAAGCAGAAGTATAAAATAATACTGTAAAAACATTGATATGGTTTCTAAGCCATATGATGGTTTAAAATGGATAAAATAGATACATACACATATACATTTGACTAATCGTACTCAACTGGTGTTTCTAACTACGCCTACCCCAGATGTACCTGACCTAAGCCTAATACGTGGGCGGGAGTAGAAAGTAGCAGTTTAAGTCAAGTTTGTTTTGCCAAGTGACTGACTCAAGAATTCTCTGTGAGGGGTTATTCAGTTCTGTACCTGGAGTCTAGGATGAATGAGGGATGGTATCTCTCGTCTCTGGTCTCGATATTCCAGGCTGCCTGCGAGGGCTACCCGGAAGCGCCGGAGCTGGATTTCTCGGCAGGAGAAAGCAGCGTCTCGTTTTCAGCGCGTCAGGAAGGCGGGGCTGCGCCAGCGGGGTCTGCTCTGCTCTGGGCTTCGGCAAGTCTGGCTGCTCCGATCTCGTCACCACCGCGTGTGTTTGCATAGGGCAATATCGGTAATATTTATACCTTTAAGGTGCCGAGATTGACGTAAGGATGGACATAGATACGTCAATAAGGATGTCATACGACCTGGTCGTTAGCACATTCTTTTGCTGAAGTTCTCGGTGAAATCAAAACAATGGCCGCAGGGTTTTTCCCAGGTCTGTCATAGGTTTGATTTGTTTTGAGAACTCCGTATGCCTTATCAGGGCCTGGAGGAATATCGCTTGTCTAATTAGATGGCAAGCGTTATGACCTAATCAGATAACACGTTCCTGTGCCGTAGTGTGGCTTAATCAGATAACGGTTCCTGCATCATGGGGGCTTTCTGCATCACGGGATGGCTGCTAGTTAACTTGTTAACCAGAATAGGGTCAGGAATAGGGGGATCGATACAGAACCTATAGGAATACATCACACCCACTCCACGTTAACTATGGACATATTTACGAATCTATGCATAGTAAAACATACTGTAGAGTATCGTGTATACCTTACCACCCCAAAATACACAAATGCATTTTGAATTTGATCAAATATACGGAAAAAACAGTCACATGTATTATATGCACTCAAGCTGTAGAATAATGCTAAAGTAATCACGCATATCTATACATTATCACTAATTTGTATATGAGAATTTACACATGAAATGGCTCTTAATACAGAAAAAAGGTTCGAGACCATTCCATCACAGAATAAAATAATTATGAACATACCAGCGGGCAGCTAATGTTTATAAACTATCTAAAATAAGAAATTTTAGTTCTCTAAGAATAGTTCTTACTTTAAGCAGAAGATAAGTGTCCCGAAAAATATGTAAAAATATTTTGGGGCTGCTGAAAAAAATTGCTGTCCGTGAACTGGAGGGAAATTGTTCATGGTATTTTGCTATTCTAGCTGAAGGCCAAATTCAGGGAACGCCGTGTGCGAGCTTGTTCAAAAGTCTCTATTTCTGCTCTGGTGAGAACATCATATCATTTAGACTGTCGAAAAAGCTGTCAACAGCTTCCTGGGAGAGTTCCACTAACTCGGAAAAAGATGTAACCATGCATTCGTGCGCATGATTGTCTCCATTGACGTTTTGATTAGTATTGCTGACCGAAGGTCGTACCTGATCAATGCTGCTTTCATCTTGAACTTCACTACCCCTTAATCGTAGTGGTGTAGCTTCCACGAATGCCGTCATCAGGATTGGTAGCCGTTGAGGGCAGCACAAAGCATGAGCCTTTATTGGACTCAACAATTTTTCTGCATCCATTGGCGCATCTGATTGTAGCGTCAGACAGGTGTCTAACACGCATTCTTCTCCGCATAGCAAGCACCGCAATACAGGTAAAACACATCGTTGCCACATTGGTCGAAAAGAAAGAAACCAAGTCATGTTCAGGTCTCTAAGCCGGGATAGTCCCAGGATTTTCGATATCCGGTCCCGGTATCCAATGGCTAGGATTGTTTCTTCCCTTGTCGCAGGTGTTTTGTCTGTGACATGGTTTGCCATAACGAAATATTAGGACTAAGAATAGGATTCCTGCAATTAGTCCCAAAATGAGGGGAAGTCCGCCAAAAATCGAATGGACGAAATCTGGAAAAATACCCAGTATGGCTTTGAATGGTGTTAATGCCATCGAAAATACTGTCTTAAATACTTTTGAGACTCCACTGGTATCAGAAATATTTAAGATTTCATTCAGGATTTCTGCGAAATGTATGGGGGAATTAGTTGATAACAATGAATGAATCTCTGCAGTCGTCCTTGCGACTAGGAGATCATACGTTTCTTTTGATGACGTGAGCCTTGTCGGCGTCTGAAGAAGCACTGTTTTCATTCTGCTTAAAGTATCTATTCGAATAGAAGTAATTTTCAAGTTGGGCGATGCCCTTGCCTTCCTGTCTGGAAAGGAGCTGGGGAACAATAAGCGTCCACAGCACTTGACCTTCGCAGTCGTAGTTAAGAGATAAGGAGTCCCGGGCATAAGACTACAGCATCTGCGGTCCACAATTAGAATGTAACTCCCATTATAGAGTCTTTGAAAGAATGGTTCTATCTCTGTTGCAGGTGCGCCTAGCTGGTGACATGAAAGGTTATTTGAGTTCCCTTCACAGGCTCCATGCAAACTAATTCCATTACACAGAAGTGTACCGCTTAGTGACATCGCACAATTATTGCCACTAAGAAACACTTTCTGTCCTTTATTACTGACACATGCATGTGAATAGGGCAAGTTCCATGTTGTTTTAATGTACCTCTTTCCCAATTTTTCGTACATGCCAGCCTGTATATATTTTTGGCAGTATTGAAACCTGAAGGTTGATATTGGAATATTAATTATCCCATGTATTATCCATTCACTGACAGGTCGTTCTGACATTGTCACTGGTAATCTCTCGAGTTTCTCAATGCTCAGGATTGTATAATCAGCACCCTTTTGTGCCATACTGATTTGTTTATCAGTAAGGTTAAAGATATTGAATAATGACGTTGTGTTGATTAAACGCCAAGGCACATAGCCTGAACGCAGATTTTGTAACGTCCAGCCTAGCTGTACAATAGAACGCAATTGAGACTGACCGTGTTGTAACAACAGTAAGTCTTGCGATAATATGTCGATTGCTGAAGACACAATGCTGTCCAGAGAAAAAATTCTGGAGGACAGAGTCATTAACCCATTGTCCACTACAGAAAGTGATTTTTCCAAATTAATACGGTCAATTTCCCGTATTCTTTCTGCTGTCTCAATTTGAGTCACCTTCCAGGCCTCGTTGTATGCTGCATATACAGAGGCTGCTATGAAACGTTTCTGACGCTGTTTGCGCGGTCCCAGAATGAAATCACGCAAGTCAGCACCATCAGTAAGTAAAGTTAGGTGTTGCTTAATTTCTGCCAGTGTGGAAGTTTGTAGCCATTGAAGGCATAATTTGCCCACACTGTAGGTGGTTATTATTCCTGGGTGTTGTCTTTGGGAATATCTAGGGTCTGGCCTGGTCATTTTGAACCCCTGTGTTTTGTTCAGGAATCTGTCTTGACAGTTATTAGTATCTGTGGGCCAGATCAACCACTTTTTCCAATCAGGATGTGTTCTGTTTTGGTTCAATACATAATTTACGTCTATCTCTTCATCTGTAGAGCTATTGCTGTTCATTGTTGGTTTTGGAATAGACGGTTTATTTAAGTCTTTGATTTTGGCTAGGCCAAGACTGGTAGTTAGTTGAACAGTGTCATTTAAAAATATAATTTGTTCTGGGATCATGCAGGCTCTAAACAAAGATTCTATTCCCTGTACTTGCCATTCTTTTGTACCCCAAACACTCTTTACTTCAACGTTTTTGTCCCAATAATCAAAACCAAAAGTATTCATCTGTTCAAAGAATGAGTCTGAATATATCAATTTCGTGTTTGTTATCATGGTCTTTGTCCCTGTCTTATTTGACACTTTGAAATAAAATGTTTCAGCATTACTTGTGTTAAAACCTGAAAAGTATGAATATTTGTCATAAACGGTTCTTGAGCTTCCTTTAGGAGGGGTTGCACAATGTTCCCATTGATTATAATTTAAAACATTTCTAGGTTGTGCAGATCTATGTAGAAAATGGTTACCATAGTGGTTATAACAGTACATACTATCATAATTTGTCGAACCCTGCAAATAATCATGTTTGGTAAATTTAGCAGACATCACTAAGTCAGACATCATATTATTTATACTTTCAAAGTCCCAATCATCAGCAAATGAGCTTGGTTTTACAAAGTCACTCAACGAGATCTTAATTTGGTGTGGATATTTCAGGATTTCAACCGGACCATAAATTTCGTAGTCAGTGTTGTCCCATGCTACCCCACCCGGTATAGGATTGGCTGTGAAGTTGACTGAAGAAAGTTCTCTTTTCTCGACGTGTGAAGATGTGTGTGGTTTGAGGATCAAGTTGATTTTCTGACTTGCTGTGTCCATTTTAGCATATTTTCCCTCAATGAAGCGTCCCAAAGTTAGTACCATGATGAGCCAAAGTATGAGGATAAATGCACCAAAACCCACCCAAAATTCAATCCATGGAGAAATCAGATATGTTTCTTTCAGTTGTTTCAAAAGTACTTTAACTTTTTCTTTAAAGGTTTTTGTTGATGGCTGTGTTTTTAATTCAGTGAAGCCTTCAGAGGAATCATCGAAGTTTATGAAGTAGCCAGATGCAGTTCTGTCAATTGTTCCAATTGTTTCAGGATTACTGTTTCTTGCATAGTCGTTTGTTACTTCAGTATAGATTGGTGTGTCTCTGCTAAATGTTTTTATTTGGGTTTTCAGAGGTCTAAGTCCCATTGCATTTTTGCATAGTCCTTGTTGTAGTTCTGTAGGCGTTTCGAATGTGATTAGCCTCTTAGATTGAACCTCTGTGTTTGTAGCAAATCTTGGTGTTCTACTACTTATCGGGAGTCCACTTGGCCTACTATTTGTTATCGGCCACATGATTGTGGTTTTACCAGGTCGATGGATACAACTCGGTTCTCCTTTTTACCAGCAAGCGGCGGTAGTACAACTGATCTTGTCCCGTTGATTGACAAGACAGGAACTGCTTTTCTGTAAGAAGGCCCAAATTCCTTCTTTACCGCGATCTTTTCTCTGACTAGATCCCCGACTTTTGGAATCCAGACAGGTCTTGCTGGGACAGGTGGTGGTTCTTCAGTGGTTGTTGGCTGCTGTTTCAACTTTATGTTGCTCAGGTCTTTTCTTGTTTCGTTTAAGTCCTGCAAAATAGCCAAACGATCTTTGATATCAAAGCATTTTTCCTTCACCACTGAAGTCTGACTGTCGAGGTCTAAGACTAACATCCTAGTTCCAAATAATAATTCGTACGGACTGAATCCCTTCAGAGAATTTCTTGGCAGGTTATTTAGACTACGTTGGACACTTATTAGATGTTTGACCCACCCAGCTCCCGAACCTAATATCCTTTCTGTTATAGATAGCTTTATGCCTTGGTTTTTTCTTTACACCATCCCGTATCCCTCAGGAAGGAAGTGAGAAGAGTCCCGCTGTGCTATGCTCATTTGGCCATGTTTCCCCTCAGGCTGGAGGGCAAGAGTGAAAACAATGGTCAAACGTAGCATGCTTCTAGCGTATATGCCATTTAGACTCGCAAATCTTTGTATAACAGTCCAGACGTCAGCCGAGTGCTGGTGACCTACATTATAAGTGGGAACTAGCCTGTATATGTTAATCGGACGCTTTGCTTTTTACTGTTGATTTTTTCTGGAGTGAAACGACACGGTATTACACCGTTTCTCTCACCACTGCGATTTCTGTTACAGTTTGGGCAGTTCTTTACAAACATGGTATGATGCAGGCTCATTCCTGGCCACCAGTACCTTGATTGTAATTCTTCCAAGAATCTTTTAGTTTGAGGTGTCTGAGACCCTCGCCCATATGTGCGTCTGCTATTAACAAGGTTCTCCTGTCCATGTTTGGAATCACTCTATCCCCCACTCCAGGGATTCGAGCAAAAGGGACGGAGTTTGCATCGATTATGTATGTATAATTGAGTGGATAGTTGATCGGTAGCGCTGAGCAGTCACCTTTTGATGACGTTTTCACCGCCAGCACTGTTTCACCGTCAATATACTTCACTGTACGCTTTTTTTGAGCTACGGAAGCCGATTTAGTTGCTACCGCTGTGGCTGTCTCAGCCAATGAATTCCCTGCAACGTGAACGCCATCACGTTGATGACTCAGTGAGTGTGTCACGTGAGTCTTTGGTAGTTCTTTTTGTAAAAGAGCTATTTGTTCCCAAAGCAGTTTCTGCTTTATTGTTGCATCTGTGTCATCTTTGTAACCGTTTTGAATCCATGTCTGCAAATCGTTGTTATATGATTTGACGCAGTAATATGAATCGGACACTATAAGTGTCGGGAATTCGCGATCCGCATTATCTAGCGCCATTTTCAATGCTATTATTTCAGTCTGTTGTTCTGAATTAGTTTCTACTGAGTGTGTTTTTGTTAATAGAGGTCTTAGTTTACCTCCGCGCCACACTTCTTTTGTAATCTCACATGTTGGGTTGTATGCTTGTTCTCCCCAAACGGAGGGTTGAGCATGTCCGTCTGTATAGATTACACAAGCGTATTGTCGTAAGGGCAGAATGTCGATAGGCAGAGGGAATGTTCTTTCATATTCTAGATTTTTCAATTCCTTTAGTTCTGGATCAAAGTAGTAGTATACTTTGTCCGTTGTAATTGAATTCACCCATTGTATCCATTCCGGATTCAATGTTGTTGTTGGTAAATTACACGGTGTTGTTAATGCCTCAAAGGCTGATTCTGCTGTTCTGACTGTGATGTGTCTACCGTCCGCTTGACCTTTTTCTCTAGCTATTGCGGTTTGAACTGCATGAACAATGTTTTCTTTAATGCTGAATTTCTTTTCAGCTTCTGTGTACAAGTGTGATTTGAATGCAATTGGTACCTTTTCTCCCTCATTAGAGGTCAGGTATGTGAATCCGCATCTTCCTGGGATGACTCGAATCACAAGATTGCGTGTGTTATCACGTGTTTCTAATTTTGTTTTAATTAACATGTCTGTTTGTAAGGATCTCAAAATTTCTGTGTGTATTTGAGTCCAATTGGTTCTTTTAAAATCTGGTTTTATTAGATCATAAAGGGGTTTGACCCTTTCTGCGTAATTTGCAATGTATGTTCTTCCGAAATTTAGGAAGCCTAGAATTGACTGTAGGTTTTTTAGTGTTCTAGGTGCTTGGAGTACGGCACATTTCTCTAGGAAATTGTCAGCCAGGCTTTTGCCTTCACTTGATAATTCGTATCCTAAGAACAGGACAGTTAGATGGGCAATTCTAGATTTTTTAAAGTTGAATTTGTAACCCTCTGCTGCGAACCCAAGTATTATGGTGTTCACTCTCTTCAAGTGAGTATCCAAGTCATCATCTGTTAGGTATATGTCGTCGACATAAGATAATGCTTCGTCATCATATGTTTGTAGTAATTCTGTTACTCTCGCTGAGAATACCCCTGGGCTATTCTTGTATCCCTGGGCTAACCGACAGAATTGTTTTTGAGTGCCATTTATTGAGAACGCAGACAAATATCTGCTCTCTGGTGCTATATTTTGACAAAAGAATCCATTAGAGATGTCTAATGTTGTTTTGTATTTTTTGCGCACTATGTTATTCATTAGTGCAGCACTATGCGAGTTCTGCACTGCAAAAGTTTTGCAACATGAGTTAAGGTGTCGGTAATCCAAAACTAGACGATATGAATTGTCTGGTTTGGAGACCGTAAACAAAGGGTTGTTCATTTGTGTGGTGCAAGTTTCAATCACCCCCTGGTATTCTAATTCATCTAGGATTTCTTTTACCTGTTTTTTAGCTTCTTGCTTGATTGGATACTGCCTTTGTGCAGTAGGTTGTGATTTTAACTGGATTTTGTGAGGCGGAGAGTCCTCATCCCATCCTACATGATTTTTATATAAAGCAGGAGCTTGAGCTACTGCCCACTTTCTTGCAAGTGTATATTTTTTATGAATTGGAATATGATTTGAGAAGGCAGGCATAATTATTTCTTCGCCATGTGGGCACTCCCTGACAAACTCTGGTGGCCAATCTTTTTCAGCTAGAAGGATGTCATAGCCCTTGGAGAGATTATCCCAAAAAGGCCCCTTATTTTTCTAGTCTTATCCCCTTCTATACCTAAAGTTATTTCATATATTTTGTGAGGTTTGCTAACTCTGGTGTCTGCAGTTTCCACTTGAAGATATTCATTCGTGTCCACTGTCTCCAGATGATTCATAAGGACTTTGCGAGCTATGCTCACCTCTGCTGCGCTGTCTAGCATTGTCTGAGCCCATTCTCCGTTTTTCAGTTGTGTCCTCAGTATTCTCGGCATTGTTAACTACCTTGATACTGGCTACCTTCTTTTTTGGAAATTGTAGTTTCTTTTTTAGATGAGCAGGTTCCTTGTCTTTGGACTTGGCGTGCTCTTCTCTTTGTTCTGATCGTCCTCTTCTTTCCGATTTCTGCGAGGAAGTCTGAAAAGATTGAGAGGGACGCGTATCAAAATCTTGATATCTATCAGGCTTCTTTATATTATCCCTATTTCTAAGGTTATATCTTTTCCCAGAGGGGTCACTTTGGGGTGACCTGTGTCTTTGGTTCGGAGATTTCTCTCTCCGCCGAGGAGACCTTCCTCTGGACTGGAATTTCTTTTCTTTAGGATTGGATTGTTTGTTTCCATCCCAGCTCTTTTTTTGTGATGTTGAATTATTATTGAAAAATATTTTTTCAGGACTTTCAATCAGTTGTGGTTTTACTGGTATTCCACCTAAACTATCTCTACCTAGTTCTTCATAGGATTTTTCTATAATTCTGGCAATTTCAGCTGGTTGGTCTGCTATATCTGTCTCCTTTAACCTCTGGCGGATCGCCACGTTTGCTGCTTCTCCCTTTATGTTGGCTAATAATATAGCCGAGAGCTGCTTGAAGTCTTGTAGTAATTTCATACCAAGAGTTAAAGCGGGTTCTGGACCGTATTCGTCTTGAATTTGTTTTAGCACATCTGGTATTACCGAAATGGATGGAACACCGTGCGTTTTTGTGTAGATGGAAGCAAAGACTGTACCCCAAGTGTCACAGTCCTCCACGTGTGGTGCGATTCCCATTGGAAGACAGATAGTCAGAATCCTGTGTTTTTCTAACGGGGTGGTGTCTGGAAACACCGCCTCTATTTGGGTGATTTTTTGTGCTAACCAGAATGGTATTTGTTCCCGTTTAGCTGGTACTTTACCTAGGCAGGACTGTATGTTCTGTGGTGTAATTTTATTTATGTTCCCCTGATGAGGGGTCAGCTGTGGAATTTTAATTGCTGGTTGGATTGTTGAAGTCCGCATTACATATTGGACTAATTGTCTATGTACTTTTATTAATTGTTTTAGCTGTGTTAAAAGCTCTGGTGCAGGCATTCTTTCAATGTCTGGATGTGGTGTGTATCCGGCTAGGACCGGCCACGTTGCTCCTGGTCTACCTAATGGACCGAGCCTGGTGATGTGATTATTATGTTTTAGGGCGCCATTAAACAAGAGCAGGTGCTCTTGAAATTCAAGTGGTACTTCCACCTCCTCGAAAGGAGTGTATTCATTAGGAGGATCCTCTGTTTTGTAATAGTGGAAGTGCTTTGTTACAGCGTTCGCTGCTGGAAAGTGTATCCATGAATAGAATACCTCTGTCTGCCGATATTCGTGTGCCTCAATTACGAATATGACTGTGCCACCTCTAGGTGTCAGTCCATTTTCTATAAGTTTTAAAGTTATAGATTTTCTTACGTTGACCGGGATGAGTATTATATCCGGGTCTGCGTCTTGCATAGTATTATCAGCCGCTACTAGTTCAGCTGCTAATCTAGCTGTCTCTCTTTCTTCATCACTGTCTACCATTTTACCGACAGGAAGGTTATTTTGTTTGTTTGCAGATCAGGTTCTTATGGAAACAAAGATTAGATGCACAATATTTTGGAACAGTGTATCCTTCAACGTTGACTAAACCAAGAACCATACATAGGAGTTTCCTCCTGCGAGGTCTGGCGGATATTACCTTTCACCCACTCCAGACGTCTTTGGAGTATTATGGGAAAAAAGGGGTCTGAGTGAAAAAGCACGACTGAGTTACTCTAAATGTCTTACGTTAGTTTTATCGCCCATCCAAACACGTTGGGCGCCATGTAGTGTAGTTCCTATTATCCCAATAGGCTCTGCGCATTGGAATAATACCTTCAATAGTATAGGCCTAGACCAGACGTTAACTAGGTCTTCTATTGTCGATATTAGACTTAAAGTTTTGGGTTTGCCAGCTAGCTCAGAGTTCACTAGAAACTTTCTCGAATAGGCAAGGAGGAGTTGAACCTCCCTGGATAGACAAGAAGGGATTTAGTTTCTGACAACCATAGAACATGACAACTTTGCTCTCCCCTAATCAAGAGTGTATCTCTAGAGTCGTGTGAAAACAAAAGACGACTTATTTTACTCAGTCAGTACGTGCATTCTTAGTCTCACCAGATTGTAGAGAAAAGGAAGAGACGGGCGTGTTCAATAAAAGATGTTATTTATTGATCAGTCTCTTTTCTCATACAAGAGAAATGGATCGATATTATTGCAATACTTATGGTTAAGTAAAGTGCATACATTAAAAGCAGAAGTATAAAATAATACTGTAAAAACATTGATATGGTTTCTAAGCCATATGATGGTTTAAAATGGATAAAATAGATACATACACATATACATTTGACTAATCGTACTCAACTGGTGTTTCTAACTACGCCTACCCCAGATGTACCTGACCTAAGCCTAATACGTGGGCGGGAGTAGAAAGTAGCAGTTTAAGTTAAGTTTGTTTTGCCAAGTGACTGACTCAAGAATTCTCTGTGAGGGGTTATTCAGTTCTGTACCTGGAGTCTAGGATGAATGAGGGATGGTATCTCTCGTCTCTGGTCTCGATATTCCAGGCTGCCTGCGAGGGCTACCCGGAAGCGCCGGAGCTGGATTTCTCGGCAGGAGAAAGCAGCGTCTCGTTCTCAGCGCGTCAGGAAGGCGGGGCTGCGCCAGCGGGGTCTGCTCTGCTCTGGGCTTCGGCAAGTCTGGCTGCTCCGATCTCGTCACCACCGCGTGTGTTTGCATAGGGCAATATCGGTAATATTTATACCTTTAAGGTGCCGAGATTGACGTAAGGATGGACATAGATACGTCAATAAGGATGTCATACGACCTGGTCGTTACCACATTCTTTTGCTGAAGTTCTCGGTGAAATCAAAACAATGGCCGCAGGGTTTTTCCCAGGTCTGTCATAGGTTTGATTTGTTTTGAGAACTCCGTATGCCTTATCAGGGGCTGGAGGAATATCGCTTGTCTAATTAGATGGCAAGCGTTATGACCTAATCAGATAACACGTTCCCATCCTTAGGCCACTTGTAACAAAACAACAGTCGAGTAGACAATTAAGATCAAACACCCTTTCCCTTGCAAACGTTCCAAGAATCAGGAAGTCCAGAACAGGCGGCCGCCTGTTCTCGTACAATGCCCCCAGACTATGGAATGCCCTTCCTCTCTCCCTGAGGCAAGAACACAATCACCTCAGGTTCAGGAAACAACTAAAGACTCTACTCTTCCCATGAGCCCTCCATCCTGTCTCCTCACCCCACAGGACAGTGGTCACTAGCGCTGGGATGCCCTAGGGTAGCTATGCGCTCTATAAAACCCAAAATCAAATCAAATCAAATCAAATCTGTGCCGTAGTGTGGCTTAATCAGATAACGGTTCCTGCATCATGGGGGCTTTCTGCATCACGGGATGGCTGCTAGTTAACTTGTTAACCAGAATAGGGTCAGGAATAGGGGGATCGATACAGAACCTATAGGAATACATCACAGCAGAAGTAGAAGGCAAAGGAGTCTGAGGCAAAGCTGGTAGAAAAGCTGGCGACCCTAGAGCGGGTTGCGCAGGAGGAGGTAAAACCATCTGTGGAGTACCAGGTGGCTGAGCAACAGCAGGAGGTTGAACAACAAAGGGTGGAACAACCGGGGGTAATAGAGGTGCAGTAGCACCCTGCACATAAGGAGGTGGCAATCTCAGTAAGTGAGAGATCAAAGGATCTTTTTCAAGATCTTCAATCGCTTTCGGAGGAGGAGACAGCAAGGCAACATTTATCTATGGCCATACAACGCTGCCTATCTAGAACTTCACTCGCTCGCTCCTCTCCATCATTCCTATACTGCCTAGCAGCTTGTAGTACTGACATTATCTTTCCTATCTCTCTTAGCTTGTTTAATTTCTTTCTGTTTGGCTTCCTTTCGCCAAAGGCGGAAAGAGTCAAACATTGCCGGCCGGGCTTTCTTCTTAAATAACGCAACTTCCAGATTATCTAAAATATTTGATTCGAAACTACCATGTTGGGGCCATCGTAAGACAACATCTTTTCTAGTATAGCGGATCCATACTTCGTTATAAGTAATAGGACCCGCTCCGTGTTTTGAATAGAGCTCATAAGTCGGAGTTCCACCCGGAGGTATCGGACACGAATTCTCTAGTCGGGAATCCTTGTTGCAACCACAACTAAACCATTTTCTAAGTTTGCTAAGACCAGGCATCTTATAGCTCACTAATCTAGCTTCCAACTTCAAGGGGTTATCGACTATCGATACTCTCGCAAATATACGAGCCCCTCGGCTTCGATTACTGCAGTGACCGAATCAACCCAATACCAAGAACCAAACAAAGATCGTGGGAGCGACCCACTTATACTTAACCAAAATATCTGTCACGCCACCAGAAGACCGTCTATCTTCTCGCTCTACAAAGGATCTATCGAGGGTCCAAGACAGGGCGACAGTCAGGGCAGCAGTCCTTCGTAGACGTCGGAAAGCGGGAAGCCTCGCAGAAAACACCTTCGGTCCACGTCGACATGCAGGGGTCGATGAAGTGGCGGCCTTCCTCCAGAATTTCCTCACGTGGCTCCTCACGATCCTCGGGCTTGGACCAGTACCGCTGAAGTCACCCCACATTGGGCGCCAACTGAAGAACCGGGTCTTTTTCAGAACCGGCGGTGCCAGGGACACACCCGATGTCTTCGGATTCACCTGTCTTGGCAAACAGAGACACGGAATACTTCTAGGTGGCGTCAGAGATCAAATTTATTAGCTGCAGCTAGTAACAGTGAACCAAGCAAAACAACACGGTGTACAACTCCGGAACCTGCTCAATTTGTGTAGAGCAAGACATCTTCTTTTATGCAAAGTTTCAACCCATTACGAATGCACACCCATTGCGGCAAATTCTGACCAAAAGAAACACATTTCTATACATTATCACATTCCAAAAAGCTCACTTTACATTGTACCAACCCCACAATTTAATTATTAGGACTGTCCCAAAATCGATTACCAAAAGCCGGACAAACCCATAATTGAAAGCACTACCCATGTAATGAAAAGACATAAAGGAAAGAGCAATTCAGATGTAGAGTAGGATAAGATATGGGCAAGAAACTAAAGGCTAACGATATCCTGAACAATGATTGGATTTCCAGATTACTATCAGCTAACGAAACTAGTTTCGTGGAAGGGTCAATTTCAGGTGAAGGGGTCAGCATCTTGCAGTTCACTCGCAAGTCGAAAAGGCCCACGTGAAATCGTACATGAACAACGAGGCCCATGCAACTTCGTTCGTTCGTTCGTTTACTACTACGGCCTACGTGAGGGCAACACAAAATGGCGTCTCGGACAACGCAAAACAAAATGGCGTCCGGTCCCAAAAACTCAAGGAACCTCAACCATGTACATGTTCCATCAGTTTTTACCAAGTTTATTTTATTCAGTGTGAGTTAGGCCTAAATGGCCCGCTGAAATAGTCTGCCGAACCATCAACAATTTTCATCTGTGCACAGCAAGTGAAGTAATTGTTAGGAAAAACTGTCTCTGTGAAATAGGTCCGAGAAGCAGAAGAGGACAAGCCCTCAGCTGTTTGTTTTGGTTCTCCCAGAGAACTATCATGTGCTAATAAAACGTCCATCACTGATTGAGCCACCACGATTTGCAGCCACACCATTCAATGAAAGATGTCGTAGACCTCCTACCTGTCTTAATTATTATTGTTGTTGTCTCCCATACACTAAGCTTCATTTTTGTGATTTATTTATTTATTTACTTTTTCTCTGTAAAGGAGGAAGTTGTGTTGTATATTAGTTCTTCATGTAACATGGCTGACTATCCTTCCTTTGTGTCCTTACCTCCTCAGCCTCCCAGAATACCTGTCAGTGTTCTAACTTATACTAGAGGGTTCCACTCTTGTCAGTTGATGGTCTGGTCGGCTGGCAAGGTGTGCGCTCAGCTGTGTCTACAATAAACTTTCATGTAACTAACTAGAAGCGTCTTGAGACTTATTTACAACATTTTCTATGTCTCTTCTCTCTCTCTCTCAATCGCCTTCTCTTTCTTTGTTTCCATCTCACTGTCTTGCTCCTTCTAGCCGTTTTCAGCTACGCCTCCCTCTGATCCTCTTAACTCTCTTTTTTCTTCTGTCCTTTGCTCTCTCTCTTTCTCTGTTCCTCTCTCATACTCCTACTCCCTCAATACCTCGTCTAGCTCTCTTCCTTCCTCTGGTTGTCTCTCTTGCCCCCTCTCTCGGCGGTTCCCCTTCTTCCTTCCTCTATTTTTCACTTTCACTTTTTCTCTCTTTTTTTCCTCCTTATCTCTCCCTCTCTTCCTCCTTATATCGCCCTCTTTCTCCTTTTCACTCTCTCTCTTTTCTTCCCTCTCTGCTTAAGCATAGGGAAGGGGAGGCCCGGTTGGTTATCTGCCTTTCCTCGCGGAACCCGTATCAGGCGTTTAACACTCAGATTTGCTTTATCTACAATAGTTTATAAACCTTTTACTGGGAGTTGAACATGCATTTCACGTTCGCCATTTTGTGGTTCCGTGTTTTAAATACTAACAATCTTTCAAATGGGAATTCCTCCCTGACCCTGGAAAGATCTGGGCTTAAGTGATTTTACTACAAAGGTTCAAGAATTAAAGTTTTCATCTCCTCGTAAAATACCATTTGGCTAAAAAAAGGGACCTGCCATTTGGACAGATTTAAAAGTCTTCCCTTTCTTGGCAAATCTGTTTATTGCTGTCAAACTTTATAGCTCTCAAAATGATAAAGAAGAAGCCCTATAAATAAAGCTGCGTTTGTTTAATGTCCAGAGTCTCTGGGACACCGCCAGCACGATGATTTATCTTGGTTACAGTCATCTTTTCAGCTCAGCGCCCCTATTACGAGCCAGGTCAAGCGTGGCAAGAAATAGTGTGATCAAGAATTGGCACAAAGCACACTGGCAGCTTGTGCATGGAGAAGGCTATATTTATACGTGCAGATATATTCATGGGTATTCTTTTAGTTGTATCAGTGCCAACCTCTTAATGCCAACTCAAGTAAATCTGATATTGACCTTTGGCTACTTTCCTATGAATTGTTTTGGAGTGTCAAGCATTTGTATAGCACTTCATACCCCTGACACAGCCTCAAAGCACTTCCGAGTGGTCGAGTAGGAGGCTATTCTGTGTGCTGTGCGTGCCCTGTAATGTGGGGTGTTTATAGCGGGGGCCTTATCGAAGGCGCTCTAACATTCTTTGTGAGGTTCAAAGTGTTGTTCCAAAAGTGTGGCGGTAAACTAATGGCCGCTCTTCAGTGTGGCGGGAAATCGAGAGATCAGAGGTGTAACGCACCCCTTGGAGTTCCTTCGGCGCCCGGAAGTGGGGGGGGGGGGCTTTAGGGGACCCCCACCCCTTCACAGGGCCCCATTCTGTGCAAGGTCAATGAATATCTATGAGACGTGAAAGACTCAGGGGCCCTCATCACTTTCTGCAGGGGGACCCAAATATTTTTTAAGGCACTGGAGAGATCTCAGAGGGATACAGCGTCAGTTGAGGATTCTTGCCACCTCCGAGTGAGATTCTAATCTGTTTCTTACCCTGTCCGTAGGCTGCTGCAACAGTTTGCCCATTTTATTCAGAGCCAGGAATATTCAAATATAAGGACTTTCTGTACAGTAAATGCTGTAATTAAACAACCAGCATTGAATGTAAATAGATGACAATGGCAGCAAAGCCTGCTCTAAATACTGCTCTAGCGGAGTGCACCACAGCCTTACTTCTTTAGCATTATAGCCTACTGCCAATGTCTTCAGAGGTCTGTTATAGGTCCTCTTTCCGAGGTATAGGCCTCTGCTGCAGGCGAGGGACTATAACATGGAAGATGGCCTTTATCAACTGGAATAGCTTGTTTGAGAACTGCTATTAAGCTATTAGGACATGCCAGCTAAGAAAGGTAGGAGAGTCAAGCATTGGAATGTTGGAGCAGAGGCATAGTCCAGCAATGAGACCCATAGTAGAATGTTCAGGACAGGACAGCCAACCAGAATGCTTCCTTTTTGGGCAGTAACTATTGTTGTAGGCCCACTCCTGATGAAATATGTAGCTGCCAGCTTCCTCTCCCTGTGGCATGCCCTGTCCTAGTTGCATCAGGTATGACCCCATGTCTTGGTTGGGACTTCCCCGCCCATCCACTGTCAGCTTGCATTAGGTCTACTGCAGTGTAATTTAGACTATCTCTGGGCGCATATGTAACCAGGGAAGTCAACCTTTTTTTAAGAGCAAATCTTTTGCAAGCAAAATACTTCTCCCTGACCTCAAGGTTTTCTTCAGAAGTACTCTTTCAATGACTCCAACCAAATGTGAGTCCTCCAAATCATCTTAGAATGCGTACCACTTCACATTCTCTTTAGGAAACACCCCAGGTCATTGGACCAGATGTGTATGAATCCTTTTTTTTTTCTTTTTTCTCTTTTTTTTCACATTTTTCCATTCCATAATTCATTTCTCTGGTACAAAAATGTAACTATTAAAATCAAATTATTATCTGACTAAAGACTCCTTAACCATACATCACAATATTTTCATACATTCCTATTCAATGATGTGATCCTTTCTCAATTCTTTGTACTGCCTATCTACATTTTTACTTTCTTTCTTTATAACATTTCCTATATTCTCCAGTGATCATGATTTTTCATAGTCTAGTTATTAAAAACATGTGGGGCCTCGTTTGGATGTCGGTCGGAAAGCCTCCTACCGCAGGTCAGAGATTTTTTTGACCGACATCCAAGGTTTAAACTCTGACCATCTTATACAAAGAGGGCGGTTGAAGTTTAAAGCGGCTGGTCAAACCGACTGGCTTCCGACGGGCTCAAGGAGCCCGTCCGGCAGTCGTAAGCCGCACATAGTCTCTTACGGACGGCGTTTCCGTCCTCGGGATTATGATGTTGGTTTCCAAAAGGCTTTCCATCATGGAAAGTCTGTTGGAAAGTGACTTTGGGGGCGCTGCTTCCCTCTGCGGGCTCCGGTTGTTGGCCTGGGGGGTACCCCACTGTAATCCCTACACCGTGTGGCAGGCACTGTGAGGTTTTTTCACTCACGGTGCCTGCCAAACGGTGTAGGGATTTACAGCAACTCACATTTCTCTATGGGAGTTTGAGCTGTGGCCGGTTTCTGACCACCGCACAAGCTCCCATAGGGAAATGGGAGTTTGCGACAGCACCATGGGGCCGTATGATCTCGGGCAGAAAGCCTATGACCGACAGTTGGATTCCCCTAGACCGTGTCGGCACCCATCCGCCCGACTCAGTCGGAATCCAATCCGCCTGACCAATTACTATGTTTGCAGTCAGAAGGGAAACCGTTCTGACATTCGGAATTGGTTCTGACCGGCTCTAGGAGAATCCTAGTCTATCAGAGCTGATTTGTACAGGTCTACGAACAGCGTTTCCGACTGACCAATTACCATGTTGGATTCTGACAGCCTTTCTGACTCCATCTGTTCGACACAAAAAGGCTGTCGAAAACAAACTTTGGGGGCTCCTAGTCGGTCAGCCATTCATCCTGAAGCCTCCAGTTAGGGGCCGCGGGGGTGCCCAAGGAACCTCCCTTTAAAACCATGCACCTTGTGGCAGGCACCTTGGGGTGCCCGAGACAGGGTGCAAGGTTTTCCGCTAACACCCATTTTCCCCATAGGAGCCAGTGTCATCAGTCGGAACACGGGCTCCCATAGGAGTCAATGAGAGATCGACCAAACGTTTTTCGGAGACATCGTAATCGGTCACGCAGAACCGGTGAGCGTGAATCAGTCGGATTCTGAATCCAAGACGGTATCAGGCGGAACCTTTCCACCCAACATCGTAATTTATGCCCTATGTACAGTCACATCGTAATTGCGGTTTTGAGCTGCCGACCAGAGATCTGTGGGCTGCGGACCCGCACAGATGTCACCAACATCATAATCAGGCCTGTTGTCTTTATGTTTCGGCTTTGTTGATTCTTTCTCAACACTTTATCTCAGGATGAAGCATATTTGATATAACAGTTGTCACTTACTGTGAGAGGACACTATTACTATAAACACAGATATAGCAATCTGTGTATTTCTCAAACAATTTAAATCTTCAAATCATATTACATTGTGCCATATTATATGATCAAAATCGTTATGTAGGGATATATGACGGTACCACGCGTACTTTTACAACGCGTACCGTTACAACGCTACTTTTACCACGCAAGTCGTTACAACGACTTGCGTGGAGGGGCGCTGGATAGTAAATTTTTTAATTTACTATTCCAACTCCAGTCCCCGTGGACTCTAGGGAAAGGAGTTGGATAGTAAATTAATATATTTACTATCCTGGATATTTACTATCCTGGAGCGCCCCCCAGCGCAAGTCGTTGTATCGACTTGCGTGGTAAAAGTAGCGTGGTAACGGTACCGCGTTGTAAAAAATGCGTGGTTACCGTTGTATACCGTTATGTAGTAGATCATAAATACTGTTTTCCATTTATTAGAAAGAGAGGTAGTGATTTAAGATATGCCATGCAAAAATAATCTCACTTTTCCTCTTCTCTATAAATAGGAAGGCACACTCCATTAATTAGACATAATCATTGTGTTCTAAAATTAATAACGTCCGAAATGGGGGATTGCTAGATATTTGGCATTCACATTCAAAGGTAACAAAAATTATATATTATGGGCCCTATTTACATGAAACTAACGCAACAGGGTGCCAAAAGTCATTTTGATGCGCCGCGCTGCATTCATTTCAAAGCACAGGGATGCAACATATTTAGAACAATATGTTGCATCTCTGTGCTTTTCCCTGCACTAGCGCACAAACTGCTGCTATGCACCGTCAGAGGCACCCTTGCATCATGGTGCAAGGATGCCTGCCTCATGAGGAGATTGTTTTTGTGAAGGAAGGGGCACCTTCCTGCAAAAAAACAATCAATTGAGGTGATTTCCTCTTCCAATGCATGTTGTAGAATGCAGCACGCATTGAAAGAGGAAAGAAACAGGGAGGAATTAAAACATTTCTCTTCGTTGCGCCTCACTATACCACCCCTGGGGTGGCATTGCATTCTTGCTCATTTCCAGATTTATGATTGCTCGTAAATTTGGAAATGCATCAGTGGTCAGGGGTGTTGCGTGGGAACACCCACAGCAACACCTATGTCACGCCCCTAACACGCAAAGTGTTGCGTGAAAAAGGGCGATATTAACAAGCATACGTAAAGCCACGCAGGGTGGCTTTAAGTGTGCTTGTCAATATCACGCAGCAGCTTACGCCACAGGTGCGTCACGCAACGTGGTGCACCAGCTGTGCAAGGGGCTTTTAAATAAGCCCCTATGTATGTGTTGTTTGTGTATGTCTGAAAGCCCATTTCTAATTTCCTTTTTACAAGCTAATTGTGATGCATCTAATCGCCTGTAATACAGAAATAAAATAGCCTAAGTTATAACAGTTGAGTTTTGATGTCAGAACGCCTGCTGCTAGAACTAGCACCCAGAATGAAAGGCAGGTCAGTGAACATAATTAAAACTGTGGTATAAGCGAGGAAAACAACCGCCTTATCTTTCTTCTGATATGTTTGTTTTTTCCAACAAAAACAAAGCGACCAAGACAAAGCAGATGTTTATTTTGCTACACACCTTTAATTAGTATAGGAAAGATAGAATCTATCCATTTTCAACACAATCTGAGCCACTGCATTTTTTTAATCTGATGTGCAAGAAAATGATCCTAATATCTTTTGGAAAAAATGCTTACTGTTTTTTGGTGTGTTTAATTTCATAGTATATATTTTGCTTTTATTCTTTGTGTCTACAATAAACATGAACGAGCTAGACGCTATAATACACTAATTTACAATGGAATGGCAGAGCGCGGTGTTAAGCTAAAATTGCTAATGCTGCACTCCGCTATTCTGAAAACGCAGGAATGCGTCATATTTACTATGATATGGTGCACCCCTTCGTTTTCCCTAGCGCTGGCTCTGAACTCAGCTGCCCACTGAGAACGCAAGCATCCTTGCACCATAGTGCAAGGGTGCCCGCGTTGAGGGAATGATTGTTTATGTGCAGGAAGGTGTGCTTTCCTGCACATAAACAATCACTGATGGTGATTTGTAACTCCTAAGTGTGCTGCATTGTGCAGCACACCAAGAAGTTGCAAATCGTCATTTTTGTAATGATTGTCTATGTGCAGAAGGGACACCTTCCTGCACATAAACAACCATTCATGGCGATGGTCTGTTTCTATGTGTGCTGCACAATGCAGCACACATAGAAACAGCAAAAACCAGGAGAAATTAATAATTTCTCCTCATTTCGCTATGTTAAGACCAGGTTATTTTTGGTCTTAACGTTGATGCTGCCCATATTTACGCCACCCTTGTAAATAGGGAGCAGTGTCAAAATCAGTGGGTGTTGCTGCAGAACGCCCACCACAACACCCGTTGCCCACCCCTTTCATGCTAAGTGTAGCATGAAAGGGGGCCTTATTTACAAGGCAGTGTTAAGTCATGTTAAGTGGCTTAATGCCGCCTTGTAAATAAGGCAAAGGGTTTATCGCCACACAAACATCATAAAAGTGACTTTCCTGTGGCAATAAATTCTTGTAAATATGCCCCTATGAATTTAATTGTTTTGCAAGAAGGATGATGATCTTTTAAAGGAACTCGGCCTTTGTTCCTCTGTATGGTCATGGTACTTTTTGGTGACTTGCAATATCAATATAATGTACAGCACAGGATACTTTTCCAATATACATACAAGATCACAGCTTACACTATGGTCTATCATCAAGTCCAAAGAAAAAGGATCTCCCGTTTTCTTAAATTGAAATCACCTGCTAATTACTCAAAAACATTCTAAAGATCAAATGCTTTCTGTCCTTAGAAGGTATAATAAAGAACAGATAAACTCAATGAATGACAGGCATTGATTTAATTGTAATCAAGCTCAATTTTAAGTGTCAGCATACTTATTTTTTCTGATAACTTCAATCTATCCTGGGCCATTACAAAAATCTATTTTGTAGTTCTAAGCTTCAGAGTGACTTCAACGAGAAATGAGATCTCTCATCATTCAGTTTAGTGTTTTACC
Source organism: Lissotriton helveticus (assembly GCF_964261635.1). Taxonomy (NCBI): domain Eukaryota; kingdom Metazoa; phylum Chordata; class Amphibia; order Caudata; family Salamandridae; genus Lissotriton; species Lissotriton helveticus. The sequence continues at coordinate 1,130,808,482 of NC_136059.1, read as the reverse complement.
TTGACTTTTGTTTCCTCGATAACAAGTTTGGGAGTCTGTTGCTCAAGCTATTTACATGCATTTTCAATGTGTCACTGATGTCACCAATGCTGTATTCCTTTTCCTGTTGTCTGGCACACGCTGAACCAGTGTTATCTTACTGTATCTCACTGACCATACTAACTAAGTGTATTAAGTATATAAAATGATAGTCTTTACTTGGTGGTAAAGTGATATTTCTTTCACTTCTGAATTTTTACATACACTTTATATTAATAGAATACATGAAATGCAAATTTTGTGATGAAATAGTGTAATCACTGGATTTTTTCTCTCTGTGTATGAATCCATTTTGATAGACTATTGACCAGTGAAGATCACATAAGGAACCGTAGTCAGATCAAAGATTTATGAGAAGCACTGTAGCATGAATGAGCACCATGTGGTGGTGTTCATGTAAACCTGGAACAAGCAGTACTTGCTTCTTAACATATGTGGAGCATATTCTAGTGATGGATTCCATTTGAGCTGTGTTTGGGGAGCATTTTTAAAGGATTTACCCATTCTCTCCTGTGTCTCTTTACCTAAGTGTTCGCAAACATGTGGAGGTGGAATTCGAAGAAGGGATGTTCTTTGCAAACAACGCCTGGCTGACGGAAGCTTCCTTGAGCTGCCAAAGATCTTCTGTTCTTCTTTGATGCCCATCTCTCAAGAGCAGTGCAAGAAGACAGACTGCCCAGCAGAGTGGCAGTTTTCTGATTGGTCACAGGTATATTCTATGTATGCATTACTGTTTTATTGCCAACTTTTTGGGGAAGTGTTAAACAGATATTAGAAGGTTGTTTTGCATAAGTGTGCAAGGATGTCGTTTATTAGATGTCTGGAGAGATCATTAGCAAGGTGTCTTACCTTTTGAGAAGGGACCCCATAATTCTCTTACACCTTTATCACCTGAACATTTACCCACTCTAAGTTGAGTACTCACCCGCTCACACAGGAGAGGGTCTTTCCAGTTCAGGATGTTTTATAGAGGACCCATCTATCTTCTAGTGCCATTCTATTTGCCTTCCATACAGGATGGGGCTGAGTTGACGGTCATGATAAACTTCTATATAGGTACATCTTCTAAATGAGCCCTTTGGTTTCATAAGGCCCATAATTTGGTAGGTAAACTGCAATAAATATAGACCAGAAAACCAGATATGGCACTAGACCTGGTTCAGGGAGCCAATTTTATTGTATCCAGTGCTGCTATTGGCCTGTGATAGAATGCTAACTTGCATTTTACTTTGCATTCTGCAGCTGATCTTCAGTTAGGAGTCAATGACTTCCCCTTTTACTTCATTTGTGCCTAAAAAAAGCATGGTCTAGGAAGGTAGTGACCATTCACCCTTGAAGGAATCATAGATGTACAGTTGTTCCTTATGATGTGCTTATTTGAATGGTATACTGCACCCAGATCTACATTTCAGATTACTGGCTTTTACACATGCACTGGAAGCCAGTTAGAAGTCCCTCAACAGAGACAGAGTGTGCTCTAGTTTTACCATTTAACTTCCCGTGCCCCATGAGCCAAATGGCCACAAACCAGTTCATTGTCTGCCCTCTGAATTTTAAGTCCACAATCACCATCCAGTCTCCCTATCTATCTTTTTGTACATTGCAGAGGCATCAACCCTTATATCACAGTCCTTCTGCCTCCTGGGAGGCCACCTCATCCTTGTATCGGACCTTAAGGGCCACCAAACCTAACAATTGGGATTCAGTGCACTCTGACTTTAACAAGTGCTTCCCAGACTCAGAGAATAAACGAATATTTTTTATATTTTTCCTTGTTTCTAAGTCATTAATGACAAGGGTCACCTTATTTGGGTAGTGCCTCCCAATGTACTAACACAGCGATCCCGAACAGAAAATATAATCAGTAGTGTCCGTGTGCTGGAGAAATGTCCTTGCACATCAGGACCATTGATTATTTGTTTCACAGAAACAAAGCTCCTCTTTAGGGGGTTCTTTCTGAGAAACCAAATTATCATTCTGTGTACTATGACAATGGCAGCACTTTTGTCATAAATGCTCCAGAATAATGGTGGGGAGCTTAAACTATGGCGGTCTGTGTGCCTTGGGATAGATTAAACCAACCAACTGGATGGAGGAACACTTGGAGGTTAGAACACATGGGCCCTGATTCCAGGCTTTTCAGTATTTATTGCACCTCACAAATAAAGATACCCCAGGCTCCTTTATTTATCGGGTGTGGTAAATAGCCCCTATTCCAGGTTTTTGGTGAAATAACATGTGGATTTAGGTGCTTAAACCACCAAAATCCGCATGGTGCTGTAAACACGTACACTTTTCCAATGTGGAATTTCGAAAGGCTTGACCTGTCGAAATTTAATGAAGGGTGGGGTATTTAACGCTACCAGTAATTAGTGGGTGCCTTAAATAGCACCCAACTCGGAATTCTAACCCCGGTTGGAAATCATCGACCCACTCATTATCAGGGCCATGGAGGCTACGTAAACACTGTAACTCATGATCCTTCAAAAGTTTGATTACATTATAATGGAGTTTTAGCTACTGCAGTTTGCGAGTGAAAACAAAAACTTTCCTGAATTATAGTTTGACTTTGGGCTTGGATTGTGGGCGTAAGAGGGCAGTAATTTTTTCTGTTTTTGGATCGCAACAGAAAGAGGCTCTGGTAATGGGCTTTGAATCACACATATGTGTGGAAAAGTTCCCTAGTAGAACTGGTGTGCAAATTCTGGGCTCATTATCTTGTATTGACTGGGTTTTGGTGACTGAGATCAGAGATTTCCCCACAAGCACACACACAAATCCCTGCACCAAACTTCATTACTTATAATGAGGGCCTCAGAATGACATACACCTCACACAGAAGTTGGTAATCACCTCCTGGCTGCAACAGCGGCCTAGCTCCAAATTCACCTTATGGTGCTGAAGATCTTCTCCTTGTATCTTTAATATTTACAGTAGAGGTGTGGAGCATAGATTCTGAAAGGCCCTATTCATGCCAGCTTTTTAGAATCACCCCATGACTTACTTTTAGATTATTTTAACGTAAATGTATTTTATGATGTTATCCTCAAATCTAGAATCGATTCAGCTCGGTGGACCTACACTGGTCACCTTTGATTTACATGAACGTGAATCCTGACTAACTTAACGACAATGGGACATATTTACAAGCCCATTGAGCCACTGGTGTGTCACTTTTTGTGATGCACCGGTGGCGCATTGTGGTGCTCCATATTTACAAGGACACGTAAAGCCACCCTGCGTAGCTTTTCGTGACCTTGTAAATACGGCCCCTTTTCACGCAGCACTGTGTGTGAAATGGGCGTTCCATAGGTGTTGCTGTGATTCTGCTACATTCCCTGATTTACAACGTTTCGTAACCCTGTAAATGCGTCAGAATCCTACACGTCCCCAGGGGCGTTGAAATTGTTTTACTTTGAAAGCTCTGGTAGTGAATTTGAAGCCTTCTGCCTCTCTGCAGTGACGTGCATTTCTAAGGTTAAGGGCAAGTATACCCAAATGTCTCTAGCTCGTCTGTAAAGTGGAAGCAAGCTAAGCACCTGGAGCTTGCCCCAGCATGTGTGCCATCTGCACAATAGACTTTACAAGACAACCAATCTGATGTCACCTTTTTTTCCTCCTAGTGCTCTGCAAGCTGTGGAAATGGAACACAGATACAAAATGCATATTGTAGGCAGATGTTGAAAACAGGTGAACACACTGTGCTCAATTCCTCAGCATGCCCAGACCCACCTCTCCCTTCCATGATAAGGCCCTGCGAGCTTCCGCCATGTGCAAGTAAGTGGTTTACGTTTATGTGTTCCATTGTGTTGTTCCATCCACCATTGTCTTCTGTTTCCTTTTGAAGGCTCTGCTTTATGGTGGGTTTCCACATACACTACCGGAGGCTCTTTTTACTTCAGGGCCTTTTCACATTGTTATCTGTCAACGCTTTTCCTCCATTTGCTTACTACGCTTATTTCAGACCAACTGATGTCAGCTGTGCACACATTCGCAGCAGGAGAGATGGGTAAAATCATAATTTTACTGACAAAACTTTATGAAATTGTATGAAAATTACATAAACTTGAAATGTTCTTGCTGGTATCTTGCATACAAATTGATTGCAAGGGCATGATACACATTCAAAAGTCAGCCAAGATATCAGTAGAAAACTGGTTTGAGGAGAAAGTGCTTCTCATCTGTGGTTAAAACTGTTCCCTGAGACATATTCTTCTCGAGCCAGTCTTCCATGGGAAGAATTATGCAAATTAAGTATCATGAAAATGAGCAAGATTTTGTCCGCCTAAAAAAACATTCCCCTGGGCTTAGTCAACAGCCAAGACAAAATTCCTCCGTATACATTTTTCTGGGCTTCTTTCTATTAGAGGGTGCAACAATGGCTTATTGATTTTTTTAAATTGTTCTTTATTGAGTTATTGAGTTTAACACAAAATGCAAATACTGTGGTTGCCAGGAAATCCTCAGATTCATATCCGTTTCTTACAAAAAGAAATAAGAACTACCACATAATAAAACGAACTAGAAGAATGCCTCCCCCGGTAACAGACCACTCATCATGCCCACACTGCCAATAATGAGCCCAATGTGCATCACATAATACAGACTGCACATTAGACTTCATTATAAAAACTGTGTACCATATGTAGTCCTGTTCCCAGACAATGTGAAAGAAATTGGCCTACGGTTTATACATCTAGGACAAATGTGAACAACTCCAATATTGTAATTTTTATTGCATTTTTATAGCGCTTACTACCCCTGACAAGGCATCAAAGCGCTTTTCAGCAAGTAGCACTCTACTCCAGAAACAAAAAGGATTAGTGGTGAATTAGTATAAGGAGATATGTAATTAATTAGAGCGGTGGCCATATGAGTTTGTTGTTTGGATTGAATAAAGATAGTGGAGGGATATCAGAGGGAAGGATTTGTATTTACATAGCGCTTGCTACCCCTGATGAGGTGAGAAGTGCTTTTCGGCACGCATAACGCTAACCTGGAACCCAAACAGGATTAGTGAAGAATTAGTATAGGGAATTATGAAATAAATTTGAGCTGTGGGCATGTGAGTCTGGTAGTCGGATTGAAAAGGATAGTCTAAGGAAGAGTCTAGAAATTGTTTATTTGGATATCATAGCTGTAGGTGGAGGTTTGAGATGAGTAAAAGGGAGGTGGAGGGGGTAGTCAGAGGGAAGCGTTTAGAAAGGCTTTTTTGGGAGATCCGAAGAGTAAAAGAGGTTTGAGATAATGCAAGGAGGGAAGAGTCTTGAAAGGGTTATTTTGGGATCATGGTATGGTAGCAGAATGGGGTTTGGGGTGAGTCAGAGAGTGGAGGTATGGGATATATATTGAGAGAGGTATGGGGTGAGAAAATAGGGTAGTGCATTGGAGAGTAGTTGAAAGAAATTTGGGCTGAGTGAGAGAGTGAACGTTGAGGATATATTGAGGGAGGTATAGGGTGAGTTATAGGGTAGTGCATTGGAGATGCTTAATCAGAAGTAAACTAATAAATATAAAGATACATAAGTCCATGAAAGGTATATATGTATAAGGAATGTAATACATATCGATTTAATTTGTATTTACTAAACTCAGACATTCAAGTGTTGCTGTACTTCAAGCTATTTTTTTAAACAATTTAAATCTATTTTTTGGGTATACATCTAGGTGAATATCAATGGGGATAAATAGGTCTGATGTACATAATTTACGTGCGTAAATTTAAATCTGACATTCCCAGAGACCGTATGTGCATATTTAGAATGTTCTCCCACACTCCATCTTCAAGTTCCAGACTTAATGCACCCACCCACACTTGGGACACCTGTGTCATATCAACATAAAAAGCAGGGGATAATGCAGGATGTAGGAGTGTCACCACATGTGCAGCTCCGAAGGTGAGGATGTGCAATGGCACAATGAATGTTGAAGGCTCCCAACCCCCAGAAGACCAAGTAGCTCTTGTTGCTAACACTAGAGGTGCATATGCTATAAACTGACCTACAGCAAATCTGTTTTCCCGCAGATATTCTGAAATCACCTCAGAGTTCCCCCAGAGAACAAATCACCCACCTCCTCCACTCCAGCATCACTTCAAATCTGCCTGACATATTGTCTAGATAGACTATTTGACATATTGAATTGTTAAAAATAATAAGCACAGCTTATATGAATCACACACCTTTTAAGAAATACTAAAGTAGCTGGGTGAGGAATTAGTTGAATTAAAATAATGTTTGGTCCTGATCCGAAAGTCCTACTTAATCAACATGATTCACTTTAAGCGCTTTGTTTTCTACAGACTGATACAATGATCATGACCTGGAGCATCTGTTGTCCCAGTGGTTAGATCATGTGTCATAACTAGGTGAGTGACAAGTAGAAGGCATCGCAGTCAGGCTGGTCACCTCTTGTGAAATATCAGATGATTTAGGATATTAATACATTTACTGAATTGCACTTTTCATTCTTATGTCCATAACCGCTCGATACTGTGAAAAAGATTAGTTAGTGTCAGCTAATTGACAGGTGAAGTTTTTTTTTCTTTTTTTTTTTCCTTTAATTGTGGACTAGAGGGGTGTACAGATTTTAATGGTTCCTCCACTTCCACTTTGTTGTAGGTTTTCCCCATTTTCCAGTCACTTTCTCTTGTCCCTCCCACATTTACAACAGAAACTGATGTTTACGAGTGTTGAGATCTCCACAGAAAAAATCAGAAATGCAGAGATGAGGTTTCTACCCATAGGTTAGTGAATAGTATTTTGTACTAGGTGAGTAATTTCAGCAGCGGTCCATCTTTTATGGTTGAGAGATCACGCCCCCCACCTTTTTCCAGGCAAGAAGAGTGTCTGTCAGGCTGAACAAAGGTCAGCCTGGCAGACACTCTTTTTGTTCAGGTCAGGGGTCAGGCATGAGCTAAACGTGCACTAAATGCACAGGCTGCCTGAGTGGAACTTTGCCAGGCTGAGGAATTCACAGCCTTGTGGACGTGACCTCTTCAGTATATCAAAAGTGCCTTGTGGTCCTCCCCCTAGTGATGGAGAGGAGCAGCACCGATTGCCTCAGACCTGGGTACTTTAGTTTTAAGCCCTGTAGTGCCCATGGCTCAGTGTCAATCAGTTACAACTTGTCACAGAGTGGGGTGGGGTCAGTAGTCTCACTGACACCATTCCACTCTGTGACGAGATTAGGAGTGCTTCCTTTCCTCATTGGCTGCTTTTAGGTGAGCCAATGAGGGAAGGCAGCAACACTTTTGGGAGCTCCATTGCTTAGGACTGCTGCCTTCCCGCATTGGCAGACCTAAGGGTAGCCAATGAGTGAAGGCAGCAGTCCGAATCATCCTGGGACCTCTGGGGCTTCCCTGTTGGAGAGCGGTTGCTTGAGGTAAGTTTTATGTGGTTTTTATGGTTTGGTGCTTGCATGTATCTAGATGTATGTGTATTTGTTAGTGAGTGCTGTGAATGGATGTGTGTGTGTGTGAATGAGGTTTATGTGTGCGCGTGTGCCCCCCTCCTACCCTCTCCCTGGTAAAATTAATGGCTGCCACTGAGTATTACTACTATAGTAATACTCTATGTACTACAAAATACTGTTGGTGAATAGAACCCACTGTTTGTGAATCATCCCTTGAGGCACACAAATCTGGTTTCCAAAAAAGAAAAAGAATTATTTGGATTAAGTTCTTTCCTTACATTTTTAAGATAGCGAATTTAGGGTTCCTTCCATTCATACTTTTCTGCTTTATCCCTGATATTTAGTTTTCACAGAGCTGAATGCACTTAGGGCCCGATTACGAGGCCAGCGGTTTGGCGGCAAGACTGCCCCGCTGCTGCACCGCCAAACTCGTGTTTTTAGCCACTGGCGTGCTGTTTCTTTGGCGTTCTGACAGCAGTGTCTTTAAAATAGGCACTGCAATGGGAACGTCAAAAATTTCCAGCACGGCATAGACTGTGAAGTCCATGCCATGCTGGAAATGGGGGTGCATACACACACGGATGCACATGTTGTGCCCCCATGGGGCATCTACACGAAGTGAAGCACAAGGGGGCCGTGTAGGGTCCCCTTTCTTTCTCCACTGCCACTGTTTTCATGGAGGAAAGACCTCCATGAAATCAGTGGCGGTGAGGAACGTCGTAATATGCTTGGTGGGACCGTGGCTGTCCTGCCAAGCATATTACTGCTCAAGCCCGCTGCGCCACCGCCACTGAACTGCACGTCCCTGGCGGAGTCGCTGGTTCCAAGGCAGCATGACCGCCAAGGTTGCAATGTGGTGGTCAAAAGATTGCCACCGCTGCCCCACCACAAGTCTGGCAGGGCAAGGATCGCCAGAGTCGTAATTAGGCCCTAAGTATCTGTTTGATAAACATGTGCATTCTCATCCAGTGCTCATGCATTGTGTTGAGATACTTACGATGATGCTCTAATAGAGCACCAAAGCCGGGACACCAAAGTATTCATTGTGCGCACATTGACAGGTTGGTGTTTTTATTTGGGACGAAATTGCAAGAGTTTTTTGATTCAAAAACAAATTATGTGGAATAATGCAGCACTTTCCATGGCACTATTTCAATAGTTTGTCATTCAAACACGCATTAATACTGTGAGGGCAAAGGTTTTGTCTCATTAGCACCAATTTAACACCTAAACACCGCTGTCAGCAACTCAAAGGTCCCCAATTTAAGGGTCTTCCACGATTCTTCTACCTGTTAGTCACATTTGATCTATTTGAGCCAGAAATATTTTTGTTGAAATCTGCAAGTTATGCAGCAGATAGTGAACGATGTGGCCTATGGGGTATATTCATACCACAGCCACAGTATTGCATAATTCCAGTAGTCCAGCCTATCATTCTCTAGATCGCAACTATTTGCAGGAGAGTACAGTCATGACAGTCAAGATACCCAGTGGTGGCTGCCTCGGAGCGGGGAGGGATAGGGGGGTGGTAATGGATAAACAAGCATTGAAAATGCAATAGGTCTCGCAATAGAAGAGTTTGACCTTTTTCGTTTTGCAAATGGATGAGTGGCGTTGCGTGGATGAGTGGCGTTGCGGAGGATGAGTGGCGTGTGTGAGTGGCGTTGCATGTGTGAGTGGCGTTGCGTGTGTGAGTGCCGTTGCGTGTGTGAGTGGCGTTGCATGGATGAGTGGTGGATGTGGTGGTGGATGCGGTGGTGAAGTGGTGGTGGATGTGGTGGATGTGGTGGTGGATGTGGCGTTGGATGTCATGGTGGATGTGGTGGTGGATGTGGTGGTGGATGTGGTGGTGGATGTGATGGTGGATGTGATGGTGGATGTGGTGGTGATGGATGCGGTGGATGTGGTGGTGGTGGATGCGGTGGATGTGGTGGTGGTGGATGTGGTGGATGCGGCGGTGGTGGTGGATGGGGTGGTGGTGGTAGTGGTGGATGGGGTGGTGGTTGTAGTGGATGTGGTGGTGGATGTAGTGGTGGTGGGTGTGGTGGTGGTGGGTGTGGTGGTGGTGGTGAATGCGGTGGTGGTGGATGTGGTGGTGGTGGATGTGGTGGTGGTGGATGTGGTGGTGGTGGATGTGGAGGTGATGGTGGATGTGTTGGTGAAAGCACAAGGAGGCAATAAGGCCTCAAAGGGTGCCTGGCATAACACCCTCTTCCCCTATTTCCACCCCCAAAAAGATTCCGCTGACCACATAAACCCATTACTGACGTGCCAAAGTCTAACCCAGTATAAGTATACCCTACGTGGTTTTCAAACAGTTGGTGTGCAGGGGTATAGAAGCTGAAATTAAGAACAGAAGAGGACTGGGATGGATAAGCAAGGTCGGAGGTCAAACATGCCATCTCAAATTCTTTCAGGGTGGGGGCAAGGAACGCACGGCAGGAAGTGTCGGCCTGTGTCAAAGCAGCAGCCAGCTGGGAGATGAGCACGTGCCTTTTGGGGGTGGGCTGTTGCAGAGAGTGCTCACGTGACCTTCCTCAACACAAACAATGCGCATTCAAACCCTCCAGGGGAGGGGTGGGCGTACTTGGACCAGGAGGTTAATTGCGGCTGGCAAGTGGCACGCTATTTTAATACAATATGGAGTTTTGTGCAACGTGTGAGTTTGGGCTGCGGGGGACTGTGGGAGTAGGCAGCAAAAATGCTTGTTAGTATGGAGTGCTAAAAGGTAATATGCGAGAAAGTTATTTCAAAAGTATTGTGTGTGTGAAGGAAGATTGTATGGGTGAATGGCAGAGTATGGATAAGGAAGAGTGGGGGGCAAAAGATATAAGAGCAGCAACTTGTTGATAGTAAAGTTATGGAAGGCAAAAGGAATGTGAGCATATTTGTAGAGGCGAACTAAATTGTTTTTGTGTGTTGTCGTGTTATTTAACAGAAATAACTAACAATTGTAGCATTGTAATAACATATAAAAACAAGTAAACAATAATGAGAAGTAGTAGAAATACAAAAGTTGCAGTACAGCTCCAAATTGTTATATTAAAATGGATGCTGTATTAGGTAGCGACAGGGAGGGAGAGAAGAAGATAGTAGCAGTTGCGTAAGAGTAAGGTAGTATTGTGTGCAAATGGTATGATGTATTATAAAAAAACAATAAGGGCTTAATGGAGAAAGGGAGGGTTAAGAGCACGAAAGATGGCACGCAAATAGTAGTGGCATGTAGCTAAAGCAGAAGGGACTCAAGAAAAAGGGAGGTAGGGAGGGAGAAAGCAGGAAGTGCAGTATGGTAAAGTGTTAGTTTGTGTTAAAGCAAATAGTAGCAGATGCACTGAAGGCGCCTTGCAGTCTGTATTTTTTTTTTTTTTGCAAGTAAATGGTCCGGTATTTAATTAAAATAAAAGAAGGGACTTGTAGGACACAGGATGAGAGGAGCGCGCAGGACGTCAAGCAAATAGTAGCAGATGCATCGAAGGTGCCTTCCAGTCTGACAACACAGAATAGATGGTGAGGTAGATTAGGTTAAGGAGAGGCCGCGCATGAAGTAATGAAGCGGACGCGCTTTGTGGTGGGGGAGGGGGGGTGCATCTGTTCTGTGAAAGTGTTCATGAGTCTGTATGAAGGGGCTTATATGTTTGTGTGTGAATTTTATAGTTGTCAAATTCTTTGTAGTTGAGAGAGGCAAACAGAAAATACAGAATGACAGAAAAGAGACGGGTGAAAAGGAAAGCAAAAAAGAGACGGAACCAGCTTTGCAAAGGGGCAGATGGAAATGATCTAGACAAAAGACGAGAGGGAAACCTGAGCAATGCAGGCAGAGAGAGAGTGAGGGTTCGAGAAAAGAATGAGGCGTTGCGGTTCTCTTTCTCCCTCTGGTCCCTCCTACCTGGGATGATCCCTCGCTTGTGAAAAAGGGAGAAGAAACGGTTTTCACGTGAAAGGGCATGTTTTGGGATCAACTTCAACTACACACGTGCAAATTGTGAGATCGGGAAATGCATTGTGTCATTCCTTCAGAGGAATAAATGGAAAAAATGCTTCCGTGCGGCAGCGCTGATTGAGCCGAGTATGTAAGAGGAATACAGCTTAGGGAGCCACTAGAAGCTTTGCCTTCATCCAGAGCGATTCTGGCGGGCTGAGATTGGGAGGGTTTCAGCGCTGCTAACTTTTCGCTGGGATTTCACGTGGTGCGTGCGCACACAAAGAAGGGAGGGGTAGTGAGAGAGAGGAAGGGGGAGAAGAGAGGGGGTAGTGGTACACGAGTGCAAATTGTGAGATTGTTAAAAGCATTGTGTCATTTCTTCAGAGGAATAAGTGACTCCGGGGAAAAGGGAGGGGGCGGAGCGGAGAGGAATAAATGGAAAAAATGCTTCAGTGCGGAAGCGCTGATTGAGCCGAGTATGTAAGAGGAAAACAGCTTAGGGAGCCACTAGAAGCTTTGCCTTCATCCAGAGCGATTCTGGCGGGCTGAGATTGGGAGGGTTTCAGCGCTGCTAACTTTTCGCTGGGATTTCACGTGGTGCGTGCGCACACAAAGAAGGGAGGGGTAGTGAGAGAGAGGAAGGGGGAGAAGAGAGGGGGTAGTGGTACACGAGTGCAAATTGTGAGATTGTTAAAAGCATTGTGTCATTTCTTCAGAGGAATAAGTGACTCCGGGGAAAAGGGAGGGGGCGGAGCGGGTAAAAAAAAAAAAACAAGACGGAGGGAAGGCAGAGAAGGGGAGGGGAGAGGAGAAATGCGACACGGCGGGCAGGGGAGGGGGCGGAGCGGGGAGAGGGTGTGAAAGCCGCAGGGGTCTGGAGTGCGGCTGAGGGAACTTAAGAAATGCGACACGGCAGGCAGGGGAGGGGCCGGAGCGGGGGTGTGGGAGGAGTGCGCCTGAGGGAAAATACATGCAAGGCAGGCGGCTGGGGGCATGTGCACGCGCTTTTAAGCTCAATGCGCATGCGCATTGAGCTTGAATTTCACGGGCACTGCAAGGAATCGCCACGATTCCTTGCAAGTTGGTTAAAGACTGTTTAAGCCCCCATAGTCTCGCAAGCTCGATGCGCATGCGCATCGACAGGCGAGACCTAAAAAGGAAAGAAAAAAAGAAACTTACCTTTGTCGTGGCATGCCTCACTTCCGTCTTCTTCATCTGCTGGAAAGCACCGGAAGCACCCAGGCTCCCGTACTCTCCAAGCCAATCACGACGCTGCCTGAGCAGCATCGTGATTGTTCGAAGCAGCCTGTTTGTCCACTCAGGCAGTGCCTGGGAGTCTGGGCATGTTCTCGGCGGGGCTGTGCAACACAGTCCCGTGGAGAACATGCTAAGTGCGCATGGCGGTTTGCCCCGCTCAAGAGGGCCAGCCAAACCGTCATGCGCACTAAGAGTGCAAACTACTCCTCACTCTGCTGTGGACATAGAGCCCAGCCCACCTCGACCTGTCTCCGATTCCCGCATAGAAAAATAAAATGATAATAACGTCCTGTTATTATCATTTTATTTTTTACACTTGGGGAGACACTCCTCCACCTTAGCATAGGAGCCGCCACTGAAGACACCTACAAAGCACAAGAAGAGCAGTCACAGGAGTGTAGGAATTTTAAATAGAACAGAGGGGCGTATATGATAATGTTCAGAAAACTAACTGTTAGCTGCTTCTCTCAATGCATGAAACGTGAATGGGGGTGCATGGTGGGAATTTCCTCTGCACTCCTCAAAATATTTTGCTTATTCACCAGTCATCAGATATAGCAAAATACTGCATCACCTGTCCTGTCCTGATAATAATCCTTACTGAAAAATACACACTCTGTTTTAAAATAAGCCACTGGTACCTTATTTTTAAAAGTGTAACTTTAATCAATAACACTGTGGTAATGTTCCTACCTTCTTCTTAGCAGAATCTAAACATGAGTTTTTTTTCTCCTCATGGTTTGTATTTGCAGGCACAATAAGACCAAATTGGAAAAACAGGGTTTCATTTTTCAGTGGCGAATTTTAGAAAGGGAAGCAGGTTGAAGTAGAACATAAATTGTCCGATTCAAGTAAAATATACCTTTTAGCACAAAAATACTACAGTTTTTAAAATTAAAAGGTGAGTCCAATGACAGGAGAGGTGGATACAATTAAAATTCAAAAGCAGTATAATTATCTTAATTTTTTGGGGTGCCACGATGGTTCTTTGTAATACTGCATAATTACATGCTCACTATTTCTTTTCTAATTTGAAATGGCCATTTTATATGTACAGTACCGCAAACACAAGTAGATGATGGACGGAGCACTGAAACTTTTCAGACACTCACCCGCAGTCACAGATCTGGGTTGAATCCATCTTCGTTCTTTAGCTCACTTCACCACCCCAATTCAGACACAGCTATATGCAAATCAGTCTTGACCCTCTGCCTCATGGGAACAGTCCAGCCCAAACTGCCAAGCCATGTCTTTCCTGGACCGGAAACAAGCTTCGGGCTAACAGCCCTCAATAGCCAGGCTAGCTAGAATCCAGTGGCAAAGTGAGCAGTACCATGACAACTTATGTGAAATTTCTGCTTCATTATTTCCTGTTCCCCAAATTACTAATACCATGGGTGTAGGAATAGTACGGGATTACAGGTTCTATTCCTCAAGTCCTCTGGAAAATTCAAAAATCCAGAATATTGCATCCGATTGCGATTTTCATTCCCATTTTTGCTGGCCATTCTCCCCCGGAGATTTCACCTGGTGGGTGTGTAGAGAGAGCACCAAGGAAGCGGTATTCTCATATTCCTTGAAATTCCGGATTCACCGAGAAACAGTGTTTGTAGCTGAATCGAAAAATACACAAAGCCAATAATGATGATATAAGTACATATTGTTAAAGAAGCCTTTCAATGTTACATTGATGCATGAGTAAAGGGGAGGTGGAGGGGGAGAGTCAGAGGGAAGGGATTGTTTGGGAGATCTGAATAGTAAAAGAGGTTTGAGGTGATGTAAGGAGGGGTAGTGGAGGGAAGAGTCTAGAAAGGGTTATTTTGGAGATCATAGTGAAATACCATGTATAATTAAACATATGGCTCTATTCTAACCGACACCATTTTAAACTATATTTCAGGGCAAATCAGGCCTGGTCAGAAGCAAAGCCCCCATATTTTATCCTTGAAGAAGATTTACATTCAGGTGAGGAAACAGAAGAAACTTCAGTTCAATGTAGGTGGCTTTGCATACCTGCTTCCAAAAACGTCTGTTGTCCTGAGATGTCCTGTGCGGAGGTTCCGCAAGGCCTTGATAAACTGGGAACAGGAAGGCAAGCCCCTTCTCAGTACGGCACACATTACCGTCACCACACATGGCTACATCAAATTTCACCGGTTAAAAGCTTCCGATGCTGGAGTGTACACATGCATGGCCGGTCCTGCCCAGGAACATTTTGTAATCAGACTCATTGGCAACCACCACAAGATTATTACTCATCCTTCTGGAACCCGGGAAGAAGAAACCATGCGAAAGACAGGTTTAAGTGAAGCTTCCAGACCAAGAGATAAACATGACAATAGAATTCTCTTTAACGAAAGCAATACGGATAAAAGGGGCCTTCTTGCGGATTTCAGCAGTCGCTATGATGACATCGTCTTAAAATTTCTGGAGCTTAATATATGGCCCAAAGAAAACTTGGAGAATTGGGGAGGGCTGGATTCCACTGAGAGAAACACTTCTGCTGAAGAAGATCAGAGTTATGAAGTCATGTTTCCTTTTGCAGTGGCCATTGATCAGAATCGGCTAGATGACATCATTAGGACCTTATCAGAGCATCCTTTAGAAATGCGAGACAATTATAGGAAGCAGATTCTCTCGCATCTGGCACAAGAGGTGATCAGGAGTAATTGGGAAAACCATGAATCCTTCTTCAGTAACCAGAGAAAAAGAATTGGTTTAGGATCTGTTGAACCTAGGTACCACAAGCCTGTTTCAGGATTTACAAGCTCCTTGAGGACATCTCCTATCGATGGAGATTTTTTTAGCTCTATGGAGTCAAATAATGTTTCACACAACCATCACTATAGGAAACCTGTAATACTGAGGAAGATTTCAGCTGCACAGCAACTCTCAGCTTCTGAGGTGGTAACTCACCTTGGACAAACAGTTGCCCTAGCAAGCGGAACCCAGAGTGTACTTCTTCACTGCGAAGCTGGAGGGTACCCAAAGCCAGTCATCAGCTGGGCAAGGAATGGTGTGGAAATGAAATACGGAGACAGGTAAACTGCATCATGACTGGTTTACGTTTATGACAATCTCAGATGCATGCTCATTGTAACAATTCAACAAATGCATTCTTTTGCTATGTTTGCAATTACTGTTGTTAATAGGGTTTGGAAAACTCTGGTACTGGGTCTTCAGTACCCATAGAAAAAGTTGCATCTCCTTCCATCAACCACCCAGACACCTACGCTCTGCAGGTCTCCTACTCACACACATCCCATGCATATACAGAACCAGATTAGAATGCCAGGCATACTCTTACATCGCTTCTAAAGCATGGACCACCCTCTCACTTCACATCAGCGCTTCATCTTCTCTACTTGAATTCCACAAGAAGCTGAAGACCTGGCTTTTTAAGTAACCAAACTGCCATAGGCAGGGCTAGGCACACACACCTGCTCAGTGCCAGGATACCCATGCGGGTGATAGCGCACTTTACAAATACACATAACATCAGATCTAGTCCATGTGAAGACAGGTGTTTTTAGGATAAACATTTGCTTTGCAGTTGAACAGAATTATGCACATTACCACTACATTCCCCTCTCTTGTCCCAGCCTTGTCATTACTGATGAGGTGGACCCCAAGTTCAAGACAGGAACTCGTCAGATGCAATGCTGTGAATACAAGTCCCCCCCCACACACACACACACACTACATTCTTGGCACCATAAAATGAACTGGCATCCATTTTGGAGCAGATCACAGAAAGTCCAGGTCGAGTGGGTAGTTTGTAATGACTGGGACGAGAAAGAGTAAGACTAAGATTAATGGTAAGTAACTAGAATAATTCTAGCGATTTAAGGAAGATGGCGTGTTTGGAAGAATTTGCCTACATCTATGACAGTGTATGTTCTTGAAAAAAACACCACTTTGTTTTGGAACACAATGCTTGATTATAGTACCCTCCCTACATATTTCTTCCAACTAAATCCGCCCTTCTAATTGGAAAACCTATCCAGACATAGGAGTGGGGGGTGTTTTGACAGCACAGTTGTTACCTCCAAGCAACAGACTTCATGTAGAGGGCTGCTTTACCTGGCAAAGGGCAGCTCCCTTTACCCATTACAACAGTCACATCACCATGACACCCATTTGTTATAGAATTCTTTAATATCAAGGCAATCATTATTAGTTATCAAATAGTGAGCATTTAAGGCACAGATGTCTGACACCGTTGCAATGGACAAACTAGACATTGCACAAATGTGTAAGCATTGCTTCGACCCCAGGTCTGACACTCATCTAAGGCGATTTATGGCTGCAGCCATAGATCGCCACCTGATACCAAAATTATGGAAAACATGCCTGAATATTCATCTTTTCAGTGTATTGCAGTGCTTTAAATGTGGACGCACATTCACGAAGAGTAGCAGCACTTGTTTCATTTGAAAGGGAGAGTACCGGCGCTTCAGATCAGTGTTTCAATACTTTGAATGAGCGAGTATTGACACTTCTCAGTAGCAAACAGGTACTTTGGATACCTGGACTTCTGTATTTCCATTTCAAGCAATGGTGCACAGCTCACACATCAGCTTGCAGAATTACATTCTGATTTGAGTGCGGAAAATTCGTGTGCCATCCTTGGCTATCAATCTCGATTTGAGGCATGACTGCTCTTGTATTGATTTCGCTTACAATGAAAAAAATGGAACCTTTTAAACTCGCACTTCCAACACATAGCTTTCAGCCTGAGAAATAGTCCACGTTATACTACTTCCTCGTTGTAGTGTTTCCCAAGTGTTCTTGTAATGCACATCACTCTGCTCTTCATAATGTACATTCCTTTGTGCCCCTTGCTTCATATCATCCTGTTCTCCATTGAAGCACAGCTCACTATATGCCTCCTGATCACAGGGTGTGTAGTATAGTTTGTGTGCATTGGCACCTGTACATTTGTTGGCCTGTGTGCAGTTGTGCCTTTATATCTGATGACCTAATGAAAATATCTGTCTGTAGGTAATTCGATCTTTGTGCATACCTGCATTTGCGCACAAAAAGGAAAATGAGTTAATTATTGGGTTGGATGGTAGTCCACCACAAGTAACAAAAACACTAACCTGTTGGGTCCAGGCAAAGGTTTCAATAAATTTAGTTCAGCCCCTGGTAGTTATGGCACCTAGCAGACAGACTTGATATAGAGAAAATGGGTAAAGCAAAAGCATTTAGAAGTACCAAAATAGTTAGAAAGTCAAAAACACACCATAATAAAAATCCCACTTCAATTTATAAAAATGGAGGGGTATTTAATAAACAAAATTACACCAAATCAACAAAATTCTAACAAAGGAAAAAAGAGTTATGAATGTTAAAAGATTTAAGAGAAAAACCACCTTGGAAAAGTAGTCAGTAGAAGATGCTGTTAGCTTATGACCTGGACCCCGGCATGATTTTAAGTGGACTGCGATGGATCTGCGGTCAGATAAACCAAGCAGGTTTGTCCTGGTCAAAGATCTTACCTTCAGACTTAGTTTCTGAAAAGGCAGTAGGAATTTTCCAGTGGGGCAAGGCTGTAGATTATATCCGAAGACACCCTCTCAATGCCACATAGATGTTGGATGATGTCCCGCTGATGTTCCTGGTTTTGGTGGTGAAAACTCAGTGTGGGAAAAGAGAAATCTGCTAATCAGCTGGATACTTTTCACAGGTTCGCCTGTCAATATTTCTTCGTACTGATTTAGGACCTGATTAGGACTATGGTAGTCCAATGGACCGCCCTAGCCACAGTGACTGTGCGGGAACGGCCACACCGACGATCCGACCACCCTATTACAAGTTCGGCAGTCGGAACGCCTCAACTGCCAGAGATTAGAGATCCCTGGCTGTGTTGCGATGGTCTTTAGGCTGCAATATGCTTGGCGGTGCCGTTGTGGCGCGGCCAAGCATATTGCAAGTTTTCTCTCTTCCAAGGTTTTCATGGTGGTGAGTTCACCATAAAAACTGTGGCGGAGAAGAAACAAAGGGGGCTCTGTTGCCTCAGAGCCATGGGGTGCATGCAGGGGAGCACGTGTTGTGCCCCCCTGTGGGCATGCACACCAGTTCCTGCACGGCGTGGACTGCAGAGTCCATGCTGTGCAGGAATTGCCTTTAACCCTCCCATGCCGGTGCCCTTTTTTCAGAGACACCGCCAGACACAAGAAAAGTTGTAATTTGGCGGACGGTCCTCACATGGCTTTGGCAGTGTGGGATCGGGGCGGCGATTCTGACCCTCATCATTCATCTGTGATACGCTGCTCCAAAGCCATGTTCTAAAGCATCTATCTGGACCACTAATTCCTTTTTGAATTCAGGTTCCTTGAGGATGGATGCAATGCACAACACCTGTTTCAGAATGTCAAAGACATTTTAACATGCCTCATATCATTTGCCCTTGTTGGGTTGAATGTTAAAAGTTTGCTCTGTTAGGGATGACCATAATAGTGCCATACCCCTTGACAAACCTCTGCCAGTATCCTGTCAGACCCAGGAAAGCTCTGACTTGAGTCTGGGTTTTCAGAGGATCCCAGTGATAGTCTGGATTTTGGGCTTGAGAAGCTCTACATGTCTACCACCTTCCACCGCCAACTCAGTGGCCCAGGAAAATTACAGACCCCAACCCTATCTGGCACTTACTGGCCTTCATAGTTGTGCTGCCTGGTGCAGGGCCTGAAGTACTTCTTCAAGGTGCGTAAGGCGGTCCTGCCAAATGGCGCTAAATACAGCAATATCATGTGGACTGGGTGCACTAGAGCACCCCCATCCCAGAGAGAACCTAGCTGGCCAACCTCTGAAAGATGGCAGGGGTATTCTTCAACCCAAATGGCATCACCTCGAACTGGAAGTGGCCCTCAGGAGTTTAGAAAGCTGATCTCTCCTTGCATCCTCAGACAGGGCAATCTGCCAGTACCCAGTGTTATGTCTAAAGTATTTAGGTACTTGGAGGCCACTAACTCGTCAATGTATGTATCAGACTTTTAATTATCCCAGATAGCATTGCTTCATGTGTTTTTTAAACACAATGCTGTGATTTAGTCAGTTGCTTTTAGTTGATAGCTCTAATTTTTAGCACTGGTGGGGAAGAGAATGTCTTATCAAAGTCATCTTTTATTAAGAGGTTTTCTGCACGAAAAATAAGCTACGTTATTTGTTTGAAAACTGGTCTGTCGTACCAGAAGGAAAACCAGGGTCAAAAACTGATTACTAGTAAAATCAATAGCATAGATTTCATATGGCTGTTGATCAGTGCCACAATTCACAACTAAGGGCCTTATTATGAGAGATCCGAATCTGGTGTAATAATTATCGCATCCAGTAAAAATATCACCCGATGTGCATTTATCCAGTGCGATAAGTATTGTACATTCTAAGTTTTTGGTGAATACAAATTTTGGTGCGGTGCTTACTGGTCCAATACATGTCATACACTTGTCCCATTTTGAATTATTACAGGTTGGACCTGCTGACATTTAGTGAAGGGTGATGTCGTTATGGCATCCGGTGATTTCCAGGTGCGGTAAATAAAACAGAATTCAGGCTTCTGAACAAACAATCAGGGATTTGTGCAACTGTCAGAAAACTATGACCTGCTCATAAATAGGGTCAAAATCAGTGAAGCATGAAGCTTTAAGTATGTACCCGGAGTAGCGTACTACTCGCCGAAAAGCGGTTCAGCACCTCATCAGTGGTAGCAAGCGCTATATAAATGAAAACCCTTCAATCTTCTATCGACTGTCCTTTTTCAATCCAAATAACAGACTAACATATCCATCCCTCAAAATAATTTTATATTTCACTATACTAATTCACCACTAATCAATTTTCGGTTCCAGAGTAGCGTGCTACTTGTCGAAAAAGTGCTTCAACGCCTCGTCAGGGGTAGTAAGCGCAATATAAATTCAATTACAATTACCTGAACAATAAACCAAAGCCAGTATGGAAAAAATAGTAATTGACTAAATCCAGCTGTTCTTTTTTGTGTATCTGAAATTTAAGCTAATCTGAGTGCATCTCTGAAATGCAGCTGACTGGTTTAAGCACAAACATTGAGTAACCTTTACTGATGTGGTCGATGAGGCACTTACCCACTTACTGCTTTCATGCCTTTTGTATTCTCGAGCCAAGAACCCTTGGCTAAAACCTTTATTCACTTTGTTTTGCATCAAAATCGCTTATTTTGTTTGAGCCCTTGCCTCACACTTAGTCCATCTTGGGTTCAGCTCGCAGTTCTGAAATTCTTGGTTAGGGCCTGGAAAATAGGCAGCAATTTTTGTAATGTGGTTATTCCACGAGGAATGGTTTCTTGTGAGTAATTTTGTGGCAGACTGCTTCATGCAGAAAATAGCTCACTGAAAGACAGTTTATTCCTCAAACCAGCCTCCTGTTGGTATCTCTTGAGACTTTTACACAAATGCTATTCACATAGAAAAGTGAGATATTAGCAACCCACCTTTTGTTCTGAAAGCATCATTTTGCGGAATGTTTCATGTAATTTCACGAAATCTAATGAACAAGATTGGCCTTCCCAGTTCATCCAGACAGGGTGACCCTGATTGGCCTGGCAGACATGGCCTCAGTGCTTAATCTGAGCCAGTGGTTGCCAGTGGGGGCCACCGGAACTTATTATTGGGGATCGGCACTTGATTTTCCTCAACAGCCTTTAATCCAGAGCAAGAGAGTGAAAAACACAAAAGGGGATAGAAGGAGGAAGTGAAAAATGAAACTCCCGTGACAAAGGGGGGGAGCAGGGATTAAAAGGAACCTGCAAGAGTGATATAAAGAGGCAGGAAGTGTCTGGTGGTGGATTAAAGTGACATGAGGTGAAAACAAGAATGCACAGTTTTGGTATTCAACACGCCGGCCTTTGATAGTGTCGGTCTCCGGCTTCTGAGCAAAATCTTGGGTTCTGGCACTTATTCTTTTACAAATGAAGCACTGTCTGGCCTATGATTTATGTTTTTCATCTTCCTTCTGTTTTTAATTCTATTCATGTAAATACGTCATTTCAATCCTGGCCATCTTGATTACAGTATTGGGCACCTTGTATCTTGTATTTAATTTGAATATGTATAGTCAAGGCCACTGGAATTATGCAGCAGTGGAGGGCCAAATTATGCAGCAGGGTTGAGTAAATTGTGAGGCAGGAAAAGGCAAATTATGCAGCATAATGTGGCACATTTTGTGATAGTATTAATTCATTATTTTGTCATTTTTACCCTTGTTAACACTGGCTGGGGATTGGTTGCACATCATTAGTGCTAGTTTAATACCCAAATACTGCATTAAGCAGTAAAAAAGTGACCAGTTAACCTTTTCAAAGGGCCTTGCACTGCATGGCATCACCTGTCGCTGTATTTCAGTAACTTTTGAACTGTTTGAGATACAAAACAAGTTCTTTGCTGTGGAAATCTGCAGATTATACTGCATGCGATGGATTATGTGTCATTTGCGGCAAATCTATAATTCAGTGGCCGTGGGTATAGTACTAGTCTAAATGGTGGCCAATTGTACTGTTACCCGAAGATTTTAGCTTTAATAGTGTCTCTGTATTTTGATGACGCTTTCACTAGACCTGAGTGTTAGAATACAAACTTGATGAGCGTCTTGAGTTCAGTATATTGCCAACATTGTTCTCAAATTATTTTAGGAAGGTGGCCTTCGGGCTTTGCCCAGGGTCGGACTGGGAACCAAAACCGGCCCTGCAAAGTGCTCGGCTGGCCCCCCTGGGGGATTGAGGGGGACAGCAGAGCTATTTGCCAGGGCCGGTTTCGGCCGATTTTGTTACAAGGCCAATATTGCACATCCCCCACCCGGGCGGCCTACCGGGGAAATGCCTGGTGCCCGCTACAGCCAGTACGGCCCTGGCTTTGCCATTCCTGTAAGGTTCTCAGTTGCATGCTTCACTCATATCTAGCTGACGCTTAATCAGTGGCCGCCACATCACGAAGGTGAGGGGCAGGGGCCGGGCAAGGGGGGGGGGGTATGAGGGGGACGTGGAAGGAAAAATAATAGTTTTAAAAACGTACCTTTTCCCCACAGCCTCCAACGCCGACCGCTGCCTCGTAGCTCTGCCACCAGTCTCTGGGAAAGCAGAGTTGCTCTGCCAATCCAGACACCTCTCTGCTACTGGGAGAGCAGCACCAGAATTGGTCTGGTTGGCCTGCTCTGCCGCTCAGACACTGCCTGTGAGCCTGCGTCATTTCTCCAATCAGGGTGTGAGCACAGCTCGGTTGGAGAAATAGAAGTGTGCATGTATGTTTGGCCGGCCTAGTATGGCCGGCCAAACATACATGCACACTTCTAAGTGCCACCACCTGCCTGTCATAGCCTAGCCCCGCCCTGCACACGTCAGAACCAGTCGAAGAAAAATAAAATGATATTGTTTCATTATCATTTTATTTTTCTGTGACTGATTCTGACAAGTGGGACGACACTCCTCCGCCATTACGGAGGAGCCACCCCTGCACTTAACATCATAGATACTTGTGTGGTAGTGGGTTCATCTCGAACATAAGGTGCAAGACTAAAGAAGTACGGTGTGTGGGAAAGAAATGTCACTGTATTATATAAACCTTAATGTAATAGGAATTGTATGGAACATGCAATTGAAAGAGAACTAGACATAGAAAAGTGATGTACCGTTGTGTTAAATACATTGATATGTGCCAGAAACGCATAATTATTGGTCACAGAGCTAAGTAGTTTGGGGGCTTGGGAAATTTGCAGGTCACCACTTACCCTCTAAGACTTATTTCCTCTTCTACCTCACATTCTTTACTGAGACTAGTTTAGAATACATGTTGTGGTTGAGCTCAGGTAAAGGCCTTAAACAAGACAATCACAAATTATTTGCTTTTAGCACTAGTTGCGTTTGTTTGTTATCTTGCGAGGATATCCTTCCCACTCACCCTGGCTCATCAGGGCATTATTTCATGCTGTGCTGGATTTGCTGACTGGTTCACTTGTCAATTTTTGGGTCATTCGTGCCTTCATCGTGTTGTTTAGTGATTGTCCTGCATTTCTGTAACTCTGTTACCTTCTACTGAATATTTTTCAAATAGTGTTGGAGTACAAACTTGCCATTCCTAGTCTTCTAATTTTGCATTTTAACCTCAAAGAGCCTCTTAGATATAGAATATTTGTTAGTTTATACTATCATTTGGTGATTTCCATTGGTTATTTACCTCTCTACACCCTGCAAGTGAAGATTTTAAAACTTGTCGTGGACGGTAACTCGCCATCTCCATCCTGTTATATTGTGAGTTTCCCAAACTGATTCCCCCATATTTCAAAAATATGTTGCTTACAACTTATGATTTGAGGAATAATGGAATTTCGCTGATTCCCTGTGCATCACTAGTAAAGATTCAAAGGGTGATCTTGGGGCTTGTAATATTGTCTTTGGCCTTACCTGGGTAATTTCCCCATAAGTTTTGTTTACTGCTTAAAACTGGGAACTGAGCATTGTCTAACATTCATGTAACCTGCTTTGCACCTCTAGTGACCAGCACGTCCCACGCAATCACTACACACTCATCCTGCACAAGTATTCCCATTTAGCCTGGTAGCATGTTTCAACCACCTCTTCAAACAGAACTGCAGCACTGAAGGCCAACCCACTGACAATATGTCACTCTTCTAGCCAAAAGCACATTGTGCTCCTCTTTGCCTGTCTTAAAATCAGCTGTTCAACTCGTACATGTCAGCATCATGTATGTGCTTAACCACCTCCCTTTAGCGCCAAGACGCCTTCGGGCAATCGCGCGCTTTATAAATTTCAAAATCAAATCACTACAGTGATAAACACAAACTCAACCAGCAACATGTCCCTCCACAACAAAACACTGATGTTACAACCCTTTATCATCTCACGTCATGCATAAACCACCTGCTTGTCCCACAGAAATTAACCTAATTTGAAACCACCACACTCTTGAAGGCCAACCCACAGTCTAAATGTTAATCTTCACACCACAGATAAACAGGCCCTTGGCTATTCACTACATCACACGATCACTTCAGCAAACGAGCTGACCACCAGAATATTCATCCTAAACATGACCACCACGCCTATTCAGAAGCATGCACAAACCTCATGCACAATTCACTGTATCAACCTGCTTTAAGAGATTCAATGCACAATTACGGCGTCTCAACTTGAACGCTACAGCCACACACATAACTTTGTTAACAAGCATTTGCAATGCAATAGGTCTCGCATTATTAAAGTTTGAGCTATTGGCATTGATAAATAATGCAACACCAATAGCTCAAACTTTAATAATGCGAGACCTACTGCATTGCAAATGCTTGTTTTAAAATTAGTTTTGTGATACGGTTTGGTTAGTCTTATCGGACTTTCCAAGTGTCTCAAGAATAGAGCTATTCCAGACAGACAGCTGCGCGCCTGACCAGGGTCCCTGAAAAATGCTCTGGGAATCACCAGCGCAACTGGCTGCACATGCAATTGCATCATTCGGGATGGATGGATGAATACATGGATCTATCAGTGAGTGGATGGATGGATGGATCCGTGAGTGAATGGATGGATCGGTGAGTGGATGGATGCATGGATGGATGGATCAGTGAGTGGATGGATGGATGGATCTGGGACTGGTTGGATGGATCCGTGAGTGGATGGATGGATCCGTGAGTGGATGGATGGATCCGTGAGTGGATGGATGGATCAGTGAGTGGATGGATGCATGGACAGATGGATGGATGGATCAGTGAGTGGATGGATGGATCAGTGAGTGAATGGATGGATCCGTGAGTGGATGGATGGATCAGTGAGTGGATGGATGGATGGATGGGTAAGTGAGTGGATGGATGCATGGACGGATAGATGGATGGATAGATCAGTGACTGGATAGATGGATGGATGGATCCGTGACTGGATGGATCCGTGAATGGATGGATGGATGGATGGATCAGTGAGTGGATGGATGGATGGATGGATCTGTGAGTGGATGGATAGATTAGTAAGTGGATGGATGGATCAATCCGTGAGTGGATGGAGGGATCCGTGAGTGGATGGATGGGTCCTTGAGTGGATGGATGGATCTGTAAGTGGATGGAGGGATCCGTGAGTGGATGGATGGATCCTTGAGTGGATGGACGGATGGATCAGAGAGTGGATGGATGGATCTGTGAGTGGATGGATGGATGGATTAGTGAGTGGATGGATGGATCCGTGAGTGGATGGATGCATGGATGAATGGATGGATGCATGGATGAATGGATGGATGGATCAGTGAGTGGATAGATGGATCAGTCAGTAGATGGAAGGATGAATGGATCTATCAGTGAGTGGATGGATGATGAATGGATGGATCAGTGAGTGGATGGATGCATGGACGAATGGATGGATGGATGGACGGTCAGATGGATGGGTGGGTGGAGGAATGGATGGATGGAAGGCTCAGTGAGTGATGGATGGATGGGTGGTCGGAAGAATAGATGCATGGATGAGTGAGTGGATACACGGATGGATGTATAGATGAATTGTAGTCACCGAGACAACTCAGAGCACAAAGTATGCAATCAGTGCCTGCGTCTATGCTAGCCTCACGCACACCTGCAATTATGCAGAATCTGGGTTCTGCCTTTATGCTATATGCGGGGCTCAGCCGACCCGGCTCTCCCTACTCCCTTCCCTCCGTGCAGCTGGAGCAGTTGTGCGAATAAACAAGCCTTGAATGAAGGCACTCTATGTCGCCCCGCCGCCGCAAGTCTGCTTAAGTGGCTGAAATCGGCCTCCATTCAATGGGAGCCGCTCCGTAAGAGTAAGATAAAACTAGAATAATTTTGCTATTCATCTTCTACACAACAGATAGACCTTGTTTGTGAATGTAAATCTTTACTGAAGTGGCCATAAACACCGGTAATATATCCCAACGTGCTATACCCCTAAATTACCAGCTGCAAATAATTTAGGTGAAGCTAATAAACTACATTTGGTGTGTTTTTCCTGTATTTCATGGTTTGTAAACCAACTAGTTACATTGTTTTGGTGGGGGGAGGGGAGGGGAAGGAGAAATCTCCTTTTACAGTATGTATACAACTGTGTAGGGGTTTTCCCCCCAGTATATTGTTTGCGAACTAGAAGGAAAAGACACTACAGCATTTTACCCTAAAGCATGTGGGAGAGAGAGACAGACTTATAAATGGCTTCACAGCACCAATAAATGTGTCAAAATGAAAAAGCATGCACATACTTTGTAATAGACTATAAACACGATGTGGAATGAAACGATTGTAGTCGTTTAGTAAACAAGAGAAAGGAACGCTGCCTTTCTATTGGCACACGTTTCATGTGAATTAAAAGGTAGCATGTCTCTCGTGTTTGCTAAACTGCACCAGTGTTTTAATGCGAAGTTGCATTTTAACTTACAATTTTTTTATTTCAATTTGGTGTGCCTTTGTGCAAATTAAAAAGGAAACTGCAGTGGCAAATGCAGTGCATGGAAGTTTAAACAAGCAGAAAGTGGGATAAGGGAGGGGGTGGCAAATGGTGAGCACTTTTGCGGCCGCTTTGATGTTCTCAGTGGCCGCGCTGCTCACTGAGAACATCAAAGCAGCCGCGAAAGTCCCCCCAAAGGCTGCAGGCGGACAAATGGTGCACGTGCCCGGCACACATGCACTGTACCCGATCCGCCTGCAGACTTTGGGAGCATTTTTTAAAGCCCTTACTTAACTCTCGCAGAGCAACGCATGTGCGTTGGCTCAGCGAGACCTAAAAATGACCATTTATACCTCTAGCAGGGTCTGGTGACTCAGTCAACTAATGTTTCTGCTGCAGGGATCTTTGTTTGACCGCATGGTCATAGGTTAGAATCTCTGCACATCCATTCAACCTTTCATCCCTCTGAGATTGATAAGGAGTACCATTTAGGGGGGACCAATAATCAGTGTTTATCTGTCAGTAGCACCAAGAAACACCCTTGAGGATATGGGGTGAAGATGCCCAACCGCACGGTGAGCTGGAACCCCTTGCCAAGAAAGTGGTTTCCTCTCGGCGTGCATGATCTACATAACCAGGTTTCGATTAAAACCTCTCAGGCTAGGGGAGGTGGGACCAGACGAGTTCCTTATTGTTGTAGGGCAGAGTACTCTAGCTGGTTGGGCTGAGTAGAAGATTCAAAGCCCCACTCGCCCTAGCCCCATTTCCTTGCCAAGAGCACGCCCCCTTCTCCCTGTACACTCAAAGAGGGAAAAATATTCTTTGGTTGGCAGGTCTGAGAAGTGGTCTATAAATGTACACATAGGATCCCTCTTCACCATCCATAAATCATCAGCTGCATGTACTCAGAGCACGGGACCACACAATCCAGAGAGTGCACAAAGACAACATATTCATATGAAATGGACCCCGGTCTCTATGAATCTCTGTGAGATGAGACAACAAACACACCCAGGCGTAGTAAAGTGTCAATGTGGAATACAGACAGCTCTGAGCTGCAGCGCACAGGCCACGTAGCCCAGAGTGCAAAGACATTAGCCGTTCCAAGAAAAAAACCCTCTTATATAACATATATTCAAAATCTGTTTAAGAGTTTGAGATGGTGGGTAAGGCGCTTTCTTTTTTGGTGCCCACATATAGTGTTTCAGCAGAAAGACTAGACCTCAAGTGTTCACTGGTCTGTGAAATATTCTTGCAGTTAGATAATGTGATATGCCAGCGAACAGAGCTTTTTAAGCACCTCTTGATAGTGCAATAATTGCTGTTCATCTGTGAAGGCTGTTTAGCACTTCATTAGCTTGATTTTATCTTGCGATAAAAACAATAACCTGCGAAAGTAAACCGCAGAATTTCAAATGGCTGGGCCTCATTTACAAGCCCATTGCGCCGCTGGTGCATCACTTTTTTTGACGCAACGGTGGCGAAATGGGCTTGCCCATATTTTCACGACGACGTAAAGTCACCCTGCGTGACTTTTCAGGGCCTTGTAAATATGGTCCCCTCTACGTGAAAGAGCCTTCTATGGGTGTTGCTATGGGTGTTCTAGCGCAACATCAATGGAACCTGACACATTCCCAGATTTACAACGTTTTATAAAGCTGGGAATGCATCAGAATCCTACACCTATAAGTGGCGCAACGAGGAGAAATACTTTTATTTCTCCTCGTTTTTTCCTCCTTCTATGTGTGCTGCATTTTGCAACACACATAGAAAGAGGAAAATGCCATCAATGATTGATTTTGTGCAGGAAGCTGTCACTTCCTGCACAAAAACAATCATCCCTGCAACGCAGGCACCCTTGCAACATGAGGCAAGGGTGCCTGTGCTGTCTTAGCGCCAGGATGCCCGCAGGGTTACAGTGCGCTCTACAAATGGTAAAAATAAATAAATAAATATGGCAGCCAATTGTGCGCCAGCACACTCTAAAGCACACAGATGTGTCATATTGTTGTTAATACGACGCATCCCTGTGTTTTTTAAATGACGCAGCTCGGTGCAGAAAAATAGCTTGCGGCACCACGCTGCATCATTTTGTAGTAAATTAGTCCCTTAGTGCTTAGAGTGTGCAACATGTCAACAATTTACTTTCTCCGGTGCTAATAGTCCATCATTGTACAGCTGCATGTATGTATTGCAAAACACAATGCAGTCTGTTTCCATCTTTTGTCTGTGTTTCTTAAGTGGCAACAGCCCCTTCGTCACCGCAAGTCGCCCATTGACGATAACAGATGATGGGAAAAGAAACCAAAAACTGCACATTCTTGACACCCTATTGTTTGGGCGGCGGTGCCCGTGTTTACTCTTAAGAAATCCGATCTTGCTGTCCAGCAGGATGGCATATCTGCAGTGCCGTGGCCTTGGAGACAGTAGCGGTTATTGTTAAGGAGGCGCGAAAATGGCCGCCGCCTGGTCAGTGTGCGTCCTTTACTTACACTTGTCCTGGGAGGGGGTTCACCTCATGTCATGACCGTGGCTGCCGCTCCAGCTGCGGGGCTTATACAAAACAGCTGGGGACGAGAGAGCAAGGGAGGTTCAGCTGTCGTTGAGAGGGGGGTCATCCATCATACAGAATGCTGAATAGTTAGAATGGGGCTAGTATTAGTCCCTGGGGAATGTAAGACCATATCTATCAGCCTCCTGCCTCAAACATGCTGGTAAAAGCCAGGCGTTTAAGAGGGTGGTCCTATTAAGGTCAATGGGGAATTACACATTTTGGAGAGTGATACAGGTTTGAAAAGATGGTGACTCCATTAAAGTCAGTGGACAGAAAAAGGGTTTGACACCCGATACAGGTGTGTAGACAGCTATGTAAAACATGGAAGCAGGCAAGGAAATTAATTTAATGTTGAAAATGTAAATGTAGTGGGCATCATTGGATCCATTCATGGTAAGTGCATTGGACTACAAATAAAGAATTGTTTTTGAGCGACAAGCAAGAATTCATGGACCCTGTGTTCTGGATTTAACTTCAGTGGCCTTTTTCACTAGAGGTGGGCGAGACAGTGAAAGCGCTATGCAAGTTCAGGCCTGATTCCTGGCTCTGGCTCAGCTCGAGGTCCTTTTGGAATCTCGAGCCCAAACCAAGCCAAGCTTTCACAGGAGGCGATATGGCCCAGTGCCTACAGCTGCAGACCGTGTGTGGGGACTCTGTTTTGAAACCTTTCCCCTCAGCATCTGCAGAATCTCCGCTCCGAAAAAGTCTGTTGTCTGCAGTCTGTTGTGAAGCACTCTTATGTCATTGAGCAATGTTCACGCTTTGTAAAACTGCAAAAAACGAAAAGTGGGGATTCAACCTGTCAAACACGCTTTAATCTCATCCTCCAAGAATTAGGGACTAAGCATTAACCTGCGATGGCATAATGAGATACTCATCTGGTGGCTCGATTGCACAGTGGGAAACTGGAAAAGGTGTGGCCAGTCCTAGCTTCCCTGCTTAACCAAATTGTGTGAACCTATGCAAATACTTTATTTCACCAAGCATTCTTTTTGTTTATTATCACGTATGTGAGCACGTATACGTGAGTTCAGCATGCTGTACAAAAAAATAGTGTTTGAATGAATAGACTATAGTGTTGCTCCATCTCTAATAATTATCAAGACCACAAACAACATTACCCTGACTTGCCTCTTAGTTTACTAATAGCATTGTCATAAGGGCGGGGGCAGAAATGTTTCTCGCTTCATGTTAAAAAAGCCACTTTTAATAAGTACTTGTCAAATAATTGAATGTACTAAGGCGAAACGCTTCTGATTGTGGAAAAGGAATACACTTTAAAAAATGTTTGAAGACACCATATCATATTCTAAATTCTAATAGGATCTTTTTTTTTATTTCAAATGTTTTTATTAAAATATAAGTTTCATATCAGAAGTTACATACAGTACATTATAATGCAGAAAGAAAGAAGAGAGAAAGAAAGAGAAAGGGGGGTGGGGGTTGTCGTTAAGTCCTTCGTGACTCCAGGTATGTGTCGAGGATCTCCCACATTCCATCTTTGGCATTGTGCTTCTTTGTGAACTTGCTGGTGATGTTGTCTGCGCCTCTGAGGAAAGGGACCCAGTTTATCCATGTTTTGAAGTTTGCTTTGGCTGTGTTCTTCCAGTTTGTTAGGATGATTTTTAGTGCTGCCGTTAGTAGGATGTCTACCAGGTCTCTCTCCTCTTTGCTGTGCAGGTCGTCCGTCATGAAACTGAAAGGGCGAGATTTTGATCGATACCTTATATCTATTGATCCAAACCTCGATCTGGTCGACTGAACCTTTGTTGCCTGTCTAGGAGGAAAACCGTACACCCATCTGCAAGCTAGTTCACCCAATAAAGGACTCTACTCCCAAAGATCACGGACAACTTCTAGCTTTCAAAAGTTTATTGTAAAGAAATGATAAGCTGCAAATACAGACATCTCAGAATGAGATTCACGAGATACACAGGTCCAATTACATACATGTGCTCTCGAAAAGCCCTCAGACGAGCAACAGAAATCACTAACACAAGTTCTAAGAATAATAAAGCTATCAGCATAGACGCATATCTCTCCTTCATTTAGGTTGGAGGAAAACACACACAGGTTAGGCGTCCCTACCCTGTTCTAGATGGTATCCCTACTTAACCAAATCCCAACCTAATAAAGGTGTCAGCAGTGAATGACCCCCAAGGGAAGTCACCCACTCTAAGTCTCTTGGTGAAAACCTATAGTTCTCCAGTCATGACCCCTCTCTGCCTACCCATCCGCTCTCTAAAGGGTCCTCAGGTATCTGCTCTAACTCCACCCAGGGGTGCTGTCCCTAATACAAAACAGTCAACAACATTTGAGACGCCCCTTGCGAAACGCCTCTCACGTGGTGTAGCTTCAGGCTTTTTCCATGATGCTTTGTATTGGGCCTCAGACGTTAGAGTTGACCTTGCTTCTCAGGCTCTTCTCCGGCTCGCTGATACCCCTTAAACATTCCAAAACCCTCCTCCATGTCTGGGCCGTCTACTGAACAGACCTCTATTCATTCATTTATAATTGGATCCCCCCTTTCCTGTTGCAGACAGATATCTGCCGCCAAGAACCCAACTCTCATAGACTTCTAAAAAGGCTTGCAACATTTCTCAGCCCAGACATGTACGTGTAAATCAACATTAAAACATTTCAGGCCTACAATATTTCTCATTATGATTATAGCATTCAACTTCTTCATTTAATTAAAGCATGTTAATACTCTTATTCTATTATTTAGTAAACATTTCTATAAATCATGGCCCATTAATGCAATGACCAAACGTTAATGCAATCTGTGTCGTGAAAAGAACCACCTTCCCTTTTAGCTCCAGCTCTGGCCCTGAGGCCTACCACGTTCTGCGTTTAACCACATACCATCTTATTTATGTTTTAGCAGCTTCACGACATGGATTCAAAAATAATCACATCTAATAAAGTCATATAATGTCACACATTTCTGTATTAGTTCCACTTCTACTTAAATCTCTACATTAGCTATACATTTTTGAATATACTTGCAGGTACTATTAGCACTCATGGCATTTCTCTTCATGATTTGTGCTTACTACAGGTAAGTGTGATGTACTCATACATTTAAATCATTTTGCGCTCTCTCAGTTCCCCCCTTTGATGACCTCTCGGGGTCATCACCAACATTTAAACTGCAGTTATTGCTGGCATTCTCTGCGCTTCCAGAGCCCTCAGGCTCCTGTACTGATTATCTTGTATGGCAGCCAATCTCCGCAGCTGTTCTCTTTGGGCCCTTTCTGACCTTCTTGCTCTGTACCATTTGAATACCCTCACCAATCCCCACAATATTATCCCACAGATCAATATTATGATGATAGGCTTTAGGATATACCAAATAAAGCTTTTGCCTAAGGTGGAAAACCACCCTCCAACTGTACTCATTCCGTGGCCCACCTTTTCCCAGACATTTTCTCTACTCAAGTCTTCGATCTCCTTGTGAATATTAGTTATGTTCTTAATAACTTTCTCAAGGGGCTTCGAATTGTCTGGAATGTAAGTGCAACATTCCTGGACCTTCAAAGCCTTACAGACTCCGCCCTCTTTTGCTAGTAGGACATCTAATGCAAGACGATTTTGAAGAACCATAGCCCTTATCGATTGCATCTCTCCTTCTACCAGCATTAAGGACTGAGCAGTGCTGGCAGACAACCTGTCGACAACTGTTGCCAGTCGTCTAATTTTAACATCATTAAGGATTATTCCCAAAAGAGGAAACATAGCTCCAAAGACATCTCCAACCATTTCGGCATCACCTACATCTCTCCTTCCCCTCGATGATGTCTGACCCTCAATGATCACTAAGTCTTGTGCATGATATATTTTGGGGAAGACAATTGCCAAGTAACATGATCCATACCAGTTGTCAGGTAGTCTCACGTAAGCATTTCTTCCACATACAAAATACACATTTGGAATCACTTGCATTCCCTTCAGGAAATCCTTAGTATAGTACTCTAAATTAAAAGCATGTTCACAGTCAACTTCTCCAACGTATACATTTTCATAATACGTTTTGGCTCTGTGAAGACATAACTTTCCTCTCTGCGCTTTATCTAAAGCTATTGGACCACTACTACCCTTTCTCTTGTGTGACTTCTCTTCCTCGGTCCAATCTATTTTCCCTTGTCCAGATTTTTTCAAAATCTTTTGTCTCCTGTAACGATCATCCACCTGCCCTATGAACTTCTTCTCGACTTCTGACACCTTGCATGTCAGATTATTTCTACGGGCATGTGAAGTATCTAAGGTAATCCAAGGAATGAAGAATTTGGCCAATCTGTCTTCACTCTTCCAGTAATCCCATTTATTCATCTGCTTATAATTCGGGACTTCCGGCAACACTGAATCATAATTTGAGAAATAGTACTCAAAACTATCTCTCTCATAAAATATACTAAGCAATAAGCTACATGTAATGCCATATGTCAGAGGGAGGTGGTGATATCGAATTCCTTCATCTACAGACGCCGGCAACTGCATGCAGACGTAGCAATCCTTAACCTCCATGGCATCCACGTATTCATATAAAAGTTTAGCATAAGCATTTGACCTAAAGTCTCCTTGGGACTCGTCTACATGTAACCTGCGGGCTTCTGCAGCTAATAACGCTTTCTCTTGAGTGTTTTCCCTTTTCTCACCAGCAACAGTGGGTGTAAGCGTTTCTGCAGAATTCACATCAGTTACCTTTGCCTCTTCCTCATGTCCCTTTACATAAGAAATTGTTACCACTAAAGCTATTAATATTATCACTCCTACTATTAGTGTACCTATTATACATTTAGCTCTGTGGTTCGGGGTGCCGGCCTCCATTTCGTCAGACAATATAGTTCTCTCTTTATCTTTGCAAAAAGTTCTTTTCCTCTCGTTCCTTTACAGTCTCTTTTCAATCCTTTTGTCTTTAGAATCCACACAGCTGGAGGCTGACAGCCTTCTTCGCAAAAGTCCTGTAACAGTTCAAAAAGACAACCCTAGCCCTTCTCCATCAACTCAAGGGAAGTTCCCTAACATTCTCTGCTTCCTGGGCGCTAGGTAATCTTCTTTTTTCTGCTTGCTTTATTTACAAAGTCCTTTAACAGTCTACTATCAGATTTGTGGTTGCAGCTTCAATAGCATAGTTCAGTATTTCCAAACGAAGATTGTGCTCTTCATGTGCTGTTATCGTTGTACCAAAGTCGGGGAATTGCAATTCTGTAAGAAACATATGTTTTAACTTGCTGAGGCGGGGAGGTCTGGGGAGCATGAATGTTAGTGACCCTTCTTGTTCGACACCGGGTACCAACAGTCGTATTTCCACGGTGATAATGGGCTCAGAACTGGACACCACCACCGCTCTGATCCTCCCTGTCTCCGGTTTCACAGACATTTGACGCCAGATATGTCCACTCAGGTGTGGAGTATCTTCTGTTAGGCACACGCACTCTTCTTGACCTTCTTCGGTCCGGTGCTTCAGCACCCTGAGCACCTTCTTCTAGGTCTGAGTCTTCTGATATCGGAGGAAGGGTTGCTTCTGGAGTTGACCTCAGGCTAGAACTTCTTCTTTGCGGCCAATTAGCTTCTCCACGTGCCCTTCTACTCCTTCTTCTTCTTCTCTGTTCTCGCTCTCTCTCAGACCTGTCAGGGTCTGACTCGTACTCCCAGCTACTTTCTCCTTCTGTAGCGTCTTCTGTTTCGCTGTTGTACTGACCGTCCTCAGCTTGGTCAGACTCGTTCCCTGCTTCCGCTGGCACCTCTACAGCTTGGCTAGCCCCCTCTATGGCTTCTCTGTCCTCAGCTGGACGTCCATCCGAGAGAGGAGCTGTTTCCAGAGGTGCTGGAACCCTTTTCGTATGTGACGCGTGGATCCAATTGGGCAGGCCTCCCACCTTTACAGCTGTGTTGGTGATCAGGATGACCTGGAAGGGCCCACGCCAACGAATATCCAAGCAGCTTCTTCTCACATGTTTCTTCACCAGGACCCAGTCCCCAGGATACAGGTCATGGCAAGGGCCCTGGCACGCTGGAACCTCGGCAGCCTGCACCTGGAGGGACACAGAACGCATGGCGTCAGACAGCCCCTTACAATAGTCCAGGATCATATCATCTGTGATATTCAACAGTGCAGTAGCTGGAATAGATGGCAGCCTCATTGCTCTCCCCATTAACACCTCATGTGGTGACAACCCTGTTCTTCTGTCTGGGGTACTACGAAGGCTCATGAGAACTAATGGCAGGGCATCAGGCCAACCCAGAGTCGTTGAGGAGCACACTTTCGCTATTCTGGCCTTGATTGTGCCATTGATTTGTTCCACAATTCCTGAGGCCTCTGGTCGGTAACTGCAATGCAGCTTTTGGTCAATATTTAGGGCTACACAGATCATCTTCACAAGCTCGCTGTTAAAATGTGTTCCCCTATCTGATTCCAAAAAGGCCGGCACCCCGAAGCGAGGAATGAGTTCTCTAAGCAGTAACTTGGCCACTGTGAGGGTGTCGCACCTACGTGTAGGGTATGCCTCAACCCATCTGGAGAACACACAAACTATCACCAGGACATAGCGGAGGCGGTTGCACCTTGGCATTTCAATGAAATCTATCTGCATTCGATTGAATGGACCTCCAGACCTTCCTATGTGACTTAGTGCAACTGGTGTTCTTTTCCCTACGTTCAGCTGCTGGCAGGTCACACAACGCTGGCACACTGCTTCTGCTGCTATTCTAAACTTAGGATTGTACCAAGTCTGTCTAAACACTCTCAGCATAGCATCTCTCCCTAAGTGTACGGGACCATGTATGAGCCTAGCCATTGGACTCACCATCTCATTGGGCAACACTGCTCTGCCGTCTGCTGAGACCCAAAAATGGGTCTCACCCATTACACATCCTGCCTTTTCCCATGTTTCTTTTTCAGAATCAGGAGCATTTTCTTGCATGGTTGACAGTTCATCCCAAGTATCAACAGTTTCCAGTATCATGGCTAATTCAGTTCTTACATTTATTCCACCCACATCCACCTCTGTGAAAGAGTAACCTTGTTCCGCGCAATACCGCGCAACTTCATCAGCATATCTATTGCCTTTCGAAACAAAGTCCTCATTTCTGGTATGTGCGATGCACTTTACAACTGCGATACTTGTTGGGCATTGCAATGCCTCTAACAACAGGCGCACAAACTCTCCATTGCGAATGGGAGAGCCTGAAGAAGTCATGAACCCTCTTTGAGACCATAACTGCCCGTAATCATGAACTACCCCATAGCCATATTGGCTGTCGGTGTATATGGTGACTCGAATTTGATTGCCTGCTAAGCAAGCACGTGTCAGGGCAATAATCTCGGCTACCTGAGCGGAGTGTACTCCTTCCAGGCACCCAGCTTCCACAACTCCTTCAATTGTACAAACAGCATAAGCTGCTCTCAACTGCCCAACTTCGTCTCTTACACATGAGCCATCGACAAAGAAAACTTCGTCTGGGTCGGTCAGTGGCTCATCTACGATGTCGGGTCTGGGTTTGGTGCATAGTTCAGTCACATCGAGACAGTCATGGTCTGTACATTCATCATCATCATCGATATCATTTGGAAGTGGCATCAAGGTAGCAGGGTTCAAAACAGAGCATCTCTTGAGGGTCACATTCTCTGCAGCAAGAATAACTTGCTCATAGCGCGTGAGCCTACTGTTGGTCAGATGCTGTGTTTTGGTCCTGGTCATCAACAGTTCAACAGAATGTGGCACGCACACCTCTAACGGGTGCCCCATGACGATATTTTCACATCTCTCAATGCTGACACCCGTTGCAGCAACGGATTTGAGACATCCGGGCAACGCTGCGGCTACTGGGTCTAAAGTAGCCGAGAAATAAGCAACTGGTCTACGGGCATTCCCATGGATTTGGACCAACACAGACAACGCACAACCTTCTCTCTCACAACAGTAAAGGAAAAATTGTTTACTGTAATCAGGCATTCCCAATGCCGGAGCACGACACAGGTCCTCTCTCAGCTGTAGGAACGCCATCAAACAGTCTTTGTCCCATGGTACCGGATCACTCACCTCTTTGTGCGTCAGTTTTTGCAAGGGCTTTGCTTTCAGTGAAAAATTCACAATCCACTGTCGGCAATAACCCACCATCCCTAGAAACATCCTGACCTCTCTCTGTGTTTTAGGCGCATTCATTTTCATGATCGCCTCTATCCTGTCTGGTGACACTTTTCGTTTGCCTTTCTCTATTCTGTGTCCCAAGTACTGCACTTCTGTCAGGCAGTACTGCAATTTTCCCGGGGACACCTTGTGCCCATTGGCAGCTAGGTGATTTAACAAAGCAATGGAGTCTTCCCTGCAAGCTTCTTCTGTTTCTGACGCCACAAGGAGGTCGTCTATGTACTGGACCAGAACTGACTTCTGGGGCAGCACTAGACTTTCAAGATTTTTCTTCAAAAGCTGGTTAAAGATCGATGGACTCTCTGTATACCCCTGAGGGATACGACACCATGTTAGGACGCGATTTTCCAGCTTAAATGCGAAAAGAAAATGGCTA
Organism: Lissotriton helveticus; assembly: GCF_964261635.1. NCBI lineage: Eukaryota > Metazoa > Chordata > Amphibia > Caudata > Salamandridae > Lissotriton > Lissotriton helveticus. Next base: position 1,130,770,346 of record NC_136059.1, on the reverse strand, counting down.
TCTTCGTCCAAAGGGATCGAAAAGAAAGCCTGACAAAGATCGATCACTGTGAACCACTCTGCTTGGAATGGAATCTGAAACAGTATCACTGATGGATTCGGTACCACTGGACAACACGAAACGACTATGTTATTAATCTTTCGAAGGTCCTGTACTATCCGAAATTTCCCATTTGGTTTCTGCAGACCCATAATCGGGGAGTTGCATGGACTACCCACGATTTCTTTCAGTATTCCCTGTTTAATCATGGACTCGATCACGGGCTTTATGCCTGCAATCGTTTCTGGAGTCAATTTATATTGGGGTGTTCTTGGGAACTCAGCATGCGGTTTCACTACAATTTTCACTGGGTCTACCCCTTTGACCAATCCAATCTCTTCCCCAGTGAAATCCCATACCTCGGATGCCACTGTCTCTCTCAAGTCCCAGGGAAGCTCGTCTACTGTCAAAGTAGGGTACAGCTCCACACATATTCTTGAGTTTGCAACTTTGAAATCTGCATCATCATCATTAGTCAATACCTCCACTCCCTGAGGTGTACAATATATAGTACAATTCAATTTACACAACAGGTCTCTTCCTAGCAGACACACAGGGCTTGAATCGCAAACCACAAACTGGTGCTCATCACTGTACTTCCCTATTTTCACCTGCACCGGTTCTGTCAATTGGCTGGTTATTCTCCTGTTTGCGACCCCTACCACCTGTATGGTCTCTCCAGACATGGGCAGGTCTGGAACTGCAGCTGATCTGATCGTGGATCTAGTGGCTCCTGTGTCCACCAGAAATGTCGTAGGGCACCCTGCTACTTCTGCTTCCACATAGGGTCCCCTCTGATCTACCTCCAAGGCTGCCCCAAGGGTGCAGTCTTCTCTTTCCACTCTCTGTCCGGTTAATGGGTCCACATAATAGCACTCTTCACCTTCCACAAACAGGGGCATTTGTCTATAGGTCTTACCCATGCTCCCTACTCGAGGAGGTTGCGGGAACTGGGCTCGGGGAGGAGCCCCCCCCCCTTTGAGCACCTTTCCTTGGTATGGCGTTACCCCTCTTGTAGGTGCGCTCTGAACCTCTTCCTCCTCTATCTCTTGCTCTCCTATCTCTACATTGTAAGGGCACTCGCGTTTCCAATGCCCCAGCTCGTTACACTGGTGGCACCTAGTCGTTTTCTTCAAGGTAGCTATGTCTATTCTGGGTCTAAAGGTGGAACTCTCCTCATTACCCTTGTTCTGACTGTACTGCTTCTTTCCTCCTGTACCTGTTCCCTGCTGCTGTTGCTGTTGTCCCCCTTTCCCTGCTGCCTGCATCTGTACCACCATCAACTTTTCTTTTAGTTTCTTTGCCTTGGAATCTATCTCATCACAGCAGTACCTTGCATATCTCAGTATTTCATCTAGGGGTTTAGTTTGCCAACAAATCGAGTGTTGCTGAATCATTAAACTAATATCCGGTCTCAGTCCCAGGACGAACTTGGACACAAATTGCCCTATGTCTTTTGGATCCATTACATCCAAGCCGCTATACTGTTTAAACGCCTTCAGCAATCTCTCGTAATATTCATGAACTGTCTCTTTGGGTTCCTGTCTTGTTCGGTCTATTCTGACCCAATCTATGTCTTGCATTGGCACTTTTTCTTTCAGCCAAGTCATCACTCTCTCGAATTTTGCCATCACGATTTCGGACGGCCCATTAGTCTTGGCATCTCTCTCTGGCTCCGTTGTGGGCCACTCAGCGCTAACCTTGCATGCTGTCCACAGATCGCCTGGTACTACAATGTCAAACAGCGTGTTCAGATCTATCCATAGGACCTTCGAGATTTTTACAAACCTCTCGACTTGCTTGTACCACTCCACAGGGCTCTCTCGCAACTTGGGGAAAGAGGTGGTAAAAGCAGCTAAATCTCCCCTACTCCAAGGGACATGTACATAGTTCCCATTTGCAACTTCACGCAAAGGGTAAGCTTCTATTCCCTGCTGTCCTGGTGTCATACCAATCATGCTTCTCCTGCCGGTCCCTTTCTTGGACCACCTCTCTTCCCACTTATCTAGTGCTCTCCATGTCCTTATTCCAGTAATCAGTTCCCTTATGTGCGTTTTCAGCCCAATCGTTCTCCTCTCATCTAGGTCTCGATCTGAGTAATGTAGCCTGTGGTTACCCTGTAATGCTTTGGTTCTTGACAAGTCCACCATATATTTGCCTGCTAGTTCGACTAACTTCTCATGGACTGCTCTCGCTTTTCGAGTAATGTCCTTTGCCATATACAGTATTTCATCCTGTTCATACATTTCCATCCTTTCTAAAGGCAGGGTACCATCTACCATGTCATCCAGGTCTGACCTTAAACTGGAGACATCGAGTCTCTTGGCTTTTATCTCAGCTCGCAATATGTCTTTCGAAGGGGGCTCACTGGTCTCCCTACCATCCCAACTTCGAGCTCTACGTTTGGGCTCGGGAGAGTTAATGAGTGGTCTCCCTTGCTCCCATCTCTCTAGGTCCCATGCTCGACCATCCGATCTTGGAAGGTGATGGAACACGGGCCTGTTACCCCCACTCTTACTCTGCCCATTCTCATCTTCTTCCCTCCTCTCACCGCACATATCTCTGTTATTTTCTCTCTGGTCGCTACACTCCCTTTGCCTCGTATCGCTCAGTATCCGATACGATCCTTCCTGGTTCCCCATATTCCCTGGGCTGCGCTCATTTCTATCATCACAGGGACTATGGTGCGACCTCTCACAACTCCCATTTAGTTCTCTGGTGCCAGGTACACAGTGTGGACACTTAAAACTGTTCCTGTACTCTTGCGCTCTCCTCTCTCCTTCACTGAGTATTGGGCACGCCACCCCTCCATTCCCGGGGCCCCCGTTTTCCAGGTCTGTTCTACCTCCACTCTGGGCCCAATGGGTGACTCCCCTACTCCCTCTACAGTCCCACTCCGGGCTACTCTCCCCAGCCCCGCAGTGAGTCCGTGCTCTGCTGTCCTGACTTTCCCTTTCTGCTTCTGCAGCATTGATGCACTTTTGAGCCTTCACTGCCTCATCCCACTGCTTCATGTACTCATTTAGCTCCTGAAAGGATTTCCGTCCCGATCCCCTCAGATCCATTGGCCATCTAGGGCCCCCAGGATCTCCTCCTGGGTCCCCTCCTGTGTGCATCGGGGTGCTCCACTCTCTAGGTATCGGCATCTGACTTGGGGAATTAGTGGTATCGTTCCTCCTTGCCTGCTCTGCTCTTTCTCTGTCTTTCCGTTTCCGTTCTTCCCCTCTTGCTCTTTCTTGGTCATATATCGATATTATAGGACCTATGGTAACCGGTACCTGTAGTGCATCTGGTAATGGGTAGGATGTGGCGCTTTCCGTTTCCGGCGCTCTTTGTACCACAAACCTACCGACCACCTGTTGCACCTGACTAGGCTGGAACAGCTCTTTCTTTGGCTCAGGATCCCACTCTGAACTGGGAAGCGGTCTATGCTCTCCTGCATTGCCCCCCTTTTCTCCTTCAGTTTTCTCGACCTCTCCCCCTGCTCTATTATACGGGGGTGGCCTGTCTGTCAGTAATCTATTTATCAGGCTGTCCTCTGTTTCGCTCTCATCATCTTCTTCCAGGGGGGTTTTATTTACGGGCGCCTCTAACACTGGGTACAGTTTATTTATTTCCAAATTATGCACTCTCCATCTTTTAGCATCCGCATCCCACCTGGCATCCTGCACTGCCCTTACCGATCGTTTCACCCTTTCTTGTCGTCTGTTCATATTCTTTTCATGCGCTGCCCTAATCCATGCTTCAAGAGCTTCAAACTGGGTTGGTCTAGGCAAGGGTCTCATTGAGGTCATGACTGATTTCAATCGATGTAACACCTCTAATCTGAACGTCCCGTACTTCGGGAACGTCAGTTCCTCATTTCCTTCAGTAATCTTACTCCACTCTGATATCCAAAGAATCGTATGCAACCCAACATTTACTGCCATATAACGAGCTGGCGTACCCTCCGGCGGGGCTTCTTCCCCTTCATACGATCCCCGCTTCTCTCTTTTAAACATTGCTTTCAGCCATTTAAAACACTTCATAATTATGCGCACAATATCCAGCCTCGCTACTCTGTTTACTTCCTGATGACAATCCACCAATCCTGTCGCGGCTTTGCTAGCTTGGCCTATCACAGCGCGGTCTTTCTCCGGTCGGCCAATCACTGCGCGACACCACCTGACGTCACTTTTCTCCGCTTCGCAGCAGCACCCCTCCTTTCTCAACTCGTCTCCCGGTTATGCATGCGTCCCATTCATACACCGAAAAATGACTACTTCCGACCAAGCGGTCACTTCTCTCGACTGTACGTCCACAGTCTATCTGTAATTGTCAACACAACTGACGAGATGTCTATCGTCTCTCTGATAGGTTGCTTACACACACAGTAACTTCCGACCAGCGTCCGTTACTCACGCACTCACTCTTACGTTCCCCCTATCTCGGTCTCTCGGGTGATCAATGGTACCTCATGACCCCCTTCACACTAGTTGACAATTACTCTGGGTGTCCGATACACCCGAACCACTTAAGCTCTCCTTGAACTTAAGATTTCCACCGGTTGCGCGCGCTCACAACCTGTTCCACAGTCACTCTACAGACATTCAACTCCGCCAGACATTACAACATAGATACAATACAAAACACCGCAATCTAACACGCATAACCCTTTATACTCACTCTCGACCGATACTGCTGCTTTTTCTGTCTCCCGTCATCCGGATCTTCTTCAGCGGGCTGTTCTTCCAATCATCGATTTCTAGGGGCCTTGGGGTAAACTAACCTGGCCTAGGTCACCGTCCTCAAGAAGGCAACCATCCTCTATAGCTACCAACTGAAAGGGCGAGATTTTGATCGATACCTTATATCTATTGATCCAAACCTCGATCTGGTCGACTGAACCTTTGTTGCCTGTCTAGGAGGAAAACCGTACACCCATCTGCAAGCTAGTTCACCCAATAAAGGACTCTACTCCCAAAGATCACGGACAACTTCTAGCTTTCAAAAGTTTATTGTAAAGAAATGATAAGCTGCAAATACAGACATCTCAGAATGAGATTCACGAGATACACAGGTCCAATTACATACATGTGCTCTCGAAAAGCCCTCAGACGAGCAACAGAAATCACTAACACAAGTTCTAAGAATAATAAAGCTATCAGCATAGACGCATATCTCTCCTTCATTTAGGTTGGAGGAAAACACACACAGGTTAGGCGTCCCTACCCTGTTCTAGATGGTATCCCTACTTAACCAAATCCCAACCTAATAAAGGTGTCAGCAGTGAATGACCCCCAAGGGAAGTCACCCACTCTAAGTCTCTTGGTGAAAACCTATAGTTCTCCAGTCATGACCCCTCTCTGCCTACCCATCCGCTCTCTAAAGGGTCCTCAGGTATCTGCTCTAACTCCACCCAGGGGTGCTGTCCCTAATACAAAACAGTCAACAACATTTGAGACGCCCCTTGCGAAACGCCTCTCACGTGGTGTAGCTTCAGGCTTTTTCCATGATGCTTTGTATTGGGCCTCAGACGTTAGAGTTGACCTTGCTTCTCAGGCTCTTCTCCGGCTCGCTGATACCCCTTAAACATTCCAAAACCCTCCTCCATGTCTGGGCCGTCTACTGAACAGACCTCTATTCATTCATTTATAATTGGATCCCCCCTTTCCTGTTGCAGACAGATATCTGCCGCCAAGAACCCAACTCTCATAGACTTCTAAAAAGGCTTGCAACATTTCTCAGCCCAGACATGTACGTGTAAATCAACATTAAAACATTTCAGGCCTACAATATTTCTCATTATGATTATAGCATTCAACTTCTTCATTTAATTAAAGCATGTTAATACTCTTATTCTATTATTTAGTAAACATTTCTATAAATCATGGCCCATTAATGCAATGACCAAACGTTAATGCAATCTGTGTCGTGAAAAGAACCACCTTCCCTTTTAGCTCCAGCTCTGGCCCTGAGGCCTACCACGTTCTGCGTTTAACCACATACCATCTTATTTATGTTTTAGCAGCTTCACGACATGGATTCAAAAATAATCACATCTAATAAAGTCATATAATGTCACACATTTCTGTATTAGTTCCACTTCTACTTAAATCTCTACATTAGCTATACATTTTTGAATATACTTGCAGGTACTATTAGCACTCATGGCATTTCTCTTCATGATTTGTGCTTACTACAGGTAAGTGTGATGTACTCATACATTTAAATCATTTTGCGCTCTCTCAAAGCCTGTGGCGAGGCTCACGAAGGTTATCTTTATATTCTTGTTGGTGATGTCATTGATAAAGTTGTTTACTTTCGCCCAGAACTTCTTGACTTTGTGGCATTCGAAGGTTAGGTGTTCCAGGGTCCCTTCCTCTTTATCACAGTTCCAGCAGATGCTCGTGTCTTTTATGCCTACTTTGTGGAGTCTTGCCGGGGTCCAGTATGCTCTGTGGAGGAGCCAGAACTTAGTTTGTGCCAGTTGTGGCGTGACCTTGTTTGTTGTTGCCGACCGCCACAGTTTGCCCTTTTCTTCCTCGTTTAGCTGCCTTCCAAGGAGTGATTCCCATGTGTTCGTTACTTTCTTGTTTAGCGAGGATGTTTGAGGGTTGAGAAGCTTGTATATTTTTGCTGTGTGGTGGCCAGTCGCGTTGAGGGCTTCCATGTATTTGATGATGGTTGGTGGAATTTTGCTTAGGTTTGCCTTTGTAATGGCCGTTTTCATTTTCAGGAATGTGTATAGTTCCTTTGCCGGGAGGTCGTGTAGTTGTTGCAGGTTTTGGAATGTGACTGGCGAGTTTTTTGTTTCCAGTTGGTTGGGTGTGGTTATGCCTTTTTCCATCCACGTTTCACTGCTTAGTGTCTTACCCTGGTACGTTATTTTTGTGTTTAGCCAGATCGACTCCCAGGTTGAACCCTTCAGTTTCTGTTCCATTCGTTTGACTATTTTCATTAGTGCCTCTTTGGTGTGTCTGAGGATTGGGTTGAATCGGTGAGGGTGTTTGTTCGCTGTGAGTAGCGCTATGGGGTTGAGCCCCCCCAAGATGGTTTTTTCCACCTTCAGCCACTCTGGTTCGTATTCCGGCAAGCTGGTCAGCCAAATGGTGCCCTGTTTCGCTAAGCAAGCCGTCTGGAAATTTTTGAAGTTCATTAGGTTGAGGCCTCCCAAATTTTTTGTTAGCCTCAGCTTTTGTAGACTTATTCTCGGTCTTTTGTCTCTCCGGATGAAGCCATTGATTAGTTTATCAAGTTTCTTGTGGAAGTTGTCTGTCGTAGCCAGGGGCAGCATGCTGAGCGTGTAGTTGATAGCTGGTGTAACCATCATCTTGATGGTTTCAATCCTGCCCCACCAGCTTATGTATTTGGGCGACCAGGTGTCCAGTCTCTCCTTTATCTTTTTCAGGATGGCCTCTTCGTTGTGTTCCAGTGTTGTCTTTAGGTCCCTGCCGAAGAGTAGGCCTAGGTATTTGAGCGGTTTGTTTTGCCAGGCTAAGCCAGACTGGCCCAGTATATCTTTAGTGGTGTGCACGTTCATTGGCTTACACTCCGACTTGTACTTATTGAGCTTGTATCCCGAGGCTGCTGCGTATTCCCCTATGATCTCCATTAGGGCTGTGATTGATGAGGTGGGCTCCGTGGTGGTGATGAGGATATCGTCTGCGTAGGCAGCGAGTTTCACCGTCTTGTTTTTGTTTTTGACACCGGTTATGTCGTTGTTGTTTCTTATTCTGGCTAGTAGTGGTTCTAGTGCCAGGAGGAAGAGACCGGGTGATAGGGGGCAGCCCTGCCTTGTGCCTCTTTCCAGCGTTAGTGTCTCCGATGTGCACCCGTTTACCACCACCTTTGCCCTCCCTTGGTTTGTTGTAGAGGGCCATTACCATTGTTCTGTATTTTGTACCTAGTCCGAATTTCTCCATGCATGCGTTGAGGAAGGGCCATGATTCTCTGTCAAAGGCTTTCTCAGCATCTAGAGCTATCATTACTGCCTGGTCCTCGCTGTGTGTTGTGTGGTTGATGAGATGGCATAGTAGTCGCGTGTTATCCTGGGAGAGTCTGTTCTTGATGTAGCCCACTTGCGAGTTGTGGATGAGTAGTGGTAGGACCCTGTTCAGTCTGTTTGCCAGGATTATTGCGTATATTTTACAATCTGCATTGATTAAGGATATTGGTCTGTAGTTTTGTGGAAGTTGCGGATCTTTCCCTTCACACGTTGAGAATCGTGAATGGTATAGACCAGTCAGGGAAGATCCTGTCCGAGAGATACAAGACAAAATCACAAATATTACCAAGATGGCCTTTGATCAAGGTTTTTTGGGTCCAAAGGAGTTCGAATACTTAAATAGGAAACAACCAAGGACACCCTTGTTGTATTTTCTACCGAAAATACACAAGAACAGTCAAACACCACCAGGGAGACCGATTGTCTCGGGGTGTGATTCGGTTCTAGAGCCAGTCTCGAAGTACATAGACTTCTTTCTAAAACCCTTCATTGGGGGTGTTCGATCATACCTGAGAGACACGACAGATTTCATTGTAAAAGTGGAGGGGACTGATTTCAATGAAGACACACAAATCATGGCCACGTTGGATGTAAGATCCTTATACACCCAAATCCCCCAAGATGAGGCATTACAAGTAATGGAATTATACTTGGAATGGAGGGAAAGACCCCATCGGGTACCTACATCCTTCATCATTGAATTGGCTGAAATATCACTCCGCAGCAATTACTTTAAGTTTGAGAATGACTTCTTTGTACAGGTGAAGGGCACAGCAATGGGGTGTCCTTATGCGCCGGAAATGGCGGTTCTGTTTATGGCCCAGTATGAGGAACGGTTTATTTACAATAACAACCCGTTCTCGAAGAATGTCATCCAATGGTTGAGATATATAGACGACGTCTGGCTCCTGTGGCAGGGGAGCCAGGCTGAGTTGAATTATTTCTTAGATTGGGTCAATACCAGACACCCTGATATTGATTTTTCTATGCAATCCAGCATATCCAAGATGACATTCCTCGATGTAGCAGTGGGCCCTGTAGATCGTAAACTTAACACAACATTATATAAGAAGGAGACGGATAGAAATACTATCCTCCACTACAACAGTGCACATCCACAGTGTTTAAAACAGAATCTCCCATTCGGCCAATTGTTAAGGATCAGGAGAAATTGCACTGAAGTGTCTGACTTTGACACTCATGCTCAATCCTTCTGTGGAGAAATGAGGATGAGAGGATACCCCAAGAAACTGCTGAATCATTGCAAAAAAAGAGCCAGATTCACTCCTAGAGAAAGCTTGCTGCAGAAAAAAGAGAAAGCGGAAATGAATAAACTTGTTTGTGTGACAACCTACGGTGCCCACACTAACAAATTCCGTCAGATCATTTTAAAGAATTGGCACCTGTTGGAGTCTCTGGAATACCCTTTGGCGAAGCCCATCTTCGCAATGAAGAAAAATCAGAGTATAGGACAACAGCTGGTACGAGCAGACAGCTACATCCAAAAACCCAAAAGTGATTTAATCACACAGTGGAACCTCAAACCAGTGTGTGGGCACCACAAATGTGGCAATTGTGTGGCTTGTCCCACCACTTTGGAGGGGTCCGTGTTTGAGCATAATGGAACCAAATGGAGACACGACAGTTTTACAAACTGTAAGACAAGAAACGTTATATACGCAGTGGTCTGCAAGTGTAACAAGATATACATTGGCAAGACTTGCCAACAAATCAATGTGAGAATTACACAACACCGATCACGTATCAAGCGGAAGGTACTGACTGCACCAATGGTGGATCACTTTGTGTCCGCCAACCATACCGAAAATGATTTTAATTGGACCATTCTGGGAGGGATAGATCCAAAACACCAATCCCCTAACATCGGGAGTGCATTGTTACGCAAGGAAGCATACCTGATAATGAAATTTGACAGCATTAACAATGGGTTAAATTGTATGAGCGAGCTTAACAGGACATAAATCCACGCTCCCCGTACAGTTATTCACACAAGAGCACTACAAAGACTCCTCCATGTGGGTGGTTCGTCTTCCCGGTAATTCTTGCTTCGTCAAAATTTCTTGTGAAAGTCCACTTAAATACATCTACCAGAATGCATCTGGCCACATGTTGGAAGTCCCCGCCTGCTCATTGGTGCATGTGACAACCACGTGTTCCAGTGGTCCGGTCAGAATAATGCAGAACTAAGTCCGACTTCCTGTTTTGCCAAAGCGGAGCATTTTACGGACTTGTCCCAGTGCTAAACTCGAAGAGTCACAGATAGCAATTTGCTGAGTCTTCGCGCACAATGCTATTACTGCAAGCTTGCTCATTCCATTACCGCGCCGTTACGCTAAAACACAGGCTGTGTTGTTTTCTTTCAGCCATTGCGGGTGAAGAAAACACCGTCCGTGGGTAACAGCCCACTGTGCCAATTCACTACAAATATGCGTTGTAAGCCGAGTAAGTAGTCCGCATGTTTGTTTTTAAAAAATATTTCTTGGTATGCCACGCATTCCTGACGAGTTCCGTAATAACTTTGGGACTACTCGTTTTTCAGAATTGAGGAACCAGTAGCGCCTTCCTTCAAAAGTGAGCGGGGTTCCTGCCACCTGTGAAGGTAATTTTGGAATTTTTTGTTTTAATCACCAATCGCATTCAGTGCTGACCGGACGTCACATTTAATTCTCCCTTGTTGCAGACTGGCAGCCACTGCGTACAGATGTAATTTTACAGCTTTGAACTGATGCCTACAGTTCTCAGGTACAAAACAATCCTTTCTATTTCATTATCTGACAAATAGGGCTGAAGGGTCCCTTGGAAGCACAATACTAAAAAGATTTTTCATTTTTTGTTTTTTGTCAGAAACAGTTCTCAAAGATTAATCCAGCCCTGAGGAGAGTTTGGCAATCGATAGAGCCATAACTCAAAACGCGTCGGCTATGTGGGTTTGAATCCTTCGTGTTTATTTCCGAATGCTCAGAGTACTTGAACTAGTCGTTCTCTGAGCGGGGTATTTGTCACAAAGCTGCTTGATTTCATCTACAGCTTCAGTCGGATATTTACTTTTTTACTGTGTTTTTGATATTGACTTCTTGATATTGAGTTGATGTGTAGATAAATTGTTTTTGACATATTGAATGTTATGTAATAGGGTTCACGAATGTATTAGTGTTTCACTGTATATGTAAAATGTTTTGTAAATAAGTGCCTTGAGTAATGTACAGCACAATTTAATTCATTTATTGTTCATTTTTTGACTATTGTGAGATGTTTGTGTAGTTGATAGTGTGTCCACCTTTCGGACAAAAAAAGTATCTTTTCGTAAAAAATAAAAAGAGTAAGGAGGCATAAGTCATTGCCAAGATAAGCATAGTAATTGGTGTTTATCTCTTTCTTTGTGATCACAAATTTGATCCAAACTGTAGGAGGTGTGGGTAAAACTTTTTTCCTTGCGTTGAGGAAGGGCCATGATTCTCTGTCAAAGGCTTTCTCAGCATCTAGAGCTATCATTACTGCCTGGTCCTCGCTGTGTGTTGTGTGGTTGATGAGATGGCATAGTAGTCGCGTGTTATCCTGGGAGAGTCTGTTCTTGATGTAGCCCACTTGCGAGTTGTGGATGAGTAGTGGTAGGACCCTGTTCAGTCTGTTTGCCAGGATTATTGCGTATATTTTACAATCTGCATTGATGAAGGATATTGGTCTGTAGTTTTGTGGAAGTTGCGGATCTTTCCCTTCTTTGGGTATCACAATGATGTTGGCTTCGGCCATGGAGTCTGTCACTCTGCCCCTGTGAATGCATTGCGTGAAGGTTGCGGCCATGATCGGTCTCAGTTGGCCGATGAATGTCTTGTAGAAGTCTGCCGTGTACCCATCCGGTCCGGGAGCTTTGTTGGGTTTGAGTTGGGTGACTGCTGCGTCGATTTCCGCATCCATTATGTCTTCCTCAAGTGTATCCCTTTGAGCCGCTGTGAGGGCTGGCAGGTTGGTCTTGCTGAGTAGGCTTGAGCCTCCATCGGCGTCTAGGTTTTTGTCAGCGCAGTATAGTTCTTGGTAAAATTGTCTGAAGACCTCTAGGATACCCTTGTTTGTTGTTTGTGATTTGTTTGATTTGTCAGTTATGGCCGCGATTGTGTGCTGCCTCTGTTTTGCCTTCAGGTAAGACGCCAGTTGTTTCCCCGCCTTGTTGGCTGCGCATAGGTTTATTGCCCTGAATTTATTTATCCACGTACCTGCCCTCTCGCTGAGTATCTTGTTTAGTTCATATTTCCTTTTGGTTAGGGCCGTTAGGGTGTTCCTGTCTGTCAGGTTCGCGCAGTGCCCCTTTTCCAGAAGGGTAATCTCTTCTTCTAGGTCCTTGATTTTCTTGTTTCTACCGCGGTTCATTCTGGCCTTGATGTTTATCAGTTTCCCTCTCAATGTCGCTTTTAGGGCGTCCCAAATAGTGCTCTTCTCCACCTCGTCATTGTCGTTGTGGTCCAGGTACTCTCGTATGGTGTCTTCGATCTCTTTCACATTTCTGCAGGGGCGGTGGGTGACATTTGAAAGTGGTGGGGCTCAAAGTGATTTGCATACAGCACCGTAGCGAGCGTGCGCAGCGAGCGAGCCCGAACCCCAAAAGGGGGGTTTGGGGAAAACCCCCCCCCCTAGAAAATTTTGAAAAAAAAGACGAAAAATTGTGCATTTTCAAGCAAATTTGAGAAAGCAGGAAGGTTAATAAAGCAATTGTGAAAGTGCAGTTATTACATTAATAGATGGCATAACATAGGTAGCTGCTTATTCAATATAACCACAGAGCTTCATACAGTTCGTCCTATTACGCTCAGGTGCTGAATTCAGACTATAAGACTTTCATGAAAATCTCAGCTCTAAGAGTAGAAGAAGTTGCACAGCAGTTGGGAAACAGCCTTCACAAATCATTAGGAAAATGAGAGGCAATTACTTGAAAGCAAACTGAAAGCAATGCATCAAGTAGCTTAAAGCAATGCATCCAGCAAAACAGTGCATGCAGTCAACCATACAAAAGTAAACTAAAGCAAGTGTGAACCTGTGAACCTTCACTTTGAAAGCAGGGTGCTAGTCAACAGGCCAGTCACATACATTTAAACTGAAGAAGAGTACACTTCAGCATGCAGGCACCAACATAAAAGCACCAAGCAAGTCAAACAGTTTAATGAAAGAAAAATGAAAGCAATACATCCAGCAAACTAGACAGTGACTCAAAAAGTAAACTGAAGCAAGTGCACACTGAAAGGAATGCGCAGTCATAAGTCAGACATTCACATAAAAGCAACTTACCAAGACACCCAATCAATTACATGGGAAAAACTTGAGCCAATGCACCCAGAAAACCAGACCAACACACCAAAGCATCCCACCCCTGATTGGATGGCAGCTGTGCTCTTAGGGTCACCCCTCAGTTTTTTGGTAGGGTTGAGCACCCCCCAGTTTTATGCCCTCTGTGTCTGAAGGGGAGACGGGTAAAAGGGGTCATAATGGGACATCTGGCACAGCTACTTTGTAATCGAGTTCACCCACCCAGCTCAAGACTGAGTTACAGGCTGATCTTAAATCTTTAAACAACCACAAGGGTCTCCAGCTAGTTAAAAGGGGAACATCGTGCATGTTCAAGCAAATTTGAGAAAGCAGGAAGGTTAATAAAGCAATTGTGAAAGTGCAGTTATTACATTAATAGATGGCATAACATAGGTAGCTGCTTATTCAGTATAACCACAGAGCTTCATACATTCCGTCCTATTACAGACTCCGATATTGGCATTAAAAGTACCCTCCAGCTTATCAGCTTCAGCAAGGTTTCCAACAGCATAGCACCCCTTTGCTACACACAGATTACAGGTTCAGCCACATGATAAAAATAGCAACTCATTCAGTGTGATAATTAAGGGAGCAGAGCGCATGGAAAACGTATTTAGTGATGGGCCGAGCAAGACACAACGAACAAATTAACTTCTTTCATCTCCTTTATTTCAAACCATTTACAGGGCACATGTGTTTTAAACCTTGTGAACAAGCTAATTTGGTGAAAGCATACTTAGAAATCTGTATTTATGTATTGTAATTGTAGACTGGACCAAAAAACGAGTGAAGGGGCTCCACCAAAGCACCTCTCCCTTAATTATTTACATATAAATTTCATGCGGTCTGACAAGTCTGCCAAAGCTGCAGCAGACGAGCTGGGGCGTTTACTCCTGGCCTACTCCTGGCCTGGGTGCTGGGGCGTTTACTCCTGGCCTGAGTAATGCTGCAGAGCTGCAAACTAAGGAGCTACCAGGTAACCAAGACTCAAGTGCCACCACAGCATCAATCTGTGCAACCATTCAACAACAACAACTGGTTCAAATATGTTCTCTGAATGTTTCAAGCTATATTACAAATGTCACAAAAAGATGTTAATATTTCACTTCTGTTCTTGGATTTGTGTCACAATAAAATACACTGAACATAACCTTCACAAAAGTTATTTACAAAAGTTTTAGCTATTGCCATTATAAATTACAATAACTTTTATTAATGTATTAATTATAAAAAAAATAAAAGCCATTGCTATTTGTAATGTCAATACATCTAAGTCATGTAAATACAACACATATTGCATTACAAATGCTATAGGTGTCACATTTGCGAAAGTTAAAACTATTGGCATTGTAAATGACAAAGCTAATAATTTCGCTATTTTCAAAACCAACACATAAATACAAAATTTGTCATTTACAATACCAATAGCTCAAACTTTCCTAATGCGAGACCTATTGCATTGCAAATGCTTGTTTATCTATATACTCCGTCAGGCGTCTGTCCTCTAATGAGGAGGCCTCTGGGAGAGTCGTATCAATTGGAATGACTGCCACCAGTGCGTGTTTAATCTGTATATAGTGAAACAGTTCAGTGGGCGCCATTTTGTAATGTGCTTGTAAATGGGCAAAAGTGACGATTTTACCCCCTCTCCTGAGGTCACCTAGTCGCGAGATGCAGCTTTAATTGAGATTGATACCGTGGGCCTCAGAGTAGTGATCAGTTGGTAGAATATAGCGTAGGTTGCCTATGTCAGTCACCGAGCAAGAACTCACAAGTTGCACCAAAGTGCTAAGGACAGGGAGGTGTTGCCACACCTAAACCTCCGAATTCCTTCTGTAGGCAGTAAGTGGCCAATATGAAGTGAGTCATCCATCAGGGTTACCAACCCCTGGGGCATGTCTTTGGACAGTGTAGGAGCCTAGAGTTGTGGAAGGAGTTTCCTTTACCACAGGATGGCACAGGCACTTACCTGTCTGAGCTGTTCACCCTCTCGGGAGGGCAGAGGCCTTAGGAGCAGACATTCCTGCATCTCGAACCCCAAGTTCAGAATCTCACAAGCTCTGACAGTCACAGTACAGACCAAGCCATCAGTGCGACGGCTAAAACCGTCCAGAACTCCCCAGAATCGGATTGAAAGACCCCCTCCCTCCCCCAGGAACCCCGGAACCCACCTCTGCGAGTTGTGTCTAGGGCTAGGCGGCACCCGTCCTTCTCCTGCTGGCATGACCCCCCGACCATGCATGCCTGGCACATGTATGTTGTAAGCACCATGCCTCGATGCCAGGCAGTGCTGTGACACACATCAGTACTGTAAAGATTTCTTTTAAAGCGCCTCCGGTTGTCCTTGGCGCTATGTTTTATGTGAAGCGCACTGACGCGACCTCTTCAGATTTCTAAAAAAAACTTAGAATAAACAAGTTGTTTGTAATTAGACCGAACTAGACCCCAATACCACAAAATTGGGGACAGTAGTGCACACATCAAGAGCAGGTAACAACTAGCATATCACTCCAAAGAGGAAAACAGTTAAAACCAAAGATGCAGACCTGGCCATAAACCCGTTTCGAATTCGCTTGTGGTACTACACAATATCCTGGGGGGTCTGTCAAATGTTACTTCAAAGCACTAAAGAAGAAAGAGCAACGCGAAGGCCGTTTAAGGCAGCATTTATACGAAGATCAGCTTTAATTACATAAGCCATTACCCCAACATTACATGGCGATTATTCCCATTCTTGGACACCTATTACTCAGTTCGCAGAGTTGCAAAGAATGGTCCACAACAATCCCTCAATAAACCATTTCATGGACGCATCAGGACAATCGTTGAATTGACACGTAGGTACATGATTTACAACACCTTCCTCTTTCCATGCACAGTCACGCATACTTCGACATGCACAAACTAGAACTGTGTTTTTCAAGAATACACATTCCCGAGCAAATTAACAGATAACACCAATACATGAATAAACAGTAGCCTAAATACCAACTCAAACCTAAACACTGACATCTATACTCTCAAGCATGTATACTATGTGCATGATTCATACGCCCTCCATACATTGATACCCTTTGCGTATACATCTGTGTTCCAACTATATCTGAAAACCCCACACTACACATGGATAGTCACAATCATATTCTAACCGTGAAAAGCTATGCACTACCGATCAGTGATGCATGATCTGTGCAAAACTCAAACTGCAGGTTGAACGAGAAGTCCACATGCATTTATACAAACTGTCAGCACCGGTACCTATGCGCATTCACTTTGTGTGTTTATGTTGATGAATGAATCTGCGTAGGTATGCATGCAATCACAGAGATGTACAAGGAATGCATACAAAACACATATGATATACATGTTTCCTCGCAAAAGTTCTGCATTGATAATTATTTGCGCCTAGGCAAGCTGTTCACGAAGAGCAGAGGTCAAAGTGGGCGAGATCTGAGGGGCACGACTTGCTCATACTTTAGTTTGGCAAAAAGGTTTCCCAACTTCACGTTAAAAGGCATACATTCTGAATTTGAAATGCATCAGTTGAAGTGGGTTGGGGTGGCCTGTGCTGTGAAGCTGAGGATATCCACACTTAATGACTGTAGTACTAGTACTATTCTACAGAAATCCATGTTAGAACATGGGTCGACCTCCCGAGGCCTGGAAATGAGACATTATTCAATGCAGGATTAAAGTAGCTTGTGGTTGTGGCCTGGAGGATGTATGTGCATAGTAACAGCTATACTTGAGCTTCAAATAACAAACTCAACGGTCAAGTGGGCCATTTGCCACCAAGTACTACATTTTAGGGGAGAGCTTTTAACTCTATCACGTTTTGAGGAATAGGAGCTAAACCCGCTGTAACACCTCCACTCTATTAAAAACGTTCTCTTTGCATAAGTGGTTATAGAAGTATTTGAGTATGTTTGACGGGTGGTATGATTATGGCACCACACACTGTAGACAACTCGGATATATGCAATAGAACATAGAGACTCGAGGAGCAGATGGAGCCTCGAGTAGCTGAATGGGGATATTGGTCGTTCTCTACAGCCTATTATACTTTATGCAAAATGCTAGGCCTGGGCGAAATTTAGATCACGCTGACTTAAATTCAGCAATTTCGCCTTATGCCTATTAGGTAAACTTACCAAAATTATACCATTACACCATGTCTTATAATTACATGCAGTTCGTGGCAGAACTTTACAGCGAACACTGGAATAACGTGAATTGCTAGACCATAAGCAGCTGTCGCCTGCGTCTTTCTCGCTGTATTTTTTTATCATGAAATAAATGTGTCTTCGAAAATAGATACGAGGGCATATTTCACGCTAGTGTATACCATTAAAACATTGATTTAAAAAAATTTAAATAGGCATAATTTCGAAGAAGTTCCCTGAAATTTCACACAATTACGTAAATTTCACACTACGGGCTTTACAATCAGCCATTTGTCCCAATGTAAATAACATTCACTGTAAACAATAGGAAGGGGATAATTCCCCTAAACTGATCTTGACAAGGAAGGCTCGCTTTGTACGCTTGTCTGACTCCATTTGTAAATAAGTAGCTGAGTTTTTACTCGCAGCTCCCTTGGGTAAGAGTGGCACTTCGTTTAAACAGAAATCATATTGCATTTGCCTGTGCGCGTGCTGTCCCCAAGCAGAGTTAATGATCGTCGGGGATTGGCTAAAGCCGGTGCTCGTGACTTTGTGCACAGCTGCCTGAGCCCTGAGGTGATTTTCCGCACTGACTTTCACCACTGTGCACCTGGTGACTGCAGGCTCACATGGAAAGAGACAAAATGTAAGCTTTCCTTACCTGTACTGTACTGTGACGGCGGGGGGAGTCACACACGGTCTGCTGCTGTCTGCGCACGCCAGGCTACACTTCACAGCGGCGGGAGTCAAAGTCAGACAGTGATTGGCCTGCACTGGACCAGCCAATCCTGGCGGCTAGGGGGGCACCAGACTGCTCGCCCTTTCTCCCTTTGAGACCCCGGGGCTGCGGCCCGCCCCCTGGTACTCACACTAAGGGGAACTTCAGCAGGGGCTGCATCTGCGCATGCTTGCGCTAGGTGCTACCCTGAAATTCGCTTGCGCAGTACTGCTGCAGCTGAGTGGACTGTCACTCAAGCTGCAGCAGGCCCAGCCCACCCCCCCCCAACCCCTCCCCCTGCGCACTCCGGAAAACTCAGGTGTCAATGTCTCCTGTAACGCTCGCGATCCATTTTTATTTCACTAAAATAAAAATAATTTTAGTGGGGCTACGGGCTTAGTGGGGCTACGCCCCTACGCCCCTATGGACGAAACGCTACTGCATTTCTGGGGTTCTGCAGGATGTCGCTGTTCAATCTCCATCTGCTCGTTGGTTTCTCATTGTGTCTTCCGCTCAGTGACAGTGTGATGTGTGCGTGGTCTGATATGGTTATCGGCGCTATTTCAGTGTGGTCTATAAGGTGTGTGTGAGTGGTGGACATCAGTATATAGTATATCCTGCTGTAGGAGTTGTGTGGGTTTGAGTAAAAGGTGTACTCCCTTGCGCTTGGATGTTGAAGTCTCCATGGATCGGCGAGGTGGAGCTTGGCACATAGGTTTTTCAGGGTGTTGGTGTTTTGTGATTCGTGGCTTGTTCTGTGTGGGTGTCTGTCTGTTGCCTGGTCCCAAACTTGGTTCATGTCGCCTGCCACTAATAGAAGCTCATCTTGAGGGACTTCCCCGAGCATCGTGCCTACTTCCTGCCAGAAGTGTTTGTCCTCTGTGTTGGGGCCGTAAATATTGGCAATATGTATCCGTTCATCTCCTCTGGCCAGGCTTGCGAGTAGTACTCTGCCTTCCTCATCCGTACGGGAGGTGTTTAGGATTAGGTTAGCTTTCTTGCTCACTATGGTGATCACCCCCGCTTTTTTGGTTTGGCAGGAGAGCATAGGACTTCTCCTATCCATCTTGCCTTCAGGTGGGATGCTTCTTCTTGTGATAGCTTGGTTTCCTGAAGTACGTAGACGTCTCCCTTCCGTTTGGCTAGGTGGTCTAGCACCTTCCTGCGCTTGGTGGGGTGGTTGAGACCTTTGACGTTCATGGACACTACTTTGAGGTTTGTGGCTCGCCCGGCTTGCGTTGGTGGGTTCATGTTGGTTTCGGTGTTTCGCCGCTCAGTGGGTTGGCTTGGTGTGTGGCTATCTGTGGCATTGTTCTGTTAGTTCCTCCTCTAGCGCCCCCCCCCCCCCCCGGGCCGTAGGATAGTGACAGCGGGGATGTAGATAAGATAGAGATGTACAGTGAGTGAGATGCATATTCATGTACTGTGGCGTTTACCCGTAGTTTCCCATTCCCATTTCTTCCCCCACCCCCCTTCCTCCCTCCCCCCCTCCCTCCGCCTATTGAATTGTGAGCGTGTGACAGCAAGGGTCCTCCCTCTCTCCCCCCCAAGTCCTTGTCTGTTAGGCAGGTGAGGAGGTCTTGTGTCCCATGCATAGTGGCTTTCCCCCCAATTGTTTGAGCGTGTGGAAAAGAGAAAAAGGATATGTCGACTCTGGTGTGTCTTTGCATTCTTCCGGCCCTGCTTTCCGTGGTGTCTGCGTCCTTTTTACTCCTCTGCTGCTAATGTCATGGGGTGATCGTAGTTGTCACGCTTGCGCTCGTCGGGAACTTGAGGTGGTTAGAGGTAGATAGATTGTCTTTTTGTGTGCTAGTGCAAGGGTCCCTCTTGGGGCCGCATGATAGTCGTGTCGCTGCTTTCTCCTGGTTGAGATAGGTATGTTGTTGAAAGTTCGCAGGTGGTTGTGCATGTAGGACTTGCGGTTGGCTGTTGTTTATATTCAGTGCGTCCTTATTCTGCTCCGCCTGTGGCGGCATCTGACGATGCTCTTCTCTTTGCTCCTGGGCTCTGCAGGTCCATTTCCTCCTGGGTTGGTCCCTCTAGGTATCTCCTTAGTTCGTTAGGGTCTTCGAAGACGTTGGTGCCATTCCTGTCTGTTATTTTCATCTTGGACTGCCCTGCGAAGCTGAACGTGATGTTGTTCCTTCTCATTTTGTCTCTGAGGGCTAGGAACTCTTTCCTTATCTCCACCGTTATTTTGGAGAAATCTTGTGTAATTGTTACTTTCTGGCCGTTGATGTGAAGAGGCTGCCCTTTCCTTGCAACTGCGAAGATTGCATCTGTTTGGTTTGCTCGAAGTGGTTTGCATATTATAGGTCTTGGGCTGTTGCTGTTGGAGGGTTTCCTAGCTGGTATACGGTACGCTCTCTCAATTTCAAAGGGCCTGTCGAACTTGAGGCCTGGGAGTTTCGGTATTATGGTCTCTAGCTTGGCTGCGCACGATCCGGGGGTTTCTTCCTCGCCTTCAGGCACCACCAGCAGTCTTATGTTCCCCTTGCGGCTTCTGTCGTCTTGCTCTGCTTGGATTCTTTGCAGGATGTTTGTTCTTCTTATGACCTTGCCCAAGTCTTTGTGCATTACTTCCGTGCGGTCCTCCACGGCACTCACTCTTCTTTCAGCCTCGTCTAACCTCTCATTTGCTCTACTTTGTTCGGCCCTAATAGCAATTAGTTCCATTTCAATGTTGTCCACAGTTTTTTTCGTGGCTTTAGCGAGGTCATTGCCTTCCGTAATTTTCTTTAGGAGTGTGTCTAGTGTTATTGTTTCACCGCCTTGACCGTTTTTGATTTTCCCTGGGGAATCCGGGTATTCGTTCTTGCTTTTTTTTGGTTCGTTTGAGATTCCTTTCTCGTCCTTCCCTGTCATGGTGTCAAAACCCCTTCTGATTTGGTGAGTTAGGAGCCTGCCCTCTCTTTGCTGCTGTTTAGTTGGGTCTTCTTTGGGAGCTTTGGTTGTTTTGGCGACCTTAGTGGTGGTATTCCCCTGCGGTGCGGGAACTTCTTCTCTGAATCGACACGGCCACTTGATCGTCCTGGTTCTGGTTTTTGCCCCCGCCAGCTCTTTTGTCTGGTCTTCCTGGCCTGGGGGTATGTCTAGCTGCGTTTACTGCGCCTTGTTCTGCTGCTGTGGCCTTGTTCACGTGCTTGTCCCTTGGGAGGGGTGTGCCTATGGCCTCGTCTCAGGGTGGCCGCTCTTTGTGTCTGTTTTAATTGTACTCGCTGCCTTTACCCCCTCGTTAATTGGCCTCGGTCTTGAGAGCCTCCGCGAGCCACCGTGTTCTATCTTCTGTCTTCTTGTTTGATCTCCCTTCAAAATGGCCGCAGCAGCGCTATGTTTGCCCTCACCAAGATGGCCTTCAATGATCGGTGTGTCAACCCGATCCAAAATGGCCGCTGTGTTACCAAGAACCGGTGATGGGCCGTGCTCGTGAGAGCGCGTCGCGCTGTCTATGCTCGTCGCACACCCGTTGCAGACTGTGTTCAATCTTCTCTTTTGCCTGTTTGGTCACCCCCTCAAAAAATGGCCGCCGCTGCATTTGCTCCTCTTACCGTGTGTTGTTCTTGTTAGATCCACTGCGTCACTTCGTGCTCCCCCCAGCAGGTCCCTAGCCTCTTGTGCCTCTGGCTTGGTATGGTGCGATATTGAGAGAGAGCGCGTCGTGCTGCATCCGCGAGTCGCCGTGTTCAGTCTCCCTTCCTCTTTTTTTTTTTTTTGGTCCCAACTTTAAGATGGCCGCCGCGGCACTATGCTCCTCCCACCTTGTTGCTTTGGGGATTTACCTTTACCAAGATGGCCTCTGATGACTGTTGTGTCTGCCCTATTCAAAATGGCCGCTGTATGTCCAAGTTCCGTTCCGCCTTTCTGTGCTGAGGTTTGTCTTGCTTGGGTGTGGTGGCTTTACCCGCTTGTTTCCTGTTTGTTGGCTCCGAGGGAGTTGTTAATCCTGTCTCCTTTGTTGTTGTAGCCGCTCATATATCGATTCTTATTCCCGCATCATGAGGCCGCCGCCTGGTTCTGTTGGTCTCTGGCCGCCGGTGTTATTAGTGCAGGTTTGCGCTTGCCGCTGTTCTTGATTTTAACAGTTGGCTTCTGCGCCTGTCTCGCTTAAACGTGGGCTGGTTGGTGGGGGCTGCACCCCTTAATTCGCACCTTGTGTCGCTGGCTTGTGTCTTTACGACTTGGTGTCGCTTGGTCGCACCACCGCTTGCTTCTGTGCTCTCCCTCCTCTCCCCTGCGCTCTGCCTTGCTTCCCGTTCTTCACGCGCTGTGGCGAGTGAGGGCTCTCCTGCTTGTATGCCGGGGTGAGACGGGCGCCTGAAAATGGTCGCACCTTGAGCCCGCTTGTTGGTTTCGGTTTCGGTTTGCCTCGTGAGTCTTCCCAGTGCTTGGCTACCTTATGTCCCTATTGTGTGATCTGTCGTACGATCGCTTCCTGCGCACCTCTCGGAGGTTACCTGCTGTGTGGTGCCAGCGTTGGGTGCGTTTGCGCTGGTGGCTTCTTCTGTAGTAGCTTGATCGCCTACTTCCCTCTCGCCGCCATCTTGGGGCTGCGGTCCCTTCTCCCACAGACGTTGTTTCGCCGCCTAAAACGTCTTCTTTACGGGTTTCGGGGGTCTGCAGACTGCTCCTTCGGATGCCTCTGGCCTTCATACACCTCTTCGTTCCACTTTTATCCCTTTTTGAGGTGTTTCCCCTCGGTTGCTCGCCGTTCGTTCGACTTGGGGGTCGGGAGCTCCGGACTTAGGTCTGCTGCCTCCTCGCCATCCAAGCCACGCCCCCATTCTAATAGGATCTTTGTTGCATGATTTACCTGCCAAACGTTTTCAAGGCTCGGCTCGTGCACTGCCTCTTAGAGACAGAGCCAACCTTTGACTCTGCTTTGGCTTAGCTCTTCCTGGGTTGCATTACTGAATATCGACACCCAGAATATTGTGTTACAAGAATATAAGGGACAGAATACTGAGGTACAACATATAGTAAGGTATATGCATATAGGAAAGTAGAGATTTACTAAGCTTTACTTGACGTACCTTGGGGAGATATATATATATATATATATATATATATATATATATATATATATATATATATATATTCACTGAAAAAACCATAGGTTATAAACCATATATAGTTAGGAATTAGCATTTAAAAAAACTTACTTTACTCACACAAAACCATTGAAATTCCATATATAGTTAGTTGTACTAACTATATATCGCGCACCCGCAATCCACTGCTGATCATGTCACATATTACATCATTCATGACATGGTCAGTGACATCACTGATGACATCTCAAATGACATCACTGATGACATCTCAAATGACATCACTGATGACATCACTGATGACATCTCATTTGACATTACTGATCACATCACTGATGACATCATTCATGTGATAATACGATGAACCTCTTCAGACTCTAATATAACCTTAGATACACTCAGTGTAAACACAGACTCACAGATTGTCACTCATCCATGAAGTTACACACACACCTAGTCAGTCATGCAAACAATCAATCACACCTCCATTTCCTTAACTATACAGTTAAACACACCTTACTTATTCAAACATATACTAAAACATATTTACTCACTTATACAATCCTGGATACAAGTTCACAACGATCCATACAGCCACTCACACATTCACTGGCTCTTATGCACAGTTATTTATATATGTCAACTCTCACATGTACTGTATTTTACATATGTACTTACTTTGACATGTAGCACTGAGATATCTATTCACTCACCAATACAGTCATGCACACAGTCAACCGCCCATACAGCTGTTTCCACATGCACTTTTGAACCCATACATCTATGCAGAGAGTCATACACCTCCCAGCCACCCATACACACTCTCAGTCTCCCATACAAATACTTGGGCAACCAATCAATAACCCATATAGTTAATCATATAGCTACTGATCAACACATGCAGCAGTTTACAGAACAACAGACATAATGATGCACAAATTAAGACAGTTTAGTCACTAACCCATGCACTCAGTGAGACACATTTAATCACTCACTCATACAGTCAGTCATGTCATGCACCTACTAAATCCTTTGTTCAGACACTTCTACATCCACTCATTCTTCAAAATGTAAGACATATTTTAACTTTACAGAAACATACAGTCACTGGATGTTGTCATCAGTGATGTCATCAGTGATATCATTTGAGATGTCATCAGTGATGTCATTTGAGATGTCATCAGTGATGTCATCAGTGATGTCACTGACCATGTCATGAATGATGTAATATGTGACATGATCAGCAGTGGATTGCGGGTGAGCGATATATAGTTAGTACAACTAACTATATATGGAATTTCAATGGTTTTGTGTGAGTAAAGTAAGTTTTTTTAAATGCTAATTCCTAACTATATATGGTTTATAACCTATGGTTTTTTCAGTGAATTTTCAAGGTTTTGTAAATGCTAATTCCTAACTATATATGGTCTATAACCTATGGTTTTTTCAGTGAATATATATATATATATATATTATATATATATATATATATATATATATATATATATATAAGATTTCTATGGCAAAATGAAACCCCTTATTTTGTTCCTTTTCAAATTAAATGTATTAAGTGTTACCACTTTATTCCAATCAAGATGACTTCAGGTGTGCCATACTTTTGTCATAAGTAAGACTGTTAGCGTTCTAGTTGTTCTTTAAAACACTCTGGGACATTCTGTCACTGGGCTATAGTTGGGCTACATCTGGCTGATATTTGGGCTACATTTGTTTTTTTTGTCTCTGGCGGCCATCTTTGGGCTACATTGGGCTTCATTGGGCTACATTTGGGCTCCAACATATATATAGCCCAATGTAGCCCAATATATATTTTTCAAAGTTAATTTTCGTAAAAACCACTGGAGCATATATCTTGAGACATAGCAAAGGCACATCGGGCTACCAGTCCCTACAATTTTGCCAAGTTTCGTGGAAATCCATTCAGCCGTTCGAGCTAAAAGTGAGTCCAACCGCCCTATGGAAAACTCAATGTTAAAAACACGTTTTGGGCCCCCCAATTTTTCTCGGCCCCCGCTTGACGAAACCCCCCCAAATTTTCAGGGGCTGCTCAGAAACAAAATGTTCCATTTTCCAGAAAATGTCAGCCAATTCCGTCCTCAAACGCCAAAGTTATTCAACATAGAATTTTCAAAAATCCCATAGGAAAAAAATCCTAACTATATATACCTACTGGCGACCGCCAGTAGGTAATATACATATCTATATATATATATACACCACAAAGTTCCCACGTTACTGGAGCCCAAGATCCTACAGAGTGGCCTCACAAAGAATGGGCACGGGGCAGCCCATTGAAAACATCACTGTAGCACACATGGTGGTGAGGCCCAATACTGCAAATGCCGTTTTATTTTCAGGTACAGCAGCGCCATATTCCATCTTCTAACGTTTCGGCTTCTTGCCTTGCTCACAGAAGGAAATGAATAACATGCAGGTGTGCTGGGGCGCGCTTTTACAAGGATGAATCACGTGACTGACTTTAAACTACTACAAGCTCCATAGTGCATTGTGTTGGTATTTTTAGAGTTCAAATGGAAGTCCTCTGATAATCTTTACCTTGGTGGTATTTCCTTTAAAGCCCAAGCACTGGTCTTATTGCGGGAGTCAGCCAGGTGAGTAGAAACAGTGTTTGAATGCTGATCGAAAATCGGACTTGAAAAACAAACACCACTCGCAGCACGATCATGGCAGGAAATAATCCTGCCTGAATCTCTTCCTCGCGCCGTCCTTTTCGCACCATTGGCATCTCCTAAGTAGGTTAGGTGTGCGAGTGGATCAGGCTCCTCCGTTAATATACACCACAAAGTTCCCACGTTACTGGAGCCCAAGATCCTACAGAGTGGCCTCACAAAGAATGGGCACGGGGCAGCCCATTGAAAACATCACTGTAGCACACATGGTGGTGAGGCCCAATACTGCAAATGCCGTTTTATTTTCAGGTACAGCAGCGCCATATTCCATCATCTAACGTTTCGGCTTCTTGCCTTGCTCACAGAAGGAAATGAATAACATGCAGGTGTGCTGGGGCGCGCTTTTACAAGGATGAATCACGTGACTGACTTTAAACTACTACAAGCTCCATAGTGCATTGTGTTGGTATTTTTAGAGTTCAAATGGAAGTCCTCTGATAATCTTTACCTTGGTGGTATTTCCTTTAAAGCCCAAGCACTGGTCTTATTGCGGGAGTCAGCCAGGTGAGTAGAAACAGTGTTTGAATGCTGATCGAAAATCGGACTTGAAAAACAAACACCACTCGCAGCACGATCATGGCAGGAAATAATCCTGCCTGAATCTCTTCCTCGCGCCGTCCTTTTCGCACCATTGGCATCTCCTAAGTAGGTTAGGTGTGCGAGTGGATCAGGCTCCTCCGTTAATATACACCACAAAGTTCCCACGTTACTGGAGCCCAAGATCCTACAGAGTGGCCTCACAATGGAATATGGCGCTGCTGTACCTGAAAATAAAACGGCATTTGCAGTATTGGGCCTCACCACCATGTGTGCTACAGTGATATATATATATATATATATATATATAACGAAGTAATCCCAATGCCACGACAGGCAATTCTGACGCAACACAAGGGCACATAATCCCTAAGCTGGTGTGAATAACGATGGACGTTTATTCACTCATCAAAATAGTCCAACATGACGCATTTCGGCTGCCAGACATGCAGCCTTGATCACATTCACATATATATATATATATATATATATATATTGTTTTTGATATTCCGTCCTCAGTATTGTGTCCCATTGATAGTCCGGTGTGATATGCAGGGTGCCCTCCCTCTCCCTGTTAATGTGTTGCCTCGCCCACCTCTACTTTTCCCAGCCCCCCTCTGATCAGATCCTGCAATACATCATTAGAATATGTGTACCTCGAGAGGGCAAGGGTTCATTTAATAAGGTAAGCAAACATTCATTGGGATAAATAATCATTCAGTGGGGCAAGCAAGGATTTATTTATTTATCTAAGGCATTGAGGTGAGTTCAGGCGTGGGAGCGCTGCCTAGGGTTAGAGAAAAGGGCACAGTCGGACCTGTGGAGTCAGCGATAATGAAGCATAACGTCTGTGTTTTTTGTCGAAATATACACAGCTTGGAGCTCCCTAAAAGGTAACTGCAAACCCGAGGTGCCTAAATGATTTATTTAGGTGCTTTAAAAGAAGCAATTAAATAACACTTACACAGCATGGTAGCCTAGAGGTCATATTTTGCATAATGAGGTGGGATTTGTCAGCAAGGGTGAGGCCTGCTGAGAGCAAACCCAAGGCTTACCTTTGTATTTTTGGACAGCTACGTCGGTTGCTGGGACACTTGGAGCCAGATTTACAAACATCTTGCGCTCAGCCACAAAAATTATGGAAACCTGCGCAAAATATATATTTGTTTTCATTTAATTTCTACAGGGCACAAGTCCTATAAAAAGAAGTGGGGGGACGGACAATATGCAAATTACCTCATGACGTCATGAAAAGCAGAGCTCGTACGTTTCCTACGTTCAGTCCAAGTTTTTACTTTGTATTCTGGAACTTGTAGTCCTGCTTATCCCATTAGAAAATGCGCAAATGTGTGTTTTAAAGTCACAGGAGGGATTGCACTTAGGACAATAATGCTTACAAGGACGGTGTCCTTTTTTATCCACGCCTCGTTGGGGTCCCAAGTTCTTGGCAGGGGGGACGGCGTCCACCATGTGAAAAGACTGGGGGGACGCCGTCCACCCGCGTGGACCCCTGACTCGAGCCCTGAATTTCTAGCAGAAAACTTGTTTTGGGTGGCTTTGCATTACTCTGCGTCAAGTGGGCGTTCTATGAGTGGTATATGTGTGTGTTCCTATGCAATCACCCATGATTTTTGACGCAAAATCCTATCTACTAATAATAGTATACATGGTTTTGCACCAAAAAAATAAGGCCACTTGAAAGCAAGCATTGAAAAGGAGAAATGCTTTTATTTCTCCTAACTTTTCTAACTTTGCATGTGCACTGCACTCTACAGCACACATCCAATGGGGGAAACGTTTTAAAGCTTGTCTAGGCATAGTATTTTGCACTGGAAGAGTATCCTTCCAGTACAAAACCTATGCTAGACTCATGCACACACCTATGAACTATGGTGCACAGTTGTGTGAGTGGTGTTTGGCTGCCTAATTGAGCGCCAGCGCTAGGGAGAGAGCAAGATTGCACCATGTCACTGTAGATAAGGCGTTTTCCTGCTCTCTCCCTATCATGCAACGCAGTGCAGCAATTTGGGTGCTGCACTGCATTGTGTGACAGAGTTGTAAATCTGCGTCTTGAAGTTTGAGAGACAAAACAGGAGCTTTCGAGTTTGATGGTGGCAGTAATGGATTATGGGTCATGTTTATGTAGCTTTCACACAGAGCAGCAAGCCACCTTGCTGTGCTGCGGTGCGTGTCAGGGAAAGAACAGGAATGTACCATATTTAACATAATACTATGCATTCTTATTATTTCCTTGCACTGGCACCCTTTTGGCTGCCTACCCCCAATGCAGGCACCTTCTACGTTGTACTTATAAGCAGGATTGTTTTGTGCAGGAAGGGGTACCTACCTGCACAAAAACAATTATCTGAGGCATGTTCTTCTATGTGTCTTGCAGACAAGGAAAGAGGAAGTATCAAAGTGAAATAAAGATCTTTCTCCTAGTTCCGCCTAACCTGGGGAGGCGCAGCATTTTGACGAATTACCAGGTTTAACACTGATGGTAAATCATGGAATGTGCCAAAATCCATTGGTGGATGCGTGGAAACACCCTCTCTCCACCCATGGAACGCCCCCCTGGAGCAGAGTAACGCAACACGTGATTTAGCTGAGTTGTGTTACTCTGGATTTATCAAGCAATGCAAAGCCACACCTAGCATGGCTTGATAAATCAAACTTAGGAGTTGCGTCGGTCTTGTGCCAGTTGAGTGGCGCAGGGGTGACGCAACTCCTACATAAATATGCCACAATTTTGATAGCCTTTCACTTTCACAAATATATTATATCAATGCCTTGAAAAGTACCATTGATATACCATTTGTTACATAATTGTTTTGGGGGGAAAAGCGGGAGTCCTGCAACTGAAGCACCTGGGGTCCTATTACACAAAGTATCCTGAGTGCGCAACAGGTTTTTGCGCTCACTTTGAGCACTCCCTGGGGCACTTTGTTATTACAGAAGGGGATGAAAAAGCTTGTGTGCCCCATCTGTAGTACTGAAAGGGCTGGCGCTCATGCAGCGCCAGCTCTGAAGCGAAAAATCACCCGCCTCTGGGGAGCGGTAACACCACCAACACTCAACGCCTGGAAAGAGGACATGGATTGGTGTATGATACGGGAGAAAACAGTGTATTTAGCTCGTGGCTGTCCCCAAAAGTGGATAGCGTTCTGAACTAAATAGAATGTTTATCGTGCAATGTGTGTGAGCCCCCAATTGTCCCCTCCCTTGACGAACCATTAACGCCTTGATGTATGTAGAAAGCGACCATCTTGGTACTGTCGGCTATCACAATGTATGACACTTTTGCGAGACTGTAACACAGATATTAGTAATAATTTATTGTATACAATGACCATTTTCTTTAGATTGTTTAATAAAAATAATTTTTTTAAAAGAAGGCATTCCCTCATTTGCATGGGGTGTGCCTCATTCAAATGAAGGAATCCCTTTGCCTCTGCGCCTGTGCTATATTACAGATGCAGGCGCATAGGCAAAGAAGGTGTCAGGGGGCGCACTGACAGTGCACCACCTAAAAGGTGGCTCACTGTCAGTGCACCCCCTGATAGCAGCCCTCTGAAGGGGAAAGGGGTTCCCATGAACCCCCCCCCACACATCCCCTTGCAGGTAGGTGCAGCCACTCATTACACCCACCTGCAAGGGGATCTCTAATCCCCTTTAAAAGTGCAGGTTGGTTTCTGACTGCACAGAGAAACACGGAACGGCTACTTTAAAGCTGCTCCCTATTTCACTTTAATGCACTGCCCCCAGGGTAGCACAAGTTTGCGGCTGCCCTGGGGGTAGCACATTCTATGTAATAAGGCGCACTTTCTCTGTTTGCACCCAGTGCACCTGTTTTAAGTTGCACCATGGCGCAAACAAGGAAAGTGCACCCTATAAAAATAGGGCCCCTGATGTTCAAGGGAATTGATTTAAATTTCAGTGTGGGGAAGCAAACAATTACACTAGTGGCCAGTCACCATTTTATGTAGCTCTAAAAATATCTGCTAAAGCAAGTCTTCTGACATAGTTTAAACTTGTGATGGCTGCCCTCACACACTTGCTTTGACACCCTTTTCCATGTTTCCAGGATCCTGCTGAGACAAGACGACTCCCTGCAGATTCTAGCACCGGTTGAAGCTGATGTTGGCTTCTACACGTGTAATGCCACCAACCCTTTGGGTTATGCTTCGGTGTCCATTGCCATCACTCTTGCAGGTACAGAAAAAACATTGATTGCAAAGAATTCCCCTTACTGTTGTTTGTCAATACAGATCCCAGGACAGCGTCATACTCATTACCTTTGATACATATGGAATGCTATGCACACTTCATATGAAGAGGAAAATGAATAACATGCACTTTTTAGGCATTCAGTATTCCCAACAGGTTTTTGAGTGCATTGGGACGGAGACTATTGTCCCCCGGTGATGGTACTACTTGAGTAAGACCGACACAATATTCAGGGTTTGTTTAAACAGGCGTGTGCTGCCGCTACCATGTCATATTGATGAAAGGTTACTTGATAAACAGACATTTAGTTCTCTCCTTAGGCAGCTATTTTCCATAAAAATTGCAAACGGGGAAAGGGAAATTTAAGGTGCACCTTCCAAATGTTGAAATAATTATATTCAATTTCGTTGACTTTACTCATTGTGTTTCCAGTCTTCTGCTTCAGTGATGGACTGGAATGTAGGTGACAGAGAACGTATATCCCATGGTACACTAAAGTATGCCCAGTCTCTTACATAGAGGTGGGCGAGCCGCGGAAAGCTCGAGCCAGGATCGAGCCTGAAACCTGGATCTGGCTCAGCTCGAGGTTCCAATAACGAGCAGAGCTTTCATGTGTCTTCTGTCAGCCAACCTCCTTGTACCCTCATGCACACAGAGATAAAAAAAATAAAGCATTAACTTTTGCGGTAAAAAGGAGAGACAAATAGCTACCCTTTTAGAGTCTGATTTGTACAAAGTGAAAGCAAAAAATCCAGTTTAATCTCTGCTTCCCCCTTTTCCAAATCGTGTGATCTTAAGCAAATATTTTACTTTACCGGCCTCCTTTTTTTGACTATCACTTATAAAAGCACCTTCAAATACCTGAGCTCGGAATACCAGCTGTACAAAAACGTACTGTGTTTGATTCATAGACTAAAATGTTGCTCTATCCATAAAAATCGGAGTCACATTTAGGGTTCACTAGACAAATGTCTTGGATTTTAGCTCACTAATGGAACTGTCACCAGGGTGGGGACGAGGCTGTGATCGTTCAAAATTCTTGTTTAGAAAACTTTCTTTTAATAGTACTTCTCAGTGCAGTGCTATAATGTGACATATTTATGTAAAAGATTCCACATGTCAAACAAATACATTTTTTTGACTTATGAAGAGACTTTGTCATATTTTATGTGATGTTTGTTGTATGATTTACATGGCATTTTCAGGGCTCTGCTCGGCCACAGGCTCTAAAATCCAAGCCAGACCATTTGCTAGACTCTGACACGACTTGTCCTGTTAATTTATTGGCTCACCCACCTCTACTCTAACTTCACATCCTGTCAATGCACTGTGAAACAACCGCTATGTAGTTTTGGATATCGAAATGGGAAACGTACGTTTTTAGTCTGCACTTGGCCCGTCCCATTTCTATCGCCATCTTGAAAATGAAGAACACACCTGAAAAATAAATCTCTTCAAAGATAATCTCAAGCATCATTGATTGGGAAATTCTTTCATTCTTCCCCTTGCTATTTACAAGGTGAATCACTCTCTCCTCCCATAACAGCAGTGCTTAATTTACAAAAGAATAAGTTCCAGGGTGCAAGGTTTTGCTCAGAAGTGCTGATGCTATTGAATGTCAGTGTGCTGTATACCAAGACTGTGCATTCTGGATTCCACCTCATGCCTCTTTAATCCACCACCAAACCACTGCTGCCCCTGTATTTCACTCTTTTAACTTTTACATATCCTGGTGGTGAACAACTCCTACCTTTGTTTTTCACTACTGTAAGACCTAACTCACTCATAGTATATTGTGTTACCTTATTACATTTAGAACTATCCTGTTTGGGTTCAAATTAATTGTATTTTTAAATCCTCTTTAATGGTAAAGTCAGATTTTATATTACAGTTTTGAAAATGCCACTTTTAGAAAGTTGGCTTTTAGCTGCCCGCTGCCCTATACTTTCTGAGGCCTTCTAGGAGTTTCCAGCTGCCTGGGCCTGTTGATTGCTCTCTCATCATGAATGCATATTGGGCCCAGATAGTGAAAAATAGGACCTGGGTGTGGCTGGGAGAAGGCCATCCTGCCAGAATGGGAGGGAGACAGCTGTTCCCTGCCCTACTTACAATTCAAAGGAGCAACCTCAGCACACTCACAAAGATCTAGACATCAAGCGTTTGTAACTCCAGGCATCTCCAGACCTGAACAGGAAGGAAGGAAATTCCAACACCATCTGTGAAGGGAAATGTCCAGAAATGTCTTCCACTTCAAAGCTGGCACCAGGGATAAATAGTAAACCCTCAGGTCCACTCTTCAGTACACTCCTGGACCTGCGGATGCCTGCAAAGGACTGAGGCCTGCCTTGATTCTCAGAGGGCTGCTCTGCTGCTACCAGATGATTGCCCTGTGGCTTAAGGCCTGCCATGTTCTCTGGAGGGCTGCCCTGCTGCTTGAGGCCTGCATTGCTGTTTTAAGGAGAGAGGACCATCTCCTTGAACAAAAGATTTCCAGGGTGACTCCAAGGGTCAGTTGGCTGGCCTCCTGTTCTGGGATACAGGGACACAACAAGCCCAGAGGCCTTTCTGCCCTGATGACCTGCTGCAACTGGTCCTGCCTGGTCCTACAGCTGGGCCTGCCTGGACCTGCAACTGGACCTTCCTGAGCCCTGCTGACCATTGCTGGAGTGAGTTCCTGATCCCCAAGAGATGCCGCCAAAGGCCTGACCCTTGGATGGCATCAGTTGAGTTCCTCCTGTGAAATCCTGAACTTTTTCAGCAGCACAAACCTGGCCCCTGTATCCGGCCAGCACTCCATTACGGTCGGCTTGAACTTGTGACTGTGTCCTGGTCTACCGCGACGGGATACCCACAGTCAGCACTTTGTGCTTCTTGGCACTATTTAACTTAAAGCTTAAAAAGTGTGCATCTCTGGTTCTACTGATTGGATTTTTACAGTTTTGGTTTCATTTAATTTATTATACTTTATTCTTCTAACCTGGTGTGGAATATCTCGAGTTATGTTTTCACTTTAATACTGTTAGTGTGCTGCATAAATACTTTACCCAGTGTCTTTAAGTTAAGCCTGAATGCTTTTGTTCCAAGCTACTAGAGGATTAAGCACAGGTTAATTTAATTACTTGTTTGGTTCACCATGAAAAAGGTTGTGGTTGATGCTTGAGAAGGGTTTTCACCTTCCTTGATGAAAAAAAAATAACAATTTCTTGCACGCCCTTGTGTGTTTTTCACTCTCCTGCTCAAGGTCAAAGTCTGAGGAGGAAAAATATGTGCTGGTCTAACTTGCAACCACCAGCTCAAATTAAGCACTGTCTCGAGCTATACTTTGCTTCCCGATTTGGCACTTCAATGCAGACACAGAGTTGCATACTCTCTCCTCCGGGCCACCAATAAGGGCGCACACAGGAATTTCCTCCCTAATATGTGTTTTGTCAATTGCTGGACCCGCTGGCCTTTATCTTGTACAATTTCTGGTGAAATTCATGTGAGAAAAAATTGCATCATTGAAAGTTTTCACTCCGCTTTGCAGAGAAAAAGACATGAGGTTACTGCGTTATGCCCCATTCTGAGGTCATAACTGGTGAAAATAAAAACCCCACGGTGTAGGTAATTCCGGGTGCAGCGTTACCTCATCAGATTACCGTAGAGGAGAATGGTTTACACAGTTTTTACAATGCACTGCCTTTGCGCAGCGGAAAAACACACGGCTCCATTTTCTTCTCTGAGATTGACTCAGTCCCCACAGAGACCGGATTCCTGAAGTTTCACATTCTCATGAATAGAGTGTATTTGGTCAGGTGTGAAGCTGAACTAGATCATAACAAAAATAAGAACGGGGGCTTATCTTGATCAGTAATTATTTCCCTGTAACTGGAACATTGTCGGCGGAGCCCTTTTTGCAATATCACTTAGTGCATACCGGTCGAGGCTCTTTAGTGAATGTCATAACAGTGTTATCGCCCCTGATCAATGGAATGCTGTCACAACATGCTAGAAATAGTTCGCTTTTTTTAGGGGTTATTTTCTTTATACCTTAAAGGAACACCAAGTTAAAATGCCTACTTTATGTTTTGTGCAGAAATCGTTAGAGAGGCACAAAAGCTCGAAAGTGGGGGAAATCAACAAATGTAGTCAGAAAAAAGTAACTGTTCCCAGAATCGATGGGGGCTTGTTTTCCAATCTCCATGTTTTAGGGGGCTACTGCTCCACTCCATTGTTCTCTGTTTGACTCTATGCCCACAGGTTCGAATTCCGTCAGGTCCTTTTAGCCTTCCACCTCCTGTGGGTAATGAGTTCCATTGAATATGGCAGCCCTAAAAATCAGCTGTTCTGCACCAATATACTCACTAATAAATGTGCACTTACTCATTGCTATCTGCACGAAAGTGCCCCCTAGATGCAAGCTTCTCTCGAAAGGTGGATGCAAATTCGTGGGTGATTGGCACTAACTAAAATATCCTATATGTGGGACTCGTGTAAGAAAATGAGGGGGTGGGCTCCAAATGTGACTCCCAGTCTTAGATATGCCTTCCAAAAAACTGGATTCACTTGTGCAGTCCTCAGAGGACACAAATCCTAGATCTG
This sequence comes from Lissotriton helveticus, assembly GCF_964261635.1. Classification (NCBI taxonomy): domain Eukaryota; kingdom Metazoa; phylum Chordata; class Amphibia; order Caudata; family Salamandridae; genus Lissotriton; species Lissotriton helveticus. The sequence goes on along the minus strand of NC_136059.1, from coordinate 1,130,735,022 downwards.
AAAGAAAGCGACGGTCCTGTGCTACAGGTGTGTCCTTGTTCTTTGCCATTCAAATGATTTAGCTCTCCCTCTGGCACCCTGTTCTCTTGGAAAACGAAAGCCTAAGCTATCACAGTTTATCATAAACTGAAAGAAATAATGCAGGACCTCTCTACCGGATTCAGACAAACTCGCCTGCAATGGACTGAGGAAATAATATCACAAGGCAATAACGCATTTAAAAATAGGCCAAGCTCACCTAAAACATCACTGAGGCTTCAATTAGTACACATGACATTTTTTTACTTTTTTTTTAAGAAAGGTCAAATCTTGAAGTGCTGGAAATTTGTTATGCACATCGCCAAAAACTTTGTGGAGACCTGATTTTCTTTGAGGCTAAGATCTTTTCTATTCCTAAACCCATCATCAACAACACAGCACAAACACCTGCTCAGTCATTTAGCCCCACACTGCAACTTCAGTCATACTTCTCCGATTTTCAACACGTCAGAAAAGGAAGTTAACTATTTGGCCCAGAAGATGAATGCCTCCAAGCACCCTGTGGAACCTCAGCCTGCATTCATGAAAAAAGTCCTCCCATTAACGGAAGTCAGTCTAAGCCACGCTTAGTCCGGCTTATCATTGCCATTTACAAAAAGACATGCCTGTCCCCACCCCAATGAGAAATGGAAATGCAATACCTCATGTGTAGGTGGTTTGGACTCAGTAGAGTTTATTTACAAGGAGTTAACGCTACCAGGACGTCACTTTTTCTGACATTCTGATTGCGTTAACTCCGCCTTATTTACAAGGCAGCATTAAGCCACTTAACGTGCCTTAACGCTGCCTTGTAAATAATGCTTTTATTCATTCAGCACTTAGCGGGAAAGGGGTGTGCAATGGGTGTTGCAGTGGGGGTTCCGCCGCAACACCCATCTCTTTTTGATGCTGCCCCATATTTACAATACAGCCAGGGAATACAGGTGATACGAGGAGAAATGTTTTATTTCTCCTCGTATTTTGCTCTTTCCACGTGTGCTGCATACCCAACACACATAGATAGAGCAATCGCCTGTAAAGATGTTTATTTGCAGGAAAGTGTCCTTTCCTCCACATATACAATTGCCCCTGCAGCACAGACACCCTGGAAAAATGGCACTAGGGTGCCTGCACTGGTGCAAGGCATTTTCTTTTTAGCACCAGCACTAGGGGTAACTCAGGGGTGCGCCGCATTCTTGTGCATACGGCACATCTCTGCATTTTTTTAAACTGTTAGAGCGCAGCTCTACCAATTTTGCCGTAACACTGTGCTCCATCAGTTTCTTGTAAATATGCCCTACTATTTCTTGATTGTATGGTGTTCTGTTTTTGTGTTTTGTTTTTTATGAAGTGGGGATAAAAAGGTCCCCCACATTTATACTGCTGGCCGTTTTCCGTATATTACTGTTAAACATGTCTGCATTCTGGCAGAGATCTGGCCGGTGTCGCAGCAGTAGGTATGGAGAGTTGGTTATTTCTGTGTGCATCCATTCAGGTATGTGTGCTAGCAGTATTTTGTCTGAAGTACTAACCTTGTACTTGGAATTCAGTGGGCGCGATGTACTCTACCCTTTTTTATCACGTCCACCACCAACCCTACACAGTAGAAACATTACGGCCATTAGTGAACATGGGGAAGGGGAATGGCATGAAAGATAAAATAAAGACACTGGATGTCACCCTCTGAATCGACTTTGAGGTGGGCAAGGACATCTTAAGGTCAAGATGACTGTTCAAGGACAAATTAATGTCTTTAGTGCTCTGTTGTTTAAAGTATAACTTCTAACCCAACTGTAGATATGATATACCTTAACCCCTTCACTGCGGCGGTTATTCCGCCGCAGTGCTAAGGGGGCGGGGCGGAAGAGCGGCGGGCGCATGCTGGTGACAGAACCGCTCTGTCACCAGCGTCGGTTGCGCTTTGCTTATGACGGAGCGGTTCCGTCATGGCCCGCCCCGCTCAATAGAACGCTCAGCGCAGGCGCGGAATCCGCGCCGCGCAGGCGTGCCGAGCGGGCCATGACAAAACCGCTCCGTCATCAGCACAGCGCGACCGCGGCTGATGACGGAGCGGTTCCGTCATCAGCAGGGATGGGGTTAAGAGTATCTATGTGTAACCCATTCTATGTGTTCATGAAGAGAAGCTGATATTTCTGAAACTGATGCATAACAAGATTCAATACATTTGAAGGGGAGTGATAAATAAAAAAAACATGCTAAAGCGCATTTTGTAAAAGGCGAGGTCCGATTGAGAGCAACCAAAAAATAGCACTATGACATACCTTGCTCACAGCCAGCATTGGCTATGTCGCAGCACTTTTTTTTTTAATTTACAGCCATGCTGCAGAGCAATCACGCTGCTGTACAACAAGGCAAAAAAAAACATTGACAAAGTAAATCAATCTCACATAGATGAGACATATTGACTTTGGTTATGCTTGTTCAGAACTGATCCAACAAGTGTTATGTACAGGTTGATGTTCAGAAATTTGCAATGAAATAAATAAACCTATTGACCTGAAATATGGCCCAAGCTTTCGCTGTCAACATGACCCACTCCTACTATATGAGTAAGGATATGTCACATGCCAAGATAAATAATGCATGGATGGGCCCATGACTTGAAAGAGTGAAATATGCAGTGCTTAATTTGAACCAGTGCTTTCCAGTGCTCGGGACAGTAAGTTAATTATCCACACTGGCACTTATGACAGCCCACCACATGATGGCACTGTCAATCTAATTTTGAGATGAGCACAAAATACAGTGTTTAATAATTCAATATACATTAAATAAAAATGTGGCCTACACCATTCTTATTGCATTGAGTGGCCTAGAATAGTCTGAATGGCCGCACGTATAGGAGTGTGATAGTTACTCGTTGTGTTGGTATTGTCATTGACAGCACTGGCAGGGCCGATGGGTGTTACAAGCTGCAGTGGCCTCCTGATTAGGGCCTTGGAACTTAATATTTTAAAAAATAAGCACTGGAAATATGTCTTTGCCCATCTAGACTGACTCTGTAGGTTGGTAATATATAGCCACCTATAGAGGAGGGTTACCAGAGTTGGAGAATAATTAGCCTTGATACAAGAATGCTGTTTTCGTCTCTTATTTTTTTCTATTTCTTATCCACATAAATACGTGTGACACATTTTGCTACATCCTTCTCTGTTACCAACAATACATCAACATACCACTAGTATCCTAATGCTTGCCTTTCGCTGTAACTAACACGTTTATTTTTTATCCTTCTGCATAGGGAAGCCACTCATAAAAACATTGAGAACAGATTTAATCAACACCGACTTGTCCGCCATCACCACTGACGTCGGAGGCACCGTGAGAAGTATCCGGGGAGCTAACATAACAATACACTGTCAAGTGGCTGGTAGTAAAACTTTTTTATGTTTCACCTGTGTGTATGTGTTGAAACCATGATGTGTGAAAAAATAAAACCGAGCAGAAAACTAGCGCCCATTGGGACTGGTAGCCCACACCTACTATGGCCCGTTTACAAAGATAAGATGTAGCATTTATGAAAAAACGTGGGTACAAGAGCCTGCTGCTGATGCTGCAAAAATGCTAGGGTTGCCAAATAACAACTCTGCCTAGCCTTGATTCTACCTCATGTCTCTTTCTATCACCCCATACACTTCTTGCATCTTTATCCCAATCCTGCAGATCCTTTGTCATCCCTACTTTCTCCCTTGGTCATTGCTTTCCTTTCTTTCTTTCCCTCCTACTTAACTTTCTTTCACTCATTTGCCTGTGGGTCAAAGTCTGGTGATTAAAAACGAAACCCTGCTCTCCAAATAAAAAATCAATGTTGTTGGCAGTGGCTACCACCATCAACCACTAGCACAAATTAAACAGGGTCAGATGTACAAATTTTAGGAATATCGATTTCCTAATTGTGGTTCTCTCTGAATCGCAATTAGGAAATCGGTATTCCTAATGTATGAAACTTATTGTGTTTCATTTAGAGATTCCTTGTAGGTTGCAAATCGACCTACCTCATGAATATTAATGACATAGGTCGCAGTTTGTGACCCATTAGGAATCACAGCTATAACAGAGATGGTGGCAATCTGAGGTCAGAAGCCCACCATGTCTGTGATTGCTTTTTAATAAAGCAATCTTTTTTTGTTTTATACCAGCTCATTTTCCTTAAAGGAAAACTGTATGCGTTTAAAAAGAAAAAAATTAAGCCTTTAAGTTTCATTTCTTAAGAGTAGGACCGTACCGTGTAACCACCGCCTGCTCTTAAATGATATTATTTACTTTCTCAAACAAGCATTTACAATGCAACGGTCTCGGCATTGCAAAAGTTAGAGCTATTAGCATTGTAAATGAACGCGAGTTTAAGGTCTTGACAAGGTCTTTTATTTATGTTTTAAAAACAAAAACATAAATAAAAGTCATTATCATTTACAATGCCAATAGCTCAAAGTCGCATAATGTGTATGGCTAACTACAGTAGCCTCCTGGCGAGTGCCCTTTCACGTAATTTTTTACAAATGAAAGCACTGGCACTTTTTTTTTTACAAAGTAAGCACGGGTGGTGTCCGTGCATGGGAGTGGTGGTGTCCGTGTGTGCATGGCAGTGGTGGTGTCCGTGTGTGTATGGCAGTGGTGGTGTCCGTGTGTGCATGGCAGTGGTGGTGTCCGTGTTTGTACGGCAGTGGTGGTGTCCGTGTGTGTATGGCAGTGGTGGTGTCTGTGTGTGCATGGCAGTGGTGGTGTCCGTGTGTGCATGGCAGTGGTGGTGTCTGTGTGTGCATGGCAGTGGTGGTGTCCGTGTGTGCATGGCAGTGGTGGTGTCTGTGTGTGCATGGCAGTGGTGGTGTCTGTGTGTGTATGGCAGTGGTGGTGTCTGTGTGTGCATGGCAGTGGTGGTGTCCGTGTGTGCATGGCAGTGGTGGTGTCCGTGTGTGCATGGGGGTGGTGGTGTCTGTGTGTGCATGGCAGTGGTGCTTAAGTCTGCTGCACGTCTCTTTGTGTTTGTGTCGTTTGTACAGAGTGTGCTGCAGCATGACTGTGTAGTACCTGCCTGTTTCTGCGCAGCGTGCCACCTGCACACCTCTGTGTTTGTGTTGTGTGTGTGGTGCAGCTGCTCCACCCCCTGCGTGGCCCACCCTTCCTCGGGCTGTAATTTGGTGCACAGGCTGCACGTTTCCGCTCTGAGAATTGGCTCGCAGCCCTTGTCACAAATAAAAATGGATTTTCAATTCAATAAATCGCTATTTCTGTTGAAAGCATACCCTTCTTGTAAGCATGTATGTCAAATATATGAAAAGGCCCCGGAAGTGGAACAAAGTTTGGGCAGCATGGAATGTCTATCGAGGGGAGATTTGCGAACCACTGCCGGAGGGAGAGGATATAGACTCCGAAGGGGAAGATGAGTGAGGAAAAGGCTGAGAGGTGATCACTGTTGAGGGACGAATGCAAGGGTGGACTGATATATGAAGATTCAGTGGTGCTGGGAAGGGATGCGGACTTGACTGTGGACAATGGGAGATGGTAACGTAAACGGTATGATGGCTAAAGCTGGGGGGGGAGGGGGTGTTTCAGAAGGTTCTTATGAATAGGGGGGCATATTGGGCAATGTAACTAAGAAGAAGGGTGTTGACCTTCAGAAACATTGACAAACACAAACACGAATGGTCGCACTCATGACAAGAGGGATGAATAATATTATTGTTTGAATCTTACTGCTACAAAATACGTAATGCAAGACAGTTAACTTGTCAAAAGAAAAATTATGTTGAAATGTAACACGATAACTGCTTACTTTGCCTTCATGTCAATAAAGATTTTCAAAAAAAAATAAATATGAAAAGGCACTAAACGTATCCCCACAGATCAGGCACCGCTGCTAACAGAAGCATCATGATAGCATTTACCTCAACATATCAGTGAAGCAGGATTCTGATTTAGATCTATTAAATCATCATTTTTAAGCTTGGCTTCATAGTGCCGCGGCTAATAACCTAATGCTACCATTCTTTAAAAATACACTGTGAGCATTGGTTCCACTGAGAGGAGTTTTATGGTCTCATCACATGGTACTGGCTCCTTGGTTTATCATTCCACAGCCTATGGAGCGCTTGCACTCCCATGCATGAGGGAATATTTTACATTCCAAAAGTAAGATGACAGGGACCATTTTACATCTCAAATGTACTGCGAGTCTAACACCTTACATTATTTATCTCATAGATGAACCGTTCGACAGAAGAAAAAAAATCCACTGCTGCAAGCATTTTTAAAATGTTTAGTTAGTACTCGAAACGTAAAACGCGTTGGCGTTACCCAATGCTTGTTATTATTGGGGCTATGCCCTATTTTTCGTTTAGACGATTGCCCTGAAGAAGTAAAACAAGCAAAAACATCTCTAACTTGGCTCCTTGAGGACCCCACAGTCCATGATGTGATCACAAAACTTTACTTTCTGTCACTAACAATATATTGTAAAGAACTGGTCAAGTCTATTTACAGTAGCTTGAATGATTCTTCAATATGGACATGTTGCTAGGTGCACCCTAAACAGCTTAGTATTTTTACAATCCACTGAGAAGGCAAAAGCAAATATTCGCGGTTAAAAATGCTTGCCTCCGAGGTCGATTCTGATGATAAACCACTGGCAGTAACAACACTTTCGCTGGGCTCTATTTTTAGTGTGGTCGTGCAGCGATAAGCCAACGAGATTTTCTATTGGATAGCCGCATCGTGTAAGGAGCGAGGCACGTGTCCCATGAGACAGGAAGTAAATTCACTCCTCCCTATTTCCTGTCGCTCTGGCTCCAGATATAAATCTCACGTGTACCGGTGTTTGTGTGACACATTAATAAGGGCTTCCTTTTAAATGTCTCAGCTGAGAAATGCAGGCACAATGCTGCAGTGCGACGCATCTGGATAAGTACTCGGACGGCCATCAAAATGGAAACTAAAGTACCTCATGCCTGACATTCCAGTGAAATAGGCCTAAGCTGTCATACGTCTTCATGTTTCTGGTGTCCGACTATGCGGTGCATTGGCAGCTGGATGGGTCACTGCTTCTGCTTTTGTCTTGTTCAGCATGCCTATGCCTCCCAACACTACTGGTTTTGAGTCACAAAAGAAGACAGGTTGTATCGACACTAGGAAAGGAATAATAAAGAAAAATGCTACTAAAATAGACCCATTCCAGTGCTTCAAATGAGGGTGTGAACTCGTTAAGGCAAGCACTTGGAAAGTAAGAGGTCGAATTGTTTGGTACATCAATATAAGTGGATTTACCGGGTGACTGAAGTTTCACAGACCTACAAGAGATCTTCATTTTTGAATAATGTTGATTTTAAACTCAGCTATTCCTGAAACGCGTACGGTAATATGTAACTTCACTGAATATGTGCAAACAAGCATCCAAAATCTCACTGGAAAAAAATAAAAGTAGCGGTCCCAAACTTAAAACTAGCTGCAAAAAAAAAAAACGCCCACTTCCTTCAGCAGCTACACGCACCCTGCCTAAAACAACCAGCCTTGCACTGAGTCATATTTAGGAGGACCGAGCGAGCTGGGAAGGAAAACAAAGCTGGCGCTTGTTTATCACACACAGGAAGCCTGAAAACAGCGCACGGGGCTGAGGAGTTTACAGTGAATGCAGCGAGCGCGTTCGCGTGCGCGTCCTCGTTTCGAATCGCCTCCAAGGCGATGCGCGCGGCCAGGAATGTCTCCTGGAAAGGAGACACGGCCACAATAAGTTCTCGGCGGAGACGTGCGCGTCCTCGTTTCGAATCGCCTCCAAGGCGATGCGCGCGGCCAGAAATGTCTCCTGGAAAGGAGACACGGCCACAATAAGTTCTCGGCGGAGACGCGCTTCCGCGCGTTCAGCCGAGCCCTAAAAAGGGGAAGGAGTCCTGTAGTGATCCCTTCACCTTTCCGAAAGGGTTACCACCAGTTTTAAACTAGTGGTAAAGTATTACTGTTTTGTGACCGGAATTCGGTCGCAAAACACCTCATCACTTCTGCCGAGCCGCCTAAAAAAGAAATGCACTTCATTACTAGGGCTGCTGAGCCAATACTTGATCAGTTTTATTTACCATCGCTTATTCTTTCCTAACGTTTGTTAGTCATCCCTGTATGTTTAAACATATGGGCCTCATTTGGACCCTTGTACGCTGGTCCACCAGCCAGGAGGGTGGATGGCATGACCTTCACCACCAAGATAAATGAGTGTCCACCCTGTTTAGAGATGCTGGCATGTGTGGTGAGGATCTCTGGCTGTAAAGGGAGCTGTCACTATGGCAGCTTCCATGACAGCACTGAACGTTTGCAGAGCAGGAGCCATATTTAAAGGTCTCACTCTGTAAACGTTTTTTTCAGAGAATATAAACTCCAAAAGTGAGAGTTTGTTTTCTCTAAACAAAAAAATAAATTCCCTAATGTGCAGGGTGTTTTCATTTTGTGTGTTGGGCCACGCTGCATTTTTACTGCCAATGTCCAAGGAAAATAAGTGACAGCACTCCTGCCCTCAATAGGCTGGGAAAACGATCACTGTGACCCGGCAGATCCTTAGTGGACAGGCTGTGAGGTGAAAGGTTTGCATCGGCAAAGTCAGCAGAAGCTCTGTCAGTGTATACCTGGTGCTTCTCCAAACTCTAAACAGAGTGGAGTAACCGCAACTTTGTGGGGACTGAAGCACCGGCAATTTAAAGTGGTGCACCCATTCTGTAAAACTCTAAATGAGGTAAAACTAACATGGTGCAAGGTCTAACACCCTTTTCCTGGCAGTTAAAGTACCTTATATTTCATGCGGGTGAACACTCCAATGGGGCTTGGACCTTATGTACCACAGGTGAAAGAGATTGTAAGATAAGGTTAGGTGTGGCCTCCCTAATAAAATTAATCAAGCTAACATGTTTTCAATTTTTCCATAAATGTCTTTTTTGTTGGATAGATGAACCCACATTTTGATAAAGGTGCAGTATATCCCATGATTAAAAACAAATGCTTGCAAGCAGGCGACACATGTTTCGCCCCTGTGGCCATTGAGCTTGGGGCTTCCTCAAGGCTCAAGGGATAACACTTCCAGTATCTTCTTTTTTTTCTTTCTTAATATATGCCTGGTCTAATTTTATACGGTCCTGGGTCAAATCCCATGTTGCAGGTCATTCTCAGGTAATGGAGTTGGCATAGTATTAAAACACCATATTTTAACACTACACCAACTCCATTACCTGAGGACGACCTGCAGCATGGGATTTGACTCAAAACAATGTTGTGTTTTTAGGTAACCATAATTTAAAGCCAATTGTACCTTTTCTTTGTGCTATTAAGAAACACATTTTCATGTGATATTTGTTAATGAAACACGGTTTCTGTATTTTTTTAAGTACACCTGCCTTCTAATAATCACCCATACTCTTCTACAAAATGTATATGTGAAGTTTTTGTTTTTAAGTCAAATTAATTTTTGCGAGCACGGCCACAATATTTAGGTTGCAACATGTTTTGTTCCCGCCTTTTTCTCGCCGACGAGATCTTATGTTTTTCAGTGTGGGGCTTGAACCCGCCTCTCTTCTCTATTGGCTGGCTTCTTAAACGGAGGCCAGCCATTGGAGGAGAGGGGTGTCTGTCCATTTAAGCCCCGTCTTTTTGGGATTCGGGGGGGGGGGTGTTTTTTAATTTCTTTCTCTCCTCTTCCCATTGGCTGGAATTTTACATTCCAACCAATGGGATGAGGAGAGAAAGAAAAACACACCCCCGAATCCGAAAATGACGGGATGTTTCTCCGAGGCATTTCTGCATGTCCTCGGAGAAAGATGGTGGTGATGGCGTCATCCCCGTCCACCATGGTACCCCGTACACGGCCCGGCTGGTGCTGCTGCTCGTCCCCTCCTCCTGCTCTCGGCTCCCTCTGTGCTCCTGTGACCGGCTGGCGCTGTTCGCTCTCCTCCCACTACTCGCACTGGCTTCCCTGGTACTGCCGCTCGCTCCCTCTCCTCGGACTGCGGCTGCCTCCTCCTCCCTCCTCCCCCCTGCTTGTCAGGCTCTTTCCTCCCCTGCAGCCCACGCGGCGCGGCTGCTTCCCCTCCCCCTGCTGCAGCAGGCGCTGCCGGAGCCTCCCTGCTCCGCTGCCTGCGTGTTCCGCCTGCGCTACTGCTTTCCTTCCGAGTACTGTGCAAGATCCCCCTTCTTAATTCTGCGCTAGACACCCGTAACTTTACCCCGCTGCTTGTTCTTTTTGGGGGTTGGGATTGTTTCAAACTTGTTTCTTAAACAGTTGGGCGTGTTTCCCCCTGTGTCGGCTGCCGCTGGTTGGAGTATCCAGCCCTCTCTCAGGGATCCCAATGAGCGGAAAAACAGCTGGAGCTCCCCGCGCGCTCTCCATCCCCGTAGCTGCTCAAAATGGAAAAGCTGTCAGAAAAGAAATAACGGATTTGCTGTCAGGTAGGAAATTACGAGTTCAGACCAAGTTGAGACCTAGGTTGCCTCCTCGTTGTAAAACGGAGATTCTTTTCTGTGCCCACCCACCCCTTCTGTATATTGTGCCTACTACATCTCCCTTTACTATTGGGTTAAATATATGGAGTGCTCTTTTAATTTAGTGTCAGCCTCATAACAGATTTCTCCCTGACCAGATGGAAAAAATCAGAACTCTTAAATTGCATTCCTGGTCCTTAAACGCGTATTAATCCTTCCTGGAGCGTGTATATAAAGGATTATCCGTCAACATGATTTGCAGACTGGCACATAAAAACTGCCCAAAAAACATCAGTGATGCTAAATACGCATGTATTTACTACTTTTTCTAAATCGTCTCCCTATACTTACCGAAATCACTACATTGTCGGGGTTTAATTTATTTATTTATTTAATGTGATTTTATATAGAGCGAACATTACCCGAAGGTGTCAGAGCGCTTTACAAAAGAACCAGTTGCGATACAAAATGAGACGGGATAGGATGATGCGTAACGACTAGAGGTGCCGACTTTCGAGCTCGTGGAACTAGGTCCAGTCTTGCGTCGGCTCAACATCCTGGGATTCTTGGCTAGCCACTTATTCCCACTGTGAATATAAAATAAATGGATGTGTCTTGGTGTAATGTAACTGGTGCTCCTGTAATGCGGTCCAGTACCTTCGGGTCGAGCTCGTGCTAAATAAAACGGAAACAAATATTTTAACTAAGTGGCCCTCCAACTTCCTGGCGTAGATCAACACTGAACGTTACGTTATTTACGTTTGTAGTGTCTATTTTTGCTATCTAGGGTATTGATTGCACCCTGGCTGTAAATGCAATGTTGAATGCATGCTTTGTAAACTTCCCTCTGCACCGTGGTTTTGCGAACATAATTTTTCCAATTTTGGGACGTCTGAGAATAAATATTTTTGAAGGATATTGGTTCATTTTAGGTGGCTCTTCGCCTCTTCCAGAACATCTCTGCCCCTCTCCCCGCCACTGACCGCACGCTCCTCCTGCTTTTACGTGTTTTTTGTGGCTGGTGACCCTGTCCACCCTGGCAGCGTTGTTAAAGACCGCATCTGGGACAATCAGACTTGGCCTGAGAGTCCGCATAGCGACCGGACCCCTCCTCCCCCCTGGGGCTCCCTTGGAAATAGCTGCCCAGTGCGCATGGATACAGCGCGGGGTGGGGTGTGCGGCGCTAGAACCTCCGCCTGAGACATTGCACCCCCACACCTCCTAGCAGCTCTTCGGCGGCAGGCGTGAGCGGCTGAATACGTGCATTACATCTGGATACACATATATGTATAAAATAAGCCTGGTATAGCCCCCGAAATTTCCAGTTGACCAGTTCCAAATCGTTTCTAGTGCCGCATACTGCACCCAACGGGTGCTGACGGAAGAAAGAAATGAGAAATGTAGGCTGGTTAAACAAGACCTAGTAAAATCAGTAAATCAGAGACCCATGACCGGTTCCAAGTGCAGCTAGAATATTCTTCAGATTATTTGCCCCAAAACTCACCTGGCTCCAGAAGAAACCATTTGCAACTGGTCAACTTGAATGTCCCCCATGGCTTCTGTAACACGCCTTGTAAAAGTATATTTGATGCGTTTTCCTTCAGAACAGCTTTTGTTGGAAGCTTTGTGAAGCCTGTCCATGTTTGAAACAATTATGTCGGGCGGGCGGATATACAGGACAGCACGAGATAACTACAGCAGCGAGAGGGGGAGAGAAAACGTTTGTTAGAGAAGGGTGTGAGAGATGGGTGAGAGCTCTGTGTTTGTGTTTGGCTCTGTGTGTGTGTTGGGCTGTGTGTGTGTGGCTCTGTGTGGGTAGCTTTTGTTGTAGGTGGGTCTGTGTGAGGGTGGCTCTGTGTGTGTGTAGGTGGCTCTGTGTGGGTGGCTCTGTGTGTGTGTGTGTGGGTGGCTCTATGTGAATGACTCTGTGTGGGAGGCTCTGTGTGGGTGGCTCTGTGTGGGTGGCTTTGCGTGGGTGGCTCTATATGTGTGTGTGGGTGGCTTTGTGTGTGTGGCTCTGTGTGTGGGTACAAATGCAATAGGTCTCGCATTTGCGAGAGATTAAGCTATTGGCATTGTAAATGACAATGCCATTTATTTATATGTTTTAAAAGCAAAAACATAAATAAAAATAATGTCATGAGCAATGCCAATAGCTCTAACTTTAACAATGCCAAGACCATTGCATTGTAAATGCTTGTTTATTTATGTGGCGTATGCTTACAATAAAAAATTTAAAAAGAAACATTGCACCAACACGCCTTCAGGCCAACCCTGTTGGCTTTGCCATTGCTTGTTTCATGATGATATGTGCAGACAATTATTTAAAAATCGTTTTTTTGATAGAGAAATTAACATGTGAGACCTTTAGTGAATATCGAAAGTACCGGATGCTTGAATGCACATATCGGTTTGTATTTCAGAAAACATAAATCTATCCATCTATCTATCTGCCTGCCTGCCTGCCTGCCTGTCTGTCTGTCTCCCTCCCTCCCTCCCTACCTACCTACCTATTTGGCTATCTTTATATCCATCTTAATATCCGCTATCAGTCGTTATCCACTGTAGGTGCATAGTCTGATTTACATAAACGTTTCAGCACATCTCTTTTTGGCAGCCATGTTGTGTTGTCTGGGTCTTCTGAAGTGGAGGTAGATTACATTGTACATTTATGGACACCTCGACTGTAGCAACAGTAACAGAAAACGCCTTCCCAGGTTTCTGAATGAAAACATTTTGACTGGATGTTGCCAGCTGGGGGCTATTGAGCGTGAGAACAGAGTTTAGAAGGAGCTTATGGCCAGCCAAAATGGCCGATAAAAATGTCTAATTTGAATGATAGTACATAGCATACAGCTAAGCATTGGGGCCCCCTCTACTCGAAGGCCACCTTGTCCGATCATCAGTGGAACAGGCCGAATGGTACAGAATGTGAGACAGCACCAAGGTTAGACAGGGGGCAGGCCTTCACATTTCAACAAAACATTTGAGGAAGACTGTGGGAATTCCCGCTGAGAGGGGTAAACCACTGATAGTGCTGATAATGCCTCATTAATGTCCTGTTGCTGATGACCGTGGGGACAGCAGGAACTTGTGTGTATAAGAACTTCGCTTTTTCCCCCAAGCACAGCAGAGGTGCAAATGGCACGCATTTTATCACAGGGGCGGGTCATTGCAGGCACATATTGCCTCCTTACTCAAAATATTTACTCAAGAAGTTTCCCGTCCCAGGGCCCTGCTTTCGGACCCCGCTGCTCTGCACTCCTGGCCTCCTACAGAAATTACGATTTTAGCTCAGATATTTAGCAAGGTGGCTCCGTATGGTAAATATACAAAAGACAGATTAGCTGCGACGTTTACTCTTGACAGCTGAGTTCGCTCCAGCTGCCAGAAGGCAGGAGTATGTAGGCTGGATGTTGACAGGCGAAGATAAGCCTCAGCATACTTTTTCACTTAAGTAGGAGATGGTAAATGAAGCCCTATTACCGGGCCCATGGGAATTCTTTTACACAGATGCCTCTATGTCAGGGTAATGGACAGAGTCAGGACCATTGGAGGAAATGCACGTGTAGTGTGAGTGATCATAAAGCCGTCCGGGGGAGATGGGCCCTGTGCCAGGGGACTTAAATGGCCAGGGAAATGGGCCTCTATCCCAGAGATTCTCACCACTGAGACTTCCGTCACCCTTGGCCTTTGCCCCTGAGACGCCCTCAGTCATGCCCATTGATATGCCCACCCTGAGCTCGAGTCGGGGTACCACACGGGTGGTCGGTGTCCCCCTACTTATTTTACTGGGAGCGCGATACCTGGAGCAAATGGATCCACACATTCAGTCTTTGGCCTCTCTGGGGCGAGACCGGAGCTCATTGAGAATACTGCTCACGCGCTGGCATCTCTGATGCAATTGCATCTAAGGGGTGAGCGAGGGGAGGCAATGAGTCTGATGGTGCAAACCACCTTTCGTGACGTCACTTCCTGTCGTGACGTCAGCATCCCCCATTTCTTTTTTTAGGACTTGTGCCCTGTGCCCACCACCCATGTCCACTCAGTGGCTTTACACAAAATGTTGGGCCTCCTCTGCGGAATGTGAAGAGGGGCCCTGAGTCTCCCATATCTCTTAGATATTTATTGGCCTTGGCCTGAGTGGGGCCCTCTGAAGACTTTGGGGGCCCCTTCAGGGTTGGGGGCTCTCCTTCCCGGCAAGGGAGATGCAGGGATCGGCGTTACACCCCTGTGTCTACTTCCACAAATGGCTTTGCGTGGCCTAGTATATGCCCAAAACGACTTTGCCTCCAGGCTGCTCCACAAAAGTGACGCAACCCTGATGCATATCCATAGGGAATCTGCCCCAGGATATTTATATATAGAATTCTACATGTCTGATGTTGCGCCCAGCTCTTAGAGGATAATATGGGGCAGTTCTACAAGAAAGTGCCGCAGCGCGGCACCGCAAGCCCTTTGGCTGTGCCATGCTGCAGCACTTTCAGAGCACAGGAATGCGACATATCTACAATGATATGTCGCATTCCTGTGCTCTCCCCAGCGCTGGTGCAGAAACAGCTGCCATGCGCCGGCGCAGGCACCCTTACACCATGGTGCAAGGATGCCTGCGCCATGGGGAGATTGCTTTTGTGAAGGATGGGGCCCCTTCCTGCACAAAAGCAATCACTGCAGGCATGTTCCTCTTTCAATGCGTGCTGTAGAATGCAGCATGCATTGAAAGATGAAACAAGCATTTACAATGCAATGGTTTCGCCTTTGGAAAAATTAGAGCTATTGGCATTGTAAATGACAAACTTTGTATTTATGTGTTGGTTTTGTCATTTACATTGCCATTAGCTTAATCTCTCGCAATGTGAGACCTATTGTACCCTACGGACGAGCTCAGCAGACAGCAATTACTACCACACACACACACACCCCGAGCCACACACATCCCGAGCCACACACACACACCCAGAGACACACACACACCCAGAGACACACACACACCCAGAGACACACACACACCCAGAGACACACACACACACACACCCACCCAGAGCCCCCCACACACACACACCCAGAGCCACACACACACACACACCCACCCAGAGCCCCACACACACACACACCCACCCAGAGCCCCACACACACACACACCCACCCAGAGCCCCACACACACACACACACACCCACCCAGAGCCCCACACACACACACACCCACCCAGAGCCCCACACACACCCACCCAGAGCCCCACACACACACACCCACCCAGAGGCAGGGCAGCCCACATCTCACTTCTTGCTGTTTGAACAATATATTTGGGGACTAAGAGTGTATTGCTACGTTCTCCCTACCTCTCTTCACAGAAAAATCTAGGACTAACACAAAAACACACAAAATCTTTGACTCTGAGGAAAGGCAAGTAACCATATACATTGCTAATCCATGGTTTCTGAGGAAAAAGCAACGGCCAGCCACCCCGTTATTGTCATCTACCACGCACTGAAAAATACTTAGCCAACAATTGCTTTTCCATCAAAACCTGAACAGGAATGAGACTTATAGGCAAAGACACAGAAACTCGATCCATAAAGAATGGAAGAATACCTTGGCTGGCACCATTTTCTTGCAGGAAAATCAGTGATTACACAGAGAATACAAGGGTGTGGAAATGCAGGAAGCTTTGGGTGGTGTGACCTATTTACAATCAAGGATAAGGGGGAAGGTAAGCACATTGTAGATGGTCCCTAAAACCTCAATTTGATCTACACACTGTGGGACAAATAGATGCTGCAATCCACATGCGAGGAAAAGACAGCCTGGTTTCTGTCCTATCCAACTTTGCAGTTCACATTTTTTTTTCTATCAAAGGGCAGCGCAAATTTACATTGTCTGCTAGCTGCAGTTACATCATGCTGCTGGCTTCACGACAGCTTAGCCCAACAAGAGGCGCAAGTTTGGCAAACTGTATTTAAAACTTTGTTCTAAATGTCATACACTGCTTACTGCAAGGCACCGCATTAGGGAAAGGGGTACTACTTTTTATTAGCCTATGCAGAGCATGTGCTCTACTTTTAAACATCTAGGGGTATACCCAAATCACCCTACAACACCTGGGCTTCGAACATTCAAAATACAAACATGCTATCCTGTCGGGATCAATCGCATAATAAACGTTAGCCACAGTGAAATATTCAATTTGACGCGGGGTTGATGGGGCTGCCGGGATTCAGCTCTCCGTGGTTCGCAGGGACGGTGGCCGGGGGGTGGGGGGGTGGGGGCAGTGTCGTGGGCGGCACACCAACAGGGGGGGGCGGGAACGAGCAAACGGACAGGAAGGGCCACATCACATGAGCAAACTGTGCACAGAGAAATGGTGTATGGGCAAACTGCTGATGGAAATGTGTGTGCTCTCTTTCATCCAAACACTTATATTGACTCCTGGTGACATTACTTTTTGATTAAAAGAACAGGAAAGTGTTTTATTCGCATATAAGGTCTATTCCAATCTTCCTTGTGCGAGCTTCAGTGTTTCACGTGCGCTGAATCTTTGGCAGCGGAAATAGGTGCATGAAGCATGGCTGTAAGTTTAGGAAAGCACCTGACAGACCCAAGTAGGATATCGATTCTTTCCATAGAGTTTAAGGCGGCACACCAACGGGGGGCGGGAACGCGCAAACGGACAGGAAGGGCCACATCACATGAGCAAACTGTGCACAGTGAAATGGTGCATGGGCAAACTGCTGATGGAAATGTGTGTGCTCTCTTTCATCCAAACACTTATATTGACTCCTGGTGACATTTCGTTTTGATTAAAAGAACAGGAAAGTGTTTTATTTGCATATAAGGTCTATACCAATCTTCCTTGTGCGAGCTTCAGTGTTTCACGTGCACTGAATCTTTGGCAGCGGAAATAGGTGCATGAAGCATGGCTGTAAGTTTAGGAAAGCACCTGACAGACCCAAGTAGGATATCGATTCTTTCCATAGACTTAAGCGTGTACACACATCCATCAGAGGTTGTGCCCTAACGGCTAGAGCGGTCGACCTCAAAGCTAGGGGTTTGAAGCTCGGCAGGGACGCTCAACATCTTGTGATTCTGGGCAAATCACATAATCTCTCCGTGCCTAACAACGAATGAATGTGTCACTCTGTAATGCAACTGGTGCTCATGTAAAGCGCTCTGATAACTTCCGGGCTAGTTTGCGCTACATAAAACTCCTCCAAAACATATATATTCCGCAAGATGTGAAGAGAAGAAAGAGCTTTGCTATCCCTCCCGCTTATTTCGTGTTATTTTGACGGAAGAGTCGTGGAAGGCAGCGGCGGAAGGCTCCCACTGACCCACCATTGAGGTTTACAGTGTTTACCATTGCACACGTAGATGTGTATACGTTTGTTGCCACTTCACGGACGGTGGGGTAAATTGTCCCTCAGCTGAGATGGTTTCACCGTGTGACTGTGCAGTTCAGGACCCCCCCCTGAGCTGCACTGTGGTGTGTCTCTGTCTTCGTTAAGGGTGATTGGGCGGTGGGGCCGCATGGAGGCCTCTCCCGGTGGGCCCGTGAAAGAACCGCTGCCACTGTTCATTTCCTACGACTGGCCCAGGGCACGGGTCACGGTTCAACGTGAAAACATGTATGTTTCCGAAAGTCCTCATTAGAGGACTTACGAGACGAGAGCTTTACTTTCTTTCCCTATGCGGTGAAGAAGGGTCGTGTAAGCAATGCTGGTGGGCTGCCTCTATTAGGCCATATTACTATGGTATGAAAGAGTCGTTATTTTTTCTGCATTAAAGGAATGGACAGCGGGAGGGGGAGGGCGGGAAAGGAACGGCCAGCGGGAGGAGGGGGGAGGGCGGGAAAGGAACGGCCAGCGGGAGGGGGGGGCGGGAAAGGAACGGCCAGCGGGAGGGGGGACAGGAAAGGAACCACTCACCTGGACTTCCTCGGCCGGCGGTCGGCCACCAAATGGCCCAAACAAACCTCGACGAGCCAAAAAAAAGCCCCGCCCACCGCTGCATGACGTGGCCAAAAAAAAAAAATTCTCGGGAACGCCCCCGAATCTGGTTCGGCCTTGACGGACAGATCCGGCACCCAATGGCTAGCCTCCATTTATGGAGCTAGCCAATGGGAGCCGGGGGACGTTCCTGAAGTCCTTATTGTAAACAATGGATTTCGCCTGCACCGAAAAGCTGCGCAGAGCGCAGCCATCGGCAGGCGAAACCCAAAAACGAGGAGAAATGAGAACATTTCTCCTTGTTGTTTCACTTGGCTTCGCCACCCCTGTGGCGTAGCAAACTGGCTCATTTCCAGGTTTACGATTTCTCGTAAATCTGGAAATGCATCAGTGGACATGGGTGTTTCGTAGGAACACCCACAGCAACACCCATGTACCGCCCCTAACACGCAAAGTGTTGCGTGAACAGGGGTGATATTTAGAAGCACAGGTTAAGTCATGCAGGTTGACTTTACCTGTGCTTGTAAATATCCCTTAGCAGGCTGCGCCACCGGTGCGTCATGCAACGTGATGGACCGGCGCGCATGGGGCTTGTAAATCTGCCTCTATATCTCTTATGTTTGCCAGTTAGTGTTTCCCAGCATGCTGCTGTGGGAAATGCAGAGACTGAGGAGAGCCAATGGCGTCCTCGTGTGCAAACCCCGCCCTTCCTCCGTCCCCAGTCCTAGGCTCCAGGCTCCACGCACCAGCACGTGCCGACGCACGAGACCCCCTCACACCTGGGCTTGATCGTCGGCCTTGCCGCCTCCGATCTCCACGCGGCCCCCCTTTCCCCCAGTCGCCTCATTACCGCGCGCGCCTCGATGCTGCTGCTGGGCCGCGCCTTCAAAGAAACCGCACAGCTACTTACTGGCATGCGCTCTGAGGACGGACGCTCGGAAAACATTTGGTTTTACTTAGGCTGAGGCGTGCAATTAGCCTTCGGTGAACGAGAAGCGCACGCCACACAGAAAAAGCCGCTTTTCACACGGATAGTTCACGTGGTGGAGCTGTCAGTAGGAATGTTCACCACGTGCAATACGCATCAGCAGCATTCTCGCGCTGCACTTCCTGTCGCGCAGTTTGAACTTCAGAATCATAAAGTCATGTCAGGTCTTCAAACCTTCACGAGACATTAGAATGCGCCTGGTTGACAGGACACACGTCCAAACATGAAGGCAGTTGTTGTGCTGAACAGAAACATGTACAGCGTGCAAGGCCGCCCACAGAAAAGAAAGAGTCGTGCTTTACATACTAGTGCAAGGCACGCTTTTTTAACACAGTACAGATGCTAGAATGCTTTTTACAAATGATAAACATACGTCAAAATAAACCGCCATTTCGTTTAAGTGCATATGGCTTCTAATGTGAAACAATATTTCTGTAATGGTCGCGCACAACTCTGGTTTTTAAGCTAAATCTAGTAAAGATTATTTTGTTACTCCAATTGTTTAAGGGTGCAGCCAAGGGTTGCAACCAATGACTATTGGAAGCATTAACTAGCATTTCTAATGTGAAACCACATTGTGGGTAATACGATTTAAGGGGTTCAAACCTCCAAGCTGCGGGTTAGCCACAGATCTTCGCAGTAAATGCAATCACCAGTCCAGCCATCATGGCAGTCGAGTTTTGTCATTGGGTAGAGTCACCAGAAAGGGAAGTTGTATTTTGGGTTAAAGATGGCGAGAAAGTGACTGGATAGTTGGTAAGTTGCAAAACGCTACATACGCAACTGACGCCTTTAGTTTTTTAGATTCCGGAATCTAGAGTTGGGTAAGGTGCAAAAAGATACTTATGTGACTGGCACCCTTAGTTGTCTAGATTCTGGAATCTAGCGTTAATTTTGTCGTTATTCCCAAAACATTGTGAAACAACTAAAAATCCATAGATGTAGTCAGTGATGGAAATAATGCAGTCATCTCTAAAACTGTTCCAGCATGAAAAAAATTGTGTGGCCCTCATTACGAATGGCCCCTCAATTTCAAAGGCCCTGCTTTTTATATTTAGTGGGTGTGCTGGAATTATGAATTGTATTTCCTTCTTTCAACAACCGAAATCTCAGTGTGAAAAAAAAAACTCATAACTCCGAAACGCATAATGTCGATCAGCCCATCAGAATTTACTGGCCATTCTTAATAAGGGCCTAATTATCGCAACAGCCAATAGGTTTGATGGTGGCAGTCAGCGCATACTGTCGCGCACACCTTTGGGATACGAAATATGTCGGAGCTCAGCGAGTGGATCAGCCTTGTCAGGGGAATTCTTTATTCGACCTTCGAGCTGATATGAGCAAAGCAGTTATCTTTCTGATCAGGATGATTACAAAGTGTCTAGCCCCTTGTTGGGCAAGCCAAGATGAACCGAGTAGATATATATACTTGAACGTTTACACTAGTGCCTCTCATAAGGGACCTCACACTTTGCAAACACAGAGTTATGAGGATCTGCTGTGAGTTTTTTTTTTTTAAATCCCCTAGGCACGAGGTGTATCATTTGGGTTTCTATTTGCCCTGTTATATGTCCACCTAAGACTTTGGTCGCTATCATGGATGTTGAAACTACCCCAGCTGGCCATCAGTGGAGCATAATTGCTGCAGGCCAGAGATGTGTGCACCCTTTTCACTTTCATCAATGATGCTTGAGTCTAGAACATGGTGTTGACTGTGTGTCTAGAATTATGGACTGGATAGAAGACTTCAGTCTTTGCTTAAGTGGTGCCACACCCTAGATCCCACTGGCTGCTCACTTGATGGAGATGCAACCTTATGGCCAACGTACTAACTTTGGAACAGGGGAACCTGCTCCGAATCCTGCCCTCGCGATTCTGGACAAATCAATTATTCTCCCGGTGCCTAAAAAATGTAATCCGGTGCTCCTGTAAAACACTTTAATGCAATTATGCCAAGTATGTGCTACATAAAACTGCAAAAAATAATCTTTTAATGTTACACCCCTTTTTAACTACTGTCATGAGCCAGGAACACAAGGTTCCATTTGTGAAATCAAACAACTGGTTAAGCGAGTCATGGTCAAGCTTATCTGAGATCCACTTTTACCTTTTTCAATTAATGTATCTTTCTACTAATATTAGTTCCAGTGACTCAATCAATCGATCAGGAGTTTGTATAGCGCAGCTACTCACCCGTGAGGGTCTCAAGACGCTCTCAGTAGGTTGTCAATGTCGGATAACATCGTTAGAGCTCAGTTACTAGCTCATAAACAATATGTGTGGAGCGCAAAAGGTGCATGATTAAAGAGTATATCATGTTGAGATTAGCCATGCTAGCGTTTAGTACAATTCGAACTTTTTTCCTTAACCCTAATCGCATATGTAACAAGGCGTGACTATTCACAATGATAATGATATAAATCTGCTGGTATGCACAAAACACTCACAAAAAGCCTTTTTATTGGAGAGAAAATAGCCTAGGCTCGATTGCAAATCAAGAAAAAATATTGACTGAATCCCAAAAGTAAAATGTTTCTGACATGGCTTTTTTTGCCAGTGCTTTGTGAAAAAATAGGTGCAGGGGCCTAAAGATTTGTTTGAATAACTCTGTGGCTCTGCTGAATGCCAGGGATGCTGAATACCAATGTTTTATCTTGATTTCATTTCATGTCTGTTTTTCTACTACACTATTCATACGGCTCTTCATCTCTTGTAGATTCTTTTTCATTCCAGCATTTGCCCCTTTGTCAATGTTTATCTTTCTTTACCTCCTTCTTTCTCCCTTTTCTGCCTTTCTCTCCTTTGGTCTGGGTCAAACTGTGACGATGAAAGAACTCTGGTCCTCAAAAGTGAGTGCTGATGTGCTCTACCAACAGCCACCGGCACAAATTAAGCACTGTACGTCTAGATTGTCTGTTTAGGTGGACACGTTAGCCGCAATGTTTCTGAAACTTGATTCAAGTGATGTTCTGCCACAAACTCCATTTTTAAAAAGCTGACTTTGATCATGCTGTCTTTACAGGCCTACCAGAAGCTGAAGTCACTTGGTACCGAAATAAAAGCAAACTCTTTGCACCTACTCATCAACATGATGGCTCCCTGCTCCTTGTAAACGTGTCTGCATCGCACCAGGGACTGTACTCCTGCATGGCAGCCAATGTGCATGGGGAAGTGACAGAAACCACCGAGCTCCAGGTCTTAGGTAAGTGCTTACCCACCTATACAAATCACAGAACTATGTCTAAAATCAAAGTCGGTGACTGGAAGCTGTCTGTCACAGACGGGTAGAGATTCGAGAAAAAAATGCGCTTAATTTTGTGATGTGCGCATCTGATTTTCTGGTTATTTGCTTTCGGAAGTACAGAGGCCAGTTTAAAAGTCTTATTGGTCAGTTCTGTAAGCCGGCAGTCAGCCTTAAGGTTATTTCATGGCGTTGTGAAACAGACAAAGCAGTGGTGTAAGTTCACCAAATCCAACAAAGGAAGTGACCAGCCATACTTTTTCACTGCCAGTGGCATCACAGGTATCACAAACTTTGACCTAATGACATAATGGGAAGTGACCACATTCATCTGGGAACCCAGATCCATCACTTCAATTCACATACCTGCCATCTCACAAATTAAGGTCATGTATGTGAGGAAGTGGTAGGGCCTTGAAGGGGGTGAGGCCTCGTGCCAAGAGCTACCTAAGAGCTACCTAAGAGGCACTCAGTCCTCACCAACTCCCCATACAACCCCATCCCTCCTAAAAGAACAAAAGGTCATTGAGGCTGTCACTGATGTCCTGGGGTGTTTTAACACTTCTTAATGGGCATCGCTGATTAAAGCTGCCAAAGACAAGCTGGAAAACCACTTTCCTCAGTGGTTTTCAGCCTGTCTTTCCTGCCACTGTGTGATTTCGACTCCTCGCCTCGTGATTTTTTGCACCACAAGGCAGATAGAACATTCCAAGTGCATCTTTTACTCCCAAAATGCAACATGCTACCATCTAAGACTCTGACCATGGCCAAAGTCTACTTAAGCAATATATTCTGAGCACCAAGGTGGAGATGGTTCCTGGGAGAGAAATAAGTGGTGTTTCTCAACTTGTTTGTACACTTGATGATTTTACATTTGTCACATAGGCTTCTAAAGCTGTTTTTGTTGCTTTTTAAGAAGGTCTTGCCAAGATTTTTATAAAGAACCTGAAGGAAAGACATGCACTAAGAAGATAATAGCACAGCTCAACGAGAGTGCTGTGTGTCCGGTATTCCTATAGCAGTGGAATGTTGGGAGCTGAACAACGAATCAGAATGCTTGATTTACAGATGTGCTCGCCCAGGAAGCATTCTGTGGCTTTCAGCTCACTGTTGTTGTGGTGTGCTCTGCCCACCTGTAACGTGTGCCCCAAGTTTGTGTCTACTTCTTTGCAATGTATTGATCCTCCCAGACCGACGTCTATTGATACCTTACATATGGCTGCAACTGGCTGAGCTATGCCTCTCTCCGACAGGTTATTCAGGGCTCAAGTGATGCAGGAGACGGCGTCCACCCACTCTTTTCACAGAGTGGACACCATCAACCCTGCCAAGAAGTTGGTCCCCACAGAAATATGCTAAACTCGCACCAGTGTAATTTTCAGACACGGAACACATTCAGCAGCGCCTGCACGTTGTCTGCTTTCGTTCTGAGCAACAACGTGCAGATGCCTAGGGGGCTTTGTTATTTTAAATTCCAGCTGGGCCCAAAACGAAGGCCAAATTTAAGGGGGCAACAGGACTCTTTTTATTCAAGTATCCTGGCTGGGAGATGTCTGTTGCCTCACACACCTAGATGCAAATGGAATGGACGGGAAACAAAGGCACAGCTTTTTATTACTTCACAAGTACTTAAAAGAGGCAAACTTCTGACTATTAAGAGATGTGCATGCACTGTAAGAATGTCAGATGTGTTGTTATGTCCCATTATTTATACAAATAACTATTTAAATACCACTATTTTTTTTTCTTTTATAGCGCTACTCATCTCAATGCAGGCTGTCAAAGAGCCTTACATCAGATATGCACATTATACATTGACAATACATATTAATCATATGTATGTAAATCAATGTACATGACGTGTTACATAAAATAGTGAGGGTTGCAAGGTGTAGGAGTTACATTTCCTTCATAGATCACAGTTCTATATTAGAAGGATTACAATTTGTGAACTGCAAGTAACAAAACGATCTTGTGTTAAAAACACTAACCCACTTACCCATCTGCATAAAATACAAATCTGTCACCTGCATGTTACATGATGTGCTCTGCAGGAGCAATATTAACTCTCTATGTTACTTTGATTCAAAACTGGGACTAGACAATACACAGATCTCTCCAGCAAATATGTTAACTTCACACAAAGATCTATGCGGAAGGTGCTTTAACCCCATATGATATTTTAAAATGTAGAATTTGCATCCAATTACGCAGAACAGATTTACTGCCACTTTTCTCCTTGTTGGCAATTTCTTTCTGGCAGAGTTAAAAAAAAGTAAATGTATAAGCTGTGGCCCAGATTTTGCTTTTGGGTTACGTCACTTTTGTGGCACGAACCCAACGCAAATCTAATTTGTTAAATATTGTAATGTGCTCAACTGTACTCATGCTAGATCTGTTAAACGTGTGTACAAAGTCTTAAGATCTGATGTCACTTCTTGAAATGTCACTTCCGGTGAGGTCATAGGTTGTGACGCCACTTCCTGTGATGCTACGTGCTAGGTCACTGTAGCGGGGTCAGGCGGATGCGACACAGGAGTGAAGGGCAACAGACGTGTTTTTGTTACTGTAGGCTTTATTGAGGCCAAAAGGTAATCCGAACAAGTTTTTCTGACAGGGATGGGTTTCCTTGGGGATTGACTCCGGGTGGACCTCCGACTCCGGGGCTTGTCTGGCTCAGTCCTCCGATAGCCGTCCGGGCTTCGTCGGGGCTTTCGGTCCTCCGAGTCCGTCTTTGCTTTCGAGTCCTAGGACCATAAACAAAACAAAAGAAAGCAACTGGTGAGATCGCTGTCTCACACGTAACCGTGCTAAGGAAAGGGAGTGAGGAGGCACAACCACCCGTGACTTGATACCTATATACAAGTGTAAGTGCTGGGACAGGTAGTGCGTAGGTAAGGGGAACCGGGACAAGGGAAGACCACTATGTTACACTGGCACCGCCCTTTCGTCCCACCCAGCCCCTGATCTTCTCACGCACCTGGAGTAGCCACACACCTCCCCCGGGTGGGTGGCTTGGCGGCTCGTGGGAACGTTGGCCTCCAGGCGTTTCCTCCGTCTCCGGGGTCTCTCCTCCTTCCTCCGTTCTTCTAGGCTTCTGCTCCGTAATTCTCCGTTCGCTCTCTTCCTCCTTCCGACCTTCCACGCTCTTCTCCCTCCGGGTGTACAAGCACACCGTGTCTTCCGGCTCTTCCGTATTTGACGGCAGCACGTCGTCCTGTAACCCCGCCCACTCGTCCTCAGCTCTTGAATTAAAGGGCCATACACACTCACCCTCCATGCGTGTGTCTACCTCGTAGTCGGTCCCTCTGTAGTCTGCCTGCTGTAAATGACAAGAGGGTGGTGGAGTGATTGTTGGGTCCCTCAAGGTCCTGTCACTTCACACAGCATCATCACTGTTATCGGGGTGAGTCGGCAAACCCACCCCGTTACACACCTCCCCTTTAGGACGCTCACATTCGGTGAGCGGATGTCTCGATAGAAAGTCTGCACCCACATTCTCGGATCCCTTCCTATGCCTCACCGTGAACGAGTATGGTTGCAAGGATAAGAACCATTTCATAACCCTAGCGTTGTTAGATTTATTCCTAGCCATCCAGAGCAGGGGGGCGTGGTCGGTGTACAGGGTAGACGGGTGTCCTTTTAGGTAGTAGGCGAGTTTGTCAATGGCCCATTTAACGGCCAGACATTCTTTTTCTATTGTGGCGTATTTAAGTTCCCTGGGGAATAACTTACGGCTCACATATAAGATCGGGTGGTCTAACCCGTCAGCTCCTTCTTGCGATAGGACAGCCCCAATACCATAGTCCGAGGCGACTGTGTGCAGAATAAAGGGCTTGGAGAAGTCAGGGGAGGTAAGGATGGGGGTGGACGTGATGACGTTTTTGAGGTGTTGAAATGCGGCTTGCATGGCTTCTGTGGGAGCTATAGGAGAGGAGGACTTCCCCGGCAGTTTCAAGGCATCAGAGAGGGGGGCGGCTATGTGTGAGAATTGCGGAATGAAGCGCCGATAGTATCCCACCAGCCCCAGGAATGCCCTCACTTCGTTTCTATTAACGGGAAATGGAGTGTCCGCTATAGCTCTTATTTTCTCTATCTGGGGTTCTCTTAGCCCATGGCCTAGTACGTATCCCAGATATTTCACCTTCTGATAGGCAACCTTCGATTTTTTTGAATTGATCCTCAATCCGGCTTTCTCCAGTGCGTCGAACACCACTTGTAGATGACTGGTGTGGGCCGACCAGGAGGGACTTTGGATGACGATGTCGTCTAAGTAAGCCGAGGCAAAAGCTGACACATCCCTCAACACCGTGTTCATAAGGCGCTGGAAGGTGGCAGGGGCACCGTCTAGTCCAAAAGGAAGGACGGCGAACTCATAATGCCCCTCGTTGGTGCTAAACGCGGTCTTCCTTCGGTCTTCCTCCCTGAGGGGCACCTGCCAGTATCCCTTTGTGAGGTCCAGCGTCGTAATGTACTGGGCATCCCCTAGACGCTCGATTAACTCATCCACTCGCGGTATCGGATACGCGTCGAATGTCGAGATGTCGTTAAGCGCCCTAAAATCCATACAAAAGCGTCGTGTCCCGTCGGGCTTGGGAATCATGACAATGGGGCTGGACCAATTGCTCTTGGAGGGGCGAATAACGCCCAGTTCCATGATGTCCTCCACTTCTTTCTTTATGGCCAGACGTCGGGAGGCTGGTACTCTATATGGCCGGACCTTGACAATTTTACCGGGGACCGTATCAATACAATGTTCAGCGAAAGTGGTCCTTCCTGGGATGTTGGAAAACAGGTTGTCGTGTTGGAGTAACAACTCCTGTAGTTCCTTCTTCTGCTGGTGGGGCAACTCGTCGTTGACCACTAACTGCTCTCGAGTGGACGTGTCTGTCACAGGAGTGGCTACATGCACTCCTGTGGGAAGGGGACCTAACCATTTCTTTAGTAGGTTAATGTGGTACACTTGTGTTTTGTTGGGCCCTATCTGGAGACGGTAGCTCGTCCTTCTGATGGTTTCGAGTACTTTATGTGGTCCCACCCATTCGGCCCTGAACTTCTGGGTCGAGGAGGGGAGAAGGATCAGCGCCCAGTCGTTTGTTTTCAGTTGTCTCCATTTCTTGCCTTTATCATAGGTCGTCTTCTGTCTCTTCTGGTTCGCTTCAAGATGGGTCTAGGCCAGGTCGCGGAGCTTACCCAGCCGGGATTTCAGATTCTGAGCGTATTCCAGGGTATGAGCGGCTTCTTCGGGTATTTCATTTACCCACGCATCTTTGGTCATCTCCAGCAGGGAGCGTGGCTGTCGACCGTATAGCAATTCAAACGCAGAAACTCCCAGACTGCTTTGGCGTTGTCCCCTGATGACGTATAGGGACAGAGGCAAGATCTGGTCCCATTCAGTCCCACTGACCTCCAACATCTTTCTGAGTGTCGTCTTGAGAGTTCGGTTATAGCGTTCCACAAGGCCATCCGTCTGGGGATGGTACACCGCAGTGCGTATCTGATGTATGTCCAGGCTTCTACACACGTCTTTCATGAGTCTGGAGACGAAGGGCGTTCCTTGGTCGGTGAGGATTTCTTTTGGGAACCCCACCCGGCTGAACAACTCAATCATCCGCTCCGCGACTTGTTTGGAGGTGGCTGCCGTTAGGGGAAAGGCCTCCGGAAAACGGGTGGCATAATCCACCACCACTAGTACTTGTTGATATCCTTTACGGGTCTTGGGCAGCGGGCCAATGAGGTCCATCCCTACTCTCTCGAAGGGTTTCCCGATGATAGGTAGGGGTTGTAACGGGACTGCTGGGGGTTTGGTTATATTCTTCCTCTGACAAATACCACATTCTTTACAATACACTGACGTGTCTTTGTATATACCCGGCCAGTAGAAATGGCGGAGGATGTTCTGTGTGGTCTTCTCCGTTCCAGTATGTCCGGCTACTAGGTGGCTATGAGCAAAGAACAATACTTGGTTACGAAAGGATACGGGTACTAGCAGCTGGGCTTCCTCCTCAGGGCTTCCTTGTCGGTATAGGAGATCCTGTCGAATTAAGAACTGGGGATATCTGTCCGGGTTATATTCTTGTCCTTGATAGGCTTGTTCCCAGGCATTGAAAAGAGAATGGTCGTTGGCCTGGGCGAAGCGAAAGCTCCTATCTAACACCCAGGGATCTGGTGACAGCATGGCGGGGCATGGGTCTCGGGGAAGTGCAGGTATGTGTATTCGTCCCCCTATCTGTTCTACACTTCTTTTGAACATAGACAAAAACCTAGGGTTATCCGTTCCGATAATCAGTTCTTTGGGCAGCGAAGACAGGACCCCCACCCTCGCCGTCTGGGTCTCTCCAGTCCTAAGCTTGATGGGTAAAGACGCAAGTGGGTAAGGGCGCACATCACCATGCACACATCTGATGTTGACCATTTGGTTTGGTAAGTATTGGGAAGGGCTACATGTTTGCTCTGTATTACAGACTGCCTACACCCCGAATCTAGTAAGGCCTGAACAGTGTTCCCGTTTACCCCGACACTTACTCTGTAGGAGCCCCCCATCTCAGCCGAGAAGAGGACAGACTTGGGAAGGTATCCCACCTCCATAGGTTCTTCTTGGGGTCTTCTTTTGGGACAATGACGGGCGATGTGTCCCCAGTTTCCACAGTCGAAACATTGCGGTCCAGCACCTCCGGGATTCTCGGGTCTCCAGGGTCGGGGCCTAGGGGGTTCCAATGGACGTAATGTCCTTTTCTCCGGTTTGGGTGCAGGTTTGTGTGTCTTTTCAGGGTCCCACCCAGAGTTTCGGGGTTGGGCCCGGGCGAAAGTAGCGGCCATGTCAATGGCCTGAGTGGTCGTTAAATTATGGTGCTGACGGAGCCATCTTTGCGTGAGGTAGGGGAGGGCATCTAGGTATTGCTCCAAGTAGATGCGGTCCATTATTTCTTCCTTGGTACTACTGGAGGGAGTTAACCATTTATCAGCGGCCATTTTCAGACGTACAAATAGCGTTTTGGGGTTCTCTCCGGGGGCCCCCCTTTCCTTACGGAACCTCCATCTATAGGCCTCAGCGTCCAGTCCGAGGTGGTCTATATGATCTGTTTAACTTCGGTGTAAGGGGTGTCACCCGTGGGGTTCGCGACCTGGTAGGCCGCTTGCGCTTCCCCCACCAGGAGTGGGGCTAAGAAGAATGGCCACTTGCCTATGGGCCATCCACACGCTCTGGCTGCACGTTCAAAGTTTAGCAGGAAGGAGTCGGGGTCCTCCCCTGGTTGGTATTTCTGCAGGGATA
Source organism: Lissotriton helveticus (assembly GCF_964261635.1). Lineage (NCBI taxonomy): Eukaryota > Metazoa > Chordata > Amphibia > Caudata > Salamandridae > Lissotriton > Lissotriton helveticus. The sequence continues at coordinate 1,130,705,091 of NC_136059.1, read as the reverse complement.
TTGCGGCTGAGCCATGTGGTATGATGCGTTCCCCTCCGCTCCCCAGGGGGGTGGACTCCACCCAAGGTTGCTGGGCTCTGGCCGCTAATGCTTCCTTCAATAAATCACGATCGGCTTGTGCCGAACTCAACTGCTGTTCTGCGACCCACTCCAGCCGCTCTTGGCCCTTCGCCAATTGCTCTATGTCGGTCTCCATCTTCTGGGTACAGATGGCACCTATGCCCGCATTCTCCACCACTGTAGCGGGGTCATGCGGATGCGACACAGGAGTGAAGGGCAACAGATGTGTTTTTGTTACTGTAGGCTTTATTGAGGCCAAAAGGTAATCCGAACAAGTTTTTCTGACAGGGATGGGTCTCCTTGGGGATCGACTCCGGGTGGACCTCCTACTCCGGGGCTTGTCTGGCTCAGTCCTCCGATAGCCGTCCGTGCTTCGTCGGGGCTTTCGGTCCTCCGAGTCCGTCTTTGCTTTTGAGTCCCGGGACCATAAACAAAACAAAAGAAAGCAACTGGTGAGATCGCTGTCCCACACGTAACCGTGCTAAGGAAAGGGAGTGAGGAGGCACAATCACCCGTGACTTGATACCTATATACAAGTGTAAGTGCTGGGACAGGTAGTGCGTAGGTAAGGGGAACCGGAACAAGGGAAGACCACTATGTTACACTGGCACCGCCCTTCCGCCCCACCCAGCCCCTGATCTTCTCACGCACCTGGAGTAGCCACACACCTCCCCCGGGTGGGTTGCTGGGCGGCTCGTGGGAACGTTGGCCTCCAGGCATTTACCTCCGTCTCCGGGGTCTCTCCTCCTTCCTCCGTTCTTCTAGGCTTCTGCTCCGTAATTCTCCGTTCGCTCTCTTCCTCCTTCCGACCTTCCACGCTCTTCTCCCTCCGGGTGTACAAGCACACCGTGTCTTCCGGCTCTTCCGTATTTGACAGCAGCACGTCGTCCTGTAACCCCGCCCACTCGTCCTCAGCTCTTGAATTAAAGGGCCATACACACTCAGCCTCCATGCATGTGTCTACCTCGTAGTCGGTCCCTTGGTAGTCCGCCTGCTGTAAATGACAAGAGGGTGGTGGAGTGATTGTTGGGTCCCTCAAGGTCCTGTCACTTCGCACAGCATGATCACTGTTATCGGGGTGAGTCGGCAAACCCACCCCGTTACAGTCACATGCTGTGATGTCCGCACTTTAGTGTCACATGCCTTTTTTTGGGACTTGTGTCCTGAAGTTATATATTTAAAATGCAGTAAGACTTTCATACATTTTAATATCTTGAATCCTTCGTCTGCAGTCCAACTACACCTCTGCTTTATCTATTTTGCTTTACTTTCGACTCCTAGATGAAGTATGCACAAAAGCCAGCACGCTGTCGAAGGATGGGTAAACGGCTTCTCGGTTTTGCAGTACAGCTCTGGCCCTCCCTCTGCAGAAGCCGTTGTCACAGCCTCAGGGTCCCAGCTCCATCACTTGATTGCTGAAGGAGAATGTAAGCCGAAATGCTGAAGTGGAGTAAGAAACAAAAGAGTAAACATAGTAGTTTGTGTTTTTTCCCTCATTGTCAGTCGGTATTTTAGCTTAATGTTAGACCAAACAACGACTGAAAACGAGGAAAAATCAAACTGTTATGTTTGCATACTTTTATCTCACTCCTCTCCAGCAATCCAGCATTCCCCAGTGGAGAGAACTTGAACTGTCCTGCAGATCAGCTCAGGTAGATTCCTGTTACTGGAGGGAAGGTGTACTAATAACCTTACTGCCATTCAGGGATTCAAAATCAGCCCAGGTACGCTAAAAAAAAGTGGCCCTCATTTGCATATTGCCTTTCCGCAAAACCCTGCTTCGGTGAAATTTTCTTAAAAATGGGGGGTCTAAAAAAAAACAAAAACGCACGGATTTGTTTACACTGGTGAAACACACCTGAAAACAAGTGAGGCCACTTTTGGTCAGGCCCCCTGCCCCGCTCAATATGTATACATTAATGGGCCGGCCCAGCAAGAGAAAGGAGTGACGCCTCTGCCCGTTGATAAAAGGGAGGTAATAGACGCCCATCTGCTTCCAGCAAGGCCACTCAGGCACCCACTGGGCCTGTGGTGGCATCCTAATAATGCAGAAACCGCCCAAATCAGCCCCCCAGGCTGCCCCAAAAAGCAGCCCACAGGTGGAACTCGGATACCGGCCTTTTGGGCATTGCCCGAGTGCCCGCGTTACCAATCTGACCCTGCTGCCATTACATACGGAGCAACAGTGATTGTTAATTACAACCCCTTTTTTGTAAGCCCTTGCTATGTATGGTTCAGCCCATAATCTCAGGGACCGCTGATCAACAGCATTGTTGCCCGCCTGTGAGGGCAGTAATACTTAATTGTTCTCTGAAAGGCAGTTCTACTTTCTAAACTCAAATCAGATATTGGCAATAATTTGTGTGAAAGCCTTAGTTAGGTTTCCTAATTTCTTTTGGATCTGTCCCCACAAGCTGAAGGTCTGAAAGTGTTAACAGCAAAAGGGAATAACCAGTTACCAAGCTAGAATCATTGTTTAGCATTTAATTTTTACCATTCTTACCTCTGCTAGTCAACATCTATTGCTTTGCTCCGGATTCCTAAATCTTTTAGAGCTGAGTATTTCATCGTGGGTGGGGAGGAGATAGAAGTAGACATGGTACATAAGAGTTGGCCATGCGCTTCTCTGCTGGTCTTCACTTGTTTGAGCTGAATAATCTTGATCGAGCAAACAGATGATTGATGCAGTTCTCGACAGCTAATGACCTGATAACCCTTGGAGACTATGAACTGACGGGGTGATCGAGAACTGGGGTGAAGACCAAGAAGGACCCTCTCCCTCTGCTTTCTTTAGTGGGGTTCCCTTCTGGACTAAGAAAGAGTGCATACAAGAAGCTTACAATTATGCTTGAGTCTATTGGAGGCCAAAAGATTCTTACATTGTATGTGACTCATGGTTTTCCTTTGTCTCATAAATGTAGCAATTTCTTTCCAAGATATTTGGAGGGGGAGAACAGTCAGAACACTGCGGTCTTTACCACGTGTGTTCTGACTACGCAAGCACAACCACTCTTGCCTTAACCAGGCATATGTCTAAACCACGCATATGCATGGTTACGGCAGTGCGTGGTCTAGCTGCTGGCTAGATGGAAGACGGTGAAGATGAAAGCAGGACGACGTTGTGGTCAGGTGAGTGGGACTGGAGGGGGGTCCGGGATAGGTTTCAGGGCAGTGGAAGAGTTTGGGGTAGATTAAGGGTCATTGCGAGGGTCGGGGTAGTGTAAGTAAAGGGGCAGTGGTTTAGGTCTTAGGGCAGTGGGAGGAGAATGGATAGTTGGGGTCGTTTTTAGGGCTGGGGTCGGGGTAGGTTTCAGGGGAGAGGAAGGGGTTGGGGTAGTTTAAGGTACAACGTGGGGATGGGCAGTAGTGTAAGTAAAGGGGTAGGGTTTTAGGTCTTAGGACAGGGGGAGGGCAATGGGTAGAGTCAGCGCGGGGCTGTAGGGATAGTATTAGTGAAGGGGCAGAGTTTTAGGAACAGTGAGGGGTTGGGGGCAGTCAGAGTGGTGGGGTAGAGGGGTTCGGGGAAGTCGCGACCATAGCCACACATACCCCTTTACCATTCTTGCCTATGCCACAAAATTATGTGGTAAAGGCATGTGGGTAAAGGAATGCATGGTTAAGATGCATTTGTGGTTTGGGCTGCACGGTAGAGGCACGCGTGTTTTAATCATGCATGCTTCTATCATGCAACCTAGGAGGGGTGACATGCGCACAGGCAGATATGTACACAACCACTGACTGGCCCAAGTATGTGGCTCTCTAGCACCGCAGCATGTTTTCTGTGAGCCTGTACTAGGCACCTCACTGCAAAGCATCATGTGGCAATGCTTTTAGGTCTAGCTTAGAGATAGCTTTAGTCGTCTTGCCAGACTATTGTTTTCCTAAAATCATTCATAGATAATATACATACGGTGAGATGCGTTTTGTCAATGGGCTTTATCTACGGATCTTTTTTACTTGTTAGTCGCATTTTGTTTCCTCCCACCACAGCATACCCCATTTAGCAATTGTTAACCCATGGGCTCCTTTCACTGCGAGTGACCACACAAGGCATGGGGACATTGTTCGCATTTGCCAAAAAATAGTTTGTTTCTCTTCAGTGACAAAACTGGTCCAAATTGTTCTTATGTATTTATTAATTTAGTTGTTTATTTATTCATCTATTTGTGTTTTATCGTTAAATGTCAATTATTGATTTTGCCTGCACTTTGAGTGATTTATTTTCCATCTCCTTTTTTGTGCCTTCTTAAAAAACGCCTTACATCATAGCCTAGCTGCTCATTATTACTCTTCTTTTCACCAGATCCCCCACAAGCCCCAAATGGTTTGGAAGAGCTGGCAGCGATCCTCTCGATTATGGGTCCAGGGTTGCCCTCTGTGCTGACATCACCGCTGGGGACGAGATTGGTCCTAATCCCGGGGAGTGCGGTGATCATAGGTAAGTCAAGAGGCAAAAGAAGGAACTATCTAGGGACAATGTTACGTCTGGTTCTGTTTATGTAAACATCAATTGTTTTATATCACTTCATATGGCTGATTAGCCTCTATGGGATCACCCACGTAGGTATGGTACCAGAATATTGTTGTCAGAATATAATCTGTCATAAATTATGGGGCCAATTCACATAGGAATTTAGGAATATATAAAGTAATACTACAGGGGCACTTATTGCTGTACTCACACATGAGTTTGTGAATTTAACCCATAGTTTGGAATATGGACAAGTATGAAAAATGCTTTTCATGTGTGCCAAAAGTGTGATCATTAAAAAGGAAGTCACAAAAATTGAAACATAAATTTAGGGCTTGTCTATAGAATATGCAGTCAATTCCCAAAGGCATTTATGAGTACTTGAAGTGGTACTATGGGAGTACTACTTCACATTCTCAAGCATGCCTTTGTGAATCGGCCCCTTTTATATACACCGGTATTTGTAAAGCGCCAACAATTACCCCTAAGGGTGTCAAGGCGCTGGGGGCCATCAGGAAGATTAAGCTAGCTATTGCCCAGAGTCACATGGTGCTGGTCTAACCTGCCGACGGGGATCGAACCGTGAGCCCCGGTGTTCCGGAGTCAGCCGCACTGCCCTCTGCACCACACCTCTTCCACTCGCTCTTTTGGAGTTAATAATATCAAATTTACACCTATCAGGATAATATTTTTGTAAACAATATTTGTGGCATTATGCTACCTTCTAGACTTTTTTTGTCGATGCTATGCGGGCATACAACCTTCATGGAGCAAGGCAAAATGATTGAACAATTTGGTCATGTTGGTTATCTCATTCCCCAGTGTGCGGCTTGGTCATGAAAGGGGCACTGAATCTATTCTCCTTACCTCACTGAAAGTGCCACATCAGGGACTCGATGAAAATGGTAGCTGTGCAGCTACTTGACTTAATTGTATAGTGGCTTTTAACACTAGTGCTCACACCATGTCGATCTCCACTGGCGGCACTGGGTCTGGTAGCACAGCTCTTATGTGGTTAAATTCCTCACTCACTAGTCATTCTCAGCAGGTGGCACTACTTGTGTGTTTCTTTAGGGTTCTTCCCTGAGTCCTACATTCATTAAAGTTGTTCCTTTGGCAAAATGTCCTGATCTTAGACTCCATTTTTCACATGTACAGATGACACCCAGACTAAAGGTGTACCACCCAGTATTCTATCACAACGCGGTCGTCTTTGTCAACTGTGTTTGGATGTAGGCTAAATATTGAGGACAATGGGAGCAATGCAGAGCTCCTGTTCTACGGTGGAAAGTCACCTCTTTGGATGCCTGTTTATTTGCCTGAGGTGTGCCAATCTCCTCAAACAGTTATCAGCAGGAAACTTGAAGATAGGGTTTGTCGATAATCTTTTTTTGCTGCTATGAATTGAAACCATCTCCAAATTGTGGCTTATTCAACTTCAACGTATGCAGATGGTGCTTCTCTTAGCTTCTAAATCTCTGCTTTATACTGTAACTACTTCTCTAGTGATTTTGCATGTTCAATAGCGTACTTTCGTATGGCTTGGCTCACTTCAAAGTATCATATCAGTCGGTTACACCATATTGCTGCTCACCTTGTGGCTTGCTGTAGCTCATGGGTGCTCGCAAACATTTTTCAAGGGGCAAACAGTTTGGTCTGTGATGTGACCGAGGTCTGCATTGATGCCAGCAGGGTGGCAGTCAGGAGTGGTGGGGATAAATGGGTGGGGTGGGATGGCGGTAAGGTGGGTGTAGCAGAAGCTAAGCATATAAATCAAGTGGCTGAATTGCACAATGTCAAACTAGAAAACCTTGGATTAATCATGGCTTCTCCACTTTAGCAAATTGTGTGATCCTAGGCAATTGTTTTATTTTCCTTTCCCTACTTATTTTTTATTACCACATATATGAGGACCGCAGAATACATGAGTTCAGGTTGTTCGCTGTACAAAACCTTCTCCTGTGTTTGATTTAATAAACTATAATATTGTTCATGTACAAAAAGAACACAGGCCACCCAAAGACTGCACCTAACAACTGACTTGCCTCCTGGTTCACTATTAGCATTGTCAGCATGTCATCACTAGGTTGGTGAGTGAGGGTTCTTTTTACAATTAACTTTTGTGTTCTTTTTCACCAGGTTCAACGATTTCTCCTCTTTTTAATTTTTATTTGAGGTGTTTGCCATTTATCACTCTTCCGTTGTTGAACATGCAAAGTGCACATGACTGTTTGGCCGGTATGGCCTGATGCCATGCTTTTTAAGACATTGCATATTTTTCCCAATGGGCCTGTATGTGTGCATAGTATGGAAGGAAAACAAAAACCAGAGGGTTGTTCTGTTGTGCATAGCAAAATCACACAGGGCACATCCAGCATGCGCCTTCACCCTATTGGAAATTGTGGTGATCCGCAAAAAGAGCTTCCTCAATCCTCCTCCATAACAAAGAGTATCAGGAGCCTCCCACATGGAGAGCAGATGGATTCAATTGGAAAGGACAGTCGAAGAGTCTCTGTCGAAGATCCTGAATATTTATCCTCACAAATCAAGTAATCCCTCATGCTGGGAAGTAACTCAGAACACATTGGCCTACGCTTCATCATCAGACCTCATACCGAGCATGGAGTTAAGTAGACCCGTGGACACTTCTATTAGAATTATGGTTTCTGACTGCAGTCAGAGCACCCTCTGGATGTCACAAATTGGTTCCTATCGTTGGAAATTTGAACATGGCTGACCCTTGAAGCTGTTTTTCTTAGCAGTTACAGAGTAGGTTCTGTGTTCCATCTTCATTCCACATAGATCACAGCAGTTCACATCCCTTGCGAGAAAATGCATAGAATTTATGGATTTTCCACAGATCTCGGAGTCCCAGTGGGCCGTAATGGCCATTATCCGCCCCATCAAAATTGCCGGGTTGCTTGCAATCAGCCACAAAATGTTTATTGATTCATCACTTTTCTGTTTGTTAGTTGTAGTAGAATTATGCTTAGAAGATACAAAAAGTAAATTCTGTTTGTTAGTTGTAGTAGAATTATGTTTAGAAGATACAAACAGTCAAATTATGGAGTTTGTTGTAAAGCACAGAGCACATTACCTCATAGTGTAAGATGAGTATATTTCGATAGAAAATTTGTAACATCTCCTGATATTGTACATCATATTTTCTTTTTAGCTTTTTTTAAAATTTGTGTATTGGTATTTCAAAACCATACAATATTACACGTAATTAAATAGTAATGACAAAAAAAAGAAAAAGAACCAAAACGATAGGCAGGGGAACAGGGGAAGCAACAGAGTCACCTATGCAAACTTTAACTTGACATCACATCTTAGCAGAAATATGAGGACAGTAAGCGATAACATGAATTTGGGTATAGTTTCACATATATCTTATAACTCTAACTCGCTAGTGCATCCAGTTGGGGCATACAAAACATGAGCCGCTGTCAACAGCAGGTAGTGTTTATCGTTAATGAACGCACTAGACTGGACATCACTGCAAATCTTGTGTGCGTTGCACCTGTAATTCAGGATGGAGCCTGAGGTGTGTTCAGGTGGAGTGGAAGAGCCCAACTCTCTCTGCCTTAGCCAGGTCAGAAATTGAGACCATATGTCTTTAGGTCTGGATGTGAGGGGCATTAGCTGACAATAAGTGGACAATTGTTCCTGACAAAACTTGATATCCTTTACCCAGGTGTCGGTTGAGGGTGCAGAACATTTGCCCGAGTGTATGGCCACTGTTTGTATGCTTTGCCAACGAGAACAGTATAGCAAGAAGGCAGTGATCTGTGGGGGGTGCTTCTTTAACATAACCTAGTAAGCACACCAGAGGCACGCGCCTCGGTTCCAGTCTTGTAATATCACGTTAAGTGCCATATACCTTATCTCAATAAATCACTATCGGCGGGCATTGCCTCTGGCATTGCCATGCCAGAGGTAGAAATGTGGCTTGTGGTGTATGGCATCTCCAGCAGTTATTGTCTGTTATAAGACCCAGTACATCATATTTTCTTTAGTTACTGTGTGTTGATCAGATCCTTGTGAGATCTGCCTTTATTTTTCATGTGCTAATTCCCAGTGGCCATAAATTCTCATAGACGTTATGGGGCCTATTAGGATGGCAGGCGAATCACCCCCCCCCCCCTTGCCCGGCGGGGATGATGCGCCTGCCATCCGTCCATGATTACTGCCCGCCACATAAGGATGGTTGGGGACGGGAAGACCGTTTACCGCTTTTCTGCCGGTCGACACGTCGACCGGGTGGAAAACTGCCACAATATGGTGGCGGTGTCTGTAAAACACAACCAACCAAATGAGGATGACGGCGGAGAGCAGCCTTTCCGTGGCGGCGTTGCCGCCATGGAAAGGCATGCGGTTTTCACAGTTGGGGGCCCGTAGCGGGCCCCCAGGGTGTTGGGGTGCACATGCATGCACAAGGTGGCAGGCGCCGCGCGGTGCCTGTCACGTTTTGCATGCAAATGCACAAAATTTATTTTTTACATTGCGGCAGGTGCTGCTTACAGCACCGCCCGCCGCAATGTAAAAAATGTGGGATGCCCCGCCAGTGTGGCGAACGCATTCTAATTGGAATGGCGGAACCGCCGCATCTATGGCGGGTGGTCCCTTTTGCCGCTGCGGTGGTGGGCGGACTGTGTCCGACCGCCATTGTAGTAAACCCCCAAGTATTTGTGGCCAACACCTCTAAATCCATATTATCAATGAAAATCCACCAACATCTCATTTTAAGTGTGTTTTCCATGATGATGAGCAGTTTGACTGTCTTATGTTCTGGTGTAGATATCCGAGTATAGATGGCTGTTATTGACATTATATGAGACACAGGCAGCTACGATTACATTTCTCATTGTGCCGACTTTTAAGTGCAGCAGTATGCAAGCGGTAGCAACATCTTTAGGATGAGTGCCTTCCAGTGCATGCAGCTCTCATATACCTGAGATGACTGGTGACATCGATGAATGTTTGCCATTTTTCAGTGCATACCTGCAAGATTGCTATAGTACTACACTTCTTCCATCCCGATGATGATCAGCGGACTATGACCACAGGGTTGAAACATCAGCAAGTTCCAATTAGACTTGACCACAGATGCATTTATAGCAGTATCAATTGGAGCCATTTCTTCTGAGTTCTGGAATATCAGATATCATTGATCACCCAGAAGCTTTTCTTCATCTGTTTTTCTTGGATGATTTAAGGTATTTCACTGTATGTTTGTTACTGGGCTGTCAGTACACTGAAAGCAGTATCATATCAATTAAGTTGTATTTTTTGTGATTTAATTTGCGTTACATAAAATCTGTGTTTTCACAAATATTAGCTTTTTTCTTTCCTTGAGCATTAAGAACATTCAAGATCATCGATTGTTTCGGCACCTATTGCAGTAATTTACATAGAACTGAAACACAGAAAACCATAATTTCTTTGAAAAATGTCTGAACCGAATTTGCCTTACTAATGCCGCCTACACACTAGTCATTATAAAACACTATCTATGCCTCTAATTTCTGATTGTTAGAAAACAGTGGACATTTCAAATTTCATTTTGGGGTCAGTGGAATGAGTGTTTTGCTCTATGATGACATGAAACAAGTTTTGGATTGAACATACCATTGGATTATAGTCACATATGGAGGTGTAGGCACACCCTCAAATGCATGCATTTTAGTTTCTGCCCATGTTGCTCGTGAATAAGCATACCATTAACAATCAGGACCCCTGATTTTGGCAACTGACACAATTGATGTGTGTGGCACTTCACAGGGCCGGCTCTAGGCTCATGGTGGCCCTGTGCAGGGAGCGTAGGTGGGGGCCCCGGAAGAGGGGGTCCGGACCCTCATGGACATCGATTCGCCAAAATGCTATGGGTGACAAAAGCGACATGTCACTCCCTTTCACACCCAGTGACATCACAGGCGTGTCTAACCTTGGACTTTCGACGGCCTCTTATTTACTGCTGAGGTGTTATGGAAAGAGCAAGAAATGGAGACAACAGAAAAGTAAACAAAGCTCCATGGGCCCTCTTTAGTTTCTGTTCTTATCTCTCTCTCTCTCTTCATAAGCTGGAGGTGTGTGGTGTGACTGTGTGTGTGTGTGTGTGTGTGTGTGGTTGGGGGAGGGGTAAACGTAGGGGATGGGGGAAGGACTTTGCTAAGGAGACCGGTCACCAACGGGCAAGGTGGAGGTCAAAAGGCAACAGCAGGTGCTTCCTCTGGGCACCCCCAAAATGTCATCCATGTCTATCTCTCGCTTCCACTCTCTCCCAATCTCTTTGTCAGGAAACCGACACTGCTCTCGAGAGTAAAGCCTCTTTTCAGACTCGTTAATCATAAATTGCCCTGACGTATACAAGTGTACAGCCGACGCATGCGCAAGTGCGCGAAAGGCAGGCGGTGCAACAGAACAGGTGTTCTAATGCAATTTAGTGGTCGCCCGATATCCTCACCTTTTACCACCGCCCCTGCGCTCCTGCTTACTGCTCTGCACTTCGACCTGTAGAGTTGTAAATGCAGCGCGTATTCAGTGCAGTCTGGATCAGGTAATGGCAGCGACGCTCCGGGCTCCTGCTTTGTCTGGCTCGGGAGAAGCCTCAGACCAAGGTGTGCACTATGTGATTACACGTTTACAGCACAACTGAAGCTGTGCGTGTGTTGCTCGGGGTGATGACATTAACTTACAGACAAACAATGAGACAAATGGCAGAGAAAACAAGAAGAGGTAGTAGTGAGCATACCACAGGCCCACTCTGTTAAACAACTTTAGTGGGGCATTAAAACATGAAAATGGCAACATACGAACAATAACATACAACACGTTCTGCAAGAAAAAGTAACAATGTGATATGCATCGATTTTGACATTCGAAATGCGCCAACAGCGTTGGTTGCGTTGTTGAACCTCAAACGCATCTTATTATCTGTGTACAAACGGGATTCTGTATACACTGAAAAAAAAGGGTTGGTGCTTATGGAGCAAAAATAAATCTGGCATTTCACATAAAAACTGCGAAGTTCAAGATAAAGCGTAACTTCTGACGAAAATACCTTGCTGCGTTTAGGCAGCCTCTGATAGAGCACCAGGCTGAAACATCTGCAAATAGCACAGAAAACCCCTGGCACTGAAAAAACATCTCTGGCACTGCTCTAACGTTCTGTGAGACTGTATAAACATTTCTCTGGCACCCCAACGACACCGAACAATCACCTTCTGGCCGTATAAGTCAATATTATGTATTATGTCAACAATTTAGGACAAAGCATACGGTAAATCTGGAACTACACCCTGCATAAATTCACACTGCCCCTCGTAGTAAACGGACACTGCCCCCTGTTGTGAAGGAACACTGAGCCCTGCACTGCTATGGCCAGTAATTCCTTAAGTGAAATAAAGCCGTCCCAGCAGTAAATCGACACAAGACCACGAGGTGCATTTGAGCTCACATCACCAGTGAACGTGCACTGCCACCAGTAGTGATTTGGCGTGGCTTCCTAAAGAGAGTAGACACCCGACTACGCAGTTAAGGGGCAGTGTTCTTGTAGTGACCGTTGCCTGCCGTGCATGAGCACTGCTCCCTGCACTGCATTGGTGACAACTCTCCCTGAAGAGAGCGGGCACTGCTCGCTGCAATAAACGGACGCTGCCCTCCCGCGCTGACCCGTGGGTTTTCACTCACGCTTTGCTGCTGCCCCTCTTCGCCGGCTGCCTGAGGGGGCTGCTGACCGCTCCGGGTTCTTTCTGCTTCTGGCTCTGGAAGCCCCCCATGCTGCGGGCTCTGCAGCGGCTGTCGCCGCCGGACGGACGGTCGGTCGCTCCCCGTACCGGACCGCGGCCTGTGCGCCTCGCGCACAGGCCGCGGCCACCGTGACGCGTCATACTCAGAGCGGCCGTCTAAGACTGAGCATGAGCAGCAGGTGCAGTGTTGCGCACTGCGCACAGCGCGCGGCGCGGGGGCTGTCCCAGGGCCGTCACGTCGTCATTGGTACTAGGGCTAAGATTGACGGCCCTGGGACCCAAACTGCTGGCTGGCTGGGCAAGTCAAGTGAAACTGAAATTAATCGGAGGCCGCCAAATCCTGCCAGGGGGCCGCCAGTGCCACGACGATCCTTTGGATCCGATCCTCGTCGTGGCGGCCCCTGTGGTTTGGCGGCCCTGTGCAGGTGCACAGTTTGCACATGCCTAGGGCCGGCCCTGCCCTTCAAATCCGGCTTGATGTAATATGTGATTGAAAATCACTGCAATCTGGTGTTTTGGCCATGTCCTCTATAAAGTGTGTTGATCATTAGAGCACTTACCTAAAGAGAGGTAGATGAGCACATTTATTACTGACTTCTTGACAAAAAATGCATAGGATGTAATTAATGAATGTAAAATAAGACTTGACCAACAGATTCATGGGAATGGCAATTAACTTAGCGGACTCGCCAGAATCAACATTAGATGTATCTCCCGTTGAGGCTTCCATGGTTATCAGCTCATTGTATTCCATCAACACATATTGTGTATGTACGGACATAGCAACAAAGCAGGCTTTTAATCTATCATCATCTTTTGTTTTAGGATGCCCTGTGACTGGGAATCCAACGCCTAACATCACGTGGCTTTTTGAAGGTCAGCCACTCACCACGGCCTCTGATTTACACCCTCAGATTTTGGAAGATGGACAAATTCTACAACTGCTGCACCTAACTGAAGAGCATCAAGGAGATTACAACTGCTTGGCTGAAAACCTGGCAGGCTCCCTTCTACAAAGAACAACCCTGGTGGTTCAAGGTAAGCATGGAGTGTACCTGCTTAACAAATTGTTCTCAATGTTGTGGCTTTTCTAATCACCTAACAAGATATTTCTAGGATTCATTACCAGCGTTATGGGACAGATATATTGTACTATCATCATAAAGCAATGTTGAGTCAACTTGCTTGTGGGTCTTCTCTCCAGAAAGAAATCATGATTGAAAAAAGAATACTCAACCACAACCCACTTTCTGTTTTTAACACTTCACTTTTTTCTTTTCTAAATATTGATAGACATTTTGTACTTTTGTACACCATGGTTTTCAACAATGGACTTGGGATTCACTACTCGGTCTGTGCTTTGATCTTTCATTCTCCCAAGATGTTTTTTGGATTGTTTGACCTATTACCAGGTCTGACAGTTGGGGGTGATCTCTGTACAGTGCATTTATATACAAACACACTCCCAGGGGAAATAAATGTGTTGCCAGTGATTTGCAACACAGCTGGATGCTGGCAAAGCCTGATAGAACTTGGCTGGTCACCGAAAGCAGTTTATTCCACAGATTTGATAACAGAATAGAGAATGATGGTATTCGGACTGTGCAAACTTGGTGCAAACTCGAGACTCCACTATGTCCACTCAGAAGGACCATTATCTTCAACTGAGTCAGCAATCACAAACTCAGTAACATTGCAACGGAGTGAAGCAGATTTTGCCCCACCGTAAAAAAAGGAGAGAAGTAAGTTTGCAAAGCATAAAGGCTTATTTGTGAATAAGTGAAGTTACAGTCGCCAATCAAATCAATTAGTTATAAATCAAAATTCGCCTGAATAAAGTTTATATGAATATGATACAAATAGTCCAATTTAGTAAATACAGGTATTGCGTTATTAAAGGTAACATATGCAAATCAGAGCGACGTCTCTTTTCTATAAAAGAAACTCCCTAATGTTAAGCTAAGTTTGTGGGCCAGTCGAGGGAATTCAGAAGTGGCTGGTGTCATCAAATATAGCATTGAAAGAAGAAACAAATAAAGGTTATGCTCAAAGTGAGAAGAAATGTGCTTGCTCTTGATTGTAACTCTAAGAGAAGGAAAAAGAGCAGGGGAAGAATGTCTGCCTGCTAAGGTGACCAGGGGCAAGGGATCTAACTAGCTAACAAGCTTCACACGGTTAAAACATAAGTTCCAACCAAGTGATACATTCTTCAGGTTCCAGTTGAGGGGCCGATTATGATGTCGGTCGGAAAGGCTCCGAATCGGATTTCAGAATCTCAGAATCCGATTCTGAGCCCATGTTTCCGACTGACCAATTACGATGCACGGGAGCCATTCGGGCTGTCCAAATTGGTTCCGAAAGGCATTCGGACAGCTGAGTCTTTCGGAGTTGAATCGTACAGCTCTATGGACACGATTTCTGAGCGAGCGATTCCGATGACCGATTCGGACAGCCGTTCCGATTTGGTTTGCCAGACTCAAAACAGCTGTCGGAATCTGACTTTGGGGGCCCATATCAGGTCCCTCTCCACCTGTGGGCCTCTGGTTGGAGCATGTGGGGGTACCCAAGGGACCCCCTTTTAAACCATGCACTGTGTGGCAGGCACCAAGGGGTGCCCGCTACAGTGTGCATGGTTTTACCCAACCATCTCTTTTTAGGTCTCGGCTAGCCGCGCGAAGCGCGTCTCCGCCGAGAACTTTTTGTCGGCATGTGAGCTTCCCAGGAGACAATCCTGGCCGCGCGCATCGCCTTGGACGCGATTTCAAACTGACACGCGCACGCGAACGAGCGCTGTGGCCAGGCGCTGTCTCCTGGGAAGCTCAAAACACCATACACGCATGCGCATACACACACCGACACACACACAAGCGCCCACGCACGAACATACATACATACATACAGAGACCCCCCCCCGGCACACATACACACAGGCGCGCACACACACGAGTGCACACCCCCCCTCTCCCCCGCCGTCGCCCAACTCCACGGCTCACGGGACTTCACTCTCACTACATTAACGGACCAACCTTTCTCTAAATCCCTCCTGTTTGCTCAGTCCATGCAGCTGCCGACGTA
Organism: Lissotriton helveticus; assembly: GCF_964261635.1. Taxonomy (NCBI): domain Eukaryota; kingdom Metazoa; phylum Chordata; class Amphibia; order Caudata; family Salamandridae; genus Lissotriton; species Lissotriton helveticus. The sequence continues at coordinate 1,130,689,734 of NC_136059.1, read as the reverse complement.
CGAATCCTTTTAGAACCGCCCAGACCCTGGAACACGCTCTGCGTCACCGCCTCTATCCGCTATAACGTCAGCTGTCACCTGATTCACCACATGTGTGTCAACCCTGGAGCGCGATTGCAATTGGCGGGTGGTGTACAGATACGCCCATTTAGTGTTGCTATGCCCCCAATTGGCTAGTTTTACTGTCGCTCACACGTTGATCCTGTTGGGCTAGAGGGCGGGCACTTCCGCTCTGGCGTTGCGTAGCACCCGCGCCTTGAGCGACGATATCTCAGGGGAGTCTGGGAGTGGAGCTATCGGGGGCGGAGAATGCTCGGTACGGGGCGACCGGGGCGGGGAGAAACGGGCCTTGGCTCTTCAAGATGAAGGAGTAGATTATTACACACAGGCCGAGAAAGGCAACTGTGGAGAGTGAACACACCAGTTAACAGGACACCGGGAAAGTGTATCTTCGCCTTTTAGCTTGAAAGGCTGTCAAGATTCATACGAGGGGAACGCAGGATTCAGTGGCGAGGAGACCGCGGCGAAGGACAATTCGTGCTTGGTGTGACCGAGGAGCTCTCTAACTTTGGAGACACGCACACTGGTATGAGTGGGCTTTGGGCATCCTCAGGCTTTCCAAGGATGCGTTACCGTAGTTTGGGGGAGAAACAGTAACGTAGCTTAAACTTGAATACAGATGTGAGCATACAAAAGTAAAAAAAAGAAGCACTACACGCATACATAAATGTATACCTCCGCAGATTAACTGCCTCATTGTTCCTTTTATCCGCTGCTCCATCTGGGGATGAGATGTGTAATTCCTTACAACTGTGCCGAGCCCAAAACCTATTGAAAATGAATGAATTACCTGTCAACTATGAAAATGTCGAGAGCCCAGTCCATAATGTGGCAATATGAACACCTCTAGTTAACAATGCAGCACATCGACACAAACAGGAGGAAATAGCCCCATCAACCCCCTGCTGCCAACCAGCTGCTCAGTAAAATTCACACAATGCGTGTGAGGGACTGCCATGATTGCCGAGGGCAGCCTGGGTCTCTGTATCGGGGACAGTGGCGGGGGAAGCTGCTGGCACCAGCCAAGAACGCTGTTCCCAAGCAATACTACCTACCGGAACGGGAACCTGCGCGTTCCCACAGCATTCGAGCGCTGGACGTGTGTCCGCTTTAGTCTGATTCATACAAAGTCAGCTAATTCCGGAAAAGGTAGGCGCATGCTGACGCCGTGTAGATGGTCAGATGGCCTCATTTCATGGGGAACTATCCAGTTGACAGGGGCTCTCTAAAGGAAATTACGACTTTCATAGTGAGGAGGGGGCCCATTTGTCCTGTTAGCGCTGCTTAACACAGCGCCAAGAAATCCTACAAGTGGGGAAGAAGATGTGGCCTAATGGCCAGGGCTGCCCACTTCAGAGCTGGGGAAACAGGTTTGAGTTTTGGCGACGGCTCAACATCCTGTGATTCATCTAAAGCGCAGCATGCCACCACTGCTACAAAAATAAATACACATTTTTTTGGCCTACAATTTATAGACTTTTTGTGCAATTGGTGTTGCAATATTAAGCAATGCCAATAGCTCAAACTTAATTAACCCGAGACCTATTGCATTGTAAATGCTTGTTTAAATGAGAGCCTGTGTTCTCGTTCGAAACACAGGTTCCCATTGAAGTCCATGCGAGTCCGACCGAACAATGTTGGGAATCATCATAATCGATCAGTCAGACTCACAGACCCGATTCGTTCAGAAATGATTCTGAAACTGATTCGGTCGGAATAGTTTATGAACGGCATCGTAATCGAGACCTGAGTAGTAATTAATCAAAATCCAATGCTCGTTCTGTACTTGGTGTGAGCCTCCTTCTCACAAATAATGCAATGTCAACTGCATCCACCACTGCGATCTTCACAATATCTCACCAAGGAGTATTCACCTCCTTAGTTTCCCATTCCATGTAGGTGCTCAAAGTCACTGTCCAAAAAACTAATTGCTACTCTTCGATCTTCAAACAAACGACTTCAGTATCTAAAACAGAAAAAGGTTTATGCACAGCAAGTAGAAATTCATCTTAAAATAGATTAAGGCACAGAGTCTGCTCACAATAATGTTAAGATGCCCAAGATTTGCTCAGGATATGTAATTCATCCAGTTTACTAGGCCTACGTATAAAACAAAACATTTAATAATGTATGAGATAATGTGTGAAATAATGAATAAGTCATATGTAATCATTTATGAATCATGTGAGGAGCGTATATGCAGGCTACAGGTTAATACATGGTGATGATACTGCGTCACAAATATGCATACCTACAGACAGCCAGTACATGTCAGCCAAGCATGTGAGATGTAAATCACAATGGGAGCCATGTTGATGCGTAGCACTGACTGGTTCAATCATTGCTACATATACAACACCGACTACATCACCGAAGCAACAGAAGCAACAAGACTGACCGAGACACACCAAAGGAACAAGGGCCAGACAGCGCACTACTGAGTGGTTAGCAAGTGTACCAGGAGCAGGCACCCCAAAAAGGGGTCTTTTGGCAGCACAAATCTCTTTTTCCTACTTGGACAGATACTCAAATAGGTTTAGCAAGACTATCTTTTGGGGAGCTACTGAATAAAGCCTGTTTTCTGTTCTAAGGTTTATAGTATTTAACAGAAGTGGAGTCCTAGCCCACATGTCTCAGGAAAATCACCGCAATTTATTAAGGAGTCATGGAAATGTAGGCAAACGTTCTGCCGCAATACTAGAGGCATTTGTCTGATGGTGCCATGGTGCTAGCACTTCTCAATATTAAAAGCTGTGGTGATCTCTGAAGAAATGTACAATGGATATGTTGGCATCGTGGAGCGAGCTTTTTTAAAAGCTGGCCATACAGTGCCACGTGGCGCCTGTAGTCACACTGACAGATTCAGTTGCCAAGCACACCAAGACTGTAGACCCGGATATTTTGCGGAATAACTTGAGAAACGCATTTCTTCTTCACCTAGATATTGAATTGATTCACTTGCAAACATATCCCATATACACTCAGATATTATACAGATTGATTTGCCAAAGCACATGTCCTCTATAATGAGATATTACACAGAATCAATTTCCAATCCCGTCCTGTCCAGACCAATACATTTTGCAGATTTGTTTTCCACCTACATCTTCCATATGGCGATATATGTTGCAGATTCACTTGCCAAACACATATTCTCAATAGTAAAATATTTAGCTGACCCAATTTTCAAATAGGGTACATCTGCCCTCCGATATTTTAAATGCTCATTTGCCAAACACACCCCCTTCCCAGCAAGTCCTAGCGCAGATTCTGTGTCGAAATAAATCACTTTGGATCGAAATATCTGAAACCTCTTTTATTACAAGCAGGTAACTGAACAGGCAATAATTGGTACAGACAGAAAACCTTTACAATATTTTAAAGTGCTATGGTCATTTATTTTGATAACCGACAATGAATTCACCCGGTTTATACATTAACTGGCTTCCAGATTTTTTCCTGCCACCCAGTTTATTACAAAAAACATTTTAGTGACCGACCTGAAAACCAATGTAGGAATTTAGCGATTAAAATTTCTTAGTCTATAGTGACAAATTTCTCCATCTACTCTTTAGGCCCCCAACACTGCCCCAAGAGTATAAGTGGCCTTTTAAAATATGTGTGTGAAACTGCTATGACTTAGCGTTTAGAAAGCTGAGGAATATAATTTGCAATGTATTCATTGTTTTCTTTCTTTTGACTTTTCAGCTACAGAAGACTACCAGTGGGCAGTGGGTGGGTTGATGACCTGTTCCGCTTCGTGTGGTAACAGAGGTCTCCAGCAGCCCCAGTTGAGATGCATGCTGGGCCACAAGGAGGTCAACACATCTCACTGCGCTGAGAAGACAAAGCCGGCCATTCAGCCCTTCGCTTGTAATAGAAGAGACTGCCCAGCAAGGTTTGTACCACCTCATTGATATGATTAAATCCTCTGGAATCCAGTCCAAGAAAAGACACTTTTAGCTTTGATGCGTTATCTCATATTAATTATCGTAAATAAAGTCACTGGGGCATGCTCAGGGGACTTGAACCTTTGATAGGTGCTGAAGGATTGTTTGAAGTGTGAACTGATCTAGAACATTAGATCCTTTCTTAATGTGAAAGTAGACATGGTTGTGAGAGTTTTGCCATCCAGGTCCAACATATATGAACTAGAACAAGCTTCTCCTTGCCCAGTGGCGCTTGTAGGAACTCGCACCGAATGATGTCCTTGTCTATTATTTTGGTACTTGCAGACAAGATAAATTTAGCTTGGGAGCGGTGGCTTTGGTACACCGCCATTGGCTCGAAAGAAAATGTTCAATTAAAAAAAGGCAAAGCCAGGGAGAGGAGACTGCACGTTTCGTTTCAGAATCAATAAATCATGACTGTTATGGTCGGCCCAAGAGGGCTGGCCAAATAGTTATGCGCACTTTAGAGGGGAGCACCACTCCTCCTCCTGGCCCCATCTCTGCCAGTCTAGCCCTGCCCCACCCCGCACCACGAAACACGAAACTAAAATGATAATAATGCTGGTCATTATAATTTTAGTTTTCTTTTAACTACTGCTGGCAGAGCAGTGGGGCGACGCTCCTCCGCCATAGCGGAGGAGCCGCCACTGTAAAATATATCTTGCTTTGTTCTTACACCCTTGCTGCTCCTTTTCCACACACGGTTTCATTTTATCGGTGTACATGTAATGAGAAACAGCTGAGGCAAAGAGAGACAGGAGACAACTTTAGTGACACCCCGTTCATTACCAGCAGTGGCGGGTTGACTTGTTCTGATGGGCACTTTTCCACCAGAATGATGAATGCCGCGTCATCTGGTACTGAGGCGCTAGCTAGTCATTCAGGCCGGCTTCTCCCCTCCTCTTCAGCTGCCTCTCCCATGCTCCCCTGCCACTGCTCTTAAAACGTTCCTGAAATGTACGAATTGTGCAAAGAAAATAAATAGATACAAATCCTGCCAGCCTTGATGTCAGCGAAGCTCGGGGATTTGAGAGGAGAGGCGTAAACCACAAATCCAAACCTGCCGCGCCGTTTGATGAAATCTCGTCACGAGGCGCGCCAGCTTTCCCCCCTGTTTTGAAGGGTGGTGGAAGTCAGCAGATATTAAGTAAACAGTGATGAATGCTTTTCAGCTTTAGGTTTTATCTGTCCTCTGGGTTCCCAAGACTCTCTGTTTCTAATGGATAATATTTTTACAGTGAGCTCTGGTTGAGCTAGATTTTGGAAACATGCTCGGGTTCCCCAAGCGCCCCTGTATTGTAAAGCACGGCAAAGCCTCGATGAGCAACCAGTGGTTAATTTGTAAAAAAATAAAATAAGTGCCAGGGCTGTCATCAGGAGGCAGCTTGCACCAGCCCATTGCCCCTGTTAGCGCCGCCTATAACAGAACCAACTACTAACCATGAAAGTGGGGAGATATGGTGGCATAATGGCCAAAATTGCCGACTTCAGAGCTGGGGAGACAGGTTAGAGCCTAAAGGCGTCAGCTCAACATCATGTGATTCGGGGGAAATCATTTAATCTCCCCATGCCTAACATAAAAATGAATGTGTCCTTAACTGGTGCTCATGAAAAGCGCCGGTGTTGATGATAAGTGCTGATGCTGAGCACCGGAAACCACTGTGAGAAACGCCTCTTATAGGCACACTTAAAATCCGTCCATGGGTATAACCATTCTTCCTCCCACTTTTCTTACCTGCTGCAAAAGAAAAGATGTTACTGAGTCTGGGGGGTATCTCAGTTTTGCGCCATGCTCCCATCAACTCATCTGAAATGGACACAAAAATAGCTTTTTACTGCATGCCTCCCCATAGGCGAAATCTTATGTGGGCTATTCCACACAGGAGACTCCTGTCTCATCCCGCGCTCCACACCAGTCTATTTGTGTCAAAATATGCTGCCTTAGGCTTGAGAGGCTGCCCTTTTGTGGGTGGGGGGACAGTATGTGGGCCTAAATGTGTATATATTCATATGTGTGTGTATGTGAATATGTGTTTGTATGTGTCAGTGCTGGGCAATAGGTCTCGTCTTCAAGAGCTATTGGCTTTTCCACTGTCTTTTGGCCATGTTGTACAGAAATGTGGCTACTGTGCAGCATGGCTAAATGTTAGTGCTATGACTAGGCCAACACTAGCTGGGTCATAGCGCTTTTCCATGGGGAAGAAGGGGGTGGCCACGCAGTGAATAGGAAGCAGGGTGGGAGGTAAAAAACACACGGACAACAATGAGGACGGGCAGCGACATAGGGAAACAAGCATTGTAAATGCAATAGGTCTCGCATTAGGAAAGTTTGAGCTATTGGTATTGTAAAGGACACTTTTTTTATTTATGTGTTGGTTTTGAAAGTAGCAACATTAATAGCTTTGTCAGTTACAATGTCAATAGTTTTAACTTTTGCAAATGTGACACCTATAGCATTTGTAATGCAATGTGTGTTGTATTTACGTGACTTAGATGTATTGATATTACAAATAACAATGGCTTTTAATTTTGTAAATAATTAATACTTAAATAAAAGTTATTGTAATTTATAATGGCAATAGCTTAAACGTTTGTAAATAACTTTTGTGAAGATTATGTTCAGTGTATTTTATTGTGACGAAAATCCAAGAACATTGCAATTTGCACCTACACACACACACAGAGCCACACACATATAGATGTGGTGGTGGTGGATCTGGGGGATATGGTGGTGGTGGATGTGGTGGTGGATGTGGTGGTGGTGGATGTGGTGGTGATGGTGGATGTGGGGGTGGATGTGGTGGTGGATGTGGTGTTGGTGGTGGTGGTGGAGGTGGTGGATGTGGTGGTGATGTGGTGGATGTGGTGGTGGTGGATGTGGTGAAAGTGGTGGTGGATGTGGTGGATGTGGTGGTGGAAGTGATGGTGGTGGGTGTGGTGGTGGATGAGGTGGTGGATGAGGTGGTGGATGTGGTGGTGGATGTGGTGGTGGTGGATGCGGTGGTGGATGTGGTGGTGGTGGTGGATGTGGTGGTGGTGGTGGATGTGGTGGTGGTGGTGGATGCGGTGGTGGTGGATGCAGTGGTGGTGGATGCGGTGCTGGTGGAAGTGGTGGTGGTGGATGTGGTGGTGGTGGTGGTGGATGTGGCGGTGGTGGAAGATAGAAAGGGGAGGGGTGGAAGTGGAAGTGGTGGTGGTGGATGTGGTGGTGGTGGTGGTGGATGTGGCGGTGGTGGATGTGGTGGATGTGGTGGTGGATGTGGCGGTGGATGTCATGGTGGATGTGGCGGTGGATGTCATGGTGGATGTGGAGGTGATGGTGGATGTGGTGGTGGTGGTGGATGTGATGGTGGTGATGGTGGATGTGGTGGTGGATGTGGTGGTGGAGGATGCGGTGGTGGTGGTGGATGCGGTGGTGGTGGTAGTGGTGGATGGGGTGGTGGTTGTGGTGGATGTTGTGGTGGATGTGGTGGTGGATGTAGTGGTGGTGGGTGTGGTGGATGTGGTGGTGGTGGTGAGTGTGGTGGATGTGGTGGTGGATGTGGCAGTGGATGTGCATGATATGGGGTCCGCAGACGTTTTGGTAGACTTTTCTTTACCACTTACTATAATTCTCGCCAATGCGCTTGAAATGCTTATTTCTGAGAAGTGCCTGTACACTCTAATTAAAAGTATTACGTCTCCCTTGAGAAGAGCCGGTACTCTCCCTCTCAAATAAAAAAAAAGTGCCGGACCACAGAACCGGCCCATTTGTATAACTGTTGAATGTTAGCTGGCGGGCTGATGAGCTCTCGGTCACAGTCATTCTCTCTTGCGCACGCCCATAGGCTTTGTGAATTTACATATGCAAACATTGGCACTCGCCCTTCCCTAAGCCAATAGATGGAAATGCTGGCGCTGCCGAGCCAGTCACGCTTCCTGAAACCCGAAAACTTGTCTTCACGCGATTGTTCTAAATCAGCACAAACGCTAACCTGTCCCTTCCGCATTGGTTGTTTCCCAGCCAGGGCAGGTGTTTGTTTATATGAAAACTATAATTAATTATAGCAAAACAGTGTCTAGCGAAATAAGCGTTTTAAAGAGGAGAAATAACTGCAGCGGTGCAGCCCCAAGGACCAATATTTTTTTATAGGGAACTGGCCTCGTACGTCTGTGAAGCATGAGCGGTAGAATTTAAAGTAATTTCAGTTATTTTGTGTTATTTCCGGAGCGCAACCGTCACAGAGAACCTACGGAATACAGCAAAGCCGGCCACGTGACAAATTAGTAATTTTAAATTTGTATTTTGTAACGGGGTGAGGTGGAACACAAGACAAAACCGATAGCGTTGAAATTAAAAGCCGTACGTGAGAAGGGCAGACCAAATAAGGAATCAAATCGGCGCGTTTACCTTTGCGAAGGTGACTGTGTCCAGAGGCACTGCTCCCTTGGTATGCAGAGCATCGTTACTTCTCAAACATAGCGCAAATAAAAGTAGCGCGAGAGCCGCAGCGGCACCACTGCCTGACGCAGCCATGGCGAGAATGGATCACATGAGCGGATCGATGCCTGCGGCGTGGGAGGTTGGGCAGCACGCGTGTATCCTGTCTGAGCTTTCAGTACCAATGACCGTGCTGCAGGGGTGGCCTGGATGTCGCGCTCCATGGAAGGCTGAGAAGGCAGGCCAAGCGCCCAACGGGGCATTGGTGCTGTAGCCTGCGGACGCCTAGGTTGGCAAACCCCAAGCAGGAAGAACGCAGGAGTAGGTGAGGCTCCTAGTGCTAGCCATTGGTGCAGACTTCATGACACGGGCAGGGGAGGGGGCGGAGTGGGGAGAGGGTGTTAAGCAGCAAATAAAATATATACAACCGGGCGCCTGCTAAAATATTAAGCGCGGCGCCCATGTAGTTAATACTTAAAGTTACAATGCAGTACAACAAGGAGCAAATAGTGGAAAAGCGAGCGCGGTGGTGCACCCTAAGTGCGGCGCCAGAGTTTCCAAAAATAAAAAGAGATGTTAACAGAGTTGGGCAAGCCGTGCGGAATTACAATGAGAAACAAGACGGATTGAAGGCAGAGAAGGGGGGGAGGAGAAATGCGACATGGCGGGCAGGGGAGGGGGCGGAGTGGGGAGAGGGTGTTAAGCAGCAGGGGCCTTTGAAGTGAAGCTAAGCTTCACTTCAAAGGTGTGGGAGGAGTGCGCCTGAGGGAACAGACGGCGATTTGATGATGTGCACGCGCATTTTAGGTCAATGCGCTTGCGCATTGACCTAAAAGCCACGGGCACAGCACCAAATCGCCACAGTTAGTTAAACTTTGTTTAAAGCCCTATAGTCTCGCTTCTCTCAATGCGCATGCGCATTGATAGGTCACGAGACCTAAAAAATCACTGTGATGTGGCTGGTGCTGGCTGCATCATAGTGTTTTTATTTCTTATGGTGGGTGGGGAACAAAACAGACAACAAGAGGGTGGAGTGTGGAAGGAAATAAGCAACACAGACAACATGAGGGTCGAGGGTAGGCGGAGAGAGGGAGTAAGCACAAACTAGAGGAGGGTGAAGGGTAAGAGGAAATAAGTAACACGAACAACGGGAGGGCGTGGATTGGGATGTAAAAAGTGATACGCTCAACAGGAGTGTGGGGGTGGAAGGGAAGAAGCATCACAAGAGTAAGAAGAAAGAAAAGCACCTGAATCACAGCGACAGCAGCAGAAGGACCCTAATCAAGATAAAGCAATCAGTACTTGGTCCATGCGGCACACTAAATAAGAGGAAGTGAAGCCAGCACGCGCTGGCCAAATGGGAGGCAACAAATAAGATTGAAAGTGAAGCCAATGAATGGTAAGCAGAGGGCGGGCTTTTGGCCCCTTGTAGAACACAATATCTCTAGCAAGCAAAAGTGTATGTGCTGTCACAAGCGAGACCTCAAAATGGATGTGCCTAGTGCATGCTGCTGCCCCAATCCCTGCTTGGCCCACTGATAGGGCAGTGCTTCTACTGACTACCTCAACCCTCTCTATTAGTAAGTTAGGACTCATGCAAGCCAGCACAGATTTGCCTACATGCACTCATTTCTGGCCCATATACAGTTCCTCTTCGTATAAGCTAGCATTACCCAACTAATTCCCTAGTCTACCTGCATGCACAGGAGCACAAACCTAGCAGGAATAGGCATTCCTTAGTTAAACTGAATCTAGCTTCCAAGCACATGCCAGACATTCTACTCAGAAGAATTAAATCCTTTTTTGTGTTTGATGGGCTACGTAACTTTCAGTCAAATGATTCATAATTGTATGTTTACCTGTTTCCGACTGTGTCTGACAGCATCTTCCTTTCACACCTTTACTATGTTTCAAAGGTCTTGCAATTGTGGTGATTTAAGCATTTCCGATTCGCACAAGTGCCACTGCCCGTTTTGGTTCATTTAGTTGGTTCTTACTATAAGAAAGTATTCAGGTATTACAGACTAAATGGAAAACGACTCCTGAGTCGTTGCATTTAAGTTCTGGGTAGAATTTAGGATACAATCCTATTCTATAAACATCTAAGGAAATCACACCAATATGACAGAAGCAGCTTGTTTTACTCCTTCTTAGTTCAAAAGAAACACCTCCCTAAAATATCCTGAATGTATTGAAGGAAAACCAGCCATGATTTTGGAAACGCTGGCATTTGTATTTGATTGTAGAGTGTAATCTTTTAGGCATGGTTCAGATTTTTGAGTGATGGCAAACCCTCCATCTTCTCACTGATGTGGTTTATAGACACGTCTGTGTGTCCTCTAGGAATAAAGCTGGGAGGCCCCTCTTCTGGAAGTGGAGCACGGAGAGTCGTGAAGACATTTGATTCTAACCTGATCCTAGCATCTCTATTAGGCACAGTGTCACTTTTTCTAGGTATCACCTAGGCAGCGCTTGTGCTTTCTCTTCGAGACCTGCTGTATTGAGGTTTGAACTTGAAGCTCTGCCCATCTTTTCAATTGGCTCCTGTTACTGTCCTTTGTAAATGGTGGCTTTTGATTTGTTAATCGGCTTAGTAGTCCCTCCTTAGTACCTCCCTTTCTCATGTTGTAACCTCCCATAAGGACAGCCCCTCTTACATGTGTTGTTACTCCGTATGCTTTATTTACAGTCTGTGTGCTCTATTTTCTTACATGATTTGTTTCCTACCTGCTGTTGCAGGCTTGATATGCTCCCCGCAACGTAATGATTTTTTTTGCAGCCCAGAATGTCGTGCTTGGATTTTAACAATGGTGGCCGCGCAGCTCGCCCAACTTTATTTTTTGATTTCTTTTGTTTTTATCCAGCGCTTTTTATTAGCAATGGCAGCCGCTCATGATATTTTCAAAATCGAGGGTCGCCCAACTTCCACCTTTTTATTTATAAAGTATGCTTTTATTGGCTGCGTGGCATGCTTTAACAATATCGGCTGTGCGCCTTTCTTTTTGTCTAAGCAAGCAGCCAATGGCAGCCATGCGCCTTTATTTTGAAAACACATGCCTCGCCCTTCGTTTAATATCCGAAGCATGGCGATGTGTGTTTTTTCCCCATTTTTGGAGGAAAAAGCAAGTGGCAGCTCTTGGCTCATGATCTGCAGAGCCAAGAAGACTTTGAGACTTTGAGACCGCAGCCAAGGCGCCTCGAGTGGCCGACGGAGAGGTACGAGCTTGCTAGGTCTTGGAGTTCCAAAGTCCAGGCTTCCGTGATGTTAGCTCTGAGCCCCTCATATTCTTTTGTCATTCCCATAAACAGTTTACTCTGGGGCTCCCAGATTTTACACAGCAATATTGCCCACTGGTATTCCCTCAGCACCTCTGCTGCAGGGTCAAGTAACCAGATGTGTGCACTTACAGCACAGCGCCCGCTTTAAGGACGTTGTGCTCATGTTTTGAACGGCATGAGCATGACGGCATTTAGTGGGCTAAACACCTGGTAACTCCCTGCACTACCACCACAACAAAACTGTGCCTTGTTCACTCAGCACCCTTACCACTGGGTCAAGTAAGAAGATGCGTGCTCCTCCAGCATGGCGCCCGCCTCACGGATGCCCCACTCATGTTTTGAACAGCATGGGCATGATGGCATTTATTGAGCTAAACCCTTGGTAGCTCCCGCACTACCACCACAACAAAACTGTGCCTTGTTCACTCAGCACCCTTACCACTGGGTCAAGTAAGGAGATAGGTGCTCTTCCAGCACAGTGCCCACTTCACGGATGAAGCGCTCATGTTTTGAACGACTTGAGCATGACTGCATTTATTGGGATAAACACTTGGTAACTCCCCACACTAGCACCACAACAAAGCAGTGCCTTGTTCCCTCAGAACCTGTGCCACGGGGTCAAGTAAGAAGATGCGTACTCCTCCCGCATGGCGCCCGCCTCACGGATGCCCCACTCATGTTTTGAACAGCATGGGCATGATGGCATTTATTGAGCTAAACCCTTGGTAGCTCCCCGCACTACCAACACAACAAAGCAGAGCCTTCATCCCTCAGCACCTCTGCCACTGACTCAAATTAGCAGTTGCGTGCTATTCAAGAAACACTGTCCCAGGCTTGTGGTGAGCAGTGTGTCAGCCGCACCGTGGCAGCGTGCTATGAACATGCCTGCCACAAGATGCACTACAAGTAACACTCACAATGAAGCTCAATGACAAGTGAGAGTATGCTGAGGCTGTCACGTGCTGGGTTGGTGTTTGCTATGGTAAGTAGTTTTCCTACACCATATCAAAACAAGACCCCTCAGTCTACAAGTGACAAACGCTGAGCAATCAGCCTCATAATACAAGAAGAATTTGTTGCCCATCTTCAAATGTCATTTTATTTTACCGTCTGCAGTCCTCTCTCCATGTCTACATCTATTGAATGACTGGTGCGGACATGTTCTGTGGGAAATGGGAGCAGCTAACAGTGAACGTTCCGCACAGAGGGACCGAGCTGCAACGTCTGCTTCTCTGCATGACCTGATACCCCATTCTCTTTAAAGTACTTTTACAAACATTCCCAGTGCCTTGGTTTATTGTTTCATTTCACTGCATTTTATTGTAGTGCAAAGGCACATAGGTATCACTTACTATCCCCACCAAGGTGCTGTACTATAACATCTGCCTCTGCATTAGCTGTTCCTGTCTTCTTTCCTATCGTTTTATTTTTCTTCTTTCTTCCCCTCCATTCTATGCCCTTCCACTATACGCCCCTCTAATTTGCGCCACTCTAAGCCACTCTACATCACTTCACTCTCCAACGAACTCCACTCCACAAAACACACCACTTAACCTACGATACTCCACTTTACGACACTCCACTCTACAGCACTCTCTGACACTCTATACCACTCCACGCTACTCCACTCTACGCCATTCCACTCCAGGCCACTCTTCTCTATGTCACAAACTTTTAGCCATGCTGAACAGCAGCCACCCTGGTATACAACATGGCTAAAACACATTGGCAACGCCAATAGCTCTTGCATAGGCGAGGCATATTGGCTTTGCCAATACCTGTTCTTTTCTATGTTCATTTTCTAAACCTCTGCTGAGTGTTTTTAAGCAATCATTAAACTCATGATGTGAGCTTTCATGTGTAGTTGTTGTCTTCTCTCATTGCCTTTGTGCAGAAATTCAAAAGCAACACTTTTAAAGCTGTCTAAGCCAGTAGGCATGCTTTGGCTGGAGGAGCCCAGATGTAGAGAACTATTGGAGGCTGCCAGAAGGGGGGGGGTCATGTTGGATACACAACAATCCAAGACAGTTAATGCCCCACTCCTTACGGAATCACTGGCGGCCACAGCATCAGCCAATGAATGGGAGACACCTCAATCCTGGGAGATTAGGCCACAAGGCGTCGTAAACGAGCCGTGCCAGGTTGAAAGTGCAGGGATAGCGAAACCATAGTTGTGTACAGCACAAATTCATCCTCTCGTTCTTCTAAGCCTGAAAGCAGACCAGGTGCAGTGCGCTGATGTCTGTCAAACCTATATTTTCTGTGAAGTATTGCCAAGAAAGCAACTGTCCTTTTTGCTGCCTTGTTTAAAGACACTTAAAGACATGTTAGTTGAGACAGCAAGTTCTTACTTGTGCTCTAAAGGGATATTTGTGAAAAAGCCTTTGGTGTCTACTTTAAGAAGTTAGATGATTGAGCTGTATAAGATTAACTCACTTATACCTATACATGCATATATCACGTTTGGAACACTGAGGGCCACATAGTGAACTGCCTGGTGCTGATATATTTTTATGGTTGTGGAAATGTGTTCCAAGGTGCAATCTAGGACCTTGATGATGATGGCGTGTTCTTTGGTGCAATTGCATTTTGCGGTCAGTATTGGTTAGTTATTGGTCAGTGCTGCATAACACTGGTAAAAATTAATCTTCATACTTTGTCCACACAAGAAAAGTAGGATAAAAAAGAACAAATAATTAATTACCTTTGCATTTTGCGTAAGTCAGGCCCAGGTTTATATGCAAAAACTCTCCAGCAACCCGTAACACGTAGTAGGAGGGAGGCTTGATGTGGACATCTCATCGCCTCCCTTTCTGTTGATGGGCAAGTGATCCTATGGAAATTAACCCTTCAATGGCTGCGGCAAGCGTGGCATTTTAACATTTGTAATGACATTCAGCTAACTCATGAAGTTTGCATGCAAAAATGGATGATTAGACCGACAACGGAGATGGGAAAAGGAAAGTACCAGAAATCACCTAGGTGGTACTTGGCAAAGACTTGCCCTCCTGTATTCCGACAGCTTCAGGCTGTCAATTGTAAAGATGCCAGCCATTGTGGTAGGAATTTTTCAACTCAAGCCTGCATGGTGGAAGCCCCGCAGAGGAAAAAGCCTGGCAGTATGGCAGAACTGTCTTCACGCACAAGAGTCTTAGAGATTAATACACACAATCGTTGTCCATTTCAATTGATGGTTCCAGAATATTCTTGTCAGAAAATCGTCTGACACAAGTATTATGTCGACAAAACTGTTTTCAAGAATATTGTCCCATTGGAGTTAATAGTAGAAAATCTACACCCAATGGAAAAAAAGCTTTGTAAAGAATATTTAGGGCACAATATTTATAACAGACACTATTTCTGAATACAATATTTTGAGCTACAGCGCCATTTCCGGTAACCACATAACAAATGTCGCCTTTGCTTTGGGAGTTTCTTCCAGCGTGAGAGGGCATTTAGAATTGTTTTGGTCACCCACTGCCTTGGTTCCAATGATCGTCCTGGACCGAAAGGATGCAGTTACCGCTTATGGCTGCAATTGGTAAGGCCCTCAGCTGAAAGGGTATTCCCAAGGGTACAGGTGGTGTTGGTTCCACAACCGGTAACACCGCCTTACCCCACACTTTAAATTAGGCGAGACAAGACAACAGTACATATAACGGAAACCGCCCCATCTTTTGGTTGATGTCACATCACTGTTCCTGTAAACAAATTCATTTGTCAATAATGGTCTTGTCTAAATGTTTCGGAAATTCATTAGATTACTATAATTGGCTGGCAGTTGGATAGGGGCTGGCCTTTCATTGATTACTTAGGGCCTCATTTACAAAAAGTGTTGCATCGTTGCGTGAAAATAGCGATACAACATTTTTCAGTGCGCCCTCTTTGCGACACCATGGATGCACTGTATTGTCGCAAGGATTTACAGATACATAAGTATTCCTAACGTATCTGTAGGTGAAAAATTGACTCATTGCAAGCACCATGTGAAAGGGCCTGGGTCAGTCTTACGCCTGCTGTGAGGCAGGTGTAAGATTTTGACGCAGTGGCGCCCTAGAAGTGGCGCAGTGAAATCTGATAGATTTCACTGCGCCACTTCCATGATCCTTTTTTGAAGGGGAATGCCCACCCTGCATTCATTACACATGACGCAGGTATAATGTAGCGCAGGGCTTTACAAAGTGACGCATCTGCATAGATGCATCACTTTGTAAATATGGCGCAACGCAGCACATTTTTTATGTGACGCAACATCGGTGTAAAGGGCTCATAAATAAGCCTCCCAGTCTTTTACCCTTGGAAATACAATGCTTGCAAGTTAGGGCAGTTCCAATTAAAATGTTTTCTGCAACTGCCTGTAAAAAACACATAATTCTCTTTGATTTAACTGCTGAATTTCCTTCAACAGAGAATGCTTTATAGTTCCTCACTGAGATACAGCGCCTAAACACAAGCACTGGGCCCTGTAATGCATCCTACTATAAGCAGGCTTCACAAAGTCAGCCCAGCAGCAGGTCGAATGCCTAAAATGTTGCTCAATACCACCAGGCCTCAGGGAGCATCATTTAAAAAGCCTGAATTCTTGCATGGTACAGAAAGTGAAAGGGGAAATTTGCAGATTCCTCAATGACTCAAAGTTAATACTGTGCTTAGATGTTGCCAGCTGGTGTAGAATGTTTGCATCCTCGATGGAATACGGTTTGAGTCCCCGCATAGTGGCACTTAGGAAAAAAACCACATTTTACTTGGAAGCTGGCAAAAGTTATTTAGCAAATTTCGGCACCTTCTCGAAAAGAATCAAAATGTGGAACTGGCTCGTCACGCATACAGGTGAGATCTACTACGATTTTACGCTGTGCTTGCATCACAAAAGTGATACAAATCGGCGCAAAAACTTTTTTTCCAGTGCTAAACGTGTTAGTGCTGGAAATAACGTGAAAGTTACGCAATGCAGCTCATAGCCCTGCTTTGCATTACTTATCGTCAAGAGGGCGTACCTTGGGTGGTGCGTGGGCGTTCCCATGCAACCACCCAAGGTTTCTGATGCTAACCCCAATTTACTAAACAAAGTAGACAGGTTTTAGCGTCAGAAAACCGCGCCCTTTTAAAGTCGGCGCAAGGAAGGAGAAATGCTTTCATTTCCCTTTTCTTTTCTGACTTTGAATGTGTTCTGCACTGTACAGCCATTTTCCTTTTTTCCCGCTGCTGCACCAGCCCCAGTAGACACTGTTCTGACATAACTGCTAATGAGATTCCCAACCCTTCACGGAGCCTTGCTGCTACAGCAACGGCGCCCCCAGATCCTCATTTTAGGCATCCCATGTCGTAAGGGCTAGAGACCCTGAATCCATCCTCACGGCCTTCTACAACAATGACACCAGTCTACGCCTACCGCCACACGTTAACAATATATCTAGAGTCTCAGTGGTCCGGGACATGGCCGGGTAAGTGGGTCATGTAACTTTGGCCAGCCCAACCAGGATTGACTGGGCAGCCTCCACCACCTGTGCGAGGCTCTTGCTGCTCAGGGCCCTAAAACATCATAATCCTCCTCTGATGCGCCGGTAAAACGCTGAAAAAGCATTATGAAAGGATCAGAAACTCTCCTCCTCAAAGTCAAAGTCAAAAAGTTTTTATTTGTATAGGTACTCAACAGAGGACCACAAATTTACATTTACAACAATAGGAAAAAGAAAGTTTTTTAAGAAGTATTTGCACATTTCAATCAATACAATGTTAAAAAAGATTTAAGAAATTTATAAAAGTTATAGCAAACAAATTCATTTGGAGGCTGTTTACACAAATCCATTAGTTCATTCACTCGGGTAATTCTACAAGATCGATAGATCGGAGCGAGGTATCTTTTCCGTGCAGTAGTTACCCTTAAACTGGGGCATACGTACAACAGGTGCTCTAAGGTTTGGTCTCCCCCCTCACACAGGGGACAAATCGAGGATCCCCCTGGCTGCCATTTTACTGTGTAAGTTAGTGTGGGTAAGGTGCCCAGTCTTAGCAAGGTAATCGTCCTCCTTGGGCCATGTGACAATGAAAACCCAATATATGGTTGTTTTTGTTTGTATTCCAGGGAGTCTACAAAAGATTTGTATGTAGACAATTTTTTACAATGTTGGTAGTCTAGTTGATAGCTTAGCTTCGGAGTGAAGCATTTTAGAAAAAGTTTCATTTGAGCATTTGTCCAGCCTTTTAGCATTTCCGGGGTGATCTCTGCCATTTGAAGAATATTTTTCATATTTTTTAAAAACTTTTGATTTTTTGATGCATCCTCAAACATTTCTTGACTCAGCAGATATCTTAATGTGCCCTCTTTTGCATGGAGTAGATTGTAGCTCCACCTAATTACATTTGCTACCGCCGTGGCATAGGAGCTCGTGATCGAAAATTCTATACGTAACGCTTGAACTGGTGTAGAGTCAGAGACTTTCATTATCCTTTTTAAAATTTTCCCCTCCTTACGATCCATAAAGGACCATTGTGTCATTGGAATGTATTCTGTTGCATATGACAAAACGGGAGGAATTTTTGTTTTATATATTTTTATTAAAGAGGAGAAATGCCGATTCCCAGTTGTCTGATATAGCCTTAAGAGGGCCTCAGTATGCACCTCTGACTTCCTCATTAGATTTTCTATATGACTTTGATTCGTGATATTTTTTGAGAGAATCCTGCCTAAGTATGGATATTCGCTTACTGTTTCTATCTTCTCTCCACCTATACTCCATCTATATTTAACAATAGATTTCTTCCTTGAAAAAACCACAATTTTTGTTTTGTTTAAATTGGGGACTAAAAAGTTAGTTTTTGAGTAATCATGAAGAATGTCCAAGGATTGTTGCAGACCATAGGGAGTAAGATCAAACATCACGATGTCATCGGCGTAGAGTAGCACTTGTATATTTTGTTTAGCAATTTTAGGGGACAGATTTGAACCTTGAAGTAATTGCTTAGGTAGATCGCTGAGGTATAAGAAAAATAATAGTGGGGCCAAGAGACACCCTTGCTTTAGGCCATTAGATGTTTTTATCCTTTCTGTTAATCCCTGTTCACCTCCCATTTGGACCTGGCACCAGGTATCAGTGTGGAGGTTCACTATAGTTCGGAGTAGTAAATCTGGAATGCCAAGTTCCTTGAGTTTATACCATAGAGTAGGGCGATCTACTCGATCAAACGCCGTTGAATAATCTACGAACACAGCGTATACCGGCTGGGATTTACCAGTTACGTATTTATCTAATATTGTTTGTATTATAGCAATGTTGTCCGTTACAGAATGTTTTGGCCGAAAGCCAGCTTGAAACATGGGAATTTTGTTCAATGAAAAAGCCCATTCTTTTAATCTTTGTAACACCTCTGCTGCGAATATTTTTCCCGCAGCATCCATTAAGGCGATTTGGCGATAGTTTCCTGCGGTTGTCCTGCTTCCCTTTTTATATATTGGGATGATGGTACTTCCCTGCCAAGATATAGGTATTTGACCAGTGTTAAAAATATGGTTGAATAGATTTGTTAACAATTTACTCCATTCCATTGGATTTGCCTGGTAGATCTTTATTGGGATCTGGTCTGGACCAGAAGCTCCTGTTTTCCTTGCTTTTCTTATGTTCCATTCCACTGAGATAGCTGTAACTCTGTATATATATGGGTCAACGTCTCCAGTGCCTTGTTCTGTGCTTTTCCCCTCAAAGTTAATCGGGTTTGCTTTATATAAGTCTGTTAGATAAGTTTCCAAGTCCTTTGGAGTAACAGGTATTGCTTGTAACTTTTTTTTTGTACCAGTTAATTTAGCTACAAGAGACCAGTATTTCCGGGAATTCAGATCTTTTGCCGCTTCTTGAATATCCACCCAATTTCGATCTTGATTTTCTTTTTTTCTTTTTTGCTTTTTTCTTCTGAGTTTATTTTTTAGTTTATTTATTTCTTTCTTAATTGTCATAGAGTGGTTCAGATATTGGGCACGTACTAGTCTGTTCAATTTTTTCTTAATTATAGATGATTGGGTATTTTGTGTGTTATTTTTATTGCGGCTATTGTTCCCATTATTCACACCTTTAGGGGCACATTCCAGTTTGTCCAATAGTAGATTTTTTAGCTTATTAATAATGAGCTCGAAATTTTCTATTGGATCATCCAAAATAATTTCTGATAGGAGATCTTTCTGTTCGATTAGGGTCGATATTCTATCCAATACTTTCGAGCTCCAGAAAATTCTTCTTCGGGCACTATTTACCACAACAGTGCTTCTATGAAATATTAACTGCCTACTGGTAGCTGTTTGAGTCCTCCATTCAGTTTTTAAAATTAACAGAGCATGGTCGCTCTCTTGGCTTAACTGAATTTTTAGGTGGGTAACACTCTCCTTTAAATTCATATTACAGATAATATAGTCAATAATGGATGAGTTTCCATTACCCTGTCTGGTATTTGATGCAGGAATGTCTCCTTCTATATTTCCGTTCAGGATTACACCTCTTATGGAAGGAAGTGTCGATAATAATAGCTTCCCTCTTTTATCACATTTTGCACCCTTTGGAAATTGTGGGACTAAGGACTCAGCAAGTACGTCCTCATAAAGTAACATCCATTTTCTAATTTCTGCATTTGAAATTTTGCTGTTTAAATCACCTGCTATTAAATATGAAATGCATAATTGATCTTCAATAATTTGAATGATGGATTCCATGATTGCTAAAAAGATATTATCGTAGTTCTTGCCCGGAGGGGCATATACGTTGAATAGCAGAAATGATTGTTTCGTTACTTCATCATGTGTTTTTAGAAGGATTTTTAGGCATTGCAGGTTTTGTGATTTGGTCTGGATGATTTCCTGGGCCCACATATAATCCTCCTTCAATAATATGGCCAGACCACCCTTTGCATGGCCACGAGTGGATGCTGTGGCGGGGATATCATATACGTAATAGTTTTTTTGCGAAAATGATTGTGTTTCCCAGGTTTCCTGTAGCATTAGGACGTCCGGGTGGTTACTTGTAGCTTCCATTAGTTTGATCTTAGTTATCCCCGCTATATTCCATGATAGAATTTTGAGACCATTGCTAAACAGGTTGTCCCAAACATGATGTACATTTATTACTGTTCAAATTCTCAGATACCCATGACCAAGATCTGATGCTTTCTCTATATTCCTTTCCCTTTAAATCTTGTTGCCAAACTAACCTTTCACCATTTTCCAGTTTTACCTTCAAAAAGTCTTTCCCAGAGTACTTAATTCCTGAGTGCGTTGCTTGGGACACATCAGTTTCTCCCAGAGGATTTCTGGGGTGCGAGTTGGAAATTTTCCATATTTGATCGTCATATCTAGGGGGAAATCTGTTGTCTTTGAGATCCCTTCTTAAATAGACGTCGTATCCATGTTTGTGTAGTGTTTCCTTTTCACTGATTATGATTCCAGGTATAACGTTTGACCAGAAGGTTACTGTAGCTATTTTGTTGTTATCCTTTTGTGGAAAGATTACTAGGTCGATCTCATTGCTATTCATCGATTTCAGGGGTTTGATATGGTGGAGAAGATTAATAATTCTTCTTCTGTTTAATGGTGCTAAATCCGTTGGAAAGAGTTCTTCAAATTGAATTGTTCTGGAGTCTGATGTTCCTGCTCCAAGTTGGTTTTCTCCTTTGTTCGCACTTTTGATCGTGCTTTGGAGTTGTAGTGCTTCAGGGACATTATGCGAGACAAAATCCTTTGCAGCCGGATCTAGTTGTTTCAATTTCTCTTCTCTTTTTTTTGAACTAGTTTCCATATTAACCATAGCTCCAGGTTTAGATGGTTCAATTTCTAGTGCTTCTTGATTATTGTTAGCAGTCATTAATTTTTGGAATTTTAGCTTGCGATTATTTTTCCTATGTATGCATCTTATTGGTTTCTTCCTCTTTCTTTTTCCTTCTACTCGGTCAATATTTATAGATTTATTTGTTTTTTCTCCTTTTTCCTTTTCAGATGTTTTATTAGAAGTAACTTTTTTGTTATTTTCATCCAAGTCTTCATCCTTCGTTGTATCCGATTTCTTTACCTTTGTAAAAATTGGATAATGTTTGTCTTTAGTAGGTTTTTCTTTGAAGAGTCTTTTCAGGGAGAATATCGGTGTTTCATATTGTCGTATTAACTTCTCCTTTTTTTGTTTCGGGATTACTGATGTTTGTGTACCACAATCATTTTTTTCTAGGTCTTTTACACAGTTTTTGTGACTTGTGTAATTCCTTTGATCATTATCATTGTACTTCATTGGGTTTTCCCCCAGTTCAGGGGGTTCTTTCCGTTTCTTTTTTTCCTCAACCAAATGCTTAAGGATTCCGATTTGTACATCCAGCGTTTGGTCTGAGTTTTCTAGTATGTTCCCTAGAAAGGAAAGAACAGACTCAAGTATGTCATGTAGGGAAATCAAGGCTTTTGACATTGGTGTAACTATGCTAGCTGTGTAATTGGTTTTTATCAGAAAAGGGTCTACCGATGATTCAAGAGTTTGAGGATTAGTTAGATTTTTTTGCAAAGGGGAACTGTTAGTTGTTTTTGTCTCATGTTGGTTTTGTGTTATCTTTGAGTTATTTGCACAAAGTTCTTCTAGATGACAGGTATTTCCTGGGCATTTTTTTGGTGTTGAAGATGTTAGCTGATTTTCCTCATGACCCTGGATTTGTAAATTTTTGGAATTATTGAAGGACTTTTGCAGTTTGTCAAAAACAATGTCACTTAAATTCAATTTTGGAACTGGCCCAAGTTTAGATAGCACACATACTTCTGACCCTGTAACCAATAGTGAATTTGGTATTTCTTCTTCCAGAAGTAATTTTTTATCAATTTCGTCTTTAGATGCCAAAGAAGAGAAATATTCAGTAATGGCCGGGGTCCGTGTAATGCGACCTTGTTTTATCGATTTATCGGTTGATTTGCGAACAGCGTCATCCGTACCCATACGTTTCATAAAGATAGTCCTGGATCGTAATTTTTTTATACCCATTGCTTTGACTACCACGATTTCTGTTAGTATTTACTTACTTCAAGTCACTCGTTGGTTTAGAGTGAGTATTTAGCACTGGTGGGGGAACAAGTGAAATGAGGAATAGGCTTACCAGGAGCAGATGGCTAGTAAGGTGGCCCGTCCCGTCCTAGTTCGTCCTCGGACGGCCTCAGACGGCCCGCCCTTTGCCCGGGCTTATCCCCGCGCTTGTTCCCGCGCGCGTCCCGCGTCGCGGTAAGCGATACGGTATTCGTACGTTTCGTTGGGGGCGTGTCCGTGGGCGGTTCGCCTGGGGGAAGAGGAACCAGCTGATCCCAGCTAGGAATCCTGGTCCTCGCAGTCCCCCAGGCTAGGTGCGCTCTCAGTGCACACCCTGGCCTCTACCCTTCTGACTCAAGCTGGGAGCGACAGGCAGAGCGTGCGGAGTGCAGCTCACGCTCACACCAGCGAGTCAAGGGGAGGCAGCACCACGAAGAGATGTTGTTTGAGCGTCGACTCCGTTTTAGCAGCACAAGTCAAAATATATGAGGAGGAGTTCCAGCAACAGCAAAGCAGAGTACCGCACCAGTTTTCAAGCTCCGGTGAGTGGCGCCCGCGAAGCGGGTGTCACGAAGCTATATTCAGCTCGTTAGGGGCGTGTCCGTGGGCGGTTCGCCTGGGGGAAGAGGAACCAGCTGATCCCAGCTAGGAATCCTGGTCCTCGCAGTCCCCCAGGCTAGGTGCGCTCTCAGTGCACACCCTGGCCTCTACCCTTCTGACTCAAGCTGGGAGCGACAGGCAGAGCGTGCGGAGTGCAGCTCACGCTCACACCAGCGAGTCAAGGGGAGGCAGCACCACGAAGAGATGTTGTTTGAGCGTCGACTCCGTTTTAGCAGCACAAGTCAAAATATATGAGGAGGAGTTCCAGCAACAGCAAAGCAGAGTACCGCACCAGTTTTCAAGCTCCTCTATCTGAGATGCTACAATCTGCTGTAAACCACTCAGAGTCCGAGCTGCAGCCCTTTTTAGAGCGCCGCCATCGGGCTTCTTAATGGCAGGCGAGAGCCTTTGAAAACTGCCGTTCCTACTCTTGCGACCTGCAGCTTGAGCCCTGCGAGCAACAACCGCCCACCAAGCTAAGTGCCTTGTGTCTCGGCACCGGAGCTCACCTGCCTGGCGAGCTGTGCTCCGCTGGTCTTGCGACGCCCGAAAGCCTAACGCCGCTGCTCCTGTTCCTGGGAGGGCCAGACCGCACTGCCCCCGTGGTGTGAACTCACCCGCAGACCGAGTCCAACATCCGGACCCTAAAATTCACCTCTGTTAAGGTAAAATCACATTTGCAGCCGTTAGAAAGATGCTTTAAGTTGCGAGGGAAGTTTTCGATGCAGCCTGACCCTAAGATGGCGGCCGTTTAACGGGATACTGCGAATGCTTCAACCTTCGCCTAGAGAGTCTTGCCATAGATCTAATACACTCAACACTGACTTTTAAAGTGGCGACCCCTGGGGGACACAGAGCATTCTCATGTATATCTAATTTTATCACCCGGCGTCCTCTCACTGCGTGTGGCCTGACCCTAATATGGCACCCAAGTTCACTCGTTGCTTTGCACTCTTCCGGTGCTCACTGCCATTTAATGCCACCCGAGTCTGTCACCAACCGTTGTGAACCCAACCTATCCACCAGATAGCCAGCATTGTCTGAGAATCTTTTCTGCCATTCGTTTAGGTGACACAGCATTGTTGGTCATAAAGTTGCTTCTGCATGCCAAATCTGAGGGAGCAGCCTAATCTTGATGGCTTAGAGCTCCGGTGCACGACCGTGCAATACCACATGAATCTTGGGTGGCCAAATCAAACGCCCGAGCGCATGATTCCACAGATATACAGCAGATGCGCGTTGGAGGCGGGGAGTGGGTGAGTAAAGGGTGGTCTCTAGTGATCACAATGGGAGCTTGGAGGACTTGCTGGCCCCTATTTTCGTCCCATGTAATAATGGCGACTGGCCGAATGTAACATCAAGGTCAAAATTTCCTTGCCCGACCACAAGATGGCTGACACAGTGGTCCCTACCATGTTATGCTATTACTCTAAGACAAAAAACGAACATCAAACTGACCTTCACCTATCCCCCATCAAGACGTAGAACCTGCTGAACTTACCTCCGACCGTAGAGACCTAGCTATCTGACCGATATCCGGTGGAGCTACCTGATAGCTATAGAGGAGATGGGTGGTGGACTTCCCCCTCGACCTTCACCTACCCAGACGAACCTTGGGCAGGCTTTCCCTTCGTCTCTCTGTCGTATCCCCCTCCTACCCCTTTTACTCTACCCCTTACCCTTTCTTCACTCCATTTCCTAGTCTTCTTTGCTCCTTAAATGTTTTTGTCTTTTACTTGTGACCGTGGAGACCTAGTTTTCAGGCCGACGGCCGGTGGAGCTACCTGGTAGCTAAAGAGGAGATGGGCTGTGGACTTTCCCCCTCGGCCTTCACCTACCCAGCTGAACGTTGGGCAGATTTTCCTGCGCCTCTTTGTCATATGCTCTCTCCTACTCCTTTACCCTATTCCATTACCCCTCTACGCTCCATTTATTTCGTCCTCTATGTTCTTTAACTACTTCGATGCTCATGACGGAACGGTTCCGTCATGAGCGTCGGTTGGCCTGTGCTCATGACGGAACAGTTCCGTCATGAGCCCGTTGGCTCATTAAAACCTTCAGCACAGCGCGAAAATTCGCGCCACGCTGAAGGTGTTAAATGTTTTCCCATTGAGACCTAGATATTTGACCAATGCCCGGTGGAGCTACCTGTACCTGATTGCTATAGAGGAGATGGGTTTTGGGACTTCCCCCCAACCGTCACCTACCCAGCCTGACTTTGGCCAGACTTTCCTTCGTCTCTCCGGCATCTCTCCTCCCTCCTACCCCTTTACCCTTACCCCTTCCCCTCTACACTTTCACTTATCTCGTCTTCCATGCTCTTATCATGTTTGTCTAGCAACTGATGTAAATTGTTACTGATGGAATTTTCTAATTTTGTGGAACCTCATGTAAAGCGCTCTGATACCTCCGGGTCTAGCCAGCGCTATATAAAACTCTTAAATAAATAAATAAATAAACAGCACACATACAAAGTCGGAAAAGGCTGAAAGGTAGTCTATGCATAGCATTTTGTACTGGAAGGGTACGCTTCTAGTTCAAAACCTGGCTAGACTCACCGGGACACCCTAGTACCATGGCGCAAAGGTGTCTCTGTGGCTCACAGCAACTGATTTCAGCACTGGCACTAGGGAAAGGGGAGGAGAGCCCCATATTTCAATAAATTTGGCGCTCTCCTGCTCTCTCCTCACGCAGCGCAGCATTTACGGCTGCTGCACAGCTCTGATTGAGAACTTGGTAAATCTGGCCCATAGTGTTGGTTCTGTTGGTTCGAAAAGCTCCTTTTCGCTTTAATGCAATAGTTTTGATGTGGTGGTAACATTTTCTATTGGGAGTTCTGAGAAAGGTTAATACACGAGACCTGCTCTACTTTCCGCCATTGTTAGTTTGAGGGATAAAAAAATAGAAAGCTTTGTTTAAGTGTAAACACATCTGGTCTCGCCATCGCATAAACAGAGATGACGTAAGCAAGGGATGTGAGCTTTCAGTGAACTTTATAGGATGCTAACATGTCTATGTTTGATTGGTAGGTGGATGGTGACGTCCTGGTCGATGTGTTCCCAGAGCTGCGGTGGAGGTTTCCAAACTCGGCGAGTGACGTGTCAAAGGCTGACAGCAGTGGGCATCTCCATGCCAATGTCGAATGATGTGTGTGCTCAGGCTTCAAAGCGCCCCGTCGACACCCAGGCCTGCAACCGACAATTGTGCGTGGAATGGGCCGCCTCCTCCTGGGGGCAGGTAAGACACAGGCGTGAAATAAGTAGTGGCAAAGCTCATTGGTTTTGTCTTTGCACGCATGTTGGCTTTGACATTCCTATTCAGTATCAGCAGAAATAACTCGATGGTTATTGCCAATCCTGCAGAGTATTGATGAGAAAAACCATGATGATGTATATACTCATGCATGCTTCATCACGTATGCAATTGTTTGCTCCATGACACTACTGCTGCCCCAGAGAGATGGCATATACGGGCCCATGCATCACTAAGCAGCCGCCATTTTGCTTTTGATTTAGGAGGGGCAGGCGAGCAATTGACAGGGGTAATTAAAACAGGCGTGCAGGACTTGGAGCGTTGGCATGGCAAAAGCAACAGAAAAGATGCGGAGGGGAGAGCAACATGGAAAGTGCATGAGGGAATGAAGTGTGAAGAAGCACACTATGAAGAGGACGCGAGAACAAGAAAACACTTGCATAAAGTACTAAAAGCAAAAGAAAAACAGTGTTCATTGAATGGAAGCAGTAGAACGCCATGGGATAAGAAGCAAATTAATGAGATTTGCTAGAAAGCCAACCAATTATAAGCAGTGACCGACACAAAAGACCACTGTAAGTTTTGGTATTGACCACAATATGTATTTCAACAGCAGGCAACTGTCTGTCAGCGAGGCTTACAACAACATAGCCCTAGATATCACAAACCTTGGCAAAGCCAAAAGGTTCCGCCCATGCGAGGTCTATTGACTTTTTCAATGTTTTATGTTTGTTTTGCTAAAAACGACATGGCACAGCCAGTGATGATCGCATCATAGTGCTTTTTTCCCTTTAAGCCATGTTGCACAGTAGCCTGTGCTGCTGTGCAGCATGTTTAAAAAAAAGTCCAGTGGATGGGAGGTTTGGAGGGGGGAAGCAGCACGAATGAGGAGGGTGGGGGACAACGGACAGTAGGAGAAGGGCGAGGAACAACAGAGGAGAGCGGTGGACAACATACAACTGACAGCGGGAGGAGGGCAGAGGGTGGTGAAACAACAGACAACGGGAGAAGAGTGGGGGGGTGTGAGAGGGCCTGCAGACAGATGTATTCTATAAGAGTGCATGTGCAAAAGTAAATTAAAAAAAAGTACCTGCAGGAGCCTGGTCCATACTCCATGACAGGTACACACAGAGAAACCCAAGGAGGAAGCTGAGGAGAAGGTGCTTACCAATTAGAAGCAAGGAAACAAGTGACATTGGAGCCAACTAATAGTAAGTAGTGGGCGGGTCTAAACCATTTTTAAGGGTTTTTTTAATTTACCAAAGAGTCCCAAGCACAGCGCAAGCGATGTGCAGGCAAAACCTAAAACTGGTGCTGTTATATTAGATCTGAGCATTGCAGGGCTTTGGTTAAGTATACGTGTAGATTATTTGTGCAAAAGGCAGCCAAAATCTAAAAAATGGCATGGCACATATTTTAGAACATCCACAGGAAGCGAAAACCCCATTTGGTTTTGATCACGTTGGAGCTTATTTATTCCATGTTTATGGGTGCCACAGCAATGTTTATCGCTGAAATTGCATAAACAGAATGGTGACAGTTCTCTCTTGCATCTCTGCCTATGTCTTGATGATGTCTTAGATCCCGAGTATTTAAGCTTGGCACCGCTTGGGCCTTGATCTATTGCAGATGACAAGGGCTGGTGGGAAGCAGCGCCTTGGTACTGCTAAAAATAGGAGCTCTGAGATCTGGCAAGAGTCCTAATGCAGTGTGTACTTTCAAGTTATCAGTTTCTGTTTGGTGGCCAGTACACGTTTAGATTTTGGCATTCCTTTCCCTCTCGCTGCTCTCTTTTGAGTATAAAAAATCAACAACACATCTTTACAAATATGAAACACGTGCTGCTGACACTGTGCCCCTTTCTTTAGTGCTCTATCCAGTGGTAGGTTCTGAAGTGGCCTGTGTAAAATTCTGAAATTTCGTTACCCTCAAATTTCCAAGGTTAAACTCAAGGGCCAACCTCTTGTTAAAAAGTCACTCAAGATTCTAGGCAGGGGAGTGGTTTGGGGGCAAAATGGTGTGCAATTTCTCTTTGTGAATTTCGGATGAATTACATTTTGAGTGAGTAAAGGAAATTTCACACATGCCTAATGTTGGGCCTGTTGCTCCGTGTATGCCTAAGATATCAGTTCATTTGGAAACATTTTATTCCTTCGTCTTGCCAGTACAGTGTTGTGGTTTAACCTCTGCTCAACCTTCTACAGTTTGTATTTTATCTCAAAATATTGTCAGTGTAGCACAAATTAGTGCCCACTTTTAAAGGAAAATCAGAATTTCAGTCATTCATTGCATACACCAGACATCTTAAGTCATAAGGGTCTGATGAAGAACATGTGAAATGACCGAATTGATCATCACACCCAGTAACCCTGCGTTACCCAACGAGGAGCAGATCCAGATCCGACTCTCCGGAGAACCACTGACAACATAATTGTTCAACAGCTTGTTTAATCGCCCGTAAATGTATCCCATGTGTCTATCCTTAAAAACCTGTCATAGATACAGGCCTTGTTGACCGGTGCTGTCTAACGCTTGCACTATTGTCAAGTTACCTGGGCTAAATTTTACAGCGCCTTCAGAGGCCTTTTTACAACAGAGCCAGTCTTATGTTTCCATGTGTATTGGGCCTTGCCTCAACAAAGTTACAGTGTTTTCTTTGTCCGGTAGAACTGATGTCCTTCAATTTGCATGGGCATGGGACAATAGTATTTCTATTCCCAGTGTGCAAAGAAAAATCCTAAACTGTTTCCAAATCCTCTGAAACATGTTCAGTGATTAGTGGGCATCTCTTAACTCAGCCCCTTGAAGTTCAGGTGCCTACTATTTGGGGCTTAGAAGATTGCCACCTGCTCAGGAGTCTAGAAAGATTGATGTTGGTATTATCTGCTCTTACCTGGGACTTTTGGAGCTCAGAACAATTAGTGTTCATGCCTGTAGTCACACACGTGCCATAGACTTGCATAAAGGCGGTACACCTGCAACTCTATTGGTCGCTTCTTTCTGAAGCTTCAACTGGAAGTACTCCAGCGCTCTATTACTACTTTGGTACTTAATGGCTTACATTATGTGCCCCAGGTGTATAGCAGCATAGCCTACACGTTAAATTATATGTATGTTCAACAACAGGTGACATCAGGAAGCAGCATGTAGGTCAGACAGATCCACCCACACGGATAATGCACCATTCTGAAATGTCTCCTTCCGTTGCTATAGACTAGGAGCTTGAAGTACTAGTCTACTTCCTTCCAACCCTGCGGTTGATAAACTCCCAATCTCTGCCGGCCAGAAGATACCCAAAGACTAAATGACTCCTTCCATCTCTAGTTGGATTTACAAGCATGTTATCTGCCCCATTTTTCCCCAGTAAGGAGGTAAAAGACAGACTTAATTGGAGGTGCAGTGGACCCTTCCCACCACTGGTCCCTAGTTCTAGCACATCTGGCATCTAGAAAGCCTGTGCCTCCAATACACTGCTAGGTCCCAGAGCTGTACTCTCGAGAGGCTTGACTCACATTGTAACCAAAAAAAAACAGGCGTTACATCATCAGAAATAGCTTGTTATGTTATATTATGTTATGTGGATTTGTAAAGGGCTGCTTATCACCGTATCCAGGCACTGAAAAAAATGGAAGTGGAAAAATGGAAAAAAGCTGCCTTTCTTTCCCCTTGGACTTGCCTACTGTATTATCGCAGAGTAAATAACACGCTACCCCATGAGAACTACCATCCTAGGTCTCTACCTCTCAGCTCCCAATTGGCAGAGATGCCTTGAGGCGATTTGCAGTGTTTGTCACTGGCGACCAGCAGGTAACCATCCCTGGTCTCCTCTGTGGCAGCTCCAGGCACCATACCTTGTAGCTCGGACTCTGGATGGTGATAAAACAAAGTATACTCTGCGGGGGAGAGGGGTGAGACCAACTGACAAAGCAGACTCCGATGCGTCTCTGGTTACCAGTAATTCTGAATTAATCAAACATGCCATTTATCACATTTTGTTGTTCTTCTGTGAGTAAACCTAGGTGGAATGGCCATGGCTCGACACAAGACTGTCATAGAATACAAGCTGCATATCACTAACAAAACCAAAGCATGCCTAGGATTTTTTGTGTTCCCTTTCAGCGAAGTGGTTTAACTGTTCAACTGTTCAGGTTAAACTGTCCCTTGTGCTGCTGGAAGAGGCTGATTTGCATATAGCTGCACCCTGCTTACAGGGTCCACAGTGATTGCCAGTAACTGAGTAGAATTTACGTATTCCATTCCTCACACTTTCTCCTTCAGTTTCACTCGAACTCTCATAAAATGAGAAGAACTCTTCCACTCTACCGCCTATTTCTAAATCTGGCACTTAGAACTGTGTAAACATGCAGTGTCCTATTTTATTCATGAGCTCTTTGAATTTTTGGAATGGTTAGTCAACACTTTTCTAAAAAATAACTCTTTATTGAGGTACATTACATACCTCATTTGTGGGCTCGCAAAGCACATGACAGAAAATGCTAAAACACAAGTAGGTAAGAGTATAACCAAATTCCCCAAACAATGTTCGATTTCAGCTTTTGGGGTAAAGAAGAGTATATGACAAATGACGCCAAAAACATTGGTAACTAGTACCATCATACCAAATTAGTAAAACAATGTTCGATTTCGGTATCTGGGGCCCAGTGAATAGAATGCATTACCTAGCAGAAAAACACCCCGAGTTGTGTAAGAGCAGAAAGAGTGAAAGGGTAGGACAGTGGAGAAACACAGCATTAGGAGAGGAGAGAAATCAAAAATGGTACATCAATTCCAACTACCCTCGCCATGAAGAGTATGAGTGATATGCCATGCGCCATCCATACCAGGCCATATTTCAATACATCATCCATAACAGGTGTCCCTGAATTGCACAACATTCTCAAAGATATGCACTAGCTGAGTTTAGAGCACTATCGTCCACCCGCCCCAACTCCACCCAGATCTAGGTTCTGATGGAAGGACTCATCCTCAATCTGCCTGAAAACACATCTTCTCCTCTTGAGTCACCGTTAGTCAAACAGGCAGGCCAACAGACGCTCAATGACCCCCCTGCCACCAAATCCTTCTCAATTTCACGAAAGGCCTTTGCCACTAACCTTTTTGCACCTGTCGTCGGTCCTACGTCTACCTGTCCCTACATACCTGTACTTTTTAGGTCTAACCTAGTTGCGTCATTTCTACTTAGCATGCCTCTCTATCCAAAGACAAGTGCTTCCTTAACTTTTTTGTTACCAGCATGAGCTGTAGACCAGGGAAATTATACCACACTCATAAAATAACATGCCACAAATCGATTTTATTCCAAAGCATTGAACTGTGAAGCAAGCTTTTCCATATTGACTGCAAACAGAGACCGGTCTTGACTGATAAAAATGGATTGTGTTAATTCTCTGCATGTGTACTTTGGAAAAGGCTCACTTGGACGGTGAATGGAGCCATTTGTATTGACAGAAGAGCTTAAGATCCTTCCTGGAAGAATGAGCTGTATCATCGGTCATTCCACGTGGAATGCGAGATAGGGAGGGTGGCGTAATGCTTCGAGTTGACCTGTTCCAGTGCACTGCATGGGCGTCTGCCCCTGGAATGGAGAAGCTACTCCCTGTAATGTAAAACCTCCTCTAACAAAGTAATGAAAACAATATGAAGTCATCCATTTTGCACAACGGAGATTCCTGACTGTTTTGCCTTCACGACTCGTCTTTATGGCTACACATACTGAATACATCACAAAACTGCGGTTTATGGTCTCTAGAGATATCCTTTTTAGAGGGGAAACCATTTTAGTCATTATGCAGTTTATCGAAAGAATTGTGGCTGTAAAGCAGTGGCACTTAGGCACTGTGTCTCACATGGTCGGGAACATAGGCAGCCCAGTGGTCTACCTGAATCACTTACTCTACCAGATACAAGTGAAAATAAAAAAATGCTTGTCCGCCTTGGAAACTGAACATCTATCCTTCCGTCACCTGGTACATAGCACTTAGAGGAGTAAATACTGATTGTCTTTATCAATGTACATTGCCCAAAGAAAACAGCTGAAGGTATAATTTCCTTAAGGTATGTACCTTCAGGTGTTGCAGCAATTAAATTACTAAGTGATTGGTATAAAGGCAACGATCTCATGTGAAACGGATTGTTTTTGCTAGAATTGGACTATTACTGTAGGGATCTTCTTGCATGCTGTGGAGAAAGGAGTCTAGATTTATTCCACCAAAATGTGTAAGTTTAAAGTCAGAACATTGCCCCTGGAACAACTATTCACAGGAGTGGAGGGCTTGAATGAGGGGCTAGTCATACTCAATGGGGAGGTTTTCTAGAACACCGATGGCATACTAAGTCACAGCGATTAAATATTAGTGGGCAATATGGGGAAGGAATTTAGCCAATGGATTCTGGTCCGCATTTAACATTTTCATCCAGGACTGAATTATTGTTCCATGAGCACTAAATGTCAAGCCCCTACCCCACTTTGTACCCATTGTGGAAATAGTAAACAATGCACCCGGGATGTGCTGTTTGGCATTTTTTTGTGCAAGCATATTTCTCAAGAGGCCTAAAACCCATTCCAAACCCAGATCCTTATCTGGCAGCTGAGTTGGCAACATATATCCTAAAATGCAAACTTTTGTTATCTTACAAGTAGTCCTAAAAGCAGTCTTTTTCTTCTGTTTGTCCATCCATAGTGTAACGGACCATGCATTGGACCGAGACTTGCTATACAACACAGACAAGTCTTCTGCCAGGGAAGAGATGGGACCCCTGCATTGCCGGAGCAATGCAATACTCTACCAAGGTATGTCTAGGGTTTGCAGTACAGAGTACCTTATGTGCACAGATCAATAAAACAAGCATGTCCAATATGGTTAGTTGCATTTGGGTTTGTTTGATTTTGCCATGTTAAAATACTGTGAAGATGCTGCAATATAAATATATGCATTTATGGTATTCCCACAAAATGCCTGATCAGTAAAATAGCTCATTGACGTAAGTACATCCGGCTTATGTCTCAGTGTGTGGCTCTCAGGTGGGCCAGTTTAAACCAGTAAACCTGGAACCATAACATTAAGTAATAGTAACACATATTATTTATATTGCTACAAAACAATATTAGTTTAAAAGTGCTACGAGGCCATACCATTGTCAGGATGTGCGCTATACAAATGACTGACATAGCATGATGATTCCTCAGTTACCTCCAAGGATTGTGAGCCTTTGACCTAAAAACCGTAAAAACCATCCACGCTGGTACTGTTTGTGCAGCGCCACAACCTTCCTCTGTTGGATACTCACTTAAGTCCGACCACTTCTCCCACGACCTCCTATGGTTGACTGAAACGTGTGTTTATGGTAGTGATTGGGGATAAAAATGCAGTTAACTGAGACCTCCTGCTCCTAGTCTGAATTTTCTTATTAACTTAGAAGACATTACCAGTTGTTGTAAACTGTGAAGCTGTTTACCTATGAAGATATTTTATTGTTTTGGGAGACACATCCTTCTTAATGTCCCTGTAACATATTCATGTATTATTAGCACCTCTAGGTCATGGAAAAGTCTTATACCAAATCAAAAGTCAGCTTGGTCTCATCCAATCTGGCGTTCTTTGTGCACATGCTGGAACATCGCTCCTCTGCTGGATTTAGTTTCGCTGTGGCACTGAGGATATACATTTTAGATTCAGTTATCCTTTCATGGAGGCAGGCAAACAACATGTCTCACCAGCTAGAGCTACCACTCCACTTTCTTTAAATTACCCAAACAAATCACACAAAGACAATTTTTCAGTAAAAACCACATTTATGCATGTTGTGGACGGAAGTAAACCAAGAGCCCTCTCGACAGAAATGCTATAAAGAGTACGGTGACTGTGCATAAAACACATTGTATGCTTCGGTACACCCTGTGCCAGCTATTGACAGCTTCTCCATTATAGGATTAATCTGTTGTCACTAACCACTTCTCTGCCAGCCACTCCAGTCACTGCTGGGAATATGGTGGAGGAATTAACTGCTATTAAATTGATGAATGACTGGCATTAAAGCTAGTTGACTGTGAAATGTGTTAAGCAGTTTTAGAACATTGGAATGTTGGGAACTCCATTGAAAACAATGGAGTGTTCTGGGCTTCAAATGGCCGGTAGAAGCCAGTAGAGCTCCAACAGTCCAATGTTTGCTCACAGCTGTTTCTGTGAACAAAGGTCTCTTGGAGCCCAAGGGCATTTAAATCACCCCAGGCTCCATGATGCTTTTGTTCTATTTGTTAGAACATTCTGCCCTCTAGTGGCAGAATGTTCTAATAGCCTTATAGCCCTCCATAGTTGGGCTAAACTGGCATTAAAGTCCTGCTTGCTTATTAAAGGCCTGTGGCTTGGGCCGTTAGCACTGGAGCGGGACTTTAATGGCCAGTATATCCCGCTGTGGTGGGCTAAGGCTATAGTACACTAGCAAGACAATTTTAACATTTAGGTACATCTAGGAGTGTCATAAGAGAAGTCAGAGTTGATCAAGCTAAAGTAAAAAGTCAGGGAAAAAGTAATCTCTGTGGACCTCGAGACATGTGTGGAACCGGGATATAGAGCTCAAAAAATGTTTTTACGTATCAGCATTAGGCCTTTTATCAGAAAACTATTGGTAGAAAAAATGATTGAGAGAATTTGGAGGAAAAATAATTTACAGAAATTATTTTTTGAGAAAATACTTTTCAGTGAAACTGTACTCAAATCTTCACTGTATTAACAAGTAAATGTACTTACTTATTATACATCACAGTACATAAACAAGCATTGAAAATGCATTAGGTCTCGCCTTTGATTAAGTTAAAGCCATTTGCTTTGCTAATGGTATTGTATAGCAAAGCAAATGGCTTTAACTTAATGAAAGGCGAGACCTATTGCATTTTTAATGCTTGTTGTTTAAATCTCACCATTTTCGGTTCCCAAATGCTAACACATGGTTTAGACAGACTCCAACATGTGAAAGGTGACTGTGGTGGCTTACCACTTAATAAAATAATCTTTCGGTTGCAATGATGCTTAAATCACAGAACTTAGTGGCGTCTGGTGCGTGAATGACAATGCTGTGCGTGCTAAGTCTTGAAAGGTAGTTACAACATGAAATAACTGACCACAATGTTTTCACTTTCTGCTTTGCTAAAGAGTATCGCAGACAAGCACATCACAGGAGATGTGAAAAGTTAGGCTTGAGTGCCGAATATTCATTACAATGCTGCACAAACGCTCCTGCAGAAACATTGTTCTTTCTTCTCAAATTTCATCTCGAGCGCAAACCATTTGCGTAGGTGCCCCACGCGACGTCCTCCAGCTCACAAATCCCCTTGCAAGGCTGTCTAGGCAGCCGCATGATTGGCTGAAGTGAGGGTTGTCTCAGGCGCAGTGCGTCCATTGGGGCGTAGGGGCGTAGCCCCACTAGCCTCGTGGACCGTGGACGCACCGCGTCAAGCACTGCAGAAGTTACGGATTCAGATTCTTCATCATTATGGATTGCGCTAATGCGCTGACAGAGCTGTTCCTCACGCCCGCGCCCTGCCTGACACTGAGTGACAACAATCTCGTTACAATCGTAGTGCAACAGGGGTGGGGCTGGGCTGGGCTGCTGCAGCTTGAGTGACAGTCCACACACTCAGCTGCAGCAGACAGTGCGCAAATGTATTTGGGGCCTTTGATCAGCCCGCACATGCGCTTTACGTCTTCTTCCCATAGAGAGGGACCCAAGGGGTGCTGTTTCATACAGCACCCCAGGGCTGCAGCCCCCGGGGTTGAAAGGGCGGATGGTAACTGTGCCCCCCTAGCCAATCCTGGTGCTGCATGCAACGCCAGGATTGGTTGGTCCACCGCACAACAATCCATATTGGGTGCCGCGTGTGGGTGGTGGCACACTGCCGCAGCCGCATTTTCTATGGCCAATCACTGTGTGACTTCATGTGAAGCCATGCAGTGATTGGCCATTGATTTCGGGACGCTGGCTGCTCCGACGTGCTCCCGTCCCTCCCTGACACAGTCTGCTGTGCTGGTGCCCCGTGCCTAGTCGACTCGTGATCGTGACTGACGGTGTCACAGACAGTCACTCACTCATGTGTGTGTCGTCATCGAGAGATAGCTGCTAGAGAGATCCTGCGCGGCTGCACTGTGATTTTGAAAAAATAAAAAGTAAGTCTACTCGTCGAACAGCCCTACTCGTAAATAATGCTGCAAAGCGCAAGGCCGGGTCAGCATTGCAACTAGGCCCAAGTGAAGTCACCACCTGGCCGGGGCCGCCCGCACAACCAGGGAAGCCCACTCGTTGTTTCTATGCACACAGCACACACCTCACTTAATAGTGACTGTGCCAGCGTAGGGCTGCAGGCACCCAGCGCCGCATTCCACCAGGCCTCGCACTGTAGTAGGTGCTATATTGATGTAGAGCCCTGACATCCATTTGCCGCGCCCGCGCTGCCGGATCCGAGACGCCTGTAAGTGTACTACTACTGTACATCATAATGAGCGCAGCTTTCCCATAGGGCTTCACAAGCTCCTCTGACGCACCCCCCCGCCCCTAGGCAGCGTGTGATAGTGATGAGATACTGCACCCGCCATAGGCCGGGGCCGGCCTGTAGGGCCTGTAGAAGACAACAAACATTACAGCAGTCATGACTGGAAGCACAACATTAAAGCATGGGCGTTCCTACACTGTCTGTGGGAGCAGAGATTTAAGACCCAAATAAAGAGTATGTTTAAATGGGCAAGATTAAAAGGCACGTTAAAAAAACAAGTTTAACAGCACTGCACCCGGTGCGGAATATCGGAGAGAGCCGCATGACCATGGAGTAGTACCTGAGCTGCACTTTCTGGCGCAGTGAGCAGCGCCACATAATAGTTGAAATGAAAGGGATGCTCGGAGGAAGCAGTGGCCAGCCAAATGCTTTGCTGGAGTTAAAGGCATAGAATTCCATGGGCATAGGGCGGGGGCCAAGCTCAGTGAACCTCATTCAGGGGATGATTAGAGTATGAATATTTTTTGTCCCATCTGACCCAAAATTAAGAGTCCCTAAAGGATAACTGGAAGTAGATCGATTTTCAGGGTCCACCTGCTTCTCCGGTTGGGGTGAATTGCTGACAGTAATGCTACCGTCGGCCACAATCCCAACCTCCTAACCCACACTTGGTTGGTTATGCTGGCTGCGAGCGTGCTGTCATGCATTGCTCCCTCCTTGCATCCAGCAGAACTAGGAAGAGGCTTTCTGACTGGGAAAGGGGAAAGGGTGACATGCCCCCGCCTAGTATTTCACCTCACCCTTGGACTATGTACACAAAACGGGGTTGGGCGAGCACAAGGGTTTGGCCTTGGGAGCTTTGCCTCTTCGCTCTGCCTCTGCCTGCAGCATTATCTGCTCTGTGATTTGTCCAAGTAATCATAGTTTTGTCTAGTGGAAGTTTTGGCTCATGGAAAGATAGCGCAGAGCAGCAGAAGGTTAATGTGCCTGCTGCAAAGAACATGTACCTCATGCAGATCACAAAATGCATATGATGTAAATAGGTCAGTGTCAGCAGCGTAATAGGACGGAATGTATGAAGCTCTGTGGTTATACTGAATAAGCAGCTACCTATGTTATGACATCTAATAATGTAATAACTGCACTTTCACAATTGCTTTATTAACCTTCTTGCTTTCTCAAATTTGCTTGAAAATGCACGATTTTTCTTCTCTTTTTTCAAAATTTCCCCCAAACCCCCCTCATGGTGGTTCGGGCTCGCTCGCTGCGCTCGTTCGCTGCAGTGCGGTATGCAAATCAGTTTACGCCCTTCCACTTTCGAATGTCACCAGCCACCCCTGCGTGTGATTGCAGCCCTCGAGCTGGTCGGCCCGCCTTGTGGTTGAAAGAGTGCGTTAAAGGTATAGCACAGATTGAAAGTCCTTCTTTGAAATTGGGTGAAGTTGTCGTGGGGTGCTCTGCCCAAAACACATTGTAAGAGCAAAACTAGTGCATTTTAATTCTGGGTCCACGTACCAGGGAGATAAAGCATGCAAACATACAATCTTACTGGCTAGCACTGCACAGCCCCTTACGCTCGCGTGCTTTGGCAGTAAATCTGTCTCTGGTTCTGAGGTTCGCATTGGCTTAACATCCTGTGATTCTGGGGAAATCAATTGATCACCCTTCCCTACAAAACAATGGATGTGTCCTTGTGTAATGTACTGGTGCTCATGTGACTTTTAGAGTATATCCAGTCTTACCCCTTCCCTATGTATATAGAGATAACTCTAATCACTAGTTTATGCAGGAGTCCGCTGTGCTTTCTACCATTCCTATGTGACTCTTAGAGTATATCCATGTGTATCCCCTCCCTAAGTAGATAGAGATATCACTAGTATATGCCTAGATTTTATCCATTTGTATCTCCTCCTTGTGTGACTTTATCTCTTGTACATTTGCAATTTTTTCTGTCTGTACCTTTTTATAACGCATGTAATCCTAAGTCTTTCTATAACGCATGTAACCCTCAATCCGTATGTTTCAGCTGGTTCTTATGTAAGTCAACAATTTGCAAATTGTTTGAAACTGGGTCCTATGTAAAGCGCTCTGACACCTTCGGGTAAAGTTCGCGCTATATAAAATCGCATAAATAAATAAATAAGTAAAGGCTCTAATATCTTTGGGTCCAGTTAGCGATATACAGCAATGCAAAAAAAAACCAAAAAAAAAACGCTACCACAGCCATTGTGAACCGTATCTCGTGACAACTCTCAGAAAACACGCTATATTTGCCATGCTTGCATGTCATTGCCTCACAGACTCCCAGCTTCAGCACATTGGTTGAAGAACCCCGTTAGGTGCAGCTCGGCTACGATTAGTCTGCACACACATGAATAACAGAATGCACTCTACTTATGTTGCACGATTCTATGGGTGGCAAGATACGGTACAAGCTACAAGGGACGCTTTTCACCTGAAAGGGGAAGGCATGCATCACCCTCCTCCCCCATCCTCCCCACCCCCACAGAGTCCCTAATAGGGATGATGGAGGTGGATAATTTGAAAGATAAAGCTAAGAAAAACACATGGAGTGTGAACAGTTCCCCCCTGTATGTCACAAAGCTCCTCTTGCGAGTATTCTTGCTTCTGTGTACTTCTTGAATCCTGCGACGGATATCCAGAGGTATGTGTGTGTATTAGTGCGCGTGCACACCTACTTTGGCCCAGAAGCGATAATAAACTTGCATCAGCTGCAGGATTTGTCACAGCCGGGGGTAGGGAGGGTTAGTGCTCAGCAATGATTCTCAAAAACAGACTATTGCTGCGAACTGACTCGGAAGGCCCTCCCGTGGCGATGCTAAATGAAACGGCCTGAGCAGTTACAGACCCAAAGTTCGCCTTTTCTCATTATGGCGTTAAAAACAAGTATTTGTGCGAACTAAATTAGTACTCGGCAGAAGTGTAAAATAAAACCGAGTAGGACTTATGCGCACAAGCTTGTATGTGTAAGAGAGGGAGGATGAATAAAACAGAGAGGAGATGGAGGTGAGGTGGAGAGAGATATGGAGATTGAAAGAAATGAAGGGGGGAGAGGAAAGAGGTTGAGAAGGGAATCAGAGAAGGGAGGGAGAGGACAATGAGACCAAAAGGAGACGCTGGAAACTAGAAAGAAAACAATGAGAGAAAGGAGGATATGGAGATAGAAAGAAAGATGACGATGACAGAAAAGAGAAGAAATAGGAGGCAGAGAGCGAGAAAAGTGAGAGAGACAGTGAAAAGAAAAGAGCAGACAGGCTGGCAGTGACCTGAGAAAGAAGCAGGGGAGGAGCAAAGAGAAGACAAGCTGTCGCCAGTATGAAAAGTATAGAGCATCGTCTCACGCCGCGAGTAAAGCATCCAGTTTTTTCAAACTAAAAGGTTCATCCAAAATTAAAGTAGGTGGCTATTCTGTAGCAAACATTTCAATCCTGAAGTTCTTATAACAAGACACTTCTAACATTTCCTTTCAGCAAAACTGTGCATCACAATTGTATTTATTTTCCTCAAAATATTTCTGGTTGAATAAGCCAAAAGAGATTTAGGATTTTTTATCGATCACCTGATGCTTGTGGAGAATGTGTGTTTCAGGAGCTTCTAATACAATTAAAGGATCATTAACGAATTTCAAGTACATAATTTTTAATTCCAAAAGTATTTGTTGAAAATAGAACAACATTATTTGTAATAGTACAAAACCAAGGGGTGGACAGGAGAGATCAACCTTATATTTGTATCTGAAATACCTCAATGCAGCATAATGGGTTCAAATAAATCCATGACACGTCTCAGAATTCTTTCCATTAATCGAAAAAAAGGAAAAAAAATGTAAAATGCAGATAGGTACAGTAAAATAATTAACTATCAATGAGATAGCTAAAAAGGAAGCTCAGAATGAGAAAGGAGGGTACGCTATAAACTGATTTAACAGATGAGGTACCAGAATATCTTACTCAAAATATTATCTGACTGGTTTAAACCAATAGATAATATACTTTCAATTTTCTTATGAAAGAATAAGAAAGTGAGAATTTAATTGCCGAAATTGAAAAAGTTAGAACTACAACATGGAGTTAAATAAGTTCCCTATTTCTAGTTGTATTATTTAGCCTTGTCAAGCAGAGTTCTGGTTCAATTATGGTTTTAATGATAGTCACCTATTAGGGTGAATATTAAAAGTATTTTAATGACTCTCTTTTCTAAAAAAGTCATTCCTGTGAAGTCCAACAAAACAAAGTCCTCTGTACCACAAAACAATTATATATTCTATTCTCCTTCCAATCTTGTCTTCTGGTCTCTCTATTAAGGAGAGCTTTTAAAATAAAAAAAAAATCTTCTTTAGGTAATTATAAGAATATCACGGTTCACATATGGGTCATGTGCTACAGAGATTGAGAGAAACATGGCATCATATGGATTTAGCAGTAGTTTAAGATGATACTTGTAAGCAGGTGGTTCTGACATTATGGGCCGCTGTGAATTTTTGCTTTTTAAGCACCTTATTGTTAAGCTTTTACTGTGGGGGAGCCTTATAAGTTGGGACTCACCCACAGTGAACTCAAGATGTAAGAGACTGCATGGGGATTTTACTGGTGTCCCCCTGGCTTGACCAGGCCACTGCGCAGCAGCTGCAGTAAGGGACACCGGGCTGGTTACATGCAGACACATGTGTACATGCGTGTGCACCGTGTAGGGGCTGCGCTGTGGAGAATCCTAGCATGTGCAGTCTGGGAGCAGCTACAAGATGAAGGGTGTGGCAGGACTTGTGCAGAATTGGGTGGTGACATGGAATAGGCGTTATACACTGGGAAGGAACATGCCAGGGAAAGTCAGTGTGTTTTACTGTGTTTTTAACGTAATTATTCCCCTATGGGGATGTGGAGCCCATGTGCTTTATTACCTTTCATAAGGCCTACAGATTCCAGACACGCACTAAAGTCCACTGTAGCGGATGTGAAAAGGAGTATTCTGCAGAGTCCAAAGCCATATTTGTACTGCTTTTGGGTCATCCTGAAATGCCACATTTCTCTGATTCAGTCATAACCAGGGCCTTGCTGAGGGGTGACCTCAGTTGGATGGATTGATAAACTTTCTTCCACAAGCTAAGGCCTCCTCTCCACGAAGAGAAGATGGGTGGGGCTACAGGCTCATCCATCAGCAGCTATCACTGGGTGCCAGGCACCAGGCTGCACCAAGGAGGGAAGGCAGCGAG
The DNA here is from genome assembly GCF_964261635.1 of Lissotriton helveticus. Classification (NCBI taxonomy): domain Eukaryota; kingdom Metazoa; phylum Chordata; class Amphibia; order Caudata; family Salamandridae; genus Lissotriton; species Lissotriton helveticus. Next base: position 1,130,647,409 of record NC_136059.1, on the reverse strand, counting down.
GGGGGACGTTTTTTTTTCTTCAGAGACCATGTAGCAAGAAACCCTAGATGACACCATCTTGAACAAACCCAGAGGCTGGACAAGAAGGAGGGTGCAGGGGCAAGGAATTGATGTGTCGCTGTTTGATAGGACCAACGGAGACTTCCTGCCAGCCCCTACTCAACTTTTTTAAAGTGCTTGCACCGGAGAGAAGCTCTCTCTGGGGTGTGGTCTGCTGAGGCGGAAGGTGCTGAAGCCTGGCAATGGGCTGTTGGAAGGAGAGACCCCCATGACTGCCCCCCAGGACCCTAACAGCGCCAGAAGAAGAGCCCAGGACCAGTGCGCAGAAGCAGGGGCCTCTGCACAGGCAGAAGAGAGGCCCAGGAGGAGAGCCAGGTGAAAGGCTGGCGCATAGAGCCAGTGAAGACCGCTGCCTGCAGAATCACCCTCTTGAAGACAGGGAGGGCAAAGGAGAGTGCTCCCAGTGGCTGGGGGGCGCCACCAGGAGCAAGAAGACATGAAAATGGGGCAGATCAGACCCCCAGGGACCCCAAGGGGATGAGATATGGCCCCCCGGAAGGTAGGTGACCATTGACCCCTAAGAACACCGACGATGAAGCGCGGGGGCTCCGCCGTCAGTCTCAGAGATGCCTCAGGGGTGGGTAAGGTCCCTGGGGCTGACCCCAAGGAGAAGGGAAGCCTGGGAGTGCTGTCGTGCTCCCCGTGAAGGTGCCCTGCAGGGGGGCCAGGAGCCTACCGAAGATGGAGACGGGGGAGCGCCGTCGCGCCCCCGCAAAGAAGTAAGACGGGGAGCGACGCCGCGCTCCCCGTGAAGGTGCCCCATGGGGGGGCCAGGAGCCCACCCTGGCCCCCACCAAAGATCAAGTCGGGGAAGGTGTGCGGGGTGAGGGATTCGGGACCCCAACTCCATGCCCTGCCAAAGTCAGGGTGCGCCGTTGGGCACCCCGTGAAGGTATGCGAGGAGAGAAATTATGCAGAGGGGGCCCAAGACCCCATCCCCGGGCCCTGAAGTCATGGAAGGGGCCCGGGACCCCAACCCCGGACCCTGAAGAACGGCCAGAGACCGGGAGAGAGCCACCACACTCCCCCGCAGTCCATCCGGAACGGAGGAGGCGAAAGCGTACTCAGCCGGTTCCCGCGGCCACACAAAGGGATGCGGGCCGGGAGGGAGCCGGCAGGGGCAGCCGGGGGTGGGCTCCTTGGGCTGCCCTCAGCCCAGCAATTCACGCGGGGTGCCCGGGTGGGACCGAGCAGCCCCAAGCCAAGAAGACGCGAAGGTAGGCATAAGGGGCCCGGCTGGGACCGGGCCCCCGAAAATGGGAAAGAGTGGCCGGGCGTGGGCTCCCCGAGCCGTAGAACCTATCTGAGGGTCCAGGTGGGACCGGACACTTCAACGGGCAGCCAGAGTGGCCGGAGGCCCACATCGCTGCTCTCCCCGGAGCAGCAGGAGAGCCGCAGTTCAGAAACGCATGAGGTCCCACAATGCCTTGCTGGCTAGGAACGGCCTGCAGGGGAAACACTGTGTTTTCTCTGTTTGTGGTGGCCCCAGGAAGACGGGGTCACCACCACATGAATGCAAAGGTGCCGGGGGTTGTCTCCCCCAGCATGAAGAGAAAAGTCCCTCCCTAAGTGTCTTGGGGACTTAAAAGAAACAACCCCTCAAGTGCTCTGCCAAGATTGCATCACCTTCAGGGCTGGAACTTTTGTTCTACAGCTCGGGTGCATTGAGAAGTGCATCATGGAGTGAAGGGCTGAGTTGAGGATGTCTGGAGAAGGGCATGCCCTGGAGGTGAAGAGGTGTAATTATACTGAAATGAATTTACTAATGGTCATTTCTTTTAGAGGGACTGAAGTTCATATGTTTAATGTGAAGTACATGTAAGGTGATGTCATAAGCAAAGTGGGGTTATGTTGCCAGACATTCCTGCTAGGGCGCCTGGCTTTATAGGTGTAATCGTGTGATTACATCTGTGATGCCTTTAGGGGCTGTAATTGCAATGCATTCTAATAATACACAAATGTGATGAGTACTGTCATTCGAAAGTGATGCCTAAACATGTATTCTTGCTGCTGCTGTTAGGCGAGGAACAACCCAGACAGTTAGCCCTTAAGATGTAGAGGTGCATACTTTATGGTCAGTATGAGATGCTCAGTCAGGGTTATGTGTCACCAAGCCAAGTGTACCCATTTTTAATGCTGGTTGAGGTAATGGGGTGGGTCGCCACTGGGGAGGGGCCAGTGCTCAGGGCCCACGCCTCAGGGTATGATCAACTAACTGCATTGGGGGCAAGATGATGTGCATACATGGGAGTGGTGGTCCTAGACCCCACCCCCTGAGGGAGGGGTGGATATGTTATGCAATGTCACAAAGTGATTCCAACAGCTTATGTATATTTGTAAATTGGTGCATAGTATTGAGTAGTGTGTGTTTAATAAATGTACTCTTAATTTTATAAATCAAAGTACAGACTGAACAATTAATTATTGAGTGTTATTTTTGCGCACCTGCAAATGGAGATTACTAGCCCACACCACCTCCCTTGAGTAAGCCTCAGACTGCTCTGCACCGGTACTCTCTGAGAGTCAGGTGCTATGATTGGGTGTTTGGTTCCCAGTGATGGACAAAAGAAGTCATGTAATTTGTGCAGGCCTCACAGATGCTGCCTCGTATTCCAACAATACTTTAATGTCCTTTTCAAAGCTAAAAGATGTTTGCAATTTATCTAATTGTTCTTTTTCTCAGTATACCAAATTGTGATGTATTAGAAAACATTAATATAGTATGTAAAGTATCTACAGGAACGGTACATAAATTTCCAAAGATATTTGCAATTTTATCACATTGTACGAAAACGTCCATGTTCTACAATTCTTTGTTGCTGACATAACTTTCACGAAAAATCCACGAAGAAGGGAATTGGGAACAGGACCTTAATCGTAACTGGCCAGTTTCAATGTTGGAGGATTTATAGTGAAAATGTTGCTCTTCGTTGAGAGTGGCAAGTACAACACACACTGGGGCAGATTTATGATGACTGGCGCATCCCCAGGGATGCGCCAGTCATCCTGCGCTGCTGCTCCGCCACCCATGGTGCGCCGCATTTACTATGCGGCGCACCATGGGGCAAAAACGGCACAGATGCGTGACGCATCTGTGCCGTAAAGGTGGCGCATTGCTGGAGCTGCGTCGCAAGCGCGACGCAGCTCCAGCAAGGCTCGGTGGTGACCCATCTCCACAATGCTGCGTCAAGACCTACGCCTGCTTCAAGCAGGCGCAGGGTTTTGGCGCAGCATTGTCCTGAAAGTGACTGAGTGAAATCTTATAGATTTCACTCAGCCACTTTTAGGAGGCGTTCCTGCGCAGGAACGCCCCCCCCTGCGCAGGAACGCCTCCTATGGCGCAGGGCTTTACAACATGACGCATCTCCGAGATGCGTCACGTTGTAAATAGGGCGCATTGTTTGCACCGCCGTTGCGTCAAATAAAGTGACGCACCGGCGGCGCAAGGCCGTCATAAATCTGCCCCACTGTTTTTTTCTATCTTCAATCGACTATTTTTTACTCAAAATTTTACCTATGACCAATCCTCTTGCCACTGATAATTGCGATTAGACGGTACTGATGCAGTGTGCATTGACTACATAATGGAAACTTAAGTATCCTCCTCATTAAATACAATTTTTCTGGGAAGTTTGGTCCCAGTTTGACATGAATTGCCAGGAGGAGGTAGATTAGTGGATTTGTTACTGGAAATTACTTTTCAACAGATTACTTCAAATTGGAAAGATTTTAGGAACATTATCTTTAAACACAGACAGAATGGCATTTGTTAGTATCTTAGACTAGATACGGACATACTTTTCCCCCAAACATATCTAATAAAAGAGCAGAGATTCGAGTTATAATTTTCAAAGACTAAATATACATTTATTCTTGCTACAGCTGAATAAAGGACAAACCTCCTTATTTTGTTGTCATTTCTATATATAGTTTCTGTTAGATTTGGGGGTCTCTAGTTGGCACAGGTAGGTACTTGTGACAAATAGGGACCCTTACCTCTAGTCAGGGTAAGGGGGTACACTCCTAAAATAACCCCTGCTCACCCCCTTGGTAGCTTGGCATGAGCAGACAGGTTTATCTCAGGGGCAGTGTGTAAAGTATTTGTAACCACATACATTAATCAAGTGACAACCCTACAGATGGACACCACACAGGTTTTATTTAAAAAATAAGTATTCTTTATATAGACTTATCACAAGACCACAAACGACAAAAATCCACAATACTGTACTTAAAATGGTATTTTTAACTTTGTTCTGTTTAGTTCTTAAAATGCAACACTTTAAGTCAATGTACCTTACGATGCATTACGCTTCCACAACAAAAGTCTTGCAGCGATGGAAATGCAGCAAAGAAATAAAGACGTGAAGATCTTCCAGCTGTAGCACGCTTTTCCGATGATGCGAGAAGTCTCGATTCGATGCGTCAGCGGCGACACCCTTGTTCTGAGATGCGATGACAACAGCTTTGGCTGCGACACTCTTCTCCGACGTTGCGAGACGCTTCTGCACAATGCGACAACTACAGCAGCGACATTCAAGATGCGACGACAGGAGCTCCGACGGCGGCACGCTTCTCTGTGGATGCGAGGCGCTTTTCATGATGCGGTGCAATACGACAGCTACAACGGCGACATCCAAGATGCGACGGCAGCAGCAGCGACGGCAACACACTTCTCCTTCATTGCGAGACGCTTCTCTCGATGCTGTGCAATACAACAGCTACAGCGTCGACATCCAAGATGCGACGGCAACACGCTTCCTCTTCGTTGCGAGATGCTTCTCTCAATGCGGTGCAATACGACAGCTACAGCGGCGACATCCAAGATGCGACAGCAGCAGCAGGCGACGGCGACACGCTGTTCCTTTTGAGTCGCGCATCCAGCTCTTTGCGACACGCAGTCCCTCAGAAGGCCCAAAACAGCAGTAGGCACTCCCCAAGGAACTCGGAGGAGCTGGGGGTTGAAATCTGTTGTCCATGAGACACTTCAGCAGGAGGCAAGCTCTGTTCCGAGCCCTTGGAGATCCTTACAAGTTGATTAAAGTACACAAAGTCCCTTCTCCTCTCTTTGGCAGTCAGGCAACCACTGCAGGCCAATCCCCCAAGCAGCACTTCAGCTTAGGGATAGTCCCTCCTCAGTTTCTTCATGTTCCTCTCCTCAGCAAAGGTTTCTTCTTGTTTGCCCAAAAGCGATCTAAATTTTTGGGATCAGGGTCCCACTATTTATATCCCAAAATCCTTTGTCCTCTGAGGGCAGAGGGGCCTTTGCGTAATTCAAACCAGTTCTGGCCAGTCCTGGAGCACTCTGTTTACATGACTCCTTCTTTCCTTTCACAGTGCAGGGCAGAAACATCAGACGCCCCACAGGAGGTGGAGCCAGCATTGTGAAGGGAAGGCACAGCCCTATTCAGGTCCCAGGTGCAACTCCTCCCCTCCATCTAGATACAGATCTAAAAGTGGTATTTTGAAACACAGAACGTTAAAACCAACTTCACTAAAAGATGTATTTTATCATTCTGAGTTCAGGCATACTAAACTCGAATTTCTACCATGTTCCCTGAGTCCGTTAGGATTATAAACTGTAATAATCTAACTGACTATTCTGGCCTATGGAGAACAGGTAGCCTTGCAATAGTGAAAAACGAAAAATAGCTGTAATTCACTATTAGGACATGCCACACACACCAGGGCATGTCCTACCTTATACTTACAATGCACCCTGCCCTTGTGCCTACCATAGGGGTGTCTGATATGAAGAAAAGGGAAGGTTTAGGGACTGGCAAGTGGGTGCACGTGCTCAGTCAACATGCCAGTGCCAGACTGAAAACAGGCTCTGCAATGGCAATTCTTAGACACACTTTTACAGGCTGCTTCTGTGGGTGGCACAACCAGTGCTGCAAGCCCACCAGCAGCATTTGGTTTACAAGCCCTGGGCACTCCTGGTGCACGGTACTAGGGTCTGACAGGTAAACCACTAATTCATACATTCATTTACAATAGGGAGAGCATATGCACTTTAGCGCTGATCAGCAGAGGTAAAGTGCCCAGAGTCATAAAATAGCCAACAACAGGTCATAAAAAATATAGGAGGAAGGCAAAAAGTTCAGGGATGACCCTGCAAAAAGGGCCAAGTTGAACAGTTTCTTTTTGTATAAGATTGAATGTTTCTGTTATTGCTGCTTATACTTTTGCTTATTTTAGTAACATATCATTTGTCATTGTGATGCTTACATAAAGACCGACAAATGTAATTTGTGTTAAATCTTGTTAACATTTTCCTGTGCTTTTGTTTTTTTGTACCTCTTTTATTTCTCTGTACAGCTGCCTTTTCTTTTATCATCTCATAATATCCTCTTTACAAGAACTAGGTTATTCTTTCTGATCTCTATAGCACGTAATACTCTCTTTATGTTAGAATTTATATTTTATCGGGCGCTGATCACCTTGACGGGACAGTGCAGTGGAGGGAAAGATTAACCATCCAGGCAGGATTTCAGCACAGCTCCGGACTAGGCCGGTTTGAGATTCCCCTGTAAAACCGTGCTGTATGTTCAGTGCTCATATTCACTCAGTTCAGTCCCTCGCAGCTTACTTCACGCTCAATCCATGCCACCGAGAAGCTGCTGAGGTGAGTTTGGCTCGTGTCCAATGGAGAGGGTGGTCAGGGACACCTGGCCCTGCCCGTACACACAGACTCTGTAAGAGGCAAGGGAGATGGACAGGAGAAGCATGACCACCATTCCTGGATCACAATTTATGAACATTAGATTCAATCATCAGGCACCACTTCTTAAGCTATGAATCAAGCTTTAGGTTAAAACAATACCATTTTTTTCTCCAAAAGTGTCATTAGTTTAGGATACCTGCCAATTTGAAAAGAGAGTGCAAACGTTGGATAGGAGTTGGGTCTTTGCCAAATGCTTTTGCTCTTCTGCAATCTGAAGTGCCCACTTGTTTCCAAAGAGTTCTGTACAAAAGATGATTCAAAGTATCTTTATTACCGATTCCATGGCGATTGTTTAACATTAAACAGGGTATCAAGGGCATCCAAGAGCTTAGTTTCATACTTCTGTGGTCGATATATTCAGTTTTATGTACCTGAATGATAGTAACACCTTCTATTAGCATTGCTATTAAACATCAAATCTATGGTGGTAGGCTCATCTTAAAAATGAGCATCATTATTCTGCTTGGGGAATGTGCTAAAGGTTTTCAGCTGTAATCAAGCGGAAAACAAACATCCATGACTCTCACATGCATGGTATCCATTAAAAGATAGGGTAACCAGAAACGCTTAATGAAACTGTGGTGAAACAACACAAATGTGACTGTTCACGTTCTATCATTCTCTGTGGAGAAAGGTCTTTTTAAATATACAGGAGCATTTTTCTGCATAATTTGTTAAAAACGTGTTTCACCTCAGCCCCGATTTTACCTGAAACAAAATAACTTTGGCATGAACTCCAATTGCAAACGCCCTTCAACTTTATTGCACTTCAGTCTCTTGATGACCCCTTCCAGTTGCAACACCATGCCGCATAATGCATATTGCAGTAAATGCTAGGGGCAGTGTAGCCTGCTTATTTATTTGGCATCAAACCAGTCACAGGCAGGACACGGCCTAGTATATATTCCCCAAGGTGTAATTTCTGATTTTGTGTCATCACTCATCGACTTCCTGTTTCTGGGCTTCCGTAGTTTTCCTTTAGAGTATAATGAGCTCTGCAGCTAACCAACCAAATTTAGATGTATGCAGTTCTTAGCTTATAAACCAAGCGAAATGTGCCAAAGTAGCCACATAAAAATAACCGGAATGAAAAGATGCAATTTAAATGGGCCAGGAAGAGCCAAGATCCGCTTTACTTCCTCCATCTGTTTACCTACTCTGACGTCAGGTGCTGCTGCCCACTGGTGAGACTTTTGTGCTGATATAAGCAGTATCAAGGGGGAGAGACACAGAGCCAGGCCAGAGCAGAGTGAGGACAGCAGGAGCTGTGGAGCACGGCCCTTCTCAAATTGTATTTATTTATGTGAAATGCCGGGAGAATACCGACCAGTGCCCTGTCAGCACTGCAGATATCATTCTCCACTTCTCTTGAGTGGTGTGTAAAGAATTATAGGCCAGATGTCCAAAGCATTTTTGTGGTCACAAATGTCTCCGTTTGCAGATTTGGGCTCTTTAGAATCTCAAAAAGGCTTTTTCATATGTACAAACACCAAATTGTGATTCGGTAAAAAAAGTCACTGTATCACAATTTGGGCATTCGACCCAATTCCTATTCGGTATTTGGAAGGAGTTTGTTCAGGACGTACATCCCTTCCAAATACCGAATCAGAATGGTGTGTATTAGTGTTTTATGCCCGGAATCAAAGTGTAAATTATTAATACTAATTAATACCGACTACAGAAGTGTAGTGGTAATGCATTCGCAGGCCCTTCTCCTTAGAGAGTGTTACAAATAATATGTTAAATTAGGTATTGGTTCCATGAACTACTGCCTAATCTTAAACAATGTAAGTAAAACATTTCATATTTTTTTAAAAAGCATCCTTTTTTTATTTTAATAAATTGGTTGCATTTCCCCCCCACAAAAAAAGACTTTATTTAAAAGCAATAACTGACATGGTGGTCTGCTGACGCTAGCAAACCACCATCCCAATGATGGCTTTGATTTCTAGTGGGTCACCAATGGCGACCTACCTCATTAACATTCATGTGTCGGTCGATTTGCAAGTCATTAGGAAGCAGTCATTTTTCGAACCAACCTAATAGTGCATAGGTAGTTCTGTAAATTAGCACCCGTGTCGCAAAAATACTGGTTGAAAATTGCAACCAGTATTTTTTAACCAGAGTTTAGTACATCTGCCCAATATTCCTCCTCCTTCTTCTAATTTGGGAGAGTAAAAGCAAACATAATCCTATATAAACCACAGGGCCTTTAAGGCACATTTATGTTCAATCTGATCGCTTTATGACTGACTAGGAACTCAGATCCCACTCGACTTCTGTCCCAGCTGGAAACCAATAAGGTCAATTCTGCCCTTCCCATCCATTTCGAAATTATTCTGATGGGAGATCTGCTCCCCTTTGATCTTGAAACCATACTGCTCCAGACCCTTGTTTGCCCTGTTAGTTATCTACTTGTCAGATAACTCCACGTTTCTCTGGATAGCCTTCACAGAGATCAGAGAAGGTAATGAGTGGGTTAGTGCACTCTTCCCTGAATCACTTGGCAATTGTTAACTGATTTAGGGGCTGATAATCTTTTGATTCTATTCCTCGTTCCCATTTATTCCAATAAAGCATTATCATGGATCTAGCTCTCAAACACCCTTTTTCTCTCAGGGGACCTCTGCAACCACTGGCTTCAATCCAAACCCACTAATTGGTGCATCTTTCATGCATTCACATGCCAGTTTATTATTTTCATATTTTCATAGACAAGGGAACCCAAAGAAATGACAATAGGTGTTCAAGCCATTAGCAGGGATCAGTATGGTCGCTGGTAGAGCAAGCTGTAGGGATACAGGTTCCAGCGTATAGGGACAACCAAGCAAGTAAATATGGAGTCACGGGAAGTGCGGGTTTAGGGGGTAACCTAATCAGGGTCCAGAAGAATCCAGGTCGGAATGCAACGAATAAACCAAGCGACGGAGCAGTAGACGATCTCCGTCTATACTACCTAAACTTGAGGAAGGAGTGGCAGCAATATGCGACTCTCTGCTGCAAAGGGCGACAACCAATTGTCATTTTTGCAATGAGGACTCTCCTCCATGGGCATTTCTTGTCTCAGGCATACATAATTTAATCCTGATGATGTTCCCCATTATCCAAACAAAGCACAGAGCCCACCCAGAATCGCAGTGTTGTTCAAGAGATGTAGGTCAATTTCCCCACCAACTGTAGAGAGCGTCCAGGCTTCATGTAGCCTACTTGTGCTTCGGTTCTTCAGATGAGACCAGCCAGAATGCGGTCGTGGTTTCTCAGTGCCAAGCAGTCACAGGCAGTATGTCTTTCTTGGTGGAAAACCCGCAAGGCACTTTTAGGGTTTCCTCAGTGAACCATATTCACAGGCTCTTTAGAGCATGTTGTGGAGGTTCGCTGGTCTCAGGGCATCATCAGTATGGCTCAGTGATGCTGATCCTTCTCTTGAGTCACAGCAGCAGCTTCAGTTTTCCCTGCCGCAGCTCCTGGCAGTCCTCTTCTAGGCAGCATGTTCCTCGCGTAAGGGCACCACTGTGCTTCTCCTGAGCAGCTGGCCAGCTCATTCCTTCAAAGCAAGCACAAGGCAGTTCCTCCTAGCAGGCTGTCAAACTCCCCAGGTTTCTGGTCCTGGACTTGGTAAGTGGAGTTAGCATTCATACTTATACTAAGTTTGCAGGCAGAGTTTGTCTTAAGTACAAATTCACTCTGGGTTCAGGTTCACGCAGTTCTTAACTTTTGCAGATTTCTTCCAGACTGGTCCAGCCACAGTCTTTGTCTTACATTCTCAGCAAGATGGAGGGGTTTAGTTGAGAGGGAAGACCCAAAGTAAAGTAGCAAAAAAGAGAGAAGCTTCCCTACTTAACTACTACAGAGACTGTTGGGAGTACCACTTCAAGGAAAAATCGGGCAGGAGAACTTCCCTACACTTAAAAAGCATCTTCTGTCTTCTCTCCTCCATAACCGAATGCCCGCTCAACTACAAGGAAGCTCAGGAATGCATTAGAGGAGCCCGGCTATTGACACTGTTGTCTGGGGCTCTCTCCAACCTCCATATTATGTACTACTTTGGTTCAGGAAACCAAAATGGATTCTTGGGTGTCCACAGTCACATGCAGAACACTTGCTTCTCCAACATTCTATTGATCAACAACCCTTCTCCAACTATGCGCCCAGATCTATTCTCACTCACCTGAAATTCAAAAAGGAAACTGAATGCATATCTCTTCAAGGAGTACTACGCCTCACCCCTACACATACTTGGGGACTTGTTCCCGTCCACTTGTAAGTGATCTGGAATTGTACTCTACTGCTCTCATCCTTTGTTCAGTGTTATTTTGCTTTCCAACTAAGTCTGAGCCATTATTTCTTATTGTGTAAATGACTTTACATGTTTACTTTTTTTTACTGTACATATATTATGTATGCTGAAATAAAATTAAACTTATATGTTTTTACAAAAAACACAATGCTCAGTCTGGTCATTCACACCTGCAGTGCAGCCCTGATAACTGGGTTGTAATGTACACCTCCCTTGAGTTAAGAGAAACTGCTAGTCCACAGCTACCCAAAAATGTAAAGAGGCCCGAAAGGCCAAGTTTTCATTGCAGACCAAGTAGCAGGTGTCCTGGTTAATGAAGACCAAAATGAATGTCCTGCAACTGTACTTTGGCCATTTACAAATTCGGAAAAAGCTCCAAAACATCCATAATGCGAGTCCGATTTGCATAGATTTAATGTGTTTAAATTATTTCATATAGATTTGCAGCTCCAAAAATAAAAAAACTATTTAAAAACAATCAGACATCTAGTTTTGTTCCATCCAATGTCTCCGTGATTGCCTCATTCCAATTCCTTTGGCCTGATGGGCACACCTACAAATCCCATTGACTGCTCTGCCCCCTGTTTTGCTCTCAGAATTGAAAATCCTCAATTGCCAGGATTTTACATGGTATCCTACCAAACCAATCGCTGTCTTCCTTTTTGTTAGCCATGAAAGTCATTTGCTAAAGCTCACTCGTGGTTTGGGTTGCATTCTTGAGCCCTGAATATTAAAATCAAGTCAGATCTTCGGAATGACCAACACATATTAAATCAATCTCCTCCAAAATCGATTACCAATAAAGATTCCTCATACAAATTCATGTTGATACCCTGAAAACTTGACTGGATGTTATTATTCATTGGGTTGAAGAGTCCTACTCTACTGATGGCCATGTCACTTGTGATCCTTAGTGCACCATTTATTGAGCAGTCAAATACATGTTCCATTGTTTATTTGCCCACATATGCACCCCCCACACACACATACTCACCTGACACACAATTAATTTGCAAGTTCAGTGCAGTGTCATAGAGCTCCTTTATATTAGTAACAAACGGTTTCTTTTTTAGGCCATTCAGTACTCAGAACTGTTGGACTGATATCTGCGGAGTGCAGTGGAGAATAGCCCCTTGGACGCTATGCACAGCCACATGTGGCAACTATGGCTTCCAGTCACGGCGAGTTGAGTGCGTGCAGCTTCGAACAAACAAGCCTGTGCAAGAACATTACTGTTCCTGGAGACCCAGACCAGTAAACTGGCAACGTTGCAACATCGCCCCCTGTGAAAATGGTATGTTTCCTGAAACGAGAGTTCTTCACACCCCCACCAGTTCTCAGGTGGTAAACTACCTCCTGCCCGTGTTTCATGGTATTTTGAGAATTGTATATTTTAATTAATAATTCTGTTGGAGTTTTCACCTTAGCTTTGATTCCTCGATTTCAGTAGCAGCTGGCACAGATTGGGGGTGGCGGGGCGGGCGGAGTTAAAGATAAAAAAAGAAAACGTACTTATCCAGTATTATGGGTGTCTTTCATAGATTCACATGCCTGAATCATTCCCCGTCGTCGGGATGGGAGTCCCCGGTACATAAAAAGTAATGTCCTATAGACATATATATAGAAAAGTAGGCCTAGAGGCCTCACCTTAGTAACATATCCATGTCCTTTTGTAAAAAGGACCAAACTATAGAGAAGAGCCAATCCGCTGCCATCTCCCTCTAGAACCTTCCTGTCAGGAGCCTCAGTCCCTCAGATTTTCTACCGCACGTTGTGCTAAGGGAGTCTCCTCTGAGCTCTGCTCAGATTCTGTGTTTTTTCACTTCATTAAATAACTTTGTTGTCAAGGATTCTTTTCTACTATGGATTATCTTCATATACATTTGTTAAAGAAGGTCTGGTAAGGAAGGGCGACTTTTAATATGGTGTCAAACACTAAGACCAGAAAGGAGGTATATTATTTTCTCCAGTGACAGTGATGAGGCGTTGACCTCAATATCTAGGAAATCTCAAAAGAGAAGAAAATCTCCTCAAACTCATTCCTTAGGGGAACGTCCTGAGAAGGCCCTCAAAAAGACCACTCATGGGTCTTCTGGGCGCAGTTCTTCAAAATCTCCTCACTCTGTGGAAAAGGAGAGTAAAGGACTTGCTTTTGGAGAAAAATCATGTAAAAAAGATGACTTTTGAGCCGTCAAAATCACCTCCTCTGGTCATAGGACCCTTCAGGAAGGCGTCTTCTATACCTCCTGAGGTAAAGACTAAGATGCCAACATCGTCAACAGGATCGTCGACGAAGAAACCATCATCATTGCCTATTACAGCCTCTTCGTCTACGATGGCCTCGTCTACGATGGCCTTGTCTACGAGGGCCTCATCTACGATGGCCTCGTCTACGACGGCTCGTTTACGATGGCTCGTCGACGACACCTCGTCTATGACTGCTCGTCTACGACGGCCTGTTTACGGCGTCGACGATGGCCTCATCTACCATGGCCTCGTCTACGATGGCCTCGTCTACGATGGACTATCTACGATGGCTTGTCTACGATGGCTTGTCTACGATGGCTCATCTACGACGGCTCGTCGACGACTCAACGACCTCGTCTATGACTGCTCGTCTACGACAGCCTGTTTACAGTGTCGACGATGGCCTCGTCGACGATGGCCTTGTCGACAATGGCCTCGTGTACGATGGCCTCATCTATGATGGCTTGTCTACGATGGCTCGTCTACGACTGCGTCGTTGACGTCGGCCTCATCTATGACTGCTCGTCTACGACGGCCTGTCTACGGCGTCGACGATGGCGTCGTCTACGATGGCCTAGTCTACAATGGCCTCATCTACGAGGGCTCGTCTTCGATGGCTCGTCTACGATGGCATCGTCATCGACGGCCTCGTCTATGACTGCGTCTACGACGGCCTGTCTACGGCGTCGACGATGGCCTAGACTACAATGGCCTCGTCTACGACGGCCTCGTCTACCATGGCCTCGTCTACGATGGCCTCATCTACGATGGCTCCTCTACGATGGCTCGTCGACGACGGCCTCGTCTACGACGGATCGTCTATGGCGTCGCCTACGACGGCCTCGTCTATGACTGTTCGTCTACGACGACATAGTCTATGACGGCGATCTCGTCGACGGGCTCGTCAATGAGGGAAATTCCGACAATTCTGGAATCTCTTATAATGAGGTAGAGAGGGCTGCTCAGCGTTTTAAGATCTCAATGGTCTCTCAAGAACAGGTCTGCTTCTTGTATGACTTCAAAGAACCTCTCAAGAAGGCAGTAAGGTCAATACCGATTATCGATTACCTATAGTCAGAAGAGGTAGAGGTCATGCAGAACCCCTCCTCTGTATCACAAGTGATCCCTCAGTTGGATCAGAAGTATAGGGCGCCAGATACAGCACCAGCGTGTTTAACATGACATCCTAAGCCGGACTCCGTGATGGCACAGGCGGCCCAGAAGACCTCCAGGAATCCTTTGGCCCCTTTGTCGCTTCCTCCTGATAAGGAGTGAAGAAGAGTGGACAACATTGGGAACAGGTTTTCCTCAATGTCGGCAATGACGGTAAGGCCGCGAACGCCCTAGCACTCTTGGGATGCTATAATAGACAATTGTGGGCACACATAGCCCAATACCTGTCGGAATTGCCAGATTCATCCAAAGAGGAAGTAAAGAGGATTCTGCTAGATGGTGAAGCATCGGCGTCAGAAACTATAGACTGCGCGATGGATATCGCTATGACAGGGTTCCGCCAGGTGGCTGGAGCAGCAGTCTTGCGGCTCCAAGGATGGCTAAAGGCAACCACTTTCCGTCCTGAGGTGCAAACAAAGATTTTGGACATGCCATATGATAGCAAGTTACTATTTGGCACAAAAAATTGACGAAGCAGACACTGCGAGAGCTTTGGGCACTCTTCAGTATAAGAACCAGTCCTTTAGTGGAAATAGAGGAAGAGGACAGTCTTCCTACAGAGGAAATTACCAATACAAGTCTTCCTACTCTTCAGGCCAGAGTAGACCGCAATACCAACTGCGCCAACAACAGCAAAACAAGCAATCCTCTTTTGGGAAGTCGTCCTTTCAAGGTAAAGGACAGCGGAAATAACAAAAATCTATGGCTGCTTCTATGAGAGATCTCGATTATGCTGCAGAAAGAAGCAATAGAAAGAGTACCTCCATCTCAGAAGGGAAAAGGGTTTTATTCCCGCTTCTTTTTGATCCAGAAAAAAGACAAGAAGTGGAGACCAATCTTGGACCTCAGGGCCCTCAACAAATTCCTAAGAAGCAGTTGTTTCGCATGGTAACGATCAAGGAGGTCTTGCACCTACTGTAAGAGCAGGATTTTAGGGCGTCCCTAGACCTACAGGACGCTTACTTCCATATCCCAATTCACAGGAAACAAAAAAAGGTCCTTGCGATTTGCAGTAGCGGGCAGACACTTGCAGTTTCGCGTTCTACCTTTCGGGCTCAAGTCTGCACCTCGCATATTCACGAAATGTCGTATCCCGGTGGCGGCATATCTCAGACAGTGCCATCACCAAGTCTTTCCGTATCTGAATGACTGGCTGGTCAAGGCTCCATCCTTAGACGCGTCCATGTCTTCCAACACCTGTTTAAAGCTTTTCGATTGCTTGGGTCTCACCCTCAATCAGGAAAAATCGGTCCTACAACCTTCTCAGTGCATCAGTTTCCTAGGTGCAACCCTGGACACACGGTCAGCAAAAGCTTTCCCGTCCAGAGAGAGGATGAACAAGCTCCTTGCACTAGCTGATATAGTAGCCTCGAAGAAAGTCTTTACAGTCCGCCTCTTCAAATCCCTCCTGGGGATGATGTCATCGTGTATCCTCCTGAGTCCTCACTTTAGACTACGAATGAGACCTCTACAGGAGGCGCTCTCGAAGCAGTGGGTCCAATGCACAGGGTCATTCGATGACCACATAAAAGTGAATCCTCACATGGGCGGAGCCCTGCAATGGTGGATGTCATCTCAAAACCTGTCTCAAGGCTTGTCATTCCTGCTTCCGGCTGCTCCTCATGTTGTCACAACAGGCGCCTCCTTGGAAGGCTGGGGAGCTTTTCTGCAAGAGTACAGATAAGCGGGAAGTGGTCTCCTATGGAGAAGAAACTACCTATCAATCTGCTCAAACTGCGGGCTGTCTTCCTGGCCCTTCAAGCTTTCCTGCCAAGAATAAAACATTCCCTGGTGCTCGTCCGAACAGACAACACCACGACTATGCACTACCTCAATAAACAGGGAGGGACACGCTCGCTGACATTCTCTCGCAAGTCGCAAAAAAAATAAAAAATCTGGAATTGGCTCATACTCCACAATGTAACCCTAAGGGCGGAATATGTCCCAGGCACGGACAATGTGCTCGCCGACGCATTGAGCAGCAGGCAGAAAACATCATCACACGAGTGGGAGCTAGATCAACAAATTATCGACCAGATCTTCTCCAGATGGGGCACGCCGCAAATCGATCTATTTGCGATGAGAATGAACGCCAAATGCCCACACTTCGCAAGTTGGCATCCCCAGTCAGGGTCTCTAGGGAATGCATTTTCCATCGCATGGCGCAACGTCTTTGCGTACGGATTTTGGCCATTCCCGATGCTTCCCAGAGTCCTCAGGAAAATTTAGGTGGAGCCTTGTACTCTAATTTTAATAGCCCCAACTTGGCCGAGGCAACATTGGTTCACAGAGCTCCACCGTCTATGCCTGGAGCCGCCGATCCACCTGCGGCAGTATCCATCTCTGCTCACAATGAACAACAATCAAGTTCAACATCCGGATCTGAAGTCTCTCAGGTTAGCTGCCGGGCTCCTGAGTTCCGAGAGTTCCACAATCTGAATATTCCACAAGACTGTAGAGACATTCTTGCCAGAGCAAGGGCGGATAGCACGACCAAAACGTATTCCCTGAAATGGAAGCGCTTTTGTGCTTGGTGTGCAGATCAAGGCATCCGGCCTTTCTCCTCCTCACCGGAGCAAATCTTACCTTATCTATTACATCTGTCACAGTCGGGCCTAGCCCACTCCTCCATTAAAGTACACTTAGCAGCAATATCTCGTTATAAAAGAACTTCAACGAGTCAATCTCTCTGGTCAAGCAGGTTGATTAAGCAATTTCTAAAAGGATTATACAGATCTTTCCCGCCAGTAAGGATGTTGCCACCTACCTGGCATCTCAATGTGGTTCTTAACCAGCTCATGAAAAATCCGTTCGAACCAGTACACGGAGCTGACCTGAAGTATGTCTCGTGGAAAACAGCACTCCTCCTGGCGCTCACATCTGCAAGGAGGGTCAGTGAGCTACTGGCGTTTTCAATCCAGGATCCTTTTCTACAGTTTAAAAACGACAGAGTAATCCTGAGAACCAATCCTAGGTTTATCCCAAAAGTCCCGTCAGACTTCCACCTAAATGAACCTGTGGTTCTGCGTTTCTTCTTTCTAAACCCAAGCACGGCAGCTGAGAGATCGCTGCATTCTTTGGATCTCAAACGATGCTTGAAGTTTTACATTGACAAAACGAAAACATTCAGGAAATCTAACCAGCTATTCGTAGTTTACAGCAGACCTAGGAAAGGTCTACCACTTACCAAGCAGAGCATCTCCAGGTGGATTTCTGCAGCCATTGCTTTCTGTCATGACCAAGCTGGACAGCCATTGCATTCCAAAGTGAGAGCGCACTCCACAAGAGCTATGTCCACTTCTATGGCTCTCTTTGCAGGGGCGCCAGTCATTGGCATTTGCAGGGCGGCAAAATGGAAGTCGCCGCATACCTTCACTAGGCACTACTGCCTGGATTCTGAGCTGATGAATCATGCGGCAGTGGGACAAGCAGTGTTACGCCATCTATTTCAGTAAGGTGAGCCTTCCTCCGTCCCTCCATCCTACTCTGGTATGCACATTTCTTTACTAATACTTATTGTGGATGTCTAATGATGGTTCATGCTCGCATGATGTGTATTATCTAAGGACTTGTATATGCTGTTCCATCAGAAATGTGCACTCTGCATTGCTTGCTACTCTGATTCAGGCATGTGAACCTATGAAAGACACCCATAATACTGGATAAGAAATGTGTTAACTGCAGTTATCCAGTATTGGTGTATTTCATAGATTCACATGCAACCCTCCCGCCTTCCCTGGAAGGACTCACCTAATTCTCTCAGTATCACGCCTACTTAGCTTAGTGCGTACGAAAATCTGAGGGACTGAGGCTCCTGACAGGAAGGTTCTAGAGGGAGGTGGCAGCTGATTGGCTCTTCTCTATAGTTTGGTCTTTTTTACAAAAGGACATGGATATGTTACTAAGGTGAGGCCTCTAGGCCTACTTTTCTATATATATCTCTATAGGACATTGCTTTTTATGTACCGGGGACTCCCATCCCGACGACGGGGAATGATTCAGGCATGTGAATCTATGAAAGACACCAATACTGGATAACTGCAGTTACAGGTAAGTAACGCATTTCATCCTTGTGTCTCTCCACGTCTCTCGTCATCCTCGTCCCTCCGCTCCAGCCGGAGGAGGAACGGCCAGGCTCCCCTGACCAATCGCAACGCTGCAATGCAGCGTTGTGATTGGTAAGCACCCAGGTTCCCCATACCATTAAAAATGCTGCAACGCCATCGACGCTCAGGTGGGGAATGTGGGCTTGTACATGTTCTCGAGAACATGCAAAGTGCAGAGCAGACCCGCCCCGCAAAGACGCAGGAACAAATGAAATTATACCATTGTCCAGTTAATATAATTGTATTTTTCCTTCATTTCCACTGCTAAAAGCAGTGGGGCCAAACTCACTGCTTTATTTGCCAATTTCTGATGTATTCTTTTGGTGCTTATTTGGTGAGTATGCAAGATTCTCTTAATGATAGTTATGGAATCTTACATGGGTGGATATTATTATTTATGAATTTAACAACCACAATTATTGGGATCAGAAATGTTATACAGAGTACATAGTACCACTTCAAGGAAAAATAGGGCAGCAGAACTACCTAGGACGATTACCATAAAGACGAACAGAATGAGCTGTGGTGTGGATACATCGTGCCAGTTGTATAATTAACTTAGGCAATGACAGGTACATTTTAACATGAGAAGTTTTTATGACACCTGGAATATATAGGTAAATACTATATACATAGTTATACAGGTATAAAAGTGCGGGAAGTGAGAAACTGATCACTCACACCTCTAGAGTTGAGAGAGGAGGTCGCTCAGTTATATGGTGGTATGGTGTTTCGGTGAAGGTGGCCTGAATGTTAAAATTATCAGATGTGATAGAAGGTTATAGGTGGCAGATCTTTAGTTACAAATTGGCATATGTGGCACAGGGTGTCATAAAGGTAGGTGGTGGCATAACATTCACTCCTTTAAAAGCCAGTATCAGTACGGCTCTGTTTTAGGCAGAGAGTAAGCCAGCTTGGTGGCTATACAAATCGGTGCAGGTAAGTGTAAGAAGATTAAACACTGAAGAGAGATGAAATAAGGTTGCGATGTGCAGTAATAATAAAGTTGGATGCATGTGAAAGTGCGGTTTCCGACTAGGGAAGGCCACAGAAACCCAATTGGATGGAATTAAGTAGGTCTTGTGAGGCTAGCTTGAATCTGAGGTGGTTGAAGACCCTTTTATCCAATATTTTGGAGCAGAAAGAGGAACTGAATAACCACAAGAGAGTTAGAAAGAGAAGAAGACTGTGCAGTGTTCTTTTTTTTACAAGAAGGAGAACCATGGGCATTTGAAACATGTTGGACAGAAGCCGCTTATTAACGAATACTTGAACAGACAGGCCGAACAGACGCTGGTTGTGAGAGAAATCGGTTTAATGGTTTAACAATAGGAGAAACACCACATGACAATATTCACAATGTTCTACTGCCACCACTCCCGGTTACCCCATCGCAAAAGTCTTTCCAACTGAGGAGTCAGATGTGGACACAAGCAACATCATCCCAATCAAAACCAAAACATCATGTTCTTCTCAGAGCTTCAAGAGGTATGAATTTAACCATCATATTGATGCAAGTCTGTTGATGTTCTGGGGCCTCACATGTCATAGGACCTACTTTTACTGTAAACGTAAACACTGAGGGGTACATTCATGACACAGGTTCCAGACTACCATCCATTTTATTTCCAATAGCTGTGTGAGTAGGTGAGCATGACAAAAGATTGATCTAATTTTCAAACATTTTGGACGAAATCGTTCCTGAAGAAACACCAGAGAATTAAGTAAGTGTAAATTGTGAAGGTAGATCAGAAGTGCGTCTCGCTGGAAACCCCATGTGGTTCCACACTGGTCACTTTGCTAGCCTTCGGTGTACCTGGTACTCTCAACTTTCGAACACAACATCTTAGAATACATGTCGCTTGTACTTCCATGGAAACCATCAAGGGGATGATAGACTCTGTTTCACGTGTCGCTTGAAAATTTGCTTCCTATGCCTTTGGGTTTCTACCTGTCACATCCATAAATGTACTCCTACTTCAGAGGAATAATCCTTCTGTACTGTATCAGATCTTAAAGTGCTCCATAAGCGCCCCTTCAAAACTGCCTTCAAAACCTGAAACTTTTTTTATCAAAATACTTGAAGAAATGTGCTTCATATGCATCATTTTGGCCTAATATTACTGACAATTTCTTGAAACACTCTTCAGAAAGACTTGACTTGCTTCGGGCCGTCAGTCGCTCCATGGCCCTATATCTTTCCTAGAAAGATGGATGTGCAGACACACAGACAACACCAGGGTATCCGAAGAGACAATTTGGCTAGCACTACAAAGTGTGGCCAATGCATACGTGATTTTCAGTGCCAGAGTCCTATAGTTTCTCTCACTGTATTCATTCAGTCCCTAGCATGGCCCAAATCCATGAAGAAAAAGCAAAAAACTTTATCTGGGGACTTGAGATGACACTTTCTAGACATTTCTGAGTAGCAAACCAGCATCCAAACAAATGAATCGTAAATACATTCTGGTGAACTGGGAAAAGGGCGTCTTTTCTAAACAGTTCTTCTTTACTAACAAAAACAAATGGTAGTGCAGAAAGCTCTGTAGAGGTCCTGCTAGCCCTTCCTCTCTTTTAACTAAATGTTTCCAATTTAAAGCAATTGACCTAAAAAGGGGGATTGTTAGGAATGTTTGAATTTAGTCTGAAAGAAGCAAGGGGACGTGTTCTCAGACTGAATTACTGCTTTCTCCTTGACATATTACTGTAAGTAATGAGAAAGCCTAGAACGCGGTGTCTCATTATAAACAAATGAAAAACAGTATCATCGGGCTGAAAGAAAAAGAATGTTTGCAGAGTTCAATGTTCCCCTTCGGACAATAATGATAAATCAAGTCTCAATGAACGGAGTTTAGCCTCATGGTCCTGTATTGCATGGTGTTTTCTGGGAGCAATTATGATTTTATCGCTGAGGTAGTTCAGGAAGCCATTTCAGATGTCATCAGAAAATAACTCTTGCACTTCCTGTCATGACAACTGATTCTAAGACCTTTTACATTCCACAGGAAAGTTATTTCAATGAATTAAAATAACATTACATGCGAATATTTCTACCTGCAAGAGTCCTTTTTGGTTCATATGTGTTTGATCCCTGCGGAGCACGGTGACGCGCGGTGACAGCTTAAGGGCCGCGCTCTCTTTGAAGTCCCTCCACATCTTTAAAACCAGATGGTTCCATGATTGTTAGCACACTCACACAATCAGGCGGATTGCTCATACTACTTTCTTTTTCTTAATTGATTGGAATAAAACCCCACAATCCTGTTATTGTCTGCCTGTTCTTTTCCAGCAGGTACGGGTGCCCAACATATGCAATGTATACCCTCAGGAACAGCAGGTGTAGAAATTACTACCATGGGTCATGAAGGCCTGGGGCAAAGTTAGTCGGAGAAATGCAGTGGTCGGCCTCCAGTCCACATTGTTATGGCTTTGCCAGTCGCAAAGCACGGGAGGCGGCTGGGGGGCAGTCAGCACGAGTTTTGGGGGCGGCAACAGCACTGTTACCCATACCCTCGTCGTCGTCTGTCTCCCCGCCGCCAATCCCCCCCGCTCTTACCTGCGGCTGTTACCCCACGGACGGCAAATGGTTTGGTCTGCCACTCTGGCTTTGGCACAGGCATGGTAAGGCTGGATAATTATAGAGGCCGCTGACCACCATCGCATTTGATGCTCTATCGAAAACAGAAACAGTAAATGTGTTGATACCCACGCTCAGATATGGTGAGCCAGTGTTGAGGGTTTCCTGCCTGTGCCTCAAATGAGAGAGCTTCGAAAAGGATTGTTGTATTGTAACCATTCTAAAGTGAAGTGTTGTGTATAAGATCATCAAATGAACCCGTTATTTTGACATTTACTTTTTGTCTGGCGCCTTGATGCCCTTGGGCTAAGTTGCGCGGTATAAGTCTCCACTCACTCACTCACTCACTCAATGTCCATGGAGTGAACTGCAGTCCATAACTGCTGGTGTGTCATCAGCTATTTGGGGGCATTCTGCTCATTCAGTCTGATAAGCCATTCTTTCTATCTCTTCTCTCCACCTTTTTTTTTTTTTAAGTTTTATATAGTACGAACTTGATTCGAAGGTATCATAGCTCTTTACATGAGCACCAGTTGCGCTACAGACAGACACATTAATTTTGCTCGGCACGGGGAGATTAAGTGATTTGCCCAAAATCACAGGATGTTGAGTGTCCCTGCCGAGACTCGGACCCGGTTCCACAGCTTTGAGGACAACCGCTCTAGCCATCCGACCACATCCTTGGCTATGTCCTTCCATTCCCTTCGATTCCCCACAGCTCTTACCAGCACTTCCGTATTGCAAACATTGTTCCACCTTGCAAGATAATTATTAATATACTTTGGGGCATATTTATTAAGATATCACGCAGCATAGCAAGTCACCTTGCTGTGCTGCGTGATAGGTAAAGGGCAGCAATGTGTCGTAGCTAACAATATACAATGCATTCTTTTATTTTCCCTGCACTGGTGCACATTGTGCTGCCTAGCTGCAATGTAGACACCCTTGCACAATAGTGCAAGGATGCCTGTTCGTCAGCAGGATTGTTTTGGGGTAGGAAGGAAGACCTTCCTGCAGAAAAACAATCCCCTGAGGCATTTCCCCTTTATATGTGTGTTGCAGAATGTAGCACACATAGAAAGAGGAAAAAAGGAGGAGAAATAAACATATTTCTCCTCGTTACACCTCCCCTGGGGATGTGTTGCAGTTTTTACACATTCCCAGGTCTACCACGTACGGTAAATCTTGGAATGCGCCAGAATCCATGGGCTGCCTCCCTGGGGCAGGGTAACACAATGCTGCAATTTCAATCTATGAAATATACTAATACTGGGGAACTGTATTTACAGGTAAGTAATATTTTCTTGGCCAGCCTTAGGTCTTTCATTTACTTGCCTAAATGTTTTTCCAATTAACCTGAAGAATGACTGGTCTGGACTGAAAACCACAATCTGCCCTGGCAAAACAATCTTCTAATCAGCACCACACTGCAGGGGTTCGTAACTAAAATTGGATGTGAGGGCGCCCTCATGGTTTATTGATGGAAACCCATCCATCTTTGAAAACAACACACCTGTCTGCAGCCCACCAGCAAAATGCCGGAAGAACAGAATAGCCATTTCAGCCTTGACAGCGGAAAGTCATTCAAGCCTGTGAATCTATGAATGATGTGATGCTGGAAAACTGTAGTTACAGATAAATACCTTTTTCTGATCTGTGTCCACATCTTGAGGCTGGTTAGTGCACCTAATACTAAACATGAATGACAAAGTAGACACCGGGGGCATATTTACTTGGAAGTGGCAGAGCGTGACGTTAGCCTCCTTGGCTTAAAGCCGCGCTCCGCCAGTTCTAAAAGCTTAATGAAGCACACATAGAAGTTGCAAAATGTCATTTTTTAATGATTGTTTATGTGCAGGAAGGGAAACCTTTCTGCACAAAAAAACAATAAATGGTGTTTTGCTGTTTCCATGTGCACTGCACAACACAGCACACATGGAAACAGCAAAAACAAGGAGAAATTAAAACATTTCTCCTCGTTGCGCCAGGGTAAGACCAGGTTTTCCCTGGTCTTAATTGTGGCGCTGCCCCATATTTACGCCACCCTTATAAAATGGAGGCATTGTCAAAATCAATGAGTGTTGCGGTGAAACGTCCACTACAACTCCCATTGTCTGCCCCTTTCACGCTAAGTACAGCGTGAAAGGGTGCCTTATTCACAAGGCGGCTTTATGCCACGTTAAGAGCAAAGCCCCTATTACCACCACAACGTTGAAAAAGTGATGTGGTGGCCATAGGGGCTTGTAAATATGGCCCACGGTTCTGTATTTGAGTCTGAGAAATAGAGGTACTTAAGTTTGTAATTTTATCATTTGTGGGTTTGTACTACATACATTTGGTTCCCAAGATGACATAACCACGGCTCTTCTTTTCTGTTTTCAGTGGAGTGCAGGGACACGACGAGATACTGCGAGAAAGTGCGGCAACTGAAACTCTGTCAACTCGCCCAGTTCAAAGCTCGATGCTGCAGTTCTTGCGGGAAAGTATGAACTGGTCCTCTGTGCTTAACTTTTCCACAGGAAGGAATGTTTCAAAAAGCGACTGAAATTTATTTATTTTTCTTTTTAGTTTTTCAATTTTTTTTTTATAAGATACTTGACAGGTCTTCCTGCCATGATTGCTGGAGCACAAGATGTGATGCATTAAAGACTGTGTTGGGAAAAAAATGCGAAAAAGAAAGCTGAACAGAGAGACATACTATGCCACAGGCAAGACAGGTACAGAAGAACACAGCTTACTAAGGACTTGAAAAATTTGAAGTGGGAAGAAGTTCACATGCTCGAAAGGGAACCTCTCTGTCCGCTGCTGTGCACAGCTGAAACATGCTGCTCAGTAAACCCTTTCAGGGAGATACTGAAAAAGGAAAAGATTTTCCAGGAAAAAACAATCGTATAATGGCAAACAATGGACAACCCATGTTGTCCTATCCGACCATGGACAAATATTTTTTTTTTTTGACTGTGCAATGCCAATGTGGATTTTGGCCTATGCAGCCTTCTAAGGACTGGCATTAACTGTGCCCATTTCTGACCTAGCGACTGTGACTGGGCACGTATCCAAGTGCGCCAAAGGGAAGCATAAAAGAGAACAAGAGAGACAACCGAAACAAGACTTGCTGTCACTGCATCATAATGAAAGGGAAGAAGGCACTGTAGTGTTGTACGATGTTTCACCGCTATGAACTGAGGTCTCACTGGTGTGCAGTGTTTCCATAAGGTTGTGAAACCGACATTTGCCATTCTGTACCATTCAGTTGTCAAATTTGTCCAAAAATATATCAAGACATTTGTTACCTTAAGAATTAAGGTATCATTCTCCTTAGACGATGCTCCAACGTCGAGAACCAGAAACTCGTGAACTGGAGAGGTGTCAGAGATGTGTGTACTACCTAACAGAATTTTCTAACAATGTAAAGCGCATCTCTGGACCAAAGCTGTGTCTGACAGAGCTGTTAATGTAACAGTTGTAAATGTATATAATTGTATATAGGAGAACAGGGAAAATTATGAATGACGTGTTTTGAGCCATATTTGCTAGAGTTTTATGGCTGCACAAAATGGCTCGCAAATCCTGAGATATTGACAAGTGTAAGCACCCACATATGCAAAAACTTATCACTACAACATCAGTGCAAATACTCTATACGGGCAACAAAGCTGTCTGTCCTTTGTTAGTTCTTCACTCTGCACATTCTTGCACAAGTGTGTTCTCACAAATTCGCTCAATACACTTTTAGTACATTTTAATAAAGTTAGTGGCCCGATCCTGTATGTCTTGATTCAGTAGGTCGGATGTCATGCAGCTGTAAGAAGACATTCCCCCAAAGGCGCCCACCATCACTTTGTGGCAGCCATCTTTGAACGGGTTGGCGGGCAGGCATGCCAGTAGCCATGCTAGGTGCCATACAATTAGTGTATGTAGGCGATTCTGCTTGACATCATTCAATTCTTGTTAGCAAAATACATAATTACAATCTCGTTCTGTGAACCAAAAAGGAAGGTGGAATGAGGTCTTCAGATTAGATTAAATATCAATGAGATATGAAGAGAGAGGCACTTTCCAGTTAAACCATAGAACCGCGTCTCCAAAAGCAACTTTTTTAGTGTTAGTGTCTGTTAAGGGCCCAGGTGAATGCTCCCAGTTCCTTCTTTGTATAGAAATCCACATATAAGGGAACAAATCCAAAACAAGGGGAATCTCGGAGGAGGCGTCGACAGACTAGGGCACTTGCTTTAGAGCCAAAAACTACCTGGTAAGAAAAAATCAGGATACCATAACATCCAAAGCTTCATGCAAAAATCGGTATTATTTGACCATGTGAAGCATAAAAAGCAAAAACTAAGGGCTGCATTAAATAACGTTTCTGCATATACATCAGACATAGGCTTGGGAAAAGTGGGCAGCTCCACATGCTCAAAAAATATATGATTTGCAAAATCAGGGTCTGCATTGTTTTCCATGCAGCAATGTCGCTGGTGGGGGTAGAATTTCCGCCCCTTGTGGTTCTCTTACTGCAGGGAGCAGGAGTGGGTGTTGTCTGGGAGACTGGACGATAAAAATGAGGTGAACGATCACCAGGGACGGACTGGAAACCAAATACAGCCCTGGCAAAAAATGTTCAATCCAGCCCACTTTATTTCGTATCCATATCTTTCCTTTTTCTCTTTCTATCCATCCACTCTTTTTCTTTCTTCCTCTGTCCTGTCTCTCTTTGGGGCATATTTGCAAGGAAGTGACAGAGTGTGGCATTAGCCTTCCTAGCTCAACGCCTCACTCCACCACTTCAGAAATGCAAGGCTGCACAATATTTACAACAATATGGTGCAGCCCTGCTTTTCCCCCCTGCGCTGGTGCTAAACATAGCAGCCTTGCGTCAATGCAGGCACCCTGTCTGCATTGAGGGGAAGATTGTTTATGTGCAGGAAGGTCTTCCTGTGCAGGGATGTCTCCCTTTAAATGACATTTTGAAACTTTTATATGTGCTGCTTGATGCAAAACTCAGAGAATTTGCAAAATGTCATTTTTGGGGGTTTATGTACAGGAAGGGTCACCTTCCTGCACATGAACAATCAATGGCAATTTGCTGTTTCTGGAAACAGCAAAAACAAGGACAAAAAAAGCATTTCTCCTTGTTCCGCCTCCCTCCCTCTCTCTGATATGAGTGGCCCCTCAGGGGACGCCATCAGTTTGCATCACGCCACTGCTCAGGCCAGATTTCAGGATTACCAAAGAAACTAAATCATTTTCACTAAAATTCATTTTATGTGGATGATTCTCATACAAATTCATTGTGGATTTACTGAACAATCTTTCAAAACATTTAATATTCAGCGACTCAAGGAGTCAAAAACAAATCTCATACGCATTAGCATGCTTTTTAATGAAAATAAAAAGATCATGAAAGAGCAAAAACGTTTGTTATGCTTGTAAATTGTGCTGAATACCAACTGTACTTACCTACCTACTGAAGAAAACATTTTCTGTGCAGTTTCTAGATCATTGTGGTGACTAATAATCTGCCTGATTAAAAAAGGAGGCAGTATTTCATCCACCAATCATTAGGGCACTCGTTTTCTTGTTCATCAGTGGTATGCCACATCCTGCCTCCCCAAATCATGTCTTAATGGGGCATAGAGGACCTCTCAGGCTGTGATTCGGAGCACTCGACGCTGAAATGCTTTTGTGCACTTCGTGTTCAGATTTAATACGCTGTCTCCAATGAACAAAAGACGCTAACTAAACTCTTCCTGATTGGCTGAAGGCTGTATGACCGCTCTCACTAATTTCTGCCTTGGGGATTCACCTGTTACAAGTTGGGCAAACAGATTTTTTTGAGGGGCACTGTAGTAAAGACAAAAGACACATGGGCAGATTTAGAAAAAGTTGTGAAACACAGCGCAGCAGCCAAAATTCCAGCCTTGTATTGTGCAAGGGGGAAAACAGTGCAGAGCCATATTTAAAAAAAATATATATAAATTTTTCCCAGTTTTATTTTGTGCCAACACTACCCGAAGGTATTGAAGCGCTTTACATGAGCACCAGTTACTTTACACAAGGACACATTCATTTTTGGAGGCACACAGAGATCAAGTGATTTGCCCAGAATCACAGGATGTTGAGCCGACGCAGCAACTCAAACCCGGTCTCCCATCTCCTTAGTCGGCAGCGGTGGGTGTTATGCCACATCTTCTTCCTATCTTACATATGATACTGCTGCTGTCATTCTTGCACTGATACTCAAACTGGCTGCATAGCACCACACACACACCTTTGAAACAGCACAGTTCAGTGTGTGTGATGAGTTGTACAGCTTTTGTAATGAAAGAGTACACAAATATTATATGTGTACTGCAGGAGTGGGTGTTGTCTGGGAAGTATCAGCAAACTGGGCAATAAAAATGAGGTGAACAATCACCAGGGCCGGACCGGAAACCAAAATCAGCCCTGTTCCATCCAGCTCACTCCATTTCTTATCCCTATCTTTCCTTTTCTCTTTCAATCCATCCACTCTTTTTCTTTCTTCCTCATTCCTGTCTCTCTTTGGGGGCATATTAATGTAGTGACAGTGTGGAGTCAGCCTCCCTGGCTTAACGCCTAACTCCGCCACTTCAGAAATGCAAGGCTGCACAATATTTACTACAATATGGTGCAGCCCTGCGTTTCCCCCTGCGCTGCCTAGCTTCAAAACAGGCAACCTTGCACCATAGTGCAAGGGTGTCTGCGTTGAGGGGAAGATTGTTATGTACAGCAAATCAGTACAGCACACATGCAAGGTTTTAAATGTTTGTCTCAAGGAAGTAGTATTTTTTGGTGCAAAGCCCTTTCCTCAAATGTTATTATATAAGACTTTCCGTCAAAAAGCCATTGGTGGTATCGTGGGTCGCTCATGTACCACCTATGGGACACCCCTTAATGCAATGTAGCACAACTTAGGCAATTTTTTTTTAACACAAAAAGGCTTTCAGCTGAAACACTAATAACAAATCAACACTTTGCGCCGGTTTGTGGGTCTTTTGACATTTTGACTTCCTGACATTGCACCGGCACAATGTGTTGATAAATCTTCCCCAAAGACTCAGATAAAGGGGCCTATTTATCAAATAATCATGCAGCGCAGCACAATAAGCCACCTTGCTGCGCTGCCCTACCTGATAAGGAAAGGGCAGGAATGCACCGTATTTAACATAATTTGGTGCATTGCAGAATGCAGCACACATAGAAAGAGGAAAACAAGGCGAAATAAAGATTTTTCCTCTCATTTTGGCTCCCCCAGGTCTACCAGTAATGGTAAATCTGGGAATGCATCAAAAATCCTTGAGTGGATGCGTGGGAACACCCACTCTTCACCCATGGAACGCCTTCCTGGAGCAGAGTAACGTAAGTGATTGGCGCTGCGTTGCATTGCTCTAGATTTATCAAGCCCCGCAGGGCTAACACGCAAGGTGGCTTTGCTTGGCTTGATAAATCTAACTTAGTAGTTGCATCTCCCTAATGACCCTTTGCGTGGCAAGCATTTTATGCTCTTTATTAAGGCACATCCCTCATAGAAAGAAATCATAGCATAGTTACCATGCTGGAGGTAATTGTGTCCTTGCTAAATCCCCTTTTCCTGTGTAATCTAGAAACCAGCTACATACCCACTATACCTTAAAAGTACATGAGAATCAGCCACATTAGACCCCTGCTTGGTTTCTGGCATCAAGAGTTCATTCCTTCAAACACTGGGAATAAAGTTCTGTAAATACTGGGGAAGGGCGGCTACTTCAAAGTGGCCACAATATTTTCTAAATCTATTTGATATTATACTTTCTTTCAGTTACGTAATGTTTAACTGTGACACACACAAGAGGTGCTACTCTGGTCATGCACAAGACATGACTTGAGGTGCAGATGAATTAATGTATTCTAACCCATAGCATATCGTATGCTCCTTTTGTAACTCTAAAGCCATTTCTGCAAAAGATAATGTTAATTAAACATTATGATTAATTCTGACATGAGTGAAGATGTCTGCTTATATTTGAACATCCATGCCAATAGTACAGTGTCAGACAACAGACACAACAGATTGAAAATATGTCCTCTAGGCCTACATTCGTCCAATTCAACCTGTTGTCATTGACCTGTTATTTCTTTATCCCATCGTTTAGTTAAGAGACAAACAGATTAGACAGGTAAAAACTGCTGAGAATAGTACCTTCCAATGAGTTCTGTTCTCATGTTTTTGTTTCAATTTAACCTTTATCTCAAACTGCAGTTTCAAGTTTCGTCTTCCATTTTAAAGCTTTCAGTTTCTGTAATGTGGTGGGAATTTGGTAAATCTGGTTTTGGTGTTATAATGTCTATAGAATCAAATCAGTAGACCACCTCCTCTTTAGAGTTCAGCAATCATGGTTCATAAGCAAAGGAAGCATTACCAAAATTTATGAGGCTTTTGGTGGCCAAATGTTATATTTGTGCCACAATCTAATAGGTATTCAGGGTAAGGCTAGTCAGATTAAACCTCACATACTGTGCCTTTGGCCTTCATGGGGCATATTTACGTCTTCTGGCGCATCTCTGCAAATCAGCAGGGATGCGCCAGAACAGATGTGTCACGTAATCCCCCCCTTGCGTCACCACAGATACGTCGCATTTACAATGCGGCGCACCATGGTGCAAGGAGGGGCAGATGCGTGACGCATCTTGAGGCGCACGGGCGGCGCATTGCTGGAGTCGCGACGCAACTCCTGCAATCCACAGGGGCTGCCCATACTCAACATGGTGCCTCACTCCTTACGCCTGCTTCAAGCAGGCGTAAGGATTTGACGCAGCAGCGTCGTAAAACTGACTCAGTGAAATCTTGTAGATTTCACTGCGTCAGATTTACGGGGCTTTCCTGCGAGGGAACGCCCACCCTGCGACAGAACGCCCACATAAAACCTGACGCAGGTTTCATGTGGCGCAGGGCTTTACAACGTGATGCACCTGCCTAGATGCGTCACGTTGTAAATAAGTCGCAACGTGGCGCATGGTTTACGCCACCGCTGCGTCACAAAAGTGACGCAACGGCGGCGTAAAAGTGTTGCAAGGGGCTTGTAAATCTGCCCCTATATGTTTCTGGGATTCCGAGTTGACTTGCTATAGCCTGAATACTAAATGGTTAATTCTTTGCATACATAATCACACACAACCCCAAAGGAATATACCAGATGACTATCATTTAAAGTTTTAAAAATCTTTATGACAAGTTTGAACAAGAATGTTATAATGGGAATTTTGCATCTGCAGTCTATGGAAATTTTGATTTAAAAATATGTTGTGCATTTATAGGAATTCCAAGAGAGCCTCGATTCTGTGCAAACTTTCACGGAATTGAAATGATGTATTCACTTTTATTCAGAGAAATCAGTAGAAATGTCAGTTTTAAGTTTAGCAGAGGTTTCTGAAGAAATGCTGTTGTTACCGACAATATCATGAAACGTCCATGGATATCCCAGTGGATCTGTCCTCAAACATTTATAATGAATTCCTGTAATTCTGTTTTATGTCGTATTTTACGTGGACTACAGGTTTTATGAAAGGTTCACAGGGAATTGCTACAGAATTTTCACAAGGCAATGCCTGTGGAAATATCCACATATGTATTAGAAATTCCACATATTGCAGGAATGTCCTTTAATTTAATAACTGGAATAAGTAACTCATCACGTAGTCACAGCTCTGCTAATTGAGTAGCAATATCCTGATTACATGATTGTGTGTATGTTATAATACTCATTGGCAATGTCTTCTACAGATGTGGTGTTGCCTTGTACACAAAATGGCAGACAAATTAAAAAAGTCAAAGTACAAATGTAATTACTTTTAAAAAAATTAAATCAAATGAAAAATTGTCAAACTTCTCATTATATAGTGCAGCAACACATATAATTTCTGTATAGTTACTTTATCTGTGTTTTAAAAAAACATTTGTTTATAAAAATTAGTTGCCCAAGCTGATATTTTCTTGTTTAAAACAATGATATGATTGATGTAATATTTAAAAAGAAAGTAATTCTATCTACAACATTTTTGTGTATATTTATTAGGATTTTCTTGTATAAAAAGTGCAATATTAATAATTGTACATATAACTATTTTTTGGACATTTTATTTTCATACTGCAGTTCTTGTGGCTGTGAAAAACGTGAATTTTTGTATGTCTCCTTTTCAACATTGTCTTTGCATTAATATGTGGATGCCTATTACCTGTGCACAGAAATGCATTTAAAGTTAGATCACCAAAATATGCATTTTAAGGGATTTGGGTTACTCACAAGTGAAACGATACAATGACCGGTTAATGTTTTTCAATAAAGAGATGGCAAATGTAGTTTTAAAAGGAATAAGAAATAGTAACTAGGCCTCCGATCTTGCTATTAAATGTTGAAATGATGAGAATTAAAGGAGTTTTAATTGAAGGCAGTACACAAATATGTTAAGGTCCATTAATGTTTAGTTCTGTAATTCTCAAGAATGGCACCACTGTTATGTGGGAGTAATTGCATAGTTTAAAAGTAGTGTGCCCCCTGAATAAGATCAACAGTATTGATGGGACAGAATATCGACAACAGAATATTGAAAATACAATTTAGACAAATGAGTAAGTCTAGATTTTCTATACCTAACTCCACATATATGTAATATGTACCTACACAGTACATATATCTTCGAGGTAAGTAGATGAGTAGTTAGCAATCGTAAATCTGTACTTTCATATCTGCACTTTCCTTTCGATATTTTGTCCCTTGACATTTTGTCCTCGATTTTAGTATGATATGATATTGTTGTTGTCAATATTCAGTATTATAATTAAAGTAGGTCCTCCTCTCTTTTATGTGCATGGTGCAGACAGCACAGCTAGACCTTTTGTAGTTTCTTTGTGGTGACCTTGGATGACTCACATGCAAAGTGAGAAAAAAACACCCAAAGGTGCATTGCTGTTTACAGGCAAAACCTAGCTCCTGCACTTGATCTCCTGGGTGAAGACAGAGGAAAATGCAAGAGGATAGGCTGACTGTTAAATGGTACACACTTCATTCTGAGAGTTCAGTACAATCAAACTTCATGAAACAAGAAAAAGTCCAGGTTCTCAAACCCTGGAACTAACTGAAAGTAATAGATTTCTTAGAGAACGATAATGCCAATGCAAAATAAACTCTTGCACATTGAGCTTTAGAGTGAGGACCTAGAAGCAGAAGGCTTTCCCATCTGACTTGTAGCACTTCCTTCTGGAAGAGAGGCATATGGTGGTACTGCTGCAAATGTTTCCTACTAATGCTCCCCAGTCGCCACCTTGAATGTTATTGAATGTACATTGAAACAAAATTATAAGTTATCCGGCGTCCACTGTATCATACTCTGCATTTTCTTGGCTGTCATTGCTGTTAATTAAAGACTTCTCAGTAAAACACAAATTGTTTTCTTTATGTTCAACCTGTGTTTCTGCTCCTCACTACACCGGGAGGAGTGCCATAGATGCAACGGAGTGTGATTGTGGACACATAAATGCTGAAGTACATGCCGGGATATAACAACGGAGACGGAATCTACCAGCTACACAATCTCCTTTGCACCCCCTATTCGTGTCTATTGATTCCTTTCCTTCATTACACCGATGCTGTTGGGTAATAAATTAGTTCTAACACACCTAATGCTATTTTTAGAAAGGAGGATTTTAAAATACTACAGACCATGTCACAACATGCAAAGAGAGAGCCTCTAATTTATGAAAACAGCAGTAAGTGGATTATTATTTCGCGTGGGCGGTCAAACACCTTAAAGAATTATTGCACTAACTTGACAGGGTGAACCTTTGATTCACCAAATAAATCTGAGTTCAACCCCCTGGTAGCAATGACACCTAGCAGACAGGCCTAACTTGGGATAATGTGTAAGGTATGCAGTACCAAAACAGTAATAAAGTAAAAAACCCAAACAATAAAAATCCTAACCAATTTAAAAGATAGAGCAAAACTGAATAAATAATATGACACTGGACTTACAAAAATCCATAAGGGGACCCAGAGATATGGAGTTATAAAGTTTTAAGTAAAATTGGCACCAAAAAGCTCTGAGCATCTGAGGCAAGCCAGAAGCTGTGTGCCTCGAAATCGGACACCTTTGCCATGAAGTCCCCCTGAACCCAGGGCCGGACTAGGAACTCAAAGCATCCCTGGCAGTTTTGTCAGACTAGCCCTCGGGGGGAGGGGGGAAGGGGTGCATGTGTAAAGCACTCCTGCTTTTGTCACTGGGGGACGATATTGCAGCACCACTGCAAATCCGGTCCCCAGTAACAAAACCAGCGTCCAGAGAAAATGCGTGATGCCCGCTACAGCCAGTCCATCCCTGTCTGATGGCTTCAAAGGTCCCAGAAGTTATAAAGGGTTTCTGGAGCTGTTCCTCTGGCTCAATTCTAAGGCACACAGAAACACAGGGACAACACTCAGGGGGCAGGACTCACTCCAGCAGATTCGACTAGAAGGGCCCAGCTCAGGTCCGATTGGTTCTCTCAAAGGGTCACTTAAGGGGAAAGGCCCCTTGCAATGTTTAGGGTCCCTGTAGCCACAGAGGAGGTCATCTAACTGACTCTTGGAGTCCACTTCTTTTTCCCCGGTACAAAAGGGAGCAAGTCCAGTCTTTCAGGGCTCCTCTTTGGTCACAACCAGCAGAACAAGTCCTCTTTTGATCTTCTGTAGGTCAAAAACATGATCTTCAGATGGCACCTTGGGGTTTCCCATTTATGCTTGGTAGCAGCTAGTTGGTGGTGATGACTCCTGGCCCCTTCATAACCAAAGGGGTAAAGGTTTCCAGGGACAATCCACTTTTGCAATAGTTCCTATCTACCCTACTGTTTGCCCTACTGCAAACAATTCCACTGAGCACCTTACTCATAAAATCAAAGCACGGGAAACCCTTCTGCCCTTGTGCACAGTCTGTCTGCCCACCATGAGATGTGGCCATGGAAACGAGCCGTCACCTCCTATGGGGCCACTCGAAACCGGTTCTGCAGTTAGCTTCCCTCCCACTGGGTTTGATGCCAGGCTAGCTGGGTGGATAATGGGTTGCCTTCTCCAGGTCTCATCTTACATATACTTGTGAAAGGGAAGGCTCCCTTACAAGTCAATGGCATCCCTGGGTCCACACTAACTGGTTTCCTGAAAAGAAAAGAAAAACACCTCCCCACATGCAGGCTATTGTTCTTGCTATGTGAGCAGTTTTCACACCTCATTAAATCCAAGCACTGGTAGACCAGCTGTCTAATTGAGGTTAAGGCAGGAAAAAGATAACTTTCTTACAGTTAAGTTTCCAAAATATTTATTAAAAACCCAATTTTACCATTATATTGAGATCTTAAATAATAACAATAGTTCTTGAATGACTTTGGTTTTTCTCAAAAGTTAGAGATTAAAGTTTAGAATCTGGACTTTGACATTTTCTGGCATTAAGCTATAGCCATGCCAGTGAAAATAGCTTTTAGAGTCTGGTCTCTAGAAGACCATGCCAATTTTCATTTCACACATATTCCACATTTAAATATCAGGCTTATCGGTAACAAAATGTACTTAGGGGTGACTTATTAATATTTAATAGCAGGATTTCCTGCCTGACAAAGAGGGTTCTATTGATAGCTTTTACAGCAGGTTTTTAGGCTGTTTTAGTCAGGGTACACGTGGTAGGCCTGAAGGCATATTTTCCAAGCCAACCCTGTGGATGGCACAATAGATGCTGAAGTCCACAGGTGGAATTTAACTTCCAGGCCCAGGTTACATTTTGTATACCATATACTAGGACTTATAGGAAAGTTAAATAAGTCAAGTAAGGGTAAGTCGATTTACCCATGTTTCAAGGGCAGCACAGGTCATTTTACTCCTATTTAGCAGGGTAAAGTGCACAGAGTTCTAATTCCAGCTAAACTCATAGGGAAATATTTTCGGGGAACTACACAAAAGATGGTCATTGCTTACTGTACTATTAAAGGCACCAATTTAGGACATGGCCAGAAATAACTGCAGGAATGGTTGTGGCAGTATTGCTATTGCATCCAGCCATTTTAATCATATTTAGATGGTGATCCTGAAATTTGGGGAAAAAAGTTGCGGTAATCACCACTCTGCAAGCTAATAAGAAGTCATATTGCAAATAGGTATGTAGAAGGAAGTATATATATTGTGAAACTGAGACCCAAAGATGCACCTAATTAAAAGTTCAAACGAAAGATCAAAGATCAAATGTAAGATTTATCACCAAGCACCATGAGTTTACCCACCTTGTATTGAAAGCTCTGGAAAAGAACTGGCACTAGATAACCAATGTACCAGTGCTTTCATATACCCTAAGAAAATCGACCCACTACCATGTATTGAAAACCGGTTAATCTGAAAAACAAGCTCTGCACATCATATTTTAAGGCAAAAAGGACATTAAACTAAAAACCCTTCGCTTTCGACCAAAAGAAAGCATTTCAGGCATGTCACAATTGCTCAGTGTGCAAATAGGAGAAAAGGAAACCAAATACTTCAATCATAGGCGTTATGTAACTTTCACATCAACGAGTAATTAAACTGTAATAGTATATTTGTGTGCACATGATTGCTTATTTTTATTTTTATTTTATTTTGAAAGTTTTGTATAGCGCGAACAAGATCTTCGCAGATATCAGAGCGCTTTACAGCGGAGGGGAGCATGTATACGCAGATACATCAATCATGTTAACAGTACATTGAAGTGATATCATAAAACAATCAAGTAAATCAATTTAAAAGTCAAGAATAACAAATATAAGTGTTCGAACAATTAGTACAGATGAGTAACGAGTCTTTGTAGTTATTCCTCAGTAGTCATTCAAGTGTATTTAGCCATGAGGATCGCTTTTACTTCTCTCTTGAAAAGTATGGTAGAGGTGATAAGCCTTGTTTCAGGGGGGAGCGAGTTCCAAATCCTGGGAGCCATTCCTGAGAAAGAGCGTTTAAAAGTTTTTTCCTATGGAAACAAGCCTATAATTGAAGCACTATAATGGGCTTTAAAATTCAGCACTATGGGACCCAAAGCATCCCTTGTCTCAGTACTACACCACTAAGCATGAACACCAAGACATTTCTTTCATGATATTGAGAAAGTGCACAGAAAGCAGAAGAGATGACAAAGAACTGTGCCTCTGCCAGAAAAAAGCAAATGGAGCGTTAGGCTTCAAGCCAATTTGGACGGGATAAAGACATAGAAATCCACAGCTGGCTATTGTAACAATGTGCCTTGCGCCGCAATACTAAGATTAATTTAGCAAAATATGGGGCATATTTATCATAGTGTTGTGTTGCTTTTGAGCAATGCAATGGGGTGCAAAAGCAACACAACCATTCAGTTCGATTTCTTAAGCCATGCAAGGCCACCTTGCTTGGGACTGAGTGGCGTTATAAATCCAGAGTAATGCAGCACAGCACAAATCGCTGCATTGTGTCATTCTGCCGCAAGGAGGGTTTCCATGGATGCAGTGTGGGTATTTACACGCATCCACCCATGGATTATGAAGCCTGCCCAGATTTACCAATATTGGTAGACTTGAGAATGCCTCAGAATGCTATGCCTTTTTCATGAGAAGCGTAACGAGGAGTAACATCTTTATTTCTCATTGTTACTTCCTCTTTCTATGTGTGTTGTATTCTGCAGCACACATCAGAAGAGGAACTTCTCTTGACTGCACAAAAACAATCCTACTTACAACGCAGGCATCCTTCCACAATGGTGCAAAGGTGTTTAAGTTGGTGCTAGGCAGCCAAAACGGTGCCAGCACAGGGAAAATATAGGAATGTGCCTTATTATGTCAAATATGGCGAATTCCTGCCCTTCCCCTGACCCGCAGCGCAGCATGGTGACTTTCTGCGCTGTGTGACGTTTTGGTAAATATTACCCTCAATATATATCTGACTCTACTGGTCATGTGGCAAATACTTCATTTAGTAATGCTGACCTGTTTTCTTAGCACTATTGATGTTACACCATACTGAGGTCTGACTACTTATATCCTACCCAGATGGCACATAGTGCACAATATTGCAGCCTTTTGTCCCATGCTTTATTGAACTTTGCACAGAATGTTTGCTTCGCCACTTGATATAAGTAGATTGGAGTACTAAGCATTGTTCTTGACTTGACTTTGGTTTTCCTGGCAGCGTGTAAACAGCCACAGGATTTGTTTCCCCTTCCCTGTTGGAAATAGTGCCAGGGCACATGCCCAATATGACGATGACATTCACTACTCTAGCAGACATCATGACGGGGATGATGTTGGTGCAAGCGCCTCAAGGTATGTTACCCGCTCATGTGCTGGGCTGGGGAGCTACTCATTACATTGGGGACGCACCCTGAGGAAGCTGTTGGGTTGGCATTCCCGTCCCGGCTGGGTGTGCTTTGTTTCACGCATTCTTGCTGAGGATAGGCATGCACAAGGGTTGTTATGCTCTTTTTCTCATCTCGCGAGATGAAAATTGGTTGCGTAGTAACGTAAATGAATAGGAAAACGTTCACTCTAGCACAATTTGCTGACTTTAGCACAGAATGTTTGCTCTCATCAAGGGCAAAAAGTGTTCCAGCAAATCCAACCACACTGAAGCTGAGCCTGAAGTGGAGAAGGCCCTCACTCTTTTAATGGCTGGCTTGAAAAAATTAACTAAAGTGGCTGTGGACTCTGCTTTAAATGAGGCTCAAGCCAAAAGGCAGCTGTTGTGGTTATGTACTGACCCTTTTGAGTGCACCTGCTCAGCTAATGTTAGAACGTTTGTGGACTCAAAGGAGAATGTTCCATTGGAGTCCGTTGGAGATTGCGAGCGTACTGGCAGGCTGTGTGTTGGTGGTGTTACTTGAGAATTAAAAAGAAGAAACTGGAAACGTGGAAATTGTCTTCTTCTAACACTGGTGACGAGCGAAGCTGGATTGGGGACCAGCTTGCAACACCACCAATTCCCCAAGAACAACTGACTAAAACAGAGTTAAGGAGTCAAGGAGTCATCACCAGTCATTAACTTCCTTGGGTAACAGTTGACTTCTCTGATTTACCTACTGCCTGTGACTTTGAAGTTATGTGAATACTTTTAATCATAATTCAAGGGAATGCGATTTCTGTCTAACCATGCTTGAGCCAGAATTCTTGAACGCGAGTCTGACATCTCCCTCTGAGCGTGCATGTGAGCGTGCATATAGCTCCATGGCAACTGGATCCATTGTTGTTACCGGTGGGTGAACTGCTTAAGGGAAGTGATTGGCACGAACGTGTGCGTTGAGCGCGACAAGCATGTCATCACACCAGGACGTCATTATCACCTCAGCACGAGGGCGTAGAGGAAAGTGAATAGCAGTAACATGTGCTACTCCAAGTTTGTCAATGGGTTTGCCAATGTGGTGGAGCCTATAAGAGCTTTACTCAAAAAGGGAGTTGATTTTGCATGGACGCAGGAGTGTCAGTTGGCATTTCACACAATTAAGATGGCCATAAGTAAAATGCCTACCTTAGGTCACTTTGACACCAGGAGGAAAACCATTCTCACCACTGATGCTAGTTTGAAGGGTTTGTTGGCAGTTCTCTCCCAAGTGGTGGAAGGAGAGGAAAAAGTAGTGGCGTTTGCATCCCGGGCCCTTTAGAGGTTTAAAGCACATTACTCATGTTTTGAAAGGGAGGCACTGGCAATTGTGTGGGCAGTTAAGACACTTTAAGTTTTACCTGTGGGGAATCCCCTTTCTGGTAAAGACAGATCACAGACCCCTAGTTCAAGTGTTCTCATGTTATCAAAGTGAGAGAGTGATTCCAGGTTTAAGCGATGGAGTGAAGGGTTGGATGAATTCAACATCCAAGTTCAATATCATCCAGGATTGGTTAAAAAGACTGCAGACTGCTTATCACGGCTGCCAAAGGGCCCCTTTTCAGGTATCACTTTGCGCGAAAGGGGTGTTCCATGGGTGTTGCTGTTGGTGTTCCCACACAACACCCATGGATTGTGCCGCATTCCCAGATTTACAAAATTTTGTAAACCTGAGAATGCGTCAGAATCCTACACCTCCCCAGGGAAGGTGTAAGATGAGGGCGATGTGGCATTGTGCCAGCTATTATCTGTCTAATGTACAGGTGGATGGGGGGTGGGGTTTCTGGTGGTCTTGAGGGGAAAATTTCAGTACTCCTTCAAGAAAGAGTACAGTGCCCACTCAGACTTGTGTCAAAGTCTCAGCTGATGCAAAGGACTAGGATGCATCTAGGAATGGTCTTGGCCCTTGTAGAGGAAAGGCCTAGGACAGTTTTGGGTTTGTAATATGATTTACGCTTTGCAAGCAAGTCTCATAAACCTCTGTGGGGAGCCTCACAGGCTGAACAGTCATTGGTTACTCTCCTTGTGGGGCACATATATCTTGGTCCTTGGCTGGGCACTGGGTATCAATACAAAGGCTCCCTTTCTTAGGCCTGTCCAGGTGTGCTGCCCGGTGCACACTGAAACAGAGCAGTTGCGGTATAGTATCAGAATATCAAGGAACAAATATTCTCTTACAAAAATACTGTACTCTAAATATTGACTAGCACAATATTCTGAAGGAAAGCACATGATGGTGAGCATAGGTTTACAACACTTAAATCCACATATATTTACCTTGACTATATATATTATAAAAAGCTCTTTGTAATCAGGTCAACCCTTTACAACATAGGTTTTTATAGTAGAAATCCATTCATCCTCCACAGTACTCTTTGTCCACTCATCCCTTGAAATGGTAGATTCCATCACCCAACTCACACAATCTGCCACAATTATTTATGCTGTGTATCAGCTGCTCTATGTAAGAGTTGCGTTAGGGTTTCTGGGGGATGTAGTCCGTTTTTAATACACAGATGGATGCTCCTTAAATTAATTTTGCACATTCAAAGGCTCTGGATGAACCCCCTGGAAAGAAGATTGCTCTCAATCCTAGGATGCATGCTCCACGTAGGTGAGCTCCGTGTATCAGTGCTCCGTGGCCCTCCATACGTCCGAGGTGGTGCCAGCTCGGCGACAGGACCGCCGCCTTAAATGAACGCTCTGTGGGGTGACCAAAAAGTAAGCAGCACACTGCACACAGCCGCTTTTCCCCGTAAAAGCATCTTTATTACTATGAGCAACCCTCTTTGCAGTCCATTACAGCAAGAAACCGCAGCCTGACGCGTTTCGTGTTCCACTTCCTCAGAGGCTGTTGCGGTTCAAAGGAACATAGGCGTGTCCACATCTCCCTAATTATTTATGCTGTGTATCAGCTGCTCTATGTAAGAGTTGCGTTAGGGTTTCTGGGGGATGTAGTCCGTTTTTAATCCACAGATGGATGCTCCTTAAATTAATTTTGCACATTCAAAGGCTCTGGATGAACCCCCTGGAAAGAAGATTGCTCTCAATCCTAGGATGCATGCTCCACGTAGGTGAGCTCCGTGTATCAGAGCTCCGTGGCCCTCCATAGATCCGAGGTGGTGCCAGCTCGGCGACAGGACCGCCGCCTTAAATGAACGCTCCGTGGGGTGACCAAAAAGTAAGCAGCACACTGCACACAGCCGCTTTTCCCCGTAAAAGCATCTTTATTACTATGAGCAACCCTCTTTGCAGTCCATTACAGCAAGAAACCGCAGCCTGACGCGTTTCGTGTTCCACTTCCTCAGAGGCTGTTGCGGTTCAAAGGAACATAGGCGTGTCCACATCTCCCTAATTATTTATGCTGTGTATCAGCTGCTCTATGTAAGAGTTGCGTTAGGGTTTCTGGGGGATGTAGTCCGTTTTTAATCCACAGATGGATGCTCCTTAAATTAATTTTGCACATTCAAAGGCTCTGGATGAGCCCCCTGGAAAGAAGATTGCTCTCAATCCTAGGATGCATGCTCCACGTAGGTGAGCTCCGTGTATCAGTGCTCCGTGGCCCGCCATAGATCCGAGGTGGTGCCAGCTCGGCGACAGGACCGCCGCCTTAAATGAACGCTCCGTGGGGTGACCAAAAAGTAAGCAGCACACTGCACACAGCCGCTTTTCCCCGTAAAAGCATCTTTATTACTATGAGCAACCCTCTTTGCAGTCCATTACAGCAAGAAACCGCAGCCTGATGCCTTTCGTGTTCCACTTCCTCAGAGGCTGTTGCGGTTCAAAGGAACATAGGCGTGTCCACATCTCCCTAATTATTTATGCTGTGTATCAGCTGCTCTATGTAAGAGTTGCGTTAGGGTTTCTGGGGGATGTAGTCCGTTTTTAA
The DNA here is from genome assembly GCF_964261635.1 of Lissotriton helveticus. Taxonomy (NCBI): domain Eukaryota; kingdom Metazoa; phylum Chordata; class Amphibia; order Caudata; family Salamandridae; genus Lissotriton; species Lissotriton helveticus. The sequence goes on along the minus strand of NC_136059.1, from coordinate 1,130,604,960 downwards.
TCCACAGATGGATGCTCCTTAAATTAATTTTGCACATTCAAAGGCACTGGATGAACCCCCTGGAAAGACGATTGCTCTCAATCCTAGGATGCATGCTCCACGTAGGTGAGCTCCGTGTATCAGTGCTCCGTGGCCCTCCATAGATCCAAGGTGGTGCCAGCTCGGCGACAGGACCGCCGCCTTAAATGAACGCTCCGTGGGGTGACCAAAAAGTAAGCAGCACACTGCACACAGCCGCTTTTCCCCGTAAAAGCATCTTTATTACTATGAGCAACCCTCCTTGCAGTCCATTACAGCAAGAAACCGCAGCCTGACGCGTTTCGTGCTCCACTTCCTGAGAGGCTGTTCCGGTTCAAAGGAACATAGGCGTGTCCACATCTCCCTAATTATTTATGCTGTGTATCAGCTGCTCTATGTAAGAGTTGCGTTAGGGTTTCTGGGGGATGTAGTCCGTTTTTAATCCACAGATGGATGCTCCTTAAATTAATTTTGCACATTCAAAGGCTCTGGATGAACCCCCTGGAAAGAAGATTGCTCTCAATCCTAGGATGCATGCTCCACGTAGGTGACCTCCGTGTATCAGTGCTCCGTGGCCCTCCATAGATCCGAGGTGGTGCCAACTCAGGCGACAGGACCGCCGCCTTAAATGAACGCTCCGTGGGGTGACCAAAAAGTAAGCAGCACACTGCACACAGCCGCTTTTCCCCGTAAAAGCATCTTTATTACTATGAGCAACCCTCCTTGCAGTCCATTACAGCAAGAAACCGCAGCCTGACGCGTTTCGTGTTCCACTTCCTCAGAGGCTGTTGCGGTTCAAAGGAACATAGGCGTGTCCACATCTCCCTAATTTTTTATGCTGTGTATCAGCTGCTCTATGTAAGAGTTGCGTTAGGGTTTCTGAGGGATGTAGTCCGTTTTTAATCCACAGATGGATGCTCCTTAAATTAATTTTGCACATTCAAAGGCTCTGGATGAACCCCCTGGAAAGAAGATTGCTCTCAATCCTAGGATGCATGCTCCACGAAGGTGAGCTCCGTGTATCAGTGCTCCGTGGCACTCCATAGATCCGAGGTGGTGCCAGCTCGGCGACAGGACCGCCGCCTTAAATGAACGCTCCGTGGGGTGACAAAAAAGTAAGCAGCACACTGCACACAGCCGCTTTTCCCCGTAAAAGCATCTTTATTACTATGAGCAACCCTCTTTGCAGTCCATTACAGCAAGAAACCGCAGCCTGGCGCGTTTCGTGTTCCACTTCCTTAGATGCTGTTGCGGTTCAAAGGAACATAGGCGTGTCCACATCTCCCTAATTATTTATGCTGTGTATCAGCTGCTCTATGTAAGAGTTGCGTTAGGGTTTCTGGGGGATGTAGTCCGTTTTTACCTTAAATTAATTTTGCACATTCAAAGGCTCTGGATGAACCCCCTGGAAAGAAGATTGCTCTCAATCCTAGGATGCATGCTCCACGTAGGTGAGCTCCATGTATCAGTGCTCCGTGGCCCTCCATAGATCCGAGGTGGTGCCAGCTCGGCGACAGGACCGCCGCCTTAAATGAACGCTCCGTGGGGTGACCAAAAAGTAAGCAGCACACTGCACACAGCCGCTTTTCCCCGTAAAAGCATCTTTATTACTATGAGCAACCCTCTTTGCAGTCCATTACAGCAAGAAACCGCAGCCTGACGCGTTTCGTGTTCCACTTCCTCAGAGGCTGTTGCGGTTCAAAGGAACATAGGCGTGTCCACATCTCCCTAATTATTTATGCTGTGTATCAGCTGCTCTATGTAAGAGTTGCGTTAGGATTTCTGGGGGATGTAGTCCGTTTTTAATCCACAGATGGATGCTCCTTAATTAATTTTGCACATTCAAAGGCTCTGGATGAACCCCCTGGAAAGAAGATTGCTCTCAATCCTAGGATGCATGCTCCACGTAGGTGAGCTCCGTGTATCAGTGCTCCGTGGCCCTCCATAGATCCGAGGTGGTGCCAGCTCGGCGACAGGACCGCCGCCTTAAATGAACGCTCCGTGGGGTGACCAAAAAGTAAGCAGCACACTGCACACAACCGCTTTTCCCCGTAAAAGCATCTTTATTACTATGAGCAACCCTCTTTGCAGTCCATTACAGCAAGAAACCGCAGCCTGACGCGTTTCGTGTTCCACTTCCTCAGAGGCTGTTGCGGTTCAAAGGAACATAGGTGTGTCCACATCTCCCTAATTATTTATGCTGTGTACCAGCTGCTCTATGTAAGAGTTGCGTTAGGGTTTCTGAGGGATGTAGTTCGTTTTTAATCCACAGATGGATGCTCCTTAAATTAATTTTGAACATTCAAAGGCTCTGGATGAACCCCCTGGAAAGAAGATTGCTCTCAATCCTAGGATGCATGCTCCACGTAGGTGAGCTCCGTGTATCAGTGCTCCGTGGCCCTCCATAGATCCGAGGTGGTGCCAGCTCGGCGACAGGACCGCCGCCTTAAATGAACGCTCCGTGGGGTGACCAAAAAGTAAGCAGCACACTGCACACAGCCGCTTTTCCCCGTAAAAGCATCTTTATTACTATGAGCAACCCTCTTTGCAGTCCATTACAGCAAGAAACCGCAGCCTGACGCGTTTCGTGTTCCACTTCCTCAGAGGCTGTTGTGGTTCAAAGGAACATAGGCGTGTCCACATCTCCCTAATTATTTATGCTGTGTATCAGCTGCTCTATGTAAGAGTTGCGTTAGGGTTTCTGGGGGATGTAGTCCGTTTTTAATCCACAGATGGATGCTCCTTAAATTAATTTTGCACATTCAAAGGCACTGGATGAACCCCCTGGAAAGACGATGGCTCTCAATCCTAGGATGCATGCTCCACGTAGGTGAGCTCCGTGTATCAGTGCTCCGTGGCCCTCCATAGATCCAAGGTGGTGCCAGCTCGGCGACAGGACCGCCGCCTTAAATGAACGCTCCGTGGGGTGACCAAAAAGTAAGCAGCACACTGCACACAGCCGCTTTTCCCCGTAAAAGCATCTTTATTACTATGAGCAACCCTCCTTGCAGTCCATTACAGCAAGAAACCGCAGCCTGACGCGTTTCGTGTTCCACTTCCTCAGAGGCTGTTGCGGTTCAAAGGAACATAGGCGTGTCCACATCTCCCTAATTTTTTATGCTGTGTATCAGCTGCTCTATGTAAGAGTTGCGTTAGGGTTTCTGGGGGATGTAGTCCGTTTTTAATCCACAGATGGATGCTCCTTAAATTAATTTTGCACATTCAAAGGCTCTGGATGAACCCCCTGGAAAGAAGATTGCTCTCAATCCTAGGATGCATGCTCCACGAAGGTGAGCTCCGTGTATCAGTGCTCCGTGGCACTCCATAGATCCGAGGTGGTGCCAGCTCGGCGACAGGACCGCCGCCTTAAATGAACGCTCCTTGGGGTGACCAAAAAGTAAGCAGCACACTGCACACAGCCGCTTTTCCCCATAAAAGCATCTTTATTACTATGAGCAACCCTCTTTGCAGTCCATTACAGCAAGAAACCGCAGCCTGGCGCGTTTCGTGTTCCACTTCCTTAGATGCTGTTGCGGTTCAAAGGAACATAGGCGTGTCCACATCTCCCTAATTATTTATGCTGTGTATCAGCTGCTCTATGTAAGAGTTGCGTTAGGGTTTCTGGGGGATGTAGTCCGTTTTTAATCCACAGATGGATGCTCCTTAAATTAATTTTGCACATTCAAAGGCTCTGGATGAACCCCCTGGAAAGAAGATTGCTCTCAATCCTAGGATGCATGCTCCACGTAGGTGACCTCCGTGTATCAGTGCTCCGTGGCCCTCCATAGATCCGAGGTGGTGCCAACTCAGGCGACAGGACCGCCCCCTTAAATGAACGCTCCGTGGGGTGACCAAAAAGTAAGCAGCACACTGCACACAGCCGCTTTTCCCCGTAAAAGCATCTTTCTTACTATGAGCAACCCTCCTTGCAGTCCATTACAGCAAGAAACCGCAGCCTGACGCGTTTCGTGTTCCACTTCCTCAGAGGCTGTTGCGGTTCAAAGGAACATAGGCGTGTCCACATCTCCCTAATTTTTTATGCTGTGTATCAGCTGCGCTATGTAAGAGTTGCGTTAGGGTTTCTCGGGGATGTAGTCCGTTTTTAATCCACAGATGGATGCTCCTTAAATTAATTTTGCACATTCAAAGGCTCTGGATGAACCCCCTGGAAAGAAGATTGCTCTCAATCCTAGGATGCATGCTCCACGAAGGTGAGCTCCGTGTATCAGTGCTCCGTGGCACTCCATAGATCCGAGGTGGTGCCAGCTCGGCGACAGGACCGCCGCCTTAAATGAACGCTCCGTGGGGTGACCAAAAAGTAAGCAGCACACTGCACACAGCCGCTTTTCCCCGTAAAAGCATCTTTATTACTATGAGCAACCCTCTTTGCAGTCCATTACAGCAAGAAACCGCAGCCTGGCGCGTTTCGTGTTCCACTTCCTTAGATGCTGTTGCGGTTCAAAGGAACATAGGCGTGTCCACATCTCCCTAATTATTTATGCTGTGTATCAGCTGCTCTATGTAAGAGTTGCGTTAGGGTTTCTGGGGGATGTAGTCCGTTTTTACCTTAAATTAATTTTGCACATTCAAAGGCTCTGGATGAACCCCCTGGAAAGAAGATTGCTCTCAATCCTAGGATGCATGCTCCACGTAGGTGAGCTCCATGTATCAGTGCTCCGTGGCCCTCCATAGATCCGAGGTGGTGCCAGCTCGGCGACAGGACCGCCGCCTTAAATGAACGCTCCGTGGGGTGACCAAAAAGTAAGCAGCACACTGCACACAGCCGCTTTTCCCCGTAAAAGCATCTTTATTACTATGAGCAACCCTCTTTGCAGTCCATTACAGCAAGAAACCGCAGCCTGACGCGTTTCGTGTTCCACTTCATCAGAGGCTGTTGCGGTTCAAAGGAACATAGGCGTGTCCACATCTCCCTAATTATTTATGCTGTGTATCAGCTGCTCTATGTAAGAGTTGCGTTAGGATTTCTGGGGGATGTAGTCCGTTTTTAATCCACAGATGGATGCTCCTTAATTAATTTTGCACATTCAAAGGCTCTGGATGAACCCCCTGGAAAGAAGATTGCTCTCAATCCTAGGATGCATGCTCCACGTAGGTGAGCTCCGTGTATCAGTGCTCCGTGGCCCTCCATAGATCCGAGGTGGTGCCAGCTCGGCGACAGGACCGCCGCCTTAAATGAACGCTCCGTGGGGTGACCAAAAAGTAAGCAGCACACTGCACACAACCGCTTTTCCCCGTAAAAGCATCTTTATTACTATGAGCAACCCTCTTTGCAGTCCATTACAGCAAGAAACCGCAGCCTGACGCGTTTCGTGTTCCACTTCCTCAGAGGCTGTTGCGGTTCAAAGGAACATAGGTGTGTCCACATCTCCCTAATTATTTATGCTGTGTACCAGCTGCTCTATGTAAGAGTTGCGTTAGGGTTTCTGAGGGATGTAGTTCGTTTTTAATCCACAGATGGATGCTCCTTAAATTAATTTTGAACATTCAAAGGCTCTGGATGAACCCCCTGGAAAGAAGATTGCTCTCAATCCTAGGATGCATGCTCCACGTAGGTGAGCTCCGTGTATCAGTGCTCCGTGGCCCTCCATAGATCCGAGGTGGTGCCAGCTCGGCGACAGGACCGCCGCCTTAAATGAACGCTCCGTGGGGTGACCAAAAAGTAAGCAGCACACTGCACACTGCACACAGCCGCTTTTCCCCGTAAAAGCATCTTTATTACTATGAGCAACCCTCTTTGCAGTCCATTACAGCAAGAAACCGCAGCCTGACGCGTTTCGTGTTCCACTTCCTCAGAGGCTGTTGCGGTTCAAAGGAACATAGGCGTGTCCACATCTCCCTAATTATTTATGCTGTGTACCAGCTGCTCTATGTAAGAGTTGCGTTAGGGTTTCTGAGGGATGTAGTTCGTTTTTAATCCACAGATGGATGCTCCTTAAATTAATTTTGAACATTCAAAGGCTCTGGATGAACCCCCTGGAAAGAAGATTGCTCTCAATCCTAGGATGCATGCTCCACGTAGGTGAGCTCCGTGTATCAGTGCTCCGTGGCCCTCCATAGATCCGAGGTGGTGCCAGCTCGGCGACAGGACCGCCGCCTTAAATGAACGCTCCGTGGGGTGACCAAAAAGTAAGCAGCACACTGCACACAGCCGCTTTTCCCCGTAAAAGCATCTTTATTACTATGAGCAACCCTCTTTGCAGTCCATTACAGCAAGAAACCGCAGCCTGACGCGTTTCGTGTTCCACTTCCTCAGAGGCTGTTGCGGTTCAAAGGAACATAGGCGTGTCCACATCTCCCTAATTATTTATGCTGTGTATCAGCTGCTCTATGTAAGAGTTGCGTTAGGGTTTCTGGGGGATGTAGTCCGTTTTTAATCCACAGATGGATGCTCCTTAAATTAATTTTGCACATTCAAAGGCACTGGATGAACCCCCTGGAAAGAAGATTGCTCTCAATCCTAGGATGCATGCTCCACGTAGGTGAGCTCCGTGTATCAGTGCTCCGTGGCCCTCCATAGATCCGAGGTGGTGCCAGCTCGGCGACAGGACCGCCGCCTTAAATGAACGCTCCGTGGGGTGACCAAAAAGTAAGCAGCACACTGCACACAGCCGCTTTTCCCCGTAAAAGCATCTTTATTACTATGAGCAACCCTCTTTGCAGTCCATTACAGCAAGAAACCGCAGCCTGACGCGTTTCGTGTTCCACTTCCTGAGAGGCTGTTGCGGTTCAAAGGAACATAGGCGTGTCCACATCTCCCTAATTATTTATGCTGTGTATCAGCTGCTCTATATAAGAGTTGCGTTAGGGTTTCTGGGGGATGTAGTCCGTTTTTAATCCACAGATGGATGCTCCTTAAATTAATTTTGCACATTCAAAGGCTCTGGATGAACCCCCTGGAAAGAAGATTGCGCTCAATCCTAGGATGCATGCTCCACGTAGGTGAGCTCCGTGTATCAGTGCTCCGTGGCCCTCCATAGATCCGAGGTGGTGCCAGCTCGGCGACAGGACCGCCGCCTTAAATGAACGCTCCGTGGGGTGACCAAAAAGTAAGCAGCACACTGCACACAGCCGCTTTTCCCCGTAAAAGCATCATTATTACTATGAGCAACCCTCTTTGCAGTCCATTACAGCAAGAATCCGCAGCCTGACGCGTTTCGTGTTCCACTTCCTCAGAGGCTGTTGCGGTTCAAAGGAACATAGGCGTGTCCACATCTCCCTAATTATTTATGCTGTGTATCAGCTGCTCTATGTAAGAGTTGCGTTAGGGTTTCTGGGGGATGTAGTCCGGGATGCTCCTTAAATTAATTTTGCACATTCAAAGGCTCTGGATGAACCCCCTGGAAAGAAGATTGCTCTCAATCCTAGGATGCATGCTCCACGTAGGTGAGCTCCGTGTATCAGTGCTCTGTGGCCCTCCATAGATCCGAGGTGGTGCCAGCTCGGCGACAGGACCGCCGCCTTAAATGAACGCTCCGTGGGGTGACCAAAAAGTAAGCAGCACACTGCACACAGCCGCTTTTCCCCGTAAAAGCATCTTTATTACTATGAGCAACCCTCTTTGCAGTCCATTACAGCAAGAAACCGCAGCCTGACGCGTTTCGTGTTCCACTTCCTCAGAGGCTGTTGCGGTTCAAAGGAATATAGGCGTGTCCACATCTCCCTAATTATTTATGCTGTGTATCAGCTGCTCTATGTAAGAGTTGCGTTAGGGTTTCTGGGGGATGTAGAACATCCCAAATGGGTTAAATTCAGGGGAACAACTTACAGTACACCTAGGGATCTAGAGTAGTACTCCCTGAAACCATATCTGCATGCAAAGTTTGTATCAACTGTATATATTTGCTATTATAACCCCTTGTTTTCTTTTCCTTCCCCTTTCTTCCCTCCCCTTCTTCCCTTCTTCCCTTCCCTCCTTTTTCCCCCTTTTCCCTCTTCCTCCTTCCTCCCCTTTCTTCCCCCCCCCCTTTTCTCATTACTTTTATCTCCCACTGACTCTTCTGTATTATGTTTTGGAAACACATGTTGGAAAATGTTCTTTTGATAAGCTGATATACGGCCATATATCAACTCATTGAAAATGAAGGAGGGAGTCAGCAACCTCGATATGGAGGTTGCTAAACGCCAATCCACGGCTATATTAGAACTAACAGTGTGGATAATAGGATCTCCACTAACGAGGAAGATGTGCTTGATATTTAGCTACTCGTTTTCCACGAAACTGTGATAACATAAATCTGATACTATGGTGAAACTCGCCATTGAAAGATGGCACCCACAATATGCGGGCGCTAATCCCCTCCTTTGTTTCCATTTTTTGCTCCTACTGTGACATGAGTATGCATGTGTATTTAACATGGCGCCTCACAACTTGATGTGTAACTGACACTGAAGAAGGACTAGATCCGAAACACGTTTGTTTTACTTGCTGAATTAAAAACGATACTGCTGATATCACCCCCCGTGAGTGCTTTTGATTCCTTGTGGAGTGGCGAAAAGGAGTCCAGGAGTGTTTATTGGTATTGCGGGGCACCACCGCAGTAAGAGCACCCGCCCGCAGCGTGCCGCGCTTTTATGGTGCAGAGGAGCGAAGATATATGCATAATGCCGAACTTTTGTGGACTTGACCAAGGATTTGGTATCTCCGGCCCGCCTCGAACTGCGGAAGCTGTGATAGGGTTGTTTGCCAGGAGCAGCTCGACATGGTGCGAGGAGCCGGGAATCATTGTATCCCGACTCGCGGCCCGCTCAGCCCATGCAGAAGAGGTTGGAATGTTATCGGAGGCCTATGGGAGTCACCGGACACCATTCCTACACGGGACCTGCCACCGTAACAGCAATCACCTGTCTCCCCTCGTGAAACTTCAACATCACAAAGTTATCCCCGTGCACTGCCTTCCAACCCTGGTGAACTGTGGGTGATGTAGTCGGGAGTCCAAGACTACAGAAGGCATGCACAAACCAACTGGGGGTGGAGCTCCCCGACCAATGAGGGAGCAGGAGGAGACACTTAAGGTGGGGATGGAATGGCGGTGCATGTGTGGAGGCATCTGACGAGGCGAAGGGTCGCCGAAATGCATAATGCCCAGTGTCCTTAATAAAGGCTCCCGATAGAATTCGCCGTTTGGCCTCTTACTCCATTGGAACTGAGGGGTGGTTTTGGATATATATATATATATAGAGTTAAAATGGAAATATTGTGCATTATAATATGTATAGTGTATATAATTCAAATAGTGTCTGGTGTTTTGCATATGAGATAACATGTGGTTTCACCATGTACAATTATCGTTACAAAATGGCGCCCATATTCTATGATCTGTACGAGCCCTTGTATCTGTGCTAGTCCTTCCTCTCTGTTTACTATCAGTGAGCCTTGGCGCCAAATGGCTTATTTAATTGAATGTGCTTCGTTTGCCAAAGTATCAGTGAGCAAGGGCACGGACGTGCCCGAAACACGTCTGATGGCATTTTTTACCCACATAATGAAATAAAAATACAGCAATCTACATCAACTGCCTCGGAGTGCTGATTTGGCTGTCTGCGTGCTTTTCTGTGCAGCAAGCACATTTTGGGAAGCCGGATTCGCATATTTAACAGGACGTGGTCGGTTCCTGTACTAACGCGGACCCCTCCACATGCAGTAGGCTGACCATCGAATCGGACCATAAGGAGTTCCTGTTCCGCATAGGAGCAATACCGGTCAGCCCCTTGGTTATCTACAAAAGGAAGCAATCGATTATCGAAGCAGGAGTACCGAGTTGAGTGTCGGAAGACGTTCCCCGGAAAGCGGCTGCTACGGTGAGAGACATTGTGAAAATATCGTGTTACGAAGTATAAACCAAGTTGTGGAGGTGCACAGAGGCAATTTTACGAGGGTTTGATTAACGAAATCCTTGTTTTACTGTGAGTAACAGAACAACTAAACAGTGTGGGTAATATGTCAGAGGAGCGGGAGCGTGAGGAAGCTTTTGAAGAGCTTTTCCAGAATTTGCCAGTAGTGGGGACAGAAGGCAAATCTCAGCACAAAAAGACTAAAAATGATAATGAGAACCCGGATGTTAAAACATTGCTTAAATTGTTGGAAAAGAACAGCAGAGGAGAGCTTACTAAGTGGTGGGAGATTCGATCTTTAGAAAAGTACAAAGAAGTTGGGAGGGTCCCGCGTGGGTTACGCATCATGTTGGTGCCCTGTTTTGAAAACCCCAACCCCTTGCTATTGAAATACTGGGCTGAATATAATTTGGAAGCCTCAATGCGATTGGTATGTCTATTGGTGGAGTATGCCAAAATTGACAGACAAGTAAACCTTGATGAAGTTGCACGTATCAACACAGAGCTATCAAAAGAAATGTACAATAAGGACAAAGTATATATAGACAAAACAAAAAATGAAATGAAAGAACGCCTAAAGAAGCAGGAAGGGGTAATTAAAACGCGTAAAGCATTCAAATTTGCCCGAGACCAACAAGATTATCAACAGGGGCGAATATATACTTTTGCTCGTAAGTACGATCATTTAATGAGCCAACGCACTGCAACCACACCTAAACCAATGGCCATTGCACAGCAGACTGAGGCAGGAATAACCGATCCTGAAACATCTATTTCTGATGCAAGCCTAGTTCCTACTGAGGAGGATTCCGACGAAGGCACCTCAGGTGCAAAACGAGGGGATCTGGGCCAATTGACCCTGGGAGAAGAAATGGAATTCGTGAGAATGCAACGCAAGTCAACTCTCCGTCCGAGAGTACCAAATGCCAAACAAGGCACAGGAGGAACCAGCGATGGAAGCAGCGACGGAAGCAGCGGCGCCAGCGCGCAGCCTCCAAAAGGAAAACAGCAGAAGAGGTTCTGGCGCAAAAAGAACAAGCAGACATAGACGAAAATACGATCATTAATCTCACCGATGTGGAACTTAGCAAGGCGGAAAAACAACTACTTGCATTAGGTCTGTCATACTGTCCGGAGAGTAATTTTAACTATGTGAATACCCGGATTGATATTTTTAAGTTCATTCGCAAAATCAAGCTGCAAAAATATTATACAGTCAAAACAGGTTTGGAAGCTAAGAAAAAAGTGAGTGGTACATCATTGCCAATAAGGTCTGGAGTACAATCAAGAGATGTAGGCCTTTTACGAGATCTACAAAATCTAAGAGACGATGATAACATTGAACACAGCACCCAAGAAGTAGCTGGGGAGGAGGGGATTTACATCAATCAATCTGCAGGAAGCCCATTTAAACCTGCATCTACCTTCAACCCCTGCATGCCCAGAGATGCAATCGACGTATTCTCAGACCGAGTGATAGAGGAAATCAAAACTCTTCAAAGTAAGATCATGAAGTCTCGCCCTAAATCAAATGAAAAAACACGCCCCTACAGTACGCTTATGAAAAAACTAAAAAACAACAAAAATATCGTAATAAACAAATCGGACAAAGGGGGTAATGTGGTGCTATGGGGCAAGCAAGAATACATTGAAGAAGCTTTGAGACAATTGGGGGACACTGCATGTTACTCCAAAATTGACATGACCATCGCTAGGAAAATCAATGACTCTTATCGCTTAAATCTTCACAAGTAGAAACGTGAAGGACTTTTGAGCAAAGATGAACTCAAATTTTTACAGAAAGACTCTCCTGTTATGCCTAATATGTACCTAATACCGAAAGTACATAAACAACAAATACCAGTGCCAGGCAGGCCCATCGTGTCCGCTATTAACAGTATGTTTGAAAATACATCGAAATATATCGATTTCTTTTTGCAGGAATTTGTGGTCGCATTACCGGCCTATCTAAAAGATACCACCGAATTGTTGTACCAATTGAGTCAATGTGTATGGTCAGATGAATTATTGCTTATCACTATGGACATAGCAACATTGTACACAAGCATATCTCACGATGATGGTCTCCGGGCAATGAAATACTATCTAGACAAGCGCCCAATTGAATTACATGCGCACATCAAAATGGTACTGGAGATGACAGAGAAATGTTTGCGTAATAATACTTTCCTGTTCAACAACGAGGTGTACAGACAAGAGAGAGGCGTCGCCATGGGGTCGTGTTTCTCCCCCAGCTACGCGGGGCTCCACGTGGGCTGGTGGGAGGAACACGTCCTCATGGTAGAACATAAGGAGTTTTGGGAAAACAATGTACTTAAGTATTGGCGCTATATAGATGATGTGTGCATTATCTGGAAAGGGACAGAGGAGACTGCGATTGAGTTTGTGCAGGCGATCAATATAAATAACTTGAATCTTCACTTTACAGCTAACATCAGCAAGTCTAAAATTAGCTTTCTAGATGTAATGGTAGAAATCAAGGATAATAATATACTGACGAGCCTATTTAGGAAAGAAACATCAGGCAATTCTATTCTGCACGCGACTAGCTTCCACCCTCAACACACAATTAGAAGCATCCCCTATGGGGAGTTCTTAAGAATTCATCGATCATGTAGTAGCCCTGAACTTAGAGATCGATGCCAACTGGAAGCTAAAAATAGATTGATCAGTCGCGGTTACAAGTCCACATTACTGGATTCAGCAATGAAAAAAGCAAACTCACTGAGCAGGGAAGAATTGTTAGATCCAGACAGACATACAGGTGAACATCTTGTAAAAGAAAACACCATTAGACTCATCACTAACTATAGTCGCCAAGCTAAAGAAATTACCAGAATTGTCAAACAACAGTGGCCCATCATTTTGACGGATCAAGTCCTTAGGGACATTGTGCCCAGATTTCCGACTGTCACCTTTAGGAGAGCCTATGCGATGCGAAATGACCTGGTGAGCAGCCACCCTGAAACCAGCAAAGACAAAGATTGGCTCTGCCCCCGTAAAGGGTTCTTTCGCTGCAGCTCATGTAGAGCCTGTAAATTTGGTGTGAACACCAGAACCTACACAACCCCCTTTGAGGTCAACCCTATATCTCTAAGAGATCACTATACTTGCCGCACGGAATTGGCTGTGTATGTACTTACCTGTAGCTGCAATTTACACTATGTTGGCAGCACGAAGTTGCCAGTGTACCAGCGCATTCCACAGCATTTGCGCGCCATTGTTCATGCCGATCAAAGCTACCCAGTAGCCCGGCATTTTCAAGCGGTACACAAGAAAAATCTGGCACATTTAACATACTTTGTCATAGATGCAATAATCCCCAACAAAAAAGGAGGAGATTTTGAGAAACAATTGCGGCAATTAGAATCACGCTATATCGTGTTGCTCAATAGTAAGACCCCAGGGGGCCTCAATATGGGAGAAGACCTGAATAATTTCTTATGAATGTATTCCTAAGAGGGGGTATCAAGGAGTTTCAGGTTGAACACAATAACAACATCAGGTGTCTATACATGAGCCACATCTTTCCAAATTATGAAGGAAGATATATGTATCATCTATAGTTTAACATATGGGTAATGAGTTGGCCTTAGAAAGATAAAGTTTTTTTCGTACTTGTGTTTTCCCCACTATCGATGTCAGAAAGTTATAGAATACACATGCACTTTAGCACATTTGCACTATCTTTTTATATATTTAAAAAAAAAAAAAACTTGTTCTGTTTATTCTTTATCAGCACTATTTTTCACCTCTATAGCACCCGATTAGGCGATGCACATTATTTAGAGCTAGGCCAGGATAAAAGAAGAGGATAGCCTGAAAATAATGTATAATGTAATTTATCTTTGATTAAGGAGCGGGATGCATTTTATGTATGTTTTCATATGAGGTTATAATCATTTAGTTAAACCCAATGGGAAGACCACAAATATTATTAATTACATGATGCAGTGGGTAGTTACATTGGAGAGCAATAATATGTATATACATCTGTACAGTTACATTGCCGTTGTATGTAGGCAGATATGTTTGCTAATAATGCCCCGCTTAATGGTAGTAATATATTTTACACTTGCATCTTTTTCACTTAGATACTTGTGACGCAAACGTTTTTTGTTAAAATGTAAAAAGAAGGCCAGATCGAATGTTGACCCATACACAATGCATATATACACAATTCAGGCAATTGTGCCTTTAAATTAAATGTAGATAAAATGTAAATATTGTGCATTATAATATGTATAGTGTATATAATTCAAATAGTGTCTGGCGTTTTGCATATGAGATAACATGTGGTTTCACCATGTACAATTATCGTTACAAAATGGCGCCCATATTCTATGGTCTGTATGAGCCCTTGTATCTGTGCTAGTCCTTCCTCTCTGTTTACTATCAGTGAGCCTTGGCGCCAAATGGCTTATTTAATTGAATGTGCTTCGTTTGCCAAAGTATCAGTGAGCAAGGGCACGGACGTGCCCGAAACGCGTCTGATGGCATTTTTTACCCACAAAATGAAATAAAAATACAGCAATCTACATCAACTGCCTCGGAGTGCTGATTTGGCTGTCTGCGTGCTTTTCTGTGCAGCAAGCACATTTTGGGTAGCAGGATTCGTATATATATATATATATATATACTAGCAGCCCGTCCCAAAGTTGTCCGGGTATGAAAAAGAATGTCTTAAATGGTTAGAATAGGCAAGGCAAAGTTTTTTAAAAAGTTCATGGCACAGTACATTTATTGTTTCATGCGACTCGCCCGTGCGGCTGCTCAGAACCCCTCTTTCTGTTGCGCGGAAGGTGAGCGTGTGCTCTGCGGTTTGTTGTCTTTTCCGCAGAATGCGTGTGTGTCCACTCCAGCCGACGCCCCTGATCAGTCCTGGCATGCACACTGAGAGCTTGTGCCTTAGTAGGTTCACGCACTGCCCAAAGACTTACTTGGTGCACTTAGACGCCCCACATAGCGTCACTGCCAAACGCCACAACTCCAAGGACGCTATTCCCCCTCTCCGCAATGCTTCCGGCATCTCTGAAGGCACACGCCCACACAAAAATGCTAAACGACACGCCCTCTTCAAGACATATCAGAATGCTATTCTCACACAGAACGCTTTTGCAAGCATTGCTTTACAGCAGAACGCCCACGCCCACAACGGACTACTTTGTCTTTTTCACTTGTAATGTATATATTGGGCTGGTGTATAGCCTATGTCCATCTGCTTATACTCACCTTTCCAATGCTGTATTGGGTGTTCTGATTGGCTCCGTAGTTCCGAAGCTTACCCGCCTCAAAGGTTTGGGCTCTCTCTTTATAATATTAGTATGGATATATATATATATATATATATTCACTGAAAAAACCATAGGTTATAGACCATATATAGTTAGGAATTAGCATTTAAAAAACCTTATTTTACTCACACAAAACCATTGAAATTCCATATATAGTTAGTTGCACTAACTATATATCGCGCACCCGCAATCCACTGCTGATGATGTCACATATTACATCATTCATGAAATGGTCAGTGACATCACTGATGACATCACTGATGACACCTCAAATGACATCACTGATGACATCACTGATGACATCTCATTTGACATCAATGACCACATCACTGATGATATCATTCATGTGACAATACAATGCATCTCCTCACATTTTAATATAACCTCTGTTACACCCAGTGTTAAATACAGAGTATAATTTTTGAAACCATTGACACACCAATACTAGTTACTACATACGCACTCACTGATTCCTACGTCTACACACACATTCACTCATTCACCCATACAATCATTCATACATACAATCACTCATCTTTACAACACTATCATATGCACTCATACACCTATACAGACACTCACACTCTGCCACTCATCCATGGAGTTACTCACACACCTAGTCAGTCCTGTAAAGAATCAATCACACTTCCATTTTCTAATCTATACAGTTAAACATAGAGCACCTTACATTTTCAAACATATACTAACACATACTTACTCTCTTATACAATCATTGATACAAGTACACATTGATCTGCACAGAGTCACACACCTCCCAGCCAGCCACACACACACTCAGTCTCCCATACAAATACTTGGACAATCAATCAATAACCCATATAGTTACTCATATAGCTACTGATCAACACATGCAGCAGTTTACAGAACAACAGACATAATGATGCACAAATTAAGACAGTTTAGTCACTAACCCATGCACTCAGTGAGACACATTTAATCACTCACTCATACATTCAGTCATGCACCTACTAAATCCTTCGTCCAGACACTTATACTTCCACTCATTCTTCAATATGTAAGACATATTTTAACTTTACAGAAACATACAGTCACTGGATGTTGTCATCAGTGATGTCATCAGTGATGTCATTTGAGATGTCATCAGTGATGTCATCAGTGATGTCACTGACCATGTCATGAATGATGTAATATGTGACATCATCAGCAGTGGATTGCGGGTGCGCGATATATAGTTAGTGCAACTAACTATATATGGAATTTCAATGGTTTTGTGTGAGTAAAATAAGGTTTTTTAAATGCTAATTCCTAACTATATATGGTCTATAACCTATGGTTTTTTCAGTGAATTTTCAAGGTTTTGTAAATGCAAATTCCTAACTATATATGGTCTATAACCTATGGTTTTTTCAGTGAATTTCATTGGTTTTTTAAAAGCTAATATCTATATCTGTAAAATATATTCTTTATTACGTGACGTATCACGTAGCCACGTGAGACACCTCATGACGCGTCGCATAACCGTGACGTATCGGCTCTGCAGCGCAAACAAAACCCGTAACGTAAGCGCGCCGGAGCACGCTTACAGATATATATATATTTTTTAACCTTAATTAGACAAAATCCACACGTGCACATATCTTGAGGCCTTGCAAAGGCACATCAAACAAACAGTCCCTACAATTTTTCAAAGTTTGCTGGAAATCTATTCCCTTAATTATTTTTTTACTGTTTCTCTTGTTACGCTTACCGGGACGCTACCCGGTACGCGAACCGGACGCTCCAAAAACACAAGATGGCGGACTCCCGTTACGCTGCCGGTTAGCTGCCCTGTTCGCGTACCGGGACGCGCCTCTATGGCGAAAAATCGCAAAAAAATGTTTACTTTTTTTTTTGCCCCGCGGGGCACTTTAATATCCCCCTCATCAATCCTAGGGGGTCAGGAGGGGTCTACCTTGCCCCCTTTCCTTCATTTCCCCCTTCGTTTTTCACCACATCTTGTCTCTCGATCCTACCGAGAGACAAGATGGCGGCCGCTCCGGACTGTTTAGAATGTTGACAGACACCAGAGAGCCAATCAGCTTCGCTTCGTGAAGTTCCGTTACGCGTCAGGTACGCGAACCGGGGCGCTGCCCGAGCGCGCTTACAGATATATATATTTTTTTGAACGTTAATTTCTCAAAATCCACTGGAGCACATATATTGAGACCTAGCAAAGGCACATCGGGCTACCAGTCCCTACAATTTTGCCAAGTTTCGTGCAAATCCATTCAGCCGTTCGGGCTAAAAGTGAGGCCAACCGCCCTGTGGAAATTAACATGGGAAAAACGCGTTTTGGGACCCCCCTTTTTTCTCTGCCCCCCCTTGACGACCCCCCCCCAAATTTTCAGGTGCTGCTCAGAAACAAAATGTTCCATTTTCCTGAAAATTTCAGCCAATTCCGTCCACAAACGCCAAAGTTATTAGACATAGAATTTTCAAAAATCCCATAGAGAAAAAATCCTAACTATATATACCTACTGGCGACCGCCAGTAGGTAATATATATGTATATATATATATATATATATATATATATATATATATGTATATATATATATATATATATCTTTTCAAGGTACATGGGCGTGGTGGTAAGAATAGTAAATCTATCCTTACCCTTGGGGGGGGAGGACTGGATGGCCAACATGGTGCACGTTCTTTAGAGAACTCCGACACCTCGCCATCCATCCGCATCCTGCTGGTCCACCCTTAATACAGTGGTATAGCACCCTGCATAGCCCAGAGTGCTCTGGGGCCTTTGTTTTTTGATCTGGGTTTGCCTTGGGACAAAGAGAACTCTGCCTGTCGGCCCACTGAAACGCAGTTACAAGATGGCCGTGCACAGTGCCTCCCAGGTGACGGACGCTCGGGGCACCCACCCAAAACTACAGTGGTGTGCACTGTAAGATGAGTGGTGGACTTTGGGCACTGAGTGGTGCCTGCCTTGGAAGTGTTGCAGGCCTCAACTGGCAACCCACTGCACACGTGAGACACAGTTACTGGGGCGGGCATGGCCCCTTTATAGATGCGATGTCTATGACCTGGGGCAAACAGTGTGTGCTCCTGTTCCCTCCCACCTGGCTTGCCTGCTTTGAGGAACCTGGCCTAGACCTGTGATGCTCTCCCTAGATAATTGTTGGGATCTAAGGTCACCAGAACCCCCGTCCTACTCATCTATGTGTCTTGACCTGCCCTGGGCCAAGTTGAGGCCATTGGCTGCCCCAAGACTACCAACACACCATACACAGTGGCATTAGAGGTTGACAGTGGGTGGCTAGGGGCCTCTGTAAAGAGTTAAAATTGTGCCTCGGAAAGAAGTTGTTTCTGGACAGCTCAAGCCACGCTCCACAGCAGAAATGGGACCTGCAGCAGCTCGCAATCTCTCTCCTTTTGGTACTGTGCTCCACCCCACGGGTACTGTGGGGAGCACCTATCGATTTGGTGGAGTGCTAACCTGCCCCACCCGAGCATAGGAAGTCTGAATGACTGCAGCAGTGCCAGCCAGGGTGTGGCACAATGGGCTGAGGCAGTACAAACTCAAAGATTATCTGGGCCCATGTCATATGTAAGAAGGCCCCTCAACCTGATTTTGATGTCTGAGGACCCATCTTTCACCCATCATCCTTCATGCTGGAGAAACGCCTGACACTCCTTTTGCCTTCTCCCTGAAGATGGCCCCCACTCCCACATGTGGAGTGAGATACAGGCTCTGAAGTGGAAGCCTGGCTTTCCCCTGCATAGTGGCCTTGGTTGGCTGACAGACTTTGGCCCTGTAACCAGAGCATCACACTACACAGGAACTGAAGTCTGCTAGGGCACTTGGAATGACCCTGATATAATGAGGAAGCCCTGAATGTACTAGGCTTTGGATAAGCAGTGGGGCTCTCCCTTTTGAATCTGACTTTGCGCCCCTGCCTTCCTTCTGCTCTTGGACTAATTTGGCTGCCCTACCACTTTATGGGCCCAGCCCTGTTGTGAAGTCACCTCTTTTGTCCCTATCTGGGACCCTAACCTCTGAGGACTGGCTGCTCAAACTCCAAGCGGTGCCCTACAATTCACCTACATACTGCAGCCCAGTTGACTGCTTGTGCTGCCCAAAGGTGACGTAGAGGCCGGCAGTGAAAGCAGGTCACTGGAACCTGTTGTCTACAGCACCTGACACCCACTGGACATGAGGAACCAAAAACCACCACTACAGGGATGGAAAACTGTTATAAAGAAGTAAACGAGGCACTGTAACTTGAAGACTCTTCTTTATTCGTACCTTTCACCATCACAGGTTCCAGTCAGCTGGAGTCAGCTGTGGAAGATTCAGTACATCACAGATTGGCATATACCAAAGGGGTGGAGGGAGAGGGGTGGTGGGGCATACCAAGTGGAGATTATAACAACAACCTTCACTGGCACAGACCAAGACAGACAGATTCACTCTACCTCCAGCCAGTACTCCTAGGCAGACCAGCTATCCCTGCCTCTTCAGCCAGCGACATGCCAGGAACAGACTCTATTCTACAAGCTATCTAGGCACCCAGAACAGCCATTGATGCCAAAATAGGGGAAATGGGAATAGACGTAGCGCTACAGAAGCACGATGTGGACGGAGTCTCGGGAATGAAAGGGCACATCTCAGAACTTGATAACATTGTTCAAAACTAAAATCCACAGTTTCCACATGCTCTACCTCCTCCAAAGTCCTGGAAGAATGCACAGAAGATGCTGTAGATAGGTCACTGAGGAATAATCTGAGATTCTTTGGGTTCCCAGAGGGGCTTGAGGGATTTTTAGAATCATTTTTGCAATCATGGACTGAGTCCTGGCTCCCTGCGGATCAACTCTACTCCTGCTTTATCTTGGAAAGGGCTAATAGGATATGAGGGAAAAACCCCATCTTGAAACCCCTCCTCGAGTCCATATTGCCAAGATTCTCAACAACAAAGACAGAGATGCGATCCTCAGGAGGGGCATCGGAGTGGGGGCCTCTTCTTTTCAGTCTACCCCTTTCTTTGTATTCTGAGACTACACCCGCCAATTTCAGAAGCAGAGGACGACAAAAAGTTGAGAGCAATGAACCTTACATACATGCTCATGTTCATAGTGAAGCTGAAGGTTCTTCATAACTCCCGCTCCTTCTTCTTTGATATACCGGAGGTGTCCTGGGACTGGGCAGCGGAGGAGAAGGAGCTTCGATGTCCCCCGCCTGCCACCTATGGAGATAACACTTACCACATGCCTGGTCTCAAGGGAGGCACTCCTGCCAGCAAGACTTGTAGGTGGCAGTGCTCCAGGAGGTGAAGTAGTCAGCACCTCAGATCGCTGGTCTCCTCAGCGGTGGAAGACAACTGCACCCAGGTGGGAGAAGGAAGAGTGACAGTTCCCAATGAGATTCAACTACCTCCCCGGTCCTTCACTCAGGGTTGAACCTGGGTCAAGAGACAAGGGCTGAACATTTTCTATGTGTTCCTTGATACTGTAGTTGACCAAAGGTCCAATCCATCCTATGTATCCTGTATGATAAGAGGTTGGGGGGCTGTAATGCCTGTTACATTTGTTCCTTACCTTTGTTTCATAGTGTTGATTCAGGAGACAGATGCTTTCTGGGAGGAAGTGTGGAGAGGGGGGGAGTTGGGTGAATTTGGGGTTTGTAAGTTCTTAAGTTGTTAAACCATTTTGTTTAATTTCACCACAAAAAACCTTCTATTGACAGGACAAATGCAGTAATCTCTTCTTAGTTGCTGATGTCTCAGATGCTTGCTTGGCTTGGCAACAGTGAAACATCCCTTGCAGTACATATACACAAAATCACACAACCCTCACAATGGGTGCTGACATGGAACATCAATGATCTCAATGAGTGTATTAAAAGTAGGGCTTTTCTCTGATTTGCAAGGTGACATTCCCCAACAGTGTTGCTCCTTTAAGAGACGCAACTGCCTGGGATGGGATGCCCGGTCTTGGTCCATTTTGAATATGATGGAGTTTTCCACACTGGCCACATCAAAGACTTGCTTGCTACTGCCATCCTTCTACATAAAAATGTCCCCTTGTCTGTTACCCAGTCTCTTGCAGATGCCACGGGCCAATATGTGATGGTGATTGGAGTCTTAGAAGGCATTCATTATAGTATCCTAAATTACTATATTCCCCCGCATCTGTCAAAAACATCTTTCAAAGATCTGCAGGACGCACTCCTCAACCTACATAGGTGGAGACTATAACACAGTGATGGACACCAGCTCACACTCCACTGGGGCTAGAGCTGCGACAAATTGGGGATTCTCCCTGTTAGTGGACTGGACAAGTTCCCTAGGTCTTAGAGACGTTTGGAGAACATGTCACCCAATGGAGACTGAATATTTTCATATTTCGGGAGCACATGTCTGCATGTCTAGACTTGACTTATTCTTTTTTGCCGGCCATGGACATACTAGGTAGTGTGACTGCAGATAATCTCTCTCAAGGGATCTCTGATCACACTCCAGGCACGATGAATATCGGGACCCCTCTAGGTGACAATAGGCTGATGTGTTTACTGAATGCATGGTGCCTGGTTGATCCGAAATTCTCAAATTATTTGCTCCAGGAGCTGAAATCATACTTTGAGCTCAATGTTTGGTTAGTGGACTCCATAGTTACATTATGGATGGCAAGGAAGGCAGTTTTATAAAGGAAGGACAAGCCTTTCGTTAGCAGACAGAACAAAGATAGGCTCCCGCAAATACCTCCTTTGGAATAGAATCTACTAACTCTTGAGCACAAATATCGACCAGTGGACGATGAATACACCCGTCACCAGCTGGAGATGAACAAGGCCTCATTGTGCCAACTCTGTCCTTAGGAGTCCAAGAAATGCTGAATTGCTGCCACAGTTGCACTACTGGTTGGCGACCTGAGACACAATATCTAGAATGATCCCCAAGCTACAGGGTCCCCCCATGGAGAGGCCTAATAACTCGCATGGGATCTAGTCTATTTTTGTTTTTTATTAACCTCATCGCTGCGGTGGCTATTCCGCCGCAGGGCTATGGGGGCAGGGGGTCTGCGCGGCACGCCCATGCTGGTGACGGAACCGCTCCGTCACCAGCCGTGGTTGAGCTGTTTTCATGACGGAGCGGTTCCGTCATGGCCCCGCCCGCTTAAAAGAACGCACCGCGCAGGCGCGAAATCAGCGCCACGCAGGCGCGTCTGGCGGGCCATGACGGAACCGCTCCATCATCAGCACAGCGCCACCGCGGCTGATGACGGAGCAGTTCCGTCATCAGCACGGAAAGGGTTAAAGCGATCACTACGCCCAGCACGAATGAGCTGTATATGACGACAATCATCTTGTCGCTGATCTCACATTGGCTGTCCCTAGTGCGATAGATAGGAATTCTTTGATCAATCCCTTGCACTGGAGGAAGTTGAGGAATGCATCAAGTGTATGCAGCCAGACAAAACACCGGCTCCAGATGGCTCCCCACCTGAATATTATACCAAGTTTAAACCCACACTCTCTCTTCATCTTCTAAACTTCTACCAGGAAGCATTAGAAGCTGCTCATTTTCACACAGAGCTGTACTTGGCCACTATCACACAATATCTTTTAAAAATGGAGATGTTTAGGTATACACTAAAATTCACACCAAAAGGCTGTTGCAAGTGATCGCCTCACCTGTCCATCACGACCAATGTGACTTTATGCCCTGCAGCAGTAACCGTCATCATATTGGTAGGGTTCATACTGCCCTAGCACATGTCTTAAAATCAAAGACCCTTTTAGATTTTGAAAAAGCATTTAATTCTCTTAACTGGTCATGCATGTTCCAGGCCTTCTCCCAGATAGGGACCAGACTGTGCTACCTCTCTTTTGTCAGTGTACTTTACGCTCAGTCCCAAGCGGAGGTGAGAGCGAATGGTATCCTCTTGCCACCATTCCCCATCATGCTGAGGCACCAGACAGGGTTGCCCTCTCTTGTCGCTGCTATTTCCCTTGGCAGTGGAACCCCTGGTAGTATGGGTGTTGTCTGACATGCAGGTCTGGGAGTTCTGGGCGAGTGACGACCTGAAGGACTAGATTGTGCTCTATGACAATAACTACTCTTTGTGTGCTGGCCACATGGCCCTTGGCTTATCCAAAAGCTCCATCTATATGGTGAGGCATCAGAGCTACAGATTAATGGGTCACTCCTGGTCCTCCTCAGAGGAGATGGAGAGAAGGTAGCAGAGATTTGTTAACTACACATTCCAAAGTCAGACAAAAAATCCACTCCTCCACGTAGCAGCGGAGTCAGCTACTAAACTGCACCCACAAATGCTATGTTAAAGCAACTTTACATGCTAAAAAAGCATATAACCAATTCACAAAGGTGAACTTTGAAATTTCAAAATATCAGGCAATGAGAGAGGTGATGATTTTGGGATCCCTCCTAACTTAGGGGGAGGACCAAGCAGATGCCTTGAACACAAAGAGCATATCATGCTGAACAATTCAGTGATGGTTCCATCCTCTTAGGACCACCCCAAGCACAGTTATTATGGGCAAAAATACAATCCCAGCCAAAGGCCCTGCAAAGCATTATGGGATGAGATTAGCAGCAGGAAGTGAATATTATAGTATCCAATATCAAAATAATTCTACTAAGAGCTGCAGTTCAACTCGTTGTTACTAGGTGTTCCTCACGAGACAAATGCAAAAGCATTGAATCAAGCTGCAGTTCCACTAGTCGTTACTAGATGTCCCTCACAAGATGCCCATCAAAGCAACATACTGGGTTGCTTTGATGGTATAGAGATTAGAAGGTGTAGCGCACAAGCCTAGCAGGAGGGGAGCTAGAGGCGGCGGTTCCTCCCCAAGATACTGCAGATCCTCCTGGCCCCATTCCTCTGCTGTCCCAGCTGGCATGGGATGAGGTGGAACGCATAGAAACAAAGAGGATTAAAACTGCTGCTTTAGAAAGAAAAGCGCAGCGCAAGCATCTTAAATCACAGAGCGCTACTTCCTCCGCGTTGCCTGGTGCTGCATCTACCCTCACAGGGGACGAGAGTCCCATCACTGAGGTCCCTGATTCTGGTGTCTCAGTGATCCCCCCCACAGCGCAAGTACTTGTTAGAAACGTCACCATAGAGCAGGCAGTAAAGGGTCTGAGGCAGGCTACACAGGACACTGCTCTTTCTTACCATTCCTCGAATGTGGCCACAGAGAGGGGGAAGGATACGGAGCACAGCGGGTGGACTACGTACATTTCCAACAAGCGCAAAGTGAGATGTACTAAAAGCCCAATGCACTCCCCTGCTGTTACTCGCTCGAAGCAACGTCCTTCCTTGGACCGCTTTCCCCCGCAGGGTCAGGTACGGCCCTCTGCTTTCCCTCTTCGATACCGAGGAGGGTTTATCAGATGTTGCACAGGTCTTGGAAGTCAGTGATGGCCCTATAATAGATATAGAAAGCACACCAGATTTGGAGGCCCTGTTCTCAACCTCCATAATCACCAGTTGCGTGCGGAGGGGCATCACTGAAGATGGAGAGTCAGTGAGGGCAACTACCTCTTCCAAGGTGTAAATATGGCTGGTTCTCTTATGGTTTTCATTATGGCAGTAATAGTAGCCTCTTGCAACGTTAGGGGCATAGGTACTGCTGTCAGCAGAACAATTGTATTAGATTATTTTGCAAACACACAAGCTGATGTTATATGTCTTCAGGAGTGTTATCTCCCCCATCAGATGTGATACACCTCATTCCAACAACAATGGGCATATGGGCCATCGGTTTGGTCAGGAGGAGCTAATAGGAATGATGGGGTGGTCATCCTCTATAAAAACAAAGATTGGCAGATCATGGAGGAAAACGTTTTATACCCAGGAAGGGCTCTTTTGATTTCAGTACTTATGGATGGTATACCATTATGTATTTGTTATGTTATGTTATATGTTATGTTATATTTAATTTGTACAGCACACGGCTTTTCGAAGTGTCCCGGCGCTTACTCCAGAAAGTTAATCCCCACTCCGATCAGAAGTGAAAAAGCAACGTTTTTAGTTTTTTCTTAAAAAGCAGTGGGTCTTGGATGCTCCGAAGGGCTAACGGTAGCGTATTCCAAGCCAAGCCTGCTTTACGAACAAAAGAGCTCCCACCAAGCCTTTGGCGATTAAACCGCGGGTTCTGAATTAGTAACTGGTCAGACGATCGAAGTTGTCTGGTGGGTTTGTAGAAGGCAAATCTCTTCTGCAGATAGATAGGGCCTAGCCCATAAAGGGCTCGATGAGTAATGGACAGCATTTTAAATTTTAGTCTAGATTCAACTGGGAGCCAGTGCAAGTTACGTAAATGGTTACGGACACTCTGTCCAGATGAGAGTCCTAATAACAATCTGGCTGCTGAATGTTGAACTACTTGCAATTTCCTAGCCAGGTATTCTGGACTGCCGACCAAAAGAGCGTTGGCGTAGTCTAATCGCGACAAAATCAAAGCCCTGAAGACCGTCTCCTTGGCACTGGCACTGGCCGGCAGAAGCGGAAGAAATTTCCTCAAGATTTTCAGAGTGCCAATGCAGGTTCCTGTCAGCTTCTTCACCTGTGTCGAGAAGTTCAAGTTTTCATCAAACCAGACCACAAGGTTTTTAGCAGTGCCCTTTCCCACGATAGGGTGGGGGAAATCAGGAGGCCACAGCCTTTCTCTGAAATCCACTGGGAACGAGCCGTACAGGAGCACTTCAGATTTTCCTTCATTGCACTTCAACTGTGTGTTCGCCAACCAGTGGAACACAGAGGACAAAAACTGTTGCGCAGCTCCGACAGAGTCATCCCCCCTCTTCCAGGAAAACAGGAGCTGCGTATCATCTGCATAGGCCATCACTTTAGCCCCTAGTGACTCCGCAAGATAAACCAGCGGAGTCACATATATATTAAAAAGAAGAGGGCCAAGCGATGACCCCTGTGGAACGCCAGTTGTCAGCTGCATCGACGCAGAGACACAGGGAGGAAGCCAGGCCTGCTGTGTCTTATCTTCCTAAAAGGACCTAATCCAACTCAGTGCCGAGCCTGAAATACCAAATTCTGCTAGGTGATCAAGGAGTAGAGAATGAGGCACCGTGTCGAATGCCGCAGGGAGATCAAGCATAACCAAAGCTGCTCTCCCGCCGTCATCCAGACATTCCTGGATCGCCTCTGCCACCTCCAATAATGCTGACTCTGTACTATAAGAATTTCAAAAAGGGGGTGGTGATGGACAGAGTATCTGAGTTAATCAGAACACTCCTACCCAGTCAACAGATCAGGGCTTGATCCATCACCGTTTTTTAGCTCACTGCACCATCCCAGTTCAGAACCTGGCTATATGCAAATTAGTCTGTCCCTAGCCCAGTGCATCATGGGAACAGGGCAGACCAAACTACCAAGCCAATTCTTCACTGGAAAGGAAACAAGCTTCCGGGGACCGGTTTCTGGCATTACAGCCGTCTTCGGCCCGGCTTGCTTGAATCCTGATGGTGCAATGAGCAAGGGACTCATGTCTGAGCATACCCTTCCACACTCATGGTGGCCAAAATAATTTCAAAAAGGGGGTGGTGATGGACAGAGTATCTGAGTTAATCAGAACACTCCTACCCAGTCAACAGATCAGGGCTTGATCCATCACCGTTTTTTAGCTCACTGCACCATCCCAGTTCAGAACCTGGCTATATGCAAATTAGTCTGTCCCTGGCCCAGTGCATCATGCGAACAGGGCAGACCAAACTACCAAGCCAATTCTTCACTGGAAAGGAAACAAGCTTCCGGGGACCGGTTTCTGGCATTACAGCCGTCTTCGGCCCGGCTTGCTTGAATCCTGATGGTGCAATGAGCAAGGGACTCATGTCTGAGCATACCCTTCCACACTCATGGTGGCCAAAATAATTTCAAAAAGGGGGTGGTGATGGACAGAGTATCTGAGTTAATCAGAACACTCCTACCCAGTCAACAGATCAGGGCTTGATCCATCACCGTTTTTTAGCTCACTGCACCATCCCAGTTCAGAACCTGGCTATATGCAAATTAGTCTGTCCCTGGCCCAGTGCATCATGGGAACAGGGCAGACCAAACTACCAAGCCAATTCTTCACTGGAAAGGAAACAAGCTTCCGGGGACCGGTTTCTGGCATTACAGCCGTCTTCGGCCCGGCTTGCTTGAATCCTGATGGTGCAATGAGCAAGGGACTCATGTCTGAGCATACCCTTCCACACTCATGGTGGCCAAAATAATTTCAAAAAGGGGGTGGTGATGGACAGAGTATCTGAGTTAATCAGAACACTCCTACCCAGTCAACAGATCAGGGCTTGATCCATCACCGTTTTTTAGCTCACTGCACCATCCCAGTTCAGAACCTGGCTATATGCAAATTAGTCTGTCCCTGGCCCAGTGCATCATGGGAACAGGGCAGACCAAACTACCAAGCCAATTCTTCACTGGAAAGGAAACAAGCTTCCAGGGACCGGTTTCTGGCATTACAGCCGTCTTCGGCCCGGCTTGCTTGAATCCTGATGGTGCAATGAGCAAGGGACTCATGTCTGAGCATACCCTTCCACACTCATGGTGGCCAAAATAATTTCAAAAAGGGGGTGGTGATGGACAGAGTATCTGAGTTAATCAGAACACTCCTACCCAGTCAACAGATCAGGGCTTGATCCATCACCGTTTTTTAGCTCACGGCACCATCCCAGTTCAGAACCTGGCTATATGCAAATTAGTCTGTCCCTGGCCCAGTGCATCATGGGAACAGGGCAGACCAAACTACCAAGCCAATTCTTCACTGGAAAGGAAACAAGCTTCCGGGGACCGGTTTCTGGCATTACAGCCGTCTTCGGCCCGGCTTGCTTGAATCCTGATGGTGCAATGAGCAAGGGACTCATGTCTGAGCATACCCTTCCACACTCATGGTGGCCAAAATAATTTCAAAAAGGGGGTGGTGATGGACAGAGTATCTGAGTTAATCAGAACACTCCTACCCAGTCAACAGATCAGGGCTTGATCCATCACCGTTTTTTAGCTCACTGCACCATCCCAGTTCAGAACCTGGCTATATGCAAATTAGTCTGTCCCTGGCCCAGTGCATCATGGGAACAGGGCAGACCAAACTACCAAGCCAATTCTTCACTGGAAAAGAAACAAGCTTCCGGGGACCGGTTTCTGGCATTACAGCCGTCTTCGGCCCGGCTTGCTTGAATCCTGATGGTGCAATGAGCAAGGGACTCATGTCTGAGCATACCCTTCCACACTCATGGTGGCCAAAATAATTTCAAAAAGGGGGTGGTGATGGACAGAGTATCTGAGTTAATCAGAACACTCCTACCCAGTCAACAGATCAGGGCTTGATCCATCACTGTTTTTTAGCTCACTGCACCATCCCAGTTCAGAACCTGGCTATATGCAAATTAGTCTGTCCCTGGCCCAGTGCATCATGGGAACAGGGCAGACCAAACTACCAAGCCAATTCTTCACTGGAAAGGAAACAAGCTTCCGGGGACCGGTTTCTGGCATTACAGCCGTCTTCGGCCCGGCTTGCTTGAATCCTGATGGTGCAATGAGCAAGGGACTCATGTCTGAGCATACCCTTCCACACTCATGGTGGCCAAAATAATTTCAACAAGCATTAGAAATGCAATCGGGCTCGGATTTATTTGAGTTTGAGCTAATGGCATTGTAAATGCCAATGTCTTTTTGCCATGTGTTATGGAGTGTGTGCATGTGGTGTGTAGTGGAAGTATCTTGGTTGAATTGTAATTTTACCAATGGTGGCATGCTGTGCTTTATATGAATATGTTTAAAAGTAAAGTGTACCATACTGCGATTGCTTGGTGGAAAAGTGCACTGCCGGCTGGAGGTGTGTGTGCCTGGTGGAAGGGTGCACTGACGGCTGGTGGGTGTGTGCTTGGTAAAAGCGTGCACAGATGGATGATGGTTGTTGGTGTTTGTGCATGGTGAAAGCATTCATTGACGGCTGGGGGTGTGTTGTTGTGTGTGTTGTTTTCTGTGTGCTGGTGAGTGTGTGGTGGTGAGTCTGTGGGGGTGAGCCTGGGGAGTGAGTGTGGTGGTGAGTGTGTTGTGTTGAGTGGTGACAAGTGTGTGGTGTTGAGAGACTGAGGTGTGTGGTTTGTGTGTGCGTTATGTGTGTGTGGTGTATGTGTGTGTGGTGTTTTCTGCACACTCACACACTGCCCCTACACATTCACACACTGCTCACCCGCACACTCCCAATGTCACCCTGCATAGTCACACACTGTTTACCCTGCACACTCATTCTGCACACTCACACAATGTGCACCCTGACACACTGTCTCTGCAGTCACTCTGCACTCACTGTCACTCTGCACTCACTGTCACTCTGCACTCACTGTCACTCTGCACTCACTGTCACTCTGCACTCACTGTCACTCATTGTCACTCTGCACTCACTGTCACTCTGCACTCACTGTCACTCTGCACTCACTGTCACTCTGCTGTCACTCTGCAATCACTGTCACTCGGCACTCACTGTCACTCTGCACTCACTGTCACTCTGCACTCACTGTCACTCTGCACTCACTGTCACTCTGCACTCACTGTCACTCTGCACTCACTCTGCACTCACTGTCACTATGCACTCACTCTGCACTCACTCTACAGTCACTCTGCCCTCACTGTCACTCTGCACTCACTGTCACTCTGCTGTCACTCTGCAATCACTGTCACTCTGCACTCATTGTCACTCTGCACTCACTGTCACTCTGCACTCACTGTCACTCTGCACTCACTGTCACTCTGCACTCACTCTGCACTCACTGTCACTCTGCACTCACTGTCACTCTGCACTCTACAGTCACTCTGCACTCTGCAGTCACTCTGCACTCTACAGTCACTCTGCACTCACTGTCACTATGCACTCACTGTCACTCTGCACTCACTGTCACTCTGCACTCACTGTCACTCTGCACTCACTGTCACTCTGCACTCACTCTGCACTCACTGTCACTCTGCACTCACTCTGCACTCACTCTACAGTCACTCTGCCCTCACTGTCACTCTGCACTCTACAGTCACTCTGCACTCTACAGTCACTCTGCACTCTACAGTCACTCTGCACTCACTGTCACTCTGCACTCACTGTCACTCTGCACTCACTGTCACTCTGCTGTCACTCTGCACTCACTGTCACTCTGCACTCACTGTCACTCTACTGTCACTCTGCACTCACTGTCACTCTGCACTCACTGTCACTCTGCTGTCACTCTGCACTCACTGTCACTCTGCACTCACTGTCACTCACTGTCACTCTGCCCTCACTCTGCACTCACTCTACAGTCACTCTGCACTCACTGTCACTCTACACTCACTGTCACTCTGCACTCACTGTCACTCTGCACTCAATGTCACTCTGCTGTCACTCTGCACTCACTGTCACTCTGCACTCACTGTCACTCTGCACTCACTGTCACTCTGCACTCACTGTCACTCATTGTCACTCTGCACTCACTGTCACTCGGCACTCACTGTCACTCTGCACTCACTGTCACTCTGCTGTCACTCTGCAATCACTGTCACTCTGCACTCACTGTCACTCTGCACTCACTGTCACTCTGCACTCACTGTCACTCTGCACTCACTGTCACTCTGCACTCACTGTCACTCTGCACTCACTCTGCACTCACTGTCACTCTGCACTCACTCTGCACTCACTCTACAGTCACTCTGCCCTCACTGTCACTCTGCACTCACTGTCACTCTGCTGTCACTCTGCAATCACTGTCACTCTGCACTCATTGTCACTCTGCACTCACTGTCACTCTGCACTCACTGTCACTCTGCACTCACTGTCACTCTGCACTCACTCTGCACTCACTGTCACTCTGCACTCACTGTCACTCTGCACTCTACAGTCACTCTGCACTCTGCAGTCACTCTGCACTCTACAGTCACTCTGCACTCACTGTCACATGCACTCACTGTCACTCTGCACTCACTGTCACTCTGCACTCACTGTCACTCTGCACTCACTGTCACTCTGCACTCACTCTGCACTCACTGTCACTCTGCACTCACTCTGCACTCACTCTACAGTCACTCTGCCCTCACTGTCACTCTGCCCTCTACAGTCACTCTGCACTCTACAGTCACTCTGCACTCTACAGTCACTCTGCACTCTACAGTCACTCTGCACTCACTGTCACTCTGCACTCACTGTCACTCTGCACTCACTGTCACTCTGCTGTCACTCTGCACTCACTGTCACTCTGCACTCACTGTCACTCTGCTGTCATTCTGCACTCACTGTCACTCTGCATTCACTGTCACTCTGCTGTCACTCTGCACTCACTGTCACTCTGCACTCACTGTCACTCACTGTCACTCTGCACTCACTCTGCACTCACTCTACAGTCACTCTGCACTCACTGTCACTCTACACTCACTGTCACTCTGCACTCACTGTCACTCTGCACTCAATGTCACTCTGCTGTCACTCTGCACTCACTGTCACTCTGCACTCACTGTCACTCTGCACTCACTGTCACTCTGCACTCGCTGTCACTCTGCAATCGCTGTCACTCTGCACTCGCTGTCACTCTGCACTCACTGTCACTCTGCACTCACTCTGCACTCACTCTGCACTCACTCTGCACTCACTCTGCACTCACTGTCACTCTGCACTCACTGTCACTCTGCACTCACTGTCACTCTGCACTCAGTCTGCACTCACTGTCACTCTGCACTCAGTCTGCACTCACTGTCACTCTGCACTCAGTCTGCGCTCACTGCCACTCTGCACTCTCAATCTGCACTCTCAAACTGCACTCTCAATCTGCACTCTCAAACTGCACTCTCCACTCTCAATCTGCACTCTGCACTCTCAAACTGCACTCTCAAACTGCAATCTGCACTCTGCACTCTCAATCTGCACTCTCAATCTGCACTCTCAATCTGCACTCTGAAGTCTCATACTGCACTCTCAAACTGCACTCTCAAACTGCACTCTCAAAATGCACTCTCAACTCTCATACTGCACTCTCAAACTACACTCTCAAACTGCACTCTCAAACTGCACTCTCAAACTGCACTCTCAAACTGCACTCTCAAACTGCACTCTCAAACTGCACTCTCAATCTGCACTCTCAAACTGCACTCTCCACTCTCAAACTGCACTCTGCACTCTCAAACTGCACTCTCAAACTGCACTCTCAAACTGCAAACTGCACTCTGCACTCTGATTCTGCACTCTCAATCTGCACTATCAATCTGCACTCTCAATCTGCACTCTCAAGTCTCATACTGCACTCTCAAACTGCACTCTCAAACTGCACTCTCAAACTGCACTCTCAAACTGCACTCTCAATCTGCACTCTCAAACTGCACTCTCCACTCTCAAACTGCACTCTGCACTCTCAAACTGCACTCTCAAACTGCAATCTCAAACTGCATACTGCACTCTGCACTCTGATTCTGCACTCTCAAACTGCACTATCAATCTGCACTCTCAATCTGCACTCTCAAGTCTCATACTGCACTCTCAAACTGCACTCTCAAACTGCACTCTCAAACTGCACTCTCAATCTGCACTCTCAAACTGCACTCTCAAACTGCACTCTCAAACTGCACTCTCAAAATGCACTCTCCACTCTCAAACTGCACTCTGCTCTCTCAAACTGCACTCTCAAACTGCACTCTCAAACTGCACTCTCAATCTGCACTCTCAAACTGCACTCTCAATCTGCACTCTCAACTCTCATACTGCACTCTCAAACTACACTCTCAAACTGCACTCTCACAAAATGTCCTGTTAAGGAATTATTTTTTACCAATTGTAGCAGTTTACAGTTGTAGTGTAGTTGAAGGCCTATTAAAGGGAGTTTGTGTTGGCTAGTGCTTAGTATCTATTATAATGCATTTACATCAGGGCAAAGCAGAGTCACCAAACCTAAAGCATAAATAGCTTTGCAGGGTTGAGGTTTAAAACCTGGGTCTTCTGCACCCTAGGGAGGTCACTGTTCTCACTAAAGAGAAAGCCACCCACCTTTTGTGCAATCGCATAGAAAACAACATGTATTGGACCAGAGAACAGCATGACAACCTTATTTTCCTAATATATATCAAAGTCAAGATGTCATGGTCAGTAAAACTGGAGATCATACAGCATGGACTGGTGGTGCTGGTCCCCTGAGGGGCTGAGAGTGGAAATACAGGAAATGAAAGAGCCAGAGGAATGGATCAACAGATGGGAAGGGCAAGGGAGAGAATTCACTAAGACTAGCAAACGATGTAGGCATGGGAAGTAGAGGATGTATGGGTGGAGGAAAGGCCAAGGCCACGTGGGAGATAGAAAGTAACTGGGCAATATAAAGGAGGTACAAGAAATGGAGTAGTGGGTTAAGAAAAGGTTGTGAGGTAAAAAGGCTGAGTGGGTGGGACGGAAGGGGTGGTTGGGGCTGGGGGCTGGACGGAAGGGGTGGTTGGGGCTGGGGGCTGCAGAGTGGGAGCGCTAGACGAGAGAGATGGAAGAAAGGAGCCCAGGCTGGAGTCAAGGATGGAGGGAAGAGCAGCAAAAGAAAGAGGACGAAGCCTATTATTAACCGTCCAAGTGGCCTGCCAAGAGAGAGGGGACAGATTGATGTAAATATTCTGGGCACTAATGTACCCATTGCTGGAAAGACTAACATTCCATGCATCCTATGGATTTTATGTGGCAATGCTTGTCATGTACACACAGTGGCTTGTGCAGCAAGACGGGAAGCAGGAATGGGAAGGAGGGCGGGGTGGGGGATGCAGGGAGGGCACGTTGCTCCTGAACATTGAGCTCTGCTTTTAGGACATGTGAGGAGTGGAGAAGAACACAATGTGCTTGCACGGAGCATCAGAGCACAGACAGCATTGGGGAGGGGCGAATAGAGCAAAGAGGAGGGTATACCTGTAGCAACAGAGGAGGGGCACAACTGGCCGCCCTGGGCCATTACATAGAGCAAAAGCTGGTGAACGGGGGGGGGTGCATCGCCTGCAGCGAGGGGAGGGGGGGGGCTGAGGTGATGTAGCAGGGGCAGAAGGAATCGCAGGGAGCATGAATCGCGGTGTGAGGTAGAGGGACGGGGGGTGGGGCGGAGCTAGCTGGCATCGGGTATTACTAGTAGCGGAGAGGAGAGAGTGCAACCAGCGATGGCAAGAAAATAGGAGGGGCGGGGGGAGAGTAGAAAAGAAGGGAGGAGGTGAGACGAACTAAGAAAGGAATGAATTGCACACTTAGGATGGCGAGTCTCTTTATACAAGCTGCAGCCAAAGTGCGAAAAAAGGTATGTCAAGGATTTACAACGAAGTGCAACATTAAAACACACACAATGTGTTCACAGCCTGTGTTTTTTGCAAAGTTCGGTCTTGGCCTCAATTACGAAACCAAAAAAACAAATATAGCTTGGAGTTGCAGTTCGGTTTACCTTACCTGAACTTTGAAATAAGAGTTGCGTGTGGAAGCCCAGTCTGAACTGGAACAGTTCATCACACCCCCTTTTCTGAATCATTTTGTCCACCATAAGCGTGGAAGGGTATACTCAGATGTGAGTCCCTTGCTCATTGCACCATCAGGATTCAAGCAAGCCGGGCCGACGACGCCTGAAATGGCAGAAACCGGTCCCCGGAAGCTTGTTTCCTTCCCAGTACAAGAATTGGCTTGGTAGTTTGGTTTGCCCTGTTCCCATTATGCACTGGGACAGGAACAGACTAATTTGCCTATAGCCAAGTTCTGAGCTGGGATGGTGCAGTGAGCTAAAAAACGGTGATGGATCAAGCCCTGATCTTTGGACTGGGTAAGAGTGGTCTGCTTAATTCAGGCACTCTGTTCATCACCACCCCCTTTTCTGAATCATTTTGTCCACCATAAGCGTGGAAGGGTATACTCAGATGTGAGTCCCTTGCTCATTGCACCATCAGGATTCAAGCAAGCCGGGCCGACGACGCCTGAAATGGCAGAAACCGGTCCCCGGAAGCTTGTTTCCTTCCCAGTACAAGAATTGGCTTGGTAGTTTGGTTTGCCCTGTTCCCATCATGCACTGGGACAGGAACAGACTAATTTGCCTATAGCCAAGTTCTGAGCTGGGATGGTGCAGTGAGCTGAAAAACGGTGATGGATCAAGCCCTGATCTTTGGACTGGGTAAGAGTGGTCTGCTTAATTCAGGCACTCTGTTCATCACCACCCCCTTTTCTGAATCATTTTGTCCACCATAAGCGTGGAAGGGTATACTCAGATGTGAGTCCCTTGCTCATTGCACCATCAGGATTCAAGCAAGCCGGGCCGACGACGCCTGAAATGGCAGAAACCGGTCCCCGGAAGCTTGTTTCCTTCCCAGTACAAGAATTGGCTTGGTAGTTTGGTTTGCCCTGTTCCCATCATGCACTGGGACAGGAACAGACTAATTTGCCTATAGCCAAGTTCTGAGCTGGGATGGTGCAGTGAGCTAAAAAACGGTGATGGATCAAGCCCTGATCTTTGGACTGGGTAAGAGTGGTCTGCTTAATTCAGGCACTCTGTTCATCACCACCCCCTTTTCTGAATCATTTTGTCCACCATAAGCGTGGAAGGGTATACTCAGATGTGAGTCCCTTGCTCATTGCACCATCAGGATTCAAGCAAGCCGGGCCGACGACGCCTGAAATGGCAGAAACCGGTCCCCGGAAGCTTGTTTCCTTCCCAGTACAAGAATTGGCTTGGTAGTTTGGTTTGCCCTGTTCCCATCATGCACTGGGACAGGAACAGACTAATTTGCCTATAGCCAAGTTCTGAGCTGGGATGGTGCAGTGAGCTGAAAAACGGTGATGGATCAAGCCCTGATCTTTGGACTGGGTAAGAGTGGTCTGCTTAATTCAGGCACTCTGTTCATCACCACCCCCTTTTCTGAATCATTTTGTCCACCATAAGCGTGGAAGGGTATACTCAGATGTGAGTCCCTTGCTCATTGCACCATCAGGATTCAAGCAAGCCGGGCCGACGACGCCTGAAATGGCAGAAACCGGTCCCCGGAAGCTTGTTTCCTTCCCAGTACAAGAATTGGCTTGGTAGTTTGGTTTGCCCTGTTCCCATCATGCACTGGGACAGGAACAGACTAATTTGCCTATAACCAAGTTCTGAGCTGGGATGGTGCAGTGAGCTAAAAAACGGTGATGGATCAAGCCCTGATCTTTGGACTGGGTAAGAGTGGTCTGCTTAATTCAGGCACTCTGTTCATCACCACCCCCTTTTCTGAATCATTTTGTCCACCATAAGCGTGGAAGGGTATACTCAGATGTGAGTCCCTTGCTCATTGCACCATCAGGATTCAAGCAAGCCGGGCCGACGACGCCTGAAATGGCAGAAACCGGTCCCCGGAAGCTTGTTTCCTTCCCAGTACAAGAATTGGCTTGGTAGTTTGGTTTGCCCTGTTCCCATCATGCACTGGCGGGGAACAGACTAATTTGCCTATAGCCAAGTTCTGAGCTGGGATGGTGCAGTGAGCTAAAAAACGGTGATGGATCAAGCCCTGATCTTTGGACTGGGTAAGAGTGGTCTGCTTAATTCAGGCACTCTGTTCATCACCACCCCCTTTTCTGAATCATTTTGTCCACCACAAGCGTGGAAGGGTATACTCAGATGTGAGTCCCTTGCTCATTGCACCATCAGGATTCAAGCAAGCCGGGCCGACGACGCCTGAAATGGCAGAAACCGGTCCCCGGAAGCTTGTTTCCTTCCCAGTACAAGAATTGGCTTGGTAGTTTGGTTTGCCCTGTTCCCATCATGCACTGGGACAGGAACAGACTAATTTGCCTATAGCCAAGTTCTGAGCTGGGATGGTGCAGTGAGCTAAAAAACGGTGATGGATCAAGCCCTGATCTTTGGACTGGGTAAGAGTGGTCTGCTTAATTCAGGCACTCTGTTCATCACCACCCCCTTTTCTGAATCATTTTGTCCACCATAAGCGTGGAAGGGTATACTCAGATGTGAGTCCCTTGCTCATTGCACCATCAGGATTCAAGCAAGCCGGGCCGACGACGCCTGAAATGGCAGAAACCGGTCCCCGGAAGCTTGTTTCCTTCCCAGTACAAGAATTGGCTTGGTAGTTTGGTTTGCCCTGTTCCCATCATGCACTGGCGGGGAACAGACTAATTTGCCTATAGCCAAGTTCTGAGCTGGGATGGTGCAGTGAGCTAAAAAACGGTGATGGATCAAGCCCTGATCTTTGGACTGGGTAAGAGTGGTCTGCTTAATTCAGGCACTCTGTTCATCACCACCCCCTTTTCTGAATCATTTTGTCCACCACAAGCGTGGAAGGGTATACTCAGATGTGAGTCCCTTGCTCATTGCACCATCAGGATTCAAGCAAGCCGGGCCGACGACGCCTGAAATGGCAGAAACCGGTCCCCGGAAGCTTGTTTCCTTCCCAGTACAAGAATTGGCTTGGTAGTTTGGTTTGCCCTGTTCCCATCATGCACTGGGACAGGAACAGACTAATTTGCCTATAGCCAAGTTCTGAGCTGGGATGGTGCAGTGAGCTAAAAAACGGTGATGGATCAAGCCCTGATCTTTGGACTGGGTAAGAGTGGTCTGCTTAATTCAGGCACTCTGTTCATCACCACCCCCTTTTCTGAATCATTTTGTCCACCATAAGCGTGGAAGGGTATACTCAGATGTGAGTCCCTTGCTCATTGCACCATCAGGATTCAAGCAAGCCGGGCCGACGACGCCTGAAATGGCAGAAACCGGTCCCCGGAAGCTTGTTTCCTTCCCAGTACAAGAATTGGCTTGGTAGTTTGGTTTGCCCTGTTCCCATCATGCACTGGGACAGGAACAGACTAATTTGCCTATAGCCAAGTTCTGAGCTGGGATGGTGCAGTGAGCTAAAAAACGGTGATGGATCAAGCCCTGATCTTTGGACTGGGTAAGAGTGGTCTGCTTAATTCAGGCACTCTGTTCATCACCACCCCCTTTTCTGAATCATTTTGTCCACCATAAGCGTGGAAGGGTATACTCAGATGTGAGTCCCTTGCTCATTGCACCATCAGGATTCAAGCAAGCCGGGCCGACGACGCCTGAAATGGCAGAAACCGGTCCCCGGAAGCTTGTTTCCTTCCCAGTACAAGAATTGGCTTGGTAGTTTGGTTTGCCCTGTTCCCATCATGCACTGGGACAGGAACAGACTAATTTGCCTATAGCCAAGTTCTGAGCTGGGATGGTGCAGTGAGCTAAAAAACGGTGATGGATCAAGCCCTGATCTTTGGACTGGGTAAGAGTGGTCTGCTTAATTCAGGCACTCTGTTCATCACCACCCCCTTTTCTGAATCATTTTGTCCACCATAAGCGTGGAAGGGTATACTCAGATGTGAGTCCCTTGCTCATTGCACCATCAGGATTCAAGCAAGCCGGGCCGACGACGCCTGAAATGGCAGAAACCGGTCCCCGGAAGCTTGTTTCCTTCCCAGTACAAGAATTGGCTTGGTAGTTTGGTTTGCCCTGTTCCCATCATGCACTGGGACAGGAACAGACTAATTTGCCTATAGCCAAGTTCTGAGC
Source organism: Lissotriton helveticus (assembly GCF_964261635.1). Classification (NCBI taxonomy): domain Eukaryota; kingdom Metazoa; phylum Chordata; class Amphibia; order Caudata; family Salamandridae; genus Lissotriton; species Lissotriton helveticus. Next base: position 1,130,566,251 of record NC_136059.1, on the reverse strand, counting down.
TGGGATGGTGCAGTGAGCTAAAAAACGGTGATGGATCAAGCCCTGATCTTTGGACTGGGTAAGAGTGGTCTGCTTAATTCAGGCACTCTGTTCATCACCACCCCCTTTTCTGAATCATTTTGTCCACCATAAGCGTGGAAGGGTATACTCAGATGTGAGTCCCTTGCTCATTGCACCATCCGGATTCAAGCAAGCCGGGCCGACGACGCCTGAAATGGCAGAAACCGGTCCCCGGAAGCTTGTTTCCTTCCCAGTACAAGAATTGGCTTGGTAGTTTGGTTTGCCCTGTTCCCATCATGCACTGGGACAGGAACAGACTAATTTGCCTATAGCCAAGTTCTGAGCTGGGATGGTGCAGTGAGCTAAAAAACGGTGATGGATCAAGCCCTGATCTTTGGACTGGGTAAGAGTGGTCTGCTTAATTCAGGCACTCTGTTCATCACCACCCCCTTTTCTGAATCATTTTGTCCACCATAAGCGTGGAAGGGTATACTCAGATGTGAGTCCCTTGCTCATTGCACCATCAGGATTCAAGCAAGCCGGGCCGACGACGCCTGAAATGGCAGAAACCGGTCCCCGGAAGCTTGTTTCCTTCCCAGTACAAGAATTGGCTTGGTAGTTTGGTTTGCCCTGTTCCCATCATGCACTGGGACAGGAACAGACTAATTTGCCTATAGCCAAGTTCTGAGCTGGGATGGTGCAGTGAGCTAAAAAACGGTGATGGATCAAGCCCTGATCTTTGGACTGGGTAAGAGTGGTCTGCTTAATTCAGGCACTCTGTTCATCACCACCCCCTTTTCTGAATCTCTCTGTACTATAAGAGGCACGGAATCCAGATTGCACTGGATGAAGCAAACCAGACACCTCTACAAAGTTGGAAAGTTGAGATGTCACTACCTTCTCGCAAACTTTGGCCAAACTTGGCAAGAGGGAGATGGGGCGGTAATTCTCAGGAAGACGAGGGCTGAGAGACGGCTTCTTAAGGAGGGGCAGAATCAATGCCTGCTTCCATGACAGAGGAACACATGCCTCGCGAAGCGACTGGTTGACCATTAGGTGTACTTCAGTATTAATAGTATCTGCCACATCAGATAGATGCCTAGTTGCACATGGGTCATTAGGTGATCCAGATTTAAGTGCCGTAAGAATTCTAAGCAAGGTAGGCGGGTCCACCGGGCTAAAAGCAGAGAGGAAGCAACCCATTTCATTCCCCTGCTTCCCCAACGGAGCGAGAGTGGCCTTCCTGGAAATGTTCGGAAAAGTCTCCTGTATACTGACAATTTTACCCCTTAAGAATTTTGCCAAGATGTTACACCAGGTATCCAAGGTAGGTACCACTGCAACCTGGGCGCTGGGAGCCATGAAACTCTGCACAATAGCGAATATTTCTTTAGGATTATTGTTAGCCCGGTCAATGTGAGCATAGAAATATCGGCCTTTGGCCATCGCAATGGCTGAGTAATAGAGTTTCTGTTTGGCTCTAAGAGACTGTTTAGCAATGGGTCAGTAACAACTGGAGCGCCATGCTCTCTCCAGAACCTTACAGGCATGTTTCAAAATCTTCAGCTCCGAAGTAAACCACAGCTTAGAAGGAGACTCTCTCCTCAGCTTAAAGTGACCCGGAGCAGAGAGAGCACTGACCGAATCAGTGATCCAGTCGGAAAATCTGGACAGATTATCCTCCAGGTCCCCTAAAAGAGGAGGATGCGATGCTGCCAGATGACAACTAAGCTGCTCAGCATCCAATTTCCTGGAGGTGGGAGGACGATGGAAACTAGTCGAGGCGGACGCTTAACGGCCCATGCAAAAAATATGGGAAAATGATCCGACCAAGTGACAGGTAGTGGCTTCGTCACTAATATGGGGAAGTCGGCACAGATGGGATCAAGAGTATGTCCACCTTGATGGGTTGGATCCTTGACCCATTGAGAAAGCTGGGCCAGCTGGAGAATGTCCAGAAAAGCATCTGAGTCCGCCGCCTCCATAAGATCAAGATGGATATTAATATCCCCAAGGAGCGAATAGTTCGAGAAACGTAAAGCTTTGTCTGCCAAAGCCTCCCCACAAGTATACAAAAAAGCACTAGCTGGCCCTGGTGGTCCATATATTAAAGACCCACCCAGTGTAAAATGGGCCGATAGTTGTAGACTGAAATCCAGGGCCTCGCAGCCTCCCCTAATAGTGGATGTTTCACTCTTCAGGGACCAACGGTCTCTATATAAAATGGCCAGGCCCCCTCCTCTGCCGGTTGGGCGGTTCATCCGATGGATTTTATAGCCTGCAGGAGTAGCCAACGCCACGATGGGGTTAGAAAACGTGTCCAGCCAGGTCTCGGTGATAAACAATAAATCTAGCTGATTATCGGAGACCAAGTCTGCAATGTCAACATAATGCTTCCTCATAGATCTTGCATTAATGAGGCAAGTGTTGATGCTCCCCTGTCTACATGTGTTGTTTATGCACCAGCCTCCAAAACAGGAAGAGAGGGCTTGTTGAATCTAATGAAACCTTTATTAGCAGGTGCTATACCTCTCTTACTAGCCGGGGATTTCAATTGCATCACACACAGCAGGAACAGGCAAGTGTCCCAACAAAATGATGTACTGGATGTTACATCAAAACTGTTATTAACTCTCATACAGGATTTACACCTATATGATACTTTCCGGAAGCATCATCCGTCAGGTGAGGGCTACACTTGGGAGGTGGATAATGGCCTCACACGATCACGCATTGATTATGTGTTTGCTTCTAAAATTCTCTGCGCCGATAACAGCTGTTACACCAGTACCCTTTTCAGATCACCATATAATCACAGTCTCTTTGTCAGTTCCTGATAGAACTCATTGGACCCGGGATCATGGAAAATGAAAAATAACCTCCTTACAGACCAGCAGGTTTGTGACAAATATGTGATGAGCTATCAGAAATGCGCCCAAAGGAAGGCTCACTTCCCCAATGTGTACCAATGGTGGAAATGGGTTAAAACTAAAACAAGGCTGTTCTTCCAAGAGCAAGGGAAGCTCCGACACAAAAGGGAATGGCACGACTTCCAGCGTTTACTCAGGAGACTTATACTCCTCCACCAAATGGGAGAAGCTGGGGGTGATGTGAAAGACAAGGTACGCTCTACGAATCTACACATGCAGAAGTGGTTATACAGACGGAAAAAAAATGCTATCTTCCACTCAAGGGTCAAGCATTTCCAAGAGGATGAAAAGTGTACTTCTTTTTTCTGTAGAAAAGCTCACGCATCACACAAGCTGCTAACTAAATTACAAAATGTGAAAGGGGACATATTACAGGGGGTAGATGCGTGCCAGACCATCGCTTTTGACTTTTATCTGACCTTGTATGATGCTCCTGTCAAAACACCTACAGCTTCAGATTTAGAAGAGTACTGTTCTTTACTCACAAGAGGGTTAACATTAGATCAAAGTAACTTCCTTGGGCAACCTTTTGTAGGTGAGGAATTTCTGGACGCACTGAGTTCCTCCTCCAAAGGTTCGAGTCCAGGTTTGGATGGTCTAACTTGGAAGTTTTACAAGACGTTCTGGGGACTGTTATGCTCTGACTACTTGCAGGTCCTGGAAGAGGGTTTTCAAAATAGTTGTTTTACACATGATTTTTCCGCAGGGGTTATCACCCTCCTTTATAAAAAAGGAGATGAAACATCACTCCAAAACTGGAGACCAATTTCACTACTAAATGTGGATTACAAATTGGTATCTAAAGTCCTGGTGCGTAGGTTCAGGAAAGTTCTTCATTCATGTATCCACCCTGACCAGACATGTGCAGTTCAAGGACGCACCACCGTTGACAGTTTGGTTACCATTTGGGATGTTCTGTGGTATGCTCAAGAAAGATCCCTATCACTTGGGGTTTTAAGTCTGGGGGGCATATTACCAAGCAATAGCGATAATTATCGCTATTGCTTGGTTAGAGACAAAATGTTACCGCTGAGCTGCGGCGATTTTTATCGCAGATAAACCTTGGTATTACCAAGGTTTATCGCAAATGCGATAAAAAACAGCCGCAATGCATGAATATCGCTGAAAAGTCAGCGATATTCATGCATTACCGAGCTAATGCTCTTAGCCATGTTATCCACCTCCCATTGGATAACATGGCTAAGAACTGCTCAGGGCAGGTGTTAGCTTTTGGAGATATTCGCGCTTAGCGCGAATATCTCCAAAAGTTGGTAATAGGAGATAGCGATGTTAGCGACTGTTTCCAGTCGCTAACATCTTGGCACGCCCACTTTGCATGTCATTAGTGATAAATATCACTGACATGCAAAGTGGGGCCCAAGATGGTCGCTATCTCCTACTAGCTGTCGCTAACTGGTGTTAGCGTCAACTAGGTAATAGGGAGATAATTTTATCTCCGCTTTCTTGGCTTTTAAAGCCAAAAAAGCGGAGATAAACCCCCTTGATAATATGCCCCTGGATTTCCAGAAAGCCTTCAACCGGGTGGCTTGCCCATACCTTTTTGCGGCACTTCAACGCTTGAATGTACCGCAAAATATCCTAAGCATCCTACACACTCTGTATAACACAGCACACAGCAGAGTGAGCATCAATGGTTTCCAGACACAAAAGTTTCCCATCCGTGCTGGGGTGCGACAAGGATGTCCCTTGCCCCCAGCACTCTTTGTCTGTGCTTTAGAGCCTTTCCTGTGCAAGCTACGAAGTGACAAAATCATCAAAGGTGTGTTTGTACCAGGGGGGTGGTACTCCTGCCAAAACAGTTGCATACATGGACGTGGTCACAATCTTATGCACGGATGCACAATCTGTGCGCAGAGCTCTACTGCAGGCTTCACTCTTCCAAGAAGCATCAGGTCTCCGCTTAAATGTGGACCAATGTGTGTGTCTCACTATGGGTCCCTGGGACCGGCTAACTAATCTCCCAGTTGCAGTTACCACAGAACCCACAAAAATACTAGGGGTGCATTTAGCTGCTGATACTCATACGGAGAAAAACTGGAAAGAAGCGCAGGAAAAAAAAAAAATATCACCTTCTGGAATTTTTTTTAATTTTTTTTTAATTTATTTTTTTTCCTCATATTGCGAAGCTCTATGTGTTCGTAATTTCAGGTGTCTGCCTCTAATTTTTTGTGCTTTTCCGATTCTGCCCCTTGGTCTCTCTTGTCTGGGGAGTTTATCATCTTCTCGATGATTTTTAGAGGAGTACCCTTAGGCCATCACATAACATAAATTCTGGTTTTCGAAACGGGGGGAGCTAGCCACTTTGGCTACTCAACAAGTACCATACTTGTTCGCCAGAAGTTGTTTCGCATTAATCATAGGAGCGGTGTTTTTACTCTATATTAGGATTTAGATGGTTTTCAAAACTTTCCCAATATTTAAATCTTTTACAGTTGTTTCCCTTCTTATCTAGTTTATTAATCCTTACAGCTGAGTTCATCCACTCTCCATGTGTTGGAGGGGAGGATTCAACCCATTTAATGCATATCTCCCTCCTTGCAAGTACAATTAACACAAAGAGTAAATTTTCTTGGCATTGTTTTAGCCCCCCTACATCTGCTGTATCTTCTATCCCAAAAAGAGTAAGGGTAGTACTTACAGTTATTCGTTTGTTCATGATTATGCTCAGGGTCTTACCAACTTCATTCCAAAATTCTTCTAGTAGAGGGCATTTTCTAAACATGTGGATGTCATCTGCCCTTTCTTCCCCACACATCGGACATTTCTTTGCTCCTGCGTTTTTAAATTTGGATAGCTTTTTTTGCGTCCAATAGGCTCGATGTATGGTATATAGGTGGTTTCTTTTCAGTGCCGCAGATTTAAGAGTCGACCAACATTTCCCAACTGACTTTTCCCATATTAAGTCCAAGTCGGTTATCAGTAAGTCTTTCCCCCAGATTTGATCTTCTATATTCGTGTTTCTGTCTCCAGCAGTTATTAACGCCCAGTACCACTTTGCCACTTCTTTAGGTATCGGTGTAATCCTTACCATTTCTTTTTCTACATTTTCACTTTCTCTGGTATATGTGGGTATCGTTTTAGACCAACTTTAACAATTGATAGTATTTAAATTTGGAAATTACATTTTTTGTCATCTTTTGAAGTTCTGACCATGTATTCAGAGTTGAACCATTTAATAACTGTCCCCAATAGTTGATGTTTGCTAATTTTAAAGGAATAGCCAGTGAGTCATTCATAAATTCTGGAGTTCCTGGTGAATCCCAAATGGGGGCCATTTCGCTGTAATACGGAATGTTTAAAGTTACTCTGATTTTTGCCCAAATTTTTGCTGCTTCCCTTAAGATCTTCAGTTTTATTTTTTTGAAGTATTTGGGATGTCCGAATTTAAATAAGAAGTGGTCAACTGATTCTGTTGTTGCTTGTAAGTGCCTTGGATAATTTTGATGACTTTTTAATAGCACTCGGATATTCTTGAAATGAAACGCTCTGTGATACTCTATCAAATCTGGGCTGGCAAGTCCTCCATTCTGCTTCCCCCTTCTAAGTTTTCTCCATGAGATCCTTATGCCCTTCGAGGCCCAAAAGAAGCTTGTGATTTCACTTTGTGGTTTTTTTAACAGCGATTTTCCAAATTCCAGAGGAATTGTATTAAAAAGGAATGTGAACTTTGGTACAATTGACATCTTGACAATGTTGGATCTTCCTATCAAACTTAGTGGTAAGGTGGACCATACCTTAAGCTTATCCGTGCTCTGGAAGATTTATCCCGGTTCAGACGTGTCATCAAAACTTTTCTTTTTAATAAAACTAACTGATTCTGCTGCATTCTGTGATGTTGTGTATACCTTTCTCGGCGCCAGGACGCCCCTTTGCTGGGGCAGCTGTGCGCGGTATAAAAACCATTAACATAACATAACATAACATAACAGCTTTCTCACCTCCCCTGCTACCTTATTTATGTTTCGTTGTGGAATCTTCCCTAAATCATGGTTCACTAAGATTCCTAGATATCTTATTTCTTTCTTCTGGAAATTGCGCAAACTCCCCATCGAGGGTAAGATCATGGTAACAAAAGCTGTTCTTCTTCCTATCCTGCTATACCTGTCTATGGTTCTCCCTCCACAGGCTCGCACATTGCAGAAATGCTCCAAATTGATTTTCTCTTTTATTTGAGGTTCAAAAATGAAAAAGTTGAGCAGGGAAAATATGTGCACCATTTGGAAAAATAAAGGGAAGAGTATGACTAATATCGAAGTGTTTCTCTTTTCTAAAGTATTATGCTATGCTGTATCATGGACTAATGTGGATTCCATGTCTGTACCAAGTTTTTTCACCAAGTATTTCTTGGGAACTATGCTGCGGGGATATGGATTGTTTACCCACTCAAATTTTTTGCCATTTGCAATGAATGTACCCCCATATGTGTGCCTTTATATAACTTAAATAAAGGTTTTCAAAACAAAAAACAAAAACATTTAAAGACAGGAAAATATAAGAGGTCTCTGTTGACAGAGTGAAGTTTCAGAATTCACAGAGTTTTTGTTCAACTTCGTAAATTAGCAGTCATATATCCCTGTCCATAAACTCAGCTACCAGTATTTGGGGATCCACTTTTCCATGGAACAAGAGCTGACCTGGTGCAGTTAATCTTTCTCCCCTAATGACCAGGAATGAACAAATTATGAATAATCGGATGGGTTTGCCCCTCTACATAATGGACAGGGTGGCATTATTTGAAATGATGATTTTAACCAAACTCCTCAATGTCTTGCAAAACTTCCTTCTCCTTATCCCACATACTTGGTTCTAGGCCTTATTAGCGAGAGTGAACCTTCCTTCAGGAAAACAGAAGTCCCAAGATAGCTTTCTACAAATGTATACAATCCACTTCTGAGAGACAAATGGTATGGCTGACCTACACCTCTATTGTTCTCCATGTACTGCTATTTAGGGAATTCTTTTAGAGGTGAGCGTACCATTGTGGGTATTGGTACAAAAGCTAAACGAGACATTGCCCGGTAGTGGAAGTTCTCTGTGCCCCGGCAACTGGCTGAATGAAGGGTGGCAATGGATTGGAGGGTCAAATTGGAGGAACCCGTTTACAAAGCAAGAGGTTGCCATCATAAACACAGGATGTTCTGGGGAAATGATAGTCTTATTATAATTTGGCCAATGACTGATGTGCTGTAATGTATCTTTTATGATGTCCTAATTGTTTCTATTGATAGGATTACTCTGTGCTTGGCCGGTTTGTTTTTTAATCTGTATCCTCACCCAAACATGTTAAAATTTTTAAGATATTTTGGACATTCATGTTTTGGGCAATTTAATTTTATAGGGCATTTCTGTCCTCAATATTCTAACATGCAGCTGTTATTGTATTATGATCTGTGCAATAAAAGTGTTTCCCTGACTATCATTGGCTGCATCTTCTTGCAGGACAAACACTGCTGCAGCCAGGGAGGTAGCTGTGCATCAGCACCAAACCACCCTTCTCTCTAGTTCAGATAGAAACTGAGGGGCAGATTTGCAAGCCCCATGCGGCACTTTTGCACGACCGTTGCGTCTCTTTTGTGATGCAGCGGTGGCGTAAAGAATGCAGCCAATTTACAATGTGACGCATCTAGGGAGATGCGTCACGTTGGAAAGCCCTCTGTCACATTATTACTCCGTCAGGTATAATGTATGCAGGGTGGGTGTTCCCACACAGGAAAGCCTCATAAAAGTGGCACAGTGAAATCTACAATATTTCACTGAGTCACTTCTAGGACATTACTGTGTCAAAATCATATGCCTGCTTGAAGCAGGTGTAAGGAGTGACACAGTGTTGTGGGAATAGGCCTCAAAATGCATTGCTGGAGTTTGCATCGTGCTTGTGACACGACTCCAGCAATGCGTGACTTTTGCCCCAACAGATGCGTCAGAATTTCTGACGCATCGGTCAATCCTTGCGCCATGGTGCACCGTATTGTAAATACGCCGCATCCATGTTGGCGGAAGGATTTCTCAGGGCGGAGCTGGGAAAGTGACGCATCTCTACAGATGCGTCACTTTCTTGTAAATCTGCCCCTGGAAGTTTTGAAAGATACTTTTCAGAAAAAACTTCGGAAACCTCATTGACAAAACCCATTTTGGCTGATGCTAGTACGTAGTTGATAAGGGTGTAAAGAAATGGCTTTAGGGTGAAATATGTATTGAAAACAGGAACTTGGCACCCTCATAGGTATGTTGATCTAAGGTTCAGTCATTTCATCAGGTAAATATGCATAAGTCAATCTATCTATTTAAAACATATAATTTATTATCTCCAAAAGTGTCCTTTTGCTTGTAGCAAGTTATTCATTGCTTACAGTCAACAAGTTTCGTTCACAAGAAACTTCTTCAAGGCTCAATTAATGTGAAGTAGAGAATGCAAGGTCATTGATATCGTAAAATCCCTCACATTCCCTTTTTACAAATCCTTTAATTGTTTCTTTATATAGTAGTATATACCTGTGATGCTTCCAGATCAATCTTGTTATGTAATTGGTTTTTGTATATTTGTTCTGTGCCTTTGGCACTTCACCTTCTTCGTGTAAACCTGGTTCTGCGTATCGTATGCGGCCATGAGCTCTCAGTGCTCTTAGCGCACGCTGGCATGGTAGAATCAGTGACAGGACTATCCTCGGTCTGAGATTTCCCAGGCTTTTGTATTAACTCTGGGACTTGTAGTCCTGATTCTATAATGGTATTTTAAGAAAGTGCCCTTTTTGTATGGTCACTCCCACACTTTGTTCTCCAGTGATGACGGTTTTGACTCTGAAAGTCCACTGGCACCTGCTAACCAGGGTCCAGTGCTGGTGCTAACTCCCTAAAATATGATGAAAGTGGATTGGTAACCCAAATTGGCAAGGACTTTAATCCCCTTATAAGTCACTGGTGAGTGGTACCCAGGGCATTGGAGTTAAAGGGGTCATCAGGGCCTGCAGCACGGATTGTGCCACCCTGAGACCCTGAGAGACACAAGGAAAAAGATGACAGCAGATAAGCCATTGCAGACTGTCAAAATCGACTTTGCCCTCACGATAAGTGGCAAAGTTACAACACTGTTTTTCATATAAGTCTGGTTGACCGTGGGTCTTTTGTGCCCAAGAGAGAGGGTGCATTATATTAAAGGTGTGGACATTTAAGTGCGAGCTTTTATGGTCGTATAGTGGCCTCCTTCCATTAGGGCCTACTATAAGTGATCAGGGAACCATAGGATAACATGGGCTGTCATTCGGACAAGCACAGGTTGCCAGCTCCATTCTGGTCCCACTGAAAAGTGTCATGTCTGGTATCAAACAACTTGTCTTATCGAACCCAACCTTTTTCTAAAGTTAGATTTAGTGTGGCACGCACCCAGGTGGCTACCTTAGAGGTTGCCCAACAGGTTGACCAGTCTTTGCTGGACCCTGGCTGACAGACTACAGCTACTGCTACCAAAACAGGAATTTGACCCCCTGCCAGGAAGTGTGAACTCTCTCAGGAGGCAGAACCAAAGGCCTGCCTGGGCAGAAGATGTCACCTCTTTTCCTGAAAAGATGGCTAGTGAAGTGGCACATCAAGGCAATTAACTTCAAAGCACCCACCACCTCTGATATGCAATCAGGCTTCCTCCCAGAGAAGGAAAAAGCCAACACTCTACCCCAGGAAAATTTGCAACCCAGGCAGGTGGGCAAATTAGATAGGAGGCGTACACCCGCAGAAGGCTAGCCACACTCCTGGGGTAGGCTACCTGGTCGGTAAAGCCGAAGAAGGGTTCTGCCATTTTTAAAAGTGGCAGAATAGAGGTTTCTGGGTAGAAAAGGTGCCACCCTCCGAAGGAATTGGTCACCTCAGGGGCAGATTAGCCACCTGGTATAGTAGCCTATTGGCTACTAGCACCCACACTCCTAACGCCCCTAAATCTATGATTTAAGGGGCTCCCGAGACCAGATTCTCAGATCTGAACAAATTTTAACAAAGGACAAAGAAAAGACCCAAGTCTGCAACTTCAGGAACTGCACAAAACAAAGGCAAAATAACCTTTAACTCTGGCAACCACCCTGCAACTGCATGACTGTGACTCGACCTGGAGCAGAGACGTGACATCCAGCAATTTTCCGGAAGCTACCGATTTCCCCTGTACTCCAGGGCTATGAAGTAGCCCAAGGCTGAGCTTGCCGCTGCCAAGGCTTGTTGGTGGCCAGTCCGGCTACCATTACCTTTGTTCGATGCTGTGCCTTGAGGGAACTTCCACAGCATCTTCAACCCACCGCCTCAGTGGCCCCATTGTTGAGTTTTTGCACCTGTTTCCTCACCAGCACTGTCTAAGCAGGAAAACCAGCAAACCCGCAGGTCCCAATTCAGCACCAGGGGCAGCCAGGATAACTCTGCACCCGGGCCCTAAGAGCCAGGTAATATTCAACTGACTGTCGGACCCTGGTCCAGGGACCCACATCACCTTACTACCCAGTGGTTTCCACTGAACTCATCCTGCAAGTGACTGTCACTAGTGTGATTTCTGATTGACTGCAACTTTATCATTTCCAAGAGTGAAATTAACTGATTTATTTTAACATTTAAAAATCCATAACTCTGGTTATACTCTTCCAATTGTCTTTATTTTAGTTTCTAAATTTACATAAAAAGCTGCTGTATTTTTATAAATTGTTGTCAGATTTCTTTTGCGTCATGTCAATTACTTATCTTCCGGGTTGGTACTCTGAAACGCTTAACATATGTTCCTCTGGTAAAGCCTGACTGTTGTGTGCCACGGTACCAGGAATGAGCTAGGGATTTATTAGTGTGAATCCACTGGACCGAAATGAGGTATTGTGAGAGTATTGCTTAGTGAAGCTTAACCAGCCTCATTGCATAATACTCCACTTTCCTACAGGTATAAACAGGATAACAAACCTCCAGCATGGACCCGTGAAACTTGAGAGTTCTGCAGAGGCCATCAAGAGCATGGTACTAGTACTTTTGAAGGTACTAATGCTGGTACCAATGTCTGATCGACTTCATGTTATACATGTTGATGTCAGACAGGAGGAATGGACCAGCTAGTGACACCTGACCAGAGCCATGAAACTGACTGAAGGTGGGACAGGCACAGGCATGTGTCTGGGGCAAGGGCATATAGATTGACCTCATACAGCTGAGGCATGATACGGATATTGACACTCTCATGGTCACCAGCTCTGCCCACAGGGGTCATGCTACAGGAAGCGACACCTCACAAAGCCTTGATTCATATTGATAATACATGGACACCCAATTTACTTACAGTGTCCACAGTTCATGTAGTGACACTTGATAGAGGATGTGGTACCAGTATTAACTCCTCACAGGAGCTGTGCATAGTTTCTGACACTATACATGTTCATGAAACAACAACCCTCAAATCAGATGGGCACACGTCATCCGCAAAGGCGCCATGTAATAGGTGTTGGGGTCTCACTGGTGCAGGCACTGATGCAATATCCTATTGGACATATGGAACAGGCGTGAACTCCTAAGCAGAGGCACATATTGAAAAGTGTCATAAATTGGTTTTATAACAGAGTGCAGTGTTTTGGTTTTGCCCCGCTGCTGAGTTTTGCCCAACTGCTGTCTCCTTGTTCTGCCCAGCCTAACTCACTTATATGACAGGTGGCCTATTGTCGCATATTATTATGGACCCTCCACTTCACTGCTATATTGGATAATCTTCAACATGTTTTACTTGTGTTTTTAATGCTGAGGAATATTATCCTCCATTTAGCACCCATAAAAGAATGTCTCCAATTTCACAAAATGTTTGGTCTGGCATAATGTTGATAATTGGAGTATATGATGGTGCAACTCCTGGCCTAAAGCTTCCACTATCATCATAATGGTCATTATTCTTGCCATAATCTGGGCATCCTTGGCATAATAATACACAAATCTGACTAATAATGGTGTTATAATCCATATTTGTAAAGCAAGAACATATCAACCCTTAAGGTTTCCCGGTGCTGGGTGCTGTCGAGGAGATTAAGTGAACATTTGCCCAGAGTCACATGATGCTGAGCTGAGCTGCTGCCAGCACCAGGGATCGAACTGTGAACCCCATGCTCCGGAATCAGCCATTCTGGCCTCTGCACCACACCTCTACCACCTTCTAGGTCTTGGAATAGGGGCATTAATTCTTTGCATAATTATGCACACCCAGGTCTAATGCTGGCCTTAGGATCATTTTCATTATGTACCTGCATCAAGAAAAATGCTGACCTTGGCAAAAATGGTGGTAATTCTTGGCATATTGTGGGGAACTTTTTAGATGCCTTTTGCATGCAAGTGAATCTCTTGATGGCAGTGTAAATACTTCCAATTCATCAACACAAGCGTGCACTCATTTATCAACCCATGGCTTATTTATTCATAAATTATACATCAACCTATACACCCACTCACTCATACATCTATGCACTCAACCGTTCATGCACTCTTTCAAGCTTCACTCATTCTCAAGTTCATTCACTAACTCATCTATACCTCAGGACACATAAACATGCCACTATTTGAAGAATGACTTTCATTTATGAGCCAGACCTACCGGCTTTGCCAGTGCCTGTTAAGACTTGTGCTGTGAGCTCTGAAAAAGTCTATTGGGAAAAACATATGTTTTCTGTTTTCCACCAAGAATGTTATGGGTCCGGGTCACAGAACCTTCATTCCAAAAGGTCCCTGCTAGCTCAGTTAGTTGAAGCAACTGAAAACAAGTTTTTTATTGGAAGTAGGAACTGCTTGCAGATGCCCATCACAAAGCAGTGGACCCAACCGTTGGACTCATCTTAATTAAATACACATGTTTTTTTCTCCACAGTATCTTGATTGATGTTCTAAAGGGTATAATGGTTATGATTAAATTACCTATCTTGATTCTTTGATATTCTGAGTATTTCAACCTCCTCTCCTCTCCAATATTTTACCTCAGTGCTCCTCATGATCCTTTCAATTCTCTCCACGCCCTCTCCACCTGTGTGATCCCCCCACATTGTGGAATCCCCACAATGTTGTCCTTCTCTAGGGTCTCTTGTGTTGCCTCATGCCCTTCCCTGGTCCTCTTTCCGTGCACTCCACGCCCCATGGTGTACAGCACACCAATTTTGTTTCTCTTATGACTCCTATGCTGTCTCCCATCCTTCCCATTCCTTCCATGGTGCAAAACCGCTGGTTTGCTCCTCTTATGACCACCAGGTTGTCCCCTATTTTTCAAACTTCTTCCGCTGTGGGTTTCTCCTATCATGGTGCTCCTGCATGGCTACTCTTGTAACCGCGGTGTCGTCTCCTGTTTCCTCTGTCGAGTACAACCCTCGTCTTCAAATGACTTCTCGTCAGCATGACTTCCTGCTCCTACTGCTTTGTACTATTTCTCCCCTCATGGTGCGGACCGCTTGCTTTATTATTGTTAGTGACCCACATGTGAGCGTGTTTCTCCAGCCCCACTGCCTTCACCGTCTATGTGGTCTCCCACACTTCATCCTACAGAAACCCATGTTTCACTTCGCTTGTGACCGGCGTTGTTGGATCTAGTCATCTCCAGCCCCCTCCCCCACCATGCGCTGACTTGTGGTGAAAAACATTGTTTCTTTTTGGTGACCCTGCCTAAGAACTCTTGGGACATCTCAATATTTGTAGACAAGTCTACTCTTAGGGGGGTGGGAGCGCACCAGACACGCCCCAACGTAATTACCTCTTGCATGATGGTTCACGTAGTTCATAATTTCTCGCTCAATTCAATTCAAAGTGTTCATAGCCAGTGCTGTATTATTAGTTTCAATTCGTATCCCTAGGCACGTGTTTCATGATTCCTCAATCGTCAGTAGGGAAAAAAGCAAAGTTCATAGGTTGCAGGGCGTGCTGCCTCATCTCTCAGGACCAGTTCCACTCACAGCATGAAGGCGCAGGCTCCCGAGCTCGTCAGCTTGGCGGCTCGTGAGAGCCAGTCTTTGTACTCTTAGGGGGGTGGGAGCGCACCAGACACGCCCCAACGTAATTACCTCTTGCATGATGGTTCATGTAGTTCATAATTTCTCGCTCAATTCAATTCAAAGTGTTCATAGCCAGTGCTGTATTATTAGTTTCAATTCGTATCCCTATTCACGTGTTTCATGATTCCTCAATCGTCAGTAGGGAAAAAAGCAAAGTTCATAGGTTGCAGGGCGTGCTGCCTCATCTCTCAGGACCAGTTCCACTCACAACATGAAGGCGCAGGCTCCCTAGCTCGTCAGCTCGGCGGCTCGTGAGAGCTAGTCGTTGTACTCTTAGGGGGGTGGGAGCGCACCAGACACGCCCCAACGTAATTACCTCTTGCATGATGGTTCACGTAGTTCATAATTTCTCGCTCAATTCAATTCAAAGTGTTCATAGCCAGTGCTGTATTATTAGTTTCAATTCGTATCCCTAGACACGTGTTTCATGATTCCTCAATCGTCAGTAGGGAAAAAAGCAAAGTTCATAGGTTGCAGGGCGTGCTGCCTCATCTCTCAGGACCAGTTCCACTCACAGCATGAAGGCGCAGGCTCCCGAGCTCGTCAGCTCGGCGGCTCGTGAGAGCCAGTCTTTGTACTCTTAGGGGGGTGGGAGCGCACCAGACACGCCCCAACGTAATTACCTCTTGCATGATGGTTCACGTAGTTCATAATTTCTCGCTCAATTCAATTCAAAGTGTTCATAGGTTGTCCCCTATTTTTCAAACTTCTTCCGCTGTGGGTTTCTCCTATCTTGGTGCTCCTGCATAGATACTCTTGTAACCGCGGTGTCGTCTCCTGTTTCCTCTGTCGAGTAGAACCCTCGTCTTCAACTGACTTCTCGTCAGCATGACTTCCTGCTTCTACTGCTGTGTACTATTTCTCCCCTCATGGTACGGACCGCTTGCTTTATTATTGTTAGTGACCCACATGTGAGCGTGTTTCTCCAGCCCCACCGCCTTCACCGTCTATGTGGTCTCCCTCACCTCATCCTACAGAAACCCATGTTTCACTCCGCTTGTGACCGGCGTTGTTGGATCTAGTCATCTCCAGCCCCCTCCCCCACCATGCGCTGACTTGTGGTGCAAAACATTGTTTCTTTTTGGTGACCCTGCCTAAGAACTCTTGGGATATCTCAATATTTGTAGACAAGTGCAATGTCTTAGTATCTGTACACTAATGCATCATGCAAATCAGGATTAAGGTTCACTTTTTGAGCTCTTTTGTTGTCTCAGTGGGTGATAGCTTCTCATGTTGCAGCCCGGAAAAGATCTGCATGATGAGATCTCTGTTAACGTCTCAATAGTGAGAGATGAGTGCATGTTACACGTCAAAATAGGATGGTTGTGCCTGGCTCTGTGGTGGGTGTACCTGTATATCTAAGGCTTTACCAGGGCATTTGAGGCTTTATTTGGGCACTTGAGGGTATGTTTGACTTTTGGAGACTGTACATGTCTATTTGAGGAAGGTCACAGGCATCTGGGGCTGTTCCACGGCATATGATGTTAAGCCTGGACATTTGAGATGTGCCTGGGCATTAGGAGATGACACAAGCGCATTTGTCATTCCGCCTAGATATCTACGACTGTGCCTGTGAGTGACCGCCTTAAGCATCACAGACTTTCTAACGTACATTGACCAAAGGCCATTTGGTGGACAGGCCGTTGAGCTGTCAATCATAATTTTCTGGAAATCTGGCACTTCCCCCAACTCAAAATTGAGGGCAGCTTTATAATTATTTCAAGAAGGAAGCCACACTGCTGCGCTGCATGAAAGGGCAGTAATGTGCTATATTTAACATTATACGGTGCATTCCTGTCCTTTCCTTGTTCTGGCGCACAATGTGCTGCATAGCGCCAACGCAGGCAACCTTGCGCCTTGGTGCAAGGGTGCTTGCGTTGCAGGCAAGATTATTTTTGTGCAGGAAGGGACACCTTCCTGCAAAGATACAATCCTCTGAGGCATTTTCCTTTTTCTATGTGTGCTGCTGAATACAGCACACATAGAAAGGGGAAGTAACGAGAAGAAATAATGTTTCTCCTCGATACGCCTCACCTGGGGTGGCATAGCATTTTGACGCATTCCCAGGTCTACGAGTAATGGTAAATCTGGGATTGCACCAAAATCAATGAGTGGATACTTAGGAAAACCCATGCTCCACCCATGGAGCACCTCCCTGGCGTAGAGTAACGCAACTCTGCAATTTGTGTGGTGTTGCAATACTCTCGATTTATCAAACCACTGAGGACCATGCAAGGAGGCCTTGCGTGGCTTGATAAATCTAACTTAGTAGTTGCGTCGCCTTCGCACCCCTTATCTCAATAATAAATTTGGCCCTGAGCGAGGGAAGCAATGGATTCAAAAGTTTTGCGAAATATTTCAACAATTCAAGAATGCGTATTGCGCCATTTTGAAGCAGAGGAGAAACATGGCTGCCACAGACCTACACACTGCTGTGCCAAATTGTGAGGAGAAAGGAGAAAGAGTGTGAAGCTAATAGCTAGATTCATCAAAGACCCGTTTTGCGAGTCTTAAATAGCGATTCATAAGGAATCGCTATTAAGGACTTGCAAAACGGGATTCATGTAGGAATTGCGATTCCTACATCTTCCTTATTTGCGAGTAGCAAATTGCTATTCGCAAATAAGGAATAACTCCCCATTCATTCCTATGGGCCTTTTGCGATTAGCAATTTGCTAATCGCAAATAAGGATGCGATTTCAAGGGTGCAGGGGTCCTGTAGCACCCCTGAAATGCAAATTTACACAGGTGTTGCGCACACACATGTCCAAAGGACATGTGTGTGTGTAACATGCAATTGAGAAAAATGCACTAAAATGCTTTTTTCTATTTTTTCGCTATTTACCACGAGGTTTGACTTCGTGGTAAATAGCGGTCCTAAATTGCGATTTCGCAATTTCAAAATGGTTCATGAATTGCATTTAAGGAATCTCAAATAGAGATTCCTTAAATGCAATTCCTCGCAAATGTGCGAATTCTTTATTAGCGAATTTTGCATTTGGGATGATGAATCCCAAATGCAAAAATTGCACTCGCAAAGGGCCAGATTCTCAGAATCTGGCCCTTTGCGAGCGCAATTAAGCTTGATGAATCCAGCTGAAAATTCATAAGGCTCATTTTCGCAATTTACTTAACCTATTTTTTCCACCTATATGTTGCCTGCAAACCTACAACACGTGTTCGTGGAGGTGCGGGGAGGGGGTGTTGGAAGGGTGCAGCCATTAGTAATAATCCTGACTCGGTCCACGTGAATTGTGCACGGTTTGCAGGCCTGTTCAGCAAATACCGCGAGACATTGCATCAGTTCAATATAAGACACTCAGCCAGGCCCCTGTCGATGGCAAATAAATGTTTAATAGTATTGCACAAAAATGTTCCAAAAAGCATGCACGTTCATGTCAAACACACACGGACAAATTACATGTTAAAAACACCCGCAGCTCCGCGGACAGCTGCTTCAGATCAGGGCATGTTTTCATGTCTAAATTATATTTCCCCTGGGAAAGCAGGCAGTCATTTCAATTCTGGCCTAGCTATAAAAACGGTTTTGTACAATTTTCTGCTTAAGTTCGTGTTAAAGATGAAAGCACCGCATTTTAGACGTTATTACCACGAATATGTGTTTAAAATATGAGCCCTCTGGCGTTTTCCCTAATTATTTGTAACTTAATTGGAGAGCAGGTATTTTTCGACTTTTGAAGAACTAAAAAAAGTTTTCCATTAAAGGGTTATTTTTAGACTTAGCTTTGAATCACACGTGTCTTACTTGTTGGTGCTTTATAGCTTTTCACCAAACAGCCCGCAGACATGACGTTTGCCTTTGCCTCTGGTGATGAGAATGCTGATGCAGTAGTGCAAGCCCATTGTGAGTTGAGTAAGGTGGAGGGAAGTTTCATCCCAGTCACTAGAGGCTGGTGTTGTAGAAGAGTGGCGGCGAGGCGGGGGGACAATTATAAAACAATAAAAACATCCCTGCAGCTGGCTGTGTCAAGCTCATCTGCTCCTCTTCTTACAGGCACAGGCTCCCAGACTCCACTGCGGCCAATCCCGACGTTGCTCTCAAGCAATGACAGCAGCGTCAGGATTGGCCTGAGCACTCCGAATTTGCGTCCCCAGTGAGACTGGGAGCCTGTGCCTGCTCTCTCCATGAAACACGAAAACAGCAGCAGACAAAGGTCAAGCACAATGACTCTAGGTATCCACAGTATTAGGTGGTGCAACCACTTCCAACATCCGCTGCTAAAGATGTATAAGTTACCAAAAACATGAAAAGAACAAAGTGGAAGGTGCACTCAAATGAAGTCAATGGAGAAAAGTATTTTATAAATATATATCTTCTTCTTTATTCAGAATATTTTTCTGTAAGCACAGGCACAGCGAACGCGTTTCGTTCCCTTTTATGCCATGGGAACTTCGTCAGGGCAGCAGTGTTATCCACGAGGTCACGACAATCTTGCGGCCGAAAGAAGTTGAAAGAACGGTTATAAACGTCCCTTTGCTTTGAGTCACAATGGCCCCCCGGCAAAAATATATTACGGGATCCACCTTATGAGATAGTCACTCGTAATTCAGATACGAATGGTCAATAGAACAGGAATTCTTAATAAAATCCTGAGACGCTCCTTATGCTTCAATATGGGCTAACCAGGGAATCCTATAGAAGTCCTCAATATCAAGGACGTAGGAGCTATGTAGAATTGAAATAACCAATCCCCGTCAGTCTATCTCGCTAGGTAAGGCGATGTGATGATTAGTTATAGCCATCCGTGTCCCCGGTAGTAGCGGTTGGTCCAAATAAGACCTGAGTAGAACAAGAGCCGCAAGTGCTGCACCTGTAATAAGGCACCGGCACCAGCTAATCCTGTCGGAAAGGGCGTCCTGGCAACACGGATCGGGTTGGAGACAGCTTCAGTGCTCATGACAGTTTGGCTGGCCTGAGGTGGGTGGCCAAACAGTCATGCGCACTGACAACAGTGCCCAGCAGTCCTCTTACAGCCTGTTATTCCCCCATGGCCCCGCCCTAATAAAACGTGTTTATTATATCATTTTATTTTCCTTTCCTGTCGTTTTGAGGCAGCTGGTTGGGGGGCGGATGCTCCTCCGCCACAGCGGAGGTGCCGTCACTGATCCCAGCTAGTGCACTGTGTACAGCTTGTGAACTGTGCTTTGTCCTTGCCTTCAAGCCTGTGACACAGCGTAAACCGAGAACACAGGCAGAGGGGTCATCAGTTTAACCTCCAAATGACCAGTATGAATGGAGCCTTGTATTTAACCAATGTAACGGGTGATAAGAAAAACCAAAAATAAGAACTCTGTAGGGGTGACCTACCTTCTAGGGTAGAACATGTGCAACACTACAAACTGTATACATGACCTACAGCTAGAGGAGGTCACTGCTTGTACTGTATAACCTTGAAGAAGTCAAAAGGCCTTCAAATCCCTGAGTACTGCCATGTTTAATAAAAAAAATCACACATGCACTCTTTTGCCCTTGTTGTGTGTGGTTATTTTCCATAACGTCTGCATGCTACATACAAGAAAAGCCCGATTGTATGCCAACATGTAAGAACTAGCTATATATAGAGTGTGTGTGAGAGACATGGTCATAGAAACTAATATTCTGAATAGTGCTAACAGTCCGTGCGAAATCCCAATGTTATTTTCAGGCATTACTTTAAGAGCATTTAGTTGACATTAATCACACAAACATAGCAGAGAACTGAAAAATGTATTTCCACTCTCTGAAAGGTGCCGTGATTAGAACTCCAAGGCCATCCTGCCTCATACAAATCAGACACAGAAGGAAATATACATAACTACATTGACCAGCCTTCTGTCTGCTTCAGCAACAGATACATTGTTCCAGTGTGATGATACATGAAACGGCACAGTCCTTCCTCCCCTGTCTATGGAGAACAGTTTGAGGAGAAAGTATATTGGCATATTAATATTTAGCGGGTAGACAAAAGGACGGATTGCTAAGAGAGAAATGCTGAAGTGCAGATACCCAACTGCATACCTGGTGAGTTTATAAGGTGTGCTGCATACTTATGTGACTTGGCATAGACATAAATAGGACGTTCTAATATCAATTCAGCCAATATAATAATATAAATCAATAGAAAAAGTCCAGTTTTGAGCACATCTAAATAATAACATCAATATCCACTAATACATTTTAGGGATTTTTGGGGACTATATATTTTATATGTCACCCAGCTCATCCTCTCGCTCACGAAGGATCCCGAAAACACCAGACTTTGTTTCCAGGAATGTATGAAGAACGTGGCCGCGTGGATGAAGGACAGCTAAGTGAAGCTAAACTCAGAGAAGACCAAGGTCCTCATTGTCTGGCCCTGCACCTCCACCTGGGACAACACCTGGTGGCCCTCTGCCCTCGGGAGCTCATCCACCCCAACAGACCATGCTTGGAACCTCAGCATCATCAGTGAATCCTCCCTTTCCATGAACCGCCAGATCAACGCCGTCGCCTCCACTAGTTTCAACTGCCTCCGCACCCTCCATAAGACTTTCAAATGGATCCCCCCCCTCGTGACTGCAGAAGGACAGTCATCAACCACGCACTCATCACCAGCAGGCTGGACTACGGTAACGCCCTCGGAATCAACAAAACTCTTCTGCACAGACTCCAGGCCAACCAGAACGCCGCAGCCAGACTCGTCCTCGGGACACCGCGCCATGAGCACATGACCCAACACCAACGAGGCCTCCATTGGCTCCCTGTCGAGAGGAGGGTCACCTTCAAACTCCTCACTCAAGCCTACAAATCCCTCTACAACATCGGACCCAAATACCTCAACTAGAGAGTATCCTTCCACGTACCCAAGTGAAACCTTCGCTCCGCCGACCTCGCCCTGGCAGAGGTCCCCCGCATCTGCAGAAACAGAACCACATCGCAGCCAAAACCTGGAACGAGCTCCCTGTGAACATCAGACACTCCCCGGCCCTGCACACGTTCAGGCAGGACCTCAAGACCTGGCTCTTCAACTGATCCGGAGCCGCCCCACACCCCCAGCGCCGTGTGACCCTCACGGGTGAGTAGCGCGCTATATAAACCCCCTGATTGATTGAACTAATACTACAACCTGTATTTTGAAAATACACCAAGATATTCAACATTTCCTGTGTATGTAAGAAGAAATATACATAGTGCACATAACAGAGTGTAACCACTTTATATGCCTTAAACTATATCAGAAAATAACAAAATGAAACATTTGACTTGCCACACCAATATACATTTTTTACAATCTTTCACCCACGAATTGTGCCTTCTATGCGAACACTACTTCTCTCTCTTTAGGGTTTGTCCCTGTATACTATGTATTCTTAACACCTATATCTCACTTAAGAACGGAACTAGCTCTCTTTTTGGCATGAACACTGTTCCACTGAGGCTGTGTCCATTATATTGGTTATAGTTTATAAAGAACACCACATTTCTTGCTGACAACATACACCATAAGGAGGCCAAGAACAACTTGGACTGAAAGTTTGAAAACTATATTTTAAAATCTCAGACATAACAATTAAATACCAGTAGGAGTAAACATTGATCTCTATCAAAATGGGCTTCCGCGCATACGGACCCGTCCAATATGACCTCAGCTTGCAGTCGGCAATCTAATACTCCCCCTTCCAGTTCTTAAAACAAATGCGCACATTCCCAAATCTCAGAACAGACTTAGGGCCATATGTATCAAAAGCCATTTTGCGATTCTCAAATAGCGATTTTTTTGCGAATCGCTATTTGAGAGTCGTAAAATGCTATGTATGTAGGATTTGCAATAAATTTTGCGAATCCTACATATTCCTTAATTGCGAATCTCAAATTGCGATTCGCAATTAAGGAATACCTCCCCATTCATTCCTATGGGCCTCCGGACCCATAGGAATGAATGGGAAGATATTCTCAATTTGCGATTAGCAATTTGCGAATCGCAAATTGAGAATGCAATTTCAAGGGTGCAGGGGTGTCCAAAGGACACCCTGTTGCACCCCCGAAATAAGCATGGGTGCACATGTGGCGCACATACATGCCCTAAGGGCATGTATGTGCTTCACATAGCACTTTGAAAAATGCAATAAAGTGAATTTTTCAAATAAATCGCAAATTACCACCAAATCCTTAAATGCAATTGCAAAATAAGGAATCGCAAATTTTGCGATTCCTTATTTTGCACGCATATTTGCTACATACATACATCACCACCCCCTTTTGTACCGCTTTTGGCCGCCATAAGTGTGGCAGGGTATGCTCAGACGTGAGTCCCTTGCTCACTTTGCCACTGGATTCAAGCAAGCCGGGCTGAAGACGGCTGGAATGCCAGAAACCGGTACTCGGAAGCTTGTTTCCGGTCCAGGGAAGACATGGCTTGGCAGTTCGGGCTGGACTGTTCCCATGAGGCACAGGGTCAGACTGATTTGCATATAGCCATGTCTGAACTGGGGTGGCAGAGTGGGCTAAAGAACGGTGATGGATTAAACCCAGATCTTTTGACTGGGTGTGAGTGTTTGATTGATTCAGATGCTCCGTCCATCACCACCCCCTTTTGTACCGCTTTTGGCCGCCATAAGTGTGGCAGGGTATGCTCAGACGTGAGTCCCTTGCTCACTTTGCCACTGGATTCAAGCAAGCCGGGCTGAAGACGGCTGGAATGCCAGAAACCGGTCCTCGGAAGCTTGTTTCCGGTCCAAGGAAGACATGGATTGGCAGTTCGGGCTGGACTGTTCCCATGTGGCACATGGTCAGACTGATTTGCATATAGCCATCTCTGAACTGGGGTGGCAGAGTGGGCTAAAGAGCGGTGATGGATTAAACCCAGATCTTTTGACTGGGTGTGAGTGTTTGATTGATTCAGATGCTCCGTCCATCACCACCCCCTTTTGTACCGCTTTTGGCCGCCATAAGTGTGGCAGGGTATGCTCAGATGTGAGTCCCTTGCTCACTTTGCCACTGGATTCAAGCAAGCCGGGCTGAAGACGGGTGGAATGCCAGAAACCAGTCCTCGGAAGCTTGTTTCCGGTCCAGGGAAGACATGGCTTGGCAGTTCGGGCTGGACTGTTCCCATGAGGCACAGGGTCAGACTGATTTGCATATAGCCATGTCTGAACTGGGGTGGCAGAGTGGGCTAAAGAACGGTGATGGATTAAACCCAGATCTTTTGACTGGGTGTAAGTGTTTGATTGATTCAGATGCTCCGTCCATCACCACCCCCTTTTGTACCGCTTTTTGCCGCCATAAGTGTGGCAGGGTATGCTCAGACGTGAGTCCCTTGCTCACTTTGCCACTGGATTCAAGCAAGCCGGGCTGAAGACGGCTGGAATGCCAGAAACCGGTCCTCGGAAGCTTGTTTCCGGTCCAGGGAAGACATGGCTTGGCAGTTCGGGCTGGACTGTTCCCATGAGGCACAGGGTCAGACTGATTTGCATATAGCCATGTCTGAACTGGGGTGGCAGAGTGGGCTAAAGAACGGTGATGGATTAAACCCAGATCTTTTGACTGGGTGTGAGTTGTGAGTGTTTGATTGATTCAGATGCTCCGTCCATCACCACCCCCTTTTGTACCGCACCCCTGAAATAGGCATGGGTGCACATGTGGCGCACATACATGCCCTAAGGGCATGTATGTGCTTCACATAGCACTTTGAAAAATGCAAAAAAGTGAATTTTTCAAAGAAATCACAAATTACCACCAAATCCTTAAATGCAATCGCAAAATAAGGAATCGCAAATTTTGCGATTCCTTATTTTGCACGCATATTTGCTACATACATACGATTTAGCACAAATGAGTTTGCAAACGCCAAAATTCTGCGAATTTCGGCGTTTGCGAACACATTTGTGCTTGATACATATGGCCCCATAATCGTAATCCATTAGTAGACCTAGATTTGGAAATTCTTACATTCCAATTAATAACTTTTCCTTCCCGTGAAACTTATAACACGAATAGAGCAACTGTTGGTTTCAGCGGGTTACTTCATTATAGCAAGAGTTTCAGTGGTTTATTTCATTATAGCGTCTGCGCACAGGAACCACTCCAATAGGCCTGCAGTTACAGACAGCACTTCTAGACTTCTCTTCCAGTTCAAATTCAATGGTGCACCTCAAACGGGTGCACGAGGACTCCCATCACCAAACATGCTCCAGTCCCCTTTCATCCTACTGTCCTGAAGAAGACCCGCAGCAACGTTTTGCCTAATTAACGCGCCTTCCAGGGTCAAAACGTTGACGCTCCACACCCACTCATGTCCTATGGTTTCATCGCCCCAAAGCTTAAACAAGTTTTGTGTCAGGGCTTGATAAAAAATGGAAAACTAATTATAAAAGGACAGATGTTAATTAAGTTACTAATTTTACTATTGTACAGTCCCCCTTGTTGTATATAATCCATTTATGCACAATATCACATTGTCACTTTATTCACTCCATTCACATATTTACAAAATGTCACTTAGTTGTCAGAACAATTTGTTTAACATTCTAGTGACAGCCATATATACAAACTGAAATATGAGTCTAACTGTTCAAATCACTTGAGTAACATTTTGGGTGTGATTCTTTTGCTCATATCAAATATGAAAGCTAAGAAATTGTTCTATCCGACAGCACCACTTGTAGTATTCCAATCCCCTTTGAGACTGCACAATCAAATTCAACAAACATACATGAAAAGGCACAAACCACCAGCATGCGCATCTGTAACTGTAGCAGTTCAATGACTCAAGTCACACTCTCCCGGGGCCTCATTTTTTCATTTCAAATGTCGGGTGCCTTTCTCTTTTTTTCTTTTATATTTAGGGAATGCTCTGCTTTAGACCATAACCTATTACGTTCAGGTACTATTTCCCTGCAACTATGCTTTGCATCCGAAATATTTATGACACAATGGGCTATTTAATATCAGCCTTTGTACATGATCATCTTTCAAATTATTGAGAGTTGTTTAAACTCATCTCTATAACTGTTCTTTGCACCCGAGGTAGCATCTTCTTTTTCATGACATATATTAAATTAATTAACCCATCCTTTGGTGACAATCATTCCCTTATGGTTCCAAAACCACCGCAAAGATCATACATCTACTAGAATTCTATTTGTATATACCTGCCGCATGTTTGTGCTTATATATGATGTATTACTTACCCCATCCTTTGGTGACAATCATTCCCTTATGGTTCCCAAAGATCTTACATCTACTTGAATTCTCTTTGTATATACCTGACGCACGTATGTGCTTATGTATGATTAAATGCATACCACCTTGTGTTTTCTTTCATACCTGTTTTTTCTAAACACATGCAGTGCTTCACTGAGTAATCCTCACAGTTTTTCACATACCTATTAGTAAGGAGGATACTTTAGAAAAGTAAAAAAACTGTGGGGCATATTCTCGAAGGAGCTATCGCCGAGTTATCGTCACTTTATCGCAGCTAAAGTTGCAATAAAACAAGCGCCCCATTCACAAGCTGGTGCTAACAGCCCATGTCACTAGTTTACCTGCAATAGCAGCCAAAAAAAACATTGCCACAGATGACCCTGGGAACAATCGCTAATGAGATGCAGAGTAGGCGTTCCCGTGCAAAAAAACGAGACAACACCACTCCACAACATTCTCAACCACCAGCCAGATCGGGGATAAGATCACAAAACACGTGATAAGGCCCGTTAGTAGAAGGGATTTAATACCTGCTCTGACCTGGTGTAAAGTCGGACGACAGCCTCCACCAGGAAAGGGAGCACAGCCCACAGCCACACTAGAAGACCAACAGATGCCATGGAGCTACTGATCATGCACCTCGGAGCTCCCACAGGGCCACAACACCCACCGCCACCACACCCAGCCCCCCCGGACCACCACAGAGGCAGCGCAGACACAGATAGCGGACCTTCAGATAGCACACCAGCCTCACAGACTTAACACCAGAGTATGTCATTGCCCACTACAGGCTCAAAAGGACAACCATCCTCCGCATCCTGAACATCATTGCCCACAGGCTGACGATACCAACACAGCGGATAACCAACATCCCACCTCAGACAAAGCTGCTGGCTGTGCTGCACCTGTTGGCCTCTGTTACCTTCCAACCAACAACTGCCAGAGTCAGAGGAGTCTCACAGCCAGCCCTATCAAAGTTCCCCAAACCTGTCCTGGATGCCATCATCAGCTTGGTACCCCAGTACCTATACTTCCCCCACATTGCGCAGGAACAGCTGGAGACCAAGCAAGGCTTCTATGCCATCGCTGGATTCCTGCACGTGTTGGGGGCAACTGACTGCACACATGTCCTACTTGTTCCCCCTGCCGACACTGTGCACAATTACCGCAACAGAAAGCATACACATTCCATCAATGTGCAGGCAATAGTTGACCAAAGGGGACTCTTCACCAACGTCGTCGCTAACTACCCAGGCAGTGTGCATGATTCCTACATCATCTGACAGTCCATCTTCAACCAGCGCTCCCAAGCTGGCACCTACGGAAATGCACTGCTTGTTGGTAAGTACCAAATGGACACACCACACACCTCAACTCCACAAGCATGCAACTCACAACTCTGGGAATGCCCATGTCACAAAGTCAAAGTCAACATGCCAAACAACATGCCCACCCACCAGACACAACAGAGCAACTTACTGTGGGAACCTGGCTAGCCATGGACAGAAGCCATCAACAGCATGGCAACTCAGCCACACAATAGCAGATTGTGGGGAGAGGTGGGGCCCAGGCATGTATGAAGGATGCAAGTGGCCCATGAATGAGATTGTACACTATGCCAAGTGTGGCGTGGATGTGATGGACCGACAGCAGTATGCCGACCACACACATGTCCATGTCTACATACACCGCTGGTGTATGTAGTGTTTATTAGACAGTGGACACAACCATGTCCCCCCAGCCAGTGTGGGAGATCATGTAGCTTGTGACGTCCCCCATGTAAGCGTGTGCGGAGTGGGATGGCCCGGCTTACATCAGGCCAGCGTAGGGGTGTGAATAAAAAGCACATAACTCTGGGGGTGGTTCTCTTCTGGATGCCCATCTTCTCTGCCAGGGCGGTGCCTCTCATCCCGCCATGAGGCCGATGCCATGAGCAGTGTTGCTTGCGATCCTGTGCGCCTGATGCACACCGTGCCACTGGTCCCAGAAACCATCTTGCCCGCCCCTGCTCACCCAAGCCTCAATGCCCATCTGCCGACACTGGCGTGTGTCAAAGAGGACCCACCGCGTGCCGGTGCAAGCTCCAAGCCTGAGGCCCGTGACACTGGCAGCCTCCTCAGACCATCACGGCCTCCGCGAGCAAGGCCCGCAGTACTCCTTTGTCGTTGACGTACTCCTCCGGCTGACACAGCAGACATGTAGGTCACACATTCGGAACGGAGTCTTGCTTTCTTCATGGCAGTGTTCATGTCATTGTATTGGCCTCATCACAGACTGCATACCCTTCCAGCTCTGGTGCCAATAAGCATGTGCCCCAAAATTCATGGACACTCTCTGGTTGCACTTTGGTGGCGTCTGAGTCCATGGACTGGGGGTTGTCTTCATCATCATGTAGCTGATATTGACATGGTGGTAAATAGGAGTCTGTAGCATTCCACTCCCCCATTTGACTGTTTCTGCTTGCTTCTTCCCTCTGCACCATGCCCAGGAGGACACCTTCCACTGTCCACTGCAACCCTCCGCGACATTCACCTTGGATATGGACGAGGAACCGCACAGCTCGCGTGGCCCCACCTCAGTGCAGCGCAAGTCACCCTCCCATGGCGGTGTGCCTGTGGCGGTCGCAGTGCACCCTGGGCCACTGACTCTGTGCAGCTCAAGTCATGGACCCCTGCCGTTTGCAGTTTGCACTGCTGATTTCCTGATCACTGTTGTGGTTGTTGCCAGCACCAACCAACCCCTGAGGGGTGGCTTACACTACCCAAAACCCATTCAGCACAGGCGTCACATGTGACCCTGGCAATAAAAGGGACCGGGCGCACGTGCCCGTAGTCAATTCCACAAACTCACTTAGTGTGTCTGTGTGGTCATTATGTATGCATGAGGGCCACGGGCCATTCCACATTGCATTGTGCTGTGTACAGCGTGCGCAACAATGTCACCGTAGGCAGTGGGTAGACCTAGGACATGTAGCAATGTTGTAACTCCCTGTGAGCATAGGCGGAGTGGACAGGCATACGGCAGTACAGCATAGGGGTGTGGCTCTTCCACACGTGGATCTGGGTGTGGTTCAGTTTAGGCCTTGCCAAGGAAGTGACTGATGCGTGTGTCCCTGTTGTAGTGTCTGCACCACCCGTTCCGCAATGGACAGTGTTGCTATGCGGCATGCCCCAGGACTGCGGGCTTGGCTGAAGGGGTACATGAGGGAGGGCATGCCCACTCGGGCTCAGGGATCACACATGCCAACTGTTGTGTGTGTCGCTATCCGTGCAGCATGCGCCAAATGTCTACCCACAACCCCGGCGAGTTCAGCCAGGCAGGTGCTCTACATCTGTGTCAGTCCTGTCCTCACCATAGGCCTACACACACGTGGCCGGCCACCTTCAGCGCACATCATCTCTGTGTCGTAGTCAGGCTTGTGGATATGGGCAGACAGGCATGACAATGGTGTCCCGTAAGGGTGCAAGTCATGCAACCGCGCTGCGCACACTAGTGACTTTTGCAGGACGCCTTTCTCGCTGATGTTTTTCAGAGCCGGGGCCATATCACAGGTGCGGCATTGCTCCTTCGCTTCTTGACTTGGGTCATTACCTGATCATCAGCTGTTACGCTACGTTAGCGGTAAACATACTTGGACCTCTTAAAC
This sequence comes from Lissotriton helveticus, assembly GCF_964261635.1. Taxonomy (NCBI): domain Eukaryota; kingdom Metazoa; phylum Chordata; class Amphibia; order Caudata; family Salamandridae; genus Lissotriton; species Lissotriton helveticus. The sequence continues at coordinate 1,130,536,452 of NC_136059.1, read as the reverse complement.
ATTGGACCCCTTACACCGGGCCGCCGTTTTAATACGAGAAATCTTGCTGAAGACGTCACGGTCCTACCGTATTTATTGCTTCGTAATTAATTTGGGGATATTAATAGCACTTGCAACACATTCGATTCCACCGCACTGACTGGGACTACTCGAGTTCATCTCTACTAGGGTTGACCTTTCCCTAGCCAAGGAGACCTTCCTTGGCCGAGCCAGTTCGCCGTTAATTTGTTGACTTACGAGTGCTGCCCCTTAAGAATACTAGCTTGCCCTGACGAAGATCCTAAAGGCAAAAAAAGGGAACGAAACGCGTTGGCTGTGCCTTTGCTTCATGAATACTTTTGAATAAAGAAGAAGACTTTTATAAATTACTTTCTCTATTGACTTCATTTGAGTGCACCTTCCATTTTGTTTCTTTGCATTGTGGTAAATTATACATCCTAAGGCAGCGGATGTTGGAAGTGATTGCACCACCTAACCTCAAGAACTTTAAGATCCGTTGTGCTTGACCTTGTCTGCTGCTTTTGGTCTTTTGGTTACACTAGTGACTATGCTTAGGGGGAGGGAGGAGCAGCAGTGAGGCTACGTAATACACATTGATGCCGCTCATTTGCAACAGGCAGTTCATGTCATACAGGAATCGCTAAGTCACACATATCACACACCAATGAACCAGTGAGCCTGCCAACACCTCATGCAGTGCGTAGCCTTGACTCATGCCTCTCTGCACTGTCACAGGTAACTAAGGATATGCACTCTGCACTTGGATGATGACACCCCTCCGAGCCCCGAACACACAGGCCCAGAGGCAGTACAATTTGGCCCACAAATGCACCAGGGGCATCATGGAGCGCACATTTGGCGTGTTGAAGTCACGTTTCAGGGGCCTTGACGTCACAGTTGGAAGGCTCCTATACAGCCCAGACATTGTGTGCAAGATGATCATTGCATGTTGTGTGTTGCACAACATATGTGTACGCAGCAAAGCCCCATGGATACGAGTGCCAGATGCACCAGACGATGATGATGAAGATGAGGAAGGTGGACCACACCCTACTGCAGCTGCAGCAGGAATTGCCCGTAGGAACACCACCATTGACAATTTCTTCACATGTTGACGTCACATTTTGACGGTCCTTGGCAATCAGGGGCCAGTACGATGAATGACCACAGGCACAGCATGTGCAAATAAATGCATTCCAAAAAACATTCCCAGCGTGCACGTCACTCATCTGTACAGGCACATCACTCAGACAAGTGTGGGTGGGACATGTAGTGCTTGCAATTTTGGAAATTGGCAATGGATGGTGGGTGTGTCACCTCTGTGCAGTGAGGCTGTTTAGGGTGTCACGTATTGGGTCTGCCAAATCTGTGTGTCACAGTTGGAACGGTATACCACTCTTCGGCGTTTCACATGTGTCCCAATTCATTCCATTTTGGCTGTCATTTGTGGCCTGCAAGTTACAACAGGGCTTCTTTTGGGCTCTGATTTGTGCCGCCATGATGCAGGGATGCACCCTGTGACTCAAGTCTGATGACATGGGCAACATGTATGTGAGGGGGAGTCACTGCCCCTACATTAGTCTATGCTTTCATTATTGTTTGGTCATGGACATGGCTCGTCTGTGTGCAGGGAGTGTGTTCCTCTGCAATGTGAAGGGGAGATGCGGTTTCACAATGTGTCCCATGTATGTTTCCGCATTGGCGCAGGGTACATACAGAACGCATGTCAATGTGCCTTGTTCCTGTTAGTGAGGGAATGCCTATCTGATGCAGGACAATGGTCATTTGTTCTACGTCACGGCTGTGGGGTTGTGCTCGTACGTTGTCATCTAATTGTATTTTTTACTCTGCTTTTATGGGGCATTTCCACGCATGACGCGTGGTAATCGCAGGTCTGTTGCTGGTTATCGCTGATGTGTGTATCGCAATTGGTCTCATCGCTACTATTTTCGCATTGGTGTTTTGCATTTTTGAGGCGTCGTGTTCACTTTAATGCGGACATTTGATGCGTTATCATGGGCCTATCGCATAGTACCTCCGTGTTGTGAATACCGAGTTAACCCGGCATAATTTTCCGGCGATGGCTTGCGATATGAAGAGTTGCGTTAGCTAAATCTGCTGTACTTATCACGCGTTCTTGAGAATATCCCCCTGAATATTGATTCATAAAGTATTTTAATTTGTATATATATATATATATATATATATATATATGTTTGAAACGTCAATTCGGAAATTGTAATCCAAAAGTATGACAGCAGACCCAGAATTTTCGAAGGTGCTGATTTTATTCGTGCATCGTACCCCACACCTCAGCCATATATATATATATCATCTTGCAGCCTGGAAAAAGCCCCATGTCTTCATGCCTCTAAGTGGCGAAACACATTTTAGCTGGAGACCTCTAAACTGCACAACTAAGAACAAAATAATTCAAGCAGATGTACTGCTAAATCTTAGTATTTTCTGAATCGCGTTCCTCTATGCTTACATGTGATGTAACAATTTGAAATAAACATGCCAGCATTTTTAACGCAATCTGTATGTTAATAGATAATGGGCTTCTTAAAATCAATGAACAACTGGCAAAAATGATTACTGACAGCCCCATACCACTTTTAGGAAGGCAACACATTGAAAATGATTCTAATCCCTAGCGACACCATAAAAGATGAACCATCTAAAAGTTTATCTAGCTATTTACTGGATTTGCCCAAATGTTGTTTTAAATGCAAATCTTTAAACTGTTGTAAAAACGTTCCTGATTCCAATTTACTTTTCAAGATACTCTCTATAGAAGAGCATTTCAGATTAATGAATTGTAAGCCCAAATACTGTGTTTATATATTCAGCTGTGTATGTATATGGGATATACCAAACAGATAGTGAGGAGAGATGGCAAGATCATTCTCCAATCATCAGAAATAAGTACATAAGATATCCTACTGAAGTACATTTTTGGCCGAAACATAATGTGTGTGATATGAAACACATCAAATTGTTTGGAATACAACACATTCATTTAGAAAATTGTATTCTGCACTTTTTGCACATTGTAATGTTGTACTATGCACGTTGCACCTTTGTGGACATGATGTTGAATGTATTGATCAAGTTTCTATGTAATACTTGCACTTTTTTACTATGACGCACAATTTCCCCTTTTATTGTTGGGAACAAGCATGCGTCTATGGTCAAATAGCATAGTATATAGTTTAAAGTGTCTTAGGGTCATTGAAATTGTTATGCGATGTTTACGCACTTTTGATCATGCTCTGTCTGTTGCCTTGTTTAAAGATTGTACTTATGGAACTCGGTAGGGGGGGTGGGGGGTCACGCGGGGGTTCACGCGGGAAGGGGACTTAATAAAAAATAATAATAAACGTACCTTCCGGGTCCCGCGCTGTCTCAGTTCCTGGCCGGGCCCCAAGGAACAGGAAGCAGGCAGCCTCCCTCCCCTTCCCTAAGCCAATCACAGTGCTGTAATGGCATCATTGTGGTTCGTGGGGATGGCAACCAGCCGGGCGCCTATGGGGAGGCCATTTTCTCCATGTAGGCTGCATGTAGCCTACATGGAGAAAAGGGATAGTGCGCATGACTGGTTTGGTCGGCCCCAGAGGGCTGAGCAAACAGTCAGGGCCCGTAGCAATAGGCTAGCCACTCCTTCCATGCTCTCCAGCAAACACACCCGCCCCCAACCAAACCCTTCTGCTTTCTCACAGTGCGAGAAGCCAAAACATAAAATGGTAGTTTTACCATTTTATGTTTCTGCTTCTTGCACTGCGAGAAAGCAGTGGGGTGACGCTCCTCCGCCCTAATGGAGGAGCCACCTTTGATGGAACTGCAATTTTAGATCTGCAGTTATTTAACATACTCAACGTGGTGCTATGCATGTTGTCACTTTATAAAGGATAACAATCAATGGTTTCAAAATGATATTTATGTTGATTTTCATACGCATTATGTATCTTTGTTTTATCATGTGGTTATGTTATGTGGACCTCCGTTGGAGTTTCGTATCATAATGAAATAAAAAACTGAAACTGACAACACATTACTGTGGATACCAGCAGTGGTGGAGGAAGGGAACAGTTTTCAAGAGAAAAGGAAACCTTTTGGTTCGAACTCCTAAAGGCCATTAAGTCTGGTATTAATTCTGACCATGAATTTGATATCATGCTATCCTTATGGCTATTTTAAATAGCAATAGAAGAGTTTATCAAAATTGATATGCACATCCACTAGTACCACATAGACTTCCATATCTGGTCTTCTTTGACAATCTATATATTTTGCAATAGTTCGTTTCTACTTGCCATTTTTACATTTTAATTCCATATATTACCATTCATTTTCTACGCAATTTAACTTAGAAATACTTTCACTTAATGGTATCCCTGGTAGGAAGTCAGAGCCTCTACCTCTCATTTCGTTTACGATTATTGACTTATATGGTCTGGAGACAACTCGATCACTGAGAACAGGCTTCTGGGTAATTTTGCATAATTTCCATCACGTTTCCAATAGTAGAAATGCTGGGAGACTCGCCTACACGTACCTAGGGGCAGATTTGCAATAACTGGTGCATCCCTGCATATCAGCAGGGATGCATCAGTTATTGTGCGTCACGGCAAACACCTCTTGCGCCACCATGGATGCGCCGCATTTACAATGCGGTGCACCATGGGATAAGAATAGACAGATGCGTGACGCATCTGCTGCCGGAAAGGTGACGTATTGCTGGAGTTGCGTCGGAGGCACGACGCAGCTCCAGCAATGCTCGGGGTGCCCTTATGCCTAACATGCTGTGACAATCCTTACGCCAGCTTCAAGCAGGCGCAGGGTTTTGACGCGGCATGGCCCAAAAAGTGACTGAGTGAAATCTGGTAGATTTCACTCAGCCACTTTTATGAGGCGTTCCTGCGCCGGAACGCCGCCCCCCCCGCGCCGGAATGCTCACATGTGGCACAGGGCTTTACAACGTGACGCATTTCCCTAGATGCGTCATGTTGTAAATACCCCGATGCATTGCGCTGGCTTTGCGCCACCGCTGCGTCACAAAAGTGGACATTTACATCAAATTCCTACGTTTATTTTTACAGTTGCTTATTCTGAACATTATGCCTGAGTGGATGTAGTTTCACTAGATATTTTTGGTGCTTTTTTTTCTAACGGCAAGTGACTAAGGTGATGAGACATGCTGGTGCTGGATTCAAAATGTAGTTCATTGCCTGATCTAACAAACTCCTTCGTCCATTTCCAGGACCTTCCGGGTTTTAAGGAGAGCAATGTGAAAATAATTTGTTCCCGCCATCATTGTTGCTTTACGGGCCGTTTGTTCACACTCACATAGTCCTTTGATATATTTTCTCTGTTTATCATTCCTATTTAAAATGGGTGCCCTTTGCTGGCTGTATCTTTTACATATATGGGTAAAATGTGAAATTTTGCATATATGGGTAAAATCGGAAATTACCTCCTGACCTCCCTGTTTGATGCTTTGCTGTGAGGTCATCAAGGCTCTCATATATTTGTTACACTGTGTTTTTCCCTATCACTTTAATTTGCAACTAGAGTGGGTGGCCCATCATGGTGTCCATCAGCTTGGAAAATGGCAGGAGCACCGTTACTACTAACGTGGAAGGAATGTGGGCAAATGCGCAGAGCTTGTAGGTGATTTGGTGCCTCTGAATACTCAGAAGCAATTAAAAGGGAGAACCATGGAATGTATTTTTATTTTTAAAGGAGGGAGCCACTTGGCCCCTTTCCCTGAGCCTCATTAGGCCTAGGGACCAATCCACATGGCCCTTAGATATTTTAAAGGGAAGGGGGCACATGGCCCCCTTCCCGAAGCTTTAGTTGGCCCTGGGGACCCCATACCCAAGTGACATTTTTTCTAAAGGGGAGGGAGGGCTGTGCGGCCGCCTCTCCAAGCAGCGGCGTCCGGCACAGGTAAGCGCGATGAGGTGGGGTGGGACGGGCGTGGCGGGGGGTATTCGACCGATGACGGAATATGTATTGTTTATTTATTTCATTATACCTATTCTGTCGTTTGTCGACTTCCAACATCCTAGCCCGCCCCGTCCCCACCCCAGTGAATTTACCTGTGCTGGTAGCCGCTGTCTCCAAGCCTATTCTAGCCCCATGTACCCTATCCTTCTGGCCTTCTTTTTAAAAAGGTGGGTGACCCAGTGCCTTCCTAGGGCACCCACCATGTAGACATTGGGGAAAGCCCCAGGGCCCCATCAGCCCCAGTCAGCTCCTCTCATGCTGTGGGAGCCCGCATTGATCCCGCCCACACAGGGCAGCTATTTATGCTGCTCCCTCCGGGCAGGAGCAATATCTTGATCTTTTTCCCTGCCTGCATCAGTGCAGGGAGAGAAACAGGTCAAAAGTGTGCCCCCAAATGGCAGGAGCATTTTTAAAGCTCCCGCCCGCTTGGAGCAGACTTTGTGTTTGCTCCTGTTTGGTGGGAGTTTCAAAAATGCCCCCGTGAGGTGGGAGCACACACAAGTAACTCTGCCTGCACCGGTGTGGGCAGGAAACCTGCTGTGTCCCAGGGGTGGGCTCCCCAGGACACAGCAAGTGAGCCGGCCCTGGGAGATGGGGTTTCTAGGGCCAATAAAGGCGCAGGTAGGGGTGTTAAGTGTGTCCCCTCCATTTAAAGTATAATAATAGCCCTGGAGGATGGGGTCTCCAGGGCCTTTTGAAGGCTCTGGGAAGGGGGCCACTCTGCCCTCTTCCCTTAAAAAATACAGTGGGCCCTGGGGGATGGAGTACCTGGGACCAAATATGGCTCAGGGCGGGTGGCTGCATGTCCCCCTCCTCATACTTGATGAATCGGGCCCCTAGGGATAGGGACCCTGAGCCCAATATGGCTTAGAGAGGCGGGCCACGTGCCCTCATCCCCACATTAATTAATTGGGTCTCCGGGGATAGGTCACTGAAGCAGGTTACAGCTCGGAAGGGGGGCATACATCCCCTCCCCTCATTTAAACATTGGGGGGCTGTTCCGCCATTTTGTTTTTGGTTGTTTTCAATCCCACAGGAGTCTCGCATGATCGTAGCAAAAATTGCTGATCTGTTGTGTATTTTCGCTCCAGGGGATCCCCTCTGGGTCCCCCCATGGAACCTAGGTGGGCAGAGTATACCTAATCCTCCCCCTTATATCACTTTTTATGTTTAACTGAAGGACAGAGGACTGAGTCTCCGAGCCCTGTAATGACTGCTGGCAACAATTTTCTCATATTGTTGACAGCCATTCGGAGCTCTTGCTCCCTGGTAGTCTGATTCCAGCAGAAGTGAGATGGCCCAAGGTAAAATAGCTCCCTGGGCCAATCAGAGCACTGTAATTTACAACTAGCCGTCTGTGAGCCTCTCTCGAGCCTCTTGAGGACCTAACCTTCTACATGAACAATTATGTCTAGATATGATCTAGATATAATCTGTGATTTGTTTTGTATTTTGGCACCAGGGAGATCCTGTCTTGGCCCCCCTTGGGGCCTAGTGGGGCAGGGTATGCCTAACCTGCCCCCTTATATCACTTTCTATTTTTAAGTTCAGGACAGGGGACATACGGGTAGATGCATCAACGTTTTTTTTGCGGTTCCTAAATTGCGAAAATTAAGGAATCGCAATTTAGGAATCGCAAAATGCAATGCATTAACAATTCGCATTTATTTTTGCGATTCGGTATTTTTCCTTAATTGCGATTCACAATTTGCGAATCGCAATTAAGGAAACCCCTTCCCATTGCTTCCTATGGGCCCATAGGAATGAATGGGAAGGCATTCACATTTTGCGACTTTCAAATTGCGATTCGCAAAATGTGAATGCAATTTCAAGGGTGCAGGGGGGGGTCCAAAGAACCCCTCCCTGCACCCCTGAAATGTAACTGTAAATGCAATTTACACACACACATGCCCCAAGGGCATGTGTGTGTGTACATTATAACTTTCAAAAATGCAATTTGTGCATATTTGACAGTTTTCCGAATCAATTAAAAAATTATCATGCATTGCATTTAAGAAATCTGTAATTGCGATTTCTTAAATGCAATCGCAATTTTAGAAATCGCAACATGGTTGCGATTCCTAAAATTGCAAAATGCATTATGCATTCCAGATTAGTCAATTGCATTCGCAAACGGCCGAAAATTGCGATTCGCACTGTTTGCGAATGCAATTCTCAATGATGCATCTAGGCATAAGTCCCAGAGTCCTGTAATGACTGGCAGCAACATTTTTCCCATATTGCTGGCAGCCAAGTAGAGCTCTTGCACCTGCAGCAGTTTGATTCCCACGGGAGTGAGATTGCCCAAGGGAAAGTAAGCTCCCTGGGTCAATTAGAGCGCTCTAATTTGAAATTGGCCCTTCTGCGAATCTCTCTTGAGCCTATCACAGACTCAACCGTCTAGATATACATCGATTTTCTAACCTTCATATCTCAAAAACTACTGAGCGGATTTACACCAAATCACAAAAAGCACAATCTGTGGACCAACATCTATCTTACAGCCAAATTTGGTGCAATTCTGTTTAGCAGTTTTTGCTGTAGCCATGCCTAAAGAAGTCTATGGAAAATGCATGCTGGTTTTGCATTTTGGAACCCCCTTTTTTCCTCGGCACCTGCTTGACAGATCACCCAAAAAATTTCCACGAACAAATTAGGCAAAAAATTTGCACTTTTTTGGGCAAATATATTGAAGATGCGCCAAACAGTACCAAAGTTATTAAAAACACAAAAAATGCTTTTCCTATGGAACAGCTGACCTAAGAATAACTACCCAGTGGTGGACGCCTCTAGGTAATATATATCATATATATTAGTATAGCTTAAGGTTGGATCTTATATCATACTTTTGATTCGACTAATCCTAGACACCTAGGCCCAGGTTTATCATTCGTTCATGCAACACAGCAAGAAAACGTGCTGCGCTGCTTTGTGTGAAAGGGAGAGGGCAGGAATGAATCATATTTACCAAAACATGGTGCATTCCTGCCCTCTGCCTGTGCTGGCTCACAATCTGCTGGCTAGTGCCAACGCAGGCACCCTTGCTTCAGGGTGCAAGGGTGCCTGCACTGCATGCAAGATTGTTTTTGTAACGGAAGGGACACCCTCCTGCTCAAAAACAATCCTTACAGGCTTTTTTCCTTCTTTCTAAGTGTGCTTCATAATGCAGCACATTTAAAAAGAGGAAACAACATGGAGAAATACAAATATTTCTCCCTGCTGTGCATTTTGACACATTCCCAGGTTCACTAGCCTTGGTGAATTTGGGAGCACGCCAAAATACATGGGTGGATGCATGGGAGCACCCACTCTCCACCCATGTAACGTCTTCCCGGTGCAGAGCACCCCAGGCAGCGACTTGCACTGCCTTGCGTTACTCCAGATTTCATAAGCCACGCAGAAACACGGAAGGTCACTTTGTGTGGATTGGTAAATCTGAGTTAAGGGTTGCATTGCCATGTATCACCTTGTGTGACGCAAGAGCAACACAATCCTTTGATAAATCTGGCCCACAGCGGCTTCCTGATTGGTTTACCCTCAGTTCTGCATCTAGCTAAACTGTCAACACCATGGCACAGGAATTCACTGCTCTCATTTTAGTGAACTACAGAGATGAACTTCATGAAAGTTGCAGCATGGCTGTCCTGGCCTGATAAACACACTTCAGACTTGAATACTCCAACCTCTATTACCTTTCAGTCACCTGAGGTGGACCGCATCCCTTGTTATTTAGAAGTATGGAGCACAAGCACTGATTTGGGCAGGGTATTAGAATGGTATTGCCCCAAGGCCAAAAATACAACTGGCTCAGAGACATTGTAAGGTAGGGGCAAAGGGGGCAATTGCCTAGACTCCAAACTATCAGGACGCCCCTGGGAAAAGGCATATCTCACACTCTCTCTCACACCTCTTTCTATTTTTCTATCTCAAGATGTGAAGACAACAAGGGCCCCCTGGGTAGAATTGTATCCAAAACCTAGGGCAGGGAATTCAAATCATGTGTGTAACATCCTAGGCATTTGGGAATTATACAAAGTAGTGTGGCTCACTGGTTAGAGGCGGCAGACCCGAGAGCAGAGGACGGCCCGGGACCAGGGTTCGATTCCCGGCGCGGCAGGTTTCTGGACCAGGGTCAGCGGACTCGATAATTCTCTCGCCTCGGTGCCCACTCTGATCAGCGTTCACACTCGGCAACTCTGGGCATTAGCTTGCCTCATCTTCACTAACGGCCCCACCAGACCGCCGGGGATGCCTGGTCTCACCCTGGAGATACCCATTAAGGGACCATCTCTCAGGGAAGCCAGGAAGGGTTTCGCAGCGGTCGAAGCGCCTTGGGACCCTACGGGTAAGTAGTGCGCTATATAAATGCCTATACATTTACATTTACAATAACAAGGAACTCAGGAAGACCACTCAGGATTCAAAAGATTAATAAAAAGATTTTAGGGTAAGTCAGAGCAGGACACATTTCAGCAGCTTTTGTGTGACACCTTTTCTGAAAGTTTAAAGTGTTATTGGACCTCATGAGGTCCTGAAACAGCAGAAAATTGGTAATACAATTCAAAGTTCTGAACATGGGCCCCCTAAATATGTCTCGCCAAGGGCCCCAGAAAACCTAAAGATGACGCTGCATTGGCCCACTCATTCAGCCACACTTGGCACAAAGTGCCAGGAGACTTACACTGCAGCTATGGGAGGATACTACAATTTGTAGTCTACAAATGAAGGCCTCGGTCATGAGAGAACCGGTCAGAGTAGCAAAGGAGCTTGCAAACTCAACCGAGTTTCATTCCAGGACAATGCCTCTCTGTCTGATAAAGTTGGTCAGAGCCAACAAAGTGCCAGTCACGCATATTTACATATTTTCTTTTTCCAGAAAGGTATGGAGGAGATCCCAAAATATGTCAAGCATTTCAGAACCCATGCCAACTTGTGTTTTTGATGCACCCCAGCGCATTCTCCCTCGACAAAGCCAAGGTTGTTTTCATTCGGATCAATCTCACAGGAGGCGCCATGATTTGTCGATTCATTTTGGTCTCGAAGAGCCCCCTCCGGGACAAGCTTTGGGAGTTCAAAGAACAGAAACAAATATACTGTTGGAAGATGCACGGCTGAGCAACTGAGGACGAATTGGTAAATGTTGGGCAAAGCAATCAGGGCTGGTAATTATCCTGTTTTAAGATATTTACAGGTCGGTTCAACTGAGCTGAGAATACATTGTCTGCCGCATTTTGTATGCTCTCAGATCTGAATTTATGTATAATGTTATTTGAAGTGCTGGAAGGGGTTATTTGTGTTATAGATAGATGGGCAAAAAAGTGTAGGTAATTCTGTGGTGTAGCAAGGGTGCATGGGCCCTAATGGAAGGAGGAACAAAAAAAATTGCACCTCTGATCCCGGGTCTGGTCGTAAAAAACATCTTTATTGAGGCCTCTCAAACACCTGGGTCATGGTGCCACTGCACCCGCTGCTCTATTGATATCTATGCACCTGAGTGATCTGAATTCCCCCGAGTGCAGCGCTTCTCCTCAGCTCCTCCTGGTACCTAAATTCAGATGATGTCCAGAGACCCTTTCGTTTAAAAAAAAAAAAAAAAAAGGATTTCTCTCTCTAACCCTCCTATTATTAGGCGTATAAACTACCCAGGTCAATAAGACGCTCATTTGTAGAATATAAAACAGTACCCTGCTTAAAGGCCCAGTTATGTGGGGTTAAAAGAGAACGCAATACAAGGTCTATTATGAGTAAAAAGCTGGAATTAGTGTAATAAAGACTGGAAATAAATAATTGGAGCATTCCCAACCTGCCCCACTTCCTTGTCTTTATTTCTAGACAACAAACCAATTTAAGTTGTGACACCCACACTTTATTCACCAGGAGAATCTATCACTAACAAGACCCTGAGGGACATATTTATGAAGGTTTGGCATCGCCCTTGTGCCAAACGCAATACCTAAGGAAGATTTATCAAGCCATGCAAAGCCACCTTGCGTGGCCCTGCATGGCTTGAAAACACATATCGCTGCGTTGCATTAATCTGCCCCAGGGATGCGTTCCATGAGTGGAGAGTACGCTTTGCTGCTTGTGAATTCATCCGACTGGGACTGAGCCTTTACTCCTACTTCTCGCGGAACCCGCTCTGCGGGTCCCGCATCGTGAAGGGGGACTTTGTTGTTGCCATCTGAAGGGAACGCTGAGGGAAGTGTGTGTCCACGGGGCTGCGAGCGAGTGCGTGTGCTCGACTGGGACTTCAATTCCCAGGAGCGCCCGCCAGCCAGGATCACCAACACCTGGGCCGCTCTCCCCGACCCCTCCCACCCTTCCACCGAGCAATTTAAAACCATCACCTTTTTGGTCGGTGAGCGGGACGCTTTGCTGCTTGTGAATTCATCCGACTGGGACTGAGCCTTTACTCCTACTTCTCGCGGAACCCGCTCCGCGGGTCCCGCATCGTGAAGGGGGACTTTGTTGTTGCCATCTGAAGGGAACGCTGAGGGAAGTGTGTGTCCACGGGGCTGCGAGCGATTGCGTGTGCTCGACTGGGACTTCAATTCCCAGGAGCGCCCGCCAGCCAGGATCACCAACACCTGGGCCGCTCTCCCCGACCCCTCCCACCCTTCCACCGAGCAATTTAAAACCATCACCTTTTTGGTCGGTGAGCGGGACGCTTTGCTGCTTGTGAATTCATCCGACTGGGACTGAGCCTTTACTCCTACTTCTCGCGGAACCCGCTCCGCGGGTCCCGCATCGTGAAGGGGGACTTTGTTGTTGCCATCTGAAGGGAACGCTGAGGGAAGTGTGTGTCCACGGGGCTGCGAGCGAGTGCGTGTGCTCGACTGGGACTTCAATTCCCAGGAGCGCCCGCCAGCCAGGATCACCAACACCTGGGCCGCTCTCCCCGACCCCTCCCACCCTTCCACCGAGCAATTTAAAACCATCACCTTTTTGGTTGGTGAGCGGGATGCTTTGCTGCTTGTGAATTCATCCGACTGGGACTGAGCCTTTACTCCTACTTCTCGCGGAACCCGCTCCGCGGGTCCCGCATCGTGAAGGGGGACTTTGTTGTTGCCATCTGAAGTGAACGCTGAGGGAAGTGTGTGTCCACGGGGCTGCGAGCGAGTGCGTGTGCTCGACTGGGACTTCAATTCCCAGGAGCGCCCGCCAGCCAGGATCACCAACACCTGGGCCGCTCTCCCCGACCCCTCCCACCCTTCCACCGAGCAATTTAAAACCATCACCTTTTTGGTCGGTGAGCGGGACGCTTTGCTGCTTGTGAATTCATCCGACTGGGACTGAGCCTTTACTCCTACTTCTCGCGGAACCCGCTCCGCGGGTCCCGCATCGTGAAGGGGGACTTTGTTGTTGCCATCTGAAGGGAACGCTGAGGGAAGTGTGTGTCCACGGGGCTGCGAGCGAGTGCGTGTGCTCGACTGGGACTTCAATTCCCAGGAGCGCCCGCCAGCCAGGATCACCAACACCTGGGCCGCTCTCCCCGACCCCTCCCACCCTTCCACCGAGCAATTTAAAACCATCACCTTTTTGGTCAGTGAGCGGGACGCTTTGCTGCTTGTGAATTCATCCGACTGGGACTGAGCCTTTACTCCTACTTCTCGCGGAACCCGCTCCGCGGGTCCCGCATCGTGAAGGGGGACTTTGTTGTTGCCATCTGAAGGGAACGCTGAGGGAAGTGTGTGTCCACGGGGCTGCGAGCGAGTGCGTGTGCTCGACTGGGACTTCAATTCCCAGGAGCGCCCGCCAGCCAGGATCACCAACACCTGGGCCGCTCTCCCCGACCCCTCCCACCCTTCCACCGAGCAATTTAAAACCATCACCTTTTTGGTTGGTGAGCGGGATGCTTTGCTGCTTGTGAATTCATCCGACTGGGACTGAGCCTTTACTCCTACTTCTCGCGGAACCCGCTCCGCGGGTCCCGCATCGTGAAGGGGGACTTTGTTGTTGCCATCTGAAGTGAACGCTGAGGGAAGTGTGTGTCCACGGGGCTGCGAGCGAGTGCGTGTGCTCGACTGGGACTTCAATTCCCAGGAGCGCCCGCCAGCCAGGATCACCAACACCTGGGCCGCTCTCCCCGACCCCTCCCACCCTTCCACCGAGCAATTTAAAACCATCACCTTTTTGGTCGGTGAGCGGGACGCTTTGCTGCTTGTGAATTCATCCGACTGGGACTGAGCCTTTACTCCTACTTCTCGCGGAACCCGCTCCGCGGGTCCCGCATCGTGAAGGGGGACTTTGTTGTTGCCATCTGAAGGGAACGCTGAGGGAAGTGTGTGTCCACGGGGCTGCGAGCGAGTGCGTGTGCTCGACTGGGACTTCAATTCCCAGGAGCGCCCGCCAGCCAGGATCACCAACACCTGGGCCGCTCTCCCCGACCCCTCCCACCCTTCCACCGAGCAATTTAAAACCATCACCTTTTTGGTCGGTGAGCGGGACGCTTTGCTGCTTGTGAATTCATCCGACTGGGACTGAGCCTTTACTCCTACTTCTCGCGGAACCCGCTCCGCGGGTCCCGCATCGTGAAGGGGGACTTTGTTGTTGCCATCTGAAGGGAACGCTGAGGGAAGTGTGTGTCCACGGGGCTGCGAGCGAGTGCGTGTGCTCGACTGGGACTTCAATTCCCAGGAGCGCCCGCCAGCCAGGATCACCAACACCTGGGTCGCTCTCCCCGACCCCTCCCACCCTTCCACCGAGCAATTTAAAACCATCACCTTTTTGGTTGGTGAGCGGGACGCTTTGCTGCTTGTGAATTCATCCGACTGGGACTGAGCCTTTACTCCTACTTCTCGCGGAACCCGCTCCGCGGGTCCCGCATCGTGAAGGGGGACTTTGTTGTTGCCATCTGAAGGGAACGCTGAGGGAAGTGTGTGTCCACGGGGCTGCGAGCGAGTGCGTGTGCTCGACTGGGACTTCAATTCCCAGGAGCGCCCGCCAGCCAGGATCACCAACACCTGGGCCGCTCTCCCCGACCCCTCCCACCCTTCCACCGAGCAATTTAAACCATCACCTTTTTGGTCGGTGAGCGGGACGCTTTGCTGCTTGTGAATTCATCCGACTGGGACTGAGCCTTTACTCCTACTTCTCGCGGAACCCGCTCCGCGGGTCCCGCATCGTGAAGGGGGACTTTGTTGTTGCCATCTGAAGGGAACGCTGAGGGAAGTGTGTGTCCACGGGGCTGCGAGCGAGTGCGTGTGCTCGACTGGGACTTCAATTCCCAGGAGCGCCCGCCAGCCAGGATCACCAACACCTGGGCCGCTCTCCCCGACCCCTCCCACCCTTCCACCGAGCAATTTAAAACCATCACCTTTTTGGTCGGTGAGCGGGACGCTTTGCTGCTTGTGAATTCATCCGACTGGGACTGAGCCTTTACTCCTACTTCTCGCGGAACCCGCTCCGCGGGTCCCGCATCGTGAAGGGGGACTTTGTTGTTGCCATCTGAAGGGAACGCTGAGGGAAGTGTGTGTCCACGGGGCTGCGAGCGAGTGCGTGTGCTCGACTGGGACTTCAATTCCCAGGAGCGCCCGCCAGCCAGGATCACCAACACCTGGGCCGCTCTCCCCGACCCCTCCCACCCCTTCCACCTCTTGTCCGCATACTCTTTATTAGTCATCAGTACTCCCGCAGCGCGGGAGAGCGCGCGGGAGAAGCCCGGGACAAGGGCGGGACCGTCTGTGGCCGTCCGGGGCCGCAGGAGGCCGGGCTGGGCCACAGTATTGTCATTTGTATTTTAATATTGTATGTTATCTTAACTATTTATATTTTATGGTTGCCCACCGCCTTGCGGCTGCTAGTTTATTAGCATAGCTTATCTGTGTAAATAGCGTATTAAGTTGTCACCTCCCATATTTGTTCCACCTAGAAAATATGTCATTACGTTCTGGCAAATCACGCATTGTCCAAGTTCAGACTCCTAAAGGCGTGGTCTCGGGCCCATTGGATGCGTTTATTTCTCGTGCCACAGGTATACTTGAAAAAGAAATTACTATGGTAGAAAAACGTCTTTCACTTGACCTACTTAGTGGAAAACGCTCTTCATTGGGTAGGCTGGCTACGATCCCTAGCCCTGTGACACAACCCCATGCAGCTTTTAACTGTATTCATTCAGCAACTACTGAGGCTCTAGTACATATAGATAGTGAAGGGGTTGATTCGTCTGCACATACACCAGCCCATGTTGAACATAACTTAGACGATCTTGAGGCAAGTAGAGAAACCGCATCTCAAGTTAGCTTTGAATCAGATTACACCTCAGATACGCCCCATTCATCTCCCGAGTCCTCTAAAACAGTTTCCAAAAGGGTGATACAAATGAACTCAGTTGGCGCTGATACGGTAACAAGGAAGAGAAAGCACGACATGAGTTATTTAGGGGGGAGAGAATGCAAAATGCCCAAATTAAAAGTAAAAGAAACCGCCGATAATTCCCATGGCAATTCTACATCACTAGCTATGGGTAATCTTGGCGATAAAAAAAAATGTCCTAGTACTTTTCCCAATATTCCTTGCCCTTCCCTTACCTCGCTTGGATCCTCTGACCCTTGCCCTACCTGTCAAAATAGCGATGAATCACTGTTGGTTAAAATTGAGGCCTTGATGAAAAACCTCTTATTGCCTGTTCTAGAGCGGACCAGGTTAATGACCCAAAAAATCGAATCCCTGGAGGCAGTAGTAAATACTAACTCAGCCCTACTAGCATCCCTAACCGGCTTGAGCCAAGGGGGGGCTAACCCAATACTTCTAGCAAACAATGCTCAAATAAACACTCCCTCATCTCTTAATAATAAACCCCTTGGGGTAGTAACTAATAGACCAATGAGGGGTGGAGATCTTAAGGTTGCACCTAACAACACATCAGTGGCCCCATCCCAACCTATGCACAAGAAGCAGCCTGTGGCCAAACCTGATAGCTTAAACCCCGCTAGACCCCACTCAATTAGACCACCTTCCCTGGCTCAACCCAGTTTGAATACTCCTCGGCCTCTCTTCCAAGGACCATTAGCCAATCAAAAACGTAACACGATAAAACCCCTGGTTGAAAAACATCGTAGACACACCAAGCCACGGGCCGATCTCCCTACCGAGGCTGCACTATACACAATAGTTTTGACTGGTGTAGCCCCTCTTCCATCCGGTAAGAGGGAGACTTTTGATGATCTACGCAATAAGGTGACCTTTTGGTTAAATAAAAACCGACCGTTACCCCCCTCCCTGCCAACTGAAATCTTGTTTGTGAGAAGGGTGGACTGGGTAGGCCATGGCACAAAAGATCTGGAGGGTGATTGTATTTTGATTTCGTTTAAGGATCCTTGGGTGGTGGAAATGATTAGTAGAAAAGCGAGGTTTGCCAGACAGGGGGATGTTCAAACGTTGAGCCTATCATATTTTTACCCACATAGGCAGAGTAGTACCCTGACGGGTTTCAGACATGGCCAACCCAACATCAGGAGTTACCCCATCACAAGGACTCCCCAGCCCACGCTCTTCCCATTTCTTTTCAATCAATTTGGCCCATTATCTGATCTTGAGGCCAATGATTGACTCTACTCTCGGTCTTGCATAATTGACCACATAGTAAATCCTGGGTCTTTGCCAGCTAGGCCGTGTAACAAGCCTTCGCAGTTTGTAATTGTAGAGGAAGAGCGAATGGGGGCCCCAATAACAGCAAGTGCTACCATATTACCTTTAAGGGATGTAGAAGTCTCCCGGAAGACAGGGAAAATTCGGAGCACCCCTGGGTGTACCACAAATGGGTGGGATACTGAGAATAGTCCGGATGCTTTAGTAGCCCTGGACTCGGTGGTACCCCTCGTGGTCCACGCCCCAGAACTACTCACCATTGTCTCCTGGAATGTTGCGGGGGTTAAAAGTCGTATTGATTCAGATGACTGGCTGGAGTTTATAGATAGATATGATTTTATCCTACTCCAGGAAACCTGGGCAACTGAACCAACATTTCGGCAGGGATATATCAACTTTTTTAAACCTGCAATTAGAGGTCCGAAAGGGAGAGCTTCTGGGGGTTTACTGATCTGGGTGAAACAATCCCTGGGATTCCACTCCACAGAAATAACAGTACACAACCCTGACCTTCTTATCATTAAGTTGAGTAAGACTGGTTGTCGGGATATGATCTTGATTAATGTATATGCCCGAGGCTTGCCAGGAGGCCGCTCCCCTCTCCTGTTGGAAACATTGGATCCCATTCTAGACGATCTTGATAGCGATCTTGTAACCCTCCTAGCTGGAGACCTGAACTGCACCTTCGAGCCATTGCTTGACTCAGGGGACAGTTGGGGCTACGCGGAGGATGCAGTATGGGGTATTCCTGAACTGTTGCCCTGTAAACTAGTAACTGCTACTGAGGCAGCAGTAAATTGGACGGCTCTTTGCCTCAATAGGGGCTTTCGGGCTGTCAATGGCCGCGCCAAATCAGACCAGGAAGCAAATTTTACATTCGATAACGGGTTAAGAAAAAGCCGTATCGATTATATCCTATTAAAACTAGGAGACTGGCCCCTGATGATGGACATGGCAGTTCTCCCCGCCCAGAAAGTGACCACAACCCCTTGTCCTTAAAACTAAAGTTACCAGGTTTAGTGAGATCTGAGAACCCTGGCACTTCACAGACTGGGGATGCCTTCCTAACCAATGACAGGAAGAGACTAAAATGGTCCAAAATTGTGGAGGATATTACTTTAAGGGATACGGTAAACATAAAAATCAGCAACACATATAGTGAGATGCTGGCATATGATCTTCAAGGGGACAATCCCGAAATGGCTAATAATATTATAAACCTCCACAATCGTTGTTTTGTTGACCTCAAATCCCTGCTTTCAAAACCACGGCCCCAGGCAAACCCCAAAATACCGATCTGTCCCAAGAAATGGTATAACAATAAATGTAGGGAAGCCCATACCAAACTTATCAGTGCGGTTAAGTCCAGAGTTATGATCTCAGTGAAAGAAGCTAGAGTAAATTATAAGAAAACGCAGTGGGAAGCTAAGCGAGTGTGGGAGGATAAGCATTGGTCGGATTTATTGGAGGCTACCACTTCAAATAACCCCATTAAGTTTTGGGAAATAGTTAAGTGGGGGAAAGATCCGGATGCACGCATCCCAGTGAACCATGTGTCCCCTGTGGAATGGGTAACATTTTATTCGACCCAGTTTTGTGCCGAGAACCCCAATCCCCCCAGCATCACGGCGACGGTATCCCAGCCACCCTTGCAAACTAGGATTATTACCTTTTCGGAAAAAGAAGTCGAGCTGGCTATAGGTCTTACAATGCGAGGGAAAGCACCGGGCATGGATCTTATACCAGCCGACCTGTTTAAAACCAACCCCGCCCTATGGATACCCTACCTTACTAAAGTGGCTAATTCAATAGCCGCTGGTGCAAGTATACCAAAATCCTGGAAGGGGGCTGAGATATTACCCATCTACAAAAAGGGCAGTAGGTCAATCCCTGGCAACTATCGCCCGATTAGCCTCATTGATACAACCCAGAAAATCATTGCACGTATGATCTTAGGTAGGGTCCAAGGATGGATCGAACTAGAGGACATACTATCTCCAATGCAGGCGGGCTTCAGATCGGGAACGAGTACCATTGACCAGGTGTTCAGATTCTGTCTGATCTACTGGAAGGTGGTCCAGCTTGGCGGTGGTACAATCTACGCTGCGTTTCTCGATCTGAAGTCCGCGTTCGATCTAGTCCCGAGGGATAAATTGTGGGGAGTCTTGAGGAGTTTGGGAATGCCCGAGGAGTTATTAGTTTTAATAATTAAATTGCATGAAGACAATTTTGCGAGGGTGAGATGGGGCGGCCAGGGGCAAGTGACGGAACACTTCCCAGTAACCCGAGGCGTCCGCCAGGGGTGTGTTCTGGCACCAACCCTTTTTTTATTGTTTATTGACCAAGTGGTCAAATTTTTTAAGGATACCCCAACGGACGCCCCGATGCTAGCAGGACAGCGATTCCCGATGCTCATCTTCGCTGATGACACCCTTCTCCTTTCCCGGACACGCTCTGGCCTACAGCGGGCGTTGGACCGGTTTGGGGAGTTTTGTGTCATCAGCGACCTCAAGGTGAACGTCGGGAAAACCAAGCTTATGGTACTAACAAAGAATCGCCCTGTCCGGTGCACAGTTAGTATGGGTGGCGTTAAACTGGATCAAGTGGAGAATATGGTATATCTAGGGGTCACTCTTGACAGCCGTCTGGGATGGAAAGCGCAAGTCGAAGCACAACACCTAAAGCTTGCCCGCCTCACCGGCTGTCTATTAAGTGAACAAAAAAGATCTATCACCAAGCGGGTTTGTCCGGTTCTCAAGATTTATGATGCCAAAATTAATCCAGCAATTTTATATGGTGCAGATTTGTGGGGTTATATGGATTTGATGGGTTTGTTTAAAATACAATGCAAGTTCCTGCGCAACCTAGTGGGTTTGCCACAGTCGACCCCTTCCACCCCTCTCTGCTTGGACATGGGTTGCCCCCCAATTAACGAGATGGCTAGATTTAAATTGGTTGCTTTTTGGAGGCGTTTGTGGACAACCCCTGAACTTACCCTATTTGCCAATGAGGTAGCTGAAGTTAGGTCACTTGGGGGTTCAGGAAAAATTAAATGGTTTAAAATGGTAAAATCTATCCTGACGGATATGGGGCTAGAGCAACTTTGGATATCCCCCTCCACCAGCACTTTTCCATCTAAATTAGCTTTCAAGGAACTGTACTGGGCCACGATTCGCCAGACTAGAGTCAATGCCTCAAGCTCCACCAATCTCACGGGTAGGTTCCTGTCATTTAAGTTGGACTTGTCCCGGGAACTTTATTGGGATTCAATCTCCAAAACATTGGACAGGAAACTCTACCATCAGTTTCGGGTGGGTGCATTGCCGGTGAATGTATTCACTAAAGGTTGGAAAACGAGTACTATGGACTATTGTAGATGGTGCCCTGGCCACAAGGAAACAATAGGACACTTCTTGTTTGCTTGCCCTAGATATCTAGTACCTAGAGCCAAATGGTTAAAGCCACTGTTCCAGCGTATGCCCATAAGAAAATCCGAAGATGCTATTCGTGTATTAACAACTAACACCTCTGAGTTCATTTCAGTGTGCCTGGCTAAATACCTGGGATGGGCTTGGACATTAAGGTCGAAACCATAGTACAATTACTGTACTGACCATGCAAATGCTCCTCCATGATGTACCGAGCTCTACCAAAACAGGCTGTTCATTTCTGCTCATGCTATCGAAAACTGTTTGGAATTTAATTGTAAACTCTTCCGTTTTTTTTTACTTATGAGCTTAATCTTAGTAATTTTCTCCTCAGGTTTGTCTTTTTTGTTATTTAATACTAGTTTTATGAACTTAAAGTTATGTATTTTTAATTAAGCAATGTTTGTTAATGTCTGTCTTTTATGATTTTTTATGAATCGAAATAAAGACTTTAAAACCTGAAACCTGAAACCTGAGTGGAGAGTAGGTGTTCCAGGCATGCACCTATGGATTTTGGCACAATTCCTAGATTTACCAACGACGGTAAACCTGGGAATGAGTCAAATTACTACGCCTCCCCAGGTGAGGCGTAACGAGGAGAAATATGTTTATTTGTCCTTGTTGTTTCCTCTTTCTATGTGTGCTGCATTCTGCAAAACACGCAGAAAGATGAGCATGTCTTAGGGGATTGTTTTGTGCAGAAAGGTGTCCCTTCCTGCTCAAAAGCAACCCTGCTTACAACACAGGCACCCTTTCACCATGGTGCAAGGATGCCTGGGCTGGTGCTATGCAGCTCTTTGTCCAACAGGGCTGGTAAATGACAGGAATGTGCAGTATATGGTTAAGTACGGTGCATTCCTGCCCTTTCCATATCACGCAGTGCAGCACAGTAACTTGCTGCACTGCGCTGCATGATTATAGCCTGCCGTAGCGGGCTATACCGGCTATTAAAGGCCCGCTGCAGCATTAAAGGCCGAAGGCGAGGGACTTTAACAAGGCAGCGCGACTTTAATAGCTGGTATAGCCCTGCTACGAAGGGCTATTAGGCTATTAGAACATTCTGCCACTAGAAGGCAGAATGTTCTAACAAATAAAACAAAGTATTCAGGGAGTGGGAGGGAATTGGAATCCCCTCAGGCTCCCTGAAGCCTTTGTTCACAGCCACAGCTGTGAACAAAGAAACATTGGAATGTTGGAGCTCTGAGCTTATACCAGCCATTAGAAGCCCGGAGCACTCCATTGTTTTCAATGGAGCTCCCAACATTCCAATGTTCTAATACTTAATAAATAAAATTTAGTATGATGGACCAAAGCTTTTAAACTGACACTCCCCCCCCACACCCTTCAACAACTTTTAATGGTGAACAAATGTGTTAGGAGTGACCTAATTGGCTACATTTTAAATGATTCACAAAAAGAGATATTGAAGGTCTGCTCAGGGTGCCGCCATTCTACAAAGAGACCCCCTCTCAAAACTGGCATTTGAATATCATGGTATTGGAAGATGAGCCGACCACCTGAGCATCTTTAGTGGGCTAGCAACAAGTGCCCCCAGTAAGTCACAAGTCTTAAGGCTGGTGACTTACTGTGGACGCTGTCGGTAGCACTTGTGATGCTACAAGCTTCTTTAATCATCCAACACTGTATTGTCCTTGGAGCAGATAAGTGTCAAATCAGATGTTCATCTATTGAATCCTCCGCTATGATTCTTCTGATTTACATGATTCAGGACAGCTTTGAGCAACACAAAGGATGCGACTCACAGCTTTAGTTGGGCATTGGTGGTAGATGTTTTTCCTCTTTGTGGTGGAGTGCTCAAACTTAGTATACATACCAAGAGGCTGTCCACTAATCAGAGCTAACTGCACTACGTGATATAAAGGCATTTTGATAACACTTGGGGGCATATTTACAAGAAGTTAATGCCACCAGAATGTCACTTTTCTGATGCTGTGTTGGCGTTAACTCCGCCTTATTTACAAGGTGGCGTTAAGCCACTTAACGAGGAGTAAAGCTGCTTTGTAAATAATGCCTCTATTCACACAGCACTTAGCGTGAAAGGGGTATGCAATGGGTGTTGCGGTCCGCGTTCCGCCACGACACACATTGCTTTTTGACACTGCCCCATATTTACAAGGTATGTGGCAGCGTTAAAAAAAACACCAGGGAATACCCGGTCTTAAGCAGGCGATACAAGGAGATAGGTTTTATTTCTCCTTGTATTTTGCTCTTTCCACATGTGCTGCATTCTGCAGCACACATCGATAGAGCAAATCGCCTGCAAAGATTGTTTATGTGCAGGAGGGTGTCCTTTCCTGCACATAAACAATTGCCCCTGCAGCGCCGGCACCCTTGAAACATGGTGCCAGGGTGCCTGCATTGGCGCTAGGCAGCATTTTTAACCCCAGCTGCATTCTACATTTTGAAAGTGTTGGAACGGGGTGTTACCAATTTTGGCGTAACACCGCGCTCTTCCAGTTTCATGTAAATATGCCCCTACATGTGTTGAGAGGCACGTAGGTGGATGTGTGTTGTCACCTTTGTGACATCTACGTATATTAACCCTATATAAGTATTCAGCATACCGCTCCATGTAGCCAGCTTAAAGGAAGGCCTGTGTAGAAAGGCTTGGGTGTGGATACTATCTGGTCTGGTGATGTTGTGGGGACCTTTGATACATCTTCACAGTTGCTGAACAGGACTATATGAGGCTTCCCTTCCTCTTGCTTCAACCCTCCTGTGTATGCCTTGCGGTTGGCATATTCCAGCTGTGTCTCTGTGAGTGATATCATCCACTCTTAAGACAGGAAAAGGAGCACTCTGGTTGGTTAAGAAACTTACCACCATCTTTGGAAATCCATCTTAGGCCATGGTCATCCATTGTAGAGGAAAGCCAGCAAGTTACAATTCACATTGCTTGACTTAAGTACTACATCTACACTAGTACATACATATGTGACCTCCTGTTTAAGGGACTCATTTAAGGAACGGTGGGCAGCCAACCAGGCCAGGGGAGGCTGCGGCCCCCACTCTCCGGTCAGAGGACCTCTAATCACAAATTAATAATACTGAAATGTTATCATATAACTTGTGTGTCACTTGCTCACTTTGCCACTTCAGCGCTCGGTCCATCTTCTCCTTCTGTTTGCTTTGTTAGCCCTAAGATGGCAGGGTATGCCCAGACGTGTGTCCCTTGTTCACTTTGCCACTGGATTCAAGCTAGCCTGGAAGATTAGGGTTGTTAGCCCAAGACCGGTCACAGGATGCTTGTTTCCGGTCCAGGGAACACATGGCTTGGCAATTCAGGCTGGACTGTTCCCATGAGGAACAGGGTGAAGACTGATTTGCATATAGCTGTGTCTGTACTGGGGTGGGGAAGTGAGCTAAAGAACGATGATGGATTCAACCAGATCTGTGACTGGAGGTGAGTGTCTGAAAAGTTTCAGCGCTCCGTCCATCATCGCTTTCTGTTTGCTTTGTTTACCCTAAGTTGGCAGGGTATGTCCAGAAGTGTGTCCTTTGCTCTATTTGCCACTGGATTCAAGCTAGCCTGACTGATGAGGGCTGTTAGCCCGAAACCGGTCCCAAGATGCTTGTTTCTGGTCAAGGGAAGGCATGGCTTGGCAATTCGGGCGGAATTGTTCACAGGTCACCGATCCCCGGGGCTTGAGGCGGTCAGACCCTGTCCCACCCACCACTCTGGTTAGCAACTCAGGCTCCAGCTCTCCCCCCCCTGGGCTTGGCTCTATGAGGAGGAGAGAGGGCTAATGCCCCATAAAAGAAGAGACAGATAAACCATCACAGTGGTGGTGGCCCTGAACTATAGCACCAGCCCACTCTTTCACTTCTTGCAACTTGGTTGCTTTTCCTCTCGGGGTTATGAGAACTGGGCCCGGAGCTGCGGCTCTACCTCCCTCGCGCTGGCACTCAGCTTCTGGCCTTGGTGTTCCTAGTGTGGTCAAGGCACTCAGTGGATAGTCTGCCTGAAGTACTGCTGGCTGCGGCTTGGGACAGCGGCATCCTCCCCCATTACTACTAAAGTCAACATTACTCTTTCTAACTGCTTGCTCTCCTTTGGAGTGTTTGGATTGGTTCTGGGTCACGGCGATGACTGGTGCACTGACAGAGACATCTACAGGTGAAGAGGACCCCAGGTGCCCCATAGGTGATCCTACAGTTGCCACTGATAGCTGGAGTGAGCCAGAAGATCAAACGCCACTGATATACTTGTGACACCTCTGCACCAAGGGCACGTAAGAACTCCACAACAATGTCGTTCTTTTGATGCCCAGTGGTTGACCCCAGCTCAAACTAAACTCACAACAGGGTTTTGCTGCTCGTGCTACGGCTGTCAGTCTCACAGGTGGTGGCCGCACGTGGCAAGTGGGCCTGACGGCGGGCCTGATACTTGCCAATAGCAGTCCATAGTACCCTCTGACTCTCAGAATCCCCCACAGTCCGTCAACTTCCTTCTTCCATTGATATCAGCACCTTTGCCCTCCTGTGGCGTCTTGCAGATGGGAACTTTCACGAGCCTGGGGCTATAGGGAAACTAAAATCAGCTAAGACTGCAGCACTTACACTGATGGCGCATCACAACCCATCAGCTTCAAAGCCTTTCCCAGAGGGGGTCAGACAAGCTAAATTGTGATTCTGGAGGAAACTGGGGCAACCAGGACTGGTCTTGAGGCAAAAATAGACACTCCTGCTACTAGTGTTGGCTTGCTGTTGAAGGGCCAGAGGTGGCAGGTGGATCAGAACATACATTGAGTGAGCTCCAGCCCAACTATGTTTTTTTCACCAAAATCTCCAGGAACAAATCAATCAAATGAGCTTTCTGGAGGGTTGGATTGAGGATGCCAAGGGCAGTTCGGGCTGGACTGTTCCCATGAGGCACAGGCTCAAGACTGATATGCATATAGCTGGGTCTGTACTGAGGTGGCGTAGTGAGCTAAAGAATGATGATGGATTCAACCCAGATCTGTGACTTGGGGTGAGTGTCTGAAAAGTTTCAGCGCTCTGTCCATCATCTCCTTGTGTTTGCCAAGAACTTTCTGAGGCCACAGAAACTCTCCCCCTTTTTTTTTCAATCAAAAGGGCCTACCGGATCCCAGCTCATAGGCCCCCTCACCACCATTCCCTGGCCAATAGTTGCAAAGCTTATGCATTTTAAAGAAAGAGCTGAAATACTGTGGGTGGCAAGCGGAATGATTAGAAAAGGATAACCATCAGCTCTTCATCTTCCCGGAATACACTAGCAGTACAGCACCAGCGAGCATCCTTTCTTGGCGTGAAAAGAAACTTTGAAAGGCCTGAAATGCTCGCTACTCTTTCCAGCGAAGCTCAAAATCATAGCAGGAGAGCAGGTTCTCTTTTTTGCTCAGCCTGAAGCATCATGGGACTGGATTGAGCAGCAGAGCACCTCATTACTGGTGGATGGGCACAGAAGATGGTTTCCTACACCTGTCTTGTGCAGATGTAGGAAACCAAGTCTGCAGACTGCCAGGAGAACGACTCCCATGGCTTCTCCTTCACAGGAACAGACCCCAGGTAGCAGGCGATTGGTAATTGCAGTGAGGCCTCCTTCAGTGACAAGCCCAAGGCCTCAGCCTCTACATAAGCTGATTCCACTGGCGGTGATGATGTTTGCGTCAAAAGATTCCATATCAGGTTGCAAGTGACCTCTCAAAAGGCCCATGGACTCACCCACACCCAGTCACTGGCCTTGGCATGGACCTTGCCTGGATTTGTTTCACCCAGGACTCCTGAGACTATTGCGCTATGGGCCCCTAGACATTACTTTTTAAGCTTCTAACATCCTCTTGGCACAGCACTTCTTCTTCTGTCAGATTAACTCCCTCTAATTTACTGAAATCAAAGCATGCAGCTGGCTAAATTAGTATTCAGCACATATATATTGAGTAATTTATTTATTTTCTGATCAGAAACAATGGCCTCAGGTGGCGGGGCTGGTAGGGGGCACTTGGGTGGGGCTTAACATTTCTGCATGCCACACAGCACACCCCAGATGTATTTATCTATGGTTGCTTATGTTTCTGCATAGTTACCTCCTGCCCTTCATATTGTTAATTCTACTGGCAGGGCCTGTGTTGTTATCCCCTTTGGGGACCACTTCAGATATACAGTTGCTCTGCTTCTGTAAGTAGGTAGGGCTTCGCACAATGGGTTTCCAGTTAACAACACCTAAACACCACGGGCCTCATTTATGAGGCCGTGCGTCACTTTTACGCCGCCGGTGCGTCACTTTTTGTGACGCACCAGCAGCGTAAAAAATGTGCCTAGTTGCACCATATTTACAAAGTGACGCATCTAGGTAGATGCGTCACTTTGTAAACCCCTGCGCCACATTATACCTGCGCCAGGTATAATGTATGCAGGGGGGGGGCGTTCTGACGCAAGAAAGGGTCATAGAAGTGACGCAGTGTAATCTATAAGATTTCACTGCGCCACTTCTAGGACACAAATGCGTCAATTTCTTACGCCTGCCTCACAGAAGGCGTAAGACTGACGCAGGTCCTTTCACATGGGGCTTGCCCCATGTGAAATTACACATTGCTGGAGTTGCGTCCCTTTTGTGACACACTCCAGCAATGTGTCACTTTCGCGCCATACAGATAAGTCAGAAATACTGACGTATCTGTAACTCCTTGCGCCATGATGCGTCATACTGTAAATATGACGCATCATTGGTCTCGCAAGGAGTGCGCAGTGAAAAGTGACGCATCGCTATTTTCTCGCAGCGATACGCCACTTTTCATAAATGAGGCCCCACATATTTTTAAGACACAACCAGGCAACCTTTCCAGAAGATTAGGGAGATGCACAACTCTAACATGCACTACAAAGTTCTTTCATTTCTCAGGCATTGGTGGTTCCATATAGCTTGCCTCTAGGAAACTCTTATTACACTTTGGCCAGGGGCCAAACTCCAAACACTCTGGTGAGGTCATATTTGTTCAACTAATTCCTCAGTTTACTTCAGAGCGTGTTAGTCTGAGTCAGGGTGGGAGTCTCCTTTGAACTTGAGTCTGTTCAGCTGGACAGCGAGGGCAGATTTGTCCTTGCAGAGGGCAGACTTGATGGAGGTGCTATTCTGTTTGGCAGGATCTACGCTCCCATCACAGACCAGTGCGCTGTCCTGCATCGGTTATCCTGAACCGCTTGCCCAGTGACTATATATCGAGTGAATCATAGAGAGAGACTTCCATTGCATTTTAACACCATTATAGATAGGTCATACCCACCACTACCTCAGGAGTAAAGGTTCACAATATGCAGGCACTGTCACACTGGCTCTCACAAAATTCCCTTGTGGAGCATTTAGGGCTGTCATAACCACTAGAAAACCCACCAGAAAACTCAGGGGGCCTCATTTATGGGAAATGACGCAACGCTGCGTGAAAGCAGCGATGCGTCACTTCTCAGTGCGCACTCCTTGCGACATACGTGATGCGTCATATTTACTGTATGACGCATCATGTCGCAAGGAGTTACAGATACGTCAGTATTTCTGACGTATCTGTAAGCGCAAAATTAACGCATTGCTGGAGTGTGTCACAAAAGTGACGCAACTCCAGCAATGCATCCTTTCACATGGGGCAAGCCCAATGTGAAAGGGCCTGCGTCAGTCTTACGCCTGCTGTGAGGCAGGCGTAAGAAATTGACGCATTTATGTCCTAGAAGTGGGGCAGTGAAATCTTATAGATTTCACTGCGTCACTTCCATGACCCTTTCTTGCGTCCAACACGCCCCCCTTGCATACCTTATACCTGCCGTAGGTATAATGTAGCGCAGGGGTTTACAAAGTGACGCTTCTACCTAGATGCGTCACTTTGTAAATATGGTGCAACAAGGCACACTTTTTACGCTGCTGGTGCGTCACAAAAAGTGACGCACCGGCGGCGTAAAAGTGACGCACAGGGTTTATGGGATTTCCCATAAGGCCTAACAGTGGTTTAACCCCAGTATGGTCTAGTAAGATGTGGGCATGGAGAAGGCACTCCACCAAAGTCTTATGGTCACCAGCATGCCCACACACACACACACACACATACACTCGCGCACACACGCACAAACACACAAGTTCCCAGTCAAATTCATCTCACCAAAACAACACAAATACCTGCACACCAGTAAAACATCCATCAAGTAGTTGGTGTACATCTGTGAGTGGGTCTCCGGACCTGTACAGGAAAGTGCATCCCCTGAGTGCCTTCATGCGCCATGTTGTGATGACTCAGCCCTGTTTAATTACGCAGCCCTTCCTCCAGAGACTTCCACACAGTTGGCCTCATTTATGAAAAGTGACGCATCGCTGCGAGAAAACAGCGATGCGTAACTTTTCATTGCGCCCTCCTTGCGACCCCGATGATGCGTCATATTTACAATATGATGCATCATTGCGCAAGGACTTACAGATACATCAGTATTTCTGACGTATCTGTATGCGCAAAAGTGACGCATTGCTGGAGTGTGTCACAAAAGTGACGCAACTCCAGCAATGCGTCCTTTCAAATGGGGAAAGCCCCAAGTAAAAGGGCTTGCATCAGTCTTACGCCTGCTGTGAGGCAGGCGCAAGATTTTGACGCAACGGCATCCTAAAAGTGACGCAGTGAAATCTCATAGATTTCACTGCGTCACTATTACGAGGCTTTTTGCAGGGGAACGCCCCCTCTGCATACATTATACCTGACGCAGGTATAATGTAGCGCAGGGGTTTACAAAGTGACGCATCTGCTAAGATGCGTCACTTTGTAAATAGTGCGCAACAGGAGGCATGTTTTACGCCGCCGATGCGTCACAAAAAGTGATGCATCGGAAGCGCAAAACTGACGCAAGGCCTCATAAATGAGGCCCAGTGCATGAAATGGCCATGTGCATGACTCAGCCCTTCCTACAGAGACTTCCACACTCTGCATGACTCAGCCCTTCCTACAGAGACTTCCGCACTGTGCATGACTGAGTACTTCCTCCAGAGACTTCCACACTGTGCATGACTCGGCTATTCCTCCAAAGACTACCATACTGTTCATGACTCAGCACTTCCTCAAAATGCTTCCACACTGTGTATGACTTAGCCCTTCCTCCAGCGACTGCCATTCTGTGCATGACTCAGCCATGTGCATAACTGAGCCCTTCCTCCAGGTACTTCCACACTGTGCATGACTCGGCTTTTCCTCAAAAGACGTCCATACTGTTCATGACTCAGCACTTCCTCAAAAGGCTTCCATACTGTGCATGACTTAGCCCTTCCTCCAGCGACTGCCATTCTGTGCATGACTCAGCCATGTGCATGACTGAGTACTTCCTCCAGAGATTTCCACACTGTGATGACTCAGATCTTCCTCCAAAGACTTCCTTACTGTTCATGACTCAGCACTTTCTCAAAAGGCTTCCACACTGTGCGAATCTCAGACCCAAATCGAGCAGTAAATGGTGCAGTAGAAGCCTACACACCAGGGTCCACACCTAGGGAGACAGGTCAGACAGATTGTTGGCTTGGCTTGTGAATGACTTGTGAGCATGGGTGCGCCCCTATATCACTGCTCCAGACAGCACAAGGAACTGTCTTACGACCACAGTGGGACATCTACACAGCCTTCTACGTGCATTATCAAGTGCTCAACAATGGCAGAGCTGGTATCAGGGGGCCACAGCCTACGATTTTCTTGAAAGACTGCCCCTGCCCAGGGTCCACCTTGAGCTGAGGAAGTAAATAAACGCTCCTGTGAAGTCCAAAATATTAGGGAGGCCATCCAGGAGTTGACCTCCGCTAAATAACTATCATCCGAAGTGCTGGAGCTTGTATTTTATAAAACCTTTCCTGTGAAACAGCACCCAGATTGCCCTTTCTGTATGAGGCAGCAACCACTGATTGGGTTTTACCAACCTCACATCGGGAGGCTCTGATGGTTTTGGTATTTAAATATGACGCGGCCCCTCGGACTTCTCCTCCTAACTTCTTCTCCTACTGACCAATAGCTATCCTAAAATCCAGTTATAAAATTCTCAGTAAGGTCCTGGCCAGCCAAATGTTGCAGACACTCCCCAATCTGATGAATCCAAATCAAAATGGCTTTGTACTGGATGCATAACGTTTTTGAACATTAGGAGGTTGTGCTGACTTATGGATGTGGTTACCCCAGCATGGCCTAATGAGGCCTGCCTGGTCTATAACCTGGAAAAAGTATTCAACACTCTTTACTGGGATCATTTGTTCACTGTGTTGGCCAGATTTGTATTTCGGGAGTGTATCATGTGGCACATTCGACCGCTCTTCGCAAATCCGATCGCTTGAGTCCTGAATGGCTTGCTGATATCTACCCTACTTAAGTTTCGAAGAGGAGCTTGTGAGGGGTGCCTCTCTACTCTGTGCCATTGCTATGGAACCCCTGGCTGCTACTTTGAGATTGGAGGAACACATTTGGGGAATCCGGTTGATGAATAGAATCCATGCATTATAACTGAATGTCGACAATATTATGGTTTGCGTCGGATATGTCGAGGGTAATCACTACAATAATGCTCAATCTGTTGTTGTGCTCATCTCAAAACTAGACAGACAATGCCACCATTTGGTGCTGAGAATTAAATACCTGTGCTAAGGAGATAAGATAATCTGATTCCACACCACGTCCTCACTGGATTCCTATCATGGTACTGTCACTAGAGTCTAACACAGTTTCTTCTCCACTGCCCATTTTCTCGAACTCATCCTTAACAGATCCTATAAGAATCGCTCTTTCCTTGATGCTGGGAGTTCTCAACCCTCTCCCCAAACATAGATCCCTGAATTGGTCCGAGAGCAGAATGTCAAGGTCTACTCCCATCAACCCTGTATCTGTCATTGGACAGTGCAAGTAAAGCTGGTTTTAAGCAGAGCTTTTTGTTCTGTGCAAGACAGTTGAAAATCGCACTTGCAGGTCCCACCACTAGCACCAGCTGCCAAACCAGGGGGTCAAATGGCAGACAGGCTCTACTGTGCCCCAGCTGTGGTTGTTTGGGGAGTGTGCCACTGATATCCTTGAGTCCATTCTGCCACGCCTCTGCAAATGGAGCAAGTTATAGCCTTTTACACTTGACTCTCTGGGTGGCAAGTATAAGCAGTCAAATACGTCTCACGGAGATTTTATAGGGTACTAGCACTCAGAACTCAACAGTCAAACAACAAACAATAATGCATTGTCTAGCTCAGTGCTTATCTGAGTAAAATGAAAGCACTTTAATAACACAGTAACACGTGATAATGCACAATATAGTGTCACTCAGCTGCTGGGCTGTGATTCCAATTGTTATTGTTAAATAAGGGCTTACACACTTGATGGCTCCCTCACCCCCCTCTAGGAATGTCTCTGGTGTCAATGGGACTTTCAGCCAAGTGTATGCATGGGCATAGATTAGGCATGAGGAATTCTCTAGGTCCCTACTCATGCACAGTAATTTGTAGTTCGGCTCAACAGTTCCTATCCAAAATGGAATTGTTCAAGTAACAGAAAAGACACCCTCCTTCCCTCTCTAAGAAGGCCTCCAAGTGTTAGGCAAACCTTCAGCGTCTGCAAGGTGTGCAGGTTCTACAATGTGTGCAGACTTCTAGTGATGTCCCCTCACCTCAAGGAGACTAGTTGTCATACTAACAAGTGACATCAGCCCTGGTCACATAGACCTTTGAGTACTCTGCGGAGAACTCTTGTCGTTGGTCATGAAGAACTTGTACTTGGAACAAAGATCTGGCTTGGATCCTTCTTTAATATGCCTTTTCCAGACAGGGGCAGAAGACCCACTATATTTCTTTAATAACTGTGTTGGGGTGGTTACTTTTCAATTCTCCCTTTCTGACTATTCCTCAGATACAACTTTTGTGGAAGGTGATGGCTCTCACGGCATGTAGCAATAGGTCTGCCTCCAACTAGGTGCATGCGAAGCATGGACACAGTGAAGTGTGCACTCGCTGCACTTGGCTGTCTACAGCATTCCCGAAGCAGTAATAAGGAAAAGGCAAAGTGGTAAGCCCTGCCTAGACACTTCTCAATGAAGCACAGAAACTGTGGCTTGACTCCTTACCCCACCATCTACCTAATGGCAGTGTTCAAGATTAACTAATCAGCAGCCTTTTGCTAACCAGGTCCTGACTGCATTTCCAAAGACTGCCCTGTCTCCTTGATACCTCATGTCAGTGCCTTGATCTCCTCCCTACAACCACAGGAATGGTGTCAATACACTTCCACTGTCTGGGGAAGTTGATCACCTTTTACCCTGTGCCATGCTACACAAGGAGTCAGACAAAAGGGATCCCACCGTTCTCAGTACGTATACTCATACCACGCACAGCATTCTGCTACCATGATTGAGCTACACTCTCTGTCTCTATCCCTTTTTCTCCCTTTATGTAACAAATGAACTCTACATGAGAGAGGTCAGTAGACTCTGACAAAGAGAAAAAGGTCTGGTCACACTACTGGTTCACAATGGCTAGGCATGCTGTTACTAAAGCACCATGTGATGCTCCCAGGCAATAGACAGTAGTCCTATGC
Organism: Lissotriton helveticus; assembly: GCF_964261635.1. NCBI lineage: Eukaryota > Metazoa > Chordata > Amphibia > Caudata > Salamandridae > Lissotriton > Lissotriton helveticus. The sequence continues at coordinate 1,130,502,872 of NC_136059.1, read as the reverse complement.
CCCTTGTGTGGCCCTCCTGGTCACACAACAGGTTGTGGAGCTCACATTACCAGAGACAGGCTTAGGTATCTTTGCACACTTTAGATTAGCTTGGTAGCAGAGCTGAGACAAAAAGTTGGGATACCAGTTTCACATACAGTCAGTCACTCGAGGCAGGGAAACATGACCATTTACCATCCAGGGGCCATTTTCATCCCAACATACATCAGCGTATGGTCAGTATAACACCCTGCTTATCGTCCCTTATGCACAAGGTGTTTATGACCTTGTGTAGGTGTGGTAAGCATATCCTGTATGTGTGGGGCTGCAAAAAATTGAGTACTAACCTGCATGCACAAAACATCTTCAATGGGAGGCACCACTGGTGAAGGCTCGGGTTGTTAATGCTGTAGGGATTACTCATGGGTTAGTGTATGGGGTTGGGTGATGGGGTTTGTTACAGAGGCATGTTGAGGCCGGGGAGGGATAAGAATGATGGCAATTCAAAACAACCAGAATCAAAATAAAGTTTACAAAACAATGATGAAGGTTCACTTATGACTGGTGTACAATTAAGACATTTGGATTAATAATGTCTCCAGCAACCACGCAATGGTTCGTATTCTGAAGGTTAGGCGGTTGGGCTTATTGTCATGGTTACTATCAGGGGCCTTCTTTATCTCCATTGTGCAAAAAAACACAGCGCTTGATGATCAGTCTGTCCAGCATGCACCACGTCAACACTGCTTTGCCCAGCTTCCATGGGTGTTCATGAGTGCACCTCCACTGTTGTGAAGGTTTAGGTATATAGATTTTTTTAAGCCAAATGCACATTCATTTATAATGCAAGTACAAGTGTGGGCCTTTGTTGTAGGTTAACCTCACTGACCAATCAGATAGCATGGTTAAAATTGAAATCTAGAGTTACCTGAATTGCTGCAGACGCAATGCTTAATTTGAGCCGGTGGTTTCCGGTGCTCAGCAACGACACTTAATTGTCAGCACCGGCTCTAGTGGCAGTCCACCACATGGTGGCACTGTCTGTTTCATTTTTAGATGAACACACAACCGTGTTTATGAAATCTGAACTGGTCTGAATTGTCACATTTATAGGAGTGCGATGGTTAGGTGCTATGTTGGTACTGTCATTGGCAGTGCTGGCAGGGGCAATGCATGGTGCAGGCTGCAGTGGACTTCCGAGAAGGGCTCTGGCACTTAATGTTTTACAAATTAAGCACTGCGCACATGCATGGATGCTTTGAGAGGGGTCAAAATATGTCTGCAGACCACTATGTTTGTCGATGCACGTGGTGTGAACATTCTGGTGATTCAGTCGCTTTAATTACTGTTGTGCATATGATTGTGCTCCAATTCTCCATCCCCCCAACCCCCCCACCTCCAGTATCACCTTGAGGTTGGTCGTGCTGAAGATCATCATGGAAGCATGCATTAAGATGGAGCGGCCAGTCACTATGGCGTGTTGAATTATTTGTGATATGTGTCTTTGTTATCTTTCAGTGCACTGGTGGGATCATCGTTGTTGCATTGTAACTTTCTAAGCAGTCATGTCTTGTGTGGAAGCAGCAGCTATTTTTAAAGGATGATTGAGTGATGTATTGGTCCAAGTGTCTGTCAGAGACATGGATGAAGGTGAGAGCTGCATCTTATGCCGTCTGCCAATTTATGGTGGCATCTTTCTGTTGTGGATTACCTGCCTTTGACGGCACCAGTGGGATATGGGTGGAAGGGGCATAGTACCATCATGGCAACACTCCCCACCCCAGGCACATATCATGCATGCAAATAAATACACACCACACAGATTTTGTTATTGGGAAAAACTGCTGCAGGTTTATTACATACAATGTTATGTAACATGGTGGGTTATCTTACGGGCGATCCAAGGGCAGGCAGCATTCTCGCCACCTGCCCACCTGAGGAGCCAAGCAGCACTGGGACGAACCCCATCTGTGCTGCCCCCTTCTGGTGATCCTCCTCCCGGATCACGTGACACCTGGTCCCTTATTACTCACACCCCTCTCAGGGCGGAGCGTAGCAAGGCAAGCCCCCGGTTGTTCAGGCCCACAACCACCCGAAGGACTAACGGGGCGCCAACGTGGTTTCCAGGAACCTCCCATGAGGCTCCTGGGCTCTGGCTCTGGCACCCCTATGTGCCGTGCAGAGGTACCCTTCTGTACCCATTTGCTTCCAGATCGCCCTGTAACTCTGCCACAGCTCTGGCGGGGCGGATTCAGGCACTAAGGCTCACATGGCCCCTTGAATTTGCTGATCGCACCTAGCTGCCGTCCAACTAGCACCGTGTGTCTTGCACACCTGTGCCCCACATCTAAGGGGCAGCAGCCCACTCTTCAGCTGACCGCTCCCACACACGCCTGCCTACTTAGGCTTTTAGTGTGAAAAGGATTATACTTTAGGGGCAATCTTATTGATCCACCCTTTTACAGAAATGGTAGTATTCCTGCATGTGCGATAGAAATGTAATGTGATGCCTTACTTGCCTTAAAAGGATATTCATCTTCTGGCCTATGATCTGCTTGATGGTAGGATGGGGCATAGGACATACCACAGCCACACTGTGAATTGATGGCAGAGTAGTGTATGACTGGCAGCTGCTTGTGTAGTGGTGGAATTGGAATCCCGGTGTGTGGCTCAATGTCATCTTATCAAGGGCCAGCTTGGCAGCCCATATGAAACCTGTAGGAAGGTGGCTACCTGACTATGGTTACCCCAGATTTTTTGCCTTGTGTTTAGCTGGTTTTTGACTTAGTTGGCCTGGTTCCCTGCTAATCAGGGCCCCAGACCATCTGCTCTCTCTGTAAAATGGATTCCATGTACCCTAGGTACATACCACAATTGGAAATGGACTCCTTGTCAGCCCCTGTATCATGCACTATAGGTGCCCAGGGCATAGGAGCCACCAAGGCCTACCAGGGGCTGCAGCATATCTTTTGCCACCCCTGGCTGGTTCTTAAATTGACACAACTGGCTGATCACTCAGCTGGGGTAAGGTGGTGTAATCACCCCTTACTTAGATATGGTATACCTATATCTAAACCTATATCTGGACACATATAAACCTGTGAGCCACTCCTATGGAAGGCCTCATCAATCCTGGAGGCAGAGTGTGTGGTTTAATGTGAGATGGAGCTCTAGCATGAGCTGAGCCTGTCTGCAGCTGTCGGGAACAACTCCCTAAGCTGTTTCAGGATAATGCCATACCATATACTCTTAAGTGCATTATAATCCTCGCGGTTATATAGCAACTCTGGTTTGGCTTTATCAAAACATGTCGTGTAAGGTGTCATACGATTTGGAATACTATCCCCTCGCCAGTTCTGGCGACGGGGATAGCATTCCACCCCTCTAGAGGGGTAAGACATGTTACTTTACTTAAATGCGGTCAATTTCTAAAAGGACCTTGGATCCACAAAATGGATGCTTCTGCCACAGACACAAGTCTGACCCCCTGAAGCTGACCGAAACTCAGCCAAGGGGGCCTGGACAAAGGGTTTCCTGTCGCAGGGAGGTGTCACACCCCCCTAGACAGGAGATAGTGGATTGTAGCAGGGAGGTTTGAAAGAAACCAGACACTGCCTGGGGCGCACAAGGCTGCCCCTTGCATAATCCGGCCAAACCGGTTCTGGGGCACTCCAGCCCTCGTGCCAGGGCGGCCTGGATCAAAGGAAGGGGGTGTATCCACCCACTTCCTGGGTCCCACCCATAGGAGGGGACCTAGCAGGTAATCCAGCCCCCTAGATTAGTATAAGACTGGGAGCAGTGCCAATGCACTTCAGATTATCCTGATGAAACATAAGAAACGAAACTCTGGACCCTTCGACATCCTACTCGACGTAGAAGCCCGAAGAATCTCCCTTGTGGTCAAGGAGTGACCACGCTGTGCAAACAGGCACCATCCAGCCATCGACGTCTGCTTTGTTGCAGTTCCTGCCGGAACTCGAGCGACATAGATTGACGAGATCAAGCTTGCCTGCCTTCTAACAGCCCGATCCACAGTCCCTGCAGAGCTGAGACCCGTGGAGGCGACCGGAAGCATGGGGCACGCCATCTTGGAAAGACCACGAGACGCTGACCGTGCAGTCCACGAGTGACCCTCGAAGCTGTACACCGGGGTTTAAAAAGCCCCAACCCTGAGCCACTCTTGCACCGAAGTTCAGCCCTCCACACTCGACGAGTGCTGCGTGGGGCTCTTCTGCTCCATTTGGCTCAACGCGTTGGTCCGGTCACTTGCCAGCTGGCTTGTGGCCCCTGTACCGACGAAACTTGAAATTCGACCTGCGTTTCTGGTTGCTCCAGATCTGCACCAGCTCCCCTGAAAAGGAGCCCCCACTCTGACCCTCCTGGTTTGAGTGAGAAGCAATCTCCCGGTTTCGCGTGGATTGCTTTTGCCAAGTGTTGTTTGCTCCAATCTTGAAGCTGACAGCGCCGACGTCGAGAGCCTGCGTGGGACAGATCGTGACCCGCTCCTGGACGTCGTAGATGCCCCAGAGCCCACGTGACAGCGGAGAGAAACTCCTCGACAACCACCTGATTGCGCCCGACATTGCCTGGTTCCATCCTGGTTCCACCCTGGTCACTGCTGAGTGACCCAGACTCTGTCCCCTCTGCTTTCAGGTACTTTTCGACTTGAGTCCACCCTTGGACTCCACCGGACACTTCTCTTTCACCTCGCCTGCAGCCCTTTCAGCTCCAAGCACCAAGAATCTGCGTGACGAAACCCGACACAACTTCGACCCTGTGCACCCACTTCCTGTGGGTGAGGTAACATTGCAACGCCGGTGTTCCCACACTGGTACACACCTCTAGGGTCTGTGTCTTAAGTTTTGTTCCTCTAGGTTCAGCGGAAGTGTCTTTTATCTTTAACTTTGTAACTTTTACGCACCATTGACTTTACATTGATGCAAGCCGCACTTTACGTGCTGCACCCGAATCCTGCGGGCTTTTCCCGACTTCAGCATTGCTAGTCCCGACTGCTCCCAGCGATTCCCTAGGCCCTAGGCCTAACCACTGATCTAATGGTACCTCTTATACCATTTTTTTAGTATATGGTTTGAGTGGCCCCTAGGCCTCATCCAAAATTGTGCAACTTTGTATGTTATACTGTGCTTTTGATTTAACGCTTGTGCCCCTTTATTCATAAAGAATACTGGGGATTGTTTTTAGTAATAAATACATATATTTTTATAATATATACTTGTGTGGTGTCCTTTCATTTGATATTACAGGATTGTATGTGGTAAAACAGCTCGCTTAACACGACCTCTTAAGTTAAGCCTTTAGGCTGCTTAGTCCATGCTAGCCCTAGGATAGCTTGTCTAATAAGGTTGACTTACAACCAGACACCATAAGGGATTGTTTGGTCTGATAACCGGTGGTTCCAGAATTGGAAACATCACCTATCAGGCCAACTTCTCACATTGGTGAGCAGCGGTGCGGATTTGAGCTTGCTGTTGTTTTACCATTGCAATCTTTTTATCAAATTGAAAGATCACATCAAGTACCTCTAGGTACATATAAATCAAAAGCTTAGCATATTAAGTTCTACTGAACTTAGTAGTTGTAGAGAAAAGGGAGTAGCACACCCTGACTACAACTCACTAGTAAGGGACAGTAGGAAAACACTTAGTGTAGGTAGGTGCATCACTTACACCACACCAGAGTCATGTCTGACACAGGAAAGGCCTCAGGGTCTGATTCTGTGACAGTTGACCTTACCAAGGGAACTTCCAGCTATGACAAGCTAACCCACAAAGACTTGGTTGCCTTGTGCATCTCAAGAGGGTTAAAAAGGGGCAGAAGTCCCACCAGTCCTTCCCTGATAGCCATTCTAGAACAGGATGACTTAGAAAAGGTGAATGCAGTTCCCTTAGAGTCAGGAGATGGAGTGAACCCCCCTGTAACTGATACCACTCCAGAGGAGGAAGAAGAAGAAGAGGAAGAGGAGGAGGATGGTTCAGACATAGATGAACCTGAAGATCAGGATCAAGGGGTTAACCAGGTTGTAGTTGTCAGGCTTAACCAGGCTAACTTAAATCTACTGGGGAATGGAGAGGGCCAGCACCTCCCCAGATCCCACCAGAGCATTCTCCCAGGTAACAGAAGAGTGAGATCTCCCTCAGGGGACTCTCATATTTCTAGTGCCTCAAGGGAATCTCAGAGAGGTATGACTGCCTCTCAAAAGATAGAGCATAAGGCCAGGATGAGAGCTGTCAAACTCCAAATAGAGAGGGAGGAGGTAGCCCTGGCTCAAGCTAGACTTGCCTTGGCAAGAGAACAGAAAATGTGTGGCTTAGATGCCACTGGTGGCAGCAATATTCCTAAAGAGAAACCCAGGTCTTATGATAGTAGAAACCTGACAAAGATTGTGGCCCCCTACAAGGAAGGGGATGACATCCACAAATGGATAACTGCTCTTGAGAGAGCCTGCATGGTACAGCAGGTTCCTGAGGAACAGTGGGCAGCAATCTTATGGTACTCCTTTTCAGAGAAAGGGAGAGATAAGCTCCTCACTGTTAGACATGAGGATGCAAACAATTACAAAGTCCTGAGAAGTGTCCTAATAGATGGGTTTGGCTTAACCACTGAACAGTACAGGTTGAAGTTCAGAGACACCCAGAAGACACAGACACAGGACTGGACTGATTTTGTAGATTGTGCTACTAAGGCTCTGGAGGGTTGGCTACATGGCAGCAAAGTACATGACTTTACAGGATTGTATAATTTGATTATGAGGGAGCAGATCCTAAGTAATTGTCAGAACCAGCTCTTACACCAGCACCTGGTGGACTCAGATTTGACCTCTCCCCAAGAATTGGGAAAGAGGGCAGATAAATGGGTCAGAACCAGGATTAGGCCTAAGAATCAGGACAGTAACCAGAAGAAGGAGTCTACCAAGCCTCAAGATAAGGGTGGGGATAAAAGTAAAGAAAAGACTTCCCCAGGGCCCCAAAACTCCAAGAATGGGGGTGGGTCCCAAGACACTTCCTCAACTGAGAAAAAGCCCTATTGCCATGTCTGTAAGCAGGTTGGGCATTACAAAACAGACAACTGTTGTCCTAAGAATGGCAATAAAGAGAATATACCTCCAAAGCCAGCTCCAGCACCTCCTGTTACTGTCAGCAGTAATCCCCCAGGAAGTGGGAGCACACCCAGGAATCTGGGTGGGTTTACTTTTGGAGCACAGGTGGACCCTGGCCTATCCAGGTCCCCATCACCCAATAATCTTGTTCATGAGACTGGCATGGGGTTTGCCAACTTCTCTGATTGCCCAAATACTTTGAGCAAATATAGACAAGAACCCATCATCAATGGTTTGAAAGTTGAAGCCTTTAGAGACACAGGGGCTAGCATCACCATGGTGGCTGACTGTATAGTCCCCTCTAAGCAACTTTTACCAGGTGCCACATACCAGGTAACAAACATTGATGGAATCCAAACAAATCATCCCATGGCAGTAGTAAGTCTCAGCTGGGGAGGTGTCACTGGCCCAAAGAGAGTGGCAGTGTCATCAAACTTGCCTGTAGACTGCCTACTTGGTAATGATTTAGAAATCTCAGCCTGGGCTGAGGTTGAACAGGAAACCCATTCTAGAATGGTAAATTCCAATAGAAAGGTTAGTGGGGCTGTAATGGCTACAGCCCCAATTCAAGATGTCCTTCCTGAAAAGGTTGGTAGGGCTGAGCAACTCTCTGCCCCATCTTTAGCAGAAGCTCTTCCTGAAAAGACTAGCAAAGCTGTTGTGATAACAGCAGAAACCCAAACTGAGTCTCCTCCTGAAAAGGTTGGTGGGGCTGTGATGGCCACAGCCCAAACTCAAACTGATATGTGTGTTGTGAAGCCTGAAATGATGGATAACTCCACACAAACTGAGAGCATGGAGGAGGAGGAGAAATCTTCCCCTCACCAGACATTAGGACATGATCAGCCTCCTCAGGGAACTGATCTTACCCCTGATGAAGGAACTGCCCCAGAGGTGGTTGGGCCTAGCCTGACAGAACCTCTGATGTCAGTGGACCCTTCTCAGGTGGGACCCAGTCTGGAGCAGGTAACCTGCCCCTCTCTCCCTTGCCTTAGCCAGCCCAGGGCTGCAGAGGACAAGAAGGACAGTAAGGCCCAGAGGGCCCCCTGTCAAATAAAGCACCCCCATCAACAGATTAGGGGCACCAAAACTAGTAGCCCTAGTGAGGTGAAAACTTTAAAAACTCCTGAGGGAGCCCCCTTAAAAACAGTTAGGGACCTCCCACAGATGGATTCTGTTGGGCACAGCCAAACCTGGGACCCAAAGGGCCCAAACCTGAACTGTCCCTCCAGCAAGCCAAACAGAGGGACCCAGCCTCCAGCTTTAGGTAGCCAGAGGTTGACCCTGAGAGCACAGTGCAACTCAGTTAGAGAAAGAAAGGCACACATGGTGGAAGATAATTGGAGGAAGCTGAGCCCTAAATTAGTGGAGCCTCACTTCAATACTCCATATCCAAACCAGCCTTTAACTTTGCATAAACACACCCAAGGTAGTGATTCCCTATGGTGGAGACCCTCTAATACCCCAAGGGTGAGGGACTGCTTAGTGGACCATGAGACAGGGGGTACCCATGCTAGTGCAGGTACTTCCTTATATGGCCACTCAGGCAATATAGGCTTTCCTGGACAAGGATAGCCTTATCTCCTTTCGTTTGGGGGGGGGGGGGGGTTGTGTAGGAAGGTGGCTACCTGACTATGGTTACCCCAGATTTTTTGCCTTGTGTTTAGCTGGTTTTTGACTTAGTTGGCCTGGTTCCCTGCTAATCAGGGCCCCAGACCATCTGCTCTCTCTGTAAAATGGATTCCATGTACCCTAGGTACATACCACAATTGGAAATGGACTCCTTGTCAGCCCCTGTATCATGCACTATAGGTGCCCAGGGCATAGGAGCCACCAAGGCCTACCAGGGGCTGCAGCATATCTTTTGCCACCCCTGGCTGGTTCTTAAATTGACACAACTGGCTGATCACTCAGCTGGGGTAAGGTGGTGTAATCACCCCTTACTTAGATATGGTATACCTATATCTAAACCTATATCTGGACACATATAAACCTGCGAGCCACTCCTATGGAAGGCCTCATCAATCCTGGAGGCAGAGTGTGTGGTTTAATGTGAGATGGAGCTCTAGCATGAGCTGAGCCTGTCTGCAGCTGTCGGGAACAACTCCCTAAGCTGTTTCAGGATAATGCCATACCATATACTCTCAAGTGCATTATAATCCTCGCGGTTATATAGCAACTCTGGTTTGGCTTTATCAAAACATGTCGTGTAAGGTGTCATACGATTTGGAATACTATCCCCTCGCCAGTTCTGGTGACGGGGATAGCATTCCACCCCTCTAGAGGGGTAAGACATGTTACTTTACTTAAATGCGGTTAATTTCTAAAAGGACCTTGGATCCACAAAATGGATGCTTCTGGCACAGACACAAGTCTGACCCCCTGAAGCTGACCGAAACTCAGCCAAGGGGGCCTGGACAAAGGGTTTCCTGTCGCAGGGAGGTGTCACACCCCCCTAGACAGGAGATAGTGGATTGTAGCAGGGAGGTTTGAAAGAAACCAGACACTGCCTGGGGCGCACAAGGCTGCCCCTTGCATAATCCGGCCAAGCCGGTTCTGGGGCACTCCAGCCCTCGTGCCAGGGCGGCCTGGATCAAAGGAAGGGGGTGTATCCACCCACTTCCTGGGTCCCACCCATAGGAGGGGACCTAGCAGGTAATCCAGCCCCCTAGATTAGTATAAGACTGGGAGCAGTGCCAATGCACTTCAGATTATCCTGATGAAACATAAGAAACGAAACTCTGGACCCTTCGACATCCTACTCGACGTAGAAGCCCGAAGAATCTCCCTTGTGGTCAAGGAGTGACCACCCTGTGCAAACAGGCACCATCCAGCCATCGACGTCTGCTTTGTTGCAGTTCCCGCCGGAACTCGAGCAACAGAGATTGACGAGATCAAGCTTGCCTGCCTTCTAACAGCCCGATCCACAGTCCCTGCAGAGCTGAGACCCGTGGAGGCGACCGGAAGCGTGGGGCACGCCATCTTGGAAAGACCACGAGACGCTGACCGTGCAGCCCACGAGTGACCCTCGAAGCTGTACACCGGGGTTTGAGAAGCCCTAACCCTGAGACACTCTTGCACCAACGTTCAGCCCTCCACACTCGACGAGTGCTGCGTGGGGCTCTTCTGCTCCATTTGGCTCAACGCGTTGGTCCGGTCACTTGCCAGCTGGCTTGTGGCCCCTGTACCGACGAAACTTGAAATTCGACCTGTGTTTCTGGTTGCTCCAGATCTGCACCAGCTCCCCTGAAAAGGAGCCCCCACTCTGACCCTCCTGGTTTGAGTGAGAAGCAATCTCCCGGTTTCGCGTGGATTGCTTTTGCCAAGTGTTGTTTGCTCCAATCTTGAAGCCGACAGCGAGAACCTGCGTGGGACAGATCGTGACCCGCTCTTGGACATCGTAGATGCCCCAGAGCCCACGTGACAGCGGAGAGAAACTCCTCGACAACCACCTGATTGCGCCCGACATTGCCTGGTTCCATCCTGGTTCCACCCTGGTCACTGCTGAGTGACCCAGACTCTGTCCCCTCTGCTTTCAGGTACTTTTCGACTTGAGCCCACCCTTGGACTCCACCGGACACTTCTCTTTCACCTCGCCTGCAGCCCTTTCAGCTCCAAGCACCAAGAATCTGCGAGACGAAACCCGACACAACTTCGACCCTGTGCACCCACTTCCTGTGGGTGAGGTAACATTGCAACGCCGGTGTTCCCACACTGGTACCCACCTCTAGGGTCTGTGTCTTAAGTTTTGTTCCTCTAGGTTCAGCGGAAGTGTCTTTTATCTTTAACTTTGTAACTTTTACGCACCATTGACTTTACATTGATGCAAACCGCACTTTAGGTGCTGCACCCGAATCCCGCGGGCTTTTCCCGACTTCAGCATTGCTAGTCCCGACTGCTCCCAGCGATTCCCTAGGCCCTAGGCCTAACCACTGATCTAATGGTACCTCTTATACCATTTTTTTAGTATATGGTTTGAGTGGCCCCTAGGCCTCATCCAAAATTGTGCAACTTTGTATGTTATACTGTGCTTTTGATTTCAAATTTCAAATTTCAAAGCTTTATTCGACGTTTGTCATAAAAGCATCCTTCCTAACCCTATTACAATAAATACTACATTTAAAAATAATTCTAAAACACATATTAAACAATGACAGTCGAATATTATACATGAAAAATACAGAAAATTTCCAATTATTTCTAAAAATGTTTCTTTTAAAAACAATTCATACAATAGACTAGTTAGATTAGGGCAACACTATTTCATTTACATTTGACTTTAAAGTGCTTGTGCGAATTGACCATGCCCAGGCAAGAAATTTAGCTACGGCAACAACAAATGGTGTGGAACAATCAGATTCAAGTATTCTGAGGGCTGTCGATTGGCTACGGGTGCCGATATTTAGGCACACTGGCTTCAGCCATTTACGTCTAGGGCAAGCATATAATGGGCAACAGAACAACAAATGGGAAATGTGCTCTATTTGATCTTTACAATAATAGCAATGATCATCCCACATTGGAGACCAGTGTTTTTTAAATGCATTCACTGGTAGAGTTCCTATACGAAATTGAAAGTATAGTTTCCTATCATGTGGTCGTTCTATTATGTCCCAATATGCTTCACATGATGGATACATTTTAATGTCACAAAAGCGAGATGTCAGTTTTGATTGGGAACCTTTACTGAACATTGTTACATAGACCATCTCCCAGTATAATTCTTTCAATTTCGCTTTCGAAGGGAAGCTAGCCACATCATGGTTGCCCCAGAGGTGTTCCAGCTTTAACAATGCAAGAAGCCCCCGTAGTTCTTTTAGCCATTCAATACAATGAAAACGATCGAACTCAACAACATCTTCCAGAGCTGCAGCATAATGTCTCAGCTCTGGGGTGACCATCAAACGTCTCCAGTATAGGAGTGGCCGTAATCTGGCTATGTCCTCGAGATTTTTCCTACCAAGGTCCAGTTTCAACGGAATTGTGGGTGTGCTTTGGGGAACCATAACAAGCCCTCGTAGGAATCTGTTTTCCGCACGTCCCAACTCTCCCAAATTTGAAAACCCCCATAATTCAGATCCATATAAGCAGGCGCCTAATACTTTCATATTGTATATTTCGAGTGCACAGTTAACCGGCTTTGTTAACGAATTGCGATGTTTTAAGGCAACTGCGCCAGCAAGCTGGTTAAACTTCAACAATGTCTTGTTAATATGCGATTTCCACTTCATGTTTCCCTGAAGGGTGATGCCTAAATAAGTAAAAGCATCCACTTTCTCTAAAGGGGTACCTTTGTATTTAATTACACCTTTGAAAGAGGACTGATAGTTTAGGCACATGAATTTGGTTTTGGTGGTATTCAATTCAAGGCCCCTACTATCACAGAATTCGCCAAAGGCATCAACCACTTTTTGGAGACCGCTCGGGGTGCGTGAAAGTAAGAGCGTGTCGTCCGCAAACATTAGGACAGGGACGTGGGAGCCTGCTATAATTGGAGCATCGCTTGGGGATTTCATTAAATGGGCAACAATTCCGTTTATGTAGATTGAAAATAGTGTTGGTGCTAGGACGCACCCTTGCCTTACTCCTCGTTCTACTGGAAAAGAATCTGTGACTTCTCCTTGCTTGCCCCATCTGATTTTAGCAAAATTATGATCATGGAGGCGAACTAGGAGGGTAAGGAGTTCTTGGCTTAGACCTACATCTGCCAGGGTCTGCCACAGTTTTTCTCTAGGGACTAGATCGAAGGCTGCTTTTAGGTCCACAAAGACAGCATACAACGAGCCCTTTTTAAGTGTGACATTTCTCCAATAGATGGTTATAAAGTAGAGAACTTGGTCAACACTACTAGTCAGTGGCCGGAACCCTGCCTGGTAAGGGGACAATATGTTCTTTTCGTCGATCCATTGCTGCAGCTTATTCTGGACTAAGCGCCCCATCAGTTTTTGAGCTGTGTCTATAAGACTGATGGGTCTATAATTTTGGGCTAATGTTTTATCTCCTTTTTTGAATATGGGGATTATTTCTGCTCCCTTCCATGAATGGGGCACTTCCCCTCCCATCGCCACAGCATTTGCCAACATTTTAAAGTAAGAACACCAGGCAATCCGGTCCGATAGAAATACATCGGCCGGGATGCCATCCATGCCTGGCGCTTTCCCCCCCGCTATACAATCCAACGCTTTGCTCACATCCTTCTCGTCAAATATTTGACTTTTAAAAAAGGTGGAAGGGGGGGTTGATCAAAAATGTGGGCAGGGTTACAGGCATACTGTGGTTTAAAAAACTCTATCCATTTGTTTATGGCAACGTTATTTTGTGGCTGGGCAGCTATTCCTCCCCTCTCCCATTTTACTATAGCCCAGAAACGCTTAGAATCCCTTGCTGCACAGGCCTCCTTCAAGTCCAGCCAACCTTCTTCATCCCAGCGTTTCCTGGCCTGTTTTTGGGTTTGTCTGTATACATCTCTCGCCCTCCTAATTGCTATTGCATTGCCTGTTTTCAGTTCCAGGCTTAAGTTGTGTCGTGCCACCCTGCAAGTCTTGTCATACCAACCTTGCCTTGGGGGAATTTTTCCCACTTTACAGGGATCTGCTCTTTTGGTGAAAAAACTTTGTATTTTAGAGAAGAGGTTATCATGGGCCTCCATCACGTAGTCTTGGAAGTTGAGCGTCCCTTGATGAGACTTGATGATATTTACTTCATCGACTACCAGTTTTTTAAGTACCTCTAATTTTGCTGTGTCCTCTATCAGCATTCTCCATTTGAGATGGCGTAGGTTATTCGAACATGCTACATCCTGCGTCACCATTCCAATGTTATTGGTTTGCACTATGGACTCATAGTGGGAATAGAATGTCAATCGCAGGGGGTTGTGATCGCTTTCTAGTCTATCTTCTATAACCATATCTAGCATTTTACTCCAGATCCTTACGTCTAGTAGTATGTAGTCAATTCTGCTAGTTGATCGACCATTGTCAAACGTATTATTTCCTTTTTGGTCGGAAGGCGAGCGCCCATTTGCCGCCCTCAAGCCTCTAGCTAGACAGAGACTTTTTAGCTGGATTGCCACACTACTCCATTTTTTAATGGCTGGCAACTCCAGCTGCGGTATTCCCCACTTGTCGTCCTCTTCCTCAGACAGGATCCTGTCCTCTTCACCCAGGGGCTCAAAGGTGGCGTTGAAATCACCGCCCACTATTATTTGGCTTTGTGGTGATAGCATTTCAATATTCTGCTCTAAGATTGTTACAGTATTTGAGGATTTGCCATTAGCCACTCCCCTGGCGTAGACATTAAACAGGGTAAGCTCTTGACCATTATCCCATCTGACGATGAGTGCCATAATATCATTAGATGGTATGGATAATTGTTTTATGGTACAATTCAGGGACTGGCTTATCCAAATTAACAAACCTCCAGAGGGACGTCCCAGACGATTTCTAGTTGCTGGGATATGGAAATTTAGATACCCCTCTCTAAAGGTTGGAACAAGTGACCACGTTTCTTGCAACATGATGATATCATGTTGGTCAATGAATTCAACCCATTCCAATGTGGTTATCTTACTTGCTATGCCTGCAATATTCCAAGATACAAGGGATAGTAAGGTAGATTCTTGTTGGGGCACTAACTGGCCATTTTCAAATTTGCTTGCAATTGCTTGGCTTTCTGTTATTACTATTTTTCCCTTCTTTGATGTTACCTTGGTCTCTGTCACCTCTGCAATGCAAGCAATACCCTCTGTAACTATTTTTGGCTCTTCAAGAGCAGGGTTTTCGCGTGCCATATGGAGTGGTTTCTGTTTATCCATAATTTGATTCGCCGAGTTGATGCATATCATATTTCCTCTGCTTACATACTTCTGCAACATCGGCCTATCACAGCTTGTGAGTCAATCACATTCATTTAAATCGGATAAAGCCGAGTAGCAGTTTTCCAAATTTAGCCCCCAATCACAACTTTGTCCACCCCTAGCCCTTCTAGTTCCAACTACTGACCACTTAGTCCTTAGGATACTTGGCTTTGCCACTAAGCCTCTTCTGCTATAAAAGAAGTCCAACGTTAGTGGGATTATTTCTGCCATTCTACGTTGTGGTGGAAAAATATTGAGCAGAATGTCTGGTAATACATCTGGGCCCTTGAGGTTTAATACCACACAATCCCCCGCAAATTTCTTTGGTTTAGTCCCTATCCACTTTACTCTTCTTGCTGTTAGGAGATCTTCGGACAGCTTTTCTTTACCCCATGGAGATATTTGCATGTTATTACCTAACCACTGCAAAGATTTATTTAGAAGGGAGTCCGGAGTCTCAATCTGGTCTTTTTCCAGCAGTGGGACATTAGCAAGTACTAAAACCAGGGGAGAGGCTTCCACTATCAATTCTACAGGGTTTAATTCTAAATGGGGATTAGGTGTTAAAACATTCCCTTGGGTTGTCTGAGGTACTACAACTGTGGGATTACTAAGGTCATTTCTAACACTGGTTGCACCTGTCTGAGTTAGAACAGGTGTTGCATTTAAATTATCAGTCATAATCACCTGTTTTTCATCTATCTTATTCATGATTAAGTTTGGAATTTCACCCATGTTATCATTTGTAATTTTTAAGAGGGTATCCAGTTTGTGAACTTTATCGGACAAATGGTCTATTTTGGATATGAGCGGCTTGATTATACGTGATATCTTGGTTTCTAACATGCCCATGAACTTGTTTGATAACAACTCTTCCAAGTCTATTGTGCTGCTCCCTTCCTCCCTTATTTCATCAGTAACACTTTTGTGTTTAATTTTGGGGGGGGTTGCAGGTTTTTTGCTACTGGACCGTAGCCCTAATCTTTTGGGGGGGACCTTGGTGGACCTTTTAGTCACTCTTGGGGCAGGGACTGGCGTTGGCGAAGAGATGCTCTCTTCAACTATCTCTAAGTCATTGCAGAGCATGTGTAACTCCTCCCCCGTTAATAGGTCGACATTTATATCAGAATGTGAGACATTTATAGAAGCATTTAATACTGAGCAATCAATATTTTCAGCATTTTGAGTGTCTATTATATTCATTGCTTCAAGATCCAGATCAATTAGATCTAAAGCTTCTCTTTGGGAACAAGGAGAAGAGTCATTAAGCCCCAAGGAGGACCTCCGTTCACTATTTATTTTTGCCACCCTGTGTACTAAATAATTGTCCATAGTATTGACAGGAGTGTTGGGTGTTTTCTGTTTCGACATATTTCAACACGATTGTAAGTGCTACGGGCAAAATGTTACCCTTACGTCTGAAGACAGTCGATAGCAGTAGAGAACAGAGGCAGGTGACTCACGGAACTGATGATGTTAGAGTCCTGGTCCAGTCCAGTCGTGGCCAGTCTTGGACTGTCGTAGACTGTCCGCCCTTTGTCCGGGCTTCGTCCGGGCGTCCCGCTCGCGTCCCGCGACGCGGAGGACGGCGGCAATTTCAAGCGCCTCCGGGCGCGGTGACCCCAGAGATGTTTTTCCGGGTCGCTGGGCAGTCTGGGCAATGTAGTTTCCCTCCGCTCGGCGGCCGCGAGATGGACTCGAGCGGCGGCGGGAGGGAAACCAACGAAGTCCGAGGTGAAGTTCTGGCAGCTCAGCACCCCCCAGGCAAGTTGAAGCAAGTTGTGGCAAGACACCCGCTCCACCGAGGACGGCGGCAATTTCAAGCGCCTCCGGGCGCGGTGACCCCAGAGATGTTTTTCCGGGTCGCTGGGCAGTCTGGGCAATGTAGTTTCCCTCCGCTCGGCGGCCGCGAGGTGGACTCGAGCGGCGGCGGGAGGGAAACCAACGAAGTCCGAGGTGAAGTTCTGGCAGCTCAGCACCCCCCAGGCAAGTTGAAGCAAGTTGTGGCAAGACACCCGCTCCACCGAGGACGGCGGCAATTTCAAGCGCCTCCGGGCGCGGTGACCCCAGAGATGTTTTTCCGGGTCGCTGGGCAGTCTGGGCAATGTAGTTTCCCTCCGCTCGGCGGCCGCGAGGTGGACTCGAGCGGCGGCGGGAGGGAAACCAACGAAGTCCGAGGTGAAGTTCTGGCAGCTCAGCACCCCCCAGGCAAGTTGAAGCAAGTTGTGGCAAGACCCTTTCAGCTCCAAGCACCAAGAATCTGCGTGACGAAACCCGACACAACTTCGACCCTGTGCACCCACTTCCTGTGGGTGAGGTAACATTGCAACGCCGGTGTTCCCACACTGGTACACACCTCTAGGGTCTGTGTCTTAAGTTTTGTTCCTCTAGGTTCAGCGGAAGTGTCTTTTATCTTTAACTTTGTAACTTTTACGCACCATTGACTTTACATTGATGCAAGCCGCAATTTACGTGCTGCACCCGAATCCTGCGGGCTTTTCCCGACTTCAGCATTGCTAGTCCCGACTGCTCCCAGCGATTCCCTAGGCCCTAGGCCTAACCACTGATCTAATGGTACCTCTTATACCATTTTTTTAGTATATGGTTTGAGTGGCCCCTAGGCCTCATCCAAAATTGTGCAACTTTGTATGTTATACTGTGCTTTTGATTTAACGCTTGTGCCCCTTTATTCATAAAGAATACTGGGGATTGTTTTTAGTAATAAATACATATATTTTTATAATATATACTTGTGTGGTGTCCTTTCATTTGATATTACAGGATTGTATGTGGTAAAACAGCTCGCTTAACACGACCTCTTAAGTTAAGCCTTTAGGCTGCTTAGTCCATGCTACCCCTAGGATAGCTTGTCTAATAAGGTTGACTTACAACCAGACACCATAAGGGATTGTTTGGTCTGATAACTGGTGGTTCCAGAATTGGAAACATCACCTATCAGGCCAACTTCTCACAAAACCCATGTGTTACCGGGATATTATGGGTACCAATGCTTAAGAGGTTGAGTATGATGCTGCAAACTTTCACAGGCTTCCTCCTGGAGGCAAGGTGCTACTGAAGATAGTCGTCAGGGCCATGCTGCCTAGCATGCAAGTGCATCAACAGCTTGCTATTGCATCTAGAACTAGTTGGTTGTCATTTGTGATTTTTCCACACTGTATATGTGTCAATCATGTGACCATCCACATGCAGAAGAATGTCTGTGCTATTTTCTTTGGGGTCTTCATATAGATGTAGTGTGTATTCAGTATTTTCCAATGGCGGAAATACTGCTTGCAGTATTTTTGTTTTAGTATATCATGAACGGAGTAAAGTGTGGCATTATCAGGATGATCTGGATTTCTACAGTTTTTGAACTGCTCTAGGGGGTGTCTGTGGTAGCAGGTTTCACTCACCATGTGGTAGGTACCATCAAAAGCAGCGTGTCACAGGCAGGCAGGGCAACCCCTGCTTCTGTTAATACTTCATTTGTGGTGTTTGTTCTGCACAAGTACAGTTAACATGATAGCACTCGCACATCTGCTACACACACAATTGGACAGTTTTAAAACATGTTATGAGCAGTTTGTGCAAAGTTGCCATTTTTCTGTTTTAGAGCTGATGGACCCTTTTAACAATGTACATCTCAGGGGCATATTTACAAGCCCCTATTGCCACCACAGCGTCACTTTCAGTGATGTTGTGGTGGCGATAGGAGCCTTGCCTTATTTACAGGGCAGTGTTAAGCCACTTAACATGGCTTAAAGCTGCCTTGTAAATAAGGCACCATTTCACGCTGTATTTAGCGTGAAAGGGGAGGGTAATGGGTGTTGCGGTGGGCGTTCAACCACAACACCCATTGATTTTGATGCTGCCCCCTATTTACAAGGGCACCGTAAATAGGAGGCAGTGACAAAATTAAAAGCAGGGAAAACCGGGTCTTAAACAGGTGAAACGAGGAGAAATGCTTTATTTCTCCACGTTTTTGCTGTTTCCACATAGAAACACCATATTACCTATGATTGTTTATGTGCAGGAAGATCCCCCTTCCTGCACATAAACAATCATTTCTCAAAAACGCTGTTTTGCAACGTCTATGTGTGCTGCATTAAGCAGCACACGTAGAAGTTACAAACCAGCATTTCTAGATTGTTTCTGTGCAGGAAGGGGGACCTCCCTGCATATAAACAATCTTCCCCTCAACACAAGCACCCTTGTACTATGCCTGTTCTGGCGCTAGGCATCTAGGGCCCGATTCACAGAACTAACTTAAGACAAAATCCTAAACTTACTACTTTTGGTATTCACAGAAGTTAGGATTTTGTCTTAAGACAGACTTAAGTTAGGATTCTGTCTTAAGTCTGTCTTAAGACAAAATCCTAACTTCCGTGAATACCAAAAGTAGTAAGTTTAGGATTTTGTCTTAAGTTAGTTCTGTGAATCGGGCCCCTAGAGTTAGCACCAGCGAGGGGGGAATCGCAGGCTGCACCATATTTTGGTAAATATGGTGCAGCCCTGCATTTCTACAGTGACATAGAGTGTCATTAGCCTTCTTGGTTTAACAACACGCTTCGCCACTTTATTGTAAATATGCCCCTCAGTTTCTTCCTTTTTTGGTAAATTCAAGTGATTTTTTGTTTTGGCAGTTCACGAAAACTCTTCTTCATGAACTGACTACCATGTACCATTGCAATGTTCCTTCTAAATTGACCTGCTATTCCGCACGGAGGATTCTGGGAGGGTGTAGTTAAGTTTTGATTAGCGGTTTAATTAATGAAACAGTTTCCTGGGGCCAAGTGTGATGTTCATCGATTTACCTGGCAGAGTTGATTTAGTAGCTCTGCACTTGGCAATGATCCATATTATATATGAAATAAAAGGCAGATGAAATTCGACTAGGCCATTAGGGATCCTATTGGTATCGATTTTCAGAACCAATTTCACATAGTATTTTTAAACGCTGAGACCCTTTTATTGATTAACTTTGCTCCCTTGTTAATGTCAGCTATCGATGCTGCTATGTCCATACAGCGCACCCGCAGAACCGTGAACCCTGGAAAAGCTGAACGTCCCTCTGAAACGGTCACCGCCTCTTCTAGGCGGGAACAGGAAGTGTGGGAAGGGCAAGAGGAAACGGAAGTGGGGAAGCAAGCACAAGGAGGAAAGTGCTGTTCCCTGAAACTCCAGAATGAGATATTCGTGCTAAGGTGCCAAATAAAGAGATCAGCAGAGATCCCGCGTCTCCAGAGCCGTCCTTGCCGACTGCATGCACGTGGGGAAAATACAGACTATTCATATGATAATGTCCATAGTCTTTGATTAGACATTGTGTACTGCTTCTGCGGCTGCCCGAGGCCACCGCAGGAGGCCACTCAAGAGGGCGGCCCTCTAGTGCCATCGGGCACCCCACACCCCCTTTTCCTCCTAAGAGGGCAGGGACTCTCGGGGAGTCCCCTCCTGAGCACGGGCAGGCAGCGTCATATCCGGACGTGAGGCGGGGGAGGGGTATATAAGTCCCCCTCACCATCAGGCGGGCAGGTGGGGAGAATGCTGCCTGCCCTTGGATCGCCCGTAAGATAACCCACCATATTACATAACATTGTATGTAATAAACCTGCAGCAGTTTTTCCCAATAACAAAATCTGTGTGGTGTGTATTTATTGGCATGCATGCTATGGGCTTGGGGGTGGGGAGTGTTGCCATGATGGTACTATGTGCATTGTCGAAATCATCACCATCGTCATCAGGCTTATTTTGAGGTGGGCACTTTCTAGAAATCAAATGTGAAATATCACAAATCTATGCTTTTAAAATCATGTGTGTACCTTTATTGTACTTTTTCCGTTTATTTACTTCCTACTCGTTTGAAAGGTGTTTGAGCATTCACTGCTTGCATGCGCCATTGGTTGCCTCTGAAGGTCAGGAGCAGTATTATAGAGACTCATCACTAGTGTACATCCTCTTCGCACAATTTTATTGTTTTGATTGTGGGCAAACACATTATAACCCAATCCATTTTACCGAAAGTTTGTTGCACCAGGGAAAAATGGAGGTTATGGATTGTGGCGGTAGTTGCTATACATATAGATCATTATTTATTTATTAGGAATCATTGCGTGTGTATTATTCCAATCTATGTTTTATAAAGAAGTAGGGCAAACCGCATTTGCACATTTTGCTGCTCATGTAGTAGAAAATGGAACTAAAATAATTTGCCTCTTTTAGTCCAATTTTCCACATAGGACACGTGAGAATTTTTTTTTTAGTTATCTTATAGATTGGACCCAGGATTTTTTTGTCAAGTTGACAAGTTTGGCCTATAAAGCTATGCATCTGAAACAAACCTCACACTTCACAGCAAAACAAGGCATTTCTGGAGGCAGTAGGGGGCATATTTATCATTGTTGTTGTGTTGCCCTTGCTCCACGCAAGGGGGTGCAAGGGCGACGCAACCACAAAGTCAGATTTATCAAGTCACGCAAGGCCATGAGTGTCCCTGCATGGCTTAATAAATCTAGAGTAACGCAATGCAGTGCAAATAAATGTGTCGTGTTACTCTGCCCCAGGAAGATGTTTCATTAGTGGAACATGGGTGTTCCCCCACATCCGCCCATGGATTTGGGTGCATTGCCAGACTTTCCTTTACTGGTAGACATGGGAATGTGTCCCAATGCTGCGCCTCGCCAGGTGAGGTGTAACAAGAAGAATTATCTTTATTTCTCCTCGTTTTTTCCTCTGTGCGCTGCATTTTGCAGCACACATAGAAATATGAAAATGCCTCAGAGGATTGTTTTGTGCAGAAAGGTGTCCCTTCCTGCACACAAACAATCCTGCCTACAATGCAGGCACCCTTGCTGGTGGAAGGCTGCTTGCTTTGGCGCTAGGCAGTCAAAAGTGCGCCAGCGCAGGGAAAGGACAGGAAGGCACCTTATGATGTTAAATACGACACATTCCTGCCCTTTCATGCAGCGCAGCTTAGAAAGGTGACTTGCTGCATTGCGCTGTGTGAAAATGTGATAAATATGCCTCCAGGATTTTTATAGGACTTTAAAGTTTTTACACCAGATTTGTAACTTTTTCTGAACTATGACAGGTTGTCTTTGTTTCATGAAAAAGTTAAAACACATTTATTTTTAAATGAAGGGGGGGGGGAGCAAAGTCAGTGGGCCATCAGGTTGAAATTCCTAGTACCTCTAGTGCAGCTTTATTTCCTGGCAGATTGACTGTACCCAAGATGCTATCAAGGCACTGAAGTGCTTTTTCTCTGGGTGGCAGATGTGGCCGCCCTCCGGAGAAGAGACACCTTGATATAAGGGCCAACTTCTATCTCAGGAATGTTGGGAGGTGGATGCCTCCACATCCACATGTCTGCTGTCAAGAGTCATGGTGGGAAATCTGGATATCTAAGCGCAAGGGGGAGCTGATAGAGAACTCGTTGATGAAACTAACACAACAGGGAATTATTTTGTCACCTATACCTCGGCAGTGGCATGGAAAATGAGAGAAGGGAAGTCTGAGGGGTACAGAACTGAACTCTTGGGTCCCAATATGAGTGGGATCCGTTCCAGTCAGGGCCAGACTGGGCGTAGCGGGCACCGGGTGTTGCCCCGGTGGGCCAGAGGGGTGGGGGCTGGTTTTGTGCACACGGGTGCCGCTTTTGTCACTGAGGGCCACAATATCAGCTGCTGCAATATCGGAACCCTGTACGAAAAGCAGGAGCGGTGCTTCTCACTAGCACTGTGCAGCACACATAGAAACAGCAAATCACCATGAATGATTGTTTATGTGCAGGGAGGGACACCTTCCTGCACATAAACAGTCATTCCCTCAACGCAGACACCGCTGCATTATGCTTCAAGGGTGCCTGCATTAGCACTAGGCAGCTGAGTTTAGCGCCAGAGCTACGGAAAATGGAGGGATGTGCCATACCAATGTAAATACGGTGCATCCCTGTGTTTTCAGAATGGCGGAGTGTGGCACTAGCAATTTTTGCTTAACGCCACGCTTCGCCATTCTCTTGTAAATATGCCCCATAATTTGAGTCAGTGATGGTTATTGTAGACTATGAGTATCAGGTTCTAAAAAGGGTGAATGAATATATTGCGTGGACCACGGCTTCCTTGGAATCAAATATGAAAATTATGGAAAATCCAGCCTGAGTTTCCTCGATCGGCATGCTGGGGAAACTTGTTTCCGCAAAGTGTGGGAGATATACACCGAGCAATACAGAGTGGCAGATTCCCTTATTTTCCTCACAACACAGCGCAATAACCAAATTTGCTGTGCGGCATTGCGCAAAGGGTAAAATAAAGCACAGAGCCATGCCTACTAAGATAGACCTGTTGCTGCTGCCATCCCCTGTAAGTAGGCTGCGTTGCATGACACACATTCTCGCACCATGATGCAAAGGCTAGTGTGCTTTTTCTAGCATAGGATTTGTATTGGAGGAAACAACTTCCAATACAAATTCCTATGCCTAGACATATTTCAGGAAAAACAGAACAAGGTGGCTGGACAGGATTATTCGTGAAACAATTCCCCAGACACACAGTCAATCTGTACCATGTGACCACTGGATTTAATTTCCAAACAAGTTTATTTTTCTTTTTTACTTTTATCAGCAATTTTTTGAAACACAAGCACAAACAAAACCACTGTCAATTCAAAAGGTTCATATATACAGTATCTACAAATGCACACATTTACAAATTTACAACAAGGAATCAAACAAAAAATTGGTTAGACACACCAAAAGACAATAACATATGTATAATAATTCAAATAAATTGCAATTATATACAGTGCAGAGATTAGTCCATAAGCAAACAAACGGGCACCAGTCCTAGAGATTGAAAAAACCAAGTGACAGGCGGGGTTGAGATCGAAACAAGCCTGCCTGTCAACGAAAGCCTGTGGTGTAATGTTAAATAGGGTTGCGAGGCTAGGATACAGAGTGGTGGTATGATTTACATCCTAGCGGCACCCTTTGTTGTAGCCACAGGGTGGTATTGTCGACGCGTTTCGAACCTAAGTATTCAAGGTTCTCTTCAGGACAGGGACTGGGAAACAGATTCTGCACGCGGGCACAAAGATTGCCGTGGCATAGGTATATCGTGTTCACACCTGCAATAGGCGCAGAGCAGGACTTAAGGCGTGGTGTCAGGCTTCAGAAGCTTGCAGGTATCAGGGCGGCTCACATTACTTTTTGCGCGTGTAGGTCTGGCTATGCAGACCACAGGGAGGGAAGCGGCCGGTCACTGGCCTCAGTTCAGGCCGGCAGTTAAAGTTGGCCCGTTTTCTGAATGAAGTAATCAAGCCACAGTAAGGTCCGTGTTGCTCACTCTCTCCCAGGGACAAGCTGTCTGTAGGTGGTAGACATATTTCAGAGCACTCATGGAGTACATGGGTTGACTGAGAAATGAAAACATTTCCCCTTGCTAACGCCTGATTCAAGGAGTTGTTCGCATTTTAGATGCAGACCCTGGCTTGGCTTTCTTAGTAGATCTGGCTTTGGAACTAAACCTATGGGTGTTTATACTGATTCGTCAACCACACCCGAGTAAAACCTCCTTAACACAAAGTGGTGCAAAGCACTTATGGTGCTCAGAAAAGGGCACATTTCCAGCAAAAAAAAAACCTTTTGCCAAAACTAAAACCTCCTGCAAGTCTTAGGGCTAGATGTAGGTAATTGAAATTTACCGATTCTAAAAGACCAAATTTTACCGATTCGGTATTTTAGAATCGGTAAATGCTATGTAGCTAAAAAATCGGTAAAAATTACTGTATCGGTATGATTCGGTAATTACCGAATCGGTATTTACCGATTCGGTAATTCCCATTCATTCCTAGGGGCCCGGAGGCCCATAGGAATGAATGTGAATTACCGAATCGGTAAATACAGATTTGGTAAAATAGGGAAAGCTTCAAGGGTGGCAGGGTGTCACATTGACACCCTGTTTCACCCATGAATAGTGCTTGTGTGCACATATGGCACACATATATGCCCTAAGGGCATGTATGTCTGTTACATGGCACAGTTGAAAATGCACAGATTAGCATTTTCAAAGGTATTCGTTATTTACCACCAACTAATAGTTGGTGGTAAATAACGAATCCTTAAAGCACATGAGCACTTTTTAAAGTGCTTCCTACATGTCATTTACCGATTCGGTAAATACTGAATCGGTAAATGATGATTCTGTAAATATCGAATCGGTAAATACCGATTCGTTATTTACCGAATCCTCCCCTACATTACAATTGGCTCAATACCGGTCAATAAACCTGAAATTTACCGAATTTCGGGTTTACCAACCGGTAATGGGCCACCTACATCTGGCCCTAAATTCCGTAAATCGATTTTCCATTGTGCAAAAGTCCATAAGTATGAAATGAGTGTGATGCTCTGGTCAAGTAAATATTGTATAGTAGCCAGAATCTGCCTCACTTTAAAGGTTTGATGTGGATTATGATTTTTTCAAAATGTATATTGTAATTGTAAACGTAGGTCTGTCTGTGCAATCAAAAGCATGGCTAAGTGCAGTAGCATTTTACAATTTGCCTCAGAAATGAAAGATATTGTCTTAAAGGTTTTTGGTGCCAACCCTGGGTACTGGGAATTGAAGTGTGGCTAAAATGCCCTCTGCCTCACCAATGGTACGTCTTGATAATGTTTTCTAAAAGGTGGCAACAATAAGTATATATATCATACTTGGGGAAAGTAGACAGCTACAAATTTCGAACTAAACATGCCCCTGCCCCACCAAATGAATTCTTCAATTATAAGAATTTTAGAAAATATGCGGTACTGAACGAGTTTTGATATCTTTAATGGCTCAGGCACATCCCCTTTTTTCACTTGTGCTGATATGTCTAGGGACTATTTTTTGATAATGCTTCACCAGGAATTAAAAAAAGAACTCAGTGAACACAGTATAATAGTGTGTGTTTATTTCCTAACTCTTCCAGGAAGGCCCTGAGCTTTCTTACATCTTCGTATATCTTCTTGGAAGGTTTCATAATTGATCCTAAAATAATAAAATAATCAGCAGACCGCCTCCACCTTCCTGGGCTGCTCACAAAAGTCCACATTTTTCTTCAATGCAAGGCTACCTTCTAGGTTAAGGCAAACTTTTTCGTCCTTGGAACTAGAGCGCTGGCTCGCCCTATACATGGATCTGTACTGCTTGTGACCATATTTGTCCAGTGCTTGAAAGACATAGCCTTCGGGGTCTTTGAAGCGAGCAGGGCACAGACAAATCTCCTTGGGTGTGTAAGTGGTGTTGTACATGCTTTCCGCATCAAAAACGTCATGGGTCGTAACTCCAGGTCCGACTGGTTTACAGGAAAGCGTGTGTACAGGAGGATGTGATACGTAGTGAAGCCTAGAAGATGACAAGAAGTCCATTGGCTCCGTTGAGAACTGGATCATCTGCACTGGTTTCACGGGAGGCATTCTTGAATAGTTCCACTGCCTGTAGTCTTCCCTCATGACAGAACTACCATCAAAAGGCATATCGTTTTTGTCCCGGCAGAGCACAGGGCGGAAAGACTTTGGCGGCTGCAATCTGTGCTCTAAAAAGTCGGAATGATACGTTGACTCTAGGTCCATTTTCCCCGTTGGAGGAACATAGATCTTACCCGTTCTCTGGAATCGACACGGCAGTGGCATCTTTGTGTATGCATCCCGGCTCTCTGTCGATGGACAAAAAGGAAGGTCGTAACCCTGTCGGGTGTAGCATGGCTTAGTGGACTCAGCGGGACAACCGGGCCGTCCTGTAAAATCTTGTTGGTGGGTGGAAATGCCTTCAAATGGATCCAAGCACGGATTGTATGGTTCTCCAACATGGAATGTGGGTCTTTCCACTGGGTGGCCAACATAGGCCTCTTGGTAATTTGACACATCATTAAAGGGGATGTCGCAACCTCTAGGTGGATTTACGGGCTTGTAGCTCTTCGTATAAACTGATCCCTTAAATTCGTAAGCATCCCGAGAAGTGGTTGTGGAAGCAAAAGGTTCTCCTGGTGGACAATATTGATTGTCTGGTTTCATTGAGTCACGTTTCTTTTCGTTCCATAATCTGTAAGCATCTGTAAAGAGGAAAAAAAATATTGTGACAATTTAACCTTTGAACGTCAGCGTGAATCATATAGCTGACATAGATCCCTTTCCCCCTAAGAATTCTGTAGGAACTAGGAATTCCCCTTATGATTAATCTGATGTTTTCGCATACTTGTATCCAAACAGTGTTAGCCAAATTGTATGTTTTGTTTAATTTCTTTTTTCTTTTGTTTGTGTACATTGTATATTTGACGTACTAAACTTTAAAAATTGAATTTCTCTTAAACAGAACCTAAAGAGACGATGAAAATGGCCAGAAAAAGAGAGGACCTTTCTTTCCGAGATTCATCACAGGTACATGAAACATACAACCCACATTTAATACAAAAAAGAGCATGCTGCTTCACCACAATGGGCACAGTGCACTTTTCGAGTGTTTTTTTGTTCTATAAATAATAACTAATCTTTAGCTGTTATTTTTATTAGTACATTTCTGTTCGTTTTTTTAGATGTACAGTAGTACATGTTTCACATAAACAGCCACTCCTGATGTGTTTGCCCATTTTAGCTCCTATAGGAAATTTTACTCACCCCTCCAGTCCAAGCCCCTGAACGGAATTAAACAAAACTTGGCATAATAGTACAGATTTGCTCAGAAAGCATGCTTTTGTTAAGTTTTGGTGCTCCCAGTCAAAACCAGAATGGTCATCACACAAGCCCTGTTAGAACTGGCTATTTCTGGTAGGCTAAGGCTGACGCCAAAGCCAGGCAGAAACCACCATTCTAGTCAGGGCAAGGGAGTCACACGCCAAGATAACCCCTGCTCACCCCCATGGTAGCTTGGCACGAGCAGTAAGGCTAAACTCGGAGGCAATGTGTAAAGCATTTGCGCCAGCACACAACAGCAACAACATCGTAGGCACACCACAAAAGGAACTCCACACAGGGTTATATAAAAATAACTTCTGTATTGTCAAAATCACATCAGATAAAAATCACACATGTACATTGTGCCAACTGGCACGGGCAATATTCACAAGGGATTATTCACTAGACAGGGCCACATGGGCCACTGTCAGAATCAACACTTTTAAAAATAGAAATACTCTCAGAAATTAGAAGAAAAGGATATAAAATCACTGTAGCACAAATGAGCAAGTATAGCACACAACCAGTAACTACTGGAAACAGGTAAGTACCACCTACGCAACCCTAACCACCTTAGGAGAATGTCACGCAGGGAACCAGGACCTCACAACCACCTAAGAATAAAATACATTTAGGGGTATCAGCAAGAACACATGACACATGATGCATCGCAACATTCAGAGGTGTAGGGAAAAGGTAAACACATGATGCATAAAAATACATTCAGCGGTGTAATAACAAGGCACATGATGCATCAAAAAAACAGTCAGAGGTGCAGGGAAGGAAAAACACATGATGCATAAACCAACACATTCAGAGGTGTAAAATCAAGGAAGACACATGATGCATAAAACATTCAGAGGTGCCAGAACATAACTCAATAGCGCAAACAACGTACATAAGCCACCACTTGTCCCTAGGCCACTGGCCTTGTTGGGGCTAGGACGCCCTGTGTCCAAAAGTCAGGGGCCTAAACGGTGCAGCTGCCCACTAATTGCTGGGCAGCTGGGATAACAATCAAACCATGGCATGGGCTCTCACTAGCCCTCGAACAGTACTGCGCCAAAAGGTAGGAGCCACACAGGCTCTTGACCAAATATGCCCCCATGAGCCTCTCGGGGCTCGTCTGCACTTGTATTATCAAGTTCTTATCATAAAAGAATAGTCTCAAGTCTCTTTAACTCAATACTGAAAACAATGCCACCATGTTATTGGCCCAAATCAGCTCTTCGCTGACACTAGCGGGTTCATACCCCGCTCCTTTCACTGATGCGCTTACTCTAGAAGCCCCGATGTCAGTAGAGCCTTCGATGTCAGCCCCGGCCGGTCTCGACTGCTCTCCCGCCTGCTCTCGACAATCCAACGAGCGGCGGGGAGATTGAGCAGCACTCTTTTGCAGGGACAACAGGCATGGGGCTGTGCACTCACACGCGGCTCCCTCGACGAGATCGGGTCCCGGAGAGGACACGACGATGGATCCCTCGCTGGTTGTGACCCTCGATGGGGATGACGCCATGGGCCAATCAGGTCGCGGCATTCTCGGCAAGCCTCCACATTCACCCGGGAGTCAGCCAATGGCAGTGCGGCTCCCGGGGCAGTCCTCAATGATGCTCACGCAGGCAACCAACCACAACACGGTCTCAGCGATGATGCTACGGCGCACGGGTCAATCCCGTTGCGGCGTTAGTGAGGGGGCTCGGCTCTCTCCTCCAATCAGGGAGCAGCGGGCTCGTTCTCGGCTTCGTGGGTACCGGCAAGGTACAGCAGACTGCGGAGGGTGTTCCCGGGCCCCGGGCAAGATCGGAACTTGGCGGCACAAGGTTTCTGGGGGCGGGGGTCACAAATAGACTGCCCTCTCGACCGTAGACCTTCTTTCGGCAAAACTCACAGGGGGAGACACTACGATCCCCCGGACCACGTGGAATGCGCGCCGATGAGCGCACCGATCTTGGTCCCAGGCCCGCAGTTAAAACTCACGCACCTCAAACAATCTGCAGCACGATCTTCACAGCGTTTTCAGTTTCAATGGAACCTTTTTGACCCTGGGTTCCAGGACAGGAGGCCAGCTCTTCTCAGGCCCTTGGAGATTCAGTTAACAGACACAGCATACAGCAAAGTCTTTGTAGGTCAAGCAGGCAGGGTCACAGCACACAGCAAAGTCCCTCTCCTCCTCAGCTTCAGTTGGTCAGCAGAACAGGTCAGCCTTTAGAGCACACAGCAAGGCAATCTTCCTTCAGTTCTCCAGCGGTCCTTCTTACAGCAGAGGTTCCTCTTGATTGTAGAATCTCTTTTTCTGTTGTCAGGGGTCCTTCTCTTATACCCCAAAAAGTCTTTGAAGTCTTTGTGCAAGTGGGCCCAGAGCCCGGTCTAAACCAGTTCTTGGGTGTTGCTGGAGCCCTTGGGCTTCCTGGCTTCCTTCTTTCTTTCAGTATCAGGGACAGAGGTGACAGTCGCCCAGCGGGAGGTGGAGCCAGCATTGTGGTCAGGCAGGCACAGCCCTATTCACTCCCAGGTGCTATCTCCTCCCACTTCCCTGGCAGCAGATGCAGCCTTTCATCCACGGGCTGACTCAGACAACCTCCTGGGGGCTCTGCAGCCCCTGTCACCCTCAAACCAGACAGTTAATCCACAAGCAGGCCCAGGCTCACTCCTGGAGCCATGCTCCAGCCAATCACACGCCAGGCACAGATTACCCAAATATGCCAACTTCTAAAAATGGCACTTCAACACTAGACACAATCATGCCGCATACATCATTACGCAGCATTCAATCTCACGAGTTCGCACATACCAAACTCAACCCTGCACTCCCCACACATCAGGAACTACCATGGGCATACATATTCCCCATTAATTCCTATGGGAGGGCAGGTAACTCACCACACATACACAGAGAGCTCACGCACTTTACACTGTACCACAGTGAAAAAGTGCACAGAGGCCTAAAATCACCAATACCAGGTCACAGAAACAGGATAGGAAAAAGCAAAAAGTTTCGGGGTGAACCTGCCAAAAAGGGCCAGGTCCAACACAACCCCCTTCCAGCCAAAACGCAGGGTAGACCAATCACTCCACTGATGGGCTTCCTTGATTTGGGCGACAAAACATGGACACGGGCCCGCACGGCAGGGACACCCTCCGGTTTTTCGCCACTCTGAACCCACATGGATTTCTCTCAACAAGAACTCTCTGTCTCAACTAGGATACCCCACTGGTACTCTCTAGTCATCCACGGTCAGGACCAGGCCCTAGGCCATCCAAATGTCACGGGTCCTAACCAATCCACAGAGTGGGGGGCAGTAACCCCTGGCACACAATAGCCATTCTCCACTCTCCCTCTCAGTGTAGCTACAACTACCACTGATCCTTCAACCTAGGGACCATACCCTCAGGCTGAACAGAGGTCACAGGCAAGAATGCCCCACCCTACCTCTACTTCTGGGTTCCCGCACCCTCACAGGGAAGCACTCACCAGAACACAATTCTCCTACCAGATCAGGACCTCACTCCATCACTGGTCTACCACCTAGGATCTGGAAACTATTTCACTTCAGGTACAAAGCACAAAGCACAGTTCCTCTTCAAGCAGGTGGGGGGACACAGCACACCGCAAATTCCCCTTTCAAGCAGGTGGGGGATACAGCACACAGCAAAGTCCCCTTTCCTCTACCTTAGCGGAAACAACAAACTGCAGGTGAGCCCCAGATCACACAGCAAGGGCAGCCCCCTCAGTCTCTTCAGCTGATCTACTTTGGCAGAGATTCCTTCTTGACCTAGAAGTTTCCTAATCTCCCAACCTAGGATCTAAACCCTCAGGTTGCACCGGGGTCAGGAGTACACCGTCCCTCTGCACCCCCTTCCAGAGTTCTGCACCCTCCCACCTTGGAGCGGTACCCCTGGAAGCCAAACACCAGGACCGCCGGAGTTCTGGTTACAGACACTCCCCGTCCTCTAGACACAGGAAGATCCTCCTCAAATGACCTGTAAGTACAGCCTACGCCCCTGACCTGGCGCTCCCTTAGGGAACCCTCCAGGCCCGGAGACAGGGTTTCGGGCCAACGTGGTACACACCGTCCCACACTCACTCTGCCTCCACTGAGACAGGACGTGAGCCCCTACACCCCTACCATCCTACTGGGACCTAGCTGGGCTACACATGAACCTCTTCACCTACACAGGATCATCAGATACACAAGCCACTACTTTTAGAATCACTCCCTAATGCCTCTGCAAGACATCTAGCACACCGCCAGATATCCACCTTCTTGTCCAGTGCCTCTGCAGGACCTCCTGCACACCACCAAAGGTACACCTCCTGTGAAAGCTCCTTTTTTTTTAAAACTCACACCAACTCCTCCAGTTCAACACACCACTCATCCACACACTCCCCCTCCAGACTGGTGAGACAGTTCCTCACTGCCCCAGACTCTCAACCTGTACCCCTCTTACTGAGCACCAGGCACCATACTCTGGGAACTGGGAATGGGACTTCACGCACTGGACATATTTTATCTGCCACCACTGGATCCTACCATACTGGGGAATCCAGACACACACACTACACTCAGGGGATAACCACCCTCCCAAGCAAGCCATTCCTCCTCCACACTCCCTCTCTTCCATCTACCCACACAGGGACAGGAACAGGGATTGGGCACTGGACACAGCAAGGGATTCCTAATATATGGGAACCTCCCCCTCTACTGGCGTCCCGCCCTGTCATTTTCTCTCATCTGCCACTAAACATAAAAGCGCAGGAAACACCATTTGAAAATGACACTCTTGAGGAAAAACAAAATCACAAACAATAATCCCAAACATGTGACTATCTAAAAAATGCAGAGTTTTGTAATGTAGCCAGCTGTCGCTGTGGTACTGCGCAAACACAAGTCCTAATCCGCACCGCTGACCACCAATGTTATAACTGGCTATTTCTGGTAGGCTAAGGCTGACGCCGAAGCCAGGTAGAAACCACCATTCTAGTCAGGGCAAGGGAGTCACACGCCAAGATAACCCCTGCTCACCCCCTTGGTAGCTTGGCACGAGCAGTAAGGCTAAACTCGGAGGCAATGTGTAAAGCATTTGCGCCAGCACACAACAGCAACAACATCTTAGGCACACAACAAAAGGAACTCCACACAGGGTAATATCAAAATAACTTCTGGGCCACTGTCAGAATCAACACTTTTAGAAATACTGTCAGAAATTAGAAGAAAAGGATATAAAATCACTGTAGCACAAATTAGCAAGTATAGCACACAACCAGTAACTACTGGTAACAGGTAAGTACCACCTACGCAACCCTAACCACCTTAGGAGAATGTCACGCAGGGAACCAGGACCTCACTAGGTCCACCTGTACTGGAAAGAACAACCACCTAAGAATAAAATATATTTAGGAGTATCAGCAAGAACACATTACACATGATGCATCACAACATTCAGAGATGTAGGGAAAAGGTAAACACATGATGCATAAAAACACATTCAGCGGTGTAATAACAAGGCACATGATGCATCAAAAATACAGTCAGAGGTGCAGGGAAGGAAAAACACATGATGCATAAACCAACACATTCAGAGGTGTAAAATCAAGGAAGACACATGATGCATAAAAACATTCAGAGGTGCCAGAACATAACTCAATAGCGCAAACAACGTACATAAGCCACCACTTGTGGCAGTCCCTAAGCCACTGGCCTTGTTGGGGCTAGGACGCCCTGTGTCCAAAAGTCAGGGGCCTAAACGGTGCTGTAGAGTAGAGTGGCATAGACTGCAGTGAGGTAGAGTGTAGTGGGATAGAGTGCAGTAGTCAGAATAGAATAGAGTGGCATATAGTATAGTGGTGTAGAGTAGAGTGCAGTGGTGCAGAGTGGAGTAACATAGAGTGCAGTGGTATAAAGTAGTGTAGAGTAGAGTGCAGTGGCATACAGTAGAGTGGTGTAGAGGGCAGTGGCACAGAGTGGTGCAGAGTAGAGTGCAGTGGCACAGAATGCAGTGGCATAGAGTACAGTGATATAGAGTGGTGCCGGGTATAGTGCAGTGGCATATGTTAGAGTGGTGCCGAGTAGAGTAGCATAGAGTGCAGTTTGATAGAGTGCAGTAGGGTAGATTGCAGTTGTGTAGAGTGCTGTAGCATAGAGTGCAGTAGGGGAAGTTTGCGGTGGACTGGTGTAGAGTGCAGTAGCCTAGAGTGGTGCAGGGTAGAGTGTATTGGCATAGAGTAGAGTGGTGCAGAGTAGAGTGCAGAGGAGTAGAGTGGTACAGAATAGAGTGGCATAGAGTGAAGTGGTATACAGTACAGGGGTGCAGAGTAGAGTAGAGTGGCAATGAGGACAGTGGGATAGAGTGCATTAGTGCAGAAAAGAGTAGAATGGAGTGACGTAGAGTGCAGTGCTGCAGAGTAGAGTGCAGTGGCATAGAATAGAGAGGTGCAGAATAGAGTGACATAGATAGCAGTTGCATAGAGGGGTGTAGAGTAGAGCTCAGTAGCGTCAAGTACAGTGCTGTAGAATGCAGTGGCATACAGTAGAGTGCAGTGGGATGCAGTTCAGTGAGGCAGAATAGAGTAGAGTGGTGTAGAGTGCAGTGATGCAGTGTATAGTGCAGGGACATAGAGTACAGTGAGATAGAGTGCAGTGGGGTAGAGTGTATTTGTATAGAGTGCTGTCGCATAGAGTGCTGTGACGTAGTGCAGTGGCATAGAACAGAGTGTGCAAAAAGTGCAGTTTAGTACAGTGATGCAGAGTAAAGTGCAGTGGCACAGAGTGCATTGATGTGGAGTAGTGTAGAATAGAGTACAGTGGTATAGAGTAGAGAGGTGCAAAGTAAAATTCAGTGAAGTAGAGCATAGTGGTGCAGAGTAGAGTGGCATAGAGTGCATTGGCATGGAGTACAGTAGCATAGAGTAGAATGGTGCAGAGTAGAGTAAAGTGGTGCAGAGTAGGGTGCAGTGACACAGAGCAGAGTGCAGTTGTTTGGAGTAGAGAGATAATAATAATAATAATAATCCACATTTGTAAAGCGCACAATCACCCGTAAGGGTCCCTAGGCGCTGGGGGCCGTCGGGAAGATTAAGCAAGCTATTGCCCAGAGTCACATGATGCTGGGCTAATCTGCCGCCGGTGCCAGGGATCACAAAGTAGAGTAGCATAGAGTGCAGTGGTGTAGAGTACAGTGAAATTAGAGTACAGTGGTGTGGAGTGCAGTAGTGTAGAGCAGAGTGATGTAGAGTAGAGTGGCATAGAGTGCAGTGGTCAAAACAGAGTAGAGTGGCATAAAGTGCAGTGGCGATGAGTGAAATGGTGCAAGGTAGAGAGCAGTGGCATAGAGTACAGTGGTGGAGAGTATAGTGGCATAGAGTGCATTGGCATAGAGTACAGTAGCATAGAGTAGAATGGTGCAGAGAAGAGTAAAGTGGTGCAGAGTATGGTGCAGTGGCATAGAGTAGAGTGCAGTTGCATTGAGTAGAGTGCTGCAAAGTAGAGTGGCATAGAGTGCAGTGGCGTGGAGTACAGTGAAATTAGAGTACAGTGGTGTAGAGTGCAGTAGAGAAGCGTGGCTCAGTGGTTAAGGCTGCAGACCCGGAGGCTGAGATCGACCATGGACCAGGGTTCGATTCCCCGCCTCGGCGGGTCTCGGGCTCAAAAAACTCCATGGACTCGACAATTCTCGCTCTGGTGCCTACTCGACTCACGGAGTCACACTCTGCGACTCTGGGCAATAGCTTGCTTAATCTCCATTACGGCCCCTCGCGGCGGGATGCCTGGCTTTCACCTTGTGGACACCCTGCCGGGGTTTCTCACAGGGGAATACCAGGACGGGTTCCCTAAGCAAGCGCTTAGATACCGTGTCGGTGATTTGCGCTATATAAATACATGTACATTTACATTTACAGTAGTGTAGAGCAGCATGATGTAGAGTAGAGTGGCATAGAGTGCAGTGGTCAAAAACGAGTAGAGTCGCATAAAGTGCAGATGCGAAGAGTGCAATGGTGCAAGGTAGAGAGCAGTGGCATAGAGTACAGAGGTGCAGAGTATAGTGGCATAGAGTAGTGCTGCTGAGTAGAGTGTACTAACAGAGTGCAGTGGTATAAAGTGCATTGGCCTAGAGTTGAGTGGCATAGAGTGCATTGACGCAAAGTGATGCAGAGTAGAGTATAGTGGCATAGACTGCAGTGGTGTAGAGTAAAGTGGCACAGAGTACAGTGGTGTAGAGTGGTGCAGAATATAGGGAAGTGGCCTAGAGTTCAGAGGTGTAGAGAGGTGCAGAGTAGAGTGCAGTGGTGTAGAGTAGAGTATTGCAGAGTGACATAGAGCGCGGTTTGATAGAATGCACTGGGGTAGAATGCAGTCATATGGAGTGCAGTGGCATGGATTTGAATGGCATAGAGTGCAGTGGTGTATAGTGCAGTGACGTAGAGTGGTGCAGTAGCATAGAATAAAGTGGTACAGAGTAGAGTGCAGTAGCGGAGAGTGTAGTGATGTAGAGTACAGGTTAAGGGGTGGGAAGGAAAAGAAACAGCATGGACGGGGATATGGAAGATGGACTGAAAAACGCAAGCACTCATATGGAGTGCTTGAAACGAAGGAAAAAGGAGCTCCAAAACGAGAGCAGTGGATGGGCACTAGTACTTGGTCCATTCTCCTTTTGAGGGCCAAACACCAGAAGAGGGCATGATCCACACCTGTTATGACAAATGGGCATGAAGGAAATGAGAGCAACTATGAAGCTAACAAATTGTAAGCTCGGGACGGGCTGTAAGCTCACTGTATGTAAACAAAAGTCTTGCAGAGACAACGCATGCACTGTCTAGGCGAAACCTAAAAAGGTAATCATGTAAGAAATAAACATGGCAGGTGACAAAAGTTGTGGCATACGTTATGTGTGCTGTATACCATAGCTGGTGACTCTCAGTGGTTTTGCCTATTTGAATATATATTCACAGAAAAAAACTCTTAAAAAGTGGTAATGCTTCTGGTTCAAACACGCAAAAGTACTGAAATTCGCAAGTCTATATATGCATATATACACACACGTTTCATCCATTGCTCAGCTTTATAAGGCCATTTCTACCTACCTACCGCAGAGCTTGGCAGTGGGCCCACCGACACTCCAAATTATACTTCCCATTCTTGTTACAGATGGCACCAGCTCTCCAGGATATAGGTAATACAACTTGTTAGGGCAGCTGTAAATGCGTTCTGGTTCCAGTGAGTCTGAGGCAAGAAAGTTTTGAGGGAAGAGGCACCACAACCCACCCAAGGCTTTGCATCTTCTGTGTCATAGCTCCTTCTCCCATTCAATAATGGTAATAAATAGCATATTACACTCTGCACATGTGCATATATACTACATATTGCATAAATGTGTGATTTTATCTCACAAAATGAAGTGGTATAAAAAAACATATTTCACATGGACCCATGGAATATTGAAGCTAGTATATGGTTCTCAGTGGAATAGTCATAACGACAGTACCCCTCCTCTGACACCCCGCCCCTAACTACTCTGCAGAGTCTTACTATTATCACGGCCACCAGGACAAGATTAGGTGCTGATGGAGGAAGAACCTTTGTGGCAAGGTTATCTAAATTATGTGGCAAGAAAAGGTAAATTACTCATCATTATACAAAAGATTGATCTGCCGGTTAATTTGAGCAGGAAACATGTTGTTTTGCCCTCTGCAAATTAAGTGGCAACTTATGGGGCAGGTTAAAGAAATATCCGCTGTTTGAAGGTGCCAGTCGCCTTTCATGGCAGGCGAAGGCCTGACCTTACCTTCAGATGGGGCAGAGATTCCCCCCATGTGGGTACAGTGAGTGAACACCTTCAGAAGGATTCCTGGAAGGCCCCTGTTACATCCATGCCCCCTTCCCCAGAGGGCCATTGCGGTTTGGAGTGAGCACAATTATTGTGCTCCACCCCATATGAGGCACTCAATCAGATCACCTCTTGACAGCTTCTTTGCCCTTGCAGCCATATCTGTAATAAGGCATGTGCACAAAGGCAAAGGGTTCATTCAATGTCATCCAATTATGTCCCCATGCAAATGAGGGCATGCATCTTTGGTTTTCATGGAAACACGTCAATCTGGGATATTATAAATTACAGTAGGAGCCATGCGGGAATTTGCGGACCCTTCTATAATACCAAAGTACTGCAGGGCGTCATACAGCATACTTTGTATAATACTGGCCCAGCTACCACAGTCCCACTGGACCACCACTGCCAACAAAAAAACTGAGGAGACCTGTTGGCAAGCCTAAGAGACAGGTTTGCACAGTCTCTCTCTCTTAAGCACAGCAGGCTCAGCCAAACACCATCTGCATTATTCTCTTAATGTACCTGTGACCTACCTACTATTAGGAAGAACCTTGAGGGTAAAGTGGGCCAAACAACTTATGTTGGGTATCAAGAAATGGTGCTGGGAAAATACAGATGCAGCGGATCTTCCATAGGCAGAAAAACAAATGAAATTGGTAGAAACTAAACAAACAGGCTTAATAGAATACATAAGGGTTAACAGTGGCTTGCAGTAAAGCCATTTTAGGTCATGGTACATCACGTTATGAAATCTAGATAAACCTAACAATTATAAGAGGCCATATCTTATTTATTTATTTTTGTTATTTTATTCATTATTAGCTTTTCATGATGCCAGATTGCAACTTCAATGTTTACAGAAAGGACAAAAAGTGAGAATAATGGTGGAACAAAAATGCCCAAAGTGTTTGTATGTAAGCAGAGCGAATTATGTTTTTTTTTTATTCATTTTGAACTTCTTGTGGGCACGCTTGAAGAGAATATGCAGTGGGAAGGTGTTTATAGAGTTATGAACCTATGGCGATGTGACATATCTATCATGTCATCCATGCATCCCCAAGGGACAGAACATCTAAGCAGACTGACATCAGATATCTCACCAGTAAGAGTAGAACACTCTTGTGAGAGTCAGGGGCACACACATTTAGAGCCATTTTGAGCAGATTAACTTAAAATGGAAGCTTTCTTTTGTCTGCCTAAAGTTCATGGTTACAAAGAGTGCTGATGTTTTTGAGGGTGAGCTGAGACTAGATACCACTGTAATAGTTACAGAGGAATACCACAGCCAGGGCCGGTATCATCCTTGAGGCAAATGGTGCATGAGGAGGATTCACTAAAGGCACCACAAGTAGCAATACACACTGTCCCCTGCTCCACAGTCTGCATAGAGAAAGGACAGATCAACAAAAGTGACTTCCATCTTGTGGATCTTCAGGGGTGGCGTAAGGGATTCCCAAAGAACTGACCGTTTACCACATGGCAAATGGTAAATTTGACTCCCTGGAACCCCGTTCTTTATTATCTTTCACAGAGCTTTAGCTGGAAGAGTCACTCGCTCTTCTCCAAAGCATAAAGTCTGGCTCCCGAACCGACCCTTGCCCAGCTAATCTCCTTAACCTATTAGTGCCCGTCATAAACCTCACTGCAAATCTGCTATTTAATTTATCCCTTTTCTCAGGCAATATGCTGAAAGTATGGAAGCAAGCAAAGATCCTTCCCCTTCTAAAAAAGGCTAACGCCAAACAGAGGGACCCCGCCAACTAAATGCCAATTTCCCTTCTTCCTGCCCTCTCTAAAGTGCTAGAGAAATATGTTAACAGGGCCCTCCAAAAACACATTGAAGACTGGAAGCTTTTTCATAAGTCTGAATCAGGCTTTAGGGCCAATTATAGTACAGAGTCCGCTCTGCTTGAGGTGACTGAATTTATCAAGGGTAAGCTAGACCAAGGAGGAAAGCGTGTTCTGATACTACTCGGTTTGTCGGCGGCCTTCGATACGGTCCCACACGAGAGGCTCCTAGACAGACTAGCTGACATCGGCCTGGGGGGGACCTCCATAACATGGATGTCCTCCTTCCTGGGAAACAGATCTCAGGATATCTGGCTTACCCCTTTTTCATCACCTGTTCCGGCCATGAAGGTGGGGGTCCCTCAGGGCTCTATTCTCAGTCCAACCCTTTTTAATATATATCTATCACCCCTTGCACTTTTGGTAGAGGAAGAGGGCACAAAAATTGTCTCTTATGCAGATGACACTCAGCTGATTTTTACATGCGATAAAGGAATCGACTTTGATGGTGCAATGATTAGATTTTGCCTCGCAAAGGTATTTAATTGGCTTAAGATAAATCAGCTGAAGTGTAATCCAGACAAAACAGAAGTTGTTTTCTTTGGACAACCGGAAACATGCAACTGGAGCATTTGGTAGCCAAAAAGACCTGCCACCCCCACTCACAGCTAATGAGAAAGTCAAAATGTAGGAATTGTCATAGACAATGCACTCTCCATGCGACCTCAGATCCAAAATGTAACAGGCGCATGCCGCATGCTTTGGCATACTCTGCATGTTAAAAACAAATCCTGCTGCTGCTACCACTAGACAGCAGAAAGATTGTGGTGCAAGCTCTGGTGAAGTCAAAACTCGACTATGTCAACAGTCTGTACCTCGGTCTTTACAAATGTCTTATCTAGCGCCTGCAAGTGGTGCAAAATGCGGTGTCTAGAGCGATCGTGAGGTCCTAACCCTGATCTAGCATGACTCCAATTTTAAAGTCTCTACATTGACAACGCATGAAGGAACGGATTGACTTCAAAGTGATGATCATCTTTTTAAAAGCTTTCTACGGCTTAGGTGCCGGCTACCTGAATAAGTGCGTAAATCGCTACATTCCATCCAGATCCCTAGCATCTACTAATGCTAACCTGGCCATCGTGCCCAAAATATGCCGCGCCCACACGGGAGGCAGCTCCTCTGGCTTTCTAGGCGCAATGATGTGGAACAGCCTACCTGAAACTTTGTCACTAACCACAGACCTGCTATCTTTCAAGAAGAACCTTAAAATCTTGCTTTTTAAAAACAAATCTGTCCCTTTTGCCTAACTACTCTTTCCGCTGCCTCGCGCCAGGACACTCTAGTTCGAGTAGCTGTGCGCTATATTAAATACACTATTTCATTTCATTGTAGTCACTCGAAATGAAGGTATATGGATTCACTGGACTGAGGAACAGCCCCTCATTTGTCAAAATATTGAGGAATAGGTAACTGACTTGCATGCAGCTATGTGTGTGAAGTAGACCTTCAACACATAGTTGATGGACCCCAGAGTGCTTCTCTAGCCTACCTGGAATTTATCTGTTGTGCAGTCTAATATGATATGGCCTATCCGAGCCCCACTACATCATACTTCAACCTCTTGATGGTTATGCATCCTAATTTCTTACTTTTACACTACATACAAGCAACCATTTGTTTGCCCTTACCGTAGCAAAATTAACCTACCTTGGTAGGACATAGCTACAATGTCTAACATTTAATACATGCCACTTCTGAGCGCCTTAAAGATATCAGAATGGAGGCAGACATAATTGGTTTTGATGAATGAGGATGCTTATTTGAAGGCATTTTTGTTAATTTTTATCAAATGTTCAGTTTGGTGAAGTATCCTACTCAGTCAACATTGGAATGGGTTGAGAACCACACTCACCACCACAGCTTAAATGAATGAGAAAATGTGACAGAGGAAAGTCTCAAGTACTTAGGAATGATATGGTTAATGTTTATTGGGAATGTGAATTTGACAATGTAATGTGTAAAGCTGACGTTTTACATATTCATGTGTTGATCCTATCTTTGATAATGTTATACAATATGAGATAAAGTGCCTTCACAAGATCGGGCGGTGTTAGCCTCAAGATTGTAGAAGGTGATGTGCTTTCTTGAGGCAAAGCATACATTAGAAAGCATGAAGGTTTATTAAAAATAAAGGGCCATATGTATGAAAAAGTCATTTTGCGATTCTCAAATAGCGATTTTTTTACGATTCGCTATTTGAAAATCGCAAAATGCTATGTATGTAGGACTTGCAAAACATTTTGTGAAACCTACATATTCCTTAATTGCGAATCTCAAATTGCGATTCGCAATCAAGGAATACCTCTCCATTCGATCCTATGGGCCTAGAGGCCCATAGGAATGAATGGGAAGACATTCTCAATTTGCGATTAGCAATTAGCGAATCGCAAATTGAGAATGCAATTTCAAGGGCGCAAGGGTGTCAAAAGGACACCCTGTTGCACCCCTGAAATAAGCATGGGTGCACATGTGGCACACATACAGGCCCTAAGGGCATGCATGTGCGTCACATGGCACTTTGAAAAATGCAAAAAAGTGCATTTTTCAAAGAAGTTGCAAATTACCACCAACTTGAAGTTGGTAGTAATTTGTGATTCCTTAAGGCGAAATTGCACTTTTTTGGTGCTTCTTACGTTGCATTTAAGGAATCGCAAAATGTGCGATTCCTTAAATGCAATCGCAAAATAAGGAATCACAAATTTTGTGATTCCTTATTTTGCACGCAGATTTGCTTCATACATACCATTTAGCAACAATGCGATTGCAAACGCCGAAATTTGCAGAACGCATTTGTGCTTGATACATATGGCCCAAAGTGCTTTAGAGAAGGCAAAATATGGTTAGTGTCAAAACTAGGCTCGGGCGGTGTTCGCGGAGTTGCGCTACATGGCACTCCGTGAAGGCGCAAAAACAATTCTGCTGTGTTACGCTGAGTTCCGCTTGCAGGCGGAGTTTGATGGCACGCTCGTTCACGTGGTTTTCATGTGCATCCTCACATTCCAAATCACACACGAACTGCACCACGCGGTCCGTATGGACGAGGCCATCTTGTTTTTCTGCTCTCTGTTATGTTGCTGGGCCTAAATCTTACTCCCTCTATAATCTATATATTCCTCCCCTCCTAAAACTTATCTACCTCACATTTTTCATAATAGTGTGTGTATTTGTATTTTACATTTTGGGGGGGAAATAGTGTTTTTCGTGACTTTCTGTATTATGTTTATTTCTCCTTACTTCCTTCTTCTTTCCTTTCCCTCCTTTTTTTAATTAACCCACCCAGCACCGTGGCAGAGGGAGGACGCCTATGTTGCGGGGAGCGATGCTGCCCAGGTGAGAACTTTGGTGAGAAGGACGTGGCAACACTCCCTTCATGCTGGTAGCAGGTGCCCAGCCTGGTAGCGAA
The DNA here is from genome assembly GCF_964261635.1 of Lissotriton helveticus. Classification (NCBI taxonomy): domain Eukaryota; kingdom Metazoa; phylum Chordata; class Amphibia; order Caudata; family Salamandridae; genus Lissotriton; species Lissotriton helveticus. The sequence continues at coordinate 1,130,460,136 of NC_136059.1, read as the reverse complement.
TACCCCCTGCGGGAGCATCAGGTATGTTGGGGGAGGGTGCGCCAGCCAGGTTTGGCTCACTGTCCTGGGCAGATATGTTACACCAGGATCTGCTCGACTTGCTAGGCGGCGAGATTCCGGGGTTTGGAGAGCATTCATTATTTATTTGTTGTGTTTGTGTTCTACAATGCTGTAAAAAATTCTGAGTCGCATGCTGCTCACACTTAGAGGTAAATTATGTTTAGTTTATGTTGGAATATTATTTTGTGATCCAATTGCTAGTTTCTGCTAGGCAGGTGCTCAGCAGCGCCACCTAATCGTACTCATCATCAATGCTCGCTTTGGCTGAATAATTAAGAAGACATTGCAGACTGTGAACTTGTCACCATAGTGAATCAGTGATAACTGTGAGTTAGCATTCTCCCTGTGACTTTGTTTATATAGCTATATATATTGAACAATATCCCAACTGGTATGATTAAAAGACAATTATAAAGAATATGAAAACATTATCCGGAGAGGCACCAGGAGACTCTATGCATTCATTTTCAATGCTAAAAGCATCAATTTAATTCAACATATTCAAAAATTAATAAAACAGGAAAGGATTACAGTTAAATATCAGCACTGCAATTGTGAATACACATTTTTCAATGACCCAAGTGTGTACAAGGTGCACGAGTGAAAGGAGTGACACTACGGCGACGCAAGTGACAAAGGGATCAGCGAGGGACGGCGCAAGGTGTTAAGTGAGAAAATTTACAGTGACTTCGAACATAGGGATTTCAAAACACTTTAAACAATTGATTTAGTATTTCATTTTCATAGAAATTCGCTATGAAGGAAGCACCTAAATACAGGCTGAAGGGTCAACGGCGTTTCGATCCGAGCAGTTTGGGATCATCTTCAGGACTGAAAGGGTCGTGTGCAGTGGTAGATTCAGAGTTCCTTGGTCCAAAGATTATGAACCGATGGTCACGAGGGACATCAAGGGCTGGGCTGAGGCTGGAAGTCCATCAGCGGTCGACTGTAACTGTCGATATAATTCTGGAGAGTCCCGGTCTCTTAAGATCCGAGGGTCAGGCCGATGGAGGAATTATCGGCGGGTTTGGACGCCGATCCTGCTTGTGATCGGTTCCGTACTAGGAACAATCTCTAGTTGAAAAGGCGGTCGGGCGAATGAATCGCAATGTCGGCGTTTGTTTATATAGCTCATACAGTCCCAAGCTAACAGCAATGTGTAGTATGCATCTATGCATTGCAAAACAAGCATTTGCAATGCAATAGGTCTTGCATTATCAAAGTTTGAGCTATTGGTGTTGCATTATTATTAGCAATGCCAATAGCTCAAACTTTAATAATCCGAGACCTATTGAATTGCAAATGCTTGTTATTAATGTGAATATAGAACCCTGTTGTGTAAAGTTCTGCTGTTATGTGAAAGCCAGAACGTTGGACTAATTTCTTATGTGCATAATGAGCATGTGCGGGTATACCAGGTGCATGTAATAAGCATGTTGTACTTGGAGTGTGCATTTGTGTGTTTGTTTGTGTGTGTGAGTATCAGTGAAATGAATGGGATCCATTTTGCATGCTCACGCTGGAGGATGAGGACAGCTTTCCCAGACAGTTGAAATGTATTGCCTGCATTCCTGTGGCAGGAAGATAGAGATCCAGACACTCAAGTGGGGAGGTTGGAGATAGGGCTACCATTAGAAATGTCATGAAGACTTCCTGATCTCTGCCATTTGAGTGATTGTAGGAGTGAAATCTGAGACTTCAGTTCTGTTGACGAATGTGAGGAATTTTCTTGGTTAAGGCCTGCCCTTATGTCTGTCCCTGATTACTGTTCAGGAATACCACAGCAATGTGCAGGAATGTCGCTTTTCATTAGGCCCATGTTGTAGGTATTTTAGAATGGAGATTGTCTCTGTGCTATTTGCTGTGAGAATCATCTCTCTATACCAAGGCTGCATCTGGAGAGCAGCCTAGGAAGGACACTTAGTCCTTGTGTACAAAATGTTTTTAAAAGTTGGACCCAAATCACCCTACTTTGTTCCAGTTCCTAATTGTTCATTACCAAGGACAGGAGTGCTCAACAGAGCCCTCAAAGGACTGCTGTGTGTCCAATGCTGGTGTCTTCTTGACAGTCAATCTTTCAGAGGTGAGGGAATATCACCTGAAATCTGTATTTTCTGCTGGAGGAGCTGAAAACCTGTCTGGTGACTAGAAGAGTGCCTGCCTACAGAGAGAGTGAAGGAGTCTGCTTGGCCCTGAAAGAGGAGAGACTGCCCAGGAGAAGAATCCTAGAGTGTTTGGGGTTGAGGAACAGCCAGAAAAAACAACTACCTTAGAAAGCAAAGGCAGGCGTGGCCTGGGTTGCAGTGGGTCTTTGGCTCCCATTCTTGGTTTACGTCGAGAAACACACTGGCATGTGTTGGGCTGGAATTGCCTTATTGTATGAAATCTTCACCAGACCTTGGGGGTTGCATCTACCTTACTGCCTGCATAGTGTAACAAGCTTTGCTGGTTTGCAACTACATGCACTGGTGTGTGTCTGGCTACAATTGTAGTCCTGCGTGATTCCTGCGCCGTACCATTTTGGGCTGCACATGCTGTGTTGTGTAATTCTTATGCCAACCCATGTTGAGTTTCAACTGTTGTGTGTTTGTTGACGTCACTCCAGAAGTGGAAAGTTACTTCTGAGAGCTCTGAAGCTCACAAACAGCATCCTTCTACTCACTTAAGAGGACGCACATGCCAAAAGCATGGACTGCACCAAGCCTCCTCTGTAAAAGCCACCATGACAATGTGGGAGGGTCAAGATTCTCCTTCGGTGATCAGTACCAGGCTTTAAATGAGAGGCCCTGATTGATGTAAAAGCCCAAGGACTTGGCTCTAATGTAGGTGGCCGGGGAGACTGCTGTAGGTATCGATTTGTGAGACAGCATTTACTCGAGAACTATATCTTGATGCCAATGTCCACTTTAAGTTAAATTCTAGATACAAGGCATAATGACCGAGTAGTGTTGCATGGGGCTTCATGAGCACACATGTGAAGAGCGATGTAGTCTGTGGCTCATCGGATCCCTAAGTGCTCCCTCAAGCATCAGATGAAAATCACTTTGGAGAAGTCAATCTACACAAAATGGCATCTTCTGTCAAGAAAGAGCATGGTCCATCCTAGGGCTCTTTGGCTGATACCACCGGCTCAAATTAAGCCCCGAATATAATAATGTACAAGAATGTAAATAAGCCCATAAACATTATGAACATGCATCAGTTAAAATAAAAGAAGCTTATTAAAAAATGGAACTGAGCAATGGCTGACTATCGAGAGCTTTATGTGCTTCTGATCTGGGGGGGGACATTATTCTATTTATACATTGCTTTGACCTAATTCAGTTTACTCTTTCCTCTCCTTAATTCCCTTACTTATGTTAGCATGGATGTGCTGTTAAGATAACATAATTCATAATTCATATCTTAATCTTAATCTTCACAATGTGTCCCTATTGTATACCAAATTACAGTGGAAAACATGCAGAGTCAGACAAATGTTTTGACCGCCTGGAATTGCTGCTCTTCTGTTGAATAATACATTTTGCTGCATGCCATTTCCTTTAGCAAACATGGTGGTCAAATACAACCAAAAATAACATTAGCCAGGTTATAGAAGAGTTTTGGTTTAGCACGTAATACCGGAACAGCATGAAGCATCTGCTGAAGAGTTCTTTGCGTGAGCAGGAGATCACACACTTGAATCTGGATTGCTAAACTCGACCTCCCATCCTTCGAAGGTCAAGTGAATAGAAGGCACTCGAAGGCCATAGCGGCATTTGTTATTCACGGCAATAGGAAGCTGGCAGGGTGCAAAAACACTAGACAAAACAAGCGGCACTGAAGAAAAAAAAACACGGCCACGAGTGGTGCGCACATCATTTATTAACAAGCACTGGCGTTGCCAATAGGTCTCGCAGTAGGAAAGTTGGAGCTATTACAATTGCAAATAACAAATCCCTTTATGTTTTTAAAATGAAAACAAAAATAAAAGGCATTGTTATTTGCAATTGTAATAGCTCCAACTTTCCTACTGCGAGACCTATTGGCAAGGGTGGATTTGGAGGGTGGAGTTGGAGGGTGGAGTTGGAGGGTGGATTTGGAGTTGGAGGGTGGATTTGGAGTTGGAGGGTGGATTTGGAGGGTGGAGTTGGAGTTGGAGGGTGGAGTTGGTGTTGGAGGGTGGAGTTGGAGGGTGGAGTTGGAGGGTTGAGTTGGTGTTGGAGGGTGGAGTTGGAGTTGGAGGGTGGAGTTGGTGTTGGAGGGTGGAGTTGGAGGGTGGAGTTGGTGTTGGAGGGTGGATTTGGAGTTGGAGGGTGGATTTGGAGTTGGAGGGTGGATTTGGAGTTGGAGGGTGGAGTTGGAGTTGGAGGGTGGAGTTGGAGTTGGAGGGTGGAGTTGGAGGGTGGATTTGGAGTTGGAGGGTGGATTTGGAGTTGGAGGGTGGATTTGGAGTTGGAGGGTGGATTTGGAGTTGGAGGGTGGATTTGGAGTTGGAGGGTAGAGTTGGAGTTGGAGGGTGGATTTGGAGTTGGAGGGTGGATTTGGAGTTGGAGGGTGGATTTGGAGTTGGAGGGTGAATGAAATTTCCACGAGGGAATCCGGAATTAGCAGGAGAGAGAAACAAACCATCTCAGCATCGAGAGTTGGCACTAAAGCAGAAATCTCACCAGTGGCATTTACTAACTTAAATTCCCGCCAGTAGATTGCATTTGCTTCAAAGCAAATCTTTTAGCGTGGGCTGTTTTATGGGCTCAACTTTAAAAGTTGGTCACCAGGCACCCGTTTGCTAGTCCTGAATGTTTTTGCAGGATGATACTCATATAGAAAAAGTTTTAGCTATAGCAATGTGAAAGGCAGTAATGAATCTATTTTGAGGCGGCGAGTGGGGAGGGAACATCCTAACAAGTGGCAGAGGCGTAGGAGTGGCCATTTCTCTAAAGGGAAAAAATACGTTTTAGTACAGAAACATTTACAAATGCATGTTACATCAAATTTTAGCAGAAGTGTATACAAGTACAGAGTGACACAAATGTGAGTATTTCTGGGAACGCCTGGCAGAAACCACTTACAATGAAAAGGCTGAAAATATTGTGAATTGCTGAAAAGTCAGCAATATATAAACTGTAGTTGAATTTTATGAACTGGCCATTGTTAATATGAGCAATTTAACGTAGTGTGTGTTTCCAGCGAAATGACTTCGATCGGGTTTGTGCAGTAAAAACTGGAAACAAAGCAGAGCCTCACGTGGTGCCAGTGTTGACCTCTGTAACATGAGCTCTTTTGTTTAATCAGCGGGAACATCGGTGCTCTCGGCACTGGCATCTAATGGTCAACACCATACTTAGAACAGTCTACCATTTGGTGGCACTGCTCATCTAATTTAGAGATGAGCAGAACAGTTGTTTAGGAATAATGTATACATCAAAATTGGTCAGAGTCCTGGCGCTTAATATTTTACAAATTAAGCACTGGGGCAACATCCAAGGTATTGTGGACTATTCACAACTCCGTCCATCTGAAGAGCTTCCTCCTTATACAGTGGATAAAGTGACCTTCACGAAAATGCTGATCCCGTTATGCCTGTCATTTGGGAGGGGGTGGGGGGTTGATCAGGCAGAACTGGGCAATGAAGAGGCTCTGGCGTAATGGCTGGAGCGGGCGACTTTGATGCAGGGGAACTGGATTCGAGTCAGCCTTCTGACAACTTTGAAGTGGTGGTACAAAAGTAAGGGGGGGAAATTAAAACAAAGTGCATAAAACATGAAAGGCGACCAGCGCACAAGACGGTGCTACCATGATTGAGTATTAAAAAAACGACTTGGTTCAGCGGCGCACAAGAAGACTCCTGCAGCCATGATTTAATGTAAATTTTAAAAAACGAGTTATGGGAGCGGGTGCCTGCTGTGAAAATAATGCTACAGCTGCCATTGTTTGTTTTACCTGTGTTTACATAAAAACGGGCGCTAAGCTGAAACATTAAGCACGGTTCCCTGGTCATGAGGAGTAGACAGCTGATCAGTGGTCCGCGGGCAATGAGTTGAACTATTCACAACTCCGCCCATCTGAAGAGCTTCCTCCTTATACAGTGGATAAAGTGACCTTCACGAAAATGCTGATCCCGTTATGCCTGTGATTTGGTAGGGGGTGGGGGGTTGATCAGGCAGAACTGGGCAATGAAGAGGCTCTGGCGTAATGGCTGGAGCGGGCGACTTTGATGTAGGGAAACTGGATTCGAGTCAGCATTCTGACAACTTTGAAGTGGTGGTACAAAAGTAAGGGGGGGAAATTAAAACAAAGTGCATAAAACATGAAAGGCGACCAGCGCACAAGACGGTGCTACCATGATTGTGTATTAAAAAAAGGACTTGGTTCAGCGGCGCACAAGAAGACTCCTGCAGCCATGATTTAATGTAAATTTTAAAAAACGAGTTATGGGAGCGGGTGCCTGCTGTGAAAATAATGCTACAGCTGCCATTGTTTGTATTACCTGTGTTTACATAAAAACGGGCGCTAAGCTGAAACATTAAGCACGGTTCCCTGGTCATGAGGAGTAGACAGCTGATCAGTGGTCCGCGGGCAATGAGTTGAACTATTCACAACTCCGCCCATCTGAAGAGCTTCCTCCTTATACAGTGGATAAAGTGACCTTCACGAAAATGCTGATCCCGTTATGCCTGTGATTTGGGAGGGGGTGGGGGGTTGATCAGGCAGAACTGGGCAATGAAGAGGCTCTGGCGTAATGGCTGGAGCGGGCGACTTTGATGCAGGGGAACTGGATTCGAGTCAGCATTCTGACAACTTTGAAGTGGTGGTACAAAAGTAAGGTGGGGAAATTAAAACAAAAGTGCATAAAACATGAAGGGCGACCAGCGCACAAGACGGGGTGGTGGCATGATTGAGTGTTTAAAAAGAGTTCAGAATGTAATGGCAGAAGGCAGCTCGGGTTACAAGCTGCCTTTGAAGAAGGACAGGCAGCATTGGGAGGGGGGCTGATTCACGAGCAGATGGGCCGGTTTATGACCTGCGGAGCGCGTGAAGTGGCTTTGGGAAATGTCTTGCTTTGAGGGAGGAGTAGGGGGAGTGGGGCGTGCATGAAGTGTCTGTTGGCAAAATGAATCCTGGGAGATGATTGAGTAACAAGCCCGCCCTGTGCAGTTTCATACAATGCTGCGGCAATGTAATTAACCCGCAGAGTTATGCGTGCCTTTTTAAATATAAATCGCGCAAGGCTGAGAGTTGGGTCTATTTTTAATCTGGCAGTGACAAATGGCCGCTGGTTTCTCAAGGAGCCAGAGCTAACATACATGATGCAGAAAGTGGCGCTTTCTTATCTAAGAGTTCGCACCGGACGCTGCTGATGCAAACTACAATCCCAACCTGCACAGCTTAATTAGATCAGCCGAACACTAAGCATCTGTGTGGCAGCGGAGCAGCTCGGTGCCAACAATCCAAAGACGGAGGGAAGGCAGAGAAGGGGAGGGGGGAGGAGAAATGCGACACGGTGTGAAGCAGCAGGGGCCGAGTGCAGTGGGAGGAGTGCTGCTACGGCCTGGGGGAATCTGGCTGGGGAGGGGGAGGAGAAATGCAAGTTTATGGCCCAAAAGCGCGTGCCTGTGGCCACGTGAACTTCATGAAAACCGCAGCAAAAAGCCCGTGGTTTCACGAGGATTTTGAGCACTTGAATTCTCGCTCCCTCAATGCGCTTGCGCGCATTGTAGGTCACGAGACCTAAAAAGGATTCCATGGATGTTGTGGCCTCGATTACTGAGCGTTTGGAAAACATGCAGAGTCAGACCGCCTGGAATTTCTGCTCTTCTGTTGAATAATACATTTTGCTGCATGCCATTTCCTTTAGCAAACATGGTGGTCAAATACAACCAAAAATAACCTTAGCCAGGTTATAGAAGAGTTTTGGTTTAGCACGTAATACCGGAACTGCATGAAGCATCTGCTGAAGAGTTGTTTGCATGAGCACGAGATCACACACTTGAATCTGGATTGCTAAACTCGACCGCCCATCCTTTGAAGCTCAAGTGAATAGAAGGCACGCGAAGGCCATAGCAGCATTTGTTATTCACGGCAATAGGAAGCTGGAAGTCTGCAAAAAACACTAGACAAAACAAGCAGGACTGAAGAAAAAAAAAAACACGGCCGCGGGTGGTGCGCGTGCCACAGCGAGCAATATGTTTTCAATTATCGCGACTGTGTCTGGGCACGATTATTGAAACCACATGGGCTCTGGTGCGCGTAACAGACACCAATAGGCTATGGGCCGAACAATGCGCCCACCTTTGGCCTATTGCCTGCTCTGTTTAAAAAAAACATGCACTAAAAGCCCAATAACGGAAGCCAAAAGGAAAAGAACATGCACGAGCATAGGCTCGATTCCAGGTTCCGTTTCTAAACCCCCTAAATAAGGGCTCACGCCTGCACGAACAGTGCTGCGCACTCCATCACTAGGGGCGAGCCCCAAAAAGGGAGACTGAGTTGGTCCATCACAGGGGTTGAACTTGAGATTTCGAAGCGAGAATAGAATCAAAGATCATTCACTGCAATGCATTACTTCCAAATGTAGTTTTTGTTAAGGAACTTTGGATTAGGGATTTTAGGATTAGTATGGGCAACTCAACAATAGACTTCTAGTACTATAGGGGACCCGTTTTAGAGAAGTACAATGATGTGACTGCGTTTGCCTGTCATAATTTTGTGAAGATTAACTGAATCACTAATCTGTTGTTTTTTATCTTATTCATTTCTTACGTCAGCAACCAAGGATGTTGTCGAGGGTCCAGGAGAAGCTGGTCAGGAGACACCGACCACTAGCGACGCTGTAGAGGGCTCTGCTAACCCTAGTAAGTCCTATTACCTATTTATTATTTCCCTAATGTTGGGTTTTGTTATTATTGTTGTGGGTTCAGGGTAGAATGATGGGGTATACTCAGGCATGGCCGGCACAAGTAACAGCGAAGGGGCGGGTGGGCGGGGGGGAGGGGAGTCAACAGATGACAAGATAGGGAAAGTAAAACATTTTTTTGAAACACTTGCCTTGCTCTTGCCGCATCGCCAACGAGAGTTGCTGCCTGGAGGCTGGTGTTGCTTGTGAGAAATCAGATTTCTCTGGTAATCTTACCTGCCTTCTTCCTTCCATGGTGACAAGGACGGGATACAAACCCACTCGTGCAAAGCACAATGGATTACATTTTTGTTTAATTTCTGTTATCAGTGTATCATCTTTTTTTTCTTAAATTATATGTTTTTTTTCTTTTTTCGTAGCTGTTGTGTGCTGTCTCATTAATTTTCATTTATATAGTATATCAGCAGTTTTCTATGACAGTGCACCTTGACTGGGAAAAAAGTATTAGGTTCTACTCCCATTGCATTTGCAAAGCAACAGCATATGTCTTTCATTGAGCATTACCCCACGCCTGGCTTGTCTAACAGTGTGTGAACCAACCAAATGCCCAGAGTTATAGTTATGTTAGAAGGTGCTGCAGTGGTAACCGAACTGTAGTGATGTATTGTGGTTGTATTGAAAAAAATTAAATGGTGGTGTATCTGGCATCTAAAATAAGTATAATGTTTTATTCTAGCCACACAGACCACCAGTGACACCTGCTCCAGTGCCGCTGCAGGAGGCAAGTCAGTTGGACTAGGAGAAGTGGCGGCACAGCACTGGTATGTCACATTATTGTTTCCTTATTGACAATTATACTCACTAGCTAGTATGAGGGTATAGTTAACTCATGACCATTACCCCCCCCACCCCGCTTTACCAGCTGCAGTGGTATTCCAGTTATTATGGCCTCTTCTATCTACAACTCACCAAAAGCTCACATAATGAGCATTGATGGCTTAAGGGAAACGTTCAAAAATTGAAGTTTAAAAAGAACCGTCTTTAACTGGTATTGTCCCAGTAGATAGTTAAGATCAGCTGGTCAGAGGAAAGTTATGGTCCCCTGCTTTAGGAAAGCGAGATGGGGTGAGAGGGCATTCTTAGTGGCAGCTGCTAGGCTATGGAGCACTCTACAGTACATAGTGCTAGTATTACGTCATACTTAGCATTTCGTAAGAATGTGAAAACTTGGCTTTTTTCCCAGTTATAATTGTTTGTTGGTCTCTCTTGTATGCTCTTGCTGGTTACAGTGCTTTGATGCCTATGGTTTAATATGCTCTATAAATGTGCATTCACAAGGGAGATATGGGTAAATTAGAAAAGGTTGAAATAATATTTGGATTGTTTTGATGAATAAGCAAGACAGGTAAGCTCTTTTCATGGTGATGGGCATGCTTCTCACCTACTTTGCTTACTTTGTTAATGGGGGGATATGGGTACATTAGAAAAGGATGAATTAATATTTGGATTGTTTTGATGAATAAACAAGGCAGGTAAGGTCTTTTCATGGTGATGGGCATGCTGCTCACCTACTTTGCTTACTTTGTTAATGTAGAGTTATCAAAGCAATGGTTCAAAGTGGAGGTATTTTTTATTCTTTTTCTGCTCCCTTGACTCGCTGTATTTGTTAATTGAGCCAAATGTATCCCACCCATCATTTATCACCCTCCTCCCTGCCCATGGCATTTTGCCACCTATGATCGAAGTGCAGTATGGTTCAATTTGTGACATCACTGCAGTAGTGTTTGATGTGCAATGTGCATCATCTTCAGTTAATGCGGCATTTACCGAGTTTTCAATGCTTTGCAAACTGAACCCACAAGGTGTGTTTCCCTTCGCCCACCCAGTCACCTCTTAGTGATTTACTGATTTATTTTTTCCAAAGTTCTTCCATCCCAGCCTATTAAAAAATTTCAAAATCCATTCTTAGCATGTGTCACATTTGATTTTACCATGTGAAGTTAAGTTATTTCAGTATATATTTCATTGTTTCTACAATAGATTAATTGGACACCTGTTCAGATTTTTCCCTTTCGACTTCTGTCGACTAGTACAGTGACTGAATAAGCCATAGATGACAAATCGATGATCAGTGTAATGACCCTTCCATTCTATATCAAAAGGTCTATCCTACCCACCGAATCCCTCTACCCTACCCTGCCATAGAGTAAGTTAAGTTTCCTTTCCCTACTTAATGGCCAGCGAATACATTTGTTGGAAATAATATGTGGTGGTGGGCGAGGCTAGTTAGTAAAGTGGGAGTAAGAGCATGGTTTGATGTCAAGTTTGGTGTATGGGATACACTGTGATGAACGTGCCAAATACAATCTATATTTCCCATTCCTTTCCCCAACGTCTACTTATTGTAGACAGGATAATATGAATATCTGCATTCCATACATGAGGTGTGTGACATAGTAACTTATTTATTATTCATCTGCCTCTTGGAGTCAGGGTAGAAAGAGAAATGTATTTGGAAAAGATCATGGCTATTGGAATTAAAAATAGATCATTGTCAACTACAGCTGCAGACAGTAGCATAATACCAGACGCGCCGACTAGCAATGAGCATTGCTCCATTATTTTAGCACAACACGCAACTTGTACTCCATAGTGCATAATGCCGTACTGATACTGGCATCAGGACCTGGCCTGGCAGTTCGGTCTGAACTGTTCCCATGGGGCACAGAGTCAAGACTGATCTGCATATGGCTGGGTCCAAACTGGGGTGGTGTAGTGGGCAAAAGAACTATGGATTTAACCCAGATCTTTTGACTGGGGAGAATGTTTGCATTGTCAGCATTCCGTCCATCATTTGTTTGCTGTAACACTTTTTGTCCTAAGTGGGATGCGTATGCCCAGACGTGGGTCTCTTGCTCACTGTGCCACTGGATTCAAGCTAGCCTGGCTCAAGAAGGGTGACATACCCTGAAACCGGTCCCAGGATGCTTGTTTCCGGTCCAGGGGGGACCTGGCATGGCAGTTCAGTCTGGACTGTTCCCATGGGGCACAGGGTCAAGACTGATTTGCATATGGCTGGGTCTAAACTGGGGTGGTGTTGTGGGCAAAAGTTCCATGGATTTAACCCAGATCTTTTGACTGGGGGGAGAATGTTTGCATGATCAGCATTCCGTCCATCATGTGTTTGCTGTAACACATTTAATTTTTACGCAGCCTGTTTATGTGCTTGTAAGGGAGAGTGTCGCTTAGTTATAGAGTTATACCACTCTATCTTGACCATTAGGTGGGATGCTGTCATGAGCTATATTTTCTACAACAACCCAGATAAACGATAGTAGCCATCAACAGCCAACTCGCCACATTTATTGAAGAACACAACATCCTCGACCCCTCCCATGCCGGCTTCGGAAAAAACAACAGCACAGAAACCACCCTCTTTGCCACAACAGATGACATCCACGCCCTACTGGACAAAGGAGAGACAGTAGCCCTTATCCTCCTCGACCTTTCAGCGGCATTTGACACAGTCTCCCACCGCACCCTAATACGCAGACTCTACGATGCAGGAATCCAGGACTAGGACCTCGACTGGATCCGCTCCTTCCTCTCCGGCAGGACGCAGTGGGTCAGACTCCCCCCTTTCCTCTTGGATCCTACACCTACCACCTGCGGAGTCCCCCAGGGCTCCTCCCTCAGCCCGACGCTTTTCAAAGACCACATGGCAGCACTCGTCCCCATCGTCAGGACCTAAGGACTCAACATTGTGTCATATACAGACGACACCCAACTCATCCTCTCCCTATCCAACGAGCCCAACACCACCAGCCACAACTTTCGAGGAGGCGTGGAAGCCGGCGCCAAATGGATGAAAAAACAGCTGCCTACAACTAAACACTACTCATCATGGCCCCAAACCCTGATGCCTGGAGCGACACCTGGTGGCCCCCCGCCCTCGGAAACCCACCAACGCGTACAGACCACACAAGCAATCTGGGAATCATCCTGAACTCCGAGCTCAAAATGGACCACCAAATCAACTCCGCCTCGTCTTCCTGCTTCCACACCCTCTGCCTCCTCCCTAAGACCTTCAAATGGATCTCCCTTGAACACCGAAAGACCGTCACTCATGCCCTGGTCACCAGCAGACTCGACTACGGCAATGCACTCTACGCCGGAATAAACAAAAAACTCATCCGCAAGCTACAGAACATCCAGAACGCCGCTGCAAGACTAGTCCTCAACCTGACAAATCACTGCCACATCTCCCAGCACCTGCGCACACTCCACTGGCTCACCGTTGAGGTGATAATCACTTTCAAGATACTCACCCACGCACACAAAGCCCTCCACGGCACCGGACCAGCATACCTGAACAGCCAACTCAAATTCCACGCACCCCAAAGGACCCTATGATCAGCCCAGCTCTCCTTCGCCATGGTCCCCTGCACCAGAAAGACCAGAACGGGAGGCCGCTCCTTCACCTTCCTCGCGGCCAAAGCATGGAACGCCTTTCCGCCCCACCTCAGACAGACAACATCGCTCCCCATCTTCACAAGAAATCTCAAAACCTGGTTCTTCAACAGACCCCCTCCTTGATGTAATGGAACCTGCATCCCCCCATGCCCCCCCCCCCCTAGCGCCTTGAGACCCTTACGGGTGAGTAGTCGCACTTCAACAAACCCTTGATTCATTGATTGATTGATTAGCAATTAGTTACTTACTTAATAATTTAACTGGTCCACCTCACTCCATAGTAGTATTACCTGGATATAAATTAAGTAATAATAGGGAAGGCCTCACAACTTCACAAGCGAGGTCCCACTTCTAGTTCCACCCAGGTGAGCGGCAACTGTAGGATTAATCAACAGAATGATTATGCATCGTAGGCAACTAAATGGAAATAAAAAGACTGAGCTAGTGGGTTATATCAAAGCTATACAAAGAATTGACACTAGAGTACTACACATTGATAACACAACAGGAATTACTGATAGTGATAAAATAACAAAAAATATTTGCCTAATGGGACCTAGTAGTAAAGTAGTTACGTAATCCTCGAGTCATAAAAAATGGACTCAAAGTGGAGTGGACAAGCTTAGGTTAAGCGTTTACGGTTATGCAACACAAGGCCTGAATGATGCTGACGACTGATGTTCTTCGTTCCATATCTAAAATATAGATCACTTTTCATGTGCAGGTGGGTAAATGGGCCCAGTGTGGGCTATTTCTTAGAAGATCCTGCAGTAAGTTGGTGTTGCTTTCACCACATCTGCCCCACCAAGTGTGTGATCCATTGATGGTGTAAATTAAACCACACCTCAATAAATGACACAGCCCGGGGGCAAGAGGGTTAGAGGCTTGATGATTGGATGGGAAAGGAGATTTGGGGATATGTTTGACAAAGACAAACACTACACAAGGACAACATTCATCTGGGCAATGAGCAGCACATCATTCGTCATCAATCTGTTGTGTAAGGAAATGAAGGAATGGGTTTGCCAAAGCACAGTTAAATGCATTCAAGCAGCCCTTCGGCACACGAAATCCCAACTTATCAGATATCTAAATGGTCCGTTTTCTAGGTTGGAAGTGAAGTGAACCTCCCCACCCAGTTCTCAAAATGTGATTGTTAAAATATAAATGATATTGTATTGCAAAATTAGGTGGTGCATCTGCATTCATCTCTGGAATGTCCATCACTCTTGGGTGCCTGTTTGGACTGGTTCTGTAGGTAAGCAGGAGTGTGGAGCTCATCTGTCACCTTTTGTTCATTTTCTTGTTTACATTTCTTTATTTGAATTTTATGTTTAAATGTTACAGTTTCCACATGGAATATAGTACAATATATATGATGGATCCATCAGATGGAGTTTGCATGTGCATAGGTTGATAAGACATGACAGCTTGGGTATATTTAATTGGGTTAGGGAGGTGCCTCAATTCACAATGAGTATACAAAAGTTATAGTTTATTTTGTGTGTCCAGCAGAAGTAATAACAGATGTTTCCTGTGTCTGAGGTTTGCCATACCCGATAGATTCATGTGTCAATCTGCCCATTGTGTCTTTTACTTGACCTTTGTGGCCTTCATAATAGAGAATAGTGCAATGTGTAATTAACATGGAATTAACGAAAAAACAACAACATTCCAAACACACAAAAATCATTCCAAGCTAATAATAATGGCTGGGCTATCAGGGTAACCATCCCTTAGTCTCGTCCCCACACCCCCAAGACTGAGTAAAGTGAAGTTCGGGTTCGCACCAGCTCCTAAGTGTATCATCCCTACTCTTTCTTATATAGCATATGTGCCGAGTTATTGTGGTTGGTACCTGAGTTGTAGTTTGCTTAAGTGTCTGTGTCTGACCCCATCCTGCCGCCATTTTGCTAGTTATTGCCTTCGGGTTCCTGATCTACCTGCTTCAATTTCATCAGCATCGTGTCCCAGCATTGCACAATGGGATATTTGTGCAGGCCAGCTACCTCTTCCCTGTGTAGGGCCGTGCTTTCTGCCTGCTCCCATCCCACCTGTGAGTTTTTTCAATTGTCGAGTCCGGGGGGGTTTCTGTTTTTCTATTGTTTAGTAATTAGCCTTTTAGCAACGGTAAACAGTCAAAATATCGACTTCAAAATATCGAATGGACATAATATCGAGTTTTAAATATCGAATGGACAAAATATCGACAGGACAGAATATAGACATCAAAAATATCGTTTTTTAGGTAAGTAATGTAATATCGAATGTTAAAAATATAGACAGTTTTTTACCCCTACACTATCCAACGCTTTCTCTACTGTTGCACCCACTGGAGTGGGAATAGTAATTTTAATCCCTACGCTATCCAACGCTTTCCCTACTGTTGCACCCACTGGAGTGGGAATAGTAATTTTAACCCCTTCGCTATCCAACGCTTTCCCTACTGTTGCACCCACTGGAGTGGGAATAGTAATTTTAACCCCTACGCTATCCAACGCTTTCCCTACTGTTGCACCCACTGGAGTGGGAATAGTAATTTTAACCCCTACGCTATCCAACGCTTTCCCTACTGTTGCACCCACTGGAGTGGGAATAGTAATTTTTACCCCTACGCTATCCAACGCTTTCCCTACTGTTGCACTCTCTGGAGTGGGAATAGTATATTATAGTAATTAATTTTTACTATTAATTTAATTTAACAGTTTTTAATAAAGTCAATATTTTTAACAACTATATTTTTGTAAAACGATATTTTGTACTCGATATTTTTGTACTTACCTGTTTGTAGATACAAACTCGATATTCTGTCTGTCGATATTTTGTCAACGATATTTTTGATAGTCGATATTCTGTCCGTCGATATTATGTCAGTGATCCTAAAGCAACTATAAGACCTAGATCTGTGAACCTAGAGGTGTCTTTGTACTTTTTGGGTCTGGGGAATGAGCCTAGTATGCATTCCTCCCATGTGTGTAATTGGGGTCTGTCAGTGCTGCCGTTACTCCCTGCCAATATGTTTGTAGGGTGGGGCAGAGCCACAGCATGTGTAGGAAGTCAGCACCCACCTGCGTGCACCGAGGGCATGCTGAGTCGACTGGTTGAAAGTAGTTGTTCAGCTTGTCTGGAGACAGATATGCCCTGTGTATGATGTACGTCTGTATAAGTCTAAATTTGGCGTTTCTTGATATCTGCGTGAAGCTGGCCAGGATCATGTTCCATTCACCATCCGTCCATGGAGGTCCCCTGTTCTCTTCCCATCGTGTGCGCAAGGCTGCCATGAGTTGTGTAGTGTGAGTTAGTAGAGCCAATGTACTATGTGGGACCCATTGCCCATTACGTGTAGGTATTGAATCATTAAATGCAATTCTGGTTCAGTGTTTGTCTCCTCATGCCGATGTGAGTGATCTTATAATTGAGTTGTGTAGCAGGAATTGACCTGCTGGCAAGTCATTCACATAAGACAGACTATCAAAAGGGATCAAGGTGCCGTCGGCGTATAGATCACGAGAGTATGTATATCGGCAGCGTGCCAGTGTGCAAGTGCACTATTTAGAGTACCCTTTTTGTTTCTTGGGGTCCCCAGGAGAGGGAGCACTGGGGCATAAGGGATAGTGTTTCTGGTGAGGTATAGGATGTGTTTGTGACAACGGTGGGCTAAAGCTGGTGGGGAGAGGGGTTGGCCTAACGGCTAGGGCGCTCGACCTCGGACCTGGGGATCTGGGTTCGAGTCTCGGTAACGACGCCAAAAACCTCCTGTGATTCTGGGCAAATCACTTAATCTCCCCGTGCCTAAAATGAATGCGTGTCCTCATGTAACGTAACTGGTGCTATGTAAAGCGCTCTGATACCTGATTCAGTTCGGGTCTAGTTCGCGCTATATAAAACTCTTCAAAAAAAAAAAAAGCTAGATAAGTCAGCAATGGGATGGTGGTCGGGTCATTTGGTGGAACAAATGGTAAATCTGGGATTGTGACCATGGTGGTTGTGTCGTAGCTGTGTCATTTAAATTAAGCCCAGCAAGCCATTTCGTCCCCCGCTGCAGCTGTGCAGCCAAATAAGAGTTCCATGTTTGGATCAGCTAGCCCTCCCCTGCATGGGGTGCGTACAATTGCCATAGTGCTATTCTGTGGTGACCCGAGTTCCATATAAAGCCTCGGATCAACTGCTCCAGCTCCCGGAGTGTTTTAGTCGGGACATAGACGGGGAAGTTGGAAAAATAGTACAACAGCGTCAGCTACATTACCATTTTGGTCAGGGCGATTCTGCTCATCACTTTTGTGGCAGTGTTTTCCAGAACTTTACTTGTGACCTGATGGCTGATATGGCTCTAGTCAGGTTCGTCTCCAGAATGTCAGCGGGGACTTGATAGACAAAGATGCCCAGGTATCTGAAGGTGGATGGCTGTCAGTTGAGAAGAGAATTGTTTACTATCTGGGTTCGGGGTCTCGCTCCTAAAAGGATATACGGTACAAAAGGGGGTGGTGATGGACGGAGCATCTGGACCAATCAAACACTCACACCCAGTCAAAAGATCTGGGTTTGACCCATCACCGTTCTTTAGCCCACTCTGCCACCCAAGTTCAGACATGGCTATATGCAAATCAGTCTGACCCTGTGCCTCATGGGTACAGTCCAGCCCGAACTGCCAAGCCATGCCTTCCCTGGACCAGAAACAAGCTTCCGAGGACCGGTTTCTGGCATTACAGCCGTCTTCAGCCCGGCTTGCTTGAATCCAGTGGCAAAGTGAGCAAGGGACTCACGTCTGAGCATACCCTGCCACACTTATGGCGGCCAAAAGCTGTATCGCTTTGTTCGCCCTAAGTGTGGCAGGGTATGCTCAGACGTGAGTACCTTGCTCACTTGGCCACTGGATTCAAGATAGCCTGGCTGATGAGGATTATGAATCCGAAACCGGTCCCAGGATGCTTGTTTCCGGTCCAGGGAAGACATGGCTTTGCAGTTCGGGCTGGACTGTTCCCATGAGGCACAGGGTCAGACTGATTTGCATATGGCCATGTCTGAACTGGGGTGGCTGAGTGAGCTAAAGAATGGTGATGGATTAAACCCAGATCAGTTGACGGGGGGTGAGTGTTTGATTTGCTCAAGCGCTCCGTCCATCATCCCCTTTTGTATCGCTTTGTTCGCCCTAAGTGTGGCAGGGTATGCTCAGACGTGAGTCCCTTGCTCACTTGGCCACTGGATTCAAGATAGCCTGGCTGATGAGGATTATGAATCCAAAACCGGTCCCAGGATGCTTGTTTCCGGTCCAGGGAAGACATGGCTTGGCAGTTCGGGCTGGACTGTTCCCATGAGGCACAGGGTCAGACTGATTTGCATATGGCCATGTCTGAACTGGGGTGGCTGAGTGAGCTAAAAAATGGTGATGGATTAAACCCAGATCAGTTGACTGGGGGTGAGTGTTTGATTTGCTCAAGCGCTCCGTCCATCATCCCCTTTTGTATCGCTTCCTAAAAGGATATAAGCACAACTTGGCCCGATTCACCCTTAAGCCTGACGTTGTCTCAAACTGTTTTAACGTTTTCGCTATGGAATCAGGTATACTGTGTAAATCCGTAAGATATAGCAGAAGATAGTCCGCATAGACCGAAACCACGTGTAGACCATCTCCCAGCTGAATACCCCAATCTCTACCTTTACTACGCAGTTGTGTTGCTAGCGGTTCCATTGCTAGCGAGAAAAGGAGCATTGACAAAGGGCAACCCTGTCTGGTACCTCTGTTAATGGGTACGCTCTCCGATGTTATACAACCTGTGCGCACCCTGGTAGTGGGCTGTGTGTAGAGTAGTTTAATCAATTGGGTAAAGGCATCTCCAAACCCATACCAGCGCAATACCAAGAAGAGATAAGGCCATTCGACTGATTCAAAGGCCTTCTCCAGGTTCAGGACCAGTTGGAACAAGCGGCTATGGCGTATTGCTGGACTATGAAGAATCTACATATGTTCAGTGATGTGCTCTTAGCAGGGACAGAACCATTTTGATCAGGATGAACTAAGGTTTTCACCAACTGTGCCAATCTCACGGCGATGATGGATACTAGAATTTATAGTCCATGTTAAGTAACGCTACGATCCTAATAACACTGGATCCCTGCCTGGCTTGGGGAGAGAGACCAGTAATGCCTTCCGTTGTGTGGCCGTGAGCTTAAAATCTGTTAATGCGGTGTTGTATACTCTTTTAAGCTGTGGCGCTAGCAACTCGGTGTCGGCTTTGTAGAATTCAGATGGCAAGCTATCCGGGCCCGGGGTTTTTCCAGTAGCTAAAGAGTGCATACTCGCCATGATTTCTTCCATGTTTATGGCGGCCTCGAGCTCTAAATTCTGCTCCGGAGTTATTTTGGGGAGGGTGATATCCGCTAGGTATTGGCGAATCTCCTCTACCGTGACAGTGTCTGTGGATTTGTATGATGTGGTGTAATATCTTGCGAATTCCCGGTAAATATTCTGTTGTGAATACAATAGTGTGCGTGGGAGGAGTGAATGGATGTGATGGGGAAACCGGTGTCTTCCTGTCTGATAAGCCACGCAAGAGCCTACCAGCCTTGTCTCCAGTGTTATGTGTACGTGCTGAGTGTGCTGTGTAGTTAAGGCAGTGAAGCCTCTCCAGAAGGTGGTCATGCTCTGCCCTGCTCTCGCTCAATCTCTTGCCAGACCATAGGTCATTAGCTGTGTGGTTTTTGAGGTATGCTAACCTATTTTCCAGCTTGGTAAGATCTGTCTCAAGTATTTTGCGCATGCCAGTCTGCGTTCCTAGGCAGTGTCCTTGCATCACCTTTTTAAAAGCGTCCCAGTCTATTAGTGCCGCTGAAGAAGAGTCAGTGTTTTTATCGAAGTAATGAATCTCGGAAGGGCCCATCCTCTAACATTTCAGACTGCATGCGCCATCCTGGTATTGGCATTGTGTTATTGCCTCATTCTAATACTAACATGTGTGGATTGTGGTCGGAGTGGGTTTACCCGAGGTATTGAGGGTCCGCTATGACTGGCAGTAAGTCGTCTGTGACCATTATTCTGTCTAGTCAGACATATAAGTCATGTGCCCTTGAGTAAAATGAATAGATCCTATCCATGGGATTTCTGTGTCGCCATGCGTCCAATAAGTGCCATTGTGCTGTGCAGCTTTTTAATGCTCTCATGCCTTTCTGGGTGCACCCCAAATCATTCTCCTCCATCTTGTGAGTTGCAGCCCACCTGTGCCCCAGATTGCAGTGAGCAGAGTCCAGGAAGTGGTAAGGAGACAGACTAGTGCTGTCTCTTCCCAAAACAAAAGTTGTTTAAAAAACGATGTTCCCTTTCTGTGATTACTGTCTTTGCCTGTGGTTGTTACAGTTTAAAATTGTAGTTTTGGACCTGCTTGTGATTGCATATTTTATCACCTGTTATGTGTTTTAAACTTGTGGTTCCCCTGCCCATGATTGCTTCCATTTAACGTGTTGAATTGTTGGATTTGCAGTCCAACCTCTGTAGTTTATCCCTCTCATTCCTTGGTGACAATTCTGTTTTCCCTCCAAATTTCTCCTTTGCTCTGTGCTAAGACCTGTAGGTTAAAACAGAGCACCCCCAGCCACCATTTTCTGTTCACAAGCCAGTGAAACCAGCCCCCCTGTCTCCCCCCCAGCAACAGGGATATGCTACATCAGGGGTGCTTCTGTGAGCTGTTTAAACTGTGTTTACTAGGGCCTATGCACTTCGTTTTTTGGCCAGCAGAGGGAGTAAAGTTTTATTCAAACAGTATTGTTAGATTTCAAGTTAGTGAAGCCTTTACCTGCAGAAGTCTTAAGTGCGGATTGAGCTGGTCTGTCTCCTAGGAGATTCTGAACAGGAGAAGCAGCTCCCCAGCCCCCACCCCCCGTCCAGAAGACCTTTGGCTATTCAGCTACCAGGCAAGTCTGAGCCCTCCTCTCACACCTGCCCAGGCCCCTTAAGGCCTTGCTGGGTGCACCCCAAATCATTCTCCTCCATCTTGTGAGTTGCAGCCTACCTGTGCCCCAGATTGCAGAGAGCAGAGTCCAGGAAGTGGTAAGGAGACAGACTAGTGCTGTTTCCTCCCAAAACAAAAGTTGTTTAAAAAACGATTTTCCCTTTCTGTGATTACTGTCTTTGCCTGTGGTTGTTACAGTTTAAAATTGTAGTTTTGACCTGCCTGTGATTGCATATTTTATCACCTGTTTTGTGTTTTAAACTTGTAGTTTTCCCTGCCCATGATTGCTTCCATTTACCCAGTCCAACCTCTGTAGTTTATCCCTCTCATTCCTTGGTGACAATTCTGTTTACCTCCAAATTTCTCCTTTGCTCTGTGCTAAAACCAGTATGTTAAAACAGTACACCCCCCAGACACCATTGTGTGTCCACACGCCATTGAAACCAGCCCCCCTGCCCCCCCCCCCCCCCCAGCAACAAGGATATTCTACATCAGAGGGTGCTTCTGTGAGCTGTTTAAACTGTGTTTACTAGGGCCTGTGCACTTAAATTTTTGGTCCGCAGAGGGAGTATAGTTTTATTCAAATGGTATTGTTAGATTTCAATTTAGTGAAGCCTTTACCTGCAGAAGTCTTAAGTGTGGATTGAGCCTGTCTGTCTCCTAGGAGATTCTGAACAGGGGAAGCAGCTTCCAACTCCCTGGCCCGCAAACCTTGTCTGAGGTGTCTGGGACATTATATGGTCTGCTAGTGTTTGGTACATGTGTACACTGATTGGAGGTTTAATCTGGTGTTTCTGTTGTATTAGGGTTAATGTCCTCATTGGTTGGGTATTTGAGGGTTCTTATTGATTTCTGGGTCTGTGATTCAATCATTGTAGGGTTGGGACTAGGGCTAGGGTTAGAATTTCTATTGGAAGTAGGGACTAGGGCTAACTATTTTATTGGTTGTTGGGAGTAGGGTGGGACTAGTGCTAGGGTTAGACCTTTAAATGGAAGTAGCTATTAGGGCTTCTGATGTGATTGGTTGCTGGACTAGTTGTGGGACTAAGAGTAGGGTTAGGCTTTCTATTGGAAGTAGGGACTAGGGCTACCTGTACCATTGGTTGCTTGGACTTGGGTTGGTACTACTGATAGGGCTATTGCCTTTATTGGACGTAGAGATCAGGGTTTTCTAATTTGATTCGGTGCTTGGACTAGGGCTAAGATTGGCTGTAAGGTCCTGGTCTCCTATTGGTTCTAGATTTTAGGGCTAGTGTTGTGATTGGATAGTGTTAGGGCTAGGGTTTTCATTGGCTGAAGGGGTCACCTGATTACTAGGGCTATAAAAGGACAGGCTTAGGGCGTCTCAGCCCGGGCGTCGAGGCTAAGGGCAGAGAGGACAAGGGCAGTTGCCTGTTTGAGACTGGTCGGGACTAGGGCCGGAAATGCTGCCCTTTTTCTCATTTAGCAATACTTTGCCCACACCATCCACATCCAAAAACAGAGCAACACACTCACACCAAATGTACACCACGCACAACACTATGCACAGATTAATGTACACGCATGCACCACAAACCCAACCAAACCACATCTACACACCCTACTATCCCAACTACCACACATATCCACCTGTTGTTAACGTATCTAGGACCCTATTTAAATATTCCCGATTTATGCCCTTATGTAGTTATAACAAATCATATCCTTATAAAGGCATAAGAATCATATCCATATTTAGTCATAGTCAATGCAGTCCAAATACGGCAAGGCTACTCCCATAGACTCCTAGAAAGTACAACACGTTCTTTAAACAAACCAAGCCTCCAGCAGCCCGGGAATTCCCCCTGCCTCTGTTTTGATTTGTCCAAGAACTCCTGGAGTCCTGAAAGAACTGCGAGTTCTTAGTGACGTCTTATGTCCAACCTTACATCAAACTCGGAACCTTCCAGGTATAAATATACCAGCATCTGCCTTAAGCAAACACACGGTGGTTTGGAGCAGATCGGCTATCTACTTACCCGAAGCCCAGCTGTAGCGAGTGCCGAAGGAAGCCGACCCTCCCATTGACGCACTGAGAGAGACGCTGTCTTTTCTCCTGCCGAGAAATCCAGCTCCAGTGTTTCCAGTCACCCTTACGGGTTGCTGGGAGATCGAGTCCTGAGAAAGAGATACAAGACCTCCTTCATTCTATAACCAAGGTACGGAGCTGATTAGATCCTTAGAGAATTCTTGATTCAGATTCTTGGCAAAAATAACTTAACTTAAACTGCAGCTCACTTACTCCTTCCCACGTACTAGGCTTAGGTTAGGTACACCGGGGTTGGCGTATCTTAGAAGCACCAGTTGAGTACGTTTAGTCAATGATTTTATGTATGTATATATTTTATCCGTTTTAAGTACCTTATGGCTCAGAAACCATATAAATGCCTTTACAGTATTATTTCATAATACTCCTTTTACTGTACGTACTTTACTTCATGATAAGTATTGCAATTGTGGCAATTCATTTCCCTTGCATGAGAAAGAAGACTGCTCAACTTTTATTGAAAACGCCCGTCTCTCTATTTCTCTGCACTCCTGGTGAAACTAAGCATGCACGATTGACTGAGTGAAATAGCTGTCTATTGTTTTCCGCGACTCTGGAGATATACTCCTTATTCTGGGGGGAGCAAAGTTGTCATGTTTATGCGGTTGTCAGAAACTAATCTCTTCTTGTCTATTCAGGAAAGTTAACTCCTTCCTGGTCATTCGAGAAAGTTTCTAGTGACCACTGAGCTAGCTGGCATACCTAATTAAGTCTAATATATTCAGTAGAGACCTAGATGACCTCAGTCCTACGTCTAAACTACCGTTTATATTATTCCAATGCGCAGAGCCTATTGGGAATATAGGAACTACACTACACACCATCACCTACAAACAGTACACAACTCTATCCTATACCACTAACCAATACCCTCATCACTAACACAACACCAATCAACACCATACATAACTACATCCCATTCAGACTCCCTGCTGCAATTACACCTAACAGACCACCTTTTATCACTAACAAACATATAATCATCCTTCCATCAGTTGTCCAATAAACACCCTCCTCTCCCTTCTACCATAATAACACTAACACACAACACACAAACTGCACACCACCACACTTTGTAACTCTTGCAACAAACCAGTCTAAGATAAACACTCTCACCTCTACTTCATTCACTCCTACACACAACATACACTCTACTCATAAACACATCACCACCCCCTCTACGTCACAACCTCCTCTCACAAACAATACTATATAACCAAATCCAGTGCATAAAACATATACATCAGCACCCCTTTTCACTACTCCTCAAAAGCAAAACATATCACACACACACCAGCACAAGAATATCTTCAAAGCGCAACACCTAATAATACTTACCATCACAAAATACAGACATATACCCACCTTTTAAACCACACAAAGAAACAAACTCCAATGCCAAGCTTTCACTCTTTCACCATATCTAACACAGATACAGCAATACAGTACCTCTCTTCTAACCGCCTCTCATCCATTGGACAATTTAGAACATTACTACATGACCCACATGCTGCACCACATCCCCTGACTAATACACCTTCCACCATAAACGCATGCAAAAAATATAAGCAACATGCCACACCTCACAACTTTGCTTTCCCATGTCTACTTCACAACAATGTTACACCACAAAAGCAACACAGCACTCCAACTCACTCTCAAACACCATCTCCAACACATACACACGCAGACCCATCAAAATGCCTTCTGAGCATGCTGGATGAGGAACACGATACAGAACAGCTACATGATTGCTATCCTAATACAGCTAATACCAGCAATAAAAACACACCTGCTACAAACCCACACAATACTGATCACTCTTCTACAAAACAAAGTCCCACTATCAGCAAAGGCCACTCTCTACACTGTCTACTAATAAATGCTCGATCCCTCTCTAAAAACAAGCATCACATCTACGACCTTCTCACCGGTGCAAAACCAGACATACTATTCATAACCGAATCATCGTTGGGAGAGGATATGGCTCCAGTCCTGCATGAAGCCATTCCTCTAGGCTATCAAATAATCACCAAAAATCGTATAGCCAAAAAAGGAGGTGGTCTAGCTGTTGTATTCAGGCAAACAATACACATCACTAAAATTGACAACATCTCCATAAAGAATTGTGAGGCTCTTCTAACAAGATGCAATCCTACACCGTCTTCCTCCTGTAACTTCCTGCTCCTTTACAGACCTCCACCTAGCAAGGCAACATTCCCAGACGCAATTCTAAACACAGTTTCAAACCTGATAACAATACACTCCAACCTAGGCGTTCTGGGTGACCATAACATTTGGTTTGATAAACCCAATATGACCCATCCAAAAACAATAATCACCGGCCTAGACGCATTGAACCTGCATCAGATTGTCCACAATCCGACACACACCGCTGGACATATCCTAGATGTCATTTTTGCTAATACTGAACTAGTAACCTATCAAACTATAACTCCAGTCACATGGTCAGACCACCACTTGCTTGCTTTCCAACATAAAACAACGCTAAGCGACTCACCTAAAACTACCTTACATCCATCCACCTATCGGCGGTGGAACAAACTCAATTTGGAACACTTGGAAATACAACTAACATCCAGTACAAATCTGGAAACCATAAATTCTGTTCAAAATCTATATGAGTGGCTACAGGAAGCTTTTGACATCCTGATACCACTCAAAACCACACAACAGAACAAAAGAAAAAAAGCGCCTTGGAGAAACATAGAAATTAAAGACATAAAACAACAAATTAGAAAGCTGCAACGTACCTGGCTCAGAACAAATGCCAAACAAGACAAACTTCACCTACAGAAAATTAAAAGATTATACAAGTCGTCTATCAAAAAAGCTAAGAAAAGGTACTATTCAGACAGAATTCAAAACGCTAAATGTGCAAATAAAGAATTCTATAAAATACTCAATGAATTTCGCAAACCAAATTGCCTAAAAGGAACTTATCCTGTTACTCAAGATATCACAGACAAACTGGCAAATCATTACACGGACAAAGCAGACACGTTGGACTCATACTTAAAACAGAAACAAAGCACCAGCACTAACCCTTGTACAAAACAATCCAAGAATGCTCTAATCAAGCCTCTCCGTTCCTTCCAACACATCTCACACAATGAATTTATGGACCTGGTCAAAGCAAGCAGGCCTACCGGCAGCCCTTCTGACCCTTGTCCGCCACAAACTTTGAAGACAATTCTTTTAACAACCTCTGGTGCCACTCCAGTAAGAAGAATCATCAACGATTCCTTAACTACTGGAATATTTCCAAAAGAACTCAAAAAGTCATACATACACCCTTTACTAAAGAAAACAAACTTGGACCCACTGAACCCTGACAACTACAGACACATTACAAATGGACTTTTCCTGGGCAAACTGATATAAAGAGCAGCGTTCGCTCAGATGCCACAATTTATTGAAGAGAATGACATACTTTCAGATTTCCAAACAGGATTCCGTCCTAGAAGAGCACTGAATCTGCCCTCCTTGCCATCTGGGATGACCTAAAGAATACAGTTGACCGCAACGGGGTTGCTGCGCTACTCCTTTTGGACCTCTCAGCTGCCTTTGACACAGTTGACCATGACACTCTGAAACAAAGACTTTATGAAGCCGGCATAGAGGGAACTGCTCTAGACTGGATAGCGTCCTACCTTCGAAATGGACTAATGTCATGCATACCCCACCTTTCTCGTCCAAACCGTACTCCACAAAAGCAGAGGTCCCTCAAGGTTCTATCATCTCGCCCAACATCTACATGAAGTCATTACCAGTACTGATCAATAAATTTCACTTCAAGTGCTACAACTATGCAGATGACACGCAAATACTCCATCAACTGGAATGCCCTAAAGACATTGGAAAATCCCCAATTTTCAGCTGTCTCAGAGACGTGGATCAGTGGATGACTTGGAGCCATCTCAAATTGAATGCTTCAAAAACTGAAATACTCACATGTGGCGATTGGAAAAATTACAACCCGCTTGTAGCATGGCCTGATGAACGGGGATCACTGCCTAAAGTATCGAAGGAAGTAAGAAACTTCGGAATGACCATGGACTCCAAGCTGTCGATGAATGCCCAAGTGGATAAACTAGCATCTCGCCCATGCTTTTCAACATCTACATGAAGTCATTGCCAGTACTGATCTATAAATTTCACCTCACGTGCTACAACTATGCAGATGACACGCAAATACTCCATCAACTGGAATGCCCTAAAGACAATGGAAAATCACCGATTTTCAGCTGTCTCAGAGCCGTGGATCAGTGGATGACTTGGAGCCATCTCAAATTGAATGCTTCAAAAACTGAAATACTCACGTGTGGCGATTGGAAAAATTACAACCCGCTTGCAGCATGGCCTGATGAACTGGGATCACTGCCTAAAGTATCGAAGGAAGTAAGAAACTTCAGAATGACCATGAACTCCAAGCTGTCGATGAATGCCCAAGTGGATAAACTAGCAAGATCAAGCTTTGCTACTATTAAAATGCTGCAACGAATTTTCCCTCATTTGGGATTTTCACACAAGGTCCAAGCTACCATCTCCCTTGTTCTGTCCAAACTCGATTACGCCAATAGCCTCTACCACGGATCAGCTTTAACGACCATGAAAAGACTACAACGGATTCAGAACTCGGCTGCCAGTCAACTCTTGCATATCAAACCACAAGCCCACATCTCCCCTGCCTTGAAAGCCCTGCATTGGTTACCATTTGCCAGAAGATCCACGTTCAAGCTGCTTTGTATCACCCACAAAACAATACATGGAATAGGACAACTCTTCATCAGGAATAAAAACACATTCAACAAAGGAACCTCCGCTCTAAAGGAGCATCTCGCCTCAAAATCCCACCATACAAGAAAAAAAACATGGGTGGCACTTCCTTCTCTGTTCAAGCAGCCAAACTATGGAACTCTTTACCCCCAAACATAAGATCCACCGACAACCACCTTATCTTCAGAAAACTACTCAAGATTTGGCTCTTCCCCACATAATCACCATACACAAACAGAATTTACAGCATATCCCTCTGTATATAAGCATTTGTTTTCACTATAGATATGTACCTATCTTTGTGTATTACTTTGTATAAACATGTAAAATAATTATGTTGTTAAGAGAAAAAAAAAATAATAATAATAAAAAAAAAATCATCTTTGGTCTACATGTACATTTTTCTATTGTGCATCTATGTACCTTCCATGTACTTGGATCTGTGTGTCTGTTACTTTTCAACTGCAAAAGCATATCCAATGCACTACCCTATTTCTCATCCTGTGCATCTATCAATATCTTTAATCTACATATACTTACTTCCTTTATGTATCTATATACTTTCAATGTACTTATGGATCTATATATGTATCACTTTCTTCTAATTTAGCATTTCCAATGCACTACCCTATTTCTCAGCCTATACTTCGCTCAATATATCTTCTATCCCAACCTTTTAACTCATCTCAAACTTCTTTCTACTACTCCTCCCAATGCACTACCCTATCTCTCATCCTATACATCTATCAATATATCCTGTACATCCACTCTCTCATTTATCCCAAACCCCATACCACTACTATGATCGCCAAAATAACCCTTTCTAAACTCTCTCCTATACCACAAAAATTGACCCGCACCAAGGTTTATATACAGGTACTGGATTATCAA
Source organism: Lissotriton helveticus (assembly GCF_964261635.1). Taxonomy (NCBI): domain Eukaryota; kingdom Metazoa; phylum Chordata; class Amphibia; order Caudata; family Salamandridae; genus Lissotriton; species Lissotriton helveticus. The sequence goes on along the minus strand of NC_136059.1, from coordinate 1,130,431,065 downwards.
AGTTCTATAATTCACAAATGCTGTCGATGATCAGAAGAAAACTTCCCACAAATAAGAATCTCAAAAGAAGTTGATTGAAGATTTTCAAACTTTCTTTATTTAATGTTGCAATTAAAATAACAAAATTGCTTGTTGAAAACGCGTTTCGTCACATCCGTGACTTCTTCAGGGCTCAATTGGTAATTTTGAAAAAGAATTGTGACAGCCACCATATAGTCTCTATGTTATCACAGTCAGATATTCTCATAAAATATGCTCGGCGTGTCCCCCTCTATCCACTCAGTATAATACAGGGAAAGTGCCTCCTGTTCTTTTGTAGAGCTTTAGTCAATTATTTTCTCGTGGCCAGTGCTCATCTGTGTAGAGATGATTCCCAAAACGTCCCGGTCTGTGTATAACTCTCTCCTACTCTACCCCCGTTGCATCTTCTGACACCTCTTTTTACTATACCGATCCCCTAAAACAAACCTTTCTAAACTCTTCCCTCTGACTCCTCCCCTCAAAAACTTCTTTTTACTCATCCAAAAGCCTCCTCCTACTGCTAAGACTTAAAAAAAAATAATAATAATAATAAATCCTTCACTCTTTTATCCCTCCACTATCCTTTTCAATCAAAATTAACAGACTAACATGTTCACTTCTCAAATTCCATATTCATCTATACTAATATACTACCCAAATAACTGAATAACATATCTACTACTCAAATTACTTCATATTGAAACTATACTAATTTTCAACACTAATCCTTTATGGGTTCCAGAGTGGCGTGCTACTCGCCAGAAAAGCGCTTCAACACCCATCAGGGGTAACAAGTGCTATATGAATGCAAATCTTTCTTCCCCTCCGCTATCCTTCTCACTCCAAGTAACAGACTAATATCCACCACTGAAATTACTTCATATTTCACCATATTAATTCACCACTAATCCTTTATCCGCTTCCTGAATAGAGTGCGTCAACAAGCGCTATATAAATACAAACCTTTGTCCTCCTCTATCCTTCTGATATCATTCCAAATCCAAATAACTGATTAACCTATCCACCACTTAAAATGTACTTGCATGTTTTACTATACTAATTCAACATTAATGCCCTATGGCTCCCGGAGTAGCGTGCTACTAGCCGAAAAAGCGTTTTGACGCCTCATCAGGGGTAGTAAGCGCTATATAAATGCAATTACAATACAATACAGTACAGTACAGTACCTCTGGCATATGCTGAATAACCTGTGGTGTATAGTTGCCACCTCCATCTCTAATGTAGGTTGCTTGACTCAGGCCTCGCTAGGTGCGTCTTCTATAAAAGAGCTATTTGGACCTGGTCTCACTTAAGATATGAGAAAATCATATACCTTCGGGAAGGAGTATGTTTCCCCATAACATTCCAAGTATATATCTTAATTGAGGTCATGGTGGAGGTGGGAAGATAAGCTCAAGTCTCGTGAGGGGTACAGGGACGTCTGATGTGTGTAATGGAGCCTGGGGGTGGGGCTGTCTGGCGTCTCACTACTGTGCCGCTTTGGGTACTGTGTCGACCTGATGTGTGTTGGATAACTAAACTAATAAAAATCAAAACATGTAATGCCATTAGGGCGAGAATGCAACAAGCTGTCGTCCAACTCATAAAACAAAGGAACCTATCGTCAGCGGCTAGGGTGTAAGGTCACCCAGATGATGTACGTCAGTAGGTGTGAGTGAGCTTGGAATCCCCCTTTTGACGTAAGGAAAGCAAACTCCGGGGCCTCCTAGGCCATTGCATGGGACGCCTCATCAATCAAGGCAGTTTTCATGTGAGTGCGAGGTAATAGCCCTTAATTGCCCTAAATCCACATGCATTATCTATGGCATGAGTAAGGAGTTTTAAACATTATAATTAGTGGGTTGGTATTTGTGATGATAGAGATCGCAGGTCACCCGACCAACAATTTCACCATATAGTTCTCGGGCCCATAAATTTCAATTCACCATATACATTAATCAGGCGACCTTACAAATCTCCACCAGCAACCCTGATTCCTTCCTATTTAGTTCTAGTGTACCCGACTTACCAATCCACCGTTACGGGTACCTATGACCACAATGGATCAGGGAGCTAGCTGTGAAAGAAGGCAGGCAAAATATAAACCCAACTTCATATAACTTTAATATTCATAAAATGACCACGGACAACTGGAAAGTTTAAAAAGATTTATCTAGATTTCAGATTCAGAAAGCATCAAGTTTACAGTTAAAAGGCATTCAATAATCAAGATAACGAAAATCATATAACCATATAGAACAAGTGTTAGGGCAACCATTTATAAATCTAATATGAGATGAGAACAGGGAATATGCTAAGCAGTTTCCACAGAAAAATACCTTAGGAAAGAACCACTATAAATGGGGCTAGTGAAGACACATACTACAGTATACTTCAGGGAAATATTTAAGTTGGGTGAGAGTTGAAAATCCTATACATCTAAAGGTATGTGAAAAAGGGAACACGCTATAGTTATAGCAACCTTACTTCAAATCAGTTTCAGGAGAAAATTATGAACCACATCTATATGTCAGGAACAGTATGGAGAAATGCGCTAAAAGGGAGGGTAACATAGGAACACGCTATGGAAAACAGTATGAGCTTTTATTCAGTAGTTTTGCAAAAGCATGGAAAATCAATTATGCGCAAAGGTATGTCTTTATTAAAGCAAAGACAGGAAAAATAGAAGGTGCAGTATAGAGTTCCTAGCTATATATTTACCTAGAATGGTGTGAAAACCAACCCTGGCCACGGATCAGTCAAGGACAGGAAATACCCCCAGGAAGGACAATCATCAGTGGGACAGCAGGTGCAGAATGGACACCCCAGGACAGGACAGGAAAACCAGATTAGGATCAGGACAGGACCACCAAGGCACGACCAGCACCCGCAGTTCGGAAGCAACGCCTGCGCTCCCCCCTCTCTACAGCTATCAGTCATAACCCCGATTGGGTTAGCGAACTCCCCAGCAAAGTGCTCCGCCAGCACTTAAGGTTTAGTAAAACCTTTGAGTCTATGGTCAAATTCGGACAGAGTGCTCCGCAGCGCTCTGTATTCAGTCACCTATTGAGTGCGTTGGGTCAGTGACAGGTCAGCTATTCAGACAAGTCGGACAATTTCTCTAGCTAAACCTAGGCTAGTTATACTGTTTTCGGGTCAGTGTACCACCCCCCCCAAATGTTGCAAGTGTCAGAATCCCCAATTTTGATTGGTCCTCAAGTAGGATAGGTCAGGACACCAATCATAATTTACCTCTACAAGCCTACATTTGCATTTTCTGGGACCGCCTAGCAAATTTGGGGTTCCCATGACATGCTCTACAGAATACAACGAAAGGAATACATATGTATCAATTGCAGTACAGTTTGACTTCATCGGCTGGGTGAAGGTGCATCTTCCCAGGCACGTCTTGGCTGCCACCTCTGGTTGGCAGTCGTTCAATGTCACGGGTCGAAGTCTGTCATGCGCAGTAAAGAGTTTCAACATGGATCCCGAGTATCCCATCAGCCCCTCAATACCGCGGTACATGAAAAGTAAGCGAAAACAAATTAAAACATAGAAATAAACGAATGTACCATATACCATGAGTAACTACTTTACATTTCTTACTTATAAAAATATACTATGCAATTACGGGTTAGCGCAACACACAATAACACGAGAGCATCTACACAAGCTTCACCACGTTTTAATACATAAGCAGCCATCTTGAGGCTATTACGCATGCGCACATTCTCCCACCAAAACTGCAACTCCGTCACGTCACGTGAGTGTGACTAACGCATGCGCAGAAGCAAATTCCAAAACAGCGGCCATTTTTAAGACGAGAGTTAATCGTTTTAGTAAAACACATAAGCAAGCGTCACTAAGATACACACACATTCAAAAATAAGGGAATTTAGTATAACATACAAATGTTATTACTGGGTTATAACAGATTCGAGGTTCATGACTCAAGCAAGTCGCGTAATATGCGAAATCTTGCTCTATCAGTGACAACAGTTTGTAAGTCCCTTAATACTTGCATATTCGCCGCTACAGTCTTACGGGCCGAGTCCCTCAACCAGCATGTAATATGCTATATTATGTTGTCCGCTGTCTGGGGTGTGACCTCCGGTAAAGTCTCTGAGTCTTGTGAGATATAGGTTTCATCTGTGGATTCCGCTTCACTGCCTCTGTCCAGTAGCTTGCCTCCGATGATGCATTGCCCACGGTGTTTCCGATTTCTGCTACTGCTTGCAGTGCATTGCGCTGGTCCAGTCTCATCTGTTCTGGGTTTGGGCCAAGATTCTGGAAGTGTGATTGTTTTTTGTGCCTTTTTCTTCCTTTGCGTTGTCTTAGATCCTCGCTTCCTGTTTCACTTCTCACTGCAGGATGAACTGCAGGCCGCAGGAGTCACCCCCAGGCCGCAACCCCCGATGTCAGGCTCTGTCCTGTCCCCGGAGCACGGGTAGTCGTCAGCAGCATAGTGGCATCTGGGGGGGCGAAGGGATCCTGCCGTCGACATCCCCACAGAACCGTTGTGGGGTGCTCCCCGAACTGCAGCAAGGCCTTGGTGTTGTGTAGCAGCAGTAGCTGCGTCTCGCGCCTCTCAGCTACAGGCTGCATCCCCTCAATACTGTTGCTGCGTCATACAGCATCAGCACATTGGCGTCCGCAAAACGTGTGGGATAACCAGAGCTGTTTAGCGGCTCTGGGGATACTTTGTCGCATAAATGATCAGATTTCAGGGGATGAGCAGCAGAGTTCTAACAGAGCACGTCCACCATCATCACCTGCGTAGCCACGCCCCCATCTTTCTTTTTTTGTTCATGCAGGCGACTAGATTTAGAAGGTCTGCAGATTGTAAAACAAACTGTATTTTAGAGTCAAGGAGAAGGACCGAAGAAAGGTAAGCTTCATGAGGAGTGTATCAAGAAGACTCAGAAGCAGAGCAAAAAAAACTAGAGGGGAACTCTTTGTTTCATTTTTGCCATAAGTCCAACACACACAGACACAGAAGCATTTCACAAAATGCTCCTCTCTCCATTCCACATAGCTGAGTACTAGGCCTCAGACTCTTGGTTTGCCTTGGAACTGAAGTCAATAACTTCTTGCTTCTAGCTGATGATAAGGTTGCCATGCTGCTCCCACCTTGAGTTCTTCCATCCTCCTTCTGACTCTGAGTAACTTCGTCCCAGACCAGTCATCATGACCTGCTGAGCAAAAAAGAATGTTTAGTGTTCTGCTGTAGTGTTGAAGAACAAGTAGAGAAACAGAATTGCAGAAGTTTGCATAGATTTTGTTTGTTAACTAAAGTGACTGTTCTGGTCTCTGAAGAACCAGAAAAAAGGAGAGGACCCTGCAATTAAATCTGGCTATGTGTGAAAGGGCCATCCACCTACAGGGAAAACAAATTAGAACCCATCACTCAGGCCTCAATCATTGCAAAACAATCAACTCAAGAAAGCCCCGAAATACCAGTTCAACACACCCTCCCTCACTGTCAACCCCCACATGAATCATCAATCAAAACTCACAATCACTCAATAATAAGACCACTCATTAGTTACCTGTCCCAAACCAAGCACGGTGGTAGGTACACTATCTCCCCTTTAATGCATGCCACAGATTGGAATTTTGCAGTCTTGTAAATCAAACGATTGTCTGGATCAGCAATCCTAGATGATGATAAAAAAAACAGAAGGATCATAGGAGTGGACCATGGAGGTCAATTAATTTTTGCTAAGTAAATTTGTAAAGGCCAATCACCTCCAGGGAAAAAATGATTGCCCATCACTCAGGCCTCAAACATTGCAAACCATTCATCTCAAGAACATTCCCACATTACAGTTCAACACACACTCTTCCTCATTGTCAGCTACCACATCATGAATCATGAATCATAATCACTCATACAATCACTCACTCATCAGTGCCATAGTTGTAGTTACCTCTTCAAATCCAAGTTTAGGTATTAGGTATACATCTTTGATACAGGCAACACATTGGAATTTGGTATTGGCAGCCACTCTAGTAAATCAACAATCTTATGGGGCAGACCTGCTAGTGCTATGTGAAGCAAAAAGGGATAAGCAATAGGTATGCGAGGGGGGCAGGCATGGTCGCCAATGTCATGAAGGAATTGTGGAGGCTTCTTCAATGCACACTGGTCCGACTGCAATCCGACAATATTATATTTGTGACAAAAAAATCGTGACGCAGCATAAATCAGACCCAAAAATAATGAAACTAGATACTTTTTTTTTAAACATAGACGTTCAACGAGAAATAATTAAAAGGTTCTATAGAGGCACTGGTATACTTAGTTCGGGAAGTAGAGTTCATCGCCAAACTCAGGTGGTTCACCCAGAAGTTGATCAGCTAACACACTTGATTCAATTTCTGACCAATCATCCTTCTCCTGTGCTGTTTCAGGAATAGTATTATTGTGTGGTATAAAATGTTGGTTAATTTTGATCATAGTCAATCTCTCCATGCTTTGATGCGAGAGACTGGTCCTTCTCACTTTAACAACTGCACCAGCTTCACTAAACACATGTTTAGCAGACACAATGAGCTCTGGCCACTGGCGCTGCCACTTGCTCAACCTGTTTTGCGATTGCCTCTGTACTGGACCTGAGCCCTGCTGATTGAAACCAATGCAATGCAGAGGTGGGTATGGTCCTTCCGTTTCTGTTGTTGCCGGTGTTCTGGTTGATGGTGTTGTTGGCTGCTGTGAGACAAGACTGTCCTTTCTGGAAGTCGAAGGCAGCACCCCATACTGTGGGATGGCACTTGAAGTTCCAGCCATTCTTTTATTAAGTCTCCTGCTTGCTCTACAATCCACCTCTTGTATTTTAAAACATCCACTTCGGAAAAAGAAAATGAAAGGAGGCAAAATGTGTTTGTACCGTGGATCAAGCAGTGTGGCACAGATGTACTCTTTGGACACAATGATGTCATGTGTCAGCCTTGATTACAAGGCAAGCAAAGGATTAAGCACTCAACGAAGGCATGCACTTCTGTGTTTTCATTCACACCGGCAGGGCAAAACTTTCAAACACCTTCTTTACCTAGTCCTATAGGAGATGCAACAATGAGATAGCTTGGCCCATTGTACTGTCCTCATTGCTAATTCCCCGTGTGAAAACCTCACATGGGAGTAGCATCTGTGTCAGGCATTTGACTAGGCCCCATTTGTCCGCCTCCATGGTCATAGATTTCCCAACTACATCCCCTCCTCTTTGAATAACATAGTCATTGATCTGTTTGTAATGCTCAAACAAACGCTGTAACATGTAATGCGTCGAGTTCCAATGTGTTATACCTCTGGTATCACAGCTTTTAACTTGTGCTCTATTCGTTTGCTGAATAATCCACAACTGCTACCGGGCTTTAAAAGAATGGCTGAAATGAGTGCAGATTCTTCTGTAGATGGTCGATATGTTGCTGACTATGTCTTCTTTTTGGAGATATCTTGCACCATCAGGGTTGATGCAATGGGCCAAACACAGGACCCTGAAATAGCCTCTGTCTGACATGGCCTTGAATATGTTACTGCCATTGTTCATGGCACCAAATCCAATCTGAGACCTCTGGGTCACAGCCATTCATAAACCTTGCTGTTAAAATACTCTAAGATGTTTACAGCTGTATGTGATTTCTCTATGGCGAACATGGCCACTGTTGCATGCCGCCAAACACTCTTAAAACTTTCTTCAGGGTCAAGACCTGCAGATATCTTTTGGTTTACCCCGCAAAAGAGATCCAGTGTGTTGTGATATGCATGTACTCAGTTGCCTCACAACTGGTACACATGTCTGTCGTCAGGCGGATGGTACGAACAACACTTTCCTGAAAAGCTTGTCCAACCAACTGCAGCACATCGTGATGCAGTGCTGGAACAGCAACTCTGACAAATTAGGTCTGAATTGTTACCTTGCATTTCAGGCAGATGACTGCCACAAATTCTAAATATCCCACTCCTTCCGCAAAAGAAAAAGGGAGGAGGTCCAGCGCTAACATTTTTGCCAGCTTTCCATTGTACAAACGAGCAGCTGGGTGGTTCTGCTCATAGGTCCCGCCCTGCCTAAGAATGCCCGGAATAGTAGCCTGAATTTTCTTCTTTTCTGGGGTCACTGACACAGGCATCTTTGGGGAAGTAGTTGGTGGTGGAAGACTCAATGTGCGTCTTGTGGTGGGGCAGTCACTGTATGCCGAGTGTCTCCATATCACTCAGAGTCTTGTGCCATTGTGAAGTTGCTGAGGAGGGTGAGTCTGCGGCCGCACTGTTGGGGACAGGGCTGCTTTGCATGAAGATGTAACCCTCTTCTTCCTCATGATCCCCTACCACCATGATTGAACTAGTAGCTGATGTTCCCCAAATCCTCACCACCACAATTATGTTCAGCAATTTTTTTAAGGTGCTCCTCCCACTTGATGGTGTGGTGTTTTTTCATATGAGCCGTTTGACCTTCAGTACTTTACTGTGTACTAGGCTTAACTTGACGAACCTTTGTGTTGCAAATGCTGCATACTGCAATGTGCTTCTCTTTTCTAACCATAAAAAGTACCAAACTGGGGAGGAGTACTTTTTACTGTGCCACTGCTAATGCCTGAAGAAGAACTGGAAGTAGGTGGGTGCGTCATTGTTTGACTCTCTGCTTCTCCTGAGGTATGGGTTGGTGCAGGTCTCATCTGGGTCCTTGCAAATATGGGAGCTGGTGGCGGTGCTACCTGTGCCACATCCCTCAGAGCAGGTTAAACAGCAATGTCAGACTTCCTTGTGTCACCTTCCACAATGACTGCCTCGTCATTGTCATCCTCCTCATCATCTCTTTCCATAAGTCTAAGTCTTTCAGGAACTTTTCTTTCCGCTTGCCTCCCCGGTTGTCTCCTGAACTCTGCCGAAGGTCCACTGCATGTCCCTATCCTCATCATCAGAAGTGGTGCTTTGAGAAGATGGTGAAGTAATACCCTTACTTTTTCTTTCTGGAGATCCTGGAGCCCATGGTTCTAAAAGAGGAGGTTTGTGCTCGAAAGGAAGCTCAACGTCCTGTTCTGCTCCAACATTAGGAAAATGTACTATTGCTGGCTGTGGCTGATGTCCACTTTGCTCTGTTTACTGAAACAATTGTGTACTACTTTGCGAAAGGGAGAAATCCAATTCAACGTTGAAGTGATTGCGGTGGCTGCCTCACTGACAGACATGTCCTGGGCTTAGGTTGGGGTGGTGCTGTTAATTCAGGGGTGCTGCTCCCAGCGTGCTCCCCTAAAGCCATGCAGTAGGCACAAGTATAAAAACATAATATGCCGGCCAAAAAAGGTTTCTGGCCGGCACGCCAGTGGTGGAAGCTTGCTTCTTCTAGTTGGCCATTTTCTTGGCAGCATCTTTCTTTGGGGCCATCTTTTTAAAGCTCACAGTTGGCAGTTGCACCAAGATGCACACGAGGAAGTGACTAGAGAGCTAACCTGTGATTGAACAGATCTTCTGTATGGCAGTACTGCAGGTAATGTGTCTTCTCTTGTGCACCTAAAAACAAACAAGCAAGAAAAATATTTAGTGTAAAACGTGGCATTGTTTGCAGTTTGAATTAGTACAAAGCCAATACTAGTGTTTTTGTTTTGTTAACTTAGGTAACCACTTTAAAGTCAAACCACACCACAATACCACAATTCCCCATCAGCATATAGCACACAATATACAGAATGATAGAGCTCTTTCCTTTATGTTCATTATAATCTAAATGAGACACCTGTAGCACTCAGGGAACTAAATGTGTAAATGGAATAACAATCTTTAAAAAAAATTATTTATGCTAGAGTTTAAAGTGCACCGCAACCAGGGGGTCCACAAGGAGGAAATTTAATTATATACCTAAAAAACTGAATTCTGTTGTACGGCTGTGCACCTATGGTGGATGGATGGATGATGGATCGACTGGGTCAAAACAGAAAGATATCATTTACAATAAAAGAAGAAAAACAATTGCAAAAAAATCAAATTAAAAATAAATGAAATTAAAAACAATTGAAAAATTAAATAAAAAATATTACAATTACAAAAATGGAAATTAAAAAATGGAATTCAAAAATTAAAAACACAAATAAATTTACAATAAGTGAAATTATTCTCAAGCATATTATTAAATCTGTATTTCATCCTTCCATGCAAGCCTATGGCACTGTCACACTGGCTGGACACATAAAATGGCTGCCAACTAGTGCCACATGGTCAACAACAACACTGAACAAGAAAGCATGGGGAACAAAGAACACATGCAGGCCTAGGACAAAAGCATACTGGCTGCCTACACAAAATGGCCGCCAGCCACAGGGTCACAGCAACAACAACCAGCAAGAAGGCATGGCTACAAAAAAGAACACATGTAGACGTATGGCCAAAGCAGTGCACACTGGTTGCCTACACAAAATGACCACCAGCCACATGGGCACAGCAACAACAACAACCAGCAAGGAGGCATGGCCACAAGAAAGAACACATGCAGGCCTATGGCAAAAGAACACTTACTGGCTACACAAAATAGCTGCCAACCACATAGTCACAGCAACAACAACAACCAGCAAGGAGGCATGGCCACAACAAAAAACACATGCAGGCCTATAGCAAAAGCACACTGGCTGCCTAAACAAAATGGTCACGAGCAACATGGTCACCAACAATAAGCAGGACCCAGCCCTTTAATGAATTCCGATTGTTGGGAGTCCGTTCAACAGCGCCAGACCCACTTGCAGTTGGATAGAAGCAATCAGCTCAGCCTGCCAGATACCTATATAGCGGTGGAGTTCCAGCAAGCATTAAAGGTAAATAAATCGAAACACTTGTTTGTCGTATATTATAAAAGCATCGTATCTCCAGTACACATCGTTCCCTGTAACTGCTTAGGTGCCTTTCGATGTTTCACCCAGCATTCTCTCCCTCAAATTATGTTTTCATTGTTATCATGCACCAATCGTGGAAAATACGCCGACTTTCAAAACGTAAGACACCGATTTTAATTCTTGCAATCCACTTTCCTAAATTCTATGATTTCAGGCAAATGTTCTGCTTCAAGTTGTCTGTCTGCCACTAAACACGGATAGGCGGTTTATTTTGCGCTGACAAGAATCATGAGTACAGTTTAATTTAATTTTATTGTGGAGCGTTTTTATCGGATATTTCCAAAATCCAAAATGATGTGCCCATTCCAAGCAGACTTGTCTTCACATCAGTGGTGCTTCCCTATTCCTCCTGCCACCGCTGCACAATCCCTTCTTACCCCTCTTTCAGCAAGAAACAGAAAACACGTTTCAGTGCAGTATTTTCACAGATTTGTCAGTGCATTGAACCCTTTGGTGTTTACATGCTCTGCCAATAACCCTAAATTAAATAATATAAAAACATAATATTAAAAAGCAACACTCAGGCTGGGATTAGATGTTCAATAATAGACTTCCATTGAGATTTGTATACATATGTGACCTAATGGCTCCAGAGTTACATACTTTTAGAGTACTTGTTCCAAATCACAGAAAAGGGCAGTGATGCCATGCCAGTGACAAATTATGCACTATAAAAATGGTAACAAAGAAATAACTACAAATGCAAACGAGGGAAAATGCCCAGGTGTTACTACTTGGTAAAACTAGTTGCTATAACATAAGTTTTTGTAGCTCATAACGGTCACCCTCCAGGGCCTCTCAGCCTATTGAATGTCAGCATGTTGTTTGTCACCTTCTTCAAGGATATTCGATCTTTGAAAGATGAAAGGCTGAGTGGATGGGGCACAATCAACAGATTTGTCTTGCTTCTGCATAGTCCACCAAGATACCAGGCCCTACTTGTGCACTAAAGAACTATATTGCTCACTTAAAAGTAAAAAAAACTGTAATTACATATGAAACCTTTTAAAAACATCCTTTCACTATTGAAATACCCTCAAAAGTAATTGTGCGCTTCAGTTGTTATAAAAGGCACCCTAGGGCTACACTGCTGGGACAGGGAGTTTTAGCAACTCGAAACATCATTCACTCGATGAACTGCTAGTGCAAAGCTTGGTTTACCAACTTAAAAAGCTGGCCTATGGTTGCACAGCTAGTGTAAAAAGTTTTTACCAATCCAAAAATATTTCCAGGCCCAGGCTTTTTTCAAAGTTTCTAGAAAGAAGGCCCCTATGAATCCCTTTCAAGGACATGGGTATTGTTCCCTTTTTCTTACTAAATTGGATCTAAGACATGTACTTTCGCCCCCTACCACTTTCCAAGTTCACTAGCCGCCACTGGTATGTGGTGAGAGAGAGCAGTGCATTGGATAGAGTCAAAGGTGTTTTTTTTTCTTTTTCTACAGTAGGAGTAAAGTAATGAATATATAGATTCATAATTACAGAGAATGGGTATACATGTACATGGAAGAAAATATATGGAGATTCAAAGTTATATTGTATAAACTCGGAATTTCAGGTGTTTCTGTACTTGAAGCTAAGTTATTTATGTATGTTTAGAACTATTTGCTTAAAATCTTCTTTTCCTCAATATTTAAATACTGAAGCACTTATAGATATAATGGTTATGATAATATTTACATATTGCGATAAAGCAATAAAACAGAGACCCATAAGAATCTAATCAAATAACTCATATGAAAACTATGCAGTGACTTATAAACATGTTACGCATAGAAATATACATAAATATATATTTAACCATAAGTAATATATTTATTTGTTAAGCAGACCTATGAAAAATCAAATAGTCAACATTAAGTGAATAAAATGGTACAAGGCTCTGACATCATGCTGCACAGAAAAGTGCAACAAGACTGAACACCAGCATCTAAATACACAATTATTAGTTCCCCTTTGACCTAATGTCATCAGATGTGACAGTACAATTCTAGTTCTGAAGGCAGTTCCTATAATGAATGGACCTCCTGAAATACTAAAAGGAAAAACCTTGAACAATTACATTTGAAAGGAGAGCTTACACTGGAGCTCATCAAGTACAGCGTGTGAACACATAGAATATCATTAGTAAACATTTCGCTTTGTGAAATCAATCAATGAACCAGAGGGTCTTGTAGAGAGCTGGCTTGTCATGCCGGGGGGGGGGGGGTCTCCAGGCGCTGGGGTTCCGTGAGTCTTTGTCGGAAGGTGGTGGTGGTCGAAGAGACAGGTCTTGATCTGTTTCGTTAAGTCCTTCAAAAATGGGGAAGTGTGTAGATGGAGGGGGGTTATTTCCAGTACTTGGTGGTGAGGTAGGAGAAAAAGCGGCCTCTGCATCGGCTGTGACGGATGCGTGGGACGTGTGTCAATGCGAGGGTGAAGGATCGGAGCTCTCTGGTCGGTTTGTGGAATGTCAGGCGGTCGTTGATGTAGGCGGGTCTGTACTTGTGGAGGGATGTATAGGCCTGTGTGAGAAGTTTGAAAAGGTATATTTCCTGAACGGGCAGTCAGTGGAGGGCTTTGAGGTGGGGGGTGATGCTGGTTCTTCTGGGGAGGTCAAGGATGAGTCTTGCCACTAAGATATGGATGATCTGGTTGAGGTTCAGTAGATTTTTTGTGGTTCCGTCGTAAATTGCATTGGCGTAGTCGAGTCGGCTTGTGATGAGGGCCTGGGCGACCGTCTTCTTGGTTGAGACAGGGATCCATCGAAGATCTTGCGGAGCATGCAGAGGTTTGGAAACAGGCAGAGGAGAAGGTGTTGAGTTGTTGCTTCATACTTAGCTGGGAGTCTGAGATTAATCCAAGGTTGCATGAGTGGTTGGAGGTGTTGTCCCATGGAGACTGTTTATTCACAAAGATGATGACCTCTGTCTTGCAGAGTTGAGTTTGAGGCAGTTGGTCCTCATCCAGGAGGCAATGTTGGTCAAGGTGATTTGGAAGTTGGCTCTTGTGGTGTCTGCATCTTCTGAGTGAGATAAGACAAGCTGGTAGTCATCGGTGTAGGAAATTATGTTGAATCCCTGGATGCGGCTGATGTCTGCTGATGTGAGGGTTGAAGAAGGTGGGACCGAGGAAGGAGCCCTGAGGAATACTACATATACAGCCAGATTCATGAAGCTAAATTGTGATCGCAATAGCTGCGAAAAAGCAATTGCGATCGCAATTTCCAGAAATGGAATTCAAGACAGTTGAAATCCAGAAATAGCGAAATCGCAAAACATTTTTTGCGATATCGCAATAAAATTCGCAGAATCCTTGAAGAAGCCCATTAGCGATTCTGTAATAGCGAGAAAGCACGGATTCTGCGAATGAAACTGCGATATCGCAAATAAATCGCAATCGCTATTCATGAAAAATCGCAATTTGCAAAAAACCCAAAATTCGCATTTTGCGACGCGCAATTTAAGGAGAACCCAAACCAGGTGGTAACCAGTAAGGAAAAAAAAAATATTTGAAAAAACGTTTCCTAATTAGCAACAGGTGCAGGCCTGACCAAACATACTTAAGGACATGCAGCTGGAGCCTGAGGACTCTCACAATGCCGGGACTCTACATGGTGGTCAGGCGGCGAAGGCTACAGCGAGCAGCACGGAACAGACGTCGCATCCAGGAGCGGATATTCCGTCAGCGGGTCACCATACTGGGCCAAACCAGGGAGCAAATCTACGCCAAGTACCAGCTGAATGGGCCAATGATCCTGAAGCTGATCCAGGACCTAGACCCCCTCCTGCAGCACCCAACAAGGAGGACAAATGCTGTTCCCACCCATGTGCAGGTATTGTGCAGCCTGCATCTACTGGCCTCCGGAAGCTTCCAGGGGATAGTCACTGTTGCAGGGGGAATATCCCAGCCAACCATGTCCCGCTGCCTAAGGAGTTTCCTGGAGGCCATGCTGACCCGCCTACACCACTACATCTCATTCCCCACCAGCCAACAGGACTTGAATGACACCAAGCTGCAATTTTACAATGTAGCACAATTCCCACATGTAATAGGATGCATTGACTGTACCCACATCCACATCTGCCCACCAGCACAAACGGAATACATGTATCGCAACCGCAAGTCCTACCACTCCCTCAATATCCAGATGGTGTGCAATGCAAAGACAATCATCACGGACATAGTGGCACAGTACCCGGGGAGCACACATGACTCCTTCATATTCCGGCACAGTGGCATTCACACACGACTGGCCAGGGGAGACTTTGGTGAAGGACACCTACTGGGTAAGTACACATGCCCCACAATATAAGTATGTGATAATAATGCTGCGCAGCACAGGCACTCACCCTCTGCTCCTATCATTCAGGTGACAGCGGCTATGCCCTCCGTGAGTACCTCCTCACACCATACCTCAACCCTGCAACACCACAGCAACGGCGTTACAATGCAGCACACATACGCACAAGAAATTGCATTGAGAGGACATTTGGCCTTTTGAAGAGCAGATTCCGCATACTGCACAAGACTGGCCTCAAATACGACCCAGAGGTCTGCTGCCGCATCGTGGCCGTGTGTGCTATCCTCCACAACATTGCTATCAAGCGCAGGATACCTGTAGATATCTCTGGTAGTGAGTCGGAAAGGGACAATCAACCACCTGCACATGTGCGCCACGCACGCGGAGAGAATCCTGCTGAAGGACAGAGGCGCCGCAACCAAATCAGCATGAACTATTTCTAGTGCACCCACTCCCCACACCCATTACTCAACTCATGCATGACAACATTAATAATGACATGAGTCAGATTAAGAGGAGAGGTGTGGCGCTGCGGCCAGGGCGACTGACGCTGGAATCTGGGGATCAGGGTTCGATCCCCGGCTCCGGCGGCAGGTTAGCCCAGCACCATGTGACTCTGGGCAATAGCTTGCTTAATCTTCCTGAAGGCCCCCAGCGCCTAGAGACCCTTACGGGTGATTGTGCGCTTTACAAATGTGGATTATTATTATATTATTATAAGTTAATCAGAATTTTTTTATATGTTACTGCACAATAAAATGGTCATTCTGTTAACTTCAACAAGACTGACATATTGCGTCATATGTCTGTATGTCTGTAGGGCATGCTTGTGGTGTCAGCATGTACCCTCATGTGAATGTTCAACAGTTCAGTGGCGTCTCCGGGTAGTTGCCCCTGACCTCCTCTCAACGTCCTCCTCCTGAGTCTGCCGTGAGGCAGCAGAGGGCCTGCTGCTGCGGCGGGGTGCTACAACCGGTGGAAGGGACTGGCTGCTGTGGCTTGATGTAGCCTCGCTGGTGTCGTCTGCCCCCCCCCGCCTGGCCATGGCCGGTAGCCTGCATGCCCTGCATGGCTGTTGAAATATGCTCCAGGGCTGTCGCAACGTCCTGGCAGCACTGGGCCATTTGGACCTGCATGGCCAGGGAGAGTCGCGAGAGCTGGGAGGTGGCGTTGCCCATAACATAGTTTGAGCGCGTGTCATCAGTTGTCGGTGCCTGCGGCGATTGAGATCGCGCTGTCTGGACATGTCCTGTGTGTTGGCCTCAAGAGCTGCAGTCATCCTATCCACATTACGTGCGGTCTTGTCAAGTTGTAGATGGATGGCGGCTAGGTGATGGGCCTGTGTTTGGTGCACATGTAACATCCTGCGCTCGATGGAGAGCCCACCTGCACGCACGTTTCTGACCCTGCCAGCGCTGGAGGTGTTGGTGCGCTGCTCTCTCGCCAGTCCACTAGTCTGGCTCCTCACAGCCGCAGGGCGGCGGGTTGGTTGGCGACCTACTGCTGGTGTTGCAGGCCCCACTGATGGGTGAGTGCGGCGCGGTGGTACAGCAGCACCTGTTGGCACAGGGGTGGTAGGGGCCACAGGGGCAGGTGGTGGGATGACCGCTGGCGCAGCAGCTTGCCCTGATGGTCCGGGCTGCGGGGTATGTTGTGTGTCTCCCTCCGTGTCCTCCAAGTTGTCATCAATCACCAGGGCCTCGCTGTCCGTGCTGGAGACATCAGCGCCACCTGTGATTTAAGGTGGACGTTGATTAGTGACATGTTCCGTACACGGTTAGGCTTGCTACATGCATGCAGACTACCATTCCCTGACTCGCTGCAGGATTGACTCACACTGGGCATGTCAGGCTTAATGGTACAGGATGGTAATTGTGGTCAGACTACATGTCCCACAATGCAATAGCGCTATAGTGGTGTGCTTTGGCAGCATGATTGGGGTTTGCTATGGGATGCACTGGAGTCATGGACATTGTTAGGGGACAGGGGGTCGCTGTCGCATGGCACTTACCTGTTGTGTCTTTGGTGGGTCGGGAGGAGTCCAGATGGGTCACACCCACGCAGGCCTGTGGATTGATGGTCTCCTCCACGCGGTCCTCCAGTGGTGTGTTCTGTGGGACAGTGGGCTCCCCTCCATCTGTCGCCACATGCTCCCCCAGCCTCTCCGCAATCTTTTCCTTTGCCCGCCCTCTTAGGTCGTACCAGCGCTTCTTCAGCTCGTCCACCGAGCGCTGGGTCACCCCTACTGCGTTCACTTTGGCGCGGATGCGCAGCCATATGCGCCTTTTGTCGGCCTCAGGCACCCTTCGGGAGTCACTGCCAAATAGCCTGTTGTGGTCCTTTGCTACTCCTTCTATGAGGTATTCGAGCTCCTGCTCAGAAAACTTAATTTTCCGCTTTCTCCCACTGGTGGAAGCTCCTGCTGCATCCTGTGACATGCTTGCCACTGTGGTGTCTCCTGCTGTACTCATGTGGAAAACACTGGAGGGGAGCTCTGACACTGCTGCCTGTACTTCAGCCTCTCACTGCAGAATGAGGGTGTAACCTGCCTACTTCCTGGTTGGATGTCATCACTGTGCTCAGGATGCGACTTCCCGTTTTTGCGATCTCGCAGTTAGCGAGACCACAATTTGCGATTTCGGTAATTGCGAGATCGCAATTTCAACACGGGAATCGGCGGATTCTGCGATTATTTACCGATTTTTTGAGACTCGCAATCGCCGATTGCGGCCGCTTGCGAATCGCATTTTTTTCTCGCTAAAATTCATGAATGCCGTTCTGCGATTTCTAAATTGCGATTCGCTTTTAATCGCAATTTAGAAATCGCAAATTGAGGCATTGATGAATCTACCTGATAATGTCTGAGTGTGTAGGAGAAGGGTGGGAGGTGGAGAGCCAGAGTGGAAGGAGGAGATCAAGTTCAATGAGATGACTTGAAAAACGATGGGGTGGAGCCTGGTCACGAGGGTGTGATGGGAGGCGGTGTTGAAGGCAGCTGATAGGTCAAGGAGGATGAGGACAGCCGTTCCATCTTCGTTGAGGAGGTGTCTGATGTTGTCAGCTGCTGCGATGAAGGCGGTCTTGTGCTGTGGTTGGGTCGGGCACTGGATTGGGAAAGGTCGAGCAGTTTGTTTCCTTCAAGGAAGTTCATGAGTTGGCGGTTGACAGCTTTCTCCAGGACTTTTGCTGGGAATTGGTCAGTAGTTTTTGAGTTTGTTGGGCTTGGCTGAGGGCTTTTTCAGGAAGGGCTTGACCTTGGCGTGATTCCAGGCATCTGGTTTGGTGACTGTTGTGAGGGAGGTGTTCAGGATATATGTGGTGGGAAAGCAATTGCTGCTACTCCCAGGATGTACATGTGGTGCGGGCATGGATCCGAAGGGACTCAGAGTGAATGGAGTTCATGATGGAGGTGGTGTCTTCGATCGAGAGCTGCTTCCAGTTGTTGATTGGGCAGGGGGTCGTTGGCTTGGATGCAGAGGAGGTTGAGGTCCATGAATTGAGAGTCGGAAATCTTGATGTTGAGGTCCGTGGGGTGGAAGTCGAAGTTGCAGTAGATGTCGGAGATCTTGCGGTGGAAGTAGTCTGCCAGGGAGTCGCAGAGAGCTTGGGAGGGGTGGATCGTGTTCTCGTGGCAGGGGAATTCTCTGGCGATGCTGAAAAGTTTATCAATGTGGTTGGCGCTTGTCTTGTTGGGGTGTTGAGGGCTCCCTTCTTGGTCTCTCTGAGGTGGTGGTGATATCTCTTGAGGGCGGCTTTGTAAGTGTTGAGGTTAGTATGGGTCTTCTTGGCTCACCTTAGTCTTTCTAGTTTCTTGCAGTTTCACTTGAGGGTATGTAGTTCTGGGGAGGACCACCTAGCTTATTTGGCAGGTCCGCTGTGGGTGCTATTTGTGCTGTTCCTCAAGGGTATGATGGTGTCAGCGGCTTAGGAGATCCAGTTGGAGAAGTTGAGGACGTCGAGTTTGAGGGATTTTGAGTGGTTGGATGTCGGACTTGCTTCTTTTAGGGTGGTGGCCTAGATGGGTTCAGTGACCTTGTCCCAGTTGCAGCGATGGAGGGTGGGGGTTTTGTCGGGGTATCTCGTAAGCCATTGATGGTGAAGTGGACGATGCTGAAGTACGTCCAGGTCAGCTATGTGCTGTGGGAGAACTTGGTTCTGTTGCTTGTTGAGAAGATGGGGTCCAGCGAGTGTCCTACTCTTTGAATGGGGGAGGTGATACGTTGTGAAAGGCCGATGATGCTCATGTTCTCCATTAGCGTGGTGGAGCAGGTGTTGGACGGATCTTCTAGGTGGAAGTTCATATCCCAAAGGAAGATGTCGAGGTTGGAGTCGATTGCCAGGAGGGCAATGAAGTCCAAGATGGAGTTGCAGAAGCTGGGGCAGGGGCCCAGGAGTCTGTAGGCAAGAGTTCCTCTGAGGGTAGTTTTGCGGTCCAGGTGGATCTGGAAGTTGAGGTGCTCCATGAATGGAACTGTGTGGTTGTCTGAGGTGATGCAGTTGAGGGAGTCCTTGTGGATGATGGCAATGCCTCCGCTGAGTCATCTTGTACTTGGGTGGGGTTGCTGTGGTGATGTCGAGTGCTGACGAGGGGGTAGGCCTGGTTTTGGTGATGAACATCACATCGGGGCGATGTTGGTTATCTTGTCCCAGATTTCCGTGGCGTGCTTGCAGAGGAATCCGATGCTGAGTAAGGCACAGTGCAGCTGTGATCTCTGAGGGGGGGCCTGCTGCTGGTTGGTGGTTGTGGTGGTTCTTGTGTCGCAGGAGTAGCAGGAGGGGTTGCAATTAAAGGGTCCTTTGGTGGATCGTGGAGAGGCGTTACAGCAGTTGATGTTTTGAGGCTTTGTTGGAAGTGTTGGATATCTTCAGTGGAGTAACAGCATCGACCTGTAGAACCAGGGGTCCTGGAGCTGGGCGCGGCCAGGCTTGGATGGACGCAAACGGGCTTGCCTTTGGCGTACCGGTGGCGCATCCACTGCGTGGCCGTGCAGCATCCTTCATTAAGTAGCTCTGGGAGGTGAAAGGGGAAGCCCAGGAGGCAGGAGAGCAGGAGGCTCAGGGCGGGTGCAGTGAGGGAAGAAATTAAAATGCAACATGGCTGTGCTGAGATCCAAGATGGAACCAGGTCTAGTTAAGGCCGCCTTTGGCCAATGTTAGTGCAAAATATGATTTATAAAATGCAGTGCAGTCTCTTACGCATGACAACACTCCACCCTTTGGAGCGTGAGGAATCATCCACTTAGAAAAGATAGTATGCAAGATTGCTTCAAAAGGTTAAGGACGTGCTTGTGCAAGCCAAGGTTAGCAGGGAATTTCTTTTGGTAGGTAGTAGTGTGCAGACAAAATAAATGAGAGAGTGGGTTAGAGATGCATCTGATTCGGAATTTATACAAGGGCCTAGCTATTTACGTACATGGGATCTCTTCAGAATATATCTTGGGATCGCCTCTGTCCTTATGCTCGTTGTAGGTAGAGATTGATGCAGTCTGTGGAATGGTGATCAAACAGTGGGGCGATGAATTTAAAAATCATGTCGCTGTGAGTCCCAGGAGGTGTAACAGTCAGTGATAACAGTTACTACGGAAGAACATATCGCTTGAACTGTGTGAAAGCAGCAGCTCAAAGTAATGGAGAGCAAACCAACTTTTATATTCAGTAAAAAAAGCAATAGCAATGCTTATTGAGGGAGTAGCAGATGCGTGTGATGGTTAGAATGATGGGAGAGAGGTGGTATGGTGGGTCTTTTCAGTCTGTGTTTTGCCTTTAAGAGGGTGGTGAATATGGTGAGCGGCTGACAGCGTGGTGTACTGGTGGGTGTTTTGATGAAACTGAAAATGCATTTGAAGGCTCCTAGGTTATTGTGGCTTCCATGTACCTTTACTTTTTTATTATCGCCGAGTGGTAAGATATTCGGAGTTATGGGATCAGATCACACAGCCTTTTTAAATGGTGCTTATAGAGGTCCTTGGTGGTAAGGCAGTGCTGAGCACAAGCACCTTTTTCCATCATATTATAAAAGCAGGTTTGATGAGGTGTAAATGTGTGACCAGAATGCTTGTTTGGTGTGTTTTGTTTTGTTGTGGTGGTGATCTGTTGACTTGGAGTTTATGTTATTGTGCTTTTTCACTGTATTATTGCGTTGTGGTTGTGCACTGACTGTGGTTGTTGTTTTGCATTCTGTTTTGACTATTTTGTTGTGTTAGGCTATGTTATGTGTTTATGGTGTTATTGTTTTGTGTTGTTTTATGGCATTGCACTTGGTTCTTATGTTTTCTTTAGAGATGTCAACAACTGCTGCTATATTTCCAGTCAAAATTGCACATTCCTTCAAGTAACAAACAGTCCTCGCAGTCTGCAGTGGTAAAACACCAATGGATGAGCTCTTTAACTATTTCAGGTACCAATCATCCCAAACCTGTGACAAAGACATGGACTTTCAGTGCCCATTTTACTACCGCGTGCGTTATTTGTTTACGTCTTTCCTTGCTGTTCTGTAGGACACCGAATAGTAGTGCAGTAGGTGACGTCAAGATACCGTTCACTACAAAATCATCACATCAAAGTCTATGGGCACATGCGTTGTTTGGTTAGCAAGAGACGTTTGTGTGGAACTGACCTGCTATTTATCAACGTCACTGATTTTTAGTGCATTTTCACATCAATTATAACCGACTTTATGCGGTGCTGTGAAGTGCGGTGTAAATGTATGGATGGAATGGAGAGGGCATAATGCATGAATACCAGGGTCAGTGGCATGTGTAGAAAATGTGAATGGAAGGAACTATGCGGGTCGCAGTTGTGGTGTTGAAGATGTGGTTATCTCCAGTTGGCTTTCTTTGCTACACCTAAAAAGAGTCATTTCCAGTTATCAGTTGTATGCGTTTGTTGCTGTGTCCCACACATTATCTATGTTAATTTTCATTGACTACTTTGAATCCAAGATGACACAGTCTATACAATGACCAATCAAATAGTAACTGTTTTAAAACTGTGGATACTGAAAACGCCCCCTCTCATTACACAGCGGGATCCGACTTAGGCTAAGAGTGGCGAAGAGCAGTCTCAATACATTGGGACAAAGATATGAAACCTCTTTGGATCAGTCGCCCCGAGGCATTTAATTCACTTTACCACAACATAAGTCATCATTTGATCAATCATGTCACACCAGCATCAGGTATGAATGCAGTGAGTCAGTTATGAATCATTTGACATTTTTAGAAATATTCATAATAAACTCTTAATATAAAAAATACAAAAAAATATTTTAGAACCAAATTACCATGGTTCTAATATTTCCATCGTTGTTTACAATACAATACAATGTGTATTCATCTATATAGAACCTGTACTCTGTTTCAGATTCACAGATAGAATGACTGCTCCTTTATCCCAAAAACCTTTTTTATTCCAAGCTGTTGTCTGAATCTCCAAACAAAGACAGAGAGGGAGGGAAAACTACTTTCTTGAGTGTCAAGCTCTCTTTTGTGCCAAGACACAACCCTTATGTCACTCTGACTGTCTGCAACACTAACTCTATACAGTGATGTCAGATATCTCTCATACCACACGGCAGGCAGGTCTAAAACTGAGAACTTAATACAAAGTCAGTCAGCAGACTGCATCCTTTGTCAATCAGTCTATCCTTCCCTTTGCACCTTTGTGTTTCTCCACAAAGAATATGTCTTCAAAGAACACCTGCAGGTTGGCAGGCTGCCAGAATGACGCCTGGACCCCCATACCTGACAGCTCCCACCCCAGAACCCTACCCTGCTCCAGACACGCTGAATAGGTGATAATCCAAAGTATGGTTCCCTTCATAAAAGTGTTTTCCACCTGCAAATTCTGTGTTTTTCTTGTACCTTATGAATGAATCACTTGTCTGGCAATAGGCCATATCCTGCTGTCTTCTTTTGGAATGAAGGGCAGGTGGAAGTTCTGAGGCACCATTTTAAATGCCATCATCTTTATTATTAGATTCTATCAGACCTCTGTATCACCTTGTGTCTCCCACTCTCAACATTACAGGGGAGATTTACCATAGCACAATGCAGCTTCGCAAGCAAAGTTCCTGTGTTGCTTTGTGTAGCACTAAGAAGAGAGAGCATAAGATGCGGCACTGCTGCTCTCTTCCCCAGTGTTGGTGCGCTTTCAGGGTGTCTAGCACCACACACACCTTTACATCATACCGCAATAAATGTGTGTGTGAAGTTTAGCATAGGTTTTGTACAAGAAGGGTAACACTCCAGTACTAAATAGTGTACCTAGACATACACATGCAATGTGTGAAAGTTAAGATAAATAGAAATAATTTCTCGTTGTTAGCCGTTATCTCGAGGAGCCATTCATTTTTCATACACCTCCTTGGCTATCATTGCTTGTAGATAGGGCTTCACGCCAAAAACCAAGGGTAGTAACATGTACCACCCATGCGACGCACCCAGGAGGCACAGTAGCACTAAGTAGTGCAAAGCGCAATTTGCATTACTTTTAAGGCTGCTTTCTAGTACCAGAAGAGTTTGGTGTTGGATTTGGTGCTGGAAAGTAAGGGCCACATTTACTAACATTCTGCGCTGCACCACTTTTGTGGCACATCCATGATGGAAAATGCAAGTAAATATATACAAAGCCAAGCAAGGGATGATTTGTGCTACATTGCGTGACTTTGTAAAACAAAAATGATTTCTTTCTGGGAGGAGTCCATGGGTGGAACATGGGTGTTCCCATGCATCCACCCATGGATTTCACGCAAGCCCAGATTTATAAAGGTTCGTAAACCTAGGATTGCATGAAATCGCAACATCTCATAGAGCAGGGGTACTCATAGTACGGCCTGCGGGCCGGTGGCGGACCGGCAAGCCTTCCTGGGCGGCCCGCGGACCTTGCAGACACGTGTTTAAAAAAAAAAAATCAATAGTGTTCGCAAATACAGCCGCAGCAGCGCGGACTCAGACTCTGCTCTGTGGGGTGCGGGGGATTCCAGTATTGTCAGAGGGGAGCTGCAGGGGCCTAAGAGGTGAAATTCAACAAAGCCTCATTAACATCTAAATGGTCTTTTAAAGACTCGTTAAGTACTTGGTGCGGCTTTGTGTGCGCGAGCTGAGGAACCTGTCGCTGCCCGGGCTGAGGGCTGACACACACACACACAGGTGAGAGGGAGGAAGGGAAACGGAGAGAGTGGGAGGGAGACACAGAGGGAGGGAGGGAGACACAGAGGGAGGGAGGGAGGGAGACACAGAGGGGGGAGACACAGAGGGAGGGAGACACAGAGGGAGGGAAACAGAGTGGGAGACAGGGAGGGAGACACAGAGGGAGATAGGGAGGGAGAGTGGGAGACAGGGAGGGAGAGTGGGAGACAGGGAGGGAGACACAGAGAGAGAGTGGGAGACAGGGAGGGAGACACAGAGGGAGAGGGAGACAGGGAAAGAGTGGGAGACAGGGAGGGAGACAGGGAGAGAGTAGAAGACAGGGAGGGAGACAGGGAGAGAGTAGAAGACAGGGAGGGAGACACAGAGGGAGAGTAGGAGACAGGGAGGGAGACATAGAGGGAGGGATGGAGGGAGACCGGGAGGGAGGGAGACACAGAGGGAGGGAAACAGAGAGTGGGAGACAGGGAGGGAGACAGAGAGAGGGAGGGAGACAGGGAGGGAGACACAGAGGAAGGGAGGGAATAAGAGTAGGAGACAGGGAGGGAGACACAGAGGAAAACAGAGAGTGGGAGACAGGGAGGGAGACACAGAGGGAGGGATGGAGACACAGAGGGAGGGAGGGAGACACAGGGGGAGGGAGGGAAACTGAGAGTGGGAGACAGGGAGGGAGACACAGAGGGAGAGTGGGAGAGAGGGCGGGAGACAGAGGGAAAGTGGGAGACAGGGAGGGAGACACAGATGAAGAGTGGGAGACAGGGAGGGAGACACAGAGGGAGGGATGGAGACACAGAGGGAGGGAGACACAGGGGGAGGGAGGGAAACTGAGAGTGGCAGACAGGGAGCGAGACACAGAGGGAGAGTGGGAGACAGGGAGGGAGACACAGAGGGAGGGATGGAGACACAGAGGGAGGGAGACACAGGGGGAGGGAGGGAAACTGAGAGTGGCAGACAGGGAGCGAGACACAGAGGGAGAGTGGGAGACAGGGAGGGAGACACAGAGGGAGAGTGGGAGAGAGGGCGGGAGACAGAGGGAAAGTGGGAGACAGGGAGGGAGACACAGATGAAGAGTGGGAGACAGGGAGGGAGACACACAGGGAGGGTGGGAGACACACAGAGAGGGAGGGAGACACAGAGGGAGGGAGACACAGAGGGAGGGATGGAGGGAGACAGAGAGGGAGGGAGAGAGGGAGACGCAGAGGGAGGGATGGAGGGAGACAGAGAGGGAGGGAGAGAGGGAGACGCAGAGGGAGGGAGACGCAGAGGGAGGGAGGGAGAGGGAGGGAGAGAGAGGGAAGGAGACACAGGGAGAGAGAGGGAGGGAGACACAGAGGGAGAGAGAGGGAGGGAGAGAGAGAAGGAGGGAGAGAGAGAGAAGGAGGGAGAGAGAGAGAAGGAGGGAGAGAGAGAAAGATGTGTGTATGCTGGGTCTGGTGGCTCAGTGGACGAAGGTGTCTGCTGCAGGGACCTGTGTTTAACCTCATGGTCACAATTTTTTTTGCTTTCGCCCCGCCCCCTCTGACCCGCCCCCACCGGTGCGGCCCTCGGCCGCAAACCACACTGTAAATTTGGCCCCCCGAGAGAAAGTTTGTGAGTACCCATGTCCTAGAGGATGGTGTAACGAGAAGACTTAATCTTTTTTTCTTTCCTCGTTTTTTCCTCTTTCTATGTGAGCTGTATTCTGCAGCACACTTAGAAGGAGGATAATGCCTCGATAGATTGTTTTTGTGCAGGAACGTGCCCCTTACTGCACCCAAAAAATTCTCCTTGTAACGCAGGAACCCTGGCACTGGGGTGACAGGGTGCCTGCCTTGGCGCTAGGCTGCCTGAAGTACACCAGCGCTATGAGAATGCACAAGTTTGCCATGTCTTACTAGATCTAGCGCATTTCTGCTCTCTCCCTTTCATGCAACACAGAGCAGCAAGTTGTCTTGCTACACTGCGTTGCGTGAAAGGTTAGTAAATCGGGCCTTAAATACTTCTCAACACTGTGCACCAGTTTCAATACTTTCTGTGACTTGACACCAGCGCAAACTGTTGATAAATGTGCCTCTACATGTCTTTGTTAGTTTAAGGGTCATTACGCTGGAATTATACATTTATAATCCATTGTTTATATGCCTCACTGTGTAGCACTACATCTAACACCAGTGAACACTGCACGCATCCCTAAATTTAAATGACTTTAATCTTAAAAAATACGGGTACAAGTTTGATAATAGGCACTATGCTGTTCGCAAATTAAAACATATTACTAAGATTTCAACATAAAAGTCCTTGGCACTAGTTCTTTTCGCCGCACCTTTGTTGTCCACTTCTTTAGAAAGAAACTTCTTTCAAAGCAGATAAATAGCCTTTTCGTCTACAATCACCCGGTTGACAACCTCCAACAACTGTTGCAAATAAATTGGTAGTAGTGGTTCCCAATAAATGAGAAAGAACCTCACAATCAAGAAATAGAACAAAAGTATCAACTTGTAAAGTAATAAAGTGTGAATAAATTTGTGTTCTACGTAATGGTTATTTTTGGGGTGCTGGCTTGGCTCAATTGCATCTACTACCAAAAGAAGCTAATCACACAAAAGAAAAAATCTAATGTGTATGCAAACCTAAAACCATATAGCACTAATGAGCACACCCTTTAGTATTAACGATCCCCTAGGGTACTGGATAAGTAAACAGATTCCCTATGTCCAATATCACATATAAGACTTTTCAGCAAGTCATATCAGTCGATGCGATCAAACAACATGATACCAAAGGGGATGATGGACGGAGAGTTTGAGCAAACCAAACACTCACCCCCAGTCAACTGATCTGAGTTTAATCCATCATCATTCTTTAGCTCACTTCACCACCCCAGTTCAGACATGGCCATATGCAAATCAGTTTGACCCAGTGCCTCATGGGAACAGTCCAGCCCAAACTGCCAAGCCATGTCTTCCCTGGGCCGGAAACAAGCATCCTGGGACAGGTTTCGGGTCTATAGCCCTCATCAGCCAGGCTATCTTGAATCCAGTGGCAAAGTGAGCCAAGGACCCACGTCTACCAAAGGGGATGATGGATGGAGCGTTTGCGCAAATCAAACACTCACCCCAGTCAACTGATCTGGGTTTAATCCATCATCATTCTTTAGCTCACTCCACCACCCCAGTTCGGACATGGTCATATGCAAATCAGTTTGACCCTGTGCCTCATGGGAAAAGTCCAGCCCGAACTGCCAAGCCATGTCTTCCCTGGACCGGAAACAAGCATCCTGGGACCGGTTTCGGTTTCATAACCCTCATCAGCCAGGCTATCTTGAATCCAGTGGCAAAGTGAGCAAGGGACCCACGTCTGGGCATACCCTGCCAACTTAGGGCGAACAAAGCGATACCAAAGGGGATGATGGACGGAGCGTTTCAGCAAATCACTCACTCACCCCCAGTCAACTGATATGGGTTTAATCCTCATCATTCTTTAGCTCACTCCACCACCCCAGTTCAGACATATATAAATATGCAAATCAGTTTGACCCTGTGCCTCATGTGAACAGTCCAACCCGAACTGCCAAACCATGTCTTCCCTGGACCGGAAACAAGCATCCTGGGACCGGTTTCGGGTTCATGACCCTCATCAGCCAGGCTATCTTGAATCCAATGGCAAAGTGATCAATTGACTGGGGGGGGGGGGGGGAGTGTTTGATTTGCTCAAGCACTCCGTCCATCATCCCCTTTGGTATTGCGATCAAACAACATGGCAGATTTGATGCTGGATGTACGAAGTATAACAATAAAATCGCCAAATTGAAGACATTTGCTTTCTGTGGACTCTGTATGCTGTTTTGATATGCTTTTAAACCTCCTACAACTGTTTCCTTATTGAGAGCACATTTCCAAAGTACCTGCCCTTATCCCACTCACTTCTTCAAAGTAGGCGCAGAAATATGCTTTACTCACACCTCTTATTTCAAACTCAGCTACTTCTCCTGTTTTCCAAGAGCGCAGTAGAGCACATGACATTACGTTTGCCGGTTTTATGCGCTGGCACAAATTCACTAACAACACTGTGAACATTTTTCCAAAGAGTTAGATTTATCAGCATTCTTCAATTGGCCAAAAATGCCCCCGCAACACCCAGCGCATTAAACGCTCTCCAGGGCGCCGTGTATCTGCTCGCCGTCATGCTGCCCTGTCGAATCCGGAATTTAACAACCCCAAATAATATACGCCTGTTCGCTCTGTGGAAGCTTGAGTTCCTCACCGGGAGATACTTGCCCGTGCGCCGCCATCTTGAAAGCATTTAGAGCGCGCGCACACCAGGGAACCAGGCAGGCCTATCCTCCGGATTCAAACGCGCTGCATAATGCTTAAGTCCTCCCAGTCAGACAGACAAAACACATCTGTATAGTAATAGATTTAATACATGTTTGAATTTGTACGAGAGCAGTGTGAAGTAAGTGCAGGTTATCGGCGTTTATCATGATACCTGACAGTCTTGCTTAAATCTCACAGCTGTCCAGCCATGTTCTGTGGGGCTTGGATGCAGGAAGACCTGTCAGTGAAAAGCATTGTTTCATACATGCCAACATTTCATGAGAGCAAAGTGGGAGATTTAAAAAAATAAATCGGGAGAATGGGGCTTTGAATCGGGTTACTGGCATGTGTGGGCTTTGGAAGTGGCTGCTGCAGGAGTGGACATTTGAAACGCAAATGCACGTTTTTTCCTTACCTTTCAGAAGCATGGAGCATAATGGCAGGCAGAGAGGGTGATGGGCACTGGGCTGGCAGGTTGTTGGCAGTGCATGCACCCCCACCCCCCTGTGGCAGCCCCCCCCCCAGTACTTAGCAGGTCTTTAAAAGACGATTCCCTTGTTAATGACGCTGCTTTGTTGGTTTTTCACCCCTTCGAGAGCCCCTGCATCGCCACTCTTTGCTGGAAGAATTAGCACTTTACACAATACCAAGCCCTGTCAGCTGAAACCCCCGAAGAATCGGGGTTTTGCTTGTAGGAATCGGGAGGCGGGAGACTAGCCTTCAAATCGGTAGTGTCACGCCTGAATCGGGAGGGTTGGCATGTCTGTTGTTTGGAAGGTCACAGGAGGTCATATGCAGTTTTCTACCTACAGAGGGTCATCGTTCGCATGCATTCCTGTGCTGCCAGTCAAAAAAGAAATCAAAGATATTTTACAGGGTATTATTTAGTCTTGCTTTGTTACTTAATAGAAGTTTAAAAAAAATCTCTACTGTGATCTTTTTTTTATTCAATTTCGTGTTACTCGACGCCATGGCTCTCTTCAGCAAAGGCGTTAAAAATAGTGACCCGGTGTAATATCTAATTTCCCAAAGTCTCTCAATCCTGTTAGCAGCCATCAGTTAGTTAATTAGCAGGGACATTTTCATGTTACGTTTGCACCACAATTCTTTGCAACACGCAAATCAGTCAATGCAAATGTAACATAAATTAAATATTTTGGGCCCTGACAGACTTTGAACGTGGTGATTCCCATTTAACTAAAACAGGGAGCAGGGAAAGAAACTGACAAACCAAAAATCGCAGTGTGTCTCTAAAAGGCCATGGATTATTTGGCAAAACCAGAGGCTCAGATTATGTTTCTCAATTTCTTTAGTACGCAAACAACAGCCCATGAAAAAACAGTAACTATGTAAAAACACTACATATCCCATGAGGCTTTGAACGACGCCTCTCCCGGGCTAACAGAACAGTGAGAAGCATCAGGCAGTGCTTGTGCCGGTACCGGGTCACAGGTTAGGAATCTGCATAAATTATCTCAGTGTTTGAGCTAAATTTAACCCCTTGTTGATTCTGCCTGCAGAAAATATAATTTTTGGACAATCCCTGATTTAAATAGGCAGGTAGGGCTAATACCCCCCATTAGTCCTAGTTTACTGGGATTTTTGTATCTTCTTTGGCCTTCACTTCTCCAGCACTTGGCTCCCTTCTGGAGCCCTTTCTCAGCAGAGAGTCAGGGTTGTAAAATTTGGCTTCCTCCTGGGGACTCTGAGTTTTATATATATATATTTCTATGTTGATGAATCTGATCATGTGATGCCCTTTAGGAGGTGTGGCCCATAGGAGGGGTCAGGGAAACACAGCATTAAAAAAGCAAGCTGACCGTTAAATCAGGTGTGTGATCAAGAGTACTCGCTACTCGAAACGCGTCGCTTGAAGGGTTCAAAATAAAAAAACATCTTGCCTGAAGCCGTGGGGTCCGTCTCCTTCTTTCGCCACGGTGTGTGGAGGTTAGAGGAATTGCTTGGATATATATATATATATATATTTTTTTTCCAAAGGCTCTAGCAGCAGAGGAGCACACAACAGCAGTAAGGTAAGAAATCCTTTATTGTCATGTTGCAAGGTGAAAAAAAACATCCGTCATTTTGCATGCTTGCCGTTTTCAGCCTACGCGTTTCAGTGTCACTCGCACCTTCTTCTTGGGCTCTCGGCAACTCCGATGTTATGAGGCTTCTTCTGTTCCACAGTCTCAGGTGTTCGCGTTTAGTGAAGTGAGATGCCTCGCAGTTAGTTTTGGGATCTGTGGTTCTGCCTCACCTCTAATTACCCACAGTGGGTTCCGTAGTTGCCATCAAATTATGCAAGTTCCCAGTGGCTCTTTTAAAATCCGCTATGAGTTTAGGCAGTTCAGTGTGCCCCGGATGTATATCACCTTCGCTAGTTGTAGACACTGCTGCGCCGTTCAGTAGGGAGATTCCCCTGTCCCACGGCCCCTTTCACCAGCGGCTCCTTCCTCTTTCTCAAGGTGGTGCTTCCTCTCACGACAAAGCTGTCATGAGTAATTTCTATTTTACAAAGGCTCTAGCAGCAGAGGAGCACACGACAGCAGTAAAGTAAAAAATCCTTTATTGTCATGTTGCAAGGTGAAAAGAAGTCATCGATCGCAATACACTTTAATGAATTGAAACACCAAATATCGCAACTGAAATTTTTGGTTTTGGAAACAGTGTTGAAAGAAGAAGGTAGAGATAACAATAAACTGTTACTCCAAAGAGAGAACTATTGGATTTTCAAATTAAATTCTATGAAACCGCTGGGCCTGAACGACCGCCTAGAATTTAATTGTTATTTATTACCATACATTAATCCTGAAGCCCTCGTTGGGCATATTGATGCTAATGTAATCCTTTGTTGTTGCTTATTTCACTAATGTGCTTATTTCACTAATTGTGTTACTTTTGTCACATTTGCCATACAACATGATACACATCGTTTGATACACACACCTATTTTTCATCTTTTAAGGTCCGATTCAGTAATACTTTTCACTGACACATTTATTGTAGTGCCATTCCAAGATGGCCGCCATGTTCATATATATGCGTTAGTCTTACCTCGATGTTCATACAATTTTTTTACCATCACAAGACCGCAAACGTTTTTTATGGACACACACACGCCTACAGTGCACCCACAACAACTCTCCCTGAAGAGTGAGGAGCACGCGATTGAGATGGCGTCGCCATTATGAGTAAGTCGGAGCGGAATCTATGTAAACACAAGACGTTATATATCTTGTAGAACTCGTGTATCTTTTCGTACATATTTTCGCACATTTTTTCGTTAATGTTTCCCGCGCTATGTATGCTTTATTTACAGACCATTGAAACTGTATATTTCGATGACACGTAAGTGAAAGCCTTTTTATTGACCTCACATATCACTTGGTACAGTCGGGCACATCTATGCACTACACTACACGGTGAAACACTGATTATGGAACTGCGTCATGTTGTGAATGATAGATGAAGGCACATAATACGTGCTAAAATGCTGTATCCTTTATTTTTAGATGAGCTCCCGGAAGAAGGGCATTTGACCCAAAATGCATTGGAGCATTCATGTACAAACTTACATTTGTGGAATGATGATATAATTTGAAACTGAATGAAATCTAATTCAAATATCAAATTAAACCGGTTGAACAAGCTGAACACCTGAATGGTGTAAATAATTTTGGATATAACTTTTGGAGTCCTGTACTTTGAACCAAAGGTGTGCCTATATCAAGGGATTCTTCCAACCACTGGAGGAACATTTCTGATTCATTATCTTTGACGTGAAGGACGGACACGCCACCTTGTGAGCACCCAAACTTAAAAAACTGTTGCATAAACATTTGTTTTTACTTCATTTCTAGCCTAAGGCAGTGCACCTTCTTACTTCATATTGCAAGGTGAAAAAAAACATCTGTCATTTTGCATGCTTGCCGTTTTCCGCCTACGCGTTTCAGTGTCACTCGCACCTTCTTCTTGGGCTCTCGGCAACTTCGATGTTATAAGGCTTCTTCTGTTCCACAGTCTCAGGTGTTTGCGTTTAGTAATGTGAGATGCCTCGCAGTGAGTTATGGGATCTGTGGTTCTGCCTCTAATTTCCCACAGTGGGTTTCGTAGTTGCCATCAAATTATGCAAGTTCCCAGTTGCTCTTTTAAAATCCGCTGTGAGTTTAGGCACTTCAGTGTGCCCCGGAGGTATTATCACCTTCGCTAGTTGTAGGCACTGCTG
The DNA here is from genome assembly GCF_964261635.1 of Lissotriton helveticus. Taxonomy (NCBI): domain Eukaryota; kingdom Metazoa; phylum Chordata; class Amphibia; order Caudata; family Salamandridae; genus Lissotriton; species Lissotriton helveticus. The sequence continues at coordinate 1,130,398,213 of NC_136059.1, read as the reverse complement.
CGCCGTTCAGTAGGGAGATTCCCCTGTCCCAAGGCCCCTTTCACCAGCGGCTCCTTCCTCTTTCTCAAGGTGGTGCTTTCTCCCACGACAAAGCTGTCGTGAGTAATTTCTATTTTACAAAGGCTCTAGCAGCAGAGGAGCACACGACAGCAGTAAGGTAAAAAATCCTTTATTGTCATGTTGCAAGGTGAAAAAAACATCCGTCATTATGCTTGCTTGCCGTTTTCTGCCTTCGTGTTTCAGTGTCACTCGCACCTTCTTCTTGGGCTCTCGGCAACTCTGATGTTATGAGGCTTCTTCTGTTCCACAGTCTCAGGTGTTTGCGTTTAGTAACGTGAGATGCCTCGCAGTGAGTTATGGGATCTGTGGTTCTGCCTCTAATTACCCACAGTGGGTTCCGTAGTTGCCATCAAATTATGAGTGATGTCACTGACCATGTCATGAGTGATGTAATATGTGACGTCATCAGCAGTGCATTGTGGGCGCGCGATTTACAGTTAGCTGAACTAACTATAAAGGGGCAATTTCAATGGTTTTGTACGAGTGAAATGTCCAGCTAACTATAACACCACTGAAACCTATGGTTGTTCAGTGAATTTCTAAGATTTTTTAAATGCTAATTCCTAACTATAACGTGCCAGAAGCCTATGGTTTTTTCAGTGAATTTCAATGTTTTTTTTAAATGATAATTTCTAACTATGCCTACAGAGATAGGGCATGTGAAGAAAGAAGAAAAAACACACAGAAATAAAAAAAAGAAATGCAGAAAGAAGCAAAAGAAGTCCTCAAAGATGAAGAAAAGTGTAGGAACAAGGAAAACATGCAGACAGAAAAAACACAAGAGCAGAAAGAAGCCTTGTTGCAAAATTAACCTGTCCCCTCAACTTTTTCAGACTGATACTGGTGGTAACTGAGTCTGACTAACCAATCCTAGAGCCAGTGTTAAAAGACACTTAGAATACAGTGAAAACATCTACATACACTAGGGAATACTATGCGTTGGGGTCCCCCTGTGATTAGCATGAGCTCCTCTGTAAGCCACTAGTAAATAATGGGCAGGAGCATTAAAACTTCCTCTTAAAACGCGCCACAGGGCGTGTTTGCACACGTCACCTCAGCCCCATCTCCTCCCTTCACCACTGTGCAAACACGCTCTGTGGCCGTTTGAAGTTGGGAGATTAAGTCCCCTTCAATCCTGAGGGTCCCTAGGGTCTAACTAGTCCACTAGGTACCTCCAGTAAGCGCCACAGAGCTGGGTTGCAGAGAGATGTAAAAAGGGGCAAGGCCTAGTCCACCTCTCTGCAACGCAGCGCAGTGGCATTTACTGGAAGCACCTGGTGGGCTAGTTGGCTCCCAGGGGCCCTCAGGATTGAAGGGGAATTATTTCCCCAACTTAAAACGTGCCACAGGGCGTGTTTCCACACGTCACCTCAGGCCCTGTCCCCTCCCTACCCCACTGTGTAAACATGCCCTGTGGCCGTTTTAAGTTGGGGGATTAAGTCCCCTTGAATCCTGAGGGTCCCTAGGGTCCAACTATCCCACTAGGTACCTCCAGTAAGCACCACATAGCTGCGTTGCAGAGAGGTGTAAAAATGGGCACGGCCTAGACCACCTCTCTGCAACGCAGCGCAGTGGTGCTTACTGGAAGCACCTGGTGGGCTAGTTGGGCCCCCGGAGCCCTCAGGATTGAAGGGGAATTATATTCCCAACTTAAAACGCTCCACATGGCGTGTTTGCACACGTCGCCTCAGGCCCCGTCCCCTCCCTTCACGACTGTGTAAACACGTCCTGTGGCCGTTTTAAGTAGGGAGATTAAGTTCATTTGAATCCTGAGGGTCCCTATGGTCCAACAAGCCCACTAGGTACCTCCAGTAAGCGCCACAGAGCTGCGTTGTTGAGAGGTGTTCAGAGGCCAGGCCCCTTTTTACAACACTCTGCAACGCAGCTCCATGGCGCTTACTGAAGGTACCTGGTGGGCTAGTTGGCCCCCAGGGACCCTCAGGATTGAAGAGGTATTAATTCCTCAACTTAAAACGCGCCAAAGGGCGTGTTTGCACACATGCCACCTCAGGCCCCGCCCCCTCCCTTCACAAATGTTTTAAGTTGGGGGATTAACTCCCCTTGAATCCTGAGGGTCCCTGGGGCGAAACTAGCCCACCAGCTACCTCCATTAAGCGCCACAGAGGTGTGTTGCAGAGAGGTGTAAAAAGGGGCATGGCCTCAAAACACCTCTCTGCAACGCAGCCCCCTAGTGCATACTGGAGGTTCCTGGTGGGCTATTTCGTTCCCCATCTGCAAACGCGCCAGGTGGCGCGTTTGCAGAGTGCTGCAAGGAAAGGGCATGGCCTCCGACGCGATGCTTGTCTTTTAACTTATTTATTTTTAAGAAGGGGGGCTGTGTGGCCCCCCTCCTTTTTCTAATTTATTGGCCCTGGGGTCCCCATCCCCCAGGGCCTGCCCCCTAATTAAAAAAAAAAAATTGGGAGGGGCCCGCGTGGCACCCCTCCCGAGGCCTTAATCGGCCCGGGGGACCCCATCCCCCGGGGCATGGCCTTATTTTTTTTTTTATTATTTTGGAGGGGGCTGCGTTGCCCCCCTCCTCAGGCCACTTATGGTCCCGGGGACCCATCCCCCAGGGTCGTTCTTTGTTTTTTTATGGTTTTTTATTTTTGTTGAAAATTTTGGGGAGGGGAGCCGCGTGGCCCCCTCCTGGGTCATTTCTAGCCCCTGGGACCCCATCTCCCGGGGTTGGCCCTCTCCGTTGGGGGGCGTGGGAGGATCCCCAATCCCTCCACGGTCCCGCCGGCTCCCCCTTCACTCGGGAGCCGGCATTGCTTTTCCAAATGGGGAGCTGCTAAGATGCAGCTCCCCGTGTGGAAAAGCAATTTGGTTTGCATTTTGAAAGAGAGAGCAGGTTTCCCTGTTCTCTCTTTCAAAATCCAAACCAAGTTTGCTATGGCTGGGCGGGAGCCGCGAGGTGGGCACCCTGGGACACTGCTGGAGCCGGCCCTGGGGGTGGCGGTTCCCATGGCCATCAAGGGCTCCAGGAGGGGGGCTGCGCGGCCCCCCTCCCAACATTTTCAAAGCCCCGGGAGGTGGTGGACCCCGGGGCTTGGGGGGGCTTGGATGCCCCTCAGTTCCAATTTAAAGCCCCGGAGGGGGTGTTGGTCCCCGGGGGGGCCATGAGCCCCTCGCATATATTCTCATAAAGCCGGGGTGGCTGAGAGCCCCCCCACATATTTCGGAAAAGTCCCGGGTGGCGGTCCCTGGGGCTGTGGGGCCCCTCTGGGCTCCCCATTACATTAAACATATTGCCCCCGGGACTTGGCCCCCCCGGGGGCTAATTAGCAATGACGCGCGAGAGCCCTCGCTTCTTGTTTTTTTCCACGGCCGGATGTGCGGATCCTACGCGCATCCCGCGACTTAAAAAAACAAAACATTTTTGGGGGGCCTTGGGGGTCCTTGTGGGAACCCCTGAGCAGGCCTAGGGGGTCAGGGTGTTTCTACCCTGCCCCCTTTACGTTTTTTGCACTGTTTCTTGTCTGTTATCTTGTGCCACGGTTCTATGGCTGCCAACACTTCCTGGTTTTGAGTGTTGACAGCCAATTAGCATAAAGCTCGTGCTCGGGAGAATCCGCGGCCCTAGATATATATGTGTTTTTACTTTTGAAATTCTCAGCAACTACTGAACGGATTTACACCATTTAACAACAAGCATTGAAAATGCAATAGGTCTCGCAATAGAAGAGTTTGACATTTTTCGTTTTGCAAATGGATGAGTGGCGTTGCGTGGCTGAGTGGCGTTGCGTGGCTGAGTGGCGTTGCGTGGCTGAGTGGCGTTGCGTGGCTGAGTGGCGTTGCGTGGCTGAGTGGCGTTGCGTGGGTGAGTGGCGTTGCGTGTGTGAGTGGCGTTGCGTGTGTGAGTGGCGTTGCGTGGGTGAGTGGCGTTGCGTGGGTGAGTGGCGTTGCGTGGGTGAGTGGCGTTGCGTGGGTGAGTGGCGTTGCGTGGGTGAGTGGCGTTGCGTGGGTGAGTGGTGTTGCGTGGGTGAGTGGCGTTGCGTGGGTGAGTGGCGTTGCGTGGGTGAGTGGCGTTGCGTGGCTGAGTGGCGTTGCGTGGGTGAGTGGCGTTGCGTGGCAATGTTTTTAGAGTACAGGGGTTTTCTTGAAGGCTTCATATTTGAAACAATTTCTTTCAATAAATGTCCATCAAAATAAAATTCTAATGCTAAAAAATAAATAACTTTTTTAATTTTGAATGATCTTTCTCGTATGTTTACATGACAAGTGTTCCCCGATTTACGCGCAACATCTTTGTATGGCTCAGCTCTTGTTATGGTTCTTTTAACAAGCCAGACCCCATGCTGATACAATAAAAGCGGAAGATATATAAAACAAAGGTCCTTTGCCACAGAGTACCCTATTTAACCGCCTCAGCAAAAATTAGACCAAGGAAGATCGCATTAATATGGTCCGCTACTGTAACACTGAGCGCATGTGTTTATGCACATCAGTTTGTTTTATATTACACATGACGATTCATAGAAAAATATAAAAAATAAATGCCTTATACTATCAATGGTTTTATATATTTTAATGATAAGCAGCTCTAATCGACATTAAGATATAGGTAAACAACATCACTTGTGCTTGCAAAAGCTACATATAATATACAACTGTTTGTAATACACGCCCGATGTGTATACTAGCAAATGAAGGTAACCTAAAATTCAAGTGTGATTTTAATGTAGACAGCAGACTAAACAGAGGCCATACAAAGTGTTTGAAGTACGCACTCGCTTTGCATGTAAGTAGAAGGAGATGGCAGAAAAACAAATAGTGTGAATTGAATGGCGCCAGCAAACTAAAGAGAGACTAGACAGCCTGTTTGTGACGGGCGCTTGCTTCGCATGTAAGTCGAGGGAGATAACAGTGGAAGGAAAGATATAATGTAACAGAACACACAAAAGAGAGGACAAATAAAAAGTGTTTATAATGCGCACGCGGTTTGCACCTAAGAAAACGAAGAAATCAGCAAAATAAATAGTGTGAACTGAATATTTCACCCCCGTGATCGATGTGCTAGCGGGGGCTTGTGGTGGAGAGTGGGGAGAGAAGCTGAAGTTTCAGTAAGCGGGGTTGGGTTCAAATTTGGATGAGTGAGGGACGTGGGGAGGATCGCATGGCTCGGGAGGAGGCTAAAGGGGGATGGGTGCAGGGGGATTGTGTCCCGGGCTGCGTGGTTCAATGGAAGTGAAGGAATGCGGGGGGGGGGGGGGGGTGGTAATCGGCGGGGCGCAGGAAGAACTGGGGGGGTGCTCGCATGAGTTGGGTAGTCGCATGCAAAAGCCTTTCATCCTTCTGAGTCCGTTTCGGTTGGGGTACAGTTAAAAGAAAAACAAGTCGGATGGGGTGGGGGGTGGGGGAGAAGGAGAGTGAGCAGCTTGAGGCGCTATTGATGAGTTGTAAATGGTGGCGCCGTCGATAAGAAAGACTGTACTCGTGGCTGTGCCAAGTGGGCAAAAACTCATCAGACTGAACCTTCCACTTGTGCGGTACGAACAAAGCAAGAGGCAAACTGTTGGCAGACCGAGGGCCATCGACAAGAAGGTGCATCCCTGCCGTGTAAAGTAGCTGTAAAAAACACGCAGCATATGTCGGCCGGAGCTAAAAAGAAAAGAAAGGTCTAATATTGCAATGCTGGTCAGCGCATTTAGCGTCACGAAGCCTCGAGTAATGTGATAAAACTTATGTTGCACATAAATCAACATGATGTAAATACAAACAAGTGAAAGCGGGATGTAATTAGGGGGGAGGAGAAGTCTGGGCAGGCAGGATGACTCAGGGGAGGGGGCTGAGCGGGGCAGAGCGGCATGTGGGTGTGAAGAAGCCGGGCCTTTGAAGTGAAGCTAAGCTTCACTTCAAAGGTGTCGGAGGAATGCGGGCGGCTGTGCACGCGCTTTTAAGCTCAATGCACATGCGCATTGAGCTTAAAAGTCACGGGCACTGCAAGGAATCGCCACGATTCCTTGCTTCTTAGTTAAAGCTTGTATAAGCCGCAATAGGCTCGCAAGCTCGATGCGCATGCGCATCGACAGGCGAGACCTAAAAAGGGTTCTTTCTGAACTAAGAACTACCTCTTTGCCAAATTTGGTGTAATTCCGTTCAGCAGTTCGGGCTGTAGCCGTGTCTAAAATTTCCTATGTGAAATTACATGGGGAAAACATGTTTTGGGACCCCCGTTTTTTCTCTGCCCCCGCTTGACGAATCACCCCGAAACTTTCAAGATAGGAGCGGACCGGAGCACGCCACGAGTTTTGAAAATTTCGGAAGATTCGTCAACCAGCACCAAAGTTATTGCGAATAGAATGTTGCAGATTTCCTATGGAAAATAGGTCCTAAATACAACTACCTACTGGCGACGGCCAGTAGGTAATATATATTTATATATACATATATTTATTATTTCAAGATGTCGGACTGTGATATCTATGAGGAGGGACTTGCTGCTTATGGTCCAGCAAAAGACGAAGATTATTATGATGACGAGAATGTTGAGTCCCTTATTGACAAGACTTTAGATAGAAAGTTGGATAAGGCTCTCTCCTCCGCCTTGTTTCCTATTTCTCTCTGGACTAATTGTAGGTCCCACTCCTAACCCTCCTGCAGGCACTCCAACTACTTCTCTCCCCCCTCCGGGCTCCCTGGCCTCCCTTGGCCCCACGTGCAGATTTATTCCAAACTTCGGACCATCAAGGAACATGACTATGACGCAAACACAGTGGCCCACTCCCCGGTCCTGACCCCCTCCGCCCCATCCCTCTGACGGATACTGATACAGATAGCGATTCTTCACAGGAATCTAGCCCATTTAAACGCGCCAAGAAGCGCAAGCACTCTTTTCCTCCCGTCCAACCTTCCCCTTTCACTTTTGATCCCTCCAGTATCATCCACCCTGCTCTTCCGATTGGACTACACCCCCGGCTGTGGTGGAATACATGCAAACTAACCTACACAAGAGCTACAATGAGGAGGTCCGGTCTGCTTGAGATCTGAATGCCCGCGACCAGATCTTGCAAATAAAACTGCTCTGACACCCGAGATTTATACGTCCATGCAGACCTTCTTAAAGAAGTACAAAAAGGACCCTAAAAAAAGGCATAGATTGGGCCCTTTGGGCTTGTCAAGATAAGCTTTTGGATGTCTCGGGCCCTTGGCTAAGATTTTAGAGCTAGCACTGCAGGCGCAAGAGACTGGGGCCGCTATCCATCCGGAGGTCCTTGCAATCTGGACCCAGAGGGCAATCTGTCTTTTCGGAAATGCAAATTGTGCGCTTTCCTCAGAAAGACACAAGTCAGTCCGCCTACGAATTGATCCACAGCTCGTGGAATTAGCCTCTGCCGAACCAGGTCCACTAGCTGAAGGACAGCTTTTCGGAGAGAGATTTGTTAAGGACATTGCAAAATTTGTTAATATGTTCACTTCCGTTCTCTGGCAGGGCCGGTCGTGGCAGAGAACGCTTGGCCGGCTGATTCAGTCACCAAAGACATTAGCGTGGCTTCGCACCTATTCGTAGGGGATACACCCAGGAACCTGACCAGGCCGGATTTTACCCCACCATATCCAGGGGTTTCCCGGGGCCAGTGCAACAGAGGCATCAACAGAGGCTTCAGGAATAATGATACCCAATCCTCAAGTAATACCACCTTTCCTTCCTCTGATTCCTCTGGGGGGCAGACTAATGCATTTTCTGTACAATTAGACAAAGAACACCTCAGATGCATGGATCATCCACACCGTTCAGGGATAACAGATAGAGCTAGTCGATATTCCTTCTCTAGCAATCCCCCTACTCCTCTCCATTTTTCCCTACAAGAACAATCTTTTATGAACTCAGAACTTCAAGAGCTTTTGGCAAAGCAGGCTATTGCTGTGGGACCCTTCATTCCCAAAGGCTTTTGCAGCAACGTCTTCTTGGTGCAAAAGAAGGGAGGAGGACAGAGATTAGTGCTAAATCTCAGGGAGTTCAATCCTTTCATTATCTACAGCTATTTCAAGATGGAAGGAATCTATCTTTTAAGAGACTTATTATTGGAAAAGGATTGGATGGTCAGCTTGGACCTAAAAGACGTTTACCTAACAGTCCCCATTTGCCCCTCCCATCAGAAATATCTCCAGTTTCAGTGGAAAGGGCAATGGTTCCGCTACCTATCTCTTCCCTTCGGCCTTTCATCAGCCCTGTGGGTTTTTACTAACCCTGGGCGCAAGACTACGCTCCGCCCACGGAGTGTACGTAGTGTTACCTACTTTGCATTTTGCAAAGTAGGCGTAGTAGGCAGCACTACGCACGCTCCGTAAACAGAGTGAAGTTGCCCGCCACCCGCCTCCCTCCCGCCCTCTTCTACAAACATAATTTTAAGGTCCCAAGTAAAGTAAAAGTATATAAAAGCACTTACCTGGTCCGCGGCGTCCCGGGGCTCCCTCTTCTATTTTGCGCCGACTTCTCCCATCGAAATGCGGGCGGCCGCGCATGCGCATTTCGATGGGAGAAGTCGGCGCAAACTAGAAGAGGGAGCCCCGGGACGCCGCGGACCAGGTAAGTGCTTTCATATACTTTTACTTTACTTGGGACCTTAAAATTATGTTTGTAAAAGAGGGCGGGAGGGAGGCGAGAGGCGCGTAGTGGGGCTACGCGAAGCGCGTGAGCGGGCGTAGCATCATGCCCACTTCACGTAGCTTTGCGTAGCCCCACTACGCAAACTACGCCCAGGGTTAGTTTTTACCAAACTGCTGAAGCCAGTGACCACTCGTCTTCGAGAAATGGGCGTCCGCATGATCGTTTACCTCAACGACATGCTTCTCCTGGCTCAAGATCCCACACTGTTGTGCACTCACTTACAATGGACGATCTCTCTATTGCAAGAGTTGGGTTTTGTGATCAATACCAAAAAGTCCATGACTATCCTGTGACAACAAGTTGACTTCCTAGGTTTCCAAATTGACTCAGTGAATACCCAGTTGCTCCTCCCGGCGCACAAGATCAAGTCCATACAGTGGGAGATACGAACGACTCTGTCAAAGCAGATGGTCTCTTTGAGGTCCCTGGCAAGGATTGTGGGTCTTCTAGCATCCTCTATTCAAGCTATCTTCCCAGGACCTCTCCATTACAGGGCGTTGCAGCGCCTCAAGATCCATTATCTACAGAAGTGGTTCTTGTACGATCATCTGATCGCTCTATATCTAGAAGCTCAAGAGGAACTGCAATGGTGGCTAGCTCACATGGAGGCCTGGAATGGCAAGGCCATTTTCGGAGCCTCTCCCAACGTAGTTATCGAGTCGGACACCAGTTGATGGGGCTGGGGTGCAAGATGCGGAGATTGTGCCACTGGCGGGCGGTGGTCAGCAGAAGAGTTAAAATTACACATCAACTGTCTAGAGTTGTTAGCCTGATTGTTTGCCATCAGATCAATCTCCCCATTGAAGAGCAATTGTTGCATCCTCCTGAGGATGAACAATGTGTCGGCGATTAGCTACATCAATCGCCTAGGAGGGAGGAAATATCGACTCTTGGCCAATATTGCAAGGGAGTTTTGGCACTTCTGCCTGGCGCAGAAGATCAGGATTGAGGCAGAATATATTCTCGGCAAGAGCAATCAAATAGCGGATTGGAACTCCAGGTTTCTGAGGGACTTCAGCGACTGGAGACTTCATCCTTCTGTGTTTCTAGAGATCATGAGTATTCGAGGTCCTTGCCTGATAGATCTCTTTGCCTCTCACCTCAATACTCAGCTTTCCCGCTTCTATAGCTGGGGACTGGACCCAACGACTTGGGAACTGACACGTTCCTTCACCCCTGGGGTACCCAGAGGAACTATGCCTTTCCCCCCTTTGCATTAATTCCAAGAGTTGCAGCTCAGGTCCGGCGACAGGCAACCTCATTAGTATTAGTCACACCGTTATGGAAGACACAATAATGGTTTCCGACTCTAAAGGAGTTGTCGGTGAACCTGCCCTTCTATCTGCCCGTGTTTCCGATGCTGCTCCAGGGCCCAGTGGGCTCTCCGCATCCTCTGGTCCTACAGAATCAGTTGACCCTCATGGTTTGGTCGCTCTCAGGAGACATGAACGAATTGAGGGCTTTTCATCGGCGGCTGCCGAGTTTATACAGCAGGCTTGGGTTCCACCCACCCGCAAGTGATATTCTGCATCCTGGAAGCGATGGATCGGTTGGTGCCCTCAACGGCAGGTGGATCTAGTGGTATCGGATTTGAAGGACATACTGAATTTTTTGTCTGAATGTGCTGAATCAGGTCTGTCTTATAGATCAGTAAATAACTTCATGTCGGCATTATCGGCCAGACATATCCACATTGATCAAAAACCTGTGGGAGTGCACCCGTTGGTGTGTATGTTGTTGAAAGGTATCAAAGTCGCTCGTCCTCCACGACCCAGATATACTACCCTATGGGATGTATCCTAAGTTCTCTCTTTGTTAGAATCATGGCCGAACAATAAAGATTTATCTCTAAAACAATTATCTGCCAAACTCACTATGTTGTTGTGTCTCATTTCCTGTCGTAGAGTGTCTGATTTTCATGCTTTAGACGTGGCAGGAAGGGTTTTCTCTCACCAAGGTGTTTCCTTCATCATCTCTAGAAGAATCAAAACGATGTCTCGTTCGGTTGAGTATCCCGCTTTTCCTCACAATGCTAAATTATGTGTTTTGCAAAGCTTAAAAGTGTATGAAGAATGTACTTTAGCTCACAGATCGGGCCCTCTGGGTCAATTACTTTTGGCAATCCAGAAACCTTTTCGCCCAGTCTCAGCGGCCACTCTGGCGCGTTGGGTTAGGTGGGTAAGGCTGAGGCTGGTATAGATATATCTGTCTATGGTGCGCATTCCACAAGAGGGACTATGGCCTCTAAATCATTTATTATGGGCTCTCGTTTAGAAGACATCTTGAAAGTTGCTGATTGGTCTTTGGATTTAATGTTTAAAATATTATTTTATAAACCCTTTGCTCATGTTTCTTCTGTTGCTGTTGATCAGCTTTGAACAAGCATAATCTGAGCCTCCGGTCCTCCCATAGAATACAACATTTTAGAGCATTCGCAACAAGAATTTTAGATTCTAATAAGGACATGGAGGTGAGGATTATCCCACCCGGTGGGACAGGTAAGAGTTACAACTGTCATGTTGTTCTATGATGCATAAGATATTTGATTTTTTGACCCACCCTGAAACCAAACTTGTGACTCCCTGTTTTCAAACTTGTTGCTATTTTCAGGAACGGATTCCAAACAAAGCTGAATCTGCTTTTCCTCGTGTCAAGGAGGCTGGCACTCTTGGTGAATAGCTGTCTAGTCCGAGACTTGTGTTGGAGTTGCTCTCCGTTGAGAGTCAGAACTGTTGCTTGTTTGTTTACTGGACACTTAAGACTGCTTATTGCAAAGAAAGAGGCAGACAAGATGGTGCCTAGCTATTTTGTATATTCAGGACATGTTTGATTGGTTAATTGAAGGGGGCGTGATTGAAAGCCTCATGGGATATGTAGTGTTTTTACATATTTACTGTTTTTTCATTGGCTGCTGTTTGTTTGTTTTTTTTTTAACCAGTTTTTATTTGAGTTTCAAGTTTAATATTACACACCTCCCCTCCCACCCACCCCGCCCCCGGAGAACAGGTATCCATCACATTTTATTACAACATAAACAATAATGAGCATAGACAGTTTTAAGAGCGAAAGGACATCATGCGATTGAAAATATATCATATTTACAACAGATGGCCCATGTGTATTGTTTCAACAGTTAAACATCCTGAATCCAAGCTAACAGTGGCGCCCAGATCTTCATACCCCGATTCCGCTTATCCCTCCCTTTGTTTCTATAGATTGCAACCTCCAGGCTGCAGGTCGCAAGCAGTCGAGCTCTCCATTCTAACAATTGTGGAGGTAACGGATCTATCCATGCTGAAGACCGCCATAGCTACAAAAATCAGCCCTTGTATTTCATGAGGTCGGACGATACTGGTTATACCCAGCAAGACTTCTTCATTAGTGGTGGTAACCCTACAGTGTGTGATGCTCGAGATGAAGTCGGAAACTTCTGCTGATACATTAGCTAGATTTGGGCAGGAGGCGAACATATGGGTTAGATCTGCTGCAGGAAATGCACATCGTGGACAGGTTTTTCCTTTCCCCGTCCCCCATTTGGCTAGTTGTCCAGGAGTATAATAAAGTGAGAAGAAGGTTTTAAAGAATTGTGCCTGAAGTTTCATGGACATTAAGCAGGTGAGTTACATTTCGTAAGCGTTTAGAGAGATTTGAGGATAAACCCCCAGCCTAGTCTGCCATGCCACCCCATGTTTATCTATATCATCGGGTAATAATAAATTCAATCCAGCATATATCTCGCAAATCCTCTGAGTTTTAGCTAGTCTAAGTTTCTCTATGATTTGAGAGGGTTGAAATTTGATACGGCTGCCCCCCTTCTTTGATATAAAGTCCCGCACCTGGAGGAATTAAAAAAGTCCAGATTCATCAAATCAAAATCTACTTTCAATTCATCAAATGATTTTAATCCGTTAGTTGAAAAGAAGCACCCGAGCTGCGCAACACCTAATTCAACCCATCTCTGCATATATACATCCTGGAATATTTCAGGAAGATACGTATTCTGTGACACAGGGGTATAAAAGGAATACCGACCTAAGCCTACTAATTTTTTTACATTGCCCCATACTTTACAGACACTAAAAATAGTCTTAAATTTCACTTTTTTCAAATAGTCATCATTAATATGGCGCCACAAACAACCAGCGCTTCCATCACTCAAGATAAGTTCTTGCGGGGTGGGTATATTGCAACCATCCAGGTTAACCGTAAGTAGATTAACACTGTATTTTAGCACTGTAGCCCAATAATATAGTTTAAAATTGGGTGATGACCAACCACCGCGTTCTCGGGGTACAGTAATCCATTTAAGTGCTCTGCGTGGTCTATTATATCCCCATAGAAAGCGTGAAAACATAGTGTCTATGTTTTTAAAAATTAGTGGTGAAAATTCTAAGCATATAGCTTGAAAGAAATATAGAAACTGAGGAAAAAATAACATCTTGACAACGTTAGTTCTTCCCCCAATTGTTAGATGCAGATTATGTAGCCGAAGAAGTTCTTTCTTGGTGCGGTATATAAGGGGCTCAATATTATCATCAACGATGTTTTCAATTTTAGCGCTAATACTAACCCCTAGATAGGTCGCCTTATCACATATCCTCGGTCGTTCATCGTGATTTTGTTATTCAATACTATCTGAGTTTTACTAGAGTTCAATTTGTATCCTGAAACACACCCAAAATCATGCGCTTCTTTTTCTATCAATGTTATAGCGTTGTTAGGGTCACCTGTAACGATAGCTATGTCGTCTGCATATGCCATGCATTTAGTTTCCAAATCCCGTATTTTGATTGTAGGAATCAAGGCATTTTTTTGCTAACTATCAATGCATCAATATAGATGGCAAACAGGAGGGGCGAGCAGGGACAGCCCTGTCTTGTACCCCTAGTAATGGCGAAGCTTTCAGAGAGAACCCCATTAATCAAAACGCAGGCACTCGGGTTAACATAAAGCAGTTTAATTGCTATTATATATTTTTCTCCAATCCCACACTTTGTCATGGCTGCCCATAAGTATTTCCAGGAGACCCTATCGAACGCTTTTTCTGCGTCTAGCAGTATAAGTGCCATAGGGTCTCCTGTCAGTCCCATGTAGTCAAAGAGAGATATAGCTCTTTGTATGTGATCGGTGGTGGATCGTCCAGGAACGAACCCATGTTGCCGTTCCGAAACTATTTTATGGATAATAGGTGCCAGCCGTTATGCCAGTATTTTAGAATAGATTTTTGAGTCCCCATTGATCAAAGTAATGGGGCGATAGGAACCCACTTCTTTAACATCCTTGTTCTTTTTAGGAAAAACTATTATTTTGGCCGATGACCAGGACCTTGGTGGGTTCCCCCCCAGAAAAATATATTAAAAGAGTGATGTTATAGTGGTACTCAGTTGTGGAGCGAATTTGATGTAAAATTCGGTGGGAATCCCATCCCTACCCGCTGCTTTTCCCTTAGCCAGGCCCTTTATTGCTAGTAGTATTTCCTCCCAGGAGATTGACCCATCTAAAAGTTCTTGGTCGTCGGTTCCCAAGCGATTGGGAGTAAATAAATCCAGATATATTTTAGGGTCGCCACATTCGTTGTCGTCTTCGTGGTATAGTTTCCCATAAAACTTCTGGAAGGCCATTCTTATTTCAGCGGTCTGATCTTAGCCCCAAATCTTAGTCCCTGATTTCTTTTATTAGTGCAAATGAGGTCTCTTCTCAAGTTCTAACGGCTAATTGATGTCCCACTTTTTCGCTCAACTCATAGGTTTTTTCCCTGTTGATGCTGGCTCTAGCAACTGCCCTCCCAACTAATATTTCTGAAATATAGTTTTTAGCAATAGCCACATTGGGCATCGCATTATCTATCGGCCTTCCTTCCTGTACCGCTTTAATCAAGTCCTCTTCTGCTCTTCGCAGATCTAGTTCTAGTAAATCCATTTTTTGTTTTTCTGTTTTATTGTATTTAAAGGAGAATTTCATCGGTTCACCCCTGACACAAGCCTTCAGAGCATCCCATACCATGCCAATTGAGGTAGAACCTACATTATCTTCTAAAAAAGCAGGGATCCAGGTTCTCATTTGCTGGCAATAAGCATCATTATGTAATAATGCCCTTTCAAATGTCCATGTTTTTATATTGGATTTCTCTGGGACATTCGTAAGGCTAAGCACCAATGGATTATGGTCTGAAAGAATTCTGGGTAGTCTCTCGATTTGATAGGTTGGTCTCAGGGAATTAGACAAGAGCATGTAATCTAATCTAACATGTCTTGAGTGAGGGTGTGAATAATAGGTATAGCCAGGGTCCCCTGGGTGTTTTACTGACCAGACGTCTAATAACACATGAAGCATGCATGTCTTTTAAGGCATAAAAAACGTTTTGCTTCCTACCCTGGAATTTAAAACCTTGATGTGTAGACCATTCGCTAGGCAGGTGAATATTTAAATCTCCACATATGATTAACGGGAGAGGCCAATGTGTTAGTTCATTAGAGACCGTAATCAATACATCTGGATCATCGCTAGTATTGCCATATATAGTACATATTGTTAGCTTGCCTTCCCCGTTGTTATAGTGGCATTCTACTATTGCAAATCGTCCTAATGTATCTGATAAGGCCCGTGGAAATTGTAACCCCCCACCTTTTGATAAAATAGCAACCCCCCTGGTCCGTGTCCCCTGCGTTGTAGCTACGATGAGGCGATATCCTAATGTTTTAAGTAAATATTGCTGCGACCCCTCAATGTGTGTCTCCTGAAGGCAAACAACATTTGCCCCGGAAGCTTTAAGACTCTCCAATGTTTTCTGTCTTTTCTTTAAATCATTAAGGCCGCATATATTCATAGACAGTATATTGATCTTAGCCATCAAGGTATTTCGTGGTCCATCTCCAGGCTGCTGTTTGAGTAGTAAAGACATTGAGAAGCACAATCCTCGCCTCTGTGTCCTTAATAGAATCTAATATTCTTGTTGCAAATGCTGGAAAATGTTGTATTCACCATCACTGGACATTTACTTTATGTCAGCCTTGCTAGGGCCCTCTGGGAAACTTCCACTGTAAAAGTAAGGGAGGAGGATGTGTTGTCCACTCCACAGTCAATTTGGGACCCACTATCCCAAGAGGGGCACTGGGTAAGGTACAAAGCCCAGATTCAGACCAGGAACCTTATGAAACTGGCCAGTCAACAAGAATCTTTGTCAATGGGGGGCTCCGATGGTTCAGTGAATGCCTGGAACAAAATCAGAGTATCGAAATTAAATTACAGCATCTAGAGGCCTACATACCAAGAATCAGAAGATAGGATTAGACCAGAGAAGCAGGGTCCCAGTTCTGTGCTGTGAAGGAAGTGACCCAATTAGGGCCACCCAGGTCACTCGCGACCACCTCTCAGCCTTCCACACAAATGAAGAGAAGGTCAGACAGTAGAGAATACAAACCAAGTATATGTTTATTTCAGGTACACTCGAGTGGAATCCAGTCTGACCAACCTCCTGGGATTGCTGCAGAGGGACTGACTTCAGCAAGCATGGTGATACATTATGCACAATTCAGAACCAATGAAGACACACCCAGACTGACAATTTCCAGTTCGAACCAGCTGCACAAAGAAAGCACAGAAAGATATGTTTTGATCCTGATACCGCGCACACACTATCTCTGTGCCAAGGTCGTTCTGCCTGCGCCCATGCCTGGACCAGTGGGAGCAGACCTCTATATAGTGGGAAAGGTATGCGCTAACAAAAGCAGTGTATTCATTAGTACAGCGAGGCCCAACCTTGAAGGAAACAAGACTCACCATGGCTGTTTCTAGCAGAGACGAAGAAAAGTTAGTTTCGATAATGGCTCACAATGGCGGCTGAAAATAAAATGGTGCCGCCAATGCTAACTTAAGCAAGGCAAAATATAGCAACAAAATGAAGGCATTTTATTATATTCCAACAGCTGCAGAAACAGAAATAAAAGAAAGCCGACAAAAAATGTAAGAACTAGATCCACTATGGTAACAAGAGTGTCTGGGGAGTGTAGGCATGGTGAAAATGAAAAACAGTAAACAGTCAGTAGGCAGGGAAGCCCCAGGGGATTTACAGTACTGGGAGGTGGCTGCTAGGGTATACAATATTTGGTGAGGGTTGGTGTGGTCATTCATTACACCTGGTTTGCTTCAGCTGCGGTGCCATTATTTCATGATAATATATCTATGATGGAGGCTGAATGGGCGGTCTACACTGCAAGAGGCTGTCTAAAAAAGTTCAATAAAATATGGGGGTGGTGGAGAAACCAATAGATGGAATGGCACCTGAGTTGCACTGCCTGTTGGTATCTCGGGGGGGGGGGGGGGCTCTAATCCAGACAAGCGTCTGGGCAGGGCGTACTGCAAAGGCAGCATGACGGATGTGTTAGATATGTACCCTGTACTGCTCTTTTTTATGCATTTTTTGTCAAAATTGTTGTATGAGATGACTACAAAGTAATGTTTAAGTTGATTATGAACATGCAAATAAATATATTCTAAATATATATATGAATGAATGTGTTAGACGGGGACCGGAGGGTCGGCCGAATACTGGGGGAGAGGCTCCGATGAGGGCCGTCTCCGGCGATCGTACAGACAAGTCACTTCCCTCCCCACAGATAGACAACCACACAAGGATGAGATCAACACTCTTTATATAGGGTTCTTGCGGCAAGGTTATCAGCGGTACAGGAGATTCAGGACTCGAGGGTCCTCTCAATTCTAGTCTCTGTAGGGGAAGGGGGTAGCGGGACAGTCACCAAGACTCGGATCGGTACAGGAGATGGCAGGAGGGAAGCTCACAATCCTCGAGCTTAGGAGTCTGCGGGGTCGGGCCGCGGCAGCGCCAGCAGGCCGAGGCGATGGTTCAAATGGTGGAGGGCCGCGGCAGCGCCAGCAGGCCAAGATGATGGTTCAAGTTGCAGAGGCCGCGGCAGCGCCAGCCGGCCAAGATGATGGTTTACGTAACAGGGGGGCCGCGGCAGCGCCAGCAGGCCAGATGATGGTTCACGTTGCAGAGGGCCGCGGCAGCGCCAGCAGGCCAAGATGATGGTTCAAGTTGCAGAGGCCGCGGTAGCGCCAGCCGGCCAAGATGATGGTTTACGTAACAGGGGGGGGCCGCGGCAGCGCCAGCAGGCCAAGATGATGGTTCACGTTGCAGAGGGCCGCGGCAGCGCCAGCAGGCCAAGATGATGGTTCACGTTGCAGAGGGCCGCGGCAGCGCCAGCAGGCCAAGATGATGGTTCACGTTGCAGAGGGCCGCGGCAGCGCCAGCAGGCCAAGACGAAGGGTTCACAGAGCAGGCTGCGGCAGCGCCAGCAGTCCGCCAAGGATGAGTTCTTCGCGGTGTCTCTCGACTCCAGGATACAACTGCCCTCCTGGTCTGGGGCGGCCCCAGTTATAGGTCTGGTTCCCTTTGATGTCCGGACCCTCGCGCCTTGAGGTCGGAGGTCCGGAACGAGGGAGTCCCGACACCAGCAGGGGGTTGGAGCCAGTGCCCAGGGAGGCCGGGGGTGATCGACACCGGCGGAGGAGAGCCGTTGACGCCTTCTTCTTTCATTGACCTGCCAAGTGGTCTCTTTACCTCCTGTGTGGAGGTTGGTGCCTCGATGTCGGGGCCGGGCCAGGCCCAGGGACGGGGTCGAGTCGAGGCCACGTGGCCTCGTGTTGTAGTGTCCAAAGATGGCTGCCGGGCCGGGGCCAGGGTGCTGACGGGGACCCGGCCACCCGGTACGGGAGGGTTCAGGAGCTGGAGTCCCGGTGTGGACGGGTTGTGGATTACCTCGGGGGGTTGCCGGGTTGGCTCTTGCTGGGGATTCAGGGAGAGCCGGGTCCGGGCCCTGTTGTGCGTAGGGGGGGACGGCCTGGCTACGAGGCCTGTCCAACATGCGTCCCCCCCAGCTGAAGGCAGGGAGAGTCAGCCATCCTCTTGGGGACTCTCCTCGCCGAGGCGGAAAAAGCGTGACAGGCCGTCTGCGTTGGCGTGGTCCTGGCCTGGACGATGCCCAGCGAGGCCCAACCTTGAAGGAAACAAGACTCACCATGGCTGTTTCTAGCAGAGACGAAGA
This sequence comes from Lissotriton helveticus, assembly GCF_964261635.1. Classification (NCBI taxonomy): domain Eukaryota; kingdom Metazoa; phylum Chordata; class Amphibia; order Caudata; family Salamandridae; genus Lissotriton; species Lissotriton helveticus. Next base: position 1,130,379,475 of record NC_136059.1, on the reverse strand, counting down.
AAAGTTAGTTTCGATAATGGCTCACAATGGCGGCTGAAAATAAAATGGTGCCGCCAATGCTAACTTAAGCAAGGCAAAATATAGCAACAAAATGAAGCATTTTATTATATTCCAACAGCTGCAGAAACAGAAATAAAAGAAAGCCGACAAAAAATGTAAGAACTAAATCCACTATGGTAACAAGAGTGTCTGGGGAGTGTAGGCATGGTGAAAATGAAAAACAGTAAACAGTCAGTAGGCAGGGAAGCCCCAGGGGATTTACAGTACTGGGAGGTGGCTGCTAGGGTATACAATATTTGGTGAGGGTTGGTGTGGTCATTCATTACACCTGGTTTGCTTCAGCTGCTGGTGCCATTATTTCATGATAATATATCTATGATGGAGGCTGAATGGGCGGGTCTACACTGCAAGAGGCTGTCTAAAAAAGTTCAATAAAATATGGGGGTGGTGGAGAACCAATAGATGGAATGGCACCTGAGTTGCACTGCCTGTTGGTATCTCGGGGGGGGGCTCTAATCCAGACAAGCGTCTGGGCAGGGCGTACTGCAAAGGCAGCATGACGGATGTGTTAGATATGTACCCTGTACTGCTCTTTTTTATGCATTTTTTGTCCAAATTGTTGTATGAGATGACTACAAAGTAATGTTTAAGTTGATTATGAACATGCAAATAAATATATTCTAAATATATATATGAATGAATGTGTTAGACGGGGACCCGGAGGGTCGGCCGAATACTGGGGGAGAGGCCTCCGATGAGGCCGTCTCCGGCGATCGTACAGACAAGTCACTTCCCTCCCCACAGATAGACACCACACAAGGATGAGATCAACACTCTTTATATAGGGTTCTTGCGGCAAGGTTATCAGCGGTACAGGAGATTCAGGACTCGAGGGTCCTCTCAATTCTAGTCTCTGTAGGGGAAGGGGGTAGCGGGACAGTCACCAAGACTCGGATCGGTACAGGAGATGGCAGGAGGGAAGCTCACAATCCTCGAGCTTAGGAGTCTGCGGGGTCGGGCCGCGGCAGCGCCAGCAGGCCGAGGCGATGGTTCAAATGGCGGAGGCCGCGGCAGCGCCAGCAGGCCAAGATGATGGTTCAAGTTGCAGAGGGCCGCGGCAGCGCCAGCCGGCCAAGATGATGGTTTACGTAACAGGGGGGCCGCGGCAGCGCCAGCAGGCCAAGATGATGGTTCACGTTGCAGAGGGCCGTGGCAGCGCCAGCAGGCCAAGATGATGGTTCAAGTTGCAGAGGGCCGCGGCAGCGCCAGCCGGCCAAGATGATGGTTTACGTAACAGGGGGGGGCCGCGGCAGCGCCAGCAGGCCAAGATGATGGTTCACGTTGCAGAGGGCCGCGGCAGCGCCAGCAGGCCAAGATGATGGTTCATGTTGCAGAGGGCCGCGGCAGCGCCAGCAGGCCAAGATGATGGTTCACGTTGCAGAGGGCCGCGGCAGCGCCAGCAGGCCAAGACGAAGGGTTCACAGAGCAGGGCTGCGGCAGCGCCAGCAGTCCGCCAAGGATGAGTTCTTCTCGGTGTCTCTCGACTCCAGGATACAACTGCCCTCCTGGTCTGGGGCGGCCCCAGTTATAGGTCTGGTTCCCTTTGATGTCCGGACCCTCGCGCCTTGAGGTCGGGAGGTCTGGAACGAGGGAGTCCCGACACCCAGCAGGGGGTTGGAGCCAGTGCCCAGGGAGGCCGGGGGTGATCGACACCCGGCGGAGGAGAGCCGTTGACGCCTTCTTCTTTCATTGACCTGCCAAGTGGTCTCTTTACCTCCTGTGTGGAGGTTGGTGCCTCGATGTCGGGCCGGGCCAGGCCCAGGGACGGGGTCGAGTCGAGGCCACGTGGCCTCGTGTTGTAGTGTCCAAAGATGGCTGCCGGGCCGGGGCCAGGGTGCTGACGGGGACCCGGCCAGCCGGTACGGGAGGGTTCAGGAGCTGGAGTCCCGGTGTGGACGGGTTGTGGATTACCTCGGGGGGTTGCCGGGGTGGCTCTTGCTGGGGATTCAGGGAGAGCCGGGGTCCGGGCCCTGTTGTGCGTAGGGGGGACGGCCCGGCTACGAGGCCTGTCCAACATGCGTCCCCCCCAGCTGAAGGCAGGAGAGTCAGCCATCCTCTTGGGGACTCTCCTCGCCGAGGCGAAAAAGCGTGACAGGCCGTCTGCGTTGGCGTGGTCCTGGCCTGGACGATGCTCCACAGTGAAGTCCATCCCCTGTAAGGAGATGGACCAGCGCAACAGTTTCGGGTTCTCCCCCCGCATCTGCATCAGCCATTGCAGGGGTCGGTGGTCTGTCTGCACCCGAAAGGTGGTGCCGAAGAGGTAGGGCCGGAGCTTCTTGAGGGCCCATACTACGGCGAAGGCCTCCCTCTCGATGGTGCTCCAGCGCTGTTCCCGGGCCAGCAGGCATCGGCTGATGAATGCCACTGGCTGATCGACTCCTCGGTGTTGAGTTGGGAGAGGACGGCCCCACGCCTGATCGGAGGCGTCCGTCTGTACGATGAATTCCCGGCCGTAGTCGGAGCCTGGAGCACGGGGGCAGTGCACATGGCGGCCTTCAGCTTCTCGAATGGCCGATTGCAGTCCGGAGTCCAGTTGACTGTTTTGGGGTTCTTCTTGGATGTGAGCTCCGTGAGGGGCCCCACGATGCTGCCATAGTCCTTCACAAACCGCCGGTAGTACCCGGTGAGCCCCAGGAAGGCCCGGACCTCGGTTTGGGTCGTAGGGGGTTGCCAGCCTGGATGGCAGCGATCTTGAGCTGGAGGGGGGCCACCAGACCAGCTTCCCACTTGGTGTCCTAGGTAGGTCATGGACCCTTGGCCCACCTGACATTTGCTGGCCTTGAGGGTGAGCCCGGCCTGCTGGAGGGCGTGTAGAACTTCCCGCAGGTGGCGGAGGTGGTCGGTCCAGTGGTGACTGTACACAGCGATGTCGTCCAGGTAGCGGCGCTGAATCCTTCGAGGCCCGCCAGTACCTGGTTCACGAGTCTTTGAAATGTTGCCGGAGCGTTTTTCATGCCGAATGCATCACCCTGAAGTGGTAGTGACCGTCCGGGGTAGAGAAGGCGGATCGTTCTTGGGCCCTGGGGGTGAGGCCCGATTTTCCAGTAGCCCGCTGTTAAATCGATGATGCTCAGGTAGCGGGCGGCCCCCATACGGGTCAATTAGCTCATATTAGCTCATCTGCCCGGGGGATAGGGTGAGCGTCGGTCCTGGTAACGGCATTCAGTCCCCGGTAGTCCACACAGAACCGGAGCTCAGGGGCAACGCCCGGGGCGGCGGCCTTGGGGACCAGGACGACGGGGCTGGCCCAGGGGCTGTCCGAGGGTTCGATCACTCCCAGTGTCAGCATCTTGGACACCTCGGTCTGGATGCAGGCGCGCACCCGATCTGGTACGCGGTACGCCCTGTGGCGAATAGGGGGGCTGTCCCCGGTGTCCACATCGTGAAGGCACCAGGGGGTGACCCCAGGGGTGAGAGAGAACAAGGATGCGAATCGTGTCAGGAGAGCTTGACAGTCTTGGCGTTGCTCCGGGGACAAGGCCTCGGAGAGTCTGACCCCTTCCACGGAGCCATCCTGCTCGAGGGTCCTCAGCAGGTCCGGAAGGGGCTCGGAGTCTTCTTCCGTCCCATTATCGGTAGCCATCAGGAGGCTGAGTTCTGAGCGTACAAAATGGGGCTTGAGTCTGTTGGCGTGGAGGACCCGTAGGGGGTTCCGGGAAGTTTCCATGTCGATTAAGTAGGTGACGGGCCCCTTGCGTTCGATCACCTTGAAGGGTCCGGACCATTTGTCCTGTAGGGCACAGGGTTCAACCGGGGACATCACCCAGACCTGCTGTCCCGGCTCGAACTCGAGGGAGGAGGCGTGCTGATCATACCATTTCTTCATGTCTTCCTGACTGGCTTCAAGGTTGACTTTGGCGATCTCCCTGAATCGCCGGGTCTGGTTGCGAAGGGCCAAGAGGTATTTGTATACATCCGGGGGAGTTTTCTGGGGGGGCCTCTCCCAACCTTCTTTGACTAGGCTGAGGGGACCCCAGACGGGGTGCCCATACAGGAGTTCAAATGGGCTGAAGCCTACCACAGGCGCCGTCACGGTTCGAAGAGGGATAGCCTCGGGATAGCGGGTGGCGTGGTCCACCAGGACCAGGATGAACCGGTGTCCTTGGGCGGTTCGGGGGTCCAGGGGCCCCACAATGTCTATTCCCACCCGTTCGAACGGGGTGGTGACGACGGGAAAAGGTTGCAAGGGTGCTTTGGTTTTTCTGCCACTTTTTCCGCTGGCCTGGCAGGTGGGGCAGGCCTTGCAGTGGTTGGTGACATCTTTTCGCATTCGGGGCCAGTAAAAGTGGGTCACCAGGCGGTCGTACGTTTTGTCCTGTCCCAGGTGTCCGGCAAGGGGTATATCGTGGGCTAAGTTCAAGAGGAAATCTCTGAAGCGGAGGGGCACCACCAGCACCCGACTGGCCCCCAGTTCTGCAATCCTTTGCTCACTGTAGAGCAGGTCATTGTCCCAGTAGATCCAGTGGGCCCCTGAGGTGTCCCCTGCGCTCTGGGCAAGGGCTTGCTTCCAGAGTCCCTCGAGGGAGGGACAGGTTCTTTGTTCTTGTTGGTATTGTTCCTGGGTGGGACCCCCCTCTTGACGCCACTGGGCCAGGTCGGGGAGGTCCGGGAGCCGACCGGGTCCTTCTTCGGTTTGGGCCGGGGGACTTGCTTCTGGGGTGGCCTCCTCTGGGACAATCGCGGGAGGAAGCTCCGGCCACTCGGGTTCTTCTGGACTGGGGACGGCACGGGCGGTCATGGACCGGGTCGTGGCACAGACCCATTCGGGGAGGTCCAGCATCCCCAGGTGCTCTCTCCGTTCGACGGCTGCCCAGGGAGAACTTTCGAGATCGTTCCCCAGGAGGCAATCCACGGGGGCATCATCGCGGACAGTCACTTTCAGCATCCCTGATACTCCTCCCCATTCGAAGGGGACGTAGGCCATTTGACATAGACTTTCTGAGTTGTCGGCCGACCGGACAGGGCAAAGAATGTTCGGCAAGATCTGGTCCGGGGCCACCAGATGACAGCGGACCGCGGTCACACTGGCCCCGGTGTCGCGGAGGGCTTCAGCCCGGCGGCCATTAATGTTGACCCACTGGCTGTACTTCTGCGTGTTGGGGGGAAGGGGGGCCCGAGGGATCAGGTCCCGTTCCCCTAAGCAAACCAGGGACATGGCGGCCGGTTCCCACTCAGGCTGGTCGGTTTCGTACTCTTCTTGGTCTTCTGGGGTTTGCTCTTCCCCCAGGGCTGCAGCAGCGACCTGGCGGGGTAAAGGGTTCGGGTTCTTTGGGCAATTGGGATCATTTGCGTAGTGGCCGGGTCGCTGGCATCGGTGGCAAGTGATGTTGGCTCGGAAGCCGGGTCGCATCGGGGGGTTTCCCCTGCCGGCCGGGGCCGGGGGGTTGCTGGCGGGAGTCACCGGGCCGGTGTCTCTACCCCGACCCTGGCCTCCTCCTCCACGGGGGCGATGGGGCCCTTGGGCAGTTCTGTGTGCTTCGCTGGGTCCGTTTCGGCCAACTCGGGTGCTTTCCCATCGGTCAGCTTCGGCGGCGAGTTGCCGAGGTTCCGTTAGTTTACTGTCCAGGAGGTGCTGCCTGAGTTCGATGAAGCAGTTGTTAGAAAGGTGCTCCCACACAACAAGGTCAAAGAGCTGCTCGTAGGTGGTCACGTTGCTGCCCTTGATCCACCCCTCGAAGGCCCGGCTAAAGAAGTTCACGTACTCCAACAAAGTTGTACCCGGGATCCGTTTGCAGTCGCGGAACTGCTGGCGGTACATCTCGGGTGTGAGTCCGTATCGAGTGAGGAGGGCGGCTTTCATGTGGTCGTAGGATGTCATCAGATGGTCCGGGAGTTGCAGCAGGGCGTCTCGCCCTTCGTTGACAAACCTCCCCCATAACCCGGCTCCCCAGTCGCTCCGGGGAATCCGGTGGGAGGTCATGGCTACCTCGTACGCTTTGAACCATTGCTGGATGTCATCGTTCTTGTAGTACTCTCTGACGACATCTTTGGGTATGTGGACCTTGGGGTCTGTAGGGGCAGGAGTGTTCGTGCGCTCGGGGACCCCGAGTTCCTTGTTCTGCTTCCGAATCTCTAGTTCTTTGAGGTTGCGCTCATGTTCGTAGGTTAGCTTCTTCTCTTCTAGCTCTCTCTGCCTTTGTTTCTCTTCTCGCTCCTCTCGGAGCCGTAAGTGTTCCAACGTTATTTTTTGTTCCGCCAATTTGAGCTCTCCATCTAAGCGAAGTCGTGCCAGTTCTAATTCATGGAGCCTGCTTTTTTCCCGTTCCCGGACCTCTTCTGGGGAGAGACCCGATCTTCTCTCTTCCGTCGGCGTGGGGCTTGTTTCGGGTGTCTCGTGGCTTCGTGTTTGGGGTACGGTTGTACCCGTCTCCGCCCAAGATTCCAGGGCTCGTTTGAAGTCCTCTTTCGTGCTCAGTCCTGTGGTTGAAATGCCTAATTCTATGCAAAATTGTTTCAGTTCTCTGTGGTTGTATTCTTCCAGCTTTTCCATCTGGAATTTTTCTGTTGCTCCGCTCTCTTTTGTTGTCATGGTGGTTGTGTGTCGTGGGGTGAGTGACCCTCTGTACGATTATGCGTAGGTTCGGATCGCGCCGCTGGCCACCAACGTTAGACGGGGACCCGGAGGGTCGGCCGAATACTGGGGGAGAGGCCTCCGATGAGGGCCGTCTCCGGCGATCGTACAGACAAGTCACTTCCCTCCCCACAGATAGACACCACACAAGGATGAGATCAACACTCTTTATATAGGGTTCTTGCGGCAAGGTTATCAGCGGTACAGGAGATTCAGGACTCGAGGGTCCTCTCAATTCTAGTCTCTGTAGGGGAAGGGGGTGCGGGACAGTCTTGGTACCGGATCGGTACAGGAGATGGCAGGAGGGAAGCTCACAATCCTCGAGCTTAGGAGTCTGCGGGGTCGGGCCGCGGCAGCGCCAGCAGGCCGAGGCGATGGTTCAAATGGCGGAGGGCCGCGGCAGCGCCAGCAGGCCAAGATGATGGTTCAAGTTGCAGAGGGCCGCGGCAGTGCCAGCCGGCCAAGATGATGGTTTACGTAACAGGGGGGCTGCGGCAGCGCCAACAGGCCAAGATGATGGTTCACGTTGCAGAGGGCCGCGGCAGCGCCAGCAGGCCAAGATGATGGTTCAAGTTGCAGAGGGCCGCGGCAGCGCCAGCCGGCCAAGATGATGGTTTACGTAACAGGGGGGGGCCGCGGCAGCGCCAGCAGGCCAAGATGATGGTTCACGTTGCAGAGGGCCGCGGCAGCGCCAGCAGGCCAAGATGATGGTTCACGTTGCAGAGGGCCGCGGCAGCGCCAGCAGGCCAAGATGATGGTTCACGTTGCAGAGGGCCGCGGCAGCGCCAGCAGGCCAAGACGAAGGGTTCACAGAGCAGGGCTGCGGCAGCGCCAGCAGTCCGCCAAGGATGAGTTCTTCTCGGTGTCTCTCGACTCCAGGATACAACTGCCCTCCTGGTCTGGGGCGGCCCCAGTTATAGGTCTGGTTCCCTTTGATGTCCGGACCCTCGCGCCTTGAGGTCGGGAGGTCCGGAACGAGGGAGTCCCGACACCCAGCAGGGGGTTGGAGCCAGCGCCCAGGGAGGCCGGGGGTGATCGACACCCGGCGGAGGAGAGCCGTTGACGCCTTCTTCTTTCATTGACCTGCCAAGTGGTCTCTTTACCTCCTGTGTGGAGGTTGGTGCCTCGATGTCGGGGCCGGGCCAGGCCCAGGGACGGGGTCGAGTCGAGGCCACGTGGCCTTGTGTTGTAGTGTCCAAAGATGGCTGCCGGGCCGGGGCCAGGGTGCTGACGGGGACCCGGCCAGCCGGTACGGGAGGGTTCAGGAGCTGGAGTCCCGGTGTGGACGGGTTGTGGATTACCTCGGGGGGTTGCCGGGGTGGCTCTTGCTGGGGATTCAGGGAGAGCCGGGGTCCGGGCCCTGTTGTGCGTAGGGGGGGACGGCCCGGCTACGAGGCCTGTCCAACAGAATGGTATAAGAGCCCGGCATCTTTAAGGTCTAGTATGTTACAGGCAGCAGGCACAGAGTAACCAGAACAGGCTCTAAGCAAAGTGTCCACGTTAGACACAATTAGTCTTTAGGTATATGAGAGAAGCCAGACTGAAGGGCTAACTTTTCCACACAAGCTCTAAGTAGTTGAGACTGCTGTACCCAGAAGCACCAACACATATTAATATGGGAAGATCATGCGAGAGAGATGGGAACCTCAGTGAAAATGATATCACCTTAAGAATACTCGCCTCTTCCATGGATACCTGTGCAAGGTAGCTGGGAGATGTGAAACCAGAAAGCAGCAGGTTGCATTTGCAGACAGTGCAGATAATGACAATTGATCTGTGCAACATCAAGACACACACAACCCTGGAAAGAAAGGGAACAAGGTCTGCACAGAGACATATGATCCAACAACTGTACAATGAGGAAACATGGAACTGAGGAGCAGATTCAGAAGCAAATGACTTGGTCTATCAAGGTAGATGCTAACTGATGATTTCACTGTATGAGAGATGTGTAGATCAGTACTTCCCAGAGCACAATCTTTGTCTCGCGTCACAGTGTGTTATGACCCAGCTGCCCAAATAGAGCAGCTTGAGTTTGGGAGCTAGTGTTAGGCCTTTAGCGTTAGACCACAAACATTGCAAAGGAATTCCCAGGGGGAAGTCTTGCAGATTTCCACAATTTAGCAACTGCCTGGGAAGCATAGCAGCTCTGGCCCTACCCTGAGTATGCAGAACTCTAATGCCACTTGAGTCTGAGATCTTCATGACCATCATCAGTGGGGTGCAGCATGAGCGCTGTGGCACAGCAAACACAGGACCCACTCTGGATATACCCTTTGCACATAGCGCATCACACTGAAATACAATTGTGATCGATAAAATGGTTGCAGAATTCTCAACCACAGCCAAACGTTCAGAGGAAAATAAAAATTGTTGTTTTGCCATGCTACTCTTAGCTAAATTCCAATCCATCTTTCTTTTGCCCTCCATGCCACCTTAAACAGGAACCAGCAATGTGCAAATCATTCTTGGTCCTGTTCCAATAAGAGCAGTCCAGCCAAACTGCCAGGCCAGGTTCACTCTAAATAGAAACACAAGCAATCCCAAGATGATTGGTGTTCCCATCTGGAGTGCTAGTGAGACGGCCCCTGTCTACAGTGCAAGAGAGGGCAAAAAACAATGGCCTGGAATGTGGATCCAAGCAATCACTATTGGATGCTATTAATTCAAGCATTCTTTCCATCAGTGTGCTGTTTGTTGCTACAGGCAATTGCTCTGTTGCAATCAGTTGCAGTGATGTGGTATTTACTCAGGTTGCTATGCTACTCTTTTTCAATTCGCTTTGTGGGGGAAACAATTGATAAACGTATGTCACGTGCATAATGTGGATGAATGCCTTTTGTTGAATTCGGCTCTCACTGAAAGCTGTTAGAGGAATCAGTTGAATTTGTTCTGAATTATTTACTGCTGTGACATCACAACTGCTACTTGGCTGATGGTTTGATTGAATCCAACATGCTGTCATTAATGCTGACAATGCAACACCATCTGTGACAAAAGTTTGTCATGCTGGCCCCTATATTGTTTGCCACCTTCAATAGCAGCCTTTCTCGTCAGCATAGGGGAATTACTTACCAACGATTAGTTATCTGGCTGCCATTCACCTGGCCTATACTGACCAGTGTTTTACACCGCAGAGTTCAAAATGACACCATAGATATCTTAAACATTGCTCTTATTGTCCACTAGAGCACTGGAATGTTGGGAGCTCCATTGAAGACAATGGAGCAGCAGCGGCCTGTGAATGTGCAGCCGCTAACAGCCGTGGCCCTGCGCATGGCTGTTAGCTGTTGAACAATCGCAACAACAGCTGTGAAACAAAGGCTTCGGTGCCGCTGGGATTTAAACCCCCTTGAGCTCTGAGAGGACTTTGTTTTTGTGATTAGAACATTCTGCCCTCAAGAGCCAGAATGTTCTTATAGCCACTACAGCAGGCTTGGCTCAGGCCTTTAATGCTGGAGCGGGCCTTTTAATGACCGGTCTAGCCCGCTATGGCAGGCTATAAGCCTGTATTAGAACAATGACATTTTAAGAGCTCCATTGAAGACAACGGAGTGGCTCAGGGCCCCTAATGGCCGGTATAGACCTGCAACTCCAGCATTCCAACACTTGCCTTTCTGTTTCTTCCTTTTTAATTTAGAATACTCAACTCTCAGTGAGTGGACTGTTCTACTTGCACTATAGTCCTTTTGCTTCGGACTATACTGTTTGTTAAAGGTGCTGTCCCTATTTAAAGGCCCTTGCCTGTGACTCGCACCTAAAGCCGCTTCAAGGCCTTTAACATCCATTACAGCCCTCTGCAGTTGGCTAAAATACCATATATACCACTTAGAATCCCCTGGTGGAAAAGAGCCCTTTTGTTGAAATCTAGGAGGAGGAGGGAGGGGGGTTTGGGGGACCTTTTTCAACGGCTGCCATTGGAAGAGGTCAGGTTATGGTAATCGATAGCACGAACTCGATGGCCGAGAAACACAAATTTGCGAATTGTAAATTTTGGACTCGAATTGATGCCGAAAACCAGGCAGTTGGATCACAGAGAGGTTATTCCAGGCATTTCATCTCACATAGGGCAGAGGAAAGGAGAACAAAAACACTGATTACAACCAAATGTTTCCATTCTGCCTTTTATTACTGCATTTTAGCTTCAGTGCCGTCCTAACCCCTGATAAAAGACAAGAATCGCATATGGCATGTTTCAAGTGCACCGCCTGTACGTGTAGAATATTTATACAATGTTGCTCTGCAATAAATCCAAGAAACGTAAAACGTCACATTTAAAACCAGCCAGCAACGTCTTTCATTAAAGAAAAAAAAATCAAATTTTTATACATGCAAGTGTGTTGTCACGTGATTAGAGAGCGAGCTGAGGGCAACAGTATGTTTTGGGAGGGTGGTAACTGCATGGAGGTGAATAGTCTGGTTTTGTCACGTGCTCCTATGTCCTTATATCTTTGGAGCCCCTCCTTTGGCTTGCACCCATGGCCTTTCACCCCGATCGATAACATGTGACACTTTAACTGCTGACCATATAACCAACTATCTTGTCTGAGATTCTAATGTTTTCCTGTGTTATGGGGGTATATTATGACGTCCTATTCCAAATGTAATTTTTAGACATATTGTTTGTTGATCTACAGCAGATTTTTGGGCCAGATGTACCAGGGGCCTCATTTATGAGGCCGTGCGTCACTTTTACGCCGCGGGTGCGTCATGCACCAGCAGCGTAAAAAATGTGTCTTGTTGCATCATATTTACAAAGTGACGCATCTAGGTAGATGCGTCACTTTGCAAACCCCTGCGCTACATTATACTTACGCCAGGTATAATGTATGCAGGGGGGGCGTTCTGACGCAGGAAAGGGTCATAGAAGTGACGCAGTGAAATCTATAAGATTTCACTGCGTCACTTCAAAGACACAAATGCGTCAATTTCTTACGCCTGCCTCACAGCAGGCGTAAGACTGATGCAAGCCATTTTACATGGGGCTTGCCCCATGTGAAAGGACACATTGCTGGAGTTGCGTCACTTTTGCGCCATACAGATACGTCAGAAATACTGACGTATCTGTAACTCCTTGCGCCATGATGCGTCATACTGTAAATATGACGCATCATTGGTGGCGCAAGGAGGGTGCAGTGAAAAGTGACGCATCGCTGTTTTCACGCAGCGATGCGTCACTTTTCATAAATGAGGCCCAAAGTGTTTTCGAAATCGCACACCCTCCAATTCTGCAAATACAAAGTTTAAGACTGCAAAAACCCTATAAAATGTACTAACCCTATTTTGCGATTCAGAAAAGTTTTTCCAAATTGCACAATGCGTTTAGAACTCACTACCAAATTGAAATTTGGAAGGGGCATTGTAGGGATGTTCCTTCCAAACTGCGATTCAGTTACCTACATATCAGTGGTTTGCTACTGTAATTGCAATCACAAAACATTGATTAGTTTCTGTTGGTGTGGGAATTTGTTGTTCTGAAATTCCTGATTGCTATATAGAGTGTGGCTGGGTTCTTTATGAAACCTGGGCCTTTTTTTCAAAGTTGCTCCTGGTAAAAATATTGAAGTCAAGAATATTGACTACCAACTTGTCAAGGAGGTAAAAATACACATGGAAGAACAGACTTTGGGCCTGATTATTAGTAAAGGTGGTACACAGAGTACGTTATTTATTGATTCAAATGTTTGCATTAAGCCCATGAAAGCCATATAAACGGAACCTGGTTTAGGAATTGTGTACTTATCTAGTTGCAATTTCAAGCATTGGTCAATAGTGCTCAGAGCCTACCTAAAACTATACTGCAGGTCTGATAAAATGTGATTCTCCTCAGCTCAGGCCAAGAGTCCTTTGAGGACTACCCTCCCAAGTGCCTTAACTATGGAGTCTATTAAAGAGATGAGCCGATAACATTTCAGGTTCTCCTTGTTCCCCTTCTTAAAAACTAGGACAATTATTGAGTTAGACCACGAGGGCAGGGGACCAGCCCTGACCACTTTGCTCAGGGTCTGCGTGACTCCAGCGACCCAGATCTTTGATTGACTCAGGTATACATCCTCTGGGATCCCATACAGACCAGGAGCCTTTTATTTTTTACAACCGTAGAATTCTAGCCTTAACTTCTTCTACCGAAAAAATTAAAGATTGAAGTAACCTACTAGCACGAGTGGGCTATCCTCTGTAGGGGGGTGTTATAGGCGAATAAATGTAAGAAAAATGGCTCACCCACCGATCAGCTGTAATATGAGAGCAGCTCTGAACTCTCTTGGGAGGAGCAAACAGTAGGTGGTCGACAATATAATAAAATAAGCTACTATAGGAGATCAAATTATGTTCATCGTAGGATAGGACTGCATTGTAGTTATAATTAAAAGTGCAATATTATTTCATGTCTCTTCAACATTACCCAAGGAATTGTATCTACGCATGGTTTATAATTTAACGCGTTGATCTGCGGTATCATGATCTGCTTTGCATGTTTATCGGATAATGGTCCAATGGACTACTGGGAACCAAAAATAACTGCACACCTCTTACACCCTGAACATTAAGAATGCAGGCTGAGGTGAGTCCACTGGCTTCTATCTATCACAGGTCCAATAGTGCCACAGAATTTAGTGGGAATAAGAACTAGGTAATGCTGCAAACCTGGAGGATCAGACAGACTTGGCGTGATGAGGCAGATACGCACCTAAAAGGCGAGTTTTGTCTGCATGCTCGGAACGCGGAAAATTAAATTTAACTAGGAGAGGACAAGGTGACTTGATTTAGGTCCTATCACCTTCAAGACTTTCTCCCAGTCATGCAGCTTTCCACACCAGAAAGATAATCTGAATGACGCATAAAGGAATGTTCCTTTTTCAAGAGCAGTGCAGGAATATCTGATCTCCCATCGAGGAAAGGCAGGCCTAGGACTCATTAGATGCTTTTGGTCTGGTCCATTTGAGAGTATGCAGTGAGATACTGACGATTGACTGTCTGGTCAGTCCCAGTGTCCTTTCCCTTAAGAGCAGGACATTAGCTTCTTAACCACTCCACTGCCTTCCACACCAAAACCTTCCACATCTCAGGGCCATTTCAAGAAACATGTGACTATATGATAGGATATCAAAATAGAAAGGTCAGCACAGCACAACCCGATTTTATTGTTAATGGATCTTGTAAGTCTCAAGATTGTTTAAGCAATCAACCTGTGTAATACAAATAATACATCAACAAATGTTCAATTGTATCAAAACAAGATGACCAAATCGAAGTATTTGTGCGTGTAGTTTTCTTTATTCTTGTGTGCAAATTCTCACCGGCCCCTTTGAAACAGGAAACCAGGAAAAGAGGCCCTGTTGCATATTGCTGGCCATGAGAACTTTCAGAGAGAAAACTCCTGAGCTGGATCTCACAACAGTAGGAGAATCAACAAGCTGTTTGGGATAGCATTCCTATCAGTGCCAAAGGCCACAAAAATAAACCCTGGACTGGTATCCAGGAAAGTATAAATGCTGTGGGTGCGAAGCATTGTAGCATTTCGAAATTTAAAATTTGTGTATATGGCAAAGGTCACATATCAAGGTCAAACAGGCTACCAGGAGAAGCAGAGAAGCAGCTTGCACTTCAGGAGGGCCTCTCACGGAAGAGATGAGAGAGAGCACCCTGCATCTTGAGGCATCTATAGGACCTCATTGATACCACAGCCACAGGTCAATGAATCCCCCTCAGGTACAGCAAATGATCCCCCATGTGGGCATCAGTGTCATAAACTGCAGGAACACTATCACCCCACACACACCCAGTGCTCTAACCAGTTAATTCAGTTTGTGGTGCTAATCCTCAAAAACCTTCAACCTACTGTCTTTAGTACATTGCACACTGAACCTTTTGTGGTTGCAAAACCATTTGCGAAATGCAAAACGTTAGTACATCGGGCTCAAGTTTTTCCTTCCAGGAGCCTCAATTATTCAGCATACAGAAAGAAGCGTTTCTCAAATAAATATATGTATTTGAATATGGAATGTGATTTTTATATACACTGGTCTTTTTGATAACTGTCGAGTTTAATTCATTCTTTATCTCTAATATCGACTTGCTCCTTATTTATTGTTTTAATGATCTGTGCTATGTAAGTATTTTATCTGCACTTTTATGGTCCGTTGACCGAAATAAAGTTATTACAGATTGGCTTGTTTGGCTGAGCACTTCCAATGCCTTTAAATGACTTGAAAGATAGCTTTTCGATTGCTATTTTAACCTTCTTAAATCCCTTTAAATGTTTACTGTTCCGTTCAAGGAACAAAGATCCGGCTCCTATAAAATGTGCATTTGTGGTTCCCTTGGTTCGTGCACTGCTCCAAGTAATCCGTGCTGGAGACACTCTATGGGAGTAGGCCGCAGAAAGTTTCAGGTCTGGGAACTTTCTTTCAACCTAAATTGAAGAGAATAAGTGTCAGGCTGGGTGGGATTTGGGGAGAAAGCTGTGCTTTCCTTGGATGCCTTGATGCGGTTGTAATTCGGTAGTTGTGCAGATGAAGTGCAAAGAGGACAAGACATTGAGGATTCCTTGTACCCGACGTCAGATCAAAGGCAGGGGCCTAAATACCTCTCTTGCATTGAGGATGAGGCCAACATGCACAACCAATCAGCATCTTGGCACACTTCGCTTTCCGTTTCTGGAGATGCGGAGAAGAGGATTTCCACAGGATACAAAAGCAGAATTCATCGGGCTCGAGAAAGTCTATGAGTAAATGATGCCAGAGGGCAGGACAGCAATTTAGCATATGAATAATTAGAGCGGGTATGGGCCTGATTCACATAGGCAGACTTACACTTTCGTGTAAGTTCACGATTGTTTGCTAGTCACAATCGGATTTATGTGTAGTATCTTTACAATTGCGGAATCTCCGCATGCTATCTTTTTATGTGCGGAGAGTCAGGCAGTGCTTAATTTGTAAAATAATATGTTACAGGGCCCTTGTCATCAGGCTCCTGTTGCTTGCACCACCCATTGCCCCTGTCAGCGCTTCTGATGACAGTACTAACCCATCTACTAACCATCACACTCACACAAATGTGACAATACAGATTATTCAAGGCCCCTCAAGATGTAAGCATGGGGAAACGGCCACTACAACGCGGCCGTTTCAACGAAAACCTTAACCACGCATGCATTACAACGCATGAGTGGTTACAACGAAAGCCTTTACCACGCATACGTTTACTACGAGGTACGTAGTAAAAGCATGTGTGGTAAAGGGTACAAATTAAAAAAAGGGGGGGGGGGCTTCCCCCAATAAAAACACTAACCTTTAGTCGAAATGTGCAGGATATCGGCGTCGCAGACGAAGGAAGCGGACGCTTTTTTTTACTACGTATGACGTCATTACGGAAAAATACGTGGAGAAGGATAAGCGTGAAAATAGCATTCCGTTGTAACGCATGCGTGGTAAAGGCATGCGTTACAACGGAGTTCGTTGTAAGAACATACAACCGTAAGCATGGATTGGGTGGCAGCTAATAATCATTTTTAATGTATATTGAATATAACCAAGTGTTGTTGTGCTTGTTTCTTTATTAGACAAACAGTACCACCATGCAGCAGACTGTCATAAGTGCTGGTGTTGACAATTTAGTGCTGGTGCCAAGCACCGGAAACCACCGCCTCAAATTAAGCACTGCTCCACACTCTTAAAGATACTACTCGTAAATCCCTTTATGAATAGCAAACAGTCGTAAACTTAGACAAAAGTGTAAGTTTACCTTTGGGAATCAGGCCCTATCTTTTTTTGGTGCATGTGCCTCGCAGGGCCCCTACTAGCAGTTGTGCCAACTTCTGCATTTGCCATTGGCCATTGAGGTGGGCCGCATTTAGGAGTTCATAAAAATTGATATCACAGGAAGTGTCAGCAATGTGGCTGAGAACTCACTAAGTAGAGTGCTATGAGCTGACTCTTCTCTCACAACGCCCTTTGTCTCACACACTCGCTTCACTTGCACACTCGCATCCATTTCACCATCCTTTCACCTTTACTTTCACACCCTTTTCTCTTCACCTCATCTGCCAACATCATATGCGAATCACTAACCATTGCCACATGCTACCCTCTTCTCTAGTTTATTCTCATACATTCACTTTTCTTATTTACTCTTCTCTCACACATATCTCACACATGCTCCTTATTTGTATTTTGGTTTTCCTGAACTCACTCCCCCTCCTATCTGACAAATGTTCTTCTTCTTTCTCACACTCTCTTCGGCATCCTCTTCTTAAACTTCAGTATTCTGCCACATTTTACTTTTTCTACTCTTTCTCTCTCTTTCTCTCTCTCTAACCTTCCTTTCTCACTCTCCTTCTCACCATCCTCCTGCCTGAGACTGGAAGATCTGTGTATTTTTTTCCCCTCATTGCCCCTTTAAAGGAGATTGTCTTGTATAACATATGATGGAGAATCTTCTAGGAAAAGATAGCATGGAACAATGAAATTAAATAAAATGAAGAATCTTAGAATAATACTATGTAAATGCCAATCCAGGTAAAATTGGATTTCCTAAGCTATCCATTTCCCTTCTGGGTTTTTATGTGGTTTATATTGTGCTTACAATGCACTATTTTGCCACAATTTCTCCAAATTATCTTAGGCCAGGCAAGCTTGCAACCATTCGGGGGGGAATGGGAGGGGCAGTCAGGCTTAGTTGGTACACCATGAAAGTACTGAAAAACATTTCAGAGCAGCCTTTAAGATTCTAAGCCTTTTAGCAAATTGATGTAAAAATATGCTGCGAAATGCACTTTTTCACCCCATTTATTCTAATTTCCTCTGGGGAAAACCCGACTGCACCCCATTTTCAGAAAGTGTAACTCATTTGCTTTGTTAGTTGCATTTTCAGCCAGTTGCCACTGAACATCACGACAGAGCAGCAGCGAAGCACAACCATTGATGCCCCCTTTAACTCTTTTTAGTCATGCTGTGCTGTTTGTGAGGGGGTCAATTTAATTTGTGTTTGGGCTTGAGCCAGGCCTCTGACTTGATCCAAGCACGGTTTGCTTTTGTGGCCTATGATGTCCTAGGCTAGTGAATTTGACAGCTATGTACATTTGGTTGCCAGATCACTCCGTGCTGGTAGGATACAACTTTTTCAGTCGTAGGACTTTCTTTGACAAGTAATTGATTTTTGTGCTAGTTCAACAGGCTCAACTGCAGTGAGTCAACACTACCAACCCCAGAATAAATAGGGATGTTAATGAAAGGCCTAGACTGGGATATTTGAGGATTTAGTTGCCCTTTGTCTCTGACACAATGTGCATCCTTGAGGCTTCATCATTCCAGTGTGCCCCAGACTCAAGGCACATTCCAGCCAGCATTTCTCAGGCACTTACTCTGTCACAGCAGCTTGGTGGCTCCTGATTTAAAGGCAGATTTGTGCAAACTTTACGCATTTTTTGCAGTTTTATGTAGCGGGAACTCGACCCGAAGGTATCAGAGCGCTTTACAGGAGCACCAGTCACATTACACAAGGACACATTCATTTTTGGTGGGCACGGGGAGATTAAGTGATCTGGCCCAGAATCACAGAATGTTGAGCCGAGGCTGAGACTCGAACCTGCTCCCCAGTTCCAAAGTCAGCATCTCTGGCCGTTACCCCATCTCAGTCAGGCTCGCCAATATTGGACTAAGGCGTTCCTCTGCCAGAGTCCTGACTTCCCCTAGTAGACAAGACCTGTAATCCTCGGATGTATCCTAGTGGCTCGGCATAACCATTGCAGAGGTTTTAGAATAAATTGCTACTCTCCGGTTTAAACTCAACACAATTCACAGCTGATCATCAAGAAGGTGGTTTTCAGGCAGACTTTGTTTTCCAGTCAACAGTATCAACACGTCACAGCTAGAAAATACTTTAAATTAGTAGCACCACTTGGAAATGCTTCCGGTAAACACACCATGGAAGAGTTTTCTTGAAAGAAATCGTGAAAAGACACTTTCTGTAAGTAGGAACCGGGTTGGCAACAGTGGGGCAGATCTACGAGGAAGTGCCACAGCGTGGCACCGCATGCCCTTTGGCTGCGCCACGCTGCGCCACTTCTGAAGCACAGGGATGCAACATATTTACAAGAATATGTTGCATCCCTGTGCTCTCCCCTGCGCTGGCGCACAAACTGCAGCCATGCGCCGGCGCAGGCACCCTTGCACCATGGTGCAAGGATGCCTGCGTCATGGGGAGATTGTATTTGTGCAGGAAGGGGCACCTTCATGCACAAAAACATTCACTACAGGCATTTTCCTCTTTGAATGTGTGCTGTATGCATTGAAAGAGGAAAAAGGAAAAAACGAGGAGAAATGAAAACATTTCTCCTTGTTGCTGCTCGCTACTCCACCCCTAGGGTGGTGTAGCATTCACACGCATCTCCAGATTTACAATTTCTCATAAATCTGGAGATGTGTCTTGTTCCTTGGGTGTTGCGTGAGAACACCCACAGCAACACCCATAGAACACCCCTTCAACGCAAAATGCTACGTGTGAAGGAGCTGTATTTACAAGGAGAGGAAAATTCACGCAGGGTGGCTTTTCCTCTCCTTGTAAATATGGAGGAGTCCCCTGCGCCACCAGTACGTCACAAACAGTGACGTACTGGTGGCGCAGGGGGCTTGTAAATCTGCCCCTGAGTGTTTAAAATATCACTACCAGCAGTGCAGCCTCGGGATTATCCTTAATGTGGGTGATGATGGATTTTAGCATTCTTTTTCTTTATTTTATGTCACGAAGGACCAATTGCTAGCAACATTTTAGACTTCCACAACACATTGTACGCCTGGAATTGTGTGACTTCCTATTCTAAAAACGTACTTGAAGTGACGCTCTTGGTGTCACAATACGTGTTTTCCTCGGCTCAGAGAGGGGGAAAAGAAACCATCGTTGCTTACTCTTGATTTGGTCAAAATACTCCTTTCTTGCCCCATCTGGCAAGAATTAATGTGATGTCATACTGCCCTCTAGTGCCTGGACTGTTTATACCCGAATGCTCCAAGGGCTGTCTATGGACAGGTTTGATTTATTAAAAAACCTGTTATCCAAATGTTACTGTCAGAAATGTGATGGCTACAATAAGGAAACCAGATATGTCTTCTTAAGACGGCTGCCGCTGCGGATAATAAAGTACTTACTCCTTTAGGTAACTTTATTCTCACTGGTGTGTGCTAAACACCGATTTAGCCTCAAGGGCTGTCAAGGAATGAAGTTGATACGAACAAGGGTAAAAAAAAAAAAGAAAGAAACGAAAAGGTGAAGAACACATTTATAATGTGCACACATCCACCCTAACAGAAGTGTATTGATACTAAACAAAATTGAGAAAAACAAAAACTCTCTAGATTTCAGGCACTTTTTCAAGTGTTCTTGAATTTATACTGTATGAGTTCATTTCTTGTGACACACAGAAAGGCTGCTCTGTAATTTAGGTCCCGGGACCCTAAATAATTTCTGTCCCATTTGATGAATTTAAACCTGAGGATAATAAACTGTTCATGGATGCACATGTAAGTGTGCGTTTAGAAGTATTCCTAACAGCCTCACCAGATAATTAGATTGTGCAGAATATAAAAAAATCCTGTGCAAGATAAGAGGACTTTAAGAACCACTCTCTTTTCCACAGTGTGCCTATTTAAACTTACTTCCAAAATAAACAAGCATTCGTAAAGCCAGTGGGTCTTGCTTTTTGTTACACAACATGTTTGACAATAGTTGGGCGACTGTGTTGCCAAAGCTGGCCTAGACAATAATTCCATCATTAAGTAAAACCTTGGGTAACAACACTATGTAAACTGAAGGTAGGGATCCTTTGCAGAACAGATTGACTAGGCGGAGTGACTCGCAAAGTCAGAAGATAAAGTTTGTGTTGTAAGTAGTGAACTTAAAATGCATGTACAGAAAACTATTTATTGAATAGTAGATGGTTTTCAATGGCCAGTATTTACACTGCAACTTTAATAAAGACTAAGGGTTCGATTCCTATTCGGGAAACAAATCCGTACGAAGATTCGTATTCGTAGCCGTTTCCGTACGAATTGTACGAATCCGTCCGAATCGCGTAGTACGATCCGTTGCAAGAATAATACGTCTGAATCATTGCGAACCGTACGAAAATGAAGGGTAAATCCATACATCGACCCGCACAGTGACCCGTACGATTCGTAAAAATGCCGTACGAACCGCCAAGTACGACCCGGACTGGGGAATCAGTACGCGATTCGTACAGTAAAAGTCGCGTATGAGCAATTCGTATGGAGGGCAACACTATCACATACGCACCGTACCTCTCAAATCAAGGGGTGTACGCACGGGGTGTACGTACTGTACACCTATGACCTTGGGGTGTACGCACCGTACCCCTACGGTCCTTACACCTACAATCATGGGGTGTACGCAGGGGACATACGCACCGCACCCCTGTAATCCAGGGGTGTACGCACCATACCCCTGCAGTCATGGGGTGTATGCACCGTACCCGGGGGGTCCGTTTTGTACGCATTTCGAGGTGAAATCTGCTTTTGCAGACGTTTTAAGCTCCAGTACAAAAAGAGTCGTAAGGACGGTTGTCGATACGATTCGTACTTGCTTGGTCGGAAAATGCAGCTTCGATCCGTACGGACATCGCGTACTGCGCGTTCTGAATGCGATTTGTACGGATTAGTGAGTTGTACGCTCTTCGGTACGATCCCTACGGAGAACTGCTTTGGGTACACATCGTACTACATCGTACGTACGGGTATGGTTCTGCATACGATTCGTATGGGAAAAAAGCTCCTTACCGCTATTCGGAGGGCATTTTACCGAATTGGAATCGGCCCCTAAGTGTGCACACTCAATTACTTGGTGGACAAAAACATTATAAATCCAACATATTATCATGATACTAAAGTGAAAAATGTTTTACATAAGTACAAATCCTGAATAGCATTGTGCCCTAAGGGGGAAATATAACATCCTCCAAATACCATGGCTTTGAAGAATAGTCCATGCAAGCAATAGAAAACCGGGAAAAACACATGAAAGTCAATGATGAAAGGGGTCTGAAAGCTCACTCTCTTCCTGTCTTCCTTTTTATTGCACTTTTTTGAGAACTTGATAACTTAGTCATTCTACAGCTTAGTTGTCTTTAACAAGACCTAAAAAGGAAAGAAAGGCAAAAAGTGGTTGTTGTTGCACAGTGGCCTGTTCTACCTAAAGTAACGTGGCCCTGACCTGTGTAGTTAAACGAGTAAATCCTCTGATTTTCCCAGGGTGCTGAGCTTTCAGGATCATAAAGCCCTTCGGGTGACCTAACTGCTGCACTATTGCAATTTTGTGAGTAATATCTCACCAGTTATTCACAAGGTAAAAAAAACAAGCTATATTTTCGGAATTCCTGTCACTAATCTTGACCAGCGGCCAAGGGATTGAGCAACACTGCACAGAAAATCCAGAAATCTATCACTTCCCTAAGTTTCTCTACATTGTGCCGTAAATCACCTTAAAAATATCTGTACCTCGTTTTGGGACACTGGGAGGGACCACTTTGCATGGAACAGTTAACTAATACACCACTACAGAGATCTGTGTTAGACCCGGCTGTCACAGGTACATTTACCATTGGGTTTACCCTGCCAATCACCTTCCAAGGTTGATAAAACGCATCCTTAACATTGGGTAACAATAACATCCGTTATCCGTCACCAGTGCCAAGGGACCACTCACGGTGCATGTGTGCGACATGAAAAACAGTATTATGTTCACTGACTCACCTATCCTATGTTAAAGCACTTGTGACATAGGGTGTTTGTAAAAAGTGTGGTAACATTAATGGTGTGATACGCATAGGAAGGAGGGAAGTGTTTTTGCACAGTAATCAGCAGTACTGAAGGCAAACCGTGTGCAGGACACAAAAAGAGTCTTGGCCTTTAATTCCATGCAGTATATATTTTTTCTGTGATGCTTAATGGGTGCATGGCATACAAGACAGCATGGTAGCTGTCCACATTTCATGCTCACTGTATCACTGGAACCAAGCTGTACCCGGCTGATGAGCCCATAACTAAGGTGAAATTGAGCCTGGGTTGCTTGTGTTCCAGTTCAGGGAGGACCTGGGTTGGCAGTTCGGGCTGGACTGTTCCCATGAAGAGCAGGGTCAAGACTGATTTGCATATGGATGGGTCCAAACTGAGGTGACGTGGTTGGCAAAAGAATGATGCGTTGGTAAGCTACGCCAAGCGATTGCCAGTGGCAGACAAATTGCAGGCATTCCTCCCATCACCTTTTTGTTTGTTTCATGTACCACCCTAAGTGGCAAGGGTCAGGAGACAAGCAGTCACAAAGTATTAAGAAAAAACTGAAAAGCACAGGAAAGTGGGTTAGGATGAAAAAACCTACCTCAAAAAGAACAAAGTTGTCCCTTAAAATGTTAGCCTGATCACCTATATTGTATTGAGAAAAACTTACCTGGTTTCTTTTACAGAACACTTGATACTACATTTTCTTAGCATTGTAAATATTAGATATTAATATTAATTAATGTATTTGTGTTCAGTGCGCCAGTCTTTAAGCCTCAGCAATGTAGTGTTGAATTGATTGTTTTCATGCACTTTGGATCCATTTCTAACAATAATGAAAATTGTGCACCACCGTGGAGTGCCAATATGGTGCACTACGTTACACAATGCAGATCAGTGTGCCCCGATCAAGTGAAATAATACATTGCACAACACACTGGGCAACTACTGCAAATTTCTGGCACTGAATGATCTTTGAAAACGTCTGTCAGTTTCTGGCACCGAATGATCTTTGGGAGTGTCTGCCTGTTGTAAACTGAACGAATTCTGACAGAAACACAACACGACATTGCCAGTTTATGATAAAGTGACACTGCCTTTGACATTTTTGATTGCGAAACAAGAGAGAAATATACAGACCTTGAGCACCAGGGCACATTGTGCAGGTCTGACTAAATCACCACAAACAAATAACAATCCACTGTCATCAGACTGTTGACTCCCATTAAAGGGACCGAGAGGAATGCCCCCTTAAGGGGATCCTCTTTCATTACAGGAGTAGCATAGCAATCACCTGGGGGGTGCTGAGTAGCTAACAGGGGAATTAAGACTCCCTAGGCATGTCAAAAAGTAGGGGAACCATTGAACCATTAACAAAAAGTGAAAAGGGAAGGATGGGGCAGTGGAAAAAAAAGCCTCTCAAGTTTGAGTCCCAAAGGAGGATATTGCTCCCATTAAATGGGGCATCCCTGTTTTGGTCTACTATTGCCTTACAGAGGGCTGCCGACTATGTGCCGGAATCTCTCAGCCTCAGCCACCTATAGTAAGATATTCCAAAGGCTATCATCAACCCGGAGTGAATGCATACATTTCATGCTATAGCAAGGGGGCAAAGAAACCTTCTAGAAGCATCACATTAGCACCCTAGAAAACAGTAGGGGAACACATACACATGTAAGAGCCAACCACTTCTAGGCAGCTGACGACGGCCCTTAGATAATTTAAAACGATAAACAACAAACATGCATTAGCGGAAGGTATGGTTATGTAAGGGTGGCAAAGTGGGGCTGTGGGTCCTGCTACACAGAAGTAAGTCTAACCTTGGTGTAAGAGTCCATTCAGTACAATTTCACTGAAAGAACATTAAAAAACGAATGCAAGCCGTTAATGTGTTGGTCTACCCAGAGATTAGCACAAAGCATGATGCAGGCATGTGATGTGTAACCCAATCAAAGCGCATAATCACCGAGTTGCCGTAAAAGTAAATACAATGCCGGATGCTATGACTTGGATGAACCAACCCCAATACATCCTCGGATTTGTGGTTGTCCCACATATAAATGTAACCAATTAGAATAAAAACAGAAAGCCAATATTTACGAAAACAGATGCTCAGAATTGGAGCATCCCGATTGAATAAACAAGCAAAGGAGTTGATTGAGATAGGCAGACAGGGGTTATCATGCCTATCAGGCAGAGCTGGAACACAGCATGCATAATGTCATGGCCACAATGTTCGAGCAATAAATGTTTCCAGTTCTAACTCAGAGGTGGCAGAAGACATTTTGATATCCAGACGAAGATGGAATTAGATCACACAGGAGGACACCACTCATCATCAAAGGAGCCACTGATGTTCACGAGTGATAGTTCTTGTCCCTGTATGTCTCTGGTGAGTTCATCCAGTGAATCACTGCTTTTAAGGCAAATTATACTGACTGTAAGCATATTGCATAAGCTGACATTACGGTAGACTGCACCCCTGAAACAGTAAGTGGGGATGATGCCCATAACATTCGATGCATGTGCACAAGGCGCTGCCAACCAAGAGGGGGCGCAGATTTGCATAAACCTTGCAGATGTGTGTGTTCTCTGAGAACATGGAATTATTATACAACATAGCAGCTGGAAAACAGCTGTGGTTAAGGCACTGTTAAAAAAACCTAATCTTGACACGGCGGAGCTGGCCAACTATAGGCCTATTTCCCTGTTGCCAGGCCTCAGCAAAATTGCTGAGAAGCTTGCAAATCACCAATTGTCCAACTTCTTAGAGTTGAATGGTCTGCTCCGAGACTCGCAGACCGGTTTTCGTCCTGGCCAAGGTACTGATACAGCCCTCCTGGCAGTCGTTGAAGAATCCAGACGCATCTTAGACTCGGGAGGGTCAGTGGCAGTGATCCTCCTGGATCTGAGTGCTGCGTTTGACACCGTGAACCATCGGGTGTTGATCCAACGACTGTCAGAGGCGGGTGTGGCAGGGGCCGCCCTGAAGTGGCTTAGTTCATTTCTCGACGGTCGGTCATACCAGGTCTGGGAAGGCAGTAACAAGACTACATCCATCTCTCTCCAGTGGGGTGTGCCACAGGGCTCCTCCCTGAGCCCGACATTATTTAATGTCTACATGGCCCCCCTGGAGGACGTGGTGGCCCCTTATAACATCAAGATGACACTCAGCTGGTGGTCGCCCTTCCTCAACTTGTAGATAACCCTGATTTGCTGCACTCATGCCTGGTGGACGTCCACACCTGGATGGGCGGTTCAGCTCTTAAGCTGAACGGCTCTAAGACAGAGATCATGCTGCTAGGGAACAAAGCTCCCCCATTGCCTTTAACATGCTGGCCGAGCTGTATGGGTGATCTCCCCACCATGAAAGAGGAGATTAAGAGCTTGGGAGTCTGGCTGGAACAAGATCTTTCCTTCAGAACTCAAGCCAAAAAAACTGCAGGAGTGTGTTTTGCCCTGCTGCGGGCCGCTCGTAAAATCTTCCCGCTTCTTCCTCTTCCATCGAGGAAGCTGCTGATTCAGGGTCTTATAACATCTCGCCTTGACTATAGTAATGGTCTTTTCCTGGGTGCCCCTGAATCTACCCTTAGCAAATTACAGCAGGTCCAAAATGCGGCGGCCAGATTACTCATGGGCATCCCCAGAACCGAATCAGCTAGACCCGCCCTTAAGGCCCTGCACTGGTTACCGGTGCGGGAGAGAGTAAAGTTCAAGGCACTCTGCATCGCCCACAAAATTCTTCAGGGTAATGGACCATCTATCCTAAGAAATTTGGCAGTGCCTTACAAAGCGAACAGAGCGCTGAGGTCCGATCAGAAATATCTGCTCCGTGTCCCGAGAGTAAAAAGATCACGCACGGGCGGGAGACGATTTTCTGTGCAGACAGCAACGCTTTGGAACTCTCTGCCCCTAAAACTTCGTGCCGAGACCTGCACTTTGCGCTTTCGAAAAGGTCTGAAAACATACCTGTTTCCTGCGTGAGTTGACCTAACCATCTCATTGTTTTAACTGTCGATGCTCTGTTCAAAGCGCCGGGATGCCCCAGGGTAGCTGCGCGCTATATAAAATTTTAATAATAATAATAATAGCACACATATTTCTGTGGATTAAGTCCAGGGCTAGTTAATGGAGGATGGTGATGCTTGAGACATATGCAAGCGAACATCACAACACATACCCAATGCCTTAACTCAACTCTCACCAAACGTAGGCCTCAACTCTGGCCAGATAGAGGCCTGTAATCAATCTACACCAATGTCCATGGTCGTAACAACCCCCCAAATCATATCCTACTCCTTCTTCTGTCATACTCCACTCCCCCTTCTTCTATTCCCCATTAGCCCATCACCATGTGCGCGCTCATCCCCTTCCTAAACACAGGACACCCTGCAAACCTACCATGCCCCCACGTTTTTTAATGGAGTTGTCAGGGTATCATTATTATAATTAGAATATGGCCTTAGGTATCCCTATTTGATTCTCTGTCCACCAGACTTTGTGGCAGACTTTTCATTTGTTACTGTAGGTGAATACCACTGTCTACCTGACCAGTGATGCTAATGGTATGTGTCCTAAGTACAGAAGCCACTCTGCTGGCTGATGAAGATGGAATGTCACCAATGCAAGATATCACCTGGTGACCACACCAGCTCTACACTGTATGTGACGATTTACAGGCCAATTTGGAGAACAGAGTCTGTCCTTTACCATCTTGAAGACATAGTCATGTGCACTTGCTCTATCTGGGATAATGCCTGTCTTATTAATAACATAAGCAGGGACACCTAAGGTAATGGTATAGACAGTGCTTAATTTATAAAAGAAAGAGTGCCGGTGCCCAAAGCTCTGCTCAGATGCCCACGACTGGTGCAGTTAAAAGCTGACATATCTAATACTAAGGCTGGTAGTCTTAAATCCACATGTGCTTATTTGAAATCCTAGAATATGGTGCAGGTTCCAAGGAAATGCCCAGTTATGATGCCTTTTCCCAATGTGAGTGAAAAACCAAGAAGAGGTTTGCCTGATGGTAAATTATAAAAATCTATCAACTGTGAGGCTATGAAGAGATCAGGTGGAGACCCAAAGCTCTTGTGAGTGGGTGTGTGCTCATGGAATCTGTAGGGGATAATGCTGAAAAGGAGGGCAGTGAGCAGCAGCGGGCCATCCATACGGACTGAGTGGCCGTACCCGCACCTTTTTCCAGGCAAGAAGAGTGTCTGACAGGCTGAACAAAGGTCAACCTGGCAGACACTCTTCTTGTTCAGGTCAGGCACCCAGGAGCTAGACATGCGTTAAAAGTAAGGTTCCTGGCTGCCTGTGCTGAACTTTGCCAGACTGAGGATTTCACAGCCGTATGGACGTGACCTCCTCAGCCTAGGAAAAGGGGCTTGAGGCCCACCCCCTCATGACGAGGGGGAGCGTCACTTACTGCCTCAGACCTGGGCACTTCATTTTTAAGCCCTGAAGTGCCCAGGGCCGAGTGTCAATCAGTGTCACCTCGTCACAGAGTGGGGTGAGGTCAGCAGTCTCACTGACCCCCATTCCACTCTGTGAGGAGGTTGGCACTGCTGTCTTTCGAGGGAATACAGCAGTCCCAACCCTCCTGGACCTCCGAGGCTTGAGACGGTTGTCTACCCTCATTGTCTGGGGAAGCCAGCAGTCCCAACCCTCCTGGGATCTCCGAGGCTTGAGACGGTTGTCTACCCTCATTGTCTGGGGAAGCCAGCAGCCCCAACCCTCCCTCCTGGGATCACCGAGGCTTTCCTCTTGGAGATCTGCACGTAAGTTATTATAATTTTTTTAATGTTTGCTGAATGAGTGCGCGTGTGTATGAATGTATGTGTACTTGTTAGTGACTGTTGTGAATGGCTTTGTGTGTGAATGCATGGGTTTGAGTGATGTGTATGTGAGCCTTGCCCACCCCCTCTGGTCTCTGGTAAAATTACCAGCTGCCACTGGCAGTGAGTGTCAGGATTCGGCGATGGAGGTGTAGGCAAGGGTAATGAACATTGGCAGGTACAGTAGGGTGATAGGGGGTGAATGTGCTGCTGATGTGCTGGCGCCAGTGGTGCCCGGGGCATTCACAGTGCTCAGAGAATCAGCCACGTAGTTCTACAGAAGACTGTGCAAGGATTTCCACATTTTTCCAGTCATACGTATGATGCCGAGTAACAATAAATCACATCACACTAATTTTAATACAGTTACATTGGCTGCCTACTGAAAACAGAACAGCTTTCAGCACATTACGTATGAGCCACTGAACTTGGCCCAAAGTGCCTCATTATATGAGCAACTGACTGTAGTGCACGTCATTTGGGGGTCTCCAAAGAAAGCAGCTGCTACCCCTGACTTGTCCCTTGCTACCTCTGTCACTGCACTTGTGACCTTTGACCTCAGAGTGGACAAACGGAGTTCCAAGAACACGAGAGTTGTTCTGCTTGGCACCGTTTACTTTCTCCAGCTCCCTCTGGAAAATTAGCTTTTAAGGTCGGCAAAATGAATCTGTTCAACATTACATCATAAAACAAATGAAAAAACATACATGCTTTCAAACATGCTGCCATATTTCAAATTTGTGGGATGCTCTCCCAGAAGACACCCAGTAACACCCTGAAAAACAATCAATTCTAACCTCACCTAACACTTGAAATTGTTCTGTAGTGTCTGCTGTTCTATTCCTTGATGATGTACATATTTAAACCTGATATATGGGTTGTTATAATATACACTGCTTCAAAAGTACAAATAAGAAGTGCAGTACATGTCCTACCCAAATTACATCATGCTGCGAACATCCAGATCTGTCCTCAAGTGCACATCACGAGGCAGCCCCAAAGGGCCGAAACATGTTTTTGTGTTATTGGTGTTCTCTGCGTAAACTGGGACCCAGCAGCTTGAGCTGGACAGTGCTTAATTCGGGCCACTGATCGCAGTTGGGGACCACTGGCACTCATTTTTAGGGCTCGCCTGCTGTGCACATGTGCACAGCTGGAAGCTCTATAGGGGCTTATCCAGTGTTTATCCACCACTGGCGATTCCACTGGCGATTCCTTTGAGTGCATGTGCTTTTTAGGTCATTGCGCAAGCGCAAGCCCTAAAAAGCGCGTGCACAATGCCACCAGCCGCCTGCCTGCCTGCCTCGCATTACCACATCAAAGGCAGCCCTCCCAGCGCATTTGTCACCACCTAATTATTCACGGCCGCCCGGCCGTACTTTCAGTTTCACGGCCGGAGGCCGTGTCTCCTTTTAAAACCTGTTTAACTTGTTTTGCTTGTTGTTATTCCAGCCAGCATGTCACGGTGCCTCCTGTGTTTCCTTGTCCCCGATGCCTTTCCCTCTGTGCGCTTGTGTCCATTAATCCTATGCTTCCGGAAGCATCTGCCTATTTGTAATTGTGCCCTACACCTTAAAGCAGTCGCCGTCCTTCGTCCCCCCGCTGCTTGGGTCCCATGATCTCAGGTCGCCTTTCCTCTTTGTCCTTTTGTTTCCTTCTGCCTATGCGGACTGGCTCCCCTGCCCCACCCTCTGCTCCGATTGTTCCTATGCTGCTTCGCACCTGTGGACCCCACTTTACTTCCTGGTCTTTATAGCGCCTACTCTCCATGCTCCATGACCGCCATTCTCTGTTCCCCTCTGCTATGCTCCCTGGCTCATGTTTTTTTTTTTCTACTTATGTGCCTTATTCTTCTGGTCCGTGTACCCTTTGGACCCCCTGACGCTTTTACCCAAGTAGCACTACGTCACTTTTTGTCACAATTATCCATATTCTGTTTGCTTTTGAAGCCCTATAGCGCCTGGTCCTTGCCCCAAACCATTTTTCCCGCCGTGTGTCGCACTGTGCGCCCCCGAGGATGTCTGCACAGTGGCCGTCCTGGAGTGCCACTCTCTGCACACAGTGGCCTCATTAGCGCCTCGGAACTGGAGCCCCTCGTAGGGTTCGTTAGCAGCTCTGGTGCCCGTGCACACGGGCCCGGTAATTAGAGTGCCCCCGCCCCCGGGATTTCAACTGCACAGTGCACGGCTAATTGTATTCTGCCTGCAGCCACGCAGGCCTATTATAGATGCACAGCTCCCGCGAAGCCTGTATTTTGGGGAAACATGTTTGGTACATCAGGCTCCAAGTCTGGAAATGTGAGCATCCTTTATTTTGAGATATGGCCACAGCGTAGTGCAGAGCAGATGTGGCCATCGTCACTGCAAAGGTACACCAGTGCCCTCATTGCGAAGTATGCTCACATTTCGTTAACATGTGTTTACAGTGAATTGTGAAACTCATTGGAAGCTATGGCACACATCTCCCGCGCTGATCCGGCATCACATACCAGAGAAGGCCTTGCAGTGATCTGTGCGAACTCCATGAGTAGAACATGCTTCATTTAATTACACTGCGGTTTTGGCCGAATATGTGATGCAATGTGAGGCCCGGCACTAGCAGAAACGGCAGGCTGGTCACCCATGCCACAGCCCTTAAAGGGCAATCTCAGAAGCGGGCCTAGAAATGTATGAGGCAGGACAAATAGAATGATAGCAATGAAACTGCTGTAACTTTCAAGGAAGTGACATCATCTTTTGGCAATGTTCCATGAAACATCGCAAGGAATGTAGAACATTCTGGCTTAGTGTATTTTTCCACCAACTAATCTCACACACACACAAATACACATGCTCTCTCTCCCCTCATTTTGGGATTTAAACAAAGAAATAGTTTGGCCTGTTTTTTTGCAGTTTTATGTAAAGCAAATTCGACCCGAAGGTATTCGAGCGCTTCACACAAGCACCAGTTACATGACACAAGGACACATCCTTTTGTTTGAGGCTCGGGCAGTTTAGTGATTTGCCCACAATCAGATGATGATGAGCCGACGCCGAAACTCGAACAGGGTCTCCCAGTTCCAAATTCGGTAGATCTGGCCTTTAACCAATGCTCACATCCTTGCCCCTTGTTCCCTTAATTGTCACAGAACTGTTTGTACGACTTTAAATAGTTTCACTCTCGATTTGCTTTTTATTTGTGTATTTGGAAACGAGATTTGCTCATAGGTTACTCCGGATAATGTGGCTTTTTCTAAGAATGTATTTTCATCTTTCTACAGAACTATCAATTGAGGAATTTGAGCGTGTGAAAGAGTGTAATTAACTCTGCCACACACACACATAACCAAACACACACAACCACAAACACACAACCCCACACACACAACCCCCCACACACAAACCCGCATGCACACACACACACCCACACACATCGTCCCCATACACACAACCCCCCCACACACAACCCCCCACACACACACAACCCCAGACACACACAATCCCACACAACTCCACTCACACACACAACCCCCCCCCCACACACAACGCCACACACACACAACTCCACACACAACCCCCCCCACACACACCCCCACACACACAACCCCACCAAACACACAAACCCCCACATGCACAACCCCACACACACACAACCACACACACAGACACAACCCCACACACAACCCCCCACACACAACCCCATACACAACCCCCCCACACACACAACACCCCCACACACACAAACCCCCCAAACACAACCCCACACACAAACCCCCCACACACACAACCCC
The DNA here is from genome assembly GCF_964261635.1 of Lissotriton helveticus. Classification (NCBI taxonomy): domain Eukaryota; kingdom Metazoa; phylum Chordata; class Amphibia; order Caudata; family Salamandridae; genus Lissotriton; species Lissotriton helveticus. The sequence goes on along the minus strand of NC_136059.1, from coordinate 1,130,347,450 downwards.
AGACACACACACAACCCCACACAACTCTACACACACACACACACAACCCCACACACAACCCCCCACACACACAACGCCCCACACACACACCCCCACACACACAACACCACACACACACACACACCCCCCACACATACAACCACACACACACAAACCACACACACACAACCACAAGCACACACACAAGCAAGCACACAACCACACTCAACCACACAACCACACACACAACCCCACAACCACACACAAAACCCCACAACCACACACACAACCCCAAACACTACACACACACAACCCCAAACACACCACACACACAACCACACACACAACCACACACAACCACACACACATCTATCTATCTATCTATCTATCTATCTATCTATCTATCGCCCTCACTCTATCTATCGCCCTCACTCTATCTTATCTATCCATCTACCTATCTATCTATCGCCCTCACCCTATCTATCGTCCTCACTCTATCTGTCTATCTATCTGTCTATCTATCTATCTCCCTCATTTTATCTTTCTATCTGTCTATCTATCTATCTATCTATCTATCTATCTGTCTATCTGTCTATCTATCTGTCTATCTATCTATCTATCTATCTATCTATCTATCTATCTATCTATCTATCTCTCTATCTATCTCTCTATCTACCGCCCTCACTCTATCTGTCTATCGCCCTCACTCTATCTAACTATTGCACTCACTCTATCTATCTATCTATCTGTCTATCACCCTCTATCTATCTATCTATCTGTCTATCGCCCTCTATCTATCTATCTATCTATCTATCTATCTATCTATCTATCTATCGCCCTCACTCTATCTAGCTAGCTATCACCCTCACTCTATCTATCTATCTATCCATCTATCTATCTATCTATCTATCACCCTAACTCTATCTATCGTTCTCACTCTATCTGTCTATCTATCGCCCTCACTCTATCTATCGCCCTCGCTCTATCTATCTATCGATTTATCTATCGCTATCTATCTATCTATCTATCTATCGCCCTCACTCTATCTATCTATTTATCTATCACCCTCACTCTATCTATCTATTTATCTATCACCCTCACTCTATCTATCGCCCTCACTCTCTATCTATGTATCTATAGCCCTCACTATCTATCTATCGCCCTTACTCTATCTCTCTATCTATCTATCGCCCTCACTCTATCTCTCTATCTATCTATCGCCCTCACTCTAGCTATCTATTGCCCTCACTCTATCTATCGCTCTTACTCTATCTCACTAGCTATCTATCTATCGCCTCACTATATCTATCAATCGCCCTCACTCTATTTATCTATCTATCTATCGCCCTCACTCTATCTATCGCCCTCACTCTATCGCCCTCACTCACTCTATCTGTCTATCTATCGCACTCACTCTATCTATCGCCATCACTCTATCTATCGATCGCCCTCACTCTATTTATCTGTATATCTATCTATCGCCCTCACTCTATCTATCGCATCACCACAGAATCACTCAGCACCACCACAGCATCACTCAGGGGCACCACAACATCACTATGCGTTACCTCAGCATCACTCGTTGCCACCACAACATCACTCAGCGCCACCGCAGCATCAATCTGTGCAACCATTCAACAACAACTAGTTCAAATATGTTCTCTCAATGTTTCAAGCTTTATTACAAATGTCACAAAAAGATGTTAATATTTCACTTCTGTTCTTGGATTTTCGTCACAATAAAATACACTGAACATAATCTTCACAAAAGTTATTTACAAAAGTTTAAGCTATTGCCATTATATATTACAATAACTTTTATTTAAGAATAAAATAAAATAAAAGCCATTGTTATTTGTAATATCATTACATCTAAGTCACGTAAATACAACACATATTGCATTACAAATGCTATAGGTGTCACATTTGCGAAAGTTATAACTATTGGCATTGTACATGACAAAGCTATTAATTTTGCTATTTTCAAAACCAACACATAAATAAAAAATGTGTCATTTACAATACCAATAGCTCAAACTTTACTAATGCGAGACCTATTGCATTGCAAATGCTTGTTGGACCAGGAGTTATTTGTCGTCCTCTGACTTTGACCCAGAGAGAGAAAGACACAAAAGGGAGAAAGAAGGAGGAAGAGAAAGATGGAAAACAGTGACAAATGGAGAAAGCAGGGATGAAAAAGGTCCTGATAAAGTGAGACGACAGATGTGGTGCATTGAGGTGGTAAAAACAGAGGCATGAAGTGGAATAAAGACTTACACCACGTTGACATTCGGCAGCGTGATCGGTGTCATTCTGAGAAAAGCTTTGGTCCCCAGTACTTATTCTTTTACAAATTAGACACTGGAGCGAGATGACTTTTGCAGTGCAAACAAAATGATGGAATGCAACTCAAGAATGAAAAGGCGTCAATGCAAAGGTGCAAGCAATCTCTTCAAAACGTATGGATAACATTGTGTGTGTGGCTGGCCTCCCAGGGCTCAAACTTCTGCTGCTGTTCTGTTTGCTTCATCATGTTTACTCAGCCATTTAAGTTGCTTAATATTCAAAATTACAGGGATTCGATTTCCAATGTGAGTCTGAGAGGCACACGTGTCAGCTGTCTAGCACATCAATAAATACAAGTATTTCTAATAAAGAACCCTTTGGGTTTCGAATCCTTTATGCACACCGAACTGGATTTGTATTAGCATAAACCAGAGCTACGACACAATCAATACAATGTTACATTTAATAAGAGACTGTGATATATCTTTCCCAGAGTGCTGTGTTTTTAAAGACTATGGGGCAGATTTACTAATTCTGAGTCGGGTTTGCCCCACTTTTGGCGCGCAGTCCTGACAAAAAAAAAATCAATGTTGGTATTTGATAAGACATGCAAAGGCACTTTACGTGGCTTTGCGTGTTTTAGTAAATACAAATGAAAGCAAAGCAGCGCATGGCGCTGTTTTGCATTATCTTGTTTTGGGAAGGAATTCCATGGGTGGAGCATGGGCGTTCCCATACATACACCCAAGGGATTTGGCGCATTTTCAGATTTACTAGAAAGAGGACTATCAGCCTGATTCATCATTCTCCCGTTTCGCGAGCCCCTAATAGCGATTCATAACGAATCGCTATTAGGGACTTGCAAAACGGTATTCATGTAGGAATTGCAATAAATATTGCGATTCCTACATGTTCCTTATTTGCGATTAGCTAATTGCTAATCGCTAATAAGGAATAACTCCCCATGCATTCCTATGGGCCTACAGGCCCATAGGAATGCATGGGGAGTTATTCCTTATTTGCAATTAGCAATTAGCTAATCGCAAAAAAGGATGCGATTTCAAGGGTGCAGGGATGTCCAAAGGACACCCTGTAGCACCCCTGAAATGTAATCTACATTGGTGTTGCGCACACACATGTCCAAAGGACATGTGTGTGTGCAACATGCAACTTAGAAAAATGCATTTAAAAGCATTTTTCTAAGTTTTTGCTATTTACCGAGAGGTCTGACCTCTCGGTAAATAGCGGCCCAAAATTGCAATTTCGCAATTTTAAAATGCTTCATCGCAAATGTGCGAATTCTTAAATAGCGAATTTTGCATTTGGGATGATGAATCCCAAATGCAAAAATTGCACTCGCAAAAGGCAAGATTCTGAGAATCTTGCCCTTTGCGAGTACAATTTAGCTTGATGAATCAGGCGGTTTGCCTCTAAGGATTGTTTTTGTCCAGAATGGTTTTCCTTTCTGAACAAAAACAACCCTGGTTGTAACTCAGGCACCCATGCCATTGTGAAAGGGTGCCTGCATTGGTACTAAGCAGCTTCAAGTGCACCAGTGCAGGGATAGAGCTGAAGAGTACCAGATTTTAGTAGATATGGCACTTTTCAGCTCTCTCCAATTCACGCAACGTGCATTGCTGCACTGCATTGTGTGAATTGCAAGTAAATCTGCCCCAGTGTGCCTTAGTTAGAGTTTAATGGCAATTCACACATTTATGAAGGAACTGCAGAATCTGGAGGAAAATCTGTGCAATTTTTACAGCAATACACTGGCATAACAAAAACTTTAGGGGGGCAGGCAAAGTACAAGAAGGGGGGCCTCTCCTGTGTTCTAGACTCAGTCAGGGGCTTTCGCAGTGCCTGAGGAGTCCCCACACTGTGGGGGCTATGGTTATGCCACTGCACCAATACCATCTGTGTGCTGGAGGAAATTCCACTGGTGGATTCTCTTCCGGTTTAACAACATTTCCACAAACCTTAGGATTTCTGTTTATAACCTAATAAATGGTAAATCAGCCGACAAGTCTACATTTGAATGGAAATATTACTTGATACTGAGATATTTACTAGGTCTGGGTAGGTAAAGTGAAAATAGTTTCCCCTCCCTTTCCCCTAAGGTTTAATGAGCAAGAACAGGGGTTCTTACCCTGTGGTCCAGGAACCTCTAGGGGTCTGCAATGCTTACTCAGGGGGTACGCGACCTCTTAGGAAAAGTAAAATAGAACATTTTTAAGCATTGTGTAGATGTGAAGAAATTGAACCTGGAGGCTAAAAACGAAGGCCCAAATTTATAGAAAAGTAACGCAGCTCAGCAAGTCACCTTGCTGCGCTACATTACAGGGAAAGGGCAGGAATGCTCTGTATTTAAAGCAATATGGGACGTTCCTGTCCTTTCCCCTGCATTGGCATACAGTGGGCTGCCTAGCGCCAACACAAGCCCCCTTCAACGATGTTGCGAGGGTGCCTTTGTTGCATGCAGGACTGTTTTTGGGCAGGAAGAGGCACCTTCCTGCTCTAAAATAATCCTGAGAGGCGTTTTCCTCTTTCTAAGCGTGCTTCAGAATCCAGAACACATAGAAAGTGGAAAAAACATGAGAAATAAACATATTTCTCCTTGTTACTCCTCACCTGGGGAGGCGTATCTTTTTGATGCATTCCCAGGTTTACCTATTCTTGTAAATCTGGGACTGTGTCAAAATCCATGGATATTGCTTGGAAACACTCATGCAACATCAATGGAAATGCCTCCCTGGTGCACAGTAATGCAATGTAATGACTTGTGCTGCATTACTTTAGTTGATATTTATAAAACCATGAAGACCATGCAAGGTAGCCTTGTGTGGCTTCATAAATCTCTTTATTGTGTTTTGTCGCTTTTGCATCATGTTGCATGGTGCAAGAGCGACGCAACGGGGTTCGTAACTATGCCCATTATTTGGTATCCTCAGATTAAATCATGCGAGCAGAGCAAATGCATCAAACTAAATATAGTATGGTGGCCTCTATTGAATTGAGAAAAGCACCAACTTTCCATTAAAGTAATTTTGTTTTTCAAAATATTTGTTTGTGAATTAAATGAAATATTTAATCAGTTGTGCACTGACTTTGGGAATGCTTGCTGCTGTATTTTTGTGTATTGTTTTGCAGTTCAAATCTTCGAAATTGATTAGGCCGGGACCCTAGGTTTCCAATATCTATTCAGCGGGGATCACTGGAGCCGATTACGATGTCGTTAGGAAGGGCTCAGATGGGATTCATTATTGTCGAATTCGATATGGAACCCTTGTTTCCTACTGAATCGTCGGCTTTCCAGACAACAGAGTAAGATGCAAGGAAGGCATCTGGGCTGTCCGAATCGGTTCTGAATGGGATTCAGGCAGCCCGAGTCATTCGGAGCCAAATCGTAAAGCCCAATGGAGACGGTTTCCGAACGAGCGAGTATGATAACGAATACGGACAGCCGTTCCGAATCGGTTTGCCCGAGATGAAACAGTTTTGGGAATCGGTCTTTGGGGGCACGTTGTGGGCCCCCCTTCAACCAGAGATGTATGAATGTGGCCTGTGGATGTACCCAAGAGACCCCTCTTCCCAACCATGCACAATGTGGCAGGCACCATGGGGTGACCGTCCCAGGGTGCAAGGTTTTCCTCACCCACCCCTTTTTATAATGGGAGCCTGTGTTCTCGTTCGGGACACAGGCTCCCATTGGAGTCAATGCAAGTCCGACCGAACAGAGTCTGTAAGTATCCGGACACATCGTAATCGGTCTGTAGGACTTCCTGTATACGAATCGTTCAGAAAGCATTCCTAACCCGATTCGGAGGGAATGCTTTGCTAACAACATCATAATCGGCCCCTAAGTGGGGGTCCACTGTCAAAAGGTTGAGAACCACTGACCCAGAACATGCTGTTCTTGTGCTGGAGAGTAGTCAGATAATGACTAGCAACAAGAGATATGGGGGAACTAATGCGCTTTACTTGAAAAGAAGAACACGGCAGCAGGACAAAACTACTGTCTTGTATGCTGATTATGATTCCACCATATATATTGGGCAAAAGTACCTAAAATGTTGCCCTGACATAGTACTGACTCCACCAATGCAATCTGTCCAGCACGGCTGTGAATTTGTTTTTTATAAATTTGTCTCGTCATGACACATTTATGGACCTCACTTCACCATATTGTCAGACTTCGCAGAAGTGGTATCTTCCACAGTTTCACCACTGAATGGCATTTTTCTATTTATTTCAAATATTTTCAATAGTGCAGACCTTGCCACATGACAGCGGAGAGCTTTACAGTTAAAACTCATAATCATGATTGAAAGATATAAAAGAAGAGTCACAGGAGAGGAATTTAATCAGGAACTTATAGTCTGAAGAAGTGAGTTTTTAGATCCTATCAAAACAAGAGGAGATCAGAATTCAGTCTAATGTGATCTAGAATCATAATCATCCATCTGGTAGCTAGTCCTTCTTTTCTCGGCACTGGCGCACAATGTGTTGCCTAGCGCCAACGCAGGCACCCTTGCACAATTGTGCAAGTGTCCCTGCATTGTAAGCAGGATTGGTTTTGTGCAGGAAGGGACAACATCCTAAACAAAATCCTGAGAGGCATTTTCCTCTTTCTATGAGTGCTGCAGAATGCATTCCCAGGTCTACCTGTAATGGTAAATCTGGGAATGCACAAAAATCATCGGGTGGAGGAGTGAGAACACTAAAGCACCAAAGCTCCATCCATGGAATACCTCCCTGGGGTAAAACAACGCAGCGATTTGTGCTGCGTTGCGCTACTCTAGATTTATCAAGCCACTTAACGTGGCCTTGCATGGCTTGATAAATCTAACTTAAGAGTTGCATCACTCTTGCACCACATGGTGTGACACAAGGGTGAAGCAACTATTTCATAAATTTGTCCCATAATTGTTCTATATATGCCTAATTTCGAGGTAGACTTGATTTAATTAGACCCTGAACTTGATGAATGTCCCAGATCAATCTTCTGTCCGAGTATGGTCCAGTGAGCAGGAGCTTCTTTTCACCAGTCTTATTGCAGGCATGTTATAAGGAGTTTATATAGACCATTTCAATTATATCTGAACTCTGCTCATTCTATCACATTCATGTGCCCCAGCAACATTGCATTTTGTTCCTTCAGGCCAGGCCTCCAGTTGGAGTGTGGTCCCTCCCCATCCTCAGGTAGACAAATGAGTCACTTTTCAATGGCTCTTCGACTCATCTACTTTCTTTAGACACTCATGATCAACCTGTTGCTCTGTGACAACTCTGCTGAGCCACAGATGAGACCTGCAGGGCTCAAGAACCAGTGGCTTAAGCGCAGGGCAGCAAAAGTCTGTCCAGTGAGCATGCTTCCCAAAGCCAACATAAAGTCTCCTTCTTCAAAGAAAACTCACAACCAGGAGCAGCCCCTCTGGGGCTGACCAAACCAGTCATGCACACTCTACATTTTCTCTATGTAGCCTGCATGCAGCCTACAAAGAGAAAATGGCCTCTCCTTGAGTGCCCGGCTGGGTGCCGTCCCCACCAATCACAACGCTGCAGTTGCAGCGTTGTGATTGGCTTAGGGGAGGGGAGGGAGGCTGCCTGCTTCCTGTTCCTGCCGGAGGGAGGAGAGCAGGAAAGCAGCAGGGAAGCGCGGGACCCGGCCAGGAGCAGAAGCGGCGCAGGATCCGGTAAGGTACGTTTATTTTTTATTTTTAAAACCTGCTCCTGCGCGAACCCCCACCCGACCCCCCTACCGGTGAGTCATGGTGCCGTGACTGCTCACAACCTGCTAGGCAAACACACACTATTCACCCAAGATGGTCTTAAGAGCTGGCATGTTTTAATGTGGCTACTAAACATTTCCTAAGTCTCACACCGAAGGACCTTCCAGTGGCCCTGTGCAGAGATCCACCCTTCCCATGGCTCCTGTTCCGCCTGGATCCCAAACCACCTATGAGTATTGACCGATCTGAGGCCTGGATCTCAAATGACGGCTCAAGGTTAAAGAGACCAAAAAACACCAAAAGCTAGAGAGGCGTCTTAGTAGTCCCAGACCATTAGACTACTGAGGCTATGACCTACAGTTCTTAAGTGACAACAGTCTGAAGATTTAGAAATCCTCAAGTTAACTAAAAGACAGGCAAACTATCCAGTAGCCAGCAATACTGGGATCTTGCAACTTTCCCCGGAAGTTGAAAGGTTATAGACATTTTGAATTTGGTTTCATAATTTAGAGGTAGGCCATTACCATAGTACCTCTGGGGCATTTGCATATTACCCAACTGTGACTATACATAATAGGATAATGTCTCTTACCTCAGACATGTACCACATTTGTACGATTTCCAAATCTGTATATTTCTGGTATACATTTATCTTGTAGGAGACCTTGTAATATATTTGTAATTGTAGCAATTCATAAGAGAAATGTTTTTGTAAACTTCATCTGTCCACCCTCGTTACAGAGTGGTATGCGACTGAAATTACGTCCCCCTATGAGGCACTTTTCTAATGTTACCTCGAACAAATAAGTCAAGTAGAGCATTCCAGTCCACAGTTGATTAGTGGACTATTTTAATGTGATCGATAAGAAAGACACAAACACTTTTTTGCTCACAACAGGGTGCCCACGAAGCCCACTTTATCAACATTCATGGTGAGGATATTTTTGTAACACATCAAATCTGCATATCACCAAGGCCCCAAAATATACCTACCTATAAGTGCTGTTAAAAACCCACTGGCATTCTCGAGGCCAGTGACATTTCTCTCCGGTTGATTCATATTCACCAACCTTCTTTAAAAAAATCTAAAATAGTCAACAAGCCCAAAATTACACTTCACCAAGAAACAGCTCATTAACAAAATAAGAAATACTGTTAAGCTATATTAATATACATATACTGGAAGGCACAAACATTCATTCCCATCTCATGCCTTAGTACTCTTACACCGGGCTTTAAGTGGGATGAAAACACTGGGGGGGGGTCTCTCAAAGGGGCGAGGTCAATGTAATTAAGAGCGTGGCTTAAAAACACGTAAGTTAAAAATCTGTGCTTAGCATAGTGTGTCGCCCGACTGGTATTTTGCTGTTTCTGTCATTGCATCCAGATATATGATACAACAAGTGACATCAAACCCATAAGTCAGGATTATTGGCTTTGTGAATGGTTGTTAGTTGCATAAGATAAATAAGAAGCAAATGTGGCCTGTATATACTATTAAAAAAGCTTCCACTTAAAGCCCTGCTGACACCACGACACTGTTGCTGCTCCTGAGTTTCAAAACGAGAATGGAAATACAGAGAGAAAATGACTCTCTTTAAAGGATTTCCCTTTCCCTACAACGCTCCCCTGGCATGCTGTCATGCTGTAACTTCACCACTAGTGAGAAGAAAGTAGTATGAGCAGAGCACATCGATGTGCCTGCTGTCACTGCAGTGCGGAAATAACAGACCGCTTTTGCCAGGGCACAAAAGAGAACCCGATAGAGACCCGTTTCGAGGACTCCTTTAAAAAACTGCCGGTGCTCAGCACCGGTGAGACCCGGCCCACTTAAAGCCCTGCTCTTACACCTTACTTTTACACTTCAGTGATGACGAGGCGCAATCACGTAGCGCCTTGGATCCAAGACTATGACTTTAAGTTGTCACTCATTCTGTGAGCTGTCTCTGTTTATATCAACCCCCCCCCCCCCTCCAAAGGCAGACTAATACCTTTCGATGAGAGCCGAACCCCAGGTCATACTACTCTATGCTCACCCCATAACATAGGGTCTGCTAGCTCCAGGAGCCCCCTCTGACCACTGCACCCACAATGTCCACCAGGTCAACAGCAAAAGAGGCCCTGCCCTACCTGATGACCCTTATACGACCCCATGGCCTTACTGGTGACACCATGAGGAAAAAATAGAGGGTAAGACCTCTGGAGCTAGGGTGGTCTTTTTGGGTCACATTGACCGTCCAACCTAGCAAGGGAGTAACACTAGGAGATGCTGCCACCTCTAATGTTGATCCTCAGAGGACACAGACAACTACATTTCGTTCTTGGTCCGTCTGCTGATGCCTCCCCCAGGTGTGCGTTGGATGCTTTTCCAGCTTCAGAGGATGCTGTGCACTTGAGAAAGCAAAACCAAAGGGGATGATGGACGGAGTGTTGAACATTGCAAGCACTCACCCCCAGTCAACGCTCCGTCCATCATCCCCTTTGGTTTTGTTTGTTCGCCCTAAGTTGGCAGGGTATGCCCAGACGTAGGTCCCTTGCTCACTTTACCACTGGATTCAAGCTAGCCTGGCTGATGACAACTGATTAGCCAGAAACCGGTCCCAGGATGTTTGGTTCCGGTCCAGGGAAGACATGGCTTGACAGTTCGGGCTGGTCTGTTCCCATGAGGCACAGGGTCAGACTGGTTTGCATATTGGCATGTCTGAAATGGGGTGGTGGAGTGAGCTAAAGAATGATGATGGATTAAACCCAGATCGGTTGATTGGGGGTGAGTGCTTGCAATGTTCAATGTTTTGCTGTGCACTTGAGAAAGACAGGGGGATTGTAACCAGAGACTTCCTGAAGAGCCCAAAACTTAGGCACATGGCAATATCATTACCACTTTTATAATGCTGGGTACCACTGTTGTAGTCTTGGAGGACACTTACTACGAAAGAGGAGGCCAACGGAGAGAGCAAGCACGTCCTTAATTCTGTAGGATTTTTTAAATATTTATTTTAATAATATCCTAAATATACCTACAAAGTATGCAAACTTGTTGCACTTTTTTCAACTTTCTGCACGCACGCATTGCCAGACACCAAATACTTTTTTCAAAGAAGACTTTTCCACAGCTCAAATTCCTAAGAAAATACTTCCAAGGTGCCGGCTCTTGTGAACGTTTTCCAATTAGGTTAGGAAAGTGACTCTTCCTTGTCAGTTTCCTTCCCTCCTCGCGCAGCGTGGATGCAGCTCACGTTGCGAACATGTTTATTTAAATTGGGCAACATTTCACGAGCTGAAAACAAAAGGTTGCATGCTGCTTCCTTTGGACTAGCATTTCACAACCACGCATAAAAAAACAAAAAATCCTTTGAAATCCCACTGTGGCTTCCATTTTTTTCTACACCATCTTCACTTCCATCTTTTCAACGATGGTCAAGACAATGTACAATAGAGTGACAGCAGAGGGCAGCAACCAGCAAATAACACATCAAGTTTACAAGCAATATCGACAACTGTGCCAAGGTGGGAGGATTATGAGGAAGAAATGTCTTACAGTGCATTGCAGTGTCATGCAATAGGTGTGAGATAAAAGGTTGGATAACTAAACCGCATCACATAACTAGCGTGGGAACCAGGGGAAAAAGGGAAAACGTGGGAAAGAAGAGGGTAATGGAGAAGGGAGAACGGCAGGGTGAGCTAGTGTGTGAGTAGGGTATTGTATTGTATTGTAATTGCATTTATATAGCGCTTACTACCCCATACGAGGCGTCAAAGCGCTTTTTCGGCGAGTAGCACGCTACTCCGGGACCCATAGAGGATTAGTGTTGAATTAGTATAGTGAAACATCCAAGTACATTTTAAGTGGTGGATAGGTTAGTCAGTTATTTGGATTTGGAATTATAGCAGAAGGATAGAGGAGGACAAAGGTTTGTATTTATATAGCGCTTGTTGACACATGCTATTCAGGAAGCCTACAAAGGATTAGTGGTGAATTAATATGGTGAAATATGAAGTAATTTCAGTGGTGGATATTAGTCAGTTACTTGGAGTGAGAAGGATAGCGGAGGGATAAAAGGGGAAGAAAGATTTGCATTCATATAGCATTTGTTACCCCTGATGGGTGTTGAGATGTTGTAAGGTGAGGTGAGGAGCTCCAAGATAGTTTGAAGGAATACATTAAAAGGAATGCCTGAAGAGGTAGGTTGCTTTGTGGCAAAAACAGTGGTTCCACTGTTTCCTCCATCGCTTTAAAGCTGCAACGGCACTCTCATTATGTACACACGTATGCATGCAAACACACACAGATACAAAAAGACACGCTGAGCCCATGGACAATTGTACACACCCCTGCCTGCCACACCAATACAACATCGAGATCTGAAACCATATCACAGTAATTTCACTGGAGCGGGGCAATTTTGCAGTTTCTCGACAATTTTGCACTGCCACCAGGCAATTGTATGGCATTTTGTGAACATTTTTCATGAAGGACAAGAGCAAAATGGAATTTGCACCAACTGACCAATGCACAACTACGCTGTGCACCAGTCAGTCGGTGCAAATACCAGTTTACAGCTAATGCAAAATTGCCCGGTGTCAGCGCAAAATTGTCCAACAATGGTCCAACTGATGCGGTCTAGCCCCAAGTTCACTAGACTACTTCTTCTGCTTCATTTGCTTTTTGTCATTTTCCACCTTGGAAAGCTTCCTTATGTTCTTGCATCTAATTAGCCACAATCATCCTGACATCAGAGTTCTCTTACTTTGTCTAACTCCCTCTTCCTAATCATCCCTACTCCACACCCAGAATCTCATTTGAGATTGAGAGGAAACTGAAAAACATCAGATTTCTGGATGAAACTCTAAACGCGTAATAGAACCCGTGGCTGAGGTTCCTCCTCCGGGGGATAATCTTGAGAAGGAAATTCGTCCCAGAACATTCTAGCCCATCTTTAGAATTTCTTCCACAAATTGAAGAATTTTCATTTACTTCCTAGCTCTAAATGACCGCCACGGTGTTCTAAATTTTCAGGTGCTGCAACCTCTCTCCTTATTGTAGTTCCAATATGACTGGCTGAATGTTAAAATTGTGGTGTGCAGGTTACATACATATTTTGAATGTTAAGATTGCCATACATTAAAATATTTCACTGCTATTTTCTTATTTTTTTCATATAACTTTCTTCATACTTAGCCTAAGTAGAGTATTAGGGCCATTTAGACTTCGCTATTCTGGCTAAGACAATTGCAAACAGTTTTTCCACCTCTTTTAGCAATAACGCCTATTTGGTAGCTTAGCGCGGTTGAATGTGCTCTAGTTTTTGCCATAGCGCTTGCTAACAGTTTATATCGGGTAGTAACTTCTTAGGAAAAATAGTTTAAAAGAATGATTTTACCATGTTCATAATGTGCCCAAGTGTGTGATACAAGCCACCTATGTTGGAAACCATCAGAAAACACTAAATAGTATTTGTATTGAGGTGTTTTTGCGTCTACAGCTGATGCATAAACGTAAATACGGACTGTCACTGATATATTATATGTAAAGTGAACTGATTTTATCAGTCTGGTCCTTCATGCTTTTTTGTACTCCTGATTGTTGTAGACAGTCTTTATAATGGGAATCAAGCCCATAATATCCAGCCACGGCTCGTGCAGGGCATTACACCGGGCGGTGACGTCAGGCAGAGGAGGGGCAGGGTAGGGGTTTGTAAAATGCGGGATATGGACGATGTCAGGTAAGTACCGAAAAAAATGTAAAAAACGAATTTCGTTACCCGCGCTGCATCGCCAAATGTGATGCAGCGCGCGCAACGAAATTCGGGTTTTTTTTCCGGTACTTAACTGACATCGTCTATATCCCGCATTTTACAACCCCCACCCTGCCCCTCTTCTGCCTGACGTCACCGCTCGGTGTAACGCCCTGCACGAGCCGTGGCTGATAATATCTGAATTTTGAGTAGCATGGCCATGTAACCTCAGAGTCTTTCGAAAACATATGAGGTCTCAGGGAAGCAATGTTGACCTTATCAAAGGCCCAATTGAGACTAGCTGTGCAAAGCTACAATAACTTACACTCCCCATGCAGACTTCTGGGGCCACATTTAGGGGGCTTTGGTAGGAAAGCACCGTATTTATCAATTACTGTGCATTTCTGTCCTTTTACCCTGCACTGGGGCCGTCTTGACAGCCTAGCGCCAACCCAGGCACCCTTGCCCCATGCAAGGGTGCCTGCGTTGCGGGCAGGATAGTTTCTTGCAGGCAGGGGCGCCTTTCTGCATGAAAAAAATCTTTAGGAGCATTTCCACCTTCTGTGTGTGATGCAGTATGTAAACACCCACTGCAATGTCCACGGATGCCTCCCTTGCGCAGAGTAAGGCAATGCAGCGATTTGCGCTCCGCTGCGTTACTCAAGATTTATGAGGCACTTAAAGCCACTCCATGTGGTTTTGGGTGGCTTCATGAATTCACCATAGAGCCTTGAGTTATGCATGTACCACTTTGCGTAGTGCAAATGTGACGCAAGACTCATAAATATGCCCCATAATGTCAGAAAGTGGTTGGAAAATAAGGTGCATTAACTCCATATACCTCATACAAGAAGTACTGAATAGAAAAGATGTTTGGTGGGTACACGACCATCATTCTACATGCAATATTTATATCACATGACAAAAATATCACTTTTACTACATCAACCTAATCCCTATATCGTACAAGGAAAGTGTAGGTAAGTTGATGTGAAGTTAAGAATAGTAAACATATATTTACCTTGCTGATGCAGTGGTAGGGGGAAACATCCTTTACAGCGCAACTTTTACCACACAGTGCCTTTACGACGCAACTTTTACAACGCAAATCATTACAACGCATTGCACTGGGGGGCGCTCTAGGACAGGGAATAGGTTTAATTTACTGTCCAACACCTTCCCTACTATCTACGGGGACTGGAGTTGGAATAGTAAATTAAACTATTCACTATCCAGCACCCCAAAGCACTATGCGTTGTAATGGTATGCGTTGTAAAAACCGCGTTGTAAAAGCATGCGATGTAAAAGCATGCGTTGTAATGTCATACATCCAGTGGTAGGTGATATAGTCAATTCAATATTTTTGAAGGTTGATGTTATCGACCTTGATATAGTATTATACAACTGGTTTGTGATCTCTACGAGAGCTATTAAGTATTTTTAAAAATGAAACTTTGCCTTTCTGTGGACGCAACATTTTTAAAAGTCTGGGGGAGTTTGTGCAGGGCAGTATCATTCAATATGCCCTCCCCTCTAAAACTTATTGGGAATTGAAATTCCTATTTAATTTTGCTTCATTTTGAAAAGTCTGAGGTCCAAAGATACTCAATAAGTGTTCTATGTCTGTATGAAATGCTATGTGGTGAAGGCACCTATGCGTGGACAATGCTCTGGCTATTCACATTTGTTACCTGTATACGTGGGCACCGTGTCCATTTTTGCAGTCATTTCATTTCTCTTGTAAATTGGTCGGAAGGAAGCTGTTTTCTCGACGCAGTATGGATTGAATGCTTCCTTATAGGTGGTAAGCATGTCCATGTCCCCTATGCCTGGCTTGTACGCGTCTGGTTGTTTCCATATTCGTCGTAACACCTCATGGGGGACGTAAGCTTCCCTATAACGAAGAAGAAAGACCTTTTCTGTAATAACAAAGTGGATGTACTGTATGGAAGCAAAATCACTTCAAGTTGCTTGCAGCAACTGATGCAATTGTGTTTATAGCGCCATGACTTGGTTGACGAGCAAGAAAATGCATTTTGTGGTGAAAAGACTGCAAAGTCCCTGCTTCATGAATACAAATGACTTAGTTATGGAACTGTAGAATTTACATTCTTAAGTGAGATTCTACAGGCTTCCAAGTCCCTCATTCATAAAATTACTGTAGTGCTTGTGGCCATAAGAACCGTGTGTGCACATGGCCCTAAACGGTTCATCTTAAAAATGTTTTTGAAAATCGAAGACTGATCCCGTCTTTGGATTTGACCTTACCTAGAAGATCTAATGCCATTCCCCTTTATGCAGAAGAAGTCAAAGAGAAAGTAAGTGAAACTGACAACTGACCCTAAATGACTTGCAAAACAGAATACCTGTTAATTAATATTGTGTTCCACTTTCTAGAGTCGTAGCTTAATTTTTACCCACATTGTTCGATATTTTTATGCAACTTTACAGTAATCTATTACCTAAACACTTCTAATTTTATTTTTGAATGGCACTTGCCAGACGAAAATAAAATTATTTGTAATTGCACTGAAATCTAAATGTGACAGGGACCCTGGCCCTTCGGACACCCACAGGAACTCTGCTTTGAGATCTGTGAGCCCTGGACGCTGCACCAACTGCTGCACCTCCTCCCCGCGAACAACCAAAGGACCCTTGACCTGCTGCCACGGCTGATTCTCCTGCAATACAGGACTGCCAGCCCACAGAGGATCCTGCCCCACATCCGCCCAGAAGACCACAGACAACCTGGAACTGCTCCAATGGATCTTGCTCAACGCCCGATCCCTCGACACCATTACCATCCAATGCCCCAACATCACCGAAACATGGCTTAGCCCCTTCTCCAACCCCCACATAGCCACCGCAACACCCGACATCAACAAGATGATACACTGAGAAGTACCAACAAACATGGTGGTGGCATCGCCATTATCTTCAACGAAATCATCCGATGCATCACCACCAATGATGACCACACACCCCTTATGGAACACCTCAACTCTCAACTACAGACCGATACCAAGACTACAATAAGAGGCACCCTCGTATACAGACCCCAGGAGCCACAACAACGGATCCGCACAGACCGGACCGGCATTACGCCTGTAATATAATAGCCCTGAGTAAGCCCCAGGCCGGATGACCATGTAAAGGGGTGAAAGACGTGTTGGCTGTCAGTCACTTCTATGCTTATCCTCACAGAAAGAGTGACATCACCTTTTATAAACAACTATCACCATGAATCCTTTCTTACTGGAAATTTTTCCTGAAATCGTACGATAATCAGACTTGCCCTTACAATCACTTTGGAACTCGTTTTTTGTAGGGGGTTAGGGGTTTCCCCCTGTTAAGGGCAAGTGCCGCTAAAAGAACTGCTCAATAACCTACGGCGAGTAAGGGACCAGGACCTATCACCCCTCCACACACTTAATTAGACCCCAGCACCTTGACCGGCTTTCTGCAACACCATCTCCTACCTCATCGCCCCCCTAGTCATCGACTTCGACCACTACATCTTACTCAGCAATCTCGAGTTCCACGTCGACTACCCCAACAATACCAACTCCACACAGAACTCACTTGGTCCAACCACGCCATCATCCACTTCCCCATGGCCAGCACTAGGCACACCATCACCAAACATCACAGCTCCCCATACCGGTGCTGGGGCAAGGTGACAGAGACACAGTGGACTCAAGCCCTCAGCACCACCCAACCTGAAGCTTCATCAGACCTGGAACAGGCCGTCCAGAACTTCTTTGCATGGATCACCAAATGCGCTGACAGTCACCCCCATGGAAACAAGCAAAAACAAATAAAACCTGAAATCACACCAGCTGGAACACACCAGAGCTCACAACCACCAAGCATAACTGCTACCGACTTGAAAAACAATGGCGCTCCACAAGGAGCCCCTCCGACAGAGAGGTTCACAAAGCATCCCCAGAAATTTCCACCTGCACATCAAAGAAACCAAGAGAGCAGCCATCACAGCCCACATCGGCACAGCAGCCAACCACATAAAAGAACTTTTCAAAATAGTCAAGGATTTCTCCAATTCAACAGCCAGAGAACACAATCCACCCCTCCCAAAAAATCTGCGACACCCTCTGGGACTACTTCCACAGCAAGATTGCCATACTCTACAACAACTTTGACTCCCAACCCACTGCGCTCAACCTCAACAGCCTCAGCGAACCAGCTCGCACCAGCTGAAGGATCACCGCATGGTCTCCACTCACCGCACAAACCATCTCAGCTATCGGGGCATCCATCCACGGATGTATGACATTACAACGCATGCTTTTACAACGCATGCCATTACGACGCAACTTTTACAACGCAAGTCGTTACAACGACTTGCGTTGGGGGGCGCTGGATAGTGAATAGTTTAATTTACTATTCCAACTCCAGTCCCCGTGGATAGTAGGGAAGGTGTTGGATAGTAATTAAACTATTCCCTATCCTAGAGCGCCCTCCAGCGCAAGTTGTTGTAATGACTTGCATTGTAATAGTTGCGTCGTAATGTTAGTGCGTTGTAAAAGTTGCGTTGTAAAGGATGTTTCCCCCATCCACTCAAGGGCATCCACTGACCCCTCCCTCCCATTTCTTCAACCTCAGAACCAACCAAATTAGCACGGAACTCACCAGCATCATCAATGCCTCCATCACCACAGCAGCCTTAACGGACAGAAGGAAACAGGCAAAGGTCTACCCCTCCTAAAGAAACCCCCTTCGACTCCAGTGAACTAAAAAATTACTGACCAATCTCCTTGCTCCCTTACCCTGGCAAAGTACTTAAGAAGGCATTCAACCAACAGCTCACCGAATACCTGGAATAAAACCACCAGCTTGACGCCTTCCAGTCAGGATTCCATGCCAACCACAGCACAGAAACCACGCTGGTCGCTGCCACATACGACATCAGAACCCTCCTTGACCACGGGAAGACGGTGCCCCTCATTCTCCTCGACCTCTCCGCAGCTCCTCCATATAGAACGCTGCAGCCAGACTCATCCTGCACCTTTCCAATCGGACTCATATCACCCCCCACCTTAGGAACTTCCGCTGACTCCCCATCCATCCAGAAGAGATGCCAGTTCAATTCTCATGCATGCCTACAAAGCCCTGCACGATCAAGGGCCAACCTACATCAACCACGGCTCAGCTTTCATCTACCTGCTAGACACCTTAGATCCTCATTGCGAACACCCCTCGAATCTGTCACAGCCACAACTGGGGCCGCTCCTTCTCCTATGTCGATAAGCCTGGAACAACATGCCCCTCCACCTTTGAACAGCACCCTCCCTGACGGACTTCAGAAAGAAACTAAAGACCTGGCTTTTCGACTGAGCTCCCGCAGCCACACAATACATCTTTATAGTGCTAGTTCTCAGCAATCTGCACCCTCTGTCCTTTAATAGTCACAGAGGCCTTACATTTAATTAGTAACTCATATTACTTAGTTTGCTAAGCATCCCTGCATACATTTAACCAAAGCAGTGTGATTGTGGCCGCTGTTCTAGAGGTAGCGCAATCAAGACAGATAATTCCAGCTGCAGTGTTTTTAGATACAATTTGCATTGGGTGTTCATTCATCCTCCTCTCGATTTTGCTCACCTGGAAGTGGACAAGGCATCAAGTTTTACAGTCGGTCGTGCATATACTTGACATGGCTTGTAGGACTTTGCAGGCTGAGGCTGGCGAAGAGGGTACTGGTCTACGTACTCTGAGATTAGGCTTGGCTTCACCGCAGGATCAAAAATCTTGGTTGGAAGATGAGGGCAATGGTGACGCCTGATTTGTTAAAGAAAAAAGAAAAACAATCAAGATGTTAGCTTAAAACTAGAATCTTTCAGTACAGCATCACATTATAAATATCAGTATTATTGGTAATAGTTTTAATAATAGTTTTAAGCAGGTTAGTAATGCATTTCTTCTTACAACAGTTTCCTAAAAGAGCACCATTGCAGTCAAAATCAAAATATTAAAAATCTTCAACTAATTATATTAGTTGTAACAGTACTAATGATAGTATTACTAATACAAGCTGAAGTATTATTGCTGCTAATTCTACTGTTAATAACAAGGCTATGTAATCGCTTATCTTTTTTTCTGTCTGCTCAATTTATTATCAATAGGTAATAAGAAAAGAAGATTTTATTCCACAATTATTTAAAAAAAATTACAAATCAATACAACAATTGAAACCACCACATTTGTAATCTTACAATTACAATTTCTTGTCCTTATAAGACGTTGGGCGAAGTACCTTTCTTTAACCACTTCGGCGCTCAGGACGAGCTGAGCTCGTCATGAGTTGCACCGCTCGCACGCTGATGACGAGCTGAGCTCGTCATGTAACGCGGCTTTTTTAAAAACGCAGCGCGCAGCGGGAAAACCGCTAGCGCGCATGCGGTTAAAATCATTGCAACACAGGCATTGATTCTACTACATGTGTGGTTTCACAACTGAATGTTCATGATCTTATAGGCGGCTAAGCTCGCCTGGTTTGTGATGCTCAAGCAATGTGATCTTATGTAGAACATTGTCCAATTTTCTTTTTAAAAAACAGACAGTTAATTGGGGTTGGCACAGCTTAAACATGCTTTTGTAGCGTTAGTTCTGTTTTAGATGTTCAACTTCAGGAAGGATTGTCTTAAAAACGTCCGCCTTGAGGCTGTGAGTTCATTGCAAGCGTAAACTATATGGAGCAATGTCTCCTTGTTAACTTTACTCAATCTGCAAGTGATAAACAGTTTGCCTTTGAGACAGCCATAGTGGAAGACCCTTATTGGCAGCGAGCAAAATCTGGCTCTGAGTAACCGTCTCTTTCTCTCTATACTGAGCAGAAGGTACCAGTACCTTTACTTTGAGTTGGTTTCATATGCATTTAATACCACCCAGTTTATGTTTCTTTTTTCCCCAGAGTAGGCAGTCTTCGACAAAAGGTATTATTCTGCTTGCTTTAGTGCTAGCTTTTTTTGTTTCTTGGGGAGGAAAGGTTAATGTCCACATGGTTTGTAACTGCAAAGTTTCTATGGGAAGTTCTATATACATTCCACAGAGTCGTTTATGGCCTTTCATAATAGATGTTTTAGGGACCTTTCAGGGGCTGCTCTAAATTTGGTGGAATAGGCTAAGCAGAAGACATTAAGAATATATGCTTGCTTGTGCAGATTGAACTCCAGTCGCACTTGAGTTTGTGCTGAGTTATCCGGGAGAATGAAGAGAAACCTGTAGGTGTGGTACTGAGTGGTATCACATTTGGTACTTTTCCAGTAGAAAATTATTGGACCAAAAATTAATGTAGGTATAAGTTTACTCTTGATTATTCGCATGGGTGGACTCAGTGACGGCCTGATAGCTTGCCCATTAGTTAAAAGAAAGGGGTGTTTAATGCTAAGGCAGTTGTTTTCATAGCCGCCGGTTGTCTCTTTGTACCACCACGCTCATCCAGCCATAAGCCTAAATATTTATATCTGTTGGTGCATTCCCACTTTTTCTGGTTTAGATACCAACTTCTTTTCTCTTGAATCTTATGTCCCAAAACTACCACCTTTGTCTTGTCATTGTTAAATTTCTGGTTGAGATTTCCATAAAATTATTTTATTTAATTTATTTTATTTTATTTGAAGGCCAATTTCCTTTTTTCCTAAAACCACGGTATCATCTGTGTATTGCAGGCTATTATGAGATTGTCCAAATAATTTAGGGGGAAGAGAGGGATTTCTTAAGGGCTGCTTCTAAGTCAGCTACATATAAACTAAATAATATAGGGACTAGGAGGCAAACCTGTTTCAATCTTGTTAATGTATTGATTTTCTCCACAGTTTGTCATATCTGGGGCCAGTCTGATCTTTACCCAAGTGTTTGAGTATTAACTGATAGGCGCGTTCATATGCCTGTAGGGATGCACTCGGCACAAATTTCCCCCATAATTTGCCCAATCTTTGAAGTCAAAAGCCGATTTAAAATGGATAAAGGCTGTGTATAAAAGAGTATTTTGTTGATGGTTTGATGGATAAGCATTAATAATGCCACTAAGATGTCCTCAGTACTGCTGCCCCTTTGGAAGCCTGTTTCGTAGTTGGGTGTCAGCTGTTTATGTTCAGCCCATTCCTCAAAATGCTTTAGTATGGCTTTAGCAAATTTACCAATTAGGTGTATACCAATTTAACCATGTTTAAAGGGGGATCACAGGCACTTTACTAAAGTTCTAAAGCCCAAAAATATAGGGTCAGAATTACAAGCCCCATGCGCCGCCGGTGCACCCCGTTGCATGTCGCACCGGTGGCGCAGCCTGCTGAGTGATATTTACAAGCACAGGTAAAGTCACCCTGCGTGACTTAACCTGTGCTTGTAAATATTGCCCCTGTTCATGCAACACTCTGCATGTTAGGGGCGTGAAATGGCTGTTCCCACACACCACCCATGTCCACTGATGCATTTCCAGATTTACGAGAAATCCTATATCTGGAAATGCGTCAGAAAGTAGAGAGGTGCAACAAGGAGAAATGTTTTCATTTCTCCTCGTTTTTTTCCTCTTTC
Source organism: Lissotriton helveticus (assembly GCF_964261635.1). NCBI lineage: Eukaryota > Metazoa > Chordata > Amphibia > Caudata > Salamandridae > Lissotriton > Lissotriton helveticus. The sequence goes on along the minus strand of NC_136059.1, from coordinate 1,130,325,168 downwards.
AATGCGTGCTGCATTCTGCAGCACAGCATTGGAAGAGGAAATGACCTCAATTGATTGTTTTTGTGCAGGAAGGTGTCCTTTCCTGCACAAAAACAATCTCCCCATGACGCTGGCACCCTTGCACCATGGTGCAAGGGTGCCTGCGCCGGCGCATGGCTGCAGTTTGTGCGCCAGCGCAGGGGGAAGCACAGAGATGTGACATATTGTTGTAAATATGTTGCATCCCTGTGCTTTGAAACTAATGCAGAGCGGCGCAGCAAAATGACTTGCTGCATCGTGCTGCGTTAGTTACTTGTAGATCTGCCCCATAGGGTCCAGCAAAAGGCAAAAAAATCCAGGTGGCCCATGCAGAAAAATCAGATTACCTACACAAAGCAGTTCTGTTCTACTTCTAGTAATGCTATCAATGGATAAATGGCTAGGGAGCAGTACTGGCCCTTTTTGTGAATAGCCATCAAGAATGATCTGGGACTGCATTTTTTTTTCTGGCAATGAGCATATAGTGGAATTAACACCTATGCGCATAAATCCATTTTAAATTAAATAGTGACCCAGGTGAATCCATTAGGATTAGGGGGCTTATTTACAATCCCCTTGCGCTGCCAGTGGGTCACTTTTTGTGACACACCGGCGGCGCAACCTGCTTCCCCAAATTTACAAGGACATGTAAAGCCACCCTGCGTGGCTTTTTGTGTCCTTGTAAATATGGTCCCTTTACAAGAAACACTTTGTGTGAAAGGTGTTGGTGGCCCCATGTAACACCCATGTCTTCTGCTGCATTTCAAGATTTACGAGAAATCATAAACCTGGAAATGCATCAGAATGCTACACCTTACCAGGGGAGGCGTAGGGAGGTGCAAGGAGGAGAAATATTTTAATTTCTCCTCGTTATTTTTCTCTTTCTATGCGTGCTGCATTCTGCATTCTGCATTCTGCAGCACATATAGGAAGAGGAAATCACCTCTTGTGATTGTTTTTGTGCAGTAAGGTGTTCCTTTCTGCACAGAAACAATCATCCTTGTGACACAGGCACCCTTGCACCATAGTGCAAGGGTGCCGCAATAGACGCAAGGTAGCTAATTGTGTGCCAACGCGGGGGAGAGCAAGATCTTTGTAGATATGACGCATCCCTTTGCTTCATAATTAACACGACACTGCGCAACTAAATGGCATGCTGCATAGCGCTGCGTTAATTCCTTGTAAATAAGGCCCTACGGTTCTGGTGGACCTTAGTGTAGATTTTACGTTAGACATAGAGAGGACTATGTCCTGCTGGTTCGCTTCAGAAATTGTGGAGATAGTGATCTATTATTATTATTATTATTATTATTATTATTATTCATTATATACTCCAAGCTGTCAGGGTCTCATTATAATTATTATAATTATGACTTGTATATTTCAAGTAGGGCAGCTAACTCTAGTTAAACACCCCAGTACAATTACAAGCAGTGTTCAGTACTATTGATCAAGAAACTCTACTGATCGTTTGTTTTGCCCGAATGGAAAACAAAGGCCAACTACTGAAATATTTTTCATCTTTCATCACATCAATATCACAACTTGTAAAATGGAATTTTTCAGATCGCGTACTGTCCCCTACAACTATGGTGTACCACTAAGCTTTTCACTCTGATTTCTATTCAATCATTACATAAAACAACTTGGCACAGTGCTGCATACTGAAGAGATAACTAATATGCCAAAGACACCCAACTTTACCTTAAAGTATTTCACCAGTTCGACATTACTACCTCAAAAGGCTTCCTAAAAAGACCTTACAAAGTGGATGGGCTCATTCTCTCTGAAGAGAAATCACTACAATGCCTTCTTCTCCTCTGTGCTGATGAAGCATTGCCTTCAGTCCAAAAATGGGTTGCAGAGCTCCGAGAATGGAAGGCGGGACTGGATATGTACATGGCGGCAGAGAGGGTCACATACAAGGCGAGAGGCTGCCCATGAAAGTTCTGCAGGGTATGGGGCAAATGGAGGACATATTATGGGCTAGATGGAGGACTGGGCGATGGTTAGCGGGATTTAAGGGGTCCCTCCTTTAACCCTAGCCATGAATGCCGGCTCTTTCGACCCAGAGCACTCCAGAATTGGGAAGAAACATGGGACACTGCCGCGAAGAACGGTGAATGGGTGGAACTTGCAGGTTCGAATCGCTTGATGAGATGATGATGTGGATTGTATAGGTACACCTCTGCACGACTGTAACCGAAGGTGATAGGCTTTCTTTTGGGTTTTTTTTGGCTCAAAATACAAATAAAACATTTAAAAAAATAATAATAATGGGTTGTGGATCTCACAGCAAATGCATATTTTACACCATGGTCCTTGCCATAAAATCTCTAGGATTCACAATTGATCAAAATGTCTTCATATCACCTCACCTCCCCAAACTGACTAAAACCACATCATTCCAGCTTTACCCTGTCAGAAAACTAGAACTTTCCATGTATTCTTGAGACTAGGGTGCCACTTGCTTGCCAGAAATGCAATACTGGCCAGACTTCCTAAAGCAGCACTAGACCCTTACAGAGCCAGCTTACTTGTTGTACCTGGCTAGTCAAAGGCGCTCAGTCATTAGAACGTGTGACCCACTATTATGAAAGAACTCTCCTGTCTCCCTCTTGATACATGAATCTTCTTAAAAGTGGCATGCATTACTCACAGTGCCATAGACAAAGGCCCAACCAAGTACCTTAAAGACAACTTGACATTACTGGAGCAAAAAGAAATAGTGGAAGCAAACCTTGATTGCTCTTACGAATCCTGACAGTGAAAAAAATCCAAAATATTAACCAATCATTTTCCTATTTAGCTCCAAGATTCTGGAACCATCTACTCGAGGATGTCTGACTGAATTCCAACCTTATGTCCATCAGAATAAACCTGAAAACACATTTATTAAGGTTTTAGCTGAAAGACTAATTACAACCACCTGCACAATGTTAACCCTTTCTCTACTCCATCCACAGAAACGTGCCTCACATTCAGTTTATTTCCTGTTTCATTTGATTTGTTCGTGTGTACAAGTAACTATATTTGCGCTATAGAAATATGCTTAATCAATACAAAAATAAATACATTCACCTACCCACCCTGATACGAAGAATACAGGGACAGATCAATTTATATACAAGGCTCTAATTCCAGGAATGCCATCTGAAACCCAGGATCCATTATATAGGGGACTTCTTAAAATTGTGGGGAGGCGTAAAGACGCACTTCTTCTACTCGGCTTACAGCTGAGATTGCTCTGTCAAGCATTCCACGCTGGTCACGGTTCACCTTACATCAGCTTGTCAATCAGGCACCTACGACAAACTGCATCACCTCTCCGTGCTTTGTCAGGTTCCTAAAGGTAATCTTCATTGAATGCTTCACCCTCAAATGTATCATAGCAAGGCAGTTGCCAAGCAGCAATACAAGCCTTGTAATGCCACACTTAAGAATCACCTACAATTCCATATGTGGCTTGAGCTGTTAGATATTTCCATTGGTCCCACAACCTTCCTCTCATCAAAGTGTTGTTCGGTGACTAAAAAGCGGCATGCAGTGCTTTACAGCTAATAAAAAATGAATAAAAAAGCCAACCTAGTGTTGAATTCCATCTTATCTGACCATCTATGGCAAGGCACATTACTTCATCATGGGGTCTTGGCAAAAACAAGAAACAGCATTTTACCAAGATTATAATATCCAGGTTTAACACCTGTGTTAAGTATTTGTAGTTTTAATTTCAGAACTAAACTCAATTACAACATACTGATGCTTTGTGTGAGTGTGTGAGTCAAAGATTGGTGTGGTTAATCAGCAGGTGGAGTTTCCTTTCAATCGGCAGGAGTCAAAAGTTATGGGGCGCTTATAGATCGCAGCAGCTCAGTCAATAACAATCCCACACAATCCAGGTAAACCAGCATTTACAAGGTTAGGGCACTTTATCAATGACAGGTGCTGTTTATTAAACAAATGAAGTCAGTTGATGTAAACAAATGGAAATGATCATAAATGTACACTCTCTTCATTAAATCACAAAAACGCGTATTATTGTCTGTAACTGCCAACAATGTTAAACCTATGGAAAGCATCTCCCAAAAAAGATTAGAGAAGATGCAGCAAAAGAAAATCTTGGAAAAGGAATGCAGTGTTCCCTTTTAGGAGGAAAAAAAGGGATGAGAACTCAAAGGTAAGAAGTAAATGAGATGACCCATAATGAAATAGTGTCCAGATTACTTAACTCATTGGTCATTGGTCTTACTGTCCTTACTATAAAATGGATCCACCTCCTGGGCAGGATCCTCTGTAGCTAGAAATTTGTCAACGTAGTAGGTGATCTTTCCCACAATCCTCATGGTAAAGATCAAAGCTCAAAGGTGGATACCCCTCATCACATATGAGGCAGCTGGTGTTTGGACCGTCACAGCCCCAGAGGGAGGGAGGGGGCTCCGAGCCCCGGAGGGGGCCGGCCCCCCCTGAGAAAAATCAGACAAAAGGATGATTAGGGTATCGGAACACCAGCGCCATGCAACACCGTCATCCCGAGATGCCAGAGTCACTCACTAATAAGAAAAAAAAGTGCTTTAAGGAGCGAGGCTCGCCATGAAGGGACCGGAACAAGATGGCGACCATGGAATCCGAAACTGACCAAGAGAGAGTCGCGATGTACAGAACGGAGCCCCGCTACTAGCGCGTCCTGTCGGCATGAACAACAGAGACCCGCAGCCCCCGGCACCAGGTTAGAAGGTGGGGGAAACCCAAAACCCGCTGGGGGAGCGCAAGACACAGATCCTCCGAAATTCAGCATAGTGTGCTCCCAGCGCTGAAAAACTACTGAGGGGAGCGGAAGAAGAGCCGACCGCCGAGAGTGGTTACCAGGTGATACAAGCACTCATGTTTCGTGCAGCACTTGAATGCTTGCAGGGAACTGACACACATCTGAAGCTCCGGTAAGGTATTATTTGAATTAGGACCTGATTCCGGCAATATCGGTATAAACAGGCTTTCCTGACTCCAAAATGGCGGACATAAGGACATCCTGAGCGCGTAGCCCAACAATGGATTGCCTTAAAGCAAGAGTGGTCACATCAAGGGTAGAGGCCCAGAGGCTACCACAGCAGGCAGGCTCTGCATCTCCCGGAAGCCTAAAGCGCAGTAGCTACTTAGCACCCTCGCCAAGCGTGGATGAACCCACACAACAACCAGGGCAGATGAACCCACACAAAACCCACCGGCTGCACAGGGAGCCGCGCCAGCGCCACACAGTCAACGCGCGGGAGCACCACCGTACCAACAGCGTCAACGCGGCCTTCACCGCCCTACGCTCCCTCATCCCCACCGAGCCCACCGACCGCAAGCTTTCCAAGATCGAGACGCGCCTGCGGCTGGCCTCCAGCTTCATCTCCCACCTGGGCAACGTGCTGCTAGTGTGCGACGGGCAGCCGTGCCACACCACCACCTTCTACCACCACCACCAGCACCACCAGCAGGGCAGCAGCCCGGCCCGGGAGGGTGATAACTCGCAGCCCAAGCAGATCTGGAACCTTTTGCCTCAGCAACCAGTGCAAGCAGAGCCCCACATCTGCGGCAGCCCCGGCAATTCTGGGCCAGCAGAGAGGGCCGGTGCAGAGCGGCACTTGGGGCACACACACCCCTCCGCAAAACAAAGCAGCGGCCCGTGAAATCACCAGATGCAGGCAGCAGCCCTGTAGCAACATTCGAATGAAAGAAACTACGCCACGGACTCTCCTGTACTTCTTTACTTCTTCCTTTGTCCTGGCCGCCATTTTTGCTGCTGATCTCGGCCACTTTTCTCTGGACTCTGAACCACCATCTAGTCCATTCCCACGTCCTTTAACCCTTTTCTCCGACGATCTTCAAATGTTTCTTCCCTTTTCTGATTTGCCTTTTCTCCATACCCTTGTATCCCTCCCACCCTCCCTTGGTGCTGTGACTGCATCCCCCCTCTGACCCCACTTAATGGAACTCTGCTTTTCAGTATATAGAGATAACTCTAATCACTAGTATATGCAGTAGACCTTTGTACTCTCTACCATTCCTATGTGACTCTTAGAGTATATTCATTCATATCCCCTTCCCTATGTATATAGAGATAACTCTAATCACTAGTATATGAAGTAGACCATTGTACTCTCTACCATTCCTACGTGACTCTTAGAGTATATCCCTTCGTATCACTTCCCTATGTATATAGAGATGACTCTAATCACTAGTATATGCAATAGACCTTTGTAGTCTCTACCATTCCTATGTGACTCTTAGAGTATATCCATTCCTACCTCTTCTTTCTGTTTGTATCTCTTCCGTGTGTGACTCTACATCTTGTACATTTGCAATTTTTTTCTGTTTGTATCTTTTATGTAACACATGTAATCCTTAGTCCTTATGTTTTGCAACTGGTTCTTATGTAAAGCGCTCTGAAACCTTCGGGTAAAGTTTGCGCTATATAAAATCGCATTAAATTAAAAAAAAATTAAAACTCTGGGTAAGATATAGGACTACGAAGAGTAAGAGTAGAACTAGGAGTAATGGTGAAGTAATTTTTCAGTTACTGTGGGAAATGGTGAAAGCCAGCTGCAGATAGTGTGACATAAATAAATAAATCAATCAGATTGTACTGTGGTGCACCCCCTCCACAGTAGACAGCAACTGCCGGTTTCCTCTTTGGCATATAATGGTGCATTATGGAAGATGGTCTTGCGGGCGGCTCCACTGCTCTTAGAACAGGGGGAAACGAAGTTATCATTTTTTGTTGTTGCTGCAGGGCAGGTTAGGGTGGCTCAGGGAGGAGTAGTGGTCTGTGCACACTACGTGCACAACTGCTTGCACAGGCTCCCTGTCCCCGCTTGAGCGCCGATCAGAACAATCACAACGCTGCATTGCAGAGTTGTGATTGGCTTAGGGGAGCCTGTTTGCTTCCTGCTTCTTCTAGGCTGGAGTCAGGAAGAGAAGAGAAGCAGAGATGACGAGGAGAGATGGCGTAAAAATGTAAGTCCTATTAAAAAAATATTTTTCAACCCCCTCGTCCCCCCACCCCCGTTCCCTACCAGCTGCCACTGACGCGATTGCGATATGTATGGCTTCCCGTACCTTGACTTTGTGTCACCAGGATGCATACATAACAGCCAAATGACCTTCAACCCTGAGTCAAGTTATGATAGAAGAATGGTTTTCACTGTGTGCAGCCATTTGACCTGTCTGCGTCCAGCACAGATTCCAGGCTGGCAGCTGTTGTGCCTTATCATTTCGCTCTCTGAAGATGTTGTGAGGATTTACAACAGACTAACACTACAGTTCAGATGTAAATGGTTTTTGATGGTATTGCACTGTTATGCCCATGGTATGCCAATGTCTGTCTTGGCACGTGCTTCCTGTTGCACAGTTAATGTTGACTGTTCTTCGTAGAGCACACAATCTACCTTTACTTGGGCACTGCCCTGCACTGAATTTTGTTAGTCAGAGGTTTGACCTTTCAAAAAATGTTAACACAGACAAGAGACTAATTCGATTTTATGGAGCTGCCATTAGGGAGAATTTGTTCGTTTTAATGAGTTCAGATTTTTTGGATGGGTAAGGCTAGAGGGTTGTGCCAGATTGCTTCTGTTTTGCATAGGTGCCCAGCAGCGGGTGCCCGCCCACCACTCCTCATAGCTGGCAGCCGCCACTGTGGTCCTGGAGTCTGAAGACCACAGGTTCATGTCTTGATTCCCCTGAACCTGCAGCGGATTTAGAAATAATCACATCCGCTCTCTTTGCCTCAATTTCTTCAACAATACTTATGAATGGCAGTGACAACTGCATGGGCCAACATTAAAGAAAAGTGGCACATGTACAAAAAAGGGTGATAGGTCAAAAATGTGCACCGTCTAGCAAAATCTGAATTGTATCACATTCTGGAACAGTGCTGCAAAGTTCCCTGTTTACTTAGTAACAGGCTGCAAAATGGAAGAGGATGGAACTAGCCCTATTTAACAATAGCAGAACAAATGGTGACTTTGTGGCAAATACACATCTTTAATTTGTGCTCCCATCGCATCATATTGTCAGACAGGCTGCAGTCAAACACCGGTGCACAGAAAGGTAGCCAGCATCAGTCTACCAACACAACACGGGGGACGATGTGCAGAAGAGGAGGCGACGCGATCCACAAGAAGGCGGCTCACTACCATAGGTGAGTTGGGACTAGGTGAAGTCAAACCACAATACTGATCTCACTCACACAAAGTAGTGTCAGTCCTCTATACTGTCAAAAGACTCAAGGGGGTTTATCTCCGCTTTTTTGGCTTTAAAAGCCAAGAAAGCGGAGATAAAATTATCTCCCTATTACCTAGCTGTCGCTAACACCAGTTAGCGACAGCTAGTAGGAGATAGCGACCATCTTGGGCCCCGCTTTGCATGTCAGTGATATTTATCACTAATGACATGCAAAGTGGGCGTGCCAAGATGTTAGCGACTGGAAACAGTCGCTAACATCGCTATCTCCTATTTCCAACTTTTGGAGATATTCGCGCTAAGCGAGAATATCTCCAAAAGCTAAGACCTGCCCCTGAGCAGTTCTTAGCCATGTTATCCAATGGTAGGTGGATAACATGGCTAAGAGCATTAGCTCGGTAATGCATGAATATCGCTGACTTTTCAGCGATATTCATGCATTTCGGCCGATTTTTATCGCTTCGGAGATAAACCTTGATAATAGCAGGGTTCCTAAGCGATAAAAACCGCCGCAGCTCGGCGATAAAAATATCGCCGCTAAACCAACATAGCGATAATTATCGCTAGTTGTTGGTAATATGCCCCTAAATTCGGGGTAGGGTTGTGCACCCCATGACCTCTACCAGCATAGCTAACTGGACCATGATTGACATTAAAAAAACCAAGGCAAGACTGATGGACATATCAAAGAAGCAAAGAACAAAGATCACTTGGTTGGCAATGGAGAAGGCCAAGTCATTAGGACAAACTGACGTACTGGAAGCAGAGGGGTTAAACATCACCCCGAAGCAGCAGAAATTGCTGTGTGGGTGCACAGGGTTCGAGCGGACCAAGGGCACAACTGGAACAATTTGTTCTTGTTTTTGCCTTTTTGCATTTCTTATCTTTGTCGCTCTCGTTTTTTTCACTTAGAAAAAAACTTCCACTTCCTACTAGAGATTTAACATTAATCAAATAGACTAGTTTTCTCCTGAAACAGGTTCGCCCCTTTCTCTCACCCCATCCATTCAACTTAAATGTGAATACAAGAGCTGGCTTTATCGGCCTCTTTTATAACTTGGAAAGGTGCGTTATCGTTTGGCAATAAGAAAATAAGGATACATATTTTTCTTCCACATATGAGCAATCATTTGCCAGGAAAACATTTTGTACGAGTTCCTAAAAATATTAGATAAGAGTCCGATTAATCTCAATAAACGTGACCTCGCTGTGAGTGAGTCCTGTGCACAAAGACCCCGCCGCAAGGCCTCCTAGTCAAGAATTAAGAAATAGTTGCCAAATGGAATTTATGACTTTTTCCGCTGTTTGGGTCTTGTCCCAAACAAAATGTTCATTGTACTTGTTGTTATTACTGATTAATGAGACTGGCAACAATTTGGGAACATGTTAAAGGGAGATTAATATTATTGACTGTAGCAGTGACTTATATTACAATTTAATTATAAATACTTTTAAAGCTTTTTAAGCCGCACTCAGGAATGTATAAATAATATATATATATATATATATATATATATATATATATATATATATATATACACGTATGTATGTATATATGTACCTAGGGCTTTTTCATTGTGCCTCAAAAATCCAATTTAACTTGCTGGAAGAAACTATGAGTTATCGACTACACAAACTCAAATTGACCTCCACATTAGCTTATATAACAGTGCTAAAGTTATGAACCAAACAGCAGATCTCAACCTCCACATTTTTACCACTATCTTCAAGCACCCTGAAAAACAAAACACAGACCCTTTCCCCAACCCTTCCAATCCTATCTTCATTTACATTTGCCTGCCTTCCACTTCCACCTCCCCAACCAACCCCACACCTCTCCTACTTCTCTCTAAACCTCAACCTCTCACTCCTATTGGGCTCCTCTTCACAGGCTACACCAGGAGAAAATGAAACTACGACTCTGCCATTCTATTTGAATCACTAGAAGGCATATCAGATACCCCATGTCTGGTGACGTATGCTGACAGTCACCAACGTGATGCCAGATTTCAGAGGTCTAAACACAACCTGGCGCTCCTCTGACAGCTGATAACCGGATCACTGAAATAATATCGAGGGACAGAATATCGACCAACAAAAATATCGTTGACAAAATATCGAGAGACAAAATATCGAGTTTCTATCTACAAACAGGTAAGTACAAAAATATCGAGTTAAAAATATCGTTTACAAAAATATAGTTATAAAAAATATTGACTTTAATAAAAACAATGTTTAATTACAATAATATAAAAAATTAATTACTAAAATATACTTAACAATACTTAAAATAACTTAATAATTAAATAATTAATGAAAGTAAAAAAATAATATTTTTTTATCATATTTCTTAAAACATATATATATATATAGTAACAACATTTAATTAAATAATAGCCAATATTATTAACGTACAAATACAAAAGAGTAAAAATTACTATTCCCACTCCAGTGGGTGCAACAGTAGGGAAAGCGTTGGATAGCGTAGGGGTTAAAATTACTATTCCCACTCCAAAGAGTGCAACAGTGGATATATGACATTACAACGCAACTTTTACAATGCACTACCATTACAACGTAAGTATTGGTAAGTATATAATAATTTTTTTAATTTAAATTATTTAAAATAATTTAATATAATTTAATTTAATTTCATTAAATTAATTTAATGTAAATTTAATTTTACTTTATTTTTACACTGTACCCCTGTACCCCAAAAACCCAAAACTGACCCTGAACCCTTAAAAAAAACCTTTACCCAAAAACCCAAAACTGACCCTGAACCCTAAAAATACCCCTTTACCCAAAAACTAAAAACTGACCCTGAACCCTAAAAATACCCCTTTACCCAAAAACTAAAAACTGACCCTGAACTCAAAAAATACCCCTTTACCCAAAAACTAAAAACTGACCCTGAACCCTAAAAATACCCCTTTACCCAAAAACTAAAAACTGACCCTGAACCCTAAAAATACCCCTTTACCCAAAAACTAAAAACTGACCCTGAACCCCAAAAATACCCCTTTACCCAAAAACTAAAAACTGACCCTGAACCCTAAAAATACCCCATTACCCAAAAACTAAAAACTGACCCTGAACCCTAAAAATACCCCTTTACCCAAAAACTAAAAACTGACCCTGAACCCTAAAAATACCCTTTAATTTAACATAATTAGCAATTAATCAATTAAATTAAATTAATTACCAATTACATTTTAATTAATTAACAAATATTTTTTAATTAACAATTAATTAAATATTACTACCAATTATTAAATTTACATATTTAATTAATTATAATTAAATTACTTCCCACCCTATTCCCCTATAAACCCACAACCCGCTACAGGAAATAAATTATTTAAATTTACACAATTAGCAATTGATCAATTAAATTAAATTAATTACCAATTACATTTTAAATAATTAACAAATATTATTTAATTACCAATTAATTAAATATTACTACCAATTAATACATTTACATATTTAATTAATTATAATTAAATTACTTCCCACCCTATTCCCCTATAAACCCACAACCCGCTACAGGAAATAAATTATTTTAATTTACATAATTAGCAATTAATCAATTAAATTAATTACCAATTAAATTTAAAATAATTAACAAATATTATTTAATTACCAATTAATTAATTATTACTACCAATTAATAAATTTACATATTTAATTAATTATAATTAAATTACTTCCCACCCTATTCCCCTATAAACCCACAACCAGCTACAGAATAAAATTACACAATAATTTAAAAAAATCATTAATTAAAAATAATTATAACATAAAATGACACTTTTCACACATATTATAACATAAAAACACTATAAATAATTAAATATTATTTAAAGAACGATATTTTTTACTATCTAGATTATATACTTGGATATTTTCACTTTCTATATTATTTACAGTCGATATTACTTCACTTACCTTAAAAACGATATTTTGGCTGTCTATATTCTGTCCTGTCGATATTTTGCCCAAACGATATTTCAAACTCGATATTCTGTCCAAACGATATTTTGGAGTCGATATTATGTCTGTGCACCCTGATAACCACCACTCTGATACCTTCTCTGACCTGGCAAACACAAAGGACTCCACGCTCACAGCTGACAACCGCTCTCTGCCACTTATGACCCGTTGGGGAATATACCGATACTGCACAATGTTCCACCACTTTTCCACTACCCCTAGCCCGCTACACATGTCAAGTAATCCAACAACCCCAACCTCTCAAACTTTATCTCTGTCTCCACCTAAACTGTACCCTCCAGGGGGCATGTTACATGTAATGCAAATAAGGACAGTGTACCCTATTACATATAATGTGCTGTCGCTGAAGCAGCCGCAAACTTGTACCTACCCTGGGGACAGCACCTTAGTGAAAGTAGAGCGGCTGCTTCAAGCAGCCGCTCCATGTTTTATAGTGGAGGAGGCAGATGAGCTCCACTTCAAAGGGGGACAGAGTTCGCCCCGAAGGGTGGAACAGTGAGTGACTTCGCCCACCTGCAAGTGGATGTCTGGCCAGTCCATGGGACCCTCTTCCTCACCCCAGAGTGCCCCCCTCAAGGGATTACTAACAGGGCGGACTGGCCATAGCTGGCATTGGGTGTTTCCCCGGTGGGCCGCCAGGTTGGGGGGTGGGGGGAGGGTTTGTTACTGGGGCTGCGGGTTTGCAGCATAGCTGCAATATCGGCCCCGGTAACAAAAGCAGCAGTGGTGCTTTCCGGCAGAGCTGTTTGCCAGGGCTGGTTTCAGTTCCCAGTCCGGCCCTGAGCACTGACTGTGTGCCAGCTCATTGTGGGAAACAGTCAGCGCATCTCCTGATGGCCTCTTGGCCTGTGTCATTAAGATGGCTCTGGTGCAGCCACACCCCCATGCAAATGAGGGCATGTCCTTTTAAGATTGCATTGGTGCAATATGTGTACTGACTCTATCTTTACTGCAGCAGGGGGAGCACAAGCATCTGCATCCTCTTATGCGATGCTACAGTGTGCAGGAAATGGGTGCACATAACTCACCCTGAACAGCAAATCTTCACACAATGGGCCTGATTAAGAGTCTGGCGATCTGAGGACAGCCAGACTCGTGGGGGCGCAGCGGTGACGGTCCAGCCACTGCCGCACTGTTGATCCGACCACCCCATTACAAGTTGGAGCTTACCGTGGACCGGGAATGGGATTTCTCAAGCTGAAATGTGCAACCCCTATGGTGTTGTTCAGATGTAGATGTGCTGTTTATGGCGGATTCAACAACTTAAATAAGTTTGTTTTGAAAAAAAATCTGTCAACCAACTGAAAGCCTTTTTACTTGAAAAACAGTTTTCTCGCTTCTTTAAAAAAAAGTGGATGCCCTGATTTCCTCATTTCTCTGGGCCAGAAAGACTCCTAGGCTCGCACTTAGCACTTTACATCTTTCATCAACACAAGGAGGGCTGTCCCTCCCAAATACTAGAGAATATTATTTTGCGTCTTTTGCTCACCACAGCTTTAGGTTTTTCTTTCTAGACACTAACGAGGCAGACAATTTTTTTATGAAGAAGATGCTGCCAGAGGTAAAAATAACTGATCCGATCAGAGTCACTAAAGATCCAAAGAAAATTCGCTATAAGTCCCTTCAGTGGATTTTCAGACAGAAAACCCAGTTTTTTAAATTCCACTCTATTCCTAGAATATCTAATACAACGGATTTGAACAATTTCAACATAGGGCAAGAGGGATGTATGGACAGTAAAATAATAAATCTCTGGAAAGACAATGGCTTTGGGAAAATTGAAAACTTCCTGGTTGGCAATAGGTGGAAGTCATGGGACCAAATAGCCAGACAGGTGCATCATTCTCATTCCATCCTGAACTGGTCTTTTCTTATGTTTAACCCAATACTCAGGGAGCTAGATATAGGAAATCTTTATTTTAACGAAACTATCTCTACAGTGTTGAATAATAAAACTCCAAAAAAGATGAGTATTTGGATTAAAATACTAAAAGAGGACAAGGAGCAGGAATCTCCTAGTAAGATTATTGAGAGGTGGAAAAAGAGGGAGGATATTGAAATCAATCAACAAGTATGGGATAAAATAAATAAATTTAACAAAACAATCTTCCGCGGCGCGAACTTTAAACGCATGCAATTTTATAATAAATGGCTGATTTACAGAACTCCCTCTTATCTCCATAATATCTTCCCCCTTGTTGCCGACAAATGTTTCCGTTGTGAGGAAAAAGGGAATTGGAAGCACATTGTTTGGGAATGTCCCAAAATTCAGCCACTTTGGAAGGAATTTGAAAAATACCTCTCCATTGAGCTTAAAGCTTCTATAATATTTGATGATCTAGTCCCTGTTCTAGGCTGTTCAGCGACCAACACCCAATACGACGAATTTATTTTTATAGCCTCTCTAATAGCTAAATCGCTTGTTCTGCAGTCCTGGAAAACCAACCAAGTACCGACCTTCCAGGCTTGAAAGGCTAAACTATTAAGAATCCAGGGCAGGGAAAGAAAATACGCGCTTAGATCAGGGGCGCTCAAGAAATATGAAAAGTTTTGGAGTGTGTTTAATTCGTAATGTATATCTTCATAATCACCAGTCTGCTCCTATGCACTTTTAAGTAATTTGCACTTTACAACTCTATGTTGCACTTTAAAATTATGCTGTGGATACTTGAACGCCGATTATTTATTTATATTTGTATACCATGTTCTGTACTAAATCTTTTACAAATGTATTCTGCAATGTTGATCTTGCTTTTATGAACTCTCAATAAAAATATATTAAAAAAAAAACGAAAAACTGTTTTCTCAGTATCTCATCTCAAGCATGGACAACCAAAGATCAACATTCGATCCCATTTTCATAGCTGCCTAGAAAAAAATATAGACTCCCTTTCTGGTGGACTGGTCGGCAATTCAGGAGTGGCCCGTGAAGGTAAGAGAGGTGGGGCGGTGGGACAGTGTCCAATAAATATTTCATTTTCGCTCTTTGTCATCTGCCGAGTCCCCCCTACCCCGCCCCACCACCTTACCTGCACGGGCCGCTACTGCAGCCATCCTCTACCCAGTACCCCATCTATCAAGCACTCCCAAGATTTAAATCTTAAAATCCATGAAATACTTACAGAACTTTCGGCATAATGATGGTGACCTCCACAAATGCTTCTCTCCTGTCACACACAAACACTGTTCAGGACTAAAACAAGAATATGCAATAGATTCTAGACACCACTTCCCCCTCCTCTACTATGGCCACTACTAAAAAGAAATAATCTAATTGGTACTCCAGCCAGTTTAGCACTTAAAGGCACTTTATGAGAACATTAGAGAGGAAACAAAGAAAACACACTTCAGCTAACACACTCTTGCAATTCAAATCTATCAGTTAAACAGCCTCTTTACTAAGTTAAATGCACATTGCTTACAAACAGGCTCAAGGCTGCAAAAAACTGTCCTAGAGAGATTTTCCACATCCTTACGCAACAATTATCCACCGCTCACGTCCACTACTCTCTCCCCACCCACCTCCGCCTTACACAGAATCACCTCTCCTTCAGAAAGCAACTTAAGACTTGGATATTCGATAAGTAAAGCACCCCCCCTCCCTCAAGCGCCTTGAGACCCTCTGGGTGAGTAGCACGCTATACAAATTTCCGAACTTGAACACTAGATATCAAGAACTAGTGAGCTACTTTGCCAACAAGATTTTTGGTCTCAGGAAATAAGTTGATAATATGCCCGCATATACTAATAACCTTCTTTCTGTTACCCCGGAACAGCTACAACGAGGTGCACATCATACCTTGAGAAGAATGTAAATAAAATTGGGTTTTCCAGCATGGCGAACCCCCTTGCCGAGTTACTTGTGTAACATCTGCCTGAGCCCGTCAGCAGCCCTCCGGGTCTCTTGCCACTGGCACGTTGATCGGGGGGAAAATAGATAAATATTTTAAACCGGAAAGTGTCCCAGCCGTGGCGAACTATTTTGCCGCCTAATTTATCTGTGTATAGTTCTTTTTATGGTTACCCAGGCTCTCTGCAGTGTATAAACTACACGGACGGTATCTCTCAGCAGGACCTCCGTTTTACTTATCAAGCACTTTCATCGTAAGCACTAAGCAGAGCGGAGAAAGCTCTCTCTTTTGACTGTTTCCTGTTACCAATTTATCCCTTTGTGTGTCCACTGCCGGGTCCTTCAGAAACCACTGCCTCGAGCGACTCTTGTACCGTGTTCAGAATCGAATACTAACCATAGTAACATTGTACATTATACTAAATGGTGAACACACTGTATCAGACTTATGACGCATCAATTCGTGTCCTACCTGTTCTTATATGCCTATTTTTAGATGAATATGAATAAATCTATTTTCAATACGTTTTAAACAGTTGTTTTCCCTTTACACTGAGTTGATGTTATCATTTTGGTCTTGTTGAAAATAGATTGATGTAGTCTGATTCGTTAGACTGCCTAGGAATTTGTCTTCCACTGTGTAAATAAAATTGTGCCATTCTACACTGATGATCCGAACTCTTCTAATAAAGCTAAAGAACTAAAGTATCCCATCTCATCTTTATGTTTAAAATGCATCAAAGCTTCTCTTCAAACAGTCACTGTGTTTGACCATATGAAGATTGGTCACATTATTCATCTTATTTAAAAGAATGATGCATATCCCCCAAAATAAACAATTTTAGACCAATCACTGTCCTCCCATACTTGACCAAACTACTTGAAAAATGTTTTTCCACTCCCAGAAATGAGCAATCACCAAGAACACTTAGGGGTTTCCCAATCAGGTTTCAGAGACACCTACAGCACTGAAACTACTTTCTCAAGAAAGATTGTTGTGATTCCCTTCAGTTCAGTAAAACTTGATTAATCATCTGTTTGCGATAACACATACCATGACATCTTCCTCAAAATTCTCAAACAATCCATGAGCTGTGATTGGACTATACTGAGCTGGTTTAAATGATACCTTTCAAACCTCTTTCAGCAAGTTTATTTAGGCAACTCCTCCTTCTCCCTCTCCCCCTTCTTTCTCAGGCCCCACAAGGCTTGGTTCTGGCTCCCATCTAATTCAACTTATAAATGAAACCTCTGGGAGAAGTGATGCAAAAACATGGCTTTACTTTCTGCCAATACACAAACAACATCCAGATAGATCTACCTGGCAATGTATACCCCCAAAACCCTCCAACTCTATTAAATTTCCTTTCTCATGCCCAACACTGGATGAAAAATATGAAAATTAAGCTCAGTATCTAAAAAACCTAATCTTCATTCTCTCTTGGAGACCAAAGTGTATGCTTCCCTCTAACCGGCTGCAGGTACTGACTAAGAATGGCATTTCGCCCACATTATTCTCAGCGAAATTATTCGGTGTAACCCTGGACTCTAAAACTTGCCTTGACACACACGCAAAAGCAACAACCAAATGTTCTGCATGCAATCTCCGAACACCAGACACTTCTTATGCAGTACAGATCTCAAAGCCCTAGTTCAAGCCCTGGGCATTTCAAGAATAGAATACAGCAATGCCTGTTTCACAGCAATGCCTGTTTCACAGCAATGCCTGTTTCACTGTTTCTTGATACCTGAATTTCACCACTAAGAGATGCTTTTCACTCCGCTGCCCATTTCATTGCCCGGAAAAAACAATTCTATTATCTCTTAAGTGGCTTCCCTTAGAAGATCAAAGCAACTTCTGGACAGTCAGTATTATCTACATGGCTTTACATATACGAGCCCGGCATACCTGGTGTCCAAGTTGTCCCTTATCAGTGCTAAAGAATCTAAGAGGAAAAAGGACACAATATCTTGCAGATTCAAGAAGATCCCACAATTACTACATGACCATGGGTCACCCCCTCATATGCACTTACTTCTGAATGCTTCTACTCAACAATTTTTTGTGTCCTTCTGCACACTTGGTTCCAAATATCGGGGGCTTTTTACACTAGTTTCAAAAGAGATATTGGGTTGCGTGCTATTAGAAGAATTTTGAACACCAGATCTGCTAGCACATAGGACCATACTGAAATGTTGATCAACGTGATTGAGTTGATTGTGGACAACAATGTTTTCCTATTTAAAGATAATTGGTATCGCCAAAAGCAAGGAGTGGCCATGGGCTCCAGATTTTCTCCCTCATATGCCAACCTTTTCATGGGTTGGTTCGAGGAGACGTGGATCTGGGGTCCCAAGGGCACTAAGTGGAATGATTCCATCCTTTTTGTGGGAGAGGTACATTGATGACTGCCTAAAGGTCTGCACTAGAGGCATAGAGAAACATGTGGGATTTTTTTGAACACCTTATCAAAAATGGATGCATTATCAAGTTCACATTTGAATATAGTGCGAGTCAGATTACCTTCCTGGATGTAGAATTATAAATCAGGGACAATAAGATTCACAGTAGACTCTTTCGTAAAACAACTGGGTGTAATGTGTTGCTGCATGCCTCTAGTGCACACCCTGCACACCAAATTAGGGGTATCCTCTTTGCAGAGCTAATTCGTGTGAGACGTAATTGCAGCTATGTCCCCGAATTAGAGGAATGCGCAAAAGGAATGTTTGCTCGCTTCAAAAGAAAGGGCTATGCCAAGAATATACCTGCAAGGGCTGAACAGAGAATACATAAGATCAAAAGACAGGATACATTGAAAGAGTGAAAAAAGGTGACTAAGAAGGGTGGGAAAATACGTATGGTCAAGAATTATAATACTCTGTCAGGATACTTGTGCGTAGCTTAAACAGACATTGGCACATCCGTAAGGCAGACAGATCACTATGTGGTTCAATTTATTTATTTATTTAACTGAAAGACCCAACATTACCTATAGAAGAGGTTCTGCCTCTGGAATCTTTTGGGTCCCAGTTACCCTGGGGCGAAAACCAAAACAAACTGGTTGACTCCACACACAATAGGATTTTGTGGATGTGGCCATTGTAATATATGTAACAGGGCCTGTAACAGGAAAACACACTTTAATGGCCTTTGGTGATAAAATATATAAAATCATGTTAAATATCAACTGCAACATGAAATTTGTTGTGTATATCATTGAGTGGAAATGTAGTAAGAGTTACGGGGGCAGGACTATAAGAACCTTAAGTGAGAGAATTGGGGAGCATATGAGAGCTGTCAAGCAAGGAGACAATAGGTACCCGATTGCAGCACACATAGCTCAGTGCCCTTCCCAGAACAGGAATAGAGACTTTCTATTTTATGGGCTTAATCAGAACCTGAGGCATCCAAGGTGTGGCAACAGGAAATTGACTTTACGCAGACGAGAAGCCTTTTGGATTCTGAGACTATGTAGCACAGAAATAAGTCTTAACCTGGATCAAGAGCTTCATTACTTTTTAGGCAGATAATTGTCAAAATACATCTGATGCCATGAATGTATAATATACGTAAGAGGTTTTGCTGTTCACTGTTACTGTCATGTGTGTTAATGAATGGCATTACTGTAATGATTTGTGATACACCTGTTTAAATTTGCCTTTGTTATGTTGAGGAGTCTGAGGAGATGTTATAATATGGTTGTGTTTTGTTTTTAGATTTTTGAGTCACTGACATCTTTTTGCATTTTTGTGCTCAGACTTTTGATTTTTTGTGGGCACAACAGTATCAGTTTTCCATAACACATTTGAGGTCATCTCGATATATTGAGCACCTAGAGGAGATGGACAGTCCAATATGTGATGATATTGACCGGCATTTTGGTGTTGGTGGGGCAATCCAGAGGGATTTAGGTTTTGCACACTAAGCAAGAGCAATAGAAATTAGAAGGTTTTGAACTAAGGATTATTGCCACACATTCCTCCAGAGTTTGTGTCAATAATTGCGCAGTCGATTTACTGTATCCACATATGGAACATCACTTTTCTTATACGTACCCACTAGTGACTGTCTGACGTTTTGGCAGTAACGTCCGTATGGGTATATATACGGTTATCATTGGTGACACTGTGCTTATTGATAACGTTCTCTGTACTGATTTATGACATTATGATTATTATATATTATTTTGACTTGTGCCTTATGAATTTTTGAGGTGTTGAGCCCAGTCCGTCGAATCACTCTCCATTGGCTGTGAATGCAGGTTTCATTTAACTGCATGTTTAAAAGTGGGCTTGATGGCGCCCTACCACTTATACCAGGACTGGTTTAATGTTTGAGACACACTTATATTTGGCGCTGTTCGATGATTTCTAATTATTGAGAATACAGCTTTGGTAATCACTGTATACTGTATGAGAAACACTTTATTTCACAACATCCGAAGATTTTTTAATATTAATTATAAGGCTTTTGTGATCACTAGGTAACCCCTAAATAGGTACGTGGGCGCCCTACCCCTTGCGTTTTATATACTGGTAGGAAGTAACTTATAGATGGCGCCCGCAGATGGAGACTAAGTTTGACCGTCTGATTTTCCAAGATGGCGCCCATGAAGGGTTGGACAGAATTCTCTGTCCTATCTTCATGTTTACCAGCACCGAACTTGCGGGAAATATTTAAATGCAGGAGTGTTGGTCAAACGGGTCTCGTAGGGAGACGGTCAACATATTCGATAAGCGGTAAGAGAGTTTGAATGCTGACTTAGGGTAGTGTACCTTATTTTACTACCATGTTACTAGATTGTGTTACATGTTGGCGCCTTGCATTTTCAGTGACTTGAGATTGCTGATGATGGAAGGACACCCAAGGAGACCTTTTTTGTCCATCTACATACGCAGTGGTAAGTGATAGGTTGCTTGGACTTTGAGCTTCTTTAGCTTATTCTTGCTACGAGCACATCAGACTACACAATCACGATTGTGAGAGTGGGTCTGAACACTTAATATAGTGTCATGGCCCATGGACGTTTGTAATTTTTAAACACGCTTTGATTTATGATATTATCGCAGAGTGTTTGGTACATAGATAAGGATTTATTTGTGTATAAGGGCACCTATGGGAGGTTCACCTGTCCGTCCTAAATTATTAGCAGGATGCCTTATATGGTGTAAAGGACCTAATTCATAGGAGTGTTGTATGTCGATTTAGATAACCCGTACATAGGTTTCCCGAATCATGCCCTTATATAGGCACAACTCTCATTGCCCTTATTTAGGCATAGAATTCCAGGCTTATTTAGGCATTAGCCATGCAAACCAAATACAGGCATGGTCACCTACATCCGTTCATCACACGTCACAACGAGTTCTTGGAAAACCAGACTCTTAAGCCTTTAGGACTTCCCCTGCTTGGATTATTGATTTCTCCAAGATCTCATTTATTATGCATCAACATCTATTCCTTAGGGGTTCATTCATGTTGTTCCTCTGCCCAACTTCTACATCAACACTGGTATTCCTAAACACCTTCAATGTATAAATATACCTGCACTTACCATGGCAAATCACGGCTCGGCTGCACAGCTCGATTCGGCTCGCCACGGCAAGTTCGGAAGGAATTTGAGTCCCCGCCTGACGCACTGACCAGACACTGTCATCCTCCTCGCAGAGAATCCAGCTCCAGTGTTTCTGACTCCCTTCACGGGATGTTAGAGATCGAGATCTGGAAAGAGATTCCAACCTCTCTCATTCTAAGGTATGGAGCATACTAGAACCTAGAGGGACTCTTGGCAATACTAACTATAGCTAAACTAGACTATAGAAAACAGCACCTACTTCTTACCTCGTACTACACTTAGGTTAGGTACACTGGGGTAGAACTATTTAGAAGCACCAGATGAGTATTCACATTTAGCCTGTGTTATTTATGTATGTATTTAATGGATATACAAACATAGCTACAAACCATGCTATTGCAGGACTATCTTATCTTACTCCTAACACTGTACGTATTATACTTCGCATTCTGTTTTAGGATTGTAGCAGTTCATATCTCTTGAACAAGAAATAAGACTGTTCAATAAAAACTTTTTATTGAAACGCCCGTCTACCTATTTCTGTGTAACTCTGAAGAAACTAAGCATGCACGATTGACTGAGTGAAACTTTTATCTATTGTTTCCACGATTCTGAGACTGTTCCGATTCTAAAGGGAAACAAAGTTGTCATGTTTATGCGGTTGTCAGAAACGAATCCTTTCTTGTTCATTCAAGAAGTTTCTAGTGACCTCTGAGTTAGCTATACAGAAAAGGGGGTGGTGATGAGTTGGCTGGCACACACAAGTAATTAAGTTAGATGTACTCGATAGAGACATACTGACCTCAGTCCTATGTCAAAACTTTAGTGTAGATTATTTCAATGTGCAGAGCCTATAAGGGAAATAGGAACTACACTACAGGAGGATGTGTGGTATGTGCAGTATGAACTTAGCAGGTCGGACATATAGATACATATCTTTTCAATTACAGATTATAGACTTGGAGGATCTAATTAGGATCGTCATCTGACTTGGATTTGGGATATCGAACTTGAACAGCAAATTTCTTCCTATATAATCTGTGGGATGGAATTATCCCCACAAGAGAAGTAGGTGATATTGTTGTGTGTTGGTGTTCGTTCGAGATCACAGATGAGAGTAGGCCTTAGATGGACGTAGCTTTTCTGATTACTATCGTTTTCATTTCCCTTGTATATAGATTTGGACAAGTAATATTTGAGGTATTTGGAAAATATTTCATTTACGCATGATTGTCTTGGCACTGGTTGGTGCCTATTGCACTTTTCCGTCTTTTCTTTTTGCTCTTAGACATACTTTTGATATGTGGTTGGTCGTGCATCATGTAGCTCTTATATTCA
Organism: Lissotriton helveticus; assembly: GCF_964261635.1. Classification (NCBI taxonomy): domain Eukaryota; kingdom Metazoa; phylum Chordata; class Amphibia; order Caudata; family Salamandridae; genus Lissotriton; species Lissotriton helveticus. The sequence goes on along the minus strand of NC_136059.1, from coordinate 1,130,302,149 downwards.
CGCACATTTTATTTTTACTGCAGTAGCGCTGGGTGCCTTGTGGTCTCCTTGTAACATCCTAATTATAAGACCTTCTCTTCTCACCCAATTTCTGCTTTTTTGTAATATGGTATGAGGGATCCACACGTTGCATGTTTTGCTTATATGTCTCCAATCTGTGATTGGAACTATACTCAGTCACGGTGAAATGTTTGGAGGTGTCAAAAGTATGCCAGTTTCTGTATGGTGTAACTTGGCTATTTATTCTTTGTTTATTTACTTAGCCTTGAAAAAGTCGCTGGACAATTTCCCAGTGTGGCGACGAAACACGTGTTGGCTGGCTAAAATTCTCTGAATAACAGGGAAATAAAAGAAAAGACTAAAGAAAGAAAGGATTACGACTACTGTGTTTCTGACTCAGGCCCCCTCTTACTTCCATGATTCTGAGTGCTTGTTCTGCTCAAATACTTCCAATGCTCCTAATGCACACTTTATATGGACTTATAATTCTTTGTTACGTTCAAACTTATAGTACTTGGCTGTGCCCATGTCTATGTTACTTGTCTCCTCATCTAAACTCTCCTATTCCCGGCTTTCGAATCCTCCATGTCTTCCTACCCCTGATCCCACCGTGGTCAGGAGAGTACTGCCTCCAAGCCCTTCACTTATGTTTTTTTATTTGCTGCCAGCTTCTGCAATGTTATACTAAGGAGAGGGCACTTACAACAGAAAAAGGGGGCCATCTCTACACCTTCTTTTTGGCTTAACCAATTCTGACTATTGCTAGAATTTGGTCCGCTGAAAGCAGTGCGGGAAGTTTCCTAATGTTATGATTCCTTGCTTGGGTTCTTGTGGTTCTAAAAATTCGATCCTAGTGGGTCAAGCACAGATTTTTTCAGGTGGCACCTTGTTCCACCGAGAGCAATTGCAGGCCCCTCAAAACAGGATTCATGTAGTCTTATCCTTTTAGGTTAAGCCTAGTCTCTCTACTTAGCATTCAACAACTCGAAGCAATGCTAATGCCTTATCCATCACAGGAGCTTCATGAATATCTCTGTCCTTCTGGAAGGCCTTAGTTGTACAACAGAATATCGAGAACAACAATATTGATTTACCATAATATTGTGTCAAAAATATCCTCTACAAATATACTTTGTATGTGAATTACCGAAATCCTGTGTCAAAATATTGTGGAATACTCCATCTTTAAAAAAAATTGGTACATGGAAATATTAATATACATATAATTATTACTAATTTATTAAAATTATTACACTACAAAAAATAATATAATTAAAATTAAATAGCTCAAATAGTTAAAGTAAATAATACATTTATGTAAATATACATATACATATGTAATACATATGTATATATACATATATTTGCAAACATAAAAACAATCATTAAACTGTTTTTAGAATCCATTAAAATAAAAAATACAAAGAATACCTTAAAAATAAAATTGAATATGTATATAACCAAATGATATATTGAACTTAATGTAAATATTAAAATACAAAAAAGTTTGAATTAATACTATGAACTAAATCCATAAATAATACATATCTTTTAAAAAAATTAAACATTTTTTTAATATTACATTAATAAGAGCAATAACTTAAAAATATAACTTAACAAACATAATTATCAAAAACATAAATCAAAGTTAATTAAAAAAATAATATTAACACATTCAATTGAAATGCAATTATATTTGTTGAAAAAATAATATAAAGATTAACACAAAATACGAAATATTAAAAAATAAGAAAAATAAAAAAACACTAGCAACAGTTTTAGACTACGAGGGAGTCAAATTGATTCATCTAACTCCAATTCAAGCAAAAGTAGAAAAAGAGATGGACGGTGGGTGGGTTAGATGTACTATTCCCAGTCCAACTTAAACAAAATCAAAGAACGTGTTGGGTTTTGGATGTGTTAGATTTACTATTCCCATTCCAATCTAAGCAACTGTAGGGAAACTGTTGGACTCTGTAGGGGTTTTAGTTACTGTTCTTACTCAAATCCAAGCAAAAGCACAGAAATTGTTGGGCTTTAGAGGGATTACGTTTACTATCTCCACTCCAATGCACGCAGAGACATGGAAAAGAGTGGAATCAGGATCAGCATCAGAATTCCAACTCCAAATCATTTTTTTTTAAAACATTTAAATATTTACCAACATAAAATTATTATTATTATGGAATATATTAATAGATATATAGATAGATAGATAGACCATGTATATAAATACAATTAAATGTAAATGAAAACAATGAATACAGAAATAATTTAACAAATAAAAAACAAAACACTTTAATTCAACATGAATACCATCCTAGCCTATTATTGAAAAAAACACAGGCCCCAACAAATTAAAGAAATTTAAAAATAATACCATTCTCATATTAAAATTGTAATTTAATAAGAACTAAATAAAAGCAATAATACATATAAATTAGATTGATAATCTTTATTATTAAATACACTTAAAAATAAATTACCAATTAAAATGCAAGTAATTGAGAGCAAAAAATAATGACATTAGCATAATTATTTGCCAAATAAAAATGTAATATAAAAATTAATTTGTAAAAACAAATAATTTAAATACCTTTCCACCATATTCTCCTACAGACCCACTAACCCACTACTAAAATATAAATTTGTAAATTAATGATACAAAAATAAAATGCACTTTAAAATCACAAAATATACTTAAATAATTAAGATAACATTTAATAAATTTGGCGTGCGGTCCTGCAGTTGCAGACCCATAGCAGACCTATAAAAAGGCACCACAGTGGGCCTACCAAAGCGCATTCCTGCATGGCATGGAATTCGAAGTCCAGGCCATACAGGAACAGGGGATTCAGAACGACAGGGGGGGCACACCATGTTCCCCCCTGAATGCACCCTCGTTCATAGAGGTGCCAGGGGGCCCTGTAGGGCCCCCTTAGGTTCCTCACTGTCACACTTTTCATGGTGGGCTGACCGCCATGAAAACTGTGGCAGTGAGGAAACTACTAATATGTTTGGCAGTGCCGCAGCAGCAGTGCCAGTATATTATGGGCCTCAGACCCGTACAAGACTGCTAGGGATTGCGATCCCTGGCATTAGCAGCGGTCCTATGGTGGTCCGACCGCCCAACTTGTTATACGATGGTCGGACTGCCGGTGCAGCAATAGCCGCACCACCACTGTGGGTTTGGCGGTCCATCGGACTGCCAAACTCGATATTAGCCCCGAAGTTTGCTGAGTCTGCTAAGATTACCTCTCTCAATGGGGAATGTGCGATGGCTGACAGGGTGGCTCAGTTATCAGAACACTTATCGCTAACAAATACAGGCAGATAAAGGTTACAAGATCAAATCCAGGCAAGGAATCGTGCTTTCAAGCCTGGTAAATTCAAAACCATAAACTAGGTAGTAGTAATGACTGTAATTTAGAAACTGCAGCAGACCCATTCAAAGATGGTACCCCAGTAGAGTATTCTCTCCCATCCTATGCATTGTGAAATAGTAATTTAAAGTGGCAGCTAGCAAGCATAGATCTAAAAATGTGTGAACGAAGTTTGATAACGGACTGAAATATGTATACTTTTTATAATGCACATTTGCTGAGCTTAGGCAAAATAGATTTCATATTTCTTCACTTCTGTAAAGGTAATATGGGATAGGAATGTAAACTAGCTTCTCCTGGTTATATGTAGGCACAATTTGTTTTGGTAGATATTTACAAACAAATGTCAAAGATTTAGGATTTAAATACATTTTATAAACCAGGCATATGTCCCTGGGGTATGGGATACTAGCAAAACAAGTAATCTGAATGTCCCATGCAACGTTTTAAAAGTAGGTGGGTCAAAAATATATGTTACTCGTACTTCCTGTATCTGTGCTCTGGGCAACTTTGCAGGAGTGCCTTACAATAGAGACACCTATGGAAACTTGTAAATGTATAAAAACTATAATTTAGACAGAGCACACATGGTAGAGATTATTTAGCAGGCTACAACCAGTGCGGGGGTCAACACACCAATGCACATAGCAAATACATTGGACGAGTAGAGCACAACGATTACATAATTTCGACTTTCTAAAAAGGTACCTACATTTATTTATATACAAGTCACTTATTTAACGGTTACTATTCGACCGCTCTGCAGTGTTAAAGAATTGCTTGATATGAGGCCGCTCTTTGCCCTCTTGATAATAGGTCTATTCATAGAGGCTTTCATCTTGTAACAAGTCAATTCTAGGACATATCCTCTCCAATAAGGGGCTATGCCACATCAGCAAGCACCGTTTGGGCCCTGCACAAGCCAACACAGGAAACTGGACATGAGAGGCATCTCATCCGCCTGCTTATTCCGTCAACATTGCAGAATGGAAAACACTGGCTAGTTTCCTTTGGGTTGAGCTCAAAGCATTGCAGAGTTTTGTTCCCAGTGTACTGATTGTCCTGTTTCCTCAAGTTATTGCTAGTTTAGGTGATGTGCTTTGCTTGACCTGTTGCTGAGGATGGCAGAAGAGAGGTTTCACTCTCTGAAGGTACTTATGAGTATGGAATCTAAATTATTTGAAGTTTATGAAGTCTTTTGAATTTTATCCTAGTCACTGATACCTCTTTCTGGACCAGGTGATGCAAGACATTTTTGTAAGTTATTTTCCAAATTACGTTCAATTGAATCCACTGTGCTTGTTTGCCTGTCAGCTGATGGTTCGCTGCCGTAATTCTCTGTCCATTTTTCCATGTGTATACTTACTACAGCGTTTGAGTCGAAACAAATCCGCTATTGAATTTCAGTTGTTTCGGCTCTTACCAGGGAAAATCTATCCCGACTTTCAGTTCAATCACAGTGGAGTTTCTGGAACAAAAGATAGGAACGGCGTTTGAAGAACAAGACGAGCTTGGTGTCTATTGTATCCAAGCACCATAAATAACTCTGAAACAATTACATGATGATTCGTTGGTACTGACGTCATGCCTCTGGGATAACTATGAATGTTAAACGTGAGCGGTGGGCGCAGGGGAACAGATGGCACGGGATGACCTCGCGGGATTCACCCTCTTCAGCCTTGTGTCAGAACCATCGCTCTCACTTTATTGCTTTCATATAACATGTAATACAATGCTATTGAACCTCGCGCACTCTTCCCACGGCTCGGCCCGCGGCCCTGCACCATTTCCCTGTGCTTGTTCTGATGCCAGGGTGGCTTCAGATAACTGAAGAGTCGCTGAAAAGTTTAGGTCATGCACTCTGCTCCTACGTGGAGGGCGAACTACTGAGCCAAGCAAGAGGCTCGCGACGCACAGGGCTTTAAGTGGGATGAAAATACTGGGGAGTCTGTCAAAGGGGCGTGGATGATGGGCGTGGCTTAACAAGTAAGCTATAAATCATCTGTGCTCAGCATAGTGTGCCGCCTGCTTGTTAATGTGCTGCTTCTCTCATTGCATCCAGATGTAATACAACAAGTAACATTACACCAACAAAAGCCAGAGCTATTGGCTTTGCCAATGGTTGTTAGTTGCATAAGATAAATAAGCAAGAACTATGGCTTGGTTGTATAGAATACTGAAAATGCTTCAGTTCTTAAGTGATGAGACTGAAAGAACTATAACAAGTCTCTTTGAAGTTACATCAAGGGCGGTGAAGGGTGCCACTTCTGCTGAGTTAAGATTATTTTTTCAACCTGAGGATGAGGGCGAAAATGGAAAGCCTGATACAGACTCGTCTCTTTTAGAACACCGGCAGGACCCGGCCCACTTAAAGCCCTGCGTACTCGTCACACGCAGGGCGACTGCTCAGTTAACTGCAGCCCACCGAAGCCCGTCTCTCTTCAAAAGAATTGTGACTGACCGTCCGCTGACAGAACGGGGTCTAAGGACTAAAATGGCAGCGCCCTTAATCAGTGAAATCTATTCATGCCCTAACTTGTTGTCAATGAAGCAGTGAGGCCTGGCTCTTATGGTCGCAATGGCGAGGCAGCACAGTGTGGCCCTGGCCTCTTAATTACACTGAACATAAAGAACATAAGAAATGGGAAATGAGCCTCCGGACTTGGAAAAGACCACTGGCCTGTGTCCTGGAAGGAACCTGGCAATACACATTAAGGCTCAGATGTATTAAAATTCATGCAGCACGGCAAAGTCTGAAAAGCAGCAGTGCTATGTGGGAACGTTTTCGGGAGCCCCGGGCCAGAATGGGGTTGCTGGACTCAGCATGTAAACATCAGAGCCTTTTACTGCTGGTGTCCTGCGACTTTACCCAATTATTGGTCATAATGGGCGTTGTGAGCACCAATAATATTAAACATTTTATTGTGTGGTTATTAAAACCATTACAATTCGACAAAAACATACACATGGTAAAAAGCTCCAGGACAAGACAAGAGGAGATACACATTTTTACAATTTTACATGCAATTGGAACATATAATAAAACAAGCATTTACAATGCAACGGTCTCGCCTTTGCCAAAGTTAGAGCTATTGGCATTGTAAATGACAACATTTTTATTTATGTGTTGGTTTTGAAAGAAGATAAATAAATGGCATTGCCATTTACAATGTCAATAGCTTATTCCCTCGCAAATGCGAGACCTATTGGATTTGCACCCCCCCACACACACACACACAGAGAGCCACACACAAACAGAGCCCCCCCACACACACAGAGCCCCCCCACACACACAGAGCCCCCCCACACACACACACACAGAGCTCCCCCCCACACACACAGAGCCCCACACACAGAGCTAATCAGTGAACCCCTGAAGCCCAATGCTACTTAAATAAAGTCTTCCTTTTATATTAACTAAAGGTCACTGATAACTTGTCCCCTTAACGCAACAGTTTCTCGCGTATAAGCGTATCAGACAGCAGGAGTTACTACGGCATAATGACATCGGAAGGATGACAGGCCGAGTTGGCCTTACCTGAATTCGAAGGTGTAAGTGTAGATCACACGTAAATCAGGAGCATGAGTTTACTCAATCACCCACTTTATTTAAATGACTGACAAATTGGCAGCTCTTTGCCAGCTGTCCCTCAGAGGAGGTAATTGTCATCAGCAAAAGGCTTCAGGGAAAATATCCAGCGATTTAACGTGTGGAAAATATAAGCCTTACAACCAAAACAAATCTGATAGGATCCTGCGGTGGGGGTGTGAGGTGTTCAAATCACAAAGATCTGCATTCCGAGAAACACTATTTTAAACAAGGCAAACTCTGAGAAACAAAACAGTTTAATTCAGTCATTTACCAAATGAAAATCCTATGCAAATAAGAAGCCACTGTATTCAAAAGTCTTACTGGCCATAACAGCTCTGATGAATAAGACTCTAAAGAAAGAGTGAACCATTCAGATTACAAAAGCTTCGTGCAATATGATTGAAGCAGTCAAAGGGCAATTTCTGGACACGCCAGCGTCTAATAGTTGAATGCAAAGATAACTCCATACATAGAAGCTATGGACCAAACTTGTCAATATAATGTCATGAAAGGGTCCAATCAGATCTTTGACCTGTCACCCAGGAGAATTCAAAGATGGTTGATGCAAGACTATACACGACAGATATGAAAAATGCATTGATAATTTGAGCTATCAATGTTTCGCCTCGTCCATCACCAGTTTCTGAACCCCCCTGAAATCCATACTTGTTCCTTTTAACAAAGATTTGATAGTAAGTAGTGCGTTTGTATTGTAAATGCGAATGAATGCTATTTATAAATGTATTGTTGGTTTGTTTACATAAACAATCCCCAATTCACCCCTTCAAAATATTTTGAAGTAAGGTAACAGACATCCTAATCCTGAGTCCAAGATGCAATGTGTTCTCTAGTGTAATATTTTGGTGACCTCTAGTCAAATAAAGATGCTCTGAACACGAAGCTGTAGAGAATGCGGACTGTTAGTTTCCCGCAAACTTAAAATTAAGATGATTAAAAGTGAGCTGCCAAGTAGTTCTATCACGCGTGACAGTCTTTTGCTTATAAGCAGTAGTAGCATATTGGAACGTACAGCCAATAGCTGCAACAGAAACAAAGATACGAGTCCTACTATCCAAGGTACTCGTGGATAACGCAACAGCTCTGTTTAATGGAGTCGTGCGTGACAAAAAGGGGTAACTTCGCAGAGCAAAGTAGAAAACGCACAGTGATATATTATCCTGGTAACTGCAGAAGGGAACAACTGAACATTTAAATCACCCAAGAAACATGACAAACCGCACATGCACGGTGGAACTATATAGATCACCGTAACTGATTGAAATGACATAAAGAAGCAACAACTGTTGCTACAAAGACAAGAGGGCGTCAGACTCTTGGAATGTCCTGCCTGCATGCCAACCTCATCCCTCCAGTACCTGCTACGGGCTACCCCGGGCGGGGGCAGTTGAGCCAGCGGGGTGGGATCTTCAGGTGGGACATGCTGCTGGAGCTGAGCTCCTTGCCACTTTGTGCCGGCAGCTCGGTCTCCCCTCTAAGAGTCTATGTCAGGTCTCATGCCTCCGCTAGTGTGCGTGGTCTCATGCCTTAGCTTAAGGCCCCCCTCTGTCAGTGGGCGCCAGTCAGACTCGCAGTGTTCGCTTCATTCACAGTGGGACTCAGATCCAGCCACAAAAACAAACGCGCCAAACTCCCAGCGTGCACCACGCCCGGCAACAGCTTCCAGCTCCAGAGCCGCCGCTTCCGGGCGAGACTCGCTGACAGCTGAAGGAAGGGGGGAAACGTCTCTGCAGTGCTGTCTAGCTCGTGTGGACACCCGCACCCCGCTTCAAGGACTTCTCTACTGATTCGTTTATATCCTCGGCCACTTCAAATAACGCTCTTTAAATTTGACAAGGTTAGAGCGAGCTGCTTAAAGAGTAATAAAACAGCCTATATAAAAGTCAGCAGGGGGTTTTGTAGAATACCGTCCTTTGATTCCAGAGAGACCAATTTCAACTGATGAAATGTGCTAAGTAAAAAAACAAGTCAGGTCCCGGGCCGTCAGCCAATCACAGCGCGGCCCGGGGAATGACGTCACGGGGGTGTCCCGGCCCGGCAGATTCGAGGGCGTGTTTTTCGTGCTCTCCCCTTCCCATTGGCTGGAAGATAAAATTCCAGACAATGGGAAGAGGAGAGGGCGGGACTTAAAAAAAGACACAGAAACACCCCCGAATCGCGTTCCGACGGGGAAATAGTGATTGACAGGCAATCTCTTCCAACGGCTAGCCTCCATTTATGGAACTAGCCAATGGAAGACCGAGGCGGGACACAGCCCCATACTGTAGGATCATAAGATTTCGCCTGGGCGGAGCACTGCTTCGCAGTGCTACGGCCAGGCGAAATCTAAAAATAATTGTACAAAAAAGTAAGCCAATGTGCCTCTCCTGTCAGGAGCATATGAACAGGAATACATAGTGTCACGTGCAATAGAAATCGCCGCTTTTGTCAACCAGTAAGAGGCACAAGAAATCTGATGTGCACACCTATAGAACAAAAAGTGTTGTTAAGAGTTGCAAACATGATAACACAGGCCATGAGTCAAAAAGGCTTGTTGATTCAAGCAAAGTACAAAGGGCGGAATTAAGATGGTAGCAGCGGGTTTTCATAGAACGAGTCTTCTGCCATTAATGTGCGCACCAAGTTTAGCTTGACTGACCTTCAGTGTAGCAAAGTCGAGCTGTCCAAGGCTTATGCAGGAAGGTGGTGTGGCACAGAAACTCAGAAATCAATGAAACATCACATAAGTTAATAAATCAAAGTCCAGCCAGTGCTTGTATTCAGAATATAAAATAAAATATTTCTTACAACTAAATTTTGTACGTAATCAGAGTGCATTTAAACTAATACACAGGTATTGTATGGTGGTGCCATGCAATTCAGTTATTTGCCCACCTGTGGGAGTTAGTGGTAATGTTAAACGTTGGCTCACTATGATTCTGCCAACCCCCCCTCAAGAAATGCAGTTTACTTAGTCCCAAGATGTAGAGTCCCCCCCACTGGTTATTTCACCCCTCACAGTACTTTTCTACCCTTTTATCTCCTGATGGACTGACCACATTTGCAAGTGCCAGTGAGAGACTGGGGCAGCGCTTTTCCAGGTTGTGTGTCTCCTCACAAGGTCCAGTCAAGTGAGATAACACAGTCTTTTTGCCGACCCAACCAACACTGCATCAGTCTGCGTCAGGTGTGCACTTGCTCCTCCTTCTTGGATGGCCATGGACAGTGCAGAATCGCCTAAAAATGTATTTTTTTAAAAATACAGTGCTTAGAGTTTCTCTGTGCTATCCTCTCAATCCCTATGTTTTTTGGCCCTTCCCAGTCTCAGGCCCTTGGCCCACCCGGATGTATGTCAGTACAACGCGATCCAAAAGATCGCGGTACTTGACAACGCTGTTTTTACAACGCAAGTCGTTACAACGACTTGCGTTGGAGGGCGCGGATTTTGGAATCTTATAATTTTATATTCCAGCACCAGTCCACGTAACAGTAGGGAAGGTGTTGGAATATAAAATTACAACATTCCTTGCCCAACAGCGCCATCCAGCGCAAGTCGTAGTAACGACTTGCGTTGTAATGGCATCATTATAAAGGCACTGCGGTGTAAACACCACGTTGTAAACAATGTTTCCCGGCCCACCCACACAAGTGAGGTATCATTTTACTTGGGGGACTAGGGGGAACGCTGAGTGGTTGGACATTTGTGCCGGCACAGTGATCTCAGACAGAAATTTTAGGTTTGGAGGGATTCTGGGGAGGAAAACATTCAGGGAACCATGCAAGCCACACATCCCTGGACTCCCCCAGATGTCTAGTTTACAGAAATGTCTGGGTTTGGTAGATTTTCCTAGAAGGCTGCTGAGCCCGTGGCCAAAAACCCAGGTGATCCCCTCCCTTGCAAAACCAGGTTGTTTTGTGATTGGTAATTTTGTTGTCTCCACAATATCATTTGGGCCCTTCCCTGCCGCGGGCACTTGGCCCACCCACACAAGTGAGGTACCATTTTTATCAGGAGACTTACTTTGGGGAATGGCGGGTGGGTGGAAGTTTGTGGATACACGCAGTTTGCATAACTTTCCATCACTGAAATGTCAGGAAAATTAGATTAATTTTTTTACAAAGTTTGAGGTTTTTAAGGGATTCTGGGTAACAGAACCTGATGTGAGCCACACAAGTCACACCATCCTAGATTTCCCTGGGTGTCTAGCTTTGAAAAATGCATAGGTTTGCTTGGTTCCCTTAGGTGCTGGCTGACCTAGGGTTCAAAATCCACAGCTAGGCACATTGCAAAAAAGGGTCAGTGTGAAGTGGAAAAATGTGATGTGTCCACCTTGCATTTCGGGCCGTTTCCTGCTGTGGAACTAGGCCTACCCACACAAGTAAGGTACCATTTTTATCGGGAGACTTTCAGAAATGCTGGGTGGGGGGAAGTTTGAGGATAAAGGCAGATTGCATAACTTTCCATCACAGAAATGTAAGGAAAATGTGTTTTTTTGACAAAGTTTGAGGTTTGCAAAGAATTCTGGGTAACAGAACCTGATGAGAGCCACACAAGTCACCCCATCCAGCATTTTCCTGAGTGTCTAGTTTTTAAAAATGTACAGGTTTTCTAGGTTTCCCTGAGCTAGGGTTCAAAATCCACAGCTAGGCACATTGCAAAAAAAAGGGTCAGTTTTCGCTGGAAAAATGTGATGTGTTCATGTTGCATTTTGGGCTGTTTCCTGTTGTGGGTACTAGGCCTACCCATACAAGTGAGGTAGCATTTTTATGGGGGGACTTAGAGAAACACAGAATAGTAGAACAAGTGCACTTTCTTTGCATTTCTGCCTTCCAAATGTAAGACAATTTGTAAAAAAAAGTCATTTTGAAAAATGATCTCTAATTCACATGCTGGTATGGGTGCCCACAATTTTGGAGATGTGCAAATAACCACTGCTTCGAAACTCTATATTATGTTCCCATTTTATAAATATATAGGTTTACTTGGTTCCCTTTTTCCATTCTTTATATTTTACCAAATCAATTGCTATATACCCGGTACACAATGAAAAACCGTTGGAAGATGCAGCTCAGTTATTGACTCTGGATCCTCGCGTATTTGGTGAACCTACAATTCCTATATATCTCAACTACCAGAAGAGTCCAGAGGATGTAACAGCATATTGCTTTAAAAAATCTGTCATATTTAGAAGAAATTACAGGAGAAAACGTTGGCATAAATGGCTGTTTTTTTCAACTTAATTTCAATATTTTTTATTTTCAACTGTTAGCGGCACATTAGGATCACGGGCGGATCGCCACCGCCCACATGGCGGTGGTGATCCGCCCGTGATCCTACCCCACCCGCCACCCAATTTGCCCCCGCCATATTAACATGCACCGCGCGGTGCCTGCCATGTTGTGCATGGAATTGCACAACATGCCTTCCTGGCATTGTGGCGGGCGGTGCTGAGTGCACCGCCCGCCACAATGACAGGAATGCAGGATGCGCCTGCCACTGTGGCGGGCGCATCCTAATTGCCCCCATGGGACCCCCGCCCTTATGGCGGGCGGTCCCGTTTACCGATAGGGATGTTGGGTGGACAAAGTCCGCCCCTTATCCTAATCGGCCCCCTAGTTTCTATAACAAAACTTGTAGAAACTGAAACAAATGAATCCTTGTTGAATCCAGAATTGTATCTACTTTTCAGAAATGTATAGCTTTCTGGGATCCATTATTTCTTTTACACGCATTTCTACCGCTAACTGAAAGGCGGTTGGAAGCACAAAAAGTAGGCTATGTCCCAGTAAAATGCCAAAACTAAGTAGAAAAGTTTGGTTTTCTGACAAAAGTCTGCCTGTCCCTGAAAGCTGAGAAGATGGTGATTTCATCACCACAGCCCCTTTGTTGATGCCATTTGCAGGTAAAACAACAGACACTTTCTTCTGCAGCACTTTTTTCCCATTTAGGCTAATTTCTGGGTTCCCTCCAGGGGAATTAACAAACCCTGGGTACCTTTAGAATCCTCAGGGCATTAGAAAAAAAAGACGCAAATTTGACATGGATACCTTATGTGAACAAAAAGTTACAGGGACCTAAGCGCAAACTACCCCAAGTAGCCAAAAAAAAGGCTTAGTACAGGGGGAGAAAAGGCCTAGCAGCGAAAAGGTTAAACATTACTGAGGCCTGTGCAAGGGTTAGTGGTTGTCAGGGTGTCTCAATCACGTTTATTGTGTTCACTCTATGTCAGACAAGAGATGTTCTCTCCACATCTTGTCCATCTACATATCTTACCCTTCATCTTTTTCCTCTTCAGCACCCTATTTTCATTCCCTCCTGAATGCACTTTCTTGCATCTCCTTCACATCACGACCCCCAAGCACACCACACCCCTCACTTGTAATAAATAAATAAGCAATACATTTTCTTTTACTTTTACCTTGCCAATATTTTGACAACTGTGTACCTGCTTTAAACAAATTTGTACACAATCACAATTGCAACTGGAATACGTGACCACTGCTCTGTGCGCTCTGCAGAGAGGCCAAGGAGTGGATGACCATATATTCTGAGCACCTTTTTAACCCACTGACAGGCACCTTCAGAAATTCACACTCCAGAGCTCTTAATTGTGGCACTTTATAAACATATGAAGACAACTCAGTTCACAGTATGCACTATACAAGAGTAATATGCTACACAAAAAATACAGAACTTAACATTCTGTAAATAGAGAACAGTCTTAGGGTATGCAAGATTAATAAGTGAAATAAAAACTAGAGCAATATTGCCCTGCACGGGTGCCACAAGCTGCAGGGACCTTAACACTTTCTGATAACAATAAGTGTAATTTAAAAAAAAGTCACAGGGAAGGCTAATAATTCTTAAGGGCTGTCAAGATAGAGGGATTCGATTTGTGAGAGGTACAGAGCACCATGTTCGAATGGAAAATGTTATATCTCCCTCTGCTGAGTAATATTACTCAGCAGTTTAATATGTGAAAAGAGGAGCTGGGAAGGACTGACAGCAATACATATAAGATGAAAAAAGAAACTGAGCAGAGCTCGCTGCAGTTTTCAGCGTACGTTTACTTGAAATGTAAGCGGTGCTGTATGGTTTATGTCATCAGTATGGAGCTGGGTGGTGCAGTCAAATCAAATTCCTGAAATGTGGGTGGTATTCAACCTAGTGCATCCTCCCCATATCAGTTACTGAGTGCTAAAGCAAGTGGTACAGAGTAAAGGGGCACTCCTCAATGTAAGGTTTTTAACTTAGTATAACAAGCATTGGCAATGCCAATAGATATGGCAACATTGTATGCCGGGCCAGCTTTAGTGCTGGAGCGCCTAGTGCAACAATCTATATTGTTGCCCCACTGACCTCCTTGTCCACAAATTCACTCACAACCACCCTCTAAAAGTGCCCCTCATTTCTCCATAGCCCCTTTCCCAAAAGCATTTCATTTGTTTTATGGCACTAATCATACCAGGGTTGAGTGTCAGAGCACTTTACATCACACACACCTTATACAGAGACAATTAATCGACCATGTGTAAATAAGTCTATAGGAAATGCTACATAAGACAGTGAGGGTTATAAGGTGGAGGAATCACATCATCCATACTAGTAGACAGTATATGTTAACAGTGTTTGGTCCGGGGAAGCACAAATTTAGGATTTAAAACATATCACAGTGGTTGGCTTTACTAATGAGAATCAATTCATACTTAAGTAAACCCTTTTTAGCAACTTTAGGATAATGAAAGACTGGGGAAAAAACATAACGTTCTAAGCTATATCATGCAGTCTCCATGCAGTATTTTGATGGCAGTTTATAGGTCACTGTGCTATGATTTTGAACTGCAAGTTACAAAAGGAAATCTGTGACAAAAACAGTAACCTACTTAGCTATTCACATAAAGAACAGTTCTGTGATTTACATGGTACACATTCTGTGCAGCAGGCATATTAACCCTCTGCACTACTTAATGATGGATTAACACTGCCACTAGACAAAACTTCGATCTCTCTCCAGAAGTAAAATGAATCACCAGTTACCTTGACATTGTTACTTAAAAACTGCTGGGAGCACATTGAACTCTGCAGCAGTGCTTTTAAACCCAGAAGATATTTCTAAACACAGAACCCCCAAGGTCAGCACCAGATGCAGAGGCACCGGTCACACTGCCCTAAAGCCGGCCCTGGTTGTATGGCAATGCGAAGCATTATGATTAAATAGTATGGGAATAGATAAGTATTTGTGTGGAAACAAAGAACTGTAGAGTAACGTTTATGTAGGTTGAAAAGTCAGGCAACAGTTGCAATGTCAAGCCAGACTTAAACATCTGTGTAGGTTAATGCCTGCCCTACTTCCATCTGTGGTGCTGCCAGAGAAAAACAGTATAAATTATCAAGTTATCTAAGACACTTTAACACTTTAATAGCATTACAATGTCATGTTTGTGCCCCTGAAGGGTCAAGCTCAGCAGCTGGAAAAACAAATTATCACAGTTGTGTGGAGGGCAAGCACTTTTTTTGGGGAAGCACATAACTTCTCTGCAATCAAAGTAAATACTTCTGGATCCCAGCATGTGGGTGGAGCCAAAGCCCCTCTCTAGTGATGGTCACAAAATTGTCTGGCGAAAGCTGCGCTGTCAAGCCAGGCCATAAAAAATAGAATCTCTGACTTCATTATAGACAACTAACTTCACATCTTTTCAGGTATGGCTTTACAGCACAGCTCACATTTAATTTTTTTTTGTATGTAAAATCTTTATTTGGATAAAAGAAAAATATCCTTAAAAGCATTACAAATTGAATCCACAAATCGGTACATTGTAATAAAAAAAACTTCAAAACATATTTTTTCACAGTTGAACAGTAAAAATCTATCGACACCTGTTACTCGCATTATATTACACCTTAAAAATTAAAACAATTGTGTATTAGACAGCGATAACACTTAGCAAAAGAGCAGGGGGTATTGATGTACTGGCGTTTAACAACTAAGACTCATAATTTTATTATTTCTTTTTTTTAATCTTAAAGCTAAAGGCTAAAATGCAGCTTGGGTTGGGTCACTGGACGGGACTGCGCGGGGATTGCTGCTCCTTTCGCCTTTGCTGTAAAGATGCGATAAGCATCCCGAATATATGTTGTAAAGGCGATATTCAGAGCTATGTTTTCTGGGCACAGAGAGGTGATAATTGCCTGTCTAGAGGTCCGAACACCCAACCTGTTCCACTCTGCTCTGAGTTTACGTCTATGTTGAGACGTAAGTGCGGGGCATAAGCAAACCACGTGCTCTAGCGTTTCGGTTGTCATGCCGCACCCTCTGCAAGTTAGATCTTCCGTGGTACGCTGCCATATGGGCAGATCTTTTAAAAAACGCCTAACCCCCAATCTGATGGCCAGAAAGCTCCGCTTTAAGTGCAATGAATAAGTACAGGAGAGGTAAGTAGCCGGTGATATGCGCCCATAAGAGTTCATGACTGACTATGCATGACTGCGTCTGCGAAGTAGCGCTTTGTCCATAATGAGTGAGCACATTCTGACGCTCTTTTTGATACATGTTTTAAATGCTGTCATGCTGGGATTGAGGGCCCATAGATCACCCGCCGCCATTTCGCGGATAGAGTCTATAAAAAGGCGGCCATACGAGCCCCCAGGGTTCTTCTGACTGATCTCCATCCAAACTAGAGACTCTAAAGTACCTATAGCTGCTTTTCTAAGTTTGTGACAAAAGTTTAGATATGTGCCGGTGTTGAAGGCCTCATGATTTAATAAGCCCAGTTCTAGCCTGATCTGGGCAGCAGAGGCAGATTTGGGCAAATGTAGCACTTTTTTGTAAATCTTGGTCACAAGTTGGTTCAGAGTTGTGTTTAGCTTACCCCTAAATAGTTCATTACCATACGTAAGGGTGGGTCTGATTTTTGCTCTCAAAATTTCCAGTAGTAATGAGAGGGTTGGACCGGACAGCTCTTTAGCAAGCTTAGATAAAGTAACCTGTAGGATCGTGGCTTTTACTGCAATTTTATCACGCTGTTTGAAGAAGTTACCCCTGGAATCAAAGTGGACCCCTAAGTATTTATATGAGCGTCCTGTTGTTAGATTATTATTGTTATATGACCACACACCGCCACCATTGCGTTTCCTTCCAAAGGACACAACTTGGGTTTTCTTTAAGTTTACCTCAAGTTGGTTCTTAATTGTGTAACTGTGTAGCCTGTCCAAAAGCCTTTGAAGCCCGACCCGAGTAAGGCTAAAAAGAACCAGATCGTCGGCGTAAAGAAGATTGCTTATTGCTACGCCTCCAACCTTAGGGGGGTGACTGTTTATTTCATCAAGTGTGACCGTCAGGTCTGCAATGAACAGGTTAAAAAGGAGGGGGGCCAGCATGCACCCCTGTTTGACTCTTCTGGTTGTCATGATTTTCCGTGAGAGGTGCGTGCCGGACCCCAGCTTCACCTAAACCCAGGTGTGTGAGTGAAGTTGGATTATCGCATCCAGATGTTTTTCAGGGATCCCCCATTTTTTTCAGTTTATCCCATAGAGCTGCCCTTGGGACCCGATCAAACGCTGCTTTAAAATCAACAAAACAGTGCACAGATCTTGATGATAAAAGCGTTTTGTCGATGATTATAGACAATGTAAGCAAGTTAGTCTGGGTCCCTGAATTGGCAGTGAAGCCTGTTTGGTTCATTGGTAACAAATCACGCTGTTCTGCCCATCCCTTCAGCTCCTTCAGAAGTATGCCTGCGTAATGCTTTGCCTCGATGTCAAGGAGGGCAATTAGTCTATAGTTGCTTGGAGTGGCACAGGAGCCTGATTTATGGATTGGGTGAATTATAGCCCCATGCCAGGAATCTGGAACAGTTGAAGTCCTAAGCACAAAGTTAAACAAGGTGGTTAAGTGCTCCGACCAAAGAGCTTTGCACAGCTCACATTGACCTATTGTTATCAATTCTTCAAAATATACTTACAGTGGGCTTTGGCTCTGCCTAGAGGAGTATTTCTCTCCCACCTTATAATGTTGGCTTACTGGTGTATCATTCTGCCTCCTATGGAGTGCTTGCACTGCATTGCATGACAGGCTAATTTACATGTGAAAGTCAACTAAATGATTGCACATTACATTCTTTATCACATAGCTGCATTGAATAGAGATTAGTAACCATTTCTGTTTCATTCTATTTCACTCCAGCAGGCTTTTTTTAAGGTTTTAGTCAGGACTCCCAAGGCAAGCCATATCTATTGACGTTACTAATGATTGTTTCTTACAAAGAGCTAGTTGTGGGCAGGGGCAAAGCTTGGTCAGTAAGACTGGGTGGGGGTGAGCTTCAAATTTTCTAACAATCACGCTGGCATATCTTGTTAATCATCATAAGTTAAGCAGTGCATGAAAGGGGCTTAAAGGATAGTGGAAAAAGAAACAAATGTTCATTGTAAGGAGTATTTAAAACACAATGGGGGATATTCTCAAGGAAGTGGTGGTGAGAGGCGTTAGCCTCCTTGGCTTAACACCTCTCACCGCCACTTCGAAAACGTGAGGTTCACCCTATTCTCAAGAATGTGGTGCAGCCAGGCATTTACCCCTGCGATGGCGCTAAGGTTCACAACTTAGCGCCAACACAGCATCCTTGCACCAGAGTGCAAGTGTGTCTGTGTGCAGGGGAGAGTTGTTGATGTACAGGAAGGTGCCTGCACATGAACATTCCTGAAATACCATTTTGCTTTTCCCAAGGCAAGCACACATGGGAAAAGCAAAAACAAGGAGAAATATAGAATTTCTCCTCGTTTCGCCCACCAGGATTTTTCCGGTCTTAAGTTCGGCACTGCCACCTATTATTGCCACTCTTGATAATAGGCGGCAGCGTCGATCACAATGGGTGTTGCGGTGGAACGTCCGCCGCAACACCCACTGCATGCCCCATACATGCTAAATTCAGCATGAAATGGGCCTTATTCTCAAGGCAGTGTTAAGCCACTTAAGTGGGTTAACGCTGCCTTGAGAATATGGGGCTGACCCTATTGCCACGGGAACGTCAGAAAAAGTGACGTTCCTGTGGTGATAGGGGCTTGAGAATATGCCCCTAAGTTTCTTATGAGGTCAGGCTGCGCGACCTTCCATTGGTGCCATATTTGATAATATTACACCTGATCAGTCACATTGGTGTGTTAAAGGATGAGTGTTGCATCTCCTCAAGTTTGGTTATGAAGGGAGATCCATGGAACTGCAAGCACAGCATGTTTCTGCACTTTTTTTCTGGCATTGAACCACTTTGGCACCCTGCTGCAATTTGACATTGGGAGTGCATTGTATTTTACTGAGCATGCAGAAAGATTTTGTTTTGAATGTATACAGTAGATTTTCTGCATTTTAATTCTGACGCTGACTCGTTTTAGCACTCTGGTTCAGTTTACTCCTGCAGGTATTGTATGCTACTCAGCATGTGAAAGGATTTTCTTTGGAGGGGGCAGTCTGCACAGCCATTTTCTTCAGCATCTTTTGGGGAGTTGTAAGAGTTCCTCCTGCAGGTATTATATGCTACCCCGCATATGAAAGGATTTTCTTTTTTTGGGGGGTGGGAAGGGGTGGTTGCCTGCTCAGCAATTTTCTTCGGCATTTTTTTTGGGTAGTTATAAGAACTCCTTGTTATTTATTTAGCCTGTGCTTATTGCTGCACGGATAAAGTAGTAAAGAATGAACAGTGAACTCACCCTTTCCTTTGGTTGACGCAAAGACACTGAACTACTACTTTCCAGCATTTATTTTGGCCTCAAAAAGTTTTCCAATTTTAGCCATCTGGGAGCGACCCGGCATGAAATGTTTGGAGCAGAAGAAATAGTTTCTGAACTATTTTGCAACGGTAGAAGAACATATTGAGATGTCTCCGGAACAGAAAAAGAGGATTATCTTACATTCTATCGGTCTTGCTGGATTAAAAGCATGGGTGGGTCGCTGCGGCCCCGCCAAGCATATTACAAGTTGTCAGGAGGTGCATGCAGGGGGGCACTATTTGTGCCCCATTGGAATTGCACCCCAGTTCCTGCACAGTATGGAATGCAGGAATGTGCTGCAGCGGTCTCACAGCGGGAGAGGTGTGGCGCCGCGGCCAGGGCGACTGACGCTGGAATCTGGGGACCACGGTTCGATCCCCGGCTCCGGCGGCAGGTTAGCCCAGCACCATGTGACTCTGGGCAATAGCTCGCTTAATCTTCCCAACGGCCCCCAGCGCCTAGAGACCCTTACGGGTGATTGTGCACTTTACAAATGTGGACTTTACTTTACTTTACAGCGGAGGTATGTCTTAAGGCTCTAATATGAGCCTTAGACAGCCTCTGCCGTGCCACTGCCGCAGCACCCCCCACCCGCCATGGATTACAGTTGTAATCCAGCAGGCGGACGCACTATGGGCTTGGCGGTCCGACAGGAGGACCTCACTCAGACCCTTAATCTTTAGAGTTTACATCATGTGAATTAATGAGAGGGTGATGTGCTAGAACTAAGCGTAATCCTGGATGGTTGGTTGAGTGTAGTGTTTTGAATGTACCAATTGAAGAGGTAAGATACAATATAAAAAATATGAGATGGTAACCAGGAGCATTATTACCAAAATCATGGCTCTAAATCTGTGAACATTTCTGTAGGACAGTGGATAAATGTTAAAAACATGGTTGGTGTGTAAAAGTGAGACTCAATTCATGGAACCCAAGATGGTGGTTGAAATATTGAAAACTTCAGTGGGACTCAGTGATGGAAAAGTTTGGTTGCAAGGAAATAAAGAATTACCTTATCACTGGAATAATAATAACGTCACCAATGTTATAGATAAGTTAGTTGATGAATACCTAGGTTAAGTTAATGTTATGTTCAATGAGCTTGTTAAGAGTCCACATGGTAATGATACTATTTCTAGGCACAATGTGGTGTTGTGAATGATAATGGGGAACAGATCATTCCTAAAGATACCAGTGTTGAAGGTGTGGGTACTACCTAAAATGTTTGCATGGCGAGAGAAAGAGCATGGAAACTGCCAAATTGTTTACAGGATTATGTCGGAGAAGATTAATTAAATGAGTCCAATACCATTCAACATATTTGTTTTTATAATGTCAATGTTTTACTTTTGTTTTATCAACTGGTCTTTTTTTTTGTTCAAAAGGGTGAAGATGTATTGTATGTTTTAGTCTTCTTCCTGTTCGATGTATTTACTAAGGCAAGTTTTTGTATTTATAAGTGTATGTTATATAGATTAAGATGTTAGAGTTACATATGCATTCTCTTGCGTGGGTTTAAGGCGTGGCGTCGCTCTGGAGCTACCCAGCGCTGAGGTGAAAACAGTGCTTCCGTGTTCAGGTTGAAAATAAAGATAAACATAACTTCATATTGAGTTTGAATTTATACAACAACTACTTGAATTTTGTTCTATACTTGCACTATTGTACCCTCCCAAAATCTAACCTCATTCACCTTTTAATAGACAAAAACCACTTCTCATGCAAATATCACTTCCTCATACTGTGGTACCCACTGTCGACCTATTAATATAGGGGACTCCCCATATCCTGCTTCCACTACTCTTAATGAATTAACTCTAGGGGAAGTGCGCTCCATATGACACTTATGGTCCCCTCCAGCGCGTTTGACCTAGTTGATAGAGGCAAGTTATGGGATATGATGGGCAAGGCAGGCTTCAATAACTCCTTGATTAATCTCTTGAAGCATCTGCACTGGGGTACGACCACAAAGGCTCGATATGGTCTAAATAGAGAATGTAGCCCCGCCCCCGTTCAGTCCAATAGAGGAGTCAGACAGAGCTGCATTTTAGCCCTTTTTGATTTTTTTTTTTACATCAATTCCCTTGAGCCCATGCTGCCGAAAAGAGTAAAAGGACCTACCAATGGAAGGGAGCAGCCCAGTTCCCGTTTTACTCCACGTGGATGATGCGGTTTTAATTGCCTGCACCACTAATGGTTTGTATGCACTACTTTACTCCTTTAATGAATTTATAGGGGAGCTTCAATTAAAAATTAACCACCAGAACTCATATATATGATCTGCGGTCCTCAAAAAATACATTCACATAAACACAATGTAGGTGGTAGCCCAATCTCCAATGTGCAGAACTTTAATTATCATGATATTGTTGGAAGAAAATTTGAGATGGGACGAACGCCTGTAAATTTGCAGGATCATTAACAACCACAAGGGCTATCCGACAACCCTGAACCAGGGGCAATCAGTTAATACACCTAACCAGAGGTTCAGGGGAAGGGTTACCTAAAATTATGCAATCCAGTGCATTAATTTTGGATTTACAAATAATAAAAAATCAACAACAATAAAACATTAAAGACAGAGAGAAGAAAAATAGAGAAGCCCTTCAAATTGAAAAACAATATTTACGTATCAAAAAAGTTATTATTTACTATACACATTGCAGAAAATTATTTCTAAAAACAGTTACGCTCAAGAAACAGTGCTGGTATACAAAACAAACATATCACGAACCAGACAAGTGGCAAACAAAAACATTACATGTCACAATAAAGCAACAACATAAACATAATGTGTCCTTATTTAATTTGGCCACAGAAAGGCGTCGACGGCGTTTCGACTGCTATATTATTGCGCGATTATCTTCAGGACTAAAAATTTTGCTTGAGCGTTATATATCTGCATAAAAGCGTTAGGACCGATCATTCATTGATCATCATAGCCAGAAGTTCTAAAAAATGTATCGCAAGGACGGATAAGGGACACACTGTGTCCTAGAGTTATAGTGGTATATTCTCCGTGGTGTGATCAGTTCACCATATTTTGCACCCATTTAATCGGCTGCTCCGTTTGAGATATCCGCCAAAAGTCGTGCTGGCAAAGATTCAACCCGCTATGTTGAATCTTTGCCCGCTCTTTGACAAACAATTATCACCTCTTTCTCGGTTTTTAACTTCTACAACCAAGCTGCCATCACTGTTCAGAATCTTGTTTTACAATAAGCTCTGTTAATGTTTCATCACAGGCAGAGATTTTTCTGTTGCAGTGGTGAAACATTGGAATTTGCTCCAACTGCTGCCATAGCACAGTCCTCACCTCTGAAATTCATGCAGGCTCTGAAGACATCGCCCTTCCCCTCACTATCAACGTAATTTTGTAATGCATTGACTGCCCCACATCCAATCTTCAGATTATTTAAGGATGGGTTAGCGCCAAGACACATTTACATCTTTCTGTTTTTCCAGCCTCTCCCTCTGGCCCCTGCCTCATTTACTGCTACGTAGTAAACATACATATTTGAGGATCTCCCTATAGATAAGATAGGAGAGATGGAGGAGATTTACACACATAGGTCTGTGGATAGCATTTTGTAGCATTTTAGTACTAGTGTAGTACTATTAAAGTGCAGCAAACGCATCCTTCAGACTCTCACATCAGGTTACTGAGATCTCACAGTTAGGCTTCAGCCAGGAAAGCTATCCATCAAGATATGCACAATTTATAATTTCAGGTATCACTCACTATCGCGTGACACAAATATCCAGCAAACCCAGCCCTTAAGTTACAGAACATACAAGGTAGCATTGGATACAGCAGGACCATTCATCAGGTTGCATCAATCTTATCCTCTTCGGCTGTGCAAAGCTAGACTTTCCTTTACATTATACAGATCTTACAGGC
Organism: Lissotriton helveticus; assembly: GCF_964261635.1. NCBI lineage: Eukaryota > Metazoa > Chordata > Amphibia > Caudata > Salamandridae > Lissotriton > Lissotriton helveticus. The sequence continues at coordinate 1,130,278,516 of NC_136059.1, read as the reverse complement.
TAAGGCCAATAACACAACAGTTACTAACGTTAAGGAGAACTTACAGGGTCAGCTATCCCTCGGACTGACACATCTTACCATCCCCTCCACTCTGGGCAATTACTAGAGTCAAGAAATAGAGACATCCGAAATCGAAAGTCTCTGTCAGGAGATAACAGTAGAGGCGGTCTGTAAATCCTTTATCAAGTGCCTTCTTCTCTTCCTAAAGTTTGTATATTACCTGAACACACAGTGTGTTTGACATGTCGAAATTCGTCCTCAAAGTGTGAAAAGATCTGTTGTTGAGTTACTAAGTATGAAGTGGGGTGTCACATCATGCACAGTTTTGTAATGCTCCCACTGTTCAACTTAATTTTGGTTACCTTCATTAAACCATCTAATCCACATACGTAAAGATAAAGGGCGAGATGTAGGTAATTCATATTTACCGACTCTTAAATACTGAATTTTACCGATTCGGTATTTAAGAGTCGGTAAATATGAAGGGGGGAGATGTAGGTATTTCCAGATGTTGAAATACCGAATCGTTAGAATTCGGTATTTACCGATTCGGTAAGTACCGAATCGGTGTTCCCTATTGATTCCTATGGGCTGTGAAGCCCATAGGAATCAATGGGAAATACCAAATCGGTAATTACCGAATCGGTAAATACCGAATTTTGCAAAGGTGCAGGGGGTGTCACTTTGACACCCTCTGGCACTCCAAAAATAGGCATGTGCGCCATGTGGCACACAGACATGCCCTAAGGGCATGTCTGTCTGTCACATGGCTAGGTGTGCATGCACACATGTACATGTGCATGCACACCTGAATTCGGTATTTTAACACCCAATTGGATTGGGTGGTAAAATACCGAATTTGTAGGGCCTTTGGGACTCAGAAGAGTCCCACCTACATCTGGGATTTACCGAATCAGTAAAAATACCGATTCGGTATTTTACAGAATCGGTAAATTTACCGAATCGGTAAATTTACCGATTCTGTAAAATAATGCCCCTACATGCCAATTCTTAAATACCGGTCCGACCGGTATTTAGGCTCCTACATCTGGCCCTTAATTTCTTAATAAAATACTATTTTGAAAATATAGCTAATACCCAATTGTGGCATGTAGATTTAAGCATTTTCAACTCCGTTTTGAGTGTTTCATATTTCATTTGTACATTGCGTAAAATATTTTGGGTAGTGTGCACCAAAGCATAAATAACAAGCATTTGCAATGCAATAGGTCTCGCAGCATTAAAGTTTGAGTTATTGGCATTGTATATGACAATGTGTTGCATTACATTTTTAGCAAAGTCTGTATTGGTGTATAAAGATGATTTGCAAGATGATAGCTGTTGCAAAATATTAAGCAATGTTGGCAATAATATTATATTATAATAATATTGTAAGTTACTGTTGTACTTATAAGCATTTTGGTAGCGCATAGTGATGTTGTGGTGCCCCTGAGTGATGCTGTAGTGATAGGATAGATAGCGAGGGCGATAGATAGATAGAGGGAGGCCGAGAGAGAGATAGAGGGAGGGCGAGATAGAGGGAGGGCGAGAGAGAGATAGAGGGTGTGCGAGGGATGGAGTGTGGGCGAAGGATGGAGTGTGGGGCGAGGGATGGAGTGTGGGGCGAGGGATGGAGTGTGGGCGATGGATGGAGTGTGGGGCGAGGGATGGAGTGTGGAGCGAGGGATGGCGTGTGATAGAGGGTGTGCGTGCGGGGCGAGGGATGGCGTGTGGGGCGAGGGATGGAGTGTGGGCGAGGGATGGAGTGTGGGGCGAGGGATGGAGTGTGGGCGATGGATGGAGTGTGGGGCGAGGGATGGAGTGTGGAGCGAGGGATGGCGTGTGATAGAGGGTGTGCGTGTGGGGCGAGGGATGGCGTGTGGGGCGAGGGATGGAGTGTGGGGCGAGGGATGGAGTGTGGGGCAAGGGATGGAGTGTGGGCGATGGATGGAGTGTGGGCGAGGGATGGAGTGTGGGCGAGGGATGGAGTGTGGGCGAGGGATGGAGTGTGGGGCGAGGGATGGAGTGTGGAGCGAGGGATGGCGTGTGATAGAGGGTGTGCGTGTGGGGCGAGGGATGGCGTGTGGGGCGAGGGATGGCGTGTGGGCGAGGGATGGAGTGTGGGGCGAGGGATGGAGTGTGGGGCGAGGGATGGAGTGTGGGGCGAGGGATGGAGTGTGGGGCGAGGGATGGAGTGTGGGGCGAGGGATGGAGTGTGGGGCGAGGGATGGAGTGTGGGGCGAGGGATGGAGTGTGGGGCGAGGGATGGAGTGTGGGGCGAGGGATGGAGTGTGGAGCGAGGGATGGCGTGTGATAGAGGGTGTGCGTGTGGGGCGAGGGATGGCGTGTGGGGCGAGGGATGGCGTGTGCGGGCGAGGGATGGAGTGTGGGGCGAGGGATGGCGTGTGGGGCGAGGGATGGCGTGTGGGGCGAGGGATGGCGTGTGGGGCGAGGGATGGCGTGTGGGGCGAGGGATGGCGTGTGGGGCGAGGGATGGCGTGTGGGGCGAGGGATGGAGTGTGGGGCGAGGGATGGCGTGTGGGGCGAGGGATGGCGTGTGGGGCGAGGGATGGTGTGTGGGCGAGGGATGGAGTGTGGGGCGAGGGATGGAGTGTGGGCGAGGGATGGAGTGTGGGGCGAGGGATGGCGTGTGGGGCGAGGGATGGCGTGTGGGGCGAGGGATGGCGTGTGGGGCGAGGGATGGAGTGTGGGGCGAGGGATGGAGTGTGGGGCGAGGGATGGAGTGTGGGGCGAGGGATGGAGTGTGGGGCGAGGGATGGAGTGTGGGGCGAGGGATGGAGTGTGGGGCGAGGGATGGAGTGTGGGGCGAGGGATGGAGTGTGGGTGATGGATGGAGTGTGGGCGATGGATGGAGTGTGGGCGAGGGATGGAGTGTGGGCGAGGGATGGAGTGTGGGGCGAGGGATGGCGTGTGGGGCGAGGGATGGTGTGTGGGCGAGGGATGGAGTGTGGGGCGAGGGATGGAGTGTGGGGCGAGGGATGGAGTGTGGGGCGAGGGATGGAGTGTGGAGCGAGGGATGGCGTGTGATAGAGGGTGTGCGTGTGGGGCGAGGGATGGAGTGTGATAGAGGGTGTGCGTGTGGGGCGAGGGATGGCGTGTGGGGCGAGGGATGGAGTGTGGGGCGAGGGATGGAGTGTGGGCGAGGGATGGAGTGTGGGGCGAGGGATGGAGTGTGGGCCGAGGGATGGAGTGTGGGCCGAGGGATGGAGTGTGGGGCGAGGGATGGAGTGTGGGCGAGGGATGGAGTGTGGGGCGAGGGATGGAGTGTGGGCCGAGGGATGGAGTGTGGGCCGAGGGATGGAGTGTGGGGCGAGGGATGGAGTGTGGGGCGAGGGATGGAGTGTGGGGCGAGGGATGGCGTGTGGGCGAGGGATGGAGTGTGGGGCGAGGGATGGAGTGTGGAGCGAGGGATGGCGTGTGATAGAGGGTGTGCGTGTGGGGCGAGGGATGGAGTGTGGGCGATGGATGGCGTGTGGGGCGATGGATGGAGTGTGGGCGAGGGATGGAGTGTGGGCGAGGGATGGAGTGTGGGGCGAGGGATGGCGTGTGGGGCGAGGGAAGGCGTGTGGGGCGAGGGATGGAGTGTGGGGCGAGGGATGGAGTGTGGAGCGAGGGATGGCGTGTGATAGAGGGTGTGCGTGTGGGGCGAGGGATGGAGTGTGATAGAGGGTGTGCGTGTGGGGCGAGGGATGGCGTGTGGGGCGAGGGATGGCGTGTGGGGCGAGGGATGGGGTGTGGGCGAGGGATGGAGTGTGGGGCGAGGGATGGAGTGTGGGGCGAGGGATGGAGTGTGGGGCGAGGGATGGAGTGTGGGGCGAGGGATGGAGTGTGGGGCGAGGGACGGAGTGTGGGCGAGGGACGGAGTGTGGGGCGAGGGATGGAGTGTGGGGCGAGGGATGGAGTGTGGGGCGAGGGATGGAGTGTGGGGCGAGGGATGGCGTGTGATAGAGGGTGTGCGTGTGGGGCGAGGGATGGCGTGTGGGGCGAGGGATGGAGTGTGGGCGAGGGATGGAGTGTGGGCGAGGGATGGAGTGTGGGCGAGGGATGGAGTGTGGGGCGAGGGATGGAGTGTGGGGCGAGGGATGGCGTGTGATAGAGGGTGTGCGTGTGGGGCGAGGGATGGCGTGTGGGGCGAGGGATGGAGTGTGGGCGAGGGATGGAGTGTGGGCGAGGGATGGAGTGTGGGCGAGGGATGGAGTGTGGGGCGAGGGATGGAGTGTGGGGCGAGGGATGGAGTGTGGGGCGAGGGATGGAGTGTGGGGCGAGGGACGGAGTGTGGGCGAGGGATGGAGTGTGGGGCGAGGGATGGAGTGTGGGCGAGGGATGGAGTGTGGGGCGAGGGATGGAGTGTGGGGCGAGGGATGGCGTGTGATAGAGGGTGTGCGTGTGGGGCGAGGGATGGCGTGTGGGGCGAGGGATGGAGTGTGGGCGAGGGATGGAGTGTGGGGCGAGGGATGGAGTGTGGGGCGAGGGATGGCGTGTGATAGAGGGTGTGCGTGTGGGGCGAGGGATGGCGTGTGGGGCGAGGGATGGAGTGTGGGCGAGGGATGGAGTGTGGGCGAGGGATGGAGTGTGGGCGAGGGATGGAGTGTGGGGCGAGGGATGGAGTGTGGGGCGAGGGATGGCGTGTGATAGAGGGTGTGCGTGTGGGGCGAGGGATGGCGTGTGGGGCGAGGGATGGAGTGTGGGCGAGGGATGGAGTGTGGGCGAGGGATGGAGTGTGGGCGAGGGATGGAGTGTGGGCGAGGGATGGAGTGTGGGGCGAGGGATGGAGTGTGGGGCGAGGGATGGAGTGTGGGGCGAGGGATGGAGTGTGGGGCGAGGGATGGAGTGTGGGGCGAGGGATGGAGTGTGGGGCGAGACTGTCTCATTGTTTGGGGGCTCGAGGCGAGTTTGGACGATGAAAATGAGCCACAAGCCGCTCAAAGTCACCTACCTACATGTCCATTAGATGGACCGCAAACATGGCAGGAAGCACCACATCTGCTGACACTCGTATAGCCACCATGACCACCATCGCTCCTGCAACACCTGTGGCCACCACATCCACCCCCTCTGCTTCAACACTTGTAATCATCACATCAACCACTTGTGCTATCGACTTCTGTCATTTACCATTGCAGGCACTACTGCTGCTGGGCACACAACTGCTAAAAGCAGAGAAACAGCCCAACACAAGTGCCATATGTCAAAGTTGCTATTACCCCTGCCTCAGATGCCACCCCATCCTGAGTGAGTACATCTACTCTCACAAATCTGCTTTTGACAGCCCCAGTCATAGGCTCCCATCCGCCCGGGACTGGCGAAGAAAGGTTAAGTGACACCCAGGCTAGGGTTTCGCTTTAAAGACGCCTTACTGCTTTTAAAATGTTCCTGTATTAACTTGGCCTCTTGCTTTCAATTTAGTGCCCGTGCGCGGGCGGGTTCAGAGCTCCGCTGTGTAATGGCGGGGGGCTACGGCGTCTCAGAAGGGCGGGCAGTCACAGCGCCGTGAGGAATGTTAAAGCTGAAAGATAGACTCTATCAAAGAGTGTCACTTTGTTCTCTCGAGATTGCCAACTGAGCTGTCAAAACCGAATATATGATTATACCACGATTTCAGTTACCACGCATGGCTTTACCACGCGAATTTTACCTCGCAAGTGGCTTTACCACGCTGGTATTTACAACGTAGCATTTTACTACGCGTTGCAACGTCTTACCTTCACGTCTTTCTCCACGAGCCCTTACTTCCATCCTCCTTTGAAACAAGCGTCAAAACACGTATACCAAAATAAAAAAAGGACTGCTTTTTTGACGTACACGGCCCGTCTTTGGGGGAGGCTCTTTCCTCTTTCTTTTAAATTTATGTTAGTTTTTTTGTTAAAGTAACCTGCTTGTTATTTTTGGGGGGGGAGACCCCCCCCAGCCCCCCTCCGAGCCCCCCCTCCCTCTGCCCCCCCATGCCCACGCAGATCGACTTGAAGGAATACCACGTCTCCCCCCTAACCCGTGGTAAAGACGTCGTGGAAGGTACCCTGCGTGGAAGGCACCCTGCGTGGTAAGTGTCACGTGTTAAACGTGAGTAGTGGTAATGCCTTCGTGGTAAATGATGTTTCCCGTCAAAACCTGGATTTGTCACATTTTTCTATTTAAAAACTTTTTGTGTTTCTGCCAGTCTCATGGTGCAATTTTACTCATGGCATTACAATGGTAAATAAACGTGGAATGGAATGGATTTCTTCACGGCTCTGAACCGATTACATTCATTCACCGGAGCAGAGTTCCGCCAGCAGTAAAAACATCGCCTGTCAATGTTCCCGTCGATCAAAGCTATACACTGAATGGGACCACAGAGCTTTTCATCCTCTCTGCATCCCTGTATGAAATCCGACCTGTTCACAGTGGCATAACAAGTGTGTCATTGGTCCTAATGCAAGTACTGAAAACAGACCCATTCCCTATGGCTGGGTAGAAAAAGGCACCCATAAATGTGGTGCAGTGCACCAGTACGCCTGTCGGCCCGGTGCCACTGCTCCTGCTGTACCTCCTTGCAATGTGTGCGCCAACGCCAATGACAGCACTTGAAAGGTTGTCAAAAAGCACCATTTTCCCCGTGCATAATGTTGGCATGTCAATCTTGCCGATATCTACCATGGGAAAAGGCCCAGAAACTAACGGAACGTGCTTATTTTCGTGCAGTAAGATTCAAAACCAGGATGTTATGCCCAGATTTCCTGGATGCAGATTGTTACTGGAGTTACTTGTCGAATCCAATAAACAATCTCTAGACTAGAGTATCTGATGTAATCAGTAACTCCTAATCAGGGTCTTTGTGTGGGGTGCAACTGGTGCATCCGAAATGTTCTGCATACAGTATAGGAGCACATGATGGGAAGCTTGCATTGAGGAAAAGCCATTGTACCGACCTAGTTGATGCTCTCAGCTGCCACTTTTGGGGTGTTGGCCGTTCACTTCCTCTTCACAGACGCCCCCCTCTTCTCAGATTGCCTGCTTCTTCTCTCTTGCAGGGACGTGGTGGAAGCGCTGCTGAGGAACGATGCAATAACGAACGTGGGGGACTGCAAGGGCTGCTACCCGCTTCACCTCGCTGCCTGGAAGGGAGACGCCCAGATTGTCAAGCTTCTCATCCACCAGGGACCCTCGCATACCAAAGTCAACGAGCAGGTGGGGCGCTCTCCTCACGCATATAACAGACTCCGAGTGAAGAGTGTGCCCAGTAGGTGGAGTGAAAAGGTATGGTGCTGGCCCTAAAGAATCTAGAAGGTTTTCATTTGGTACATCTGATGGAACTCTGAGTCAGAGGTCGTTCGTTGCCTGTTAGACGTCAGTTTTCACTGTTTGGCAGCCGTCTATGAATTTGTTCAAACGTGCAAGTTCCAAATTTAATTGGCCATTATAAAAGTCTAATTACCTCGTAATAATGGCTCAGTGTTAAAGTGCTCCAGCCCACATTTTATGTAACGAAATATCATTTTTTGTAACCCGGGTATCAGTCTGGCCAACGGCCTCCTGGAGGAAGATTGGAGGCTCGTTTAACCCTCTTACCTTTCCAGCCGCCATTACATCTTGTGGCGTGTTTCTGCCAGGTAGTGCCATGTCCAGCCGCCCGTACTGTCGGCGGCACACCCGACACCCCTGGGCAGCATGGAACGGACACTTTCCCCCATGGCAGAGAAAAGTGGCGGCAGCAGCACCTCATCCTCGCCTTGCCTGTCAGCCTCAGAGACTCTGAGGGCGGTGTGAAGCCCCAGTCTGTGTCGGACTGCAGCGCAGGGTAATCTGGCTCCGACTTCCGGTTTGGCCGGCAATGCTTCCGGGTCGCCGCAGGCAGCGCGGCGGCCCGCCCTGCACGGGGAAGGGAGGCAGCTTTCGAGGAGGACAGCACCTGGCCGCGAGCGCGTTCTCGTGCGCGTGACCTTAACAAATCGCCGCGCGCGGCCAGTGCTGTCCTCCTGGAAAGCTGACACGCTAACTATAGGTCTTTGGCGAGAGCGAGCTTGAAATGGAGGTAATGCTTCAATTAATTTCAGCCACTAGTAATTACTTGGGGCCAATTCCCAGTCCATCGTTTTTTGCCCCCCACACCACCTTAGTGTGGACCCTGCCAATGCAGAGGCTCACCTGTCTAGGGAGAGCCAAGCCTATGGGGGTGACGCCGGGGCCCGAATACAGGATTGTGGCGTAAGTTGCTGCGGCCATTGGGGAAGGGTCAGTTGTAAGATTGGTTGGCTGGGGAACTGCCCTGGAAGCACTAAAATGTTTCCAGGGGGTGCTCCCAGCAAGGTGGTCAGCCCCGCCCAATAAAAGTTGTAGCGAGGCAGGGGGCAGGTCTCTTCCCCTTGCCGCCTCAGACACAGTATGACCTCGTAACTGCCCCACCCGCATGCCTCCAGCGATGGCACGCTCTGCTGCCACAACTCTGCAGCCACCGACCTCCCCGCATTTTCGTTGAGTGGTGCTCCCGGGAGCTGTACAGGTTAGAGAAATTCCCCGCCCACCATTCCCAGAGCAAAGGGCACCACGGGGATGCATGGTCTATGTGGCTTGGTGGAAAGTGACATAGGTAAGGTTTGTAACCTTGCTTGGTGAAGTAATCTGGGCTTTATGGAAGTCATGTCTAGTCAAGTCATGTCTCAAGTCTAACACACCTTTCTCTTACAGGTGATTGTAGTATGTTGCATTCATGTTTGTGCTTTTCTTTTATAGGGCAGATTCATGTCGTATATATATTTTTTAGCGGGTGAGGTCATGACTGGTGGAACAGTTCGGGTCCATGTGAGTCCCCCTTTTAAACCAAATCAACAGTGGCATCACAAGTAGAAAGAAGGTTGCAATGGCGCGGGGGTTGGGGTGGTTGGTGACACGCGGCCCTTACCTCACACCCACCCACGCATGCGCAGTGGGTGCAAGCTAGCGCAGGCCCTTTGGGGTGAGGAAGATGAGTGTATGGGGGTGCCCATAGGAGGTATCCTGGCTGGCAGACGGCCCTCTGCACAGGCACTCCCGGAATGCAAGATCAGTGGGTGCTGTCCTTCCAAAAGGAGGAGCCCATCCATGCCCAATGTGGTATTGGACAATGGGGTTCTACAAGGAAGGGTCCCTGAACCAGTCATGATCTCTCTCCGAAGATGCTTGTGATAGATGCACAGGAACAATCTTAGTTACGGTTAGGTAACTTCCATTCATTGGTGACTCTGTGAAGGCTAGGACGTAACTGTGTAAGGAAATGTAAAATTGTGGGTTACTGTGCATTGGAAATGATGAAATGTGTTTTCCAAGTTTATATGTTTTAATAAATACAGCCCGGATTTTACAAACCCTAGCCCAAAGAACTGAATGTTGTATTCATGGTTTCTGATGAGGGGCTTTAGGTAGGGGATTTCCTGGATGTACGTTGTTACAACGCATGCTTTTAGCACGCATGCTGTAACAACGCGGTTTTTATAAGGCATTCTTTTACAACACATAACAGAAAGGGGTGTTGGATAGTGAATATTTTAATTTACTATTCCAACACCAGTCCCCGTTGACACTAGGCAAGGTGTTGGATAGTAAATTAAAAGTATTTCCTATCCTTGAGCGCCCCCCAGAGTCATGCGTTGTAATAGAATGCGACTTAAAGACCGTGTTGTAATAGCACTGCGTGCTAAAAGTTGCGTCGTAAACGACGTTCCCCGGATTTTCTCAAGGGACACCTGCCCCAACCCGCCCTCAATGCAAATCAGTTGACCCTGCTCCAGTGTGAACCGTCGAGCACGAACTGCTAGGTGAAGTCCTTCCTGAACTGGAACATAAGTAACCCCGGAACGGGTTTGCCCTAGTAAAAGCTCAACAGCCAGGAATATCTTGGTTCTAGTGCCATAGTCTCCCACGAGGCCCACGTATGGGCATACCCATCCCATTTAGGGTGACACACTAAAGTATAAAAAAAAAAAGAATGCTAGAATTCATCTCATCCACTAATAATAACTTGCATGTTGAAAGTACCGCAAAGCAGCCCTGCATACATTGTTCACAAAGGACTTGGGCTCAAATACATCTCTAAAATAGTGGCAGTTAAGCCGTTACTAGGTTGGGCAAAAGTCTGGACAAATGAAGAGGCTGGCTTCAGTAGAAGGGTTTTCCAGGATTGTCTTTCGCTCGCACATTGGCTCAAGATTCCCTGGTTAAAATATGTGAAGGACTCTCTTTCGAGACTAGGACGTGTAGAACTCTTCCTAAACCCTGATAATTCGAGAACCCAGGATAAGGCACTCATTAAAGACCTGCATTTTAAGTATGCTATGGGGCATCGGAGGCTATACAACTCTCCAAGCCCACGGTGAGAGAATATGTATTAGTGAAATCAACACATGGAATAGAACCTCACTTAGGGGCCGATTAGGATGGCGGACGGACCCCAGAGGAGGAGGGACCGTCCGCAGGGGCAGCAGCGGTCCCTCCCTGCAAATTAGGATGTAACCGCCACCCTGGCTGTCACATTCTGTATGTTTTAACATTGCGGCGGGTGCTGCTTGAAGCAGCACCCGCCGCAATGTTAAAACTGCATGTATAGCATTTACAGGCACAAAGCTGCAGGCACTCTGCGGTGCCTGCTGCTTTGTTCATGTAAAAGCAGGGGGGTACCATAGGTACCCCCTGTGCAACCCCCCACCCCCTGACACCCTGGGGGCCCGCAACGGGCCCCCAAACCGAAAAGACCACATGCTTTTCCACGGCGGAAAAGCCACCGTGGAAAAGCATGTTTACGCATGCATCCTAATATGGCTGGCGGTGTCTGATAGACACCGCCACCATATTAGAGCTTTTCCGCCGCGGGACCGCGGCGGAAAAGCTGCGGACAGGCTTTCTGACCCCCCTGCCATCCTAATCTGGCGGGGGGTCTTGTGACTCACCGCAGCGGTGAATCGGCATCCTCCGGGCCGGCGGTGGCTTCTGCCAGCCCGGAGGACGCGGATTCACCGCAATCATAATCGGGCCCTAAATGTTTACAATCAGCTCACACAACACATTTTTACTCACGCATTTTAGATTAAACTTATTTCATTATTTATTGCCCGTTCCTGAGGGTTTTACATTGAACATAGAAGATAAAGGACCCTGTGGCTGCAACAATAGGTCTCCACAGGATACCCTACACTTCGTCCTACTCTGCCCGTTTTATGCATATCCTAGAAAAATTTATCTGAAGGGCCTTTTTAAAAGATCAAGTTTTAGACAAGCATGTGTAGCCTTGTGTTTTTAAAATTGTCGTCAGATGTTTTTACACTTTTCTGTATTTCTAATTTCTTAAGAGCTACTCTAAAGTTAAGAAATACGAAGGGGATCTGAACCCTAGAGAAATGTTTGCGTCTTTGCACTATGACTTGCTGCTGTATAAGTTTTAACGGATTATTACAAATAATAATTTTATATTATAATCAGAATGGGTTGGAGTGGATGATATATGATAATTTGTGAGATGGGGGATAACGAAAGTGTACATACATTATCTTTGTTTGGTATGTGGTAACCTTTCGAGAGTTTTTTTGTTTACCTGATGGTTTATTTTATAAAAATACATGTATCTTTTATGGTATTATTTATATGCCGAATAAAGATTGTTATTATTATTATTATAACTTACTTGGAGCACATCCCACTCCATCTTTATTTTTGGAACCAGTCGGAGGCAAATCAGTCCGGACCCTGCTCCAGTGGGAACAGTCCAGCCCAAATTACCAGGCCAGGTCTTCCCGGAACTGAAACACAAGCAACCCAGGACCAGTTTCCGCCCTAGTTAGTGCTCATCAGCCATGTATAGCATGGTTCCAGTGACAAAGTGTACAAGGGACCCACGTCTTGGCATACTCATCCCATTTAGGATGACACACTAAAGTATACAAAAAAAATAATGGATGGAATGCTTGAATTAATCTCAGCCACTGTTAATTACTCGGGCCACATCGAAATCCATTTTTATTTTACACACTGTGCCACCTCAGCTTGGACCAAGCCATATGCAAATCAGTCTTGACCCTGCTCCAGTGGGAAAATATACAGCCTGAACTGCCAGGCCAGGTCCTCCTTGAACTGGAACACAAGCAACTCAGCACTTTTTATATACTTTAAAGTGGTGTGTACCAGCACTTATTTTTGGGGACCAGGACATATATTTCACGTTATCAGATTTTAATACATAATAACAAAAAATCAGAAAACTGAGCTAGAAGGAGGAAGGGAAAGAAAACCAGTAACAAAGGGAGAAATCGGGGATTAAAAAGTCTTGCAAGATAAAGAGTTAGGAATTGTGTGGTGGTGGAAGAAAGAGGCTTAAGGTGAAACCAAGACTAGACAGCCCTAAAATCCCAGTAGTGACTCCCAAAAAATCTTTTGGGCTTTGAAGTTATTTTATTACAAATTAGGCACTGCATACGCATATTTTATATCATATACTTTTTTGGGAGCAAGTAACATTTCATGATAAATACCAACTTTATTCATTTTTTTAAAATACGGCGGGGCTGTAAAGCATTTACATCCAATGCACCTGGAGCCTTTCCAAGTAAGTGTCCACTGATGCAAACACAAGCCACTTGACTTGAGAACTGATGTCAAAGCCTAAGCACGGACAGCGTGCAGCCATCAGACACTGACTGGGGGCAAACGTCGAACAGAAGTGGAAGGAAGATGATTTGTGGGCATGACATCATTTGGCCTGCAGTCAACCAGGAACCGCAAGACTATAAGCAGAAGCAGTTTCTGCGTGGGTCGCTGCATTTTGCAAATTGCCTCTGAAAAGGATGAGTATTTTGTGTTCGAAAGAGAAGAAACCATTTCAACCCAAGAAGAAAGACACACTCTTCATAAGTCGGCCAAAACTCCGATGATATATCTGCACTGTCAGGGAAACAATGGAGAGGTCAGGTTTGCCCTTACAGTTTCCAGCTTCAGGGGATGCTTTTTACCACAGGAGACAGCATTGGACAAGAAAACAGAACCTTCTTTTAGGCCTGAAACATGGATGGATAATGAACACAGCGAAGATAGGGCTTGTAGGCGTTTCTTAACAACAAGCCTCAGGACGAGCATCACTGGCTATTTAAAACTCAGATGTTCGTGTTATTTTAAAGTTTGCTAGGCCTTTGGATAATGTGCATTTGCAACCTTGTCACAGTATTATATCTCATTTTCCTCAGAATCAATTTTACTGCTAAAAGTTACGTCAAACAATGTAAAACAGCATCTACCTGTGTCACTTTGTGTGTCACTTTGGGACGTTGTAAATAGTTCAAAGTACTGTAAAACGACACTGAGACAAAAGAAGTGTCTCTCAATGGAAACTAGATAAGATTATACGAATATCTGGATCAAATATAAAACCAACAATTTACAAAGGCGATCATCGGTGGTACCCCCTCCACAATTTGAATACAGAAACACATCCTGTGGGCCCACTCAACAAACAGCAACATTACTGATGCGATGACTCGGTGTCGAGAAAGCTAAGACCATGACTACACAATAAAGAACAAGTTATGTAAAAGTGCAACATTGTCATTAAATCGATGGACACTTTATCAAAAGAACATGTTAAACAGTCTTGAACTCACAATTCTGCTTTTGGCTTCGTATTTGAATTTTTGTAGGCTGTCTTAACAGCCAAACACGTCGTTCCCTGGTCTTAAATGTTAGACCATAACTGATATATTAGCAAGGTTTCATTTCGCGCAGACGCCATATTAATGTAATCAGATTGTCAGTGTAATCCCTCAGCTTTCCATCACCTGCCCTGGTGTACGCCTGTGAGAGCGGGTTCGGGGTTGTGCTACGGAAAGGCATGAGTGCACGCCATTCTAGTAGTCTGACAGTCGCCAGTTCCAACCCTTAAATCCAATTATCCAAAATACATGAGCCCCGTCTCCCCTCAGGTGCTCCCGCCGCGTGCACTACTCACCCGCAGATGCAGATCTGGCAAATGCACCTCACCGAGCCGAAAGGTGCTTGCAGTGCTCTACAGGCGGAACTGACTGCTTTCCTGTGAAGACTGCAGGTGGCGCTCTCGGCTTGGCGATCCCGTGTTTTACAGAAGGGCCGGACTGCTTCCGTGGGAAGACTGCAGGTGGCGCTCTCGGCTCGTCGATCCCGTGTTTTAGAGGCGGGCAGGGCTGCTTCCGTGGGAAGACTGCAGGTGGCGCCATCGGCTTGGTGACCCCGTGTTTTAGAGGGGGGCAGGGCTGCTTCCGTAGGAAGACTGCAGGTGGCGCTCTCGGCTCGTCGATCCCGTGTTTTAGAGGCGGGCAGGGCTGCTTCCGTGGGAAGACTGCAGGTGGCGCCATCGGCTTGGTGACCCCGTGTTTTAGAGGCGGGCAGGGCTGCTTCCGTGGGAAGACTGCAGGTGGCGCCCTCGGCTTGTCGGTCCCGCCTGCTCATGGCGCCGTACAGTATGAGTGCGAGGTGCCTGGCCTACAGCGGCGGGCGGCGGTCGAAGCGGAGGTCCACGGTGCCCCTCGCTGGCAGCCCGAGCCGTGGGGGTTCTGCAGGGCGCATTGTAACGGCGGCCCCGCGCCTCGGCTTCCAGCTGCCGGCGGTAACCCAGGAAATGCGTCTGTGACATCACAGGGTCTCGAGCTTCTTTCTGCGAAGAGGCTTCGAAAGGCGCGTGAATAATGGGTGGAAGCTCGGCTTGATGGAAGTCTCTGCAGCCACCTGCGGCCCGGGCTGAAGTGGGCAGCAAGGACGCTTAGGTGAAGACCCTTCGCTGGTGCTTAATTTGACAATAATAATAATGCCAGGTATCCAACAGTTGTCTCAACCCCTGAACCCAGTGGTCTTCAAACTATTTAAGGCTGAGACTGCCATGTGTAAGTAAAAAAAGAAACATTAAAAAGACCATAGCCTACCCCCCCCCCCCAACTTCCCAACCCAAGAATTTTTCACAATCATTCCATTAAATTGGCATTGTTTAAATATGTCTAAAATTATTTAAACGTAGCAGTTAAGTTATTTTACCCCAATTAAAAAAACAGTCAAATATATGATTGCAAAACATCTGTGTTGTATCCTAATGCTCTAATGCTTTACTTTGTTATTATAGCACGTGACCTCGCGTGCATCATTGTTGATTTTTGAAACCTTCCTTTCCTTCCATCTTCTCCTCTGTGCATTCTGGAGTCTTAGACAGTGCAGCTGGAGCAGTTAGAGTGGAAGGAAGGTTAGCCATCCTGTGGATGTTATGGAGTTCCTTTTCCTGTAAATAAAGAAGTTTGTTTGCATCGTTCCTGCGTTTCCCGGCTCTGAAAATTTGGCTACGAACTTTAAGGAACACCTTGATCCAGCGGTAACCAGTTTTCAAGAATTTCTGCCTTCTCGTTTGTTTTGGAATTCGAAATCCTGTCTTTCGTTCGTTTTTGGGTTTTCAACTTTTGCTGAACATCCACAGAAGACTTTTCCTCTCACCTGGTAAGCCTTCAAATTGTTTGCGCTGAATTTATGAGGATCTTAGCATTTCCTCGTTCATGCATCTTTTGAAAAGTTTATAGCATACCATAGTGCGCACCCAGCATTCTTCACACGGAGCATTCCGCCTCTGGACACGATGCGCACAGCGTCCTCAGCTGTGCAGTTCTGATGTAATTCCCAGCCTGCATTAGGATTACGTGCAGACGTTTTGACGTCATCACACGCCGTTTGGGTGACATCTTTGAATCAAAAATTTGCTAGCATTCGCACCAAGAATTTTCAATTCTATTAAGGACACGGAGGCGAGGATTATACTTCTCATTTCTTTACTGCAAAACACAGCAGCCAATAAAAACATGCAATTTAGAATAAAGACAACTACATTGCCCATGATGCACATATACAAGCCACGCCTCCATAGTCCATAATAACCTCCTGCGTGGTCCCATCATCCTCTTTCTTTGTAGAGAACACAAGTCCAAACATCAACATGAATAAGTCCCAAAACCTCCTCCAACGTGGAAAAATAAACTGAAGTCTTCAGGTGCAAACTCTCGCCATCCATCGTCTTCTACACAGATTTCTTATCTGATCCTGAAATAAAGGAAATAACATCCGTAACCACTGTATAGTCCAATCATGTCATAACATGAAAACATGGGCGGGTAGGCATTAATAATAAAGCCGGGTGGGATAATCCTCGCCTCCGTGTCCTTAATAGAATTGAAAATTCTTGGCGCGAATGCTAGCAAATTTTTGATTCTATTACAGGACCGGAGGCTTCAGATTATGCTAGTTTAAAGCTGTCCAAACACCACAGAAGTAATATCCCCCACCGGCTTATAATAAAACGTTTTAAAGGTTGACTCTGAGGACCAATCTGCGCAACGCATCTGCGCAACGCATAATGTTCTGAATGTTAGAACCCAACATGTATGATATCGAGGCCATAGCTCCTCTAACAGAATGTGCACCAAACATTTGTATGTCAACACCAGCTTCCTGCATTATGAATCTGAGTCATCTGGCAATGGTGGCAGCCACCACAGGTTTGTACGGTTTCTGCAGTGCAATTATCAATTGGGAGCAATTTTGAGGTCTCAATGCCCTTGTACTCTCTTCATATGCCCTTAAACAATTCACTACACATAATTTCTCATTTTCTGGGAAGCATTATAATCAATATGACGAGACATTGTCTTGGTAAGTCCTGTAATAGTGAAAGAAACCCCTACTGGGGTAAACACTCTACCTGTAACGCCGAGTGCTCTCACGTCTGAGGAACGTCTGCACGCCCACAGACACAACAACATAGCCAATTTGGCAGAGAGCTGTTTCCTAGAAAGGACACTATTAACAGGCCAGCGGTTGAACAAGGAAATAACTCAGGACACGTCCCAAAGACCCATATATTTGGGTTTAGGAGGATTAGCAACCCTAATTCCTTTGAGCAGTTTGCACACAACCGGATGCATGCCCACTCCAGCGCATGCCCTGCCGAAATGGCAGATCGGAAATTGTTGACTGAGCGATAAGCCAGTCCCTCCGCAGCTTTATCCGACAGGAAGTTTAGCACTTGGGAAAGCTCCGACCCCACGGGATCCAAATGTCGTTCCAAGCACCAATCCACCCAGTTCTTCCAGGACGAGGAATAACGTTTCCTGGTGGAAGGTGCCTAGGCTTGCTTGATAAATTCAGAAGCCTTGTCTGAAACTCCTGGCATGTGCCACTGTTCCCTGAAAGCCTCCATGCCATCAGAGTGAGTCGTCCTTCCAATATCATTGGATGCCGCTCCTGATGAGGGCCCAGCAACAACGAGTTCGACTCGGGGAGCAACCTGGGGAGGTCACAGCTCCATTGAAGTAACATCGGAGACCACGGTTGGGATGTTCACCATGGCGTCACTAGGATATTTCTGCCTGTTGCCTGATCACCTGTGACATCACCCTGGGGATCAGTAGGAACGGGGGAAACGCATACTGAATCGCGCCCGACCAATCCTGTAGGAAGGCATCGGTCGCCTGAGCCATTGGGTCTGGCCTCCAGCTGAAAAACCGGGGTATCTGGCAAGTGAGTCTGGAAGCGAAAAGGTCCGTCTGAAACGGACCCCATATTTTCTGAAGCCATTGGAAGACCTCGGGAAGCAACATCCAGTCGCTGAAGTCCCTGAGGTGTCTGGAATTCCAATCCGCCACCTGATTGGACTGTCCCGGAATGTACTCCACAATCACCGAAATCTGGTAAAAATCTTTGGCTATCTCGACAAATAGAGACGATCTCGTTCCGCCCAACTTGTTGATATACCTCACTGCGGTTTGAGAACCGAAGATTGCTCTGCCGTTCCAGGCATCTACGTGACCCAGCCACCACTGCAGTTCGGTCCTGACTTCTTGAGACAGTGGAATGGCATCCGGGTATGACAACCTTTTCTGAATGTGTCTGATCTTCAGACGTTAAAGGGCCCTGTAATGAAGAGGGCCCGGAAATATGGCTTGAATCGATGAGGCCAAGATCCCTACTACCCTGGTAATGGCCCGGAGTGAGACTGTCTGCCTGCTCAGCAGCGCCAGAACCTCTTTCTTTAGATCTCTCAGTTTCGCCTTGGGAAGACACAGCTGAACAGACCTGGAATCTATCGTGAACCCGAGGAAGTCTATCAATTGCGTCGGGTGAACCACCGACTTTGCCAGGTTGATCACAAACCCCAAGCTCTGAAGCAGCGTTGTCGTGAGGTTCAGATGCTGTAAGAGGATGACTTGGCTCTGCGCCATGATCAGAATATCGTCCAAGTATATTATCAGTCTTACCCCTCGCTCCCGTAGGTGATCGACCACCGGTTTCATCACCTTGGTGAAGCACCAAGGAGCTGATGAGAGCCCGAAAGGAAGGGCCAAATTCATACCATCGGCCATCCCACCGGAATTGGTGGAATCGGCGATGCGGTCGGAAAATTGGAATGGAGAGGTAGGCGTCCTTGAGGTCCAACCTGACCATCCAGTCCTCTCTCTGCAATAAGTCTGCTAAAAGATGGATCCCCTCCACCTTGAAGTGAATGTAGGTGAGAAACTGATTGAAATCTTTGTGGTTCAGAACAAGCCTGTTCCCACCTCCCTTCTTCTGCACAAGAAAGATGTTGCTGCAGAAACCGTGAGGCCCCTCGTTGCACTGTGCTATCGCGTTTTCTGCAGCAACCCTGCAATTTCCTCGTCTATAGAACTGCGATCTTGTAGGGAAAAATGGAGACTCGCGGGGGGAGCGTTCTGAAAAGGAGGAGAATAAAATTCTAAATGAAAACCCATGACGGTTTGCAACACCCACGCGTCCTGAGTCACCTGCTGCCACTGCAGCAGACAGTGTTGAGTACGACCCCCCAAAGGAAGATGAGAGTGATCTGTGACACTCACCTGAGGACTGCTGGGCCTTGAAGTTCGCCCTGTTATTGCCGGTCTGGAATCGTCCCCTGTTGAATCTTCGGCGCAATGGGTTAAAGGTACCTCCACGAGTGGAGTCCCAGTCCCCTCGGCCGCAACCAAAGTTGCCTCTCTGGGAGCCTTGCTGGAAACCGCTGCCTGACGAGCGGCCCCTGCCTCGTCCGGCCCGATTAAAAACACCCTGCTGGAAGACCCTCTTTATTCCAGTCTGCGCTTTGTCCGGTGATGTAAACGTGCCTACGTACTTTGAAACGTCTTTAACAAAGCGCTCCCCGAAGAGCTGTCCGCCCGCCAAGGGACCAGGTTCGGCGTCCGCCAACTCCGTGAGATAACTGTCCATTCTTATGAGCAACGATTTGCGTCTTTCCGCAGAAATCGCACAATTAGCTTTGCCAATGAGGCATATGGCCCGGTGGGTCCAGCCCGCCAGAATATCAGGGTCAATTGGAGCAGCGCTTTCCTTGGCCGCCAAGGCCATTTCCAAGATTTCGGCCAACGGGCCCACCACGTCAAGCATCTTATCTTGGCAGCCGCGCCAAGCGCAGTCGATGCCACGTTTGGGATCCTGGGAGAATTTCTTTAGGAATGTTAGTAGGCTCGCGTCTATTTCAGGCGTCTCAGCCATTTTGTCTGGCAGCGTGGGCATTCGGACCGTAGTAGATTGCGCACCTCCCGTGAAAACCCTTTCTGAAGATTCTCATGTAAGTAGTCAGAAACCGCAGGAGGCGGTGCCCAGTCAGAGGATCGGGGGTGCATGATGTCAGAAGGGTCGAATGTAAAAGGAGTGTTCGGGGGCTCGGCAGCCAACGGAAGTGAAGTTTTCGCCTTCTTTGGAGGGGAAGGCTCCTCCGAGGTGTCGGTATCGGTGTCTGTGCCCGTCGTGGTAGAATCCGTGTCGGTATAAGCTGTTAGCTTAGCCTTGGCCTTAACCCCCGAGTAAGAATGGTCAACTGCCCCACTGCCGGGCAGCATTGACATCGCCTGGGCAAGTGGCCATTGTTTAGCGTTAACCGTGCCCTGACCCGAAGTCGAAGCCTCTGACTTCCTCTTTTGAGGCCGCATGCCATTGCCATGTCGCTTAGCGAAACCCTCCAGTTGCTTTCTAATAGGTCGCAGGGCAGCCGCCAGGGCCTGCTGGACAGTCTGGGGAAACGTCGTCTCCATTGCTCTACTAACGGAGGACTGGACCGAGGCGTCCAGTGCCTTCACCAGGTTATCTTCTAGGACAGCCTCCTGCTGTCCGTCATACACCTCCTCCTCATCATCATTTTCATTGGGGTATTTAACCCAATCTTCCATAATCCAGGTTGACTGAAGGATATTATACAAGTAATCTTATAATTTAATGCTGAGACAGCAATAAGCAAAGCCACCAGGAGGTGTAATGGGGGGGGGGGGGGGGTCAGCCCACAAGCACACCAGCAGAACTGTCAATGTATTAATATAACCCCCTCAGCAAAGCTGTAGTCAGAGAGGTCAGAGACCAGGGCCAATAATGAATGTATACAGAGCGTGTGCTCACTCTTCTGGCCAGTATTTTACAACCTGGTACAGGCGATCCTAAGCAGAGCGGCAAAACCGATCCAAAATGCGTTTTTGAAACTGTCGGGGAATCGCGCTGAGACGCGCCGCCCAAACGCGCCCAAAAAGAAACCCAAAAGAAGCCCAATTGAGAACGTTGGGGCGCGCGCGTCAGTTATACTTTGGAATTTACTTGTGGCATTTTGTTTTAAGTGACAATCTTTGTGACAACCATATTCTTCGTGGCATTACCTATATGGTTAAAGATGATTCCATGGTATACAACGATACAGTGAACTAGTCCCTCTACATTCTGTGAAGTGTGGACAATACTACTAGTTTATAACATTTAATTCCTTGTTAAGTGTTATGAGGTCTTTCCTTCTCTTCCTTCTTTTCACCCTGTCTTCCTTTCCTGTTCAGCCTAGGAACACTTAGAATGTTCATTGATGTATTGGAATGTGGTGTGACTGATATGTGACAGTTGACTCCTGGCTGAGCTCAAGGGAACAGCTCCTGGTGGGGCGTACTTTATGCCTCACTACCATCTTGGCTCTATCTTCAGCTTCCTGTAACTTAACTACAAATAAAGATATTACTTGGAACCTACATCATGGCATCCTGAAGATTCTTACTTGCAACATTGGCGACGATCTGGTCTTGAACCCTTGGATACCTACTGATTTAACTACAAAACCTGTTGAACTTCAAGGAATGCTTCGCTACAACTATTTGGATTAACATATTCAGCGACAAAAGATTTGTTTGCGACTTCAACTAAGAACCCAAGCTGGTATCATCTTTGTTCTACCACCTGACAGCCCCAGCCCCACCAGTGACCATTGTCAGCCTCAACTCGGGCTTGTCAAGTTTCTAGTGACTCCAGTTTGGTGAGTTATTACTGCATTCTGTCTACTTCTCTTCACAAGCAAATACTTCTGCCATCTTGTGTGACAGCGAAAGATCACTTGCAATGTATGCTCGAATTGCAAGCACTGTCATGGTGTGCTTCTACTTTTGACATTTTCCGTGCCAATCTACATTTGTAAACCTCCAAGCCTGCTACTCCATTTTCCTTCTTTCCACCCTGTCTTCCTTTCCTGTTCAGCCTAGGAACACTTAGAATGTTCATTGGTGTATTGGAATGTGGTGTGACTGATATGTGACAGTTGACTCCTGGCTGAGCTCAAGGGAACAGCTCCTGGTGGGGCGTACTTTATGCCTAACTACCATCTTGGCTCAATCTTAAGCTTCATGTAACTTCATTACAAATAAAGATATTACTTGGAACCTACACCTTGGCATCCTGAAGATTCTTACTTGCAACACTAAGCATATTACTAAAGCCACAACACCTCCCTACCATTCTTGTAATACAGTGAACTAGTCCCCACTTCCTGGGTGAAGAGTGGACACTGTTATTTCAACCATGTCAAACCAAAATTTCGCTATTCAACCGCCGCAAACATTTTGGCCTGCAGGAGCAAATCCTTGTATGAAGTGGAGGGAATGGAAAACGTATTTCCTTAATTTCCTTGACACCATTGATGAAGATGGAAAAATTAAACTGTCAAGGAAAAATACACTTTTCTTACACTCCGTAGGGCCAGAAGGAGTAAAAATGTATGAGAAAATGAAAAAATGCTCAGGGACAGGGGGATTCTAATGTTTTTCAAGATACTTTACATGACTTTGATAATCATTTTGCTCCAAAAGTGTGTATTGGTATTGTCAGATTTAATTTTTTTCAGAGAAAACAAGAAACTAGTGAAAATATTGATGAGTATGTTGCTGCACTTAGACTGACGATTGTACATTTGATCACTTGAAAGAGCAATTCATACGTGATCAAATTGTTAATCATGCATGCGACCCGGTGATTCAGGAAAGATTATGGATTCATGGGGATTCTGCTTTAGATGAAATATTAGCTATTGTAAGAAAAGCGGAACTCTCTAGTCGCAGCGCCAAAGTTTTGAAAGCTGAAAGTAAAACTTTAGGTGAGGAAGTCATCTGTAAGGTAAAAACCAAAAATTATGAAAAAACTAAAAAAGAGGGTTCTAAAACACAAGATTCCAACAAAAAAGTACAAGGTAAATTTTTTGCTAACAAAAAAAAAGGTTTCAGATGTTTCTGTTGTGACAGTCCTGCACATTTAGCTTCCTTTAAGTTTTGACCTGCACTTAAACAACGATGTTCAATCTGTAATATGGTTGGACATTTTGCAAAGGTTTGCAGGAAAAGAAAAGATATCAAAGTTAAGTGTGTTGATAAAGGTACTTCCAGTGAGGAGGATGACATTGTCAAAAAGATAATGCATTGTGGCATAAATAACACATCTCAACATGATTCTTTTTTTTTTAACATCAACTATGAGGTAGTTGATGAGAAAAAGAAACAGGTGTGTACTACGAGTATTGGTGGCGTGGACGTGCAGATGTATGCTGATTCGGGTTCACCTTTCACCATAGTGGATGAAAGTGTTTGGAATTCAGAGTTTTAAAAAAAGTTAGGCAGTAATGTATTTGAACCAGATGTTACTCCTGAAGGATTTTCAGGTGAAAAAAATTGACCGGATAGTTTAAGAAGCGTAGTGTTCAAATTTAAGAATAGCGAATCAATAGGCAAACTTTACATTGCCAAGAAGGGTCCTTCTGTTCTAGATTGGAAGGACCAACCCAAACAGCCCTGAACCTGTTTTAGTTATTGATGATGGAGAAAATACAGGAACTAAAATACTTAAGAAATGTCAGTGAGTTTTCAGTGAGAAAATCGGAATGTTACAAAATTTTGAACATGAAAGAATTTTAAAAGAGGGGTTTTCTCCTAAAACTCACAAGGTAAGGAATATTTCTGTACTCCTCAGGGGAGAGGTGGAGAAAGAATTGGAAAAAATAGTTGAATCAGTATAGATGGAAATGACTTGTTAATGACAAATAGTAGTGTCTGGTCTAACTCTCGCCTTGTTTTTTATAAAGGTGTGCTCCTATTGTGTTTGTAATCATGAAAAAATATATGGTTTTTAAAGTACTGTAATATCATATAAGAGTATTTTGTATGAAATGAGCTTTTAACTTTGTGATACATTTTAATAAATTGTGTTTACAGATATACGATTTGAACGTTTTCGTGCTAACACATTGCGACAGTTGGTCTGAATAGTAACCCGTACGCTTGAATGTTTGGTAAGTGTGATATGGTATGGTAATTGGTGAAATGTTGAACAACAGGGCTTGAAAAATATTCCCAGAGGACATTATTTGGTGCGTTGCTGATGTTATTGAACCAATTGAATCTTCTGAGTGGATTTCTCCTGTTGCTATCACTAGACGCAGCAATGGCAAAATTAGCATTTGCATTGATTTGCGCCATGTTAATGATTTTATTTATTTATTTATTTATTTATTTTTATCAGAAATTCTTAGCTTAGTGAACTAGGCTAATTGGTTCTCTACCATCGACCTTTCAGCCGCATACCACCAGATTCGCCTTAATGAGGAAAGTAAACACATCACCACATTTATAACACTTATCGGTTGCTTTCCGTAAAATAATTACCTTTTGGGTTAGCTTTAGCAGCGGCAATTTTTCAAAGGATCATGTATCAACTTTTTGGTAAACATTCTAAGGTACGATGTTTCTAGGATGACATCTTAGTCTTTGGTAAAGACAAATCTGAACATGACAAAGCTTTAGAAAATGTTTTTGAAGTTTTACAAAAGAATGGACTCACAGTAAACCTCTCCAAGTGCAAATTTGCAGTTAAGTCAGTGACCTATTTGGGACACATTTTGTGCTGTGAAGGTGTAGCCACCAAACCAAAACTAGTTGAAGCAATACTTAATGCCCCTCATCCTCCTAGTAAGGATGAGCTCAGGTCATTTTTAGGTTTTGTGGAATTTTACAATGTGAAAGGGTTTTCCAGTAGAGTGTTCAACATCAGGTAGCTACTAAAAAACAAAGTCAAGTTTTTGTGGTCTGATGAATGCAAAGATGAATTTCTTGATGTAAAAAAGGCTATTGCCGAAGCCCCTGTACTTAGTGGGTTTGATCCAGATCTCGAAAATGTCATTACTGTGGATGCAAGTAATAAGGAACTGGGTGGTGTCTTATCTCATATTGATGGCAAAGGAAACAAATGTATAATAGCTTATGCCTCACATGTCTTATCCCCTACAGAAGAGAAATGTTCTGTTATAGAAAAAGAAACATTAGCCTGTGTGTGGAGTCTCGAACATTTCCGTTCTTTTGTTTGGGGCAGACATTGCACAGTCCACACAGACCATAAACCCTAAGTGAGACTTTTAACCACTGAAGGACTTTTCAGTGCTTCAGTCAGAATTGCAAGAATGTCCGTGCGTCTCCAAGATTTCATTTACAGCATGGTCTACGTTCCTGGGAAAAGTCACGTATTAGCAAATGTTCTTTCTTGTATGCCTATTGAAATGCAGAAGTGTGGGGATAATGAGTAGGATGATTTGAGTGTGGCACTTGTACATGGCCAAGGAGTTCCCAGGGTGTCTGAGGATGTTTGGAGAAAAAAAGATTTTCATGACAAAGAAGTACAACTAATCATCAAGTGGATCAGAAAGGGTTGGCCTAACAAATCCATTTTGAAAGACCAGATGAGAAGTTTTTGGGAGATTAAGGAGGAGTTGTCAGTTAACAATGATACTATTTTCAGAGAAGATAGGGCGATTCCTCCTTTGTCCCTCAGAAACGAGATTTTGGCTATCTGGCATGAAGGACATTTCGGAGTGGTAAAAAACAAGCAAAGAGTCAAGAAATGGTATTGGTGGCCAGGTATCGATATGGATGTGGAGAGGTTGGTGAGGAACTGCATAGTATGCACCAATTGCGACAAATCTCTTAAAACTTTAAGACCAAACATGTGTGAACCAATTATTCCCAAAATAACTTTGGCATACAGTAGCAATAGTTATTATGGGACCGGTTGGGTCACCTACCAAGTATGTCATAGCTATGATTGACATTTTACAAGGTGGCCCATCATCAAATTAGTGGATAATAATAACTCCACCGCTTCGCTAGCTGAGGAGGCAGAGGAGGACGCTGTACACTGCGAGGGACTGCAAGTCCCAGGGAGCTTTGCTGACGATTGCTCACACCTGTGATTGCCAGCGGGAATCTACTTTACTGCTTGCGGCACCCGCTTTGCAGGAGCTGCTTCGCTAGCTGAGGAGGCTGAGGAGGCCGCTGTACACCTCGAGGGACTGCAAGTCCCAGGGAGCTTTGCCGACAATTGCCCGCACCTGTGACTGCCAGCAGGAAGCTACTTTACTGCTGGCGGCACCCGCATTGCAGGAAGAGCACGGGCACGTGCCGGGCAAAGCCCGGGCCAAGGGCGGGCCCGTTTGAGCCCATTAGAGACCGGGCCGGGCCCCCCTCCAAACCCACCTAAAACCCAAAGTTAGTCCGCTTTAATTCATGCCTGTCCTCCCTGAGGGCGTTATTAATCTGGATTCCTGCTTGCTACTATACCCACCCCAAGATGAATATGCGAGAGAGAAAGGGGAGAAACGCGCTAACCAGCGGAAGTGTGGCGGGGACATTGGACAAATTTATAATTAGAGCTAGCACTGTCCTCGCCCACGAGATTGCATTGACCGAGCGCCGCCTATCTCTGGATCCCCTCCAGTCCAAACAATCATCATTGGGTGGTTTGATGTCTGCTCGTACTCCTGACCGCTGCTTGGCCACAGATACTGATTCCTATGATATGGCAGGTGATGTTACACAGTCCCGGAATGTGCCATTGGAAACATCTATTACACCGGAAGCTCATATCATCCCCTCATCCGGTGAGTTGGTGCAAAAGGGCATAGCAAGTAGTTCATTTTCACGCATTACTACGAGGTCTGTGCCTCAATCAAAAATTCAAGCTCTTGATCCATTCCGGAGCCTTTATCGAAGAGGAAGCGGGGAGGGGGCCCTCAGAGGAAGAAAAATGCAAAATTGCAAGGGAGAAATAAAAATGGAGAAACCGCATCTTTAATACCACTAACAATAGTAGACCCTCTTCCCACTACCTCTGGGGGTTTGAATTTAGACTCAGTGGGCGATCCCTCCCCCAAAGCAAATGAGGCTATGTGGAACAAACTGGGAAATCTTATCTCAATATCTTTAGCCCCTATCATCCACAGACTGACAACGATTGAGGAAAGACTAACTAATTTTGAACTGAAGGTTATGTCCAATTTTTGTACTATCGAGGGTTTACTGGCTAAAACTAACTGGTCTCCTGTAATTATATCCAACGAACTGAGTAACACTGTAGTAGCAAAGCCTATACCCGCCAAACCTCCAACAATTAGGCCAACGCTACTACCGTCTAGGAGAAATGGCACGGTAGCTACTGATTTTGATGTTGCTATAGTTGTATCCGGTGGTAAAGTGGGTGAAACAGGGAATGCGTCTAGCGAATTTGCTCAGTCTTTCCCGAGCACCCCGAGGGGGGGAGGAAAATATATCCTGCGCAAGGCCAGTAAGTGATACTGCAAAATTGCCCACCACTCGTGATTTAGCAAATCAGGCCATCTCCGTACCAGGGACATCTGGCTGAGATCCCTCAAGATGCACGTTAGATTGGACCATAGCTCAGCCTTAGAAGGACCCCGAGCCATACACCTTCCTCCGGCTGCCGCCCCTCTGGTGTTGGTCCTGAGGAACGTTCCAACTCTACAGGTTGGGCAGAGTGAATCCGCCGAACAGCTAATGGCTATAACCATGCACTGGCTTACTACACAATTGAAGGAAGTCGGGGTATGGGATTAGGATATTTGTAATCAGATGATCATGGCCAGACGCTCAGCATGGATAGGACATTCCATGAAGGATGGGAGGGGTGATTGCGTAGTTGCCAACTTCAACAATGAGCATTTTGTGAGATTTCTCCTGGACCATTTAGGTAGTAGAAATCAAGGGTACCATTCTTGGAAAATTCCTCTCCTGCCCCATGGGTTCTTTTATAGACTCCGCCACTCCCCTCTGATAGGGTGGGGCACCCCATGTGCACCCCATAGAATTACACATAGATCCTTTGATTTAAACTTAACGAATAGATTTGCCCCCTTGTCCGGTCTAGATGCATGCGACTGACTACAATCTGTAGATCTACCCACGATAGAGAATACCGTTATTCAGCTTGCTTATTCCCCTCTGACCGATCTGAGATCTCAGCTAGCAACTCTTATTCCCCCAGAGAGTACCGAGAACCTGTTATCGATAGATCGGGGAGGCGGTAAAGTTTCTACCACACTAAGTATAATATCGTGGAACATTGCTGGTCTTCCATCGAGGACTACCTCTTCTGATTGGACATCCTTCATAGAGAATTATGATATCTTCGCCTTTTCAGGCGACTTGGTCATTGAGTACGATCTTTCGTCCTGGCTATTTGGCCTTTGGTAAACCGGCAATCGCAAGATCTAAAGGGAGACCCTCTGGGGGATTGATTATTTGGGCTAGACAGCAGACAGGTTATAAGGTAGAAGAGCTAAGGATCGACAACCCTGACATTTTGGCTATTAAAATACGTTCCGAATACGAGCCAAAGCTTATATTAATTAATGTCTATGCAAGAGGGATGGTGAGAGGTAAAGCCTCACCAACCATTTCTAGCCTGGACTCCTTCATTAAATAATTAAAAGGGGCAAATCACTGTGTAATTGCTGGTGATTTCAACTGTACATTTGAGCCACTCGGCTTAGAAGATGGAAGTCTTACCAGTGACGAGGATGCGACTTGGGGTATACCACTCTTAACGCTTCCCCCAATTAACAAATGGTCAGAGGCAGTCCTCCAATTAAAAAGCTTATCTTTGGAGAGGGGTTTCAGGGCCGTCAATGGGAGATCGAAATCAGATAGTGAAGGCACCCATACTTTTAATAACGGGTCAAGAAGTAGCAGAATTGACTACTTCTTTATTAACTTAGAATCATGGTCAAGCTTAGGGGACATGGAGGTCCATCATAGAACAGAGAGTGACCACGATCCTTTAATATTGACACTAGAGGTAAAGGGCCATCCTATGGTGAGGGTAGGAATCGCGACGTCAGATGTAATTATGTCCCAAGACTGTCGCAGATTAAAATGGGCACTGGCCTCAGAAGACGATGGCACTTAATAAAGTCAACTCTTGAAGATACTCTAATGGCCCTCTCACATCTTGATATGCACAAGGCCTCTCTTCCTGCTCTTACAAAGGCTCATGAGGTTGTTTGCAAAGTTGAAAAAAATAAAAGCCCCTTTCTAAGCAGCCTATCCAAAAATCAGCAAAATGGTACAATGGGGCATGTAGGATAGCATTTAGGCGCCTCTCTCAAGCTATTAGGTTGGGAGTCCCGCAGGAGGTTAGGAAAGCAAGGTCTGAATATAGGGAAACCCAACAAAGGCAAAGAAGACCTTCGATGAAAATAGATGGAAGGATTTGCTACATGCAAGCAACGGGAAAAACTGGAGTTGGTTCTGGCAGACAATTAAATGGGGTAGTGGTGACATAGGGCCGGTACCAGTTAATAATGTTCCACCAGAAGTATGGGTCGCGCACTACCAGACCCAGTTTGCATCTACCACAGTTAGCCTAAGACATTACCCTTGAGTAATTTCTGATACAGTCCTTACCTTTGATTTAGGGGAAATTGAGAGAGTTCTGGATGGTGTCGCAGCAGGCAGGGCCCTGGGTCTGGATTCTATCCCGGCGGATATATTTAAATCCGATAGGCAGAATTGGCTCAAATATATTCTCATTATAGTTAATGGCCTGGCAAGAGGTGCCTCCTTACCAGAATCCTGGCGTGGGGCAGAAATCATTCCTATTTATAAAAAACGGGACAGTGCCAGTCCAAGTAACTATAGGCTTATAAGCCTTATAGACATTCTGCAAAAGAGTTTGGCCAGACTAGTGCTAAGTAGGGTAAATATGTGGATAGATGGTAACGAAATCCTATCCACCTATCAAGCGGGTTTCCATCCTCACGTTAGCACTATCGATCAAGTTTTTAGATTCATGATGATATATTGGAACACTGTAGTTTTAGCAGGAGGGACTCTCTATGCAGCAATTATAGACCTTAAATCTGCATTCGATTTAGTGCCCTGTTACAAGTTGTGGGACACACATAAGGAAGCAGGGATGCCCCCTAAGATTTTAACATTTATTATTAAGCTTAATGAGTCTAATTATGCCCTGGTTCAGTGGGGACAACAGGGTGAGTTAACAGATCGCTTCCCTGTGAACAAGGGAGTACGGCAGGGGTGTGTTTTGGCCCCTAACCTTTTCTCATTGTTCATAAATAATGTTATCTCATATTATACTGAGTATACAACTGACGCCCCCACTCTTGCCGGTTCGAGGGTTCCGCTCTTAATGTTTGCGGACGATACCTTAATTTTGTCCAAAACACAATCTGGTCTGCAACGAGCCCTTGACAGATTCACTTTATTCTGCAACGACCATGATCTAGTAGTTAACGTTGACAAGACCAAGTTCATTGTGTTGCACTAACATAAAATAGTGAAAGGCAGAGTAGAAATGTTATGTTATATGTTATAAAAGAATTTATACATCGCGCACTGCTACTCAAGAGTGTCCTGGCGCGTGGGAGAAAGAAAAACATGAGAGACCGGAGGGATTAGAAGGACTGTTTAAACAGATAAGTTTTTAGCCTCTTTTTAAATGCGGACAATTCCTCAATATGCCGGAGGTCCTCAGGGAGCCCATTCCAGAGCGTTGAGGCTTTAACTGAAAAGGACATCCCCCCCCAGACGCGCTCTCCGAAATCTGGGAATCACCAGCCGTCTTTGCGTAGAAGACCGCAAAGGGCGATTGGGCATGTAAGGGGACAGCCTGGCACCAATATAGGCAGGTCCCTGACCATGAAGTGCCTTATGGGTCATAGTCAGTGCTTTGTAGTGCACTCGCTGGGCAACTGGGAGCCAGTGCAGATTACTCAGCTGCTTACGCACGCTTAGGCATCTAGGGATATTAAATACTAGCCTAACAATGCGTCTTTGGAGCAAACTGATTCCTTTACGTACCTGGGCGTAACGATGGGCAAAAGGATGAATTGGAAGCCACAGATAGATTTACTAGTCCTTAGGCACAATCAATTAGCAGGGGCCCTTCTGAAAGAACAACGGCTATCTCATACCAAACCAGTTGGACCGGCACTAACTATTTATCAAGGGAAAATTAGGGCTTCAATAATTTATCGTGCAGAACTCTGGGGCTTTCAAAATTTAGGTTCTTTAGTCCTAGCCCAGAACAAGTTTCTGAGATCATTGACTGGTCTCCCTCAATCGTCCCTACTTCTAGACCTGGAATGCTCTTCCTTTGAGCAGGCAGCGGGTTTCAGACCCCTGGCGTATTGGAGACGGCTATGGACAACCCCGGAGTTAGCACCTTATGCTAAAGCAGTTAAGCATATTAGAGAAGCCGATAAGTCTTAAAAAATTACTTGGTTACAAAAGATTAAGGGCCCATTATTTGATATGGGGCTCAGCCATTTGTGGGAGGACCCAGAAGGGAAGTCCTTCCCAACCAAACATGATTTTAAAGCTCTATATAGGGACATAGTCTGTCAAAAGTCCTTGTCATTGGTGAATAGTGCCTCCCTAACAGGCCTCTTCTTAGAACATAAGTACGAATATAGGCTGGAGGCCTACTGTGATTTTATTACGAGACTTGGTGACAGGAAACTCTATCAACAATTTAGAGTGGGTACCCTCCACTTAAAATCTTTCACGGCAAAGTGGGATGATGACCAAGACACAAAATGCCACATGTGCCTATCCCAGGAAGAGTCTTTAACACATGTATTGTTTGTATGCCCCGCATACAAGGGCCCACGTTATAAATGGCTCAAGCCGATCTATTTAAAAATTGGCACAAGATCATGCCAATCTGCATTGTGCATTCTAAAGACAGACACAAGAGAAATCGTAGTTATAACTATGGCAACATTCTTGAGCTGGACATGGGCCCTCAGAAGGAATAGTTTGGATGCAAATGTAGGCTCTGCATTGCATTAAGTAACCTGTTTATATTTTGTGATGCCCTTCTCCTGTTGCCAACCATGGGCAAATTGTATTTAAAAAAAGGAAAACAACCTAACCTTGCTCCGCTATGGATTACACATTTTATTATGATTCTTTATTCCTTTCCTTTATGTAATCAATTTTCATTACTAAGTATTGTTACGGTGCGGAATCTTTTATTGGAATTTTTTATCCAACCCTAATCTCTATGACACTGTTCTTTTAAAACATTTTATGTCATTTTTCTACATTGTATGTATTTTATATGTGTCTTTTATGATTGAAAATGATCGATTAAAGACTAATTTGAATTTGAATACCTCCAATGAAGTGCTAAAAGTTTATGGACAATGTTTTTGTTAATCAAGGTCTAGCAGTACAGATCATTAGCGACAATGGTGTGCAGTTTAAGTCCAATGCAACTAAGAATTATTTTGACAAGTTAGGAATCAAACACAAGACCACTTCACTTTACAACCCCAGTGGTAATGGACTGATCGAGAAATTTAACAGGGTATTGAAAAGAAGTATTCAGATGGCTATCAAAAATAGGTTGGATTGGGAGTATCAACTTTACAAATCTGTTTGGATTTACAGAACTACTGTTCATAATGCTTTGGGAGTTATTCTTTTTAAAATAATGTGTGGTAGAGATGAGAGGACCAAATGCAACCCAGAGTGGTTAAATCAAAGTGATAATTCATGTCCTTTTGTAGAAAAGGTAAGAAATAGGATTGTTGATAAACATTTAAAATACAAGAACAATGAATTTTTTTCAAAACAGATTTTATTTGGCATTTCCTGTAGCATTTGGGCAGAAGCCCTACATATATCTGTAAGAAAGCATACATTAACAGGAACACCATTATGTCACATTTCGTGTAAAGCCTGTGAACATGCAGGAACATAAACAAAAACAGTATGCAGACAATTCCAGACTCAGTCAAACGAAACCCCGGATAAGAGTATATGGAGACAGCAAAGTCCAATGTGGAGCAGAAGGGAACTAGGAAAGAGCACCTACTGAGGTGGGCCATTCAAGGATCGGCTGGAGGTATGGGGGGGAGCTCAATGCCGCGGTACGTTGCCCAGCGGGTCCAGATTTTACGGTGCTTCTGGGGGCATCCAAGCGCCAAAAACATGGCAATTTCCGCACCCATACACCTATCTAGTTCTGTCTTCCACTTGCCCAGAGATGGGCGGGGGGGGGGCGGGGGGGGGGGGAGTCCCCTTCCACAGCTGCAATATATCACGTTTGGCAATGATGAAGGCTAAAAAAAAAATGTAGGTGCTGCTTATATCTGTTGCCCCCAATCATATATGTACTATGTAGAAGAAAGAGTTGTGGGTCGTATGGGAGTTCCCATGCCAACACAGTGCTGATGCACGAGGAGACCCTGCGCCAAAAGGGCTGCAGTGCAGAGCACTCCCATATTGTATGAAGAAAAGTCCCATCTTCTCGTTCACATCTCAGGCATGTAGGGGATTGGATTGTACTCATAGCCCAAAGTCTGGTGCGGGTACAGTATGTGCAGTGTAGGTATTTAAATTGTATGAGTCGATACTGGGTAGACACCGCCGCACCTGTAGGGCTGGCTATGGCCTCTGCCCAGTCATCGCCAGTGAGGTCCGGAATATCTTTTTGCCATGCACGTCTGGTCCTGTCTAGGGTGGTCTGTGTGTGCGTCGTCAGTGTTTGGTATATTTGTCTGATTTTATGTAGGCCGAGGTCACCCATTAAGAGCCATCACTCGAGGGGATGGAACTCTGACAGAGACTCCAGGGCCTGGATCAACGGGGTCAAGGCGTGGCGGAATTGAAGGTATTTATAAAACTGGGACTTATGCAGTTGGAAGTTGCTCCAAAAGTTGCTGAAATTATTTCAATGTGGTGCCCCTCATCACATCTCCCAGGGTCGAGATCCCCACCAAGTCCCAACCACGAAAACCTGGCAGGGCGGCCACAGGGCAGAGATATGTACCATGCCACAAGGGGGTCGTGTGTGTTAGAGTCCCATTCCATCCCATCCGCCAGACGGAAGACCGCCAACGCTGGATCACTACTTGACTCGCAGAGGGCAGCGACTCCAAGGAATGAGAACTGTAGAGGAGCTGGAGAAGAGGTGTATTGTCCATGGTGGCATGTTACAATGCAAATGACAGGTCAGATGGGGAGTTATACCACCATTCACTAATTATTAGGACTTGCACGGCAACATAATATGCATATGCATCAGCTGCAGCAATTCCACCACAGTACGTAGACTGTGTGCAGGTGGGGAGCGCCACTCTTACAAGAACGATTTTGATGAGAAAAGAGGGTCTTTTATAAACAAATGAAAGTTGGTACGTGGGAAAAAGTAAACCGCCTGTGGAAGGTAGACCAAGGAGAAAGCCAGATTTCAGGACATTTTCAATTTTTTGAAGTTTTACGAAATTCTGTCCGTCTTAAAGATGGGAAAGTTTGGAATTTGAAAAGAGTTGCCTTTCTTAAAGGGGAACATGGTGTATATACTAGACCTTCTGATGTGGTTTCTACTTCTACTTTCTCTGATGAATGTTTTCCAGATCTTGTTTTTGAGAATTCTGGGGAGAAGACACATGATCAGTGTGACGGTATCAATCCAACAGGAACTCAGAGAACGAAGACATAAGTGACATGGTTGCAGGTAACAGTACTGATCCTTCTTTAATGGAGGTCAGGAAGGTTTCAGAGGATATCGAACCTTATGATAACACTGTCATTGTTCCTAACATAATTCCTATTGAGGGAAATGAGGACGTTTCTAAAGTTTGTGGGTATGAGGATAATTCTGTCAACTCCAGATGTTTAGATAGACGTTCTAAAATACAAACCAAGCCCAAATGGTTGGATGATTTTATTTGTGATACAGAAGAATCTAATTATTACGTTTTGTTTTCCTTAGAGAGGAGGATGTGTTGTGTCCTAATGCTTTAGATTTGTGAAACCTTCCTTTCCTTCCATTTTCTCCTCTGCGCGTTCCAGAGTCTTAGGCAGTGCAACTGGAGCAGTTGGAGTGGAAGGAAGGTTAGCCATCCTGTGGATGTAATGGCGTTCCTTTTCCTGTAAATAAAGAAATTTGTTTGCATCATTCCTGCGTTTCCCGACTCTACAATCTGGTCTGGTCAGTCAGGTCTTACAAAAGTGTAAACGTATTCACAGTGTAATTATCAGAAATGCAAGAGGGGAGGTTTGAGAACTATTTGGAGTCCCTTCCCCTTAGACACATACTCCCAGCCAGGGTATAAATGACAAAATATTTTAGTGATGTACGGCTGCTCCTTATCAGCATGAAACGTCTTTTGGTCAGAGCCTGGTGCCTCCCCAGAGATCACTGTAGGACTTCCGGGGAGCCTGCCCCCCAGTTGAAATCCTATGCCTAACTGCTGAGCTTTTTAGGTCTCGTCTATTTAGAGCGCATGTGCTGCAATGGAGACCTTTAGCTGTCGTGCTGCTCTTTTTCGATGCACATACTCGTGCTTGTGGCGGCATACGCCTTGCAGGAGCGCACAAGCGCGTGCCCCAAGCACAAGTATGTGCTTCCAAAAGGAGCAAACTGCTGTCCCCAGCGCGCGAGGGCGCACCACTCGCAATTAACTTTCGCCGCCGAGGGCCGCGTTTGTGTTTCAGTGCTTGTTTTCCATCTTGAGTTCTGCTGGAACATGCTGCTGTTGGTTGTTTTCCTGGGGCAAATGGAGCCAGTTACACAATTATTGCCCGTCCTCCTGAGTTGGATTACACGTTTAAGGGCTAATCGCATTTCGTTCCTGTCAATGCGTAACCTCCATTTCGTGTCTGCAGAGGTTTATTTCCTCAGAGGCAGCGGCAGACAACAATCTGAAGAGAGGGACGTCGAGGCGAGTGGAAGGGCGAGCCACACATCAGCACAAGTGCCAAAAATCCTGGCACGCACCCTGGCATGGGCACCGCTCCCTTTTGATCTGATTCGGCCCTATGGCCGCAATTAGGTATCTGGTCTTGTAAACATTTAGAGTGGCTCATGCTTACAGGAGCTTTCCTGTGACATGGCCATATGGAAGCAATCTGTCCGTGCTCAACGTGCTTCCGTCTGGGGCATGGCGTGTGGTGGTGGCACTGAAGCTCCCAGGTGTGTCAGCTTCAAACACATGCAGATGCAATAACTGGTCGCATTCTCACTGTGTTTGATATTTCTTGTTAGGCCTAGCTTCACTAATCAACATCCTCTTTAAATATGGCACCACATGTCCCTGTTGTGCGTAAACGCTGCCATAGAAAATTCATTTTTCATTAGTAAACTTTTCCTACTCTCGCAAAAGGAATCACAGTGTGTCATTAGTGGCTTTATAGACCATGGTGCTTCTGTTAGTGCTGATAATTTTATTTATTGAACCATCAGTGTTGTACAGGCCTGGCTGGCACTGCACGGTGGGTAGCTTGAAAGGAGCTGTGGGTGGGCTAGTTTTTTTGTGCTGCGGGCCCTGGTGAGACCAAGAAAAAACAAGCATTGGCATAGCCAATAGGTCTCGCCTTTGGGATCTTATAAGTATTTAGTTATGCAGCACAATATCCTTACTGCAACAATATTAACTGTTGCATGGCTAAACACTTATAAGGTCCCAAAGGCGAGACCTATTGGCTATGCCAATGCTTGTTTCATTATGGGGTAGTTTGCATTTAGGGCTCCATAACTTTTTTTTACTACATAAGGTATCCATGGAAAATGTGCGTCCTTTTTCCCTACATCATAGGAATTCTAAAGGTGCCCATGGATTGTGGATTTGCCTGGAGGGGACTGAGAAATTAAGCAAAATATAGTTACATTTGTTTGAGGGGTATGGGGGGATTGAAAAGTACACCGCAAACCAAGCATTGGTAAAGCCAACAGACCTCGCTTATACAAGAGTTATTGCCTCTGCCAGTGTCTTTTAGCCATGGTGTACACCAGCGTGCCTGCTGTTCAGCATGACCAAAAGCGGCGCAGAAAAGAGTGGAGTGGCAAAGAGTAGAATGGCAAAGAATGGGGTGTTACAGAGTGTCAGAGTGTCGTGTCGTGGAGGAGAGTCATAGAGTGGAGTGGCATAGAATGAGAGAGTAGACGGGCTGTGGCAAGAGCATGTGAGGTTGGTGTAACTGGTCTGATCTTTTTAAGTTCTGTGTAGATGAGTAGCAGGATTGGTTCATGAACTTGTAGATTTGTCTAGCTAGGATGTCTTTGGCCTGTGATTTGTAATACATTTGATTTTCCATCCTTCCTCTTCCAATAGAAATCCAGTCATGACACTGGACCGAGACAACCAGACAGGATGGAAAATTAAGTGAACAAAGATCCCAGGGGCATTTTGAAGCAAGCATTGGCAAAACCAATAGATTTAGGTCTAGTGTGCCAACACATTTATTTATTTATTTATTTATTTAGTGTACTTATAGAGCGCAGTCCTGTCACCCAAAGGGCATCCTGGCGCTTTCAACTTCAGCAGTTGCACTATTAGCTTACTCAACAGTTTTAGGAAACAGGTGCGTCTTTAACGCTTTCCTGAACATAAGGTAGTCCCTGTGGCTTCTCAGAGAGAGAGGCAGGGAGTTCCAGAGTTTGGCCGCTGCAACACTGAATGAGCGACCACCCATCCTGACTCTCTGAAACCTCGGGACTACCAGCAGATGCGCCGAAGAGGAGCGAAGAAGTCGCGGGGCGGAGTACCAAGTGAACATATTCTGCAGAGGTATCGGGCCCAGTTGATGTACTGCCTTAAACACCAAACACGCGGCTTTGTACAGCACTCTCAGATGTACCGGGAGCCAGTGTAGCTCTCTCAAAGCTAGAGTAGAAGAGCTAGATCTAGAGCGTGAGAGAGCCAACTTGGCGGCCATATTCTGCACCCGTTGTAGCTTCCCCAACAGATTTTTTGGGGCCTCTAGAAGTAACGCATTACCATAGTCTAAACGACTTAATATGGTACCGCGAACTACTTCCGGCCTAGCTTGGGCAGGGAGAAGGGGCAGAACTTTGCGCAGCATGCGCAACAACATCATGCACGTAGAAGAGGTTTTATTGACGTGCATATCCAGCTGTAAATTTGGGCCGAAGATCACCCCCAAGTTGCGAGCAGACTCTGCTGCCGACACTGGCTCGGGAAAGGAGGCAGGCCAGAAATTCCCAGGAAGTACCCGCGGAATCCGATCTGTGGAACAGTAGAGCACCTCCGTCTTTGCACTGTTGAATTGTAAGGAGTTGGCCCGTAGCCAGTCTGCTGTGGCTGCCATGCAGCGATGAAATGTCTCCAGCGAGACCGCATTATTGCCCTCCAAGGAAAAAACCAGCTGGGTGTCATCGGCGTAATTAAAAGCCGAGACACCAAAAGATTTTATAAGCTGGACCAAGGGCGGAGGTACAAATTAAAAAGTATTGGGCTGATGGCCGAGCCCTGTGGGACCCCCTGCCCTACTTTCCTTGGCTCAGAGCAAAATGGAGGAAGCGAGACCAACTGTTGCCGACTGCCCAGATAAGATGTAAGCCAGTCTCTTGCATCCTCTGTGACCCCACACTCCTCCAGTCTCCTGATGAGGGTCCGATGGCACACCGTATCGAACGCGGCCGACATGTCGAGCAGCACTAAAAAGTCTGCCCGACCACTGTCGACACGCGAACGAAGGTTGTCCAACACGGTTACCAGCACGGACTCCGTCCCGTGCCCGGGGCGGGAACCGAACTGTGCCTCATCGAGCCATCCGATGTCCTCCAGGAAACCTGAGAGGGAGCGGGACACCCATTTTTCCATGATCTTAATAGGAAAAGGGAGCAAGGAAATTGGCCTAAAGTTGGAAGACAAGTCGGGTCCAGCGTTGGTTTCTTGAGCAGAGGTGACACTACTGCTAGCTTCCAACACTCAGGGACAGATGCCAACTCCAGAGACTGGAGGCAGATAGAATACAAAGGTTGAAAAAGTTCCACCTGAAAAACCTTCCAAAATTTGGGAGGCAGTGGATCAAGCGGAGAGCCGGAAGACACCGTATTTGCCAAACTACAGAATTCCTCAAAGGAAGGACGGGGGAAAAGTTTTAATTGGGGTCGACTGGGATGAATGTCCAGAGCTCCCAGGCTAGAGGCTGGGATACTCGGCTGGGGTCGACTGGGTGGACTGTCCGGAGCTCCCGGATCAGGGCCAAAAGCACCTGTCAGGGGTCGACTGGGCAGGCCACCCGGAGCTCCCAGTTCAAGGGCTCTTGTTGGGGGAGCAGATTCTGTCGGCTGGGGTCGACTGGATAACCCGTTCGGAGCTCCCGGGCCAGGGTTACAACCACATGGCCGGGGTCGACTGAGCGGGCTAACCGGGGCTCCCAAGCCGAGAGCAGCGGGCAGAGGGTACTTTAGGCCCTCTAGGATCTTAGCAGTCTTCTCTTCAAAAGCCCCAGCCAGGGAATCGCACAGGGCCTGCGACGCAGGTACCGAGTTAACCACACATATAGGGTGGGACATGTCCCTGACAATTCTAAACAGGGCTTGAGATTTATTAGGCGCCTGATTCAAGGAAAGTTCCAAAAAAGCGGCCTTGGCCAACTTAATCTGCGCCTTATAGCTCTGCAGTGCGAGCCTAAACAAGGCCTTTGCTGGTGGTGAATACTGCTTCCTCCATGCTCTCTCTGCACGTTTGCAGCTCAACTTCGACTGTCGAAGCTCTTCCGTGTACCAGGGAGAGGCCCGGTTCACTCTCCCACGAGACTTGCGAAGGGGAACAACCATATCTAGCGTGTCAGTAATAGACCGGCATAGAGTCAAGTAGCTTTCCTCCACTGAATTACTCAGACAAAAATTGTCCGATAATAAAGAAGGCAAAGGAGATAGACTGAGTAGTCGAGACCAAGGTCTACCCAGTCTCGACCGTCCTACCCCAGCTGCCTCAGAGGAATAATCCCCTATATGAAGGGAGAAGGCCACAAGAGCGTGGTCGGTCCAGCATTGGCGTAAGATATCGTTGATCACTACCGATTGAGCGTCAGCGAAAATCAAGTCCAAGACATGACCTCCCCTGTGAGTCGCTGAGCAGACCAATTGCTGCAACTGAATGTCCCCAAAGGCTTGGCAAAGTGACGTGAACGCCCCATCCAGTGGACCCCCCTGCCATAAGTTGAAGTCCCCCAGGACCAACAGCTTAGAGTGAGTGTTAGATAAATCATATATTAGGTCAAGAAAGTCTGATAGGTAGGGTGCCGAGCCCGGTGGACGATAGCAAAGCACCCCTGTAAGCAGTGTTCTCTCCAAATCTTTAATAGAGAACCCCATCAGTTCAAAACCCGAAACCTCACTAATTTTAAGCTGAAAGAGACCCAGCTTTTCTCTGTAGATGATACCAATTCCACCACCTCTGTTCTTCAGTCGAGGGGTGTGAATGATTTTAAAGCCTGGGGGGCAAGCAAATCGTAATTCAACTAGGCAGTCCTCTCGAGTCCAAGTTTCGGTTAGAAACAGCACATCCAGCCTTGAGGACTCAATCAGGAAGGCAATCTCTGTGTGGTGCTTGCAAAGCGACCGCACATTCAGCAGACCGCAGGACAGGGATTGAGACGGGAGAGAGACGGTAGCCTTCTGAGTCCGAGACACCTGTATCGGTCTTAGTTCCAAAAGGGCAGCCCGGGAGTAAACTAGGCGGGGAGATGGCAAGAGTCAGCACACTAGAACAAGACAGACAAGAAAGGGTCAGTGGAAGCAGACTGGTAGGGCTATAATTGTAAAGTAGTCATTCTTGCAGTTAAATGCAAGAACTTAAATGAAAGCAGAATGATACATTTAAAGCAGCCAATTAAGTGAGAGATGAATACTCTACCGGGCTGCGCCGAGACATGATTGACACAGATAAGGGTTGATAAAAGCAGTTGGAAGACTGACAACAGTTAAAGGGGATGTACCCAAAATCTACTGTATGCATATTGATAGAATAGGTCTGTTCAACAGCTTTGGTGTCAAGTCAAAATAACTTTAGTCAGCTTACAATGACCATAAAAGTTTAACAAACATACATTGCAGTCTAAAGATTTCTCTTTAACATAATTGTACAATAGCATGGATATGATCAATACAAACAATCATTTCCAAGAATTCTAACAGTTAAAAAGAGATATAAATCTTCTTGATATCAAATACTCAATTCGACATACTACGACATCAATCCTAAAATGTAATTAATGCTTAAATATAAAATCTAAAAGGTTATAGCATTCACAATCATCTATTGTGATTTATAGCGTTTTCTCATGATCATTGCAACTTTGATCAAATTAATCACAGCAGGGCAAATATCAAGAGTAGCCAAAGAATGTAAAACATTAAAACCTTCAATATAGGTACAAGGCCGATTTTCCCTCAAGAGTGGGGCCAGGAATTTTCCCCTCGGCTCTTCATAAAGGGGGCAGAACAACATAAAGTCCAGGGTGCTCCGAGCTGCCATATTACCACAAGGGCAAGGTGTGAGTTTGTCAACCCATCCTGACTGTTTTGGGAATTCCACTAGAAAGTGCAGAGTGCATAAGCGAAATCTGGTTAAGAGAAATCGAATCCGGGCATTGGTGGTATAAGTAAGATAAAATTGCTGTTGCGAGCGAGCAACAGTAATGCACTGTTTCCCAATACATTAAAAACACAATGTTGTATACATATCGTAATGAGAGACAAACAAATGAAAGTGCAAACTATTAATCACATCTACTTTTGGTTGTTCCCTATGGAATTTGTTCTATTGTTTGTAAAATGTCCACAGCCCTTATCCTCTATTGGACATAAACAAGTTCCTTGGATACAACAATGTATTGTGAAACAATGGATTACTCCACTGACACTAAGAGAATTTGGTAAAAAATCTTTTTAATAAAAACTTTTTTAATGCATTTCCCTGTTGTATTACATGTACTATAATTGGCCAATAGGGTCCGGGGTCTTCTGATTGAGTGTGTATAGATGGTGAACTGTGTCGTGTAAGAGATATTAGAGAATACTAGTAGTTATTGTGAATTTTCTGATCCTCCCAAGAGAATGTTGCACTTTTATTTAATAATTAACGGACCAGAATTTCAGGCCCTAGGCCCAGTCCAGGTGCAGACGTGTGCAGACGGGCTTGCCTTTGGAGCGCCGGTGGTGCGCCCCCTCAGTGGTCACACCATCCTCAATTAATATCGTGAGGGCTGGTGGGAAAGGCTAGACCGCTCACCGCCGGAAGTGACTCAGACCAAGATCCCACGGAAGTCAAAGTAAGCGTTGCAGTTCCCTCCGCACAATCGGACATGCCGTGGCGGAACAGGGCAGGAGCTTCGCCAGCCAGAAGCAACCAGGAGTGAGGGTACATGCAAACAGTCAAACAGCTCACAAATATCACAGTAAATATGTGGATAAAATGCTGAGCTGCTTAAAATTAAAAAAACCATTGCAGTAAAATCTCTGTAGTCCCCTTGATAAAAATAGAAGTCTCTTCACTATTTAAATCATGCACTTGCGGTCAGGAGCAGGGCTTACTGATTGAGTTAATACTAGCAGGGTTGTCGTAGTAGTGCCCCAAGCCTATCTCATGGAGTCTATCTCTCACAAATCATAGCCAGGGGATCGACAACGCACTATCTAGGTGAATACAATCCTTGATAACATCTCTTGTAAACATTAGATCATCAGACAGCCAAATTTTAGCCCATAAAAACAGAGCGGCAGTATTTCTTCGATCTTGTAAAAATTCCAGCCCCAACTCACAATGGCAAAAGAGTGAGGGGGCACTATTAGGGGTCATCAATAGCCTTTTAATAAATGTCTTTTCCACAACCTGTAGGTGGCGGCTTTTGTGGTACCCCCAAACTCCTGCCCTATAGGACGCAACAGATAGACATTTAGCTTTATATAAGGTAACCAGCTCTGTCACCTGTTTGTGACCTAGTTTACAGGCAAAGCGGAATAGCCCCTCCACAACCCGGCTGGTATGTTGCACCCTGGTGGTGACAAGGGGACCCCAATTCATAGTAATATTAAAATGATACCCCAAGAATGTAAAGTTAGTAATCTTATCAATAGACTCACCCCTTACAGCAAACTTTCTTGTTTTGGTCAATTTGGGGCCACACACCATAATATGAGATTTAATAAAATTGACTTTTAGTTGAAGAGCAAAAATAAAATCCGTAAAAGCATTGAGTGACTTTTGAAGGCCATTTGCTGTCAAAGCCATTAACACAGTGTCATCCGCGCATGATAGTAGTGGGACCGGGTTCCCGCCTATTCGGGGAAAGTCAATTTCCTTGTCTATTAAAAACGCCTCAAGACCATTAGTACACATTAAAAAGAGGAATGGATCTAAAATACACCCCTGCAGTACACTTTCTGTAGAGACAATAGGCCTAGACTTCTCCCCCTGGGAACCATGTCTTATAGCAACCGAGGTAGAGACATGAAGCCTGCGTAAAAAGGGAGATGAGAGCTTCCTCAACACCCATTGTCCCCATTAGTGCCCACAACTTCTCCCAATTTACAGTATCAAGAGCACTGGACAAGTCCATGAAGGCCAGGTGGCTAGAATCTCCCCTGGCTCTCATGTACTTGCCCATAATCAGGAACAAGTTGAGGCACTGCTCTGTAGTGCCCAAACCCCTCCTGGAGCCATATTGAATCCATGACCTGATCCCTGTGTCGGTCGCCCAGGCTTCGAGTCGTGCCAGGACGACCCTCCCCAAAACGTTAGCCGTAGCATCAATGAGGAAATTGTCCTATAGCAGGCTGGATCGCTCCTATTACCTTTTTTGAACACAGGAACCACAATGACCTATTCCATGACACTGGGATGAGGCCAATCACCACTGATTTAAAAACATTGGTCAGCAAGGGTGCCCAGAGGTTGGTAATATTATTAAATGAATCAAGAGGGACCCCATTGGGGCCTGGGGCTTTCATACAGATTCCTTTTGCTAGAGCCTCCTCAACCTCAGCCACAGTGAGGGATAAACTTAGTTGGGCGGACAAGGTTAGGTCTGAGGGTGGATCCTCACTTTCCTCCTCTAACTGAACACAGTTTGGATTAAATACAGCTGAGAAATGGGATTCCAAAACATCCCCCAAGATCAGAGAATCCATATGCCCAACCTCATCAGTAAAGAAGGGACAATTATAGATATTCCAAAACCTTTTAGAGTCTTTTAGGGCACTGGCTCTCTCCAAATGTTTTCAAGCTAATCTCCTCAGCTCTTCTTCCCTTTGGTTAATAACACTTTTATATGCCTGTCTTCCGCTTTTAATTTGGGTTCTATCATGAGAATTGGCATAAAGGGCCGTTTTAAGATTCTTTTGGGCTCTGGAGCACTCTGTATTAAACCAGCGCCTCTCTTGGGGTTCCCTTATCTGTACAGGTCTAGTAAGTCTTTTAGCTACGTCTGCACAAACAAGTTCAAAGCCGTGAACTACCTCATCTGGGGGTGCGTCGTGTTGAAGGCATCTCATAATAGAGTCCACATTTGCTGCCACAATTGTTCCCTCAAAATCCGTAGGGTTTATTTTACCCCAGTTTA
This sequence comes from Lissotriton helveticus, assembly GCF_964261635.1. Classification (NCBI taxonomy): domain Eukaryota; kingdom Metazoa; phylum Chordata; class Amphibia; order Caudata; family Salamandridae; genus Lissotriton; species Lissotriton helveticus. Next base: position 1,130,234,513 of record NC_136059.1, on the reverse strand, counting down.
ATCTTACCCCTTTGTTGCGGTCATATTGAATACGGCGACCATCTCCTTTCCCTACCAGGGCTATTACACTAGGGGAAATGGTGAGGGGATTATGATCACTGGCATTGTTTGGTTCCACCTCAAAATCACCAACAAACGCCAAATACCTCCTCAAGATGAACATACAATCTATAAAACTCCCCATACCTCCTCCAATATAAGTGGGGCACTGTGCCACAAGGCTCGTGGCCGAATCATTGATGAGACTCAGGTCATTATCAATAATAATAGAATTTAAGGCCTTGCCCTGTGGTGTATGAATAAAATGCGACTGAGGCTGGTCCTCTAAGTCCAACAGCCCACAAACGTGTTTAGTGCTATGCGTGCAGGCGGTACAATTGAAATACCCCACCCAGAAAATACATAGTAGCTGCCACTTCCCTGAAATTGTGTTGATTTCTGCCTGAAGCGCTTCAATAACATGGGAGCTATTTTGGTCGAAGATGTTGTAGTACCAATTCACCACCAATAACTTGATCCAAATCAGTTTAGAAATCAAGATGAGTTGGTACCAGGGTGAGGAGTTAATGACAGAGGCTTGTTAGACCCATATTTTACAGAAATTAGAAGCACCAGCCCTCCCTGCCAATGAGGGTGTCGCATGGATGGTAAACAAGCGATAGCCGTCCATCACACTATCATCCATATGCCATGTTTCCTGGAGGCATATGATGTCAAAGCCCTGGATATACACTAACCACACCTCATTGAGCAGCTTCATGTGAATACCAGCAATGTTCCAGGAGATAATTTTAAATAGGTTAATAGCGTGTTCATAATTTGCTGTGCTTATTGATGTGAAATTAATGACAGGCATAGCAGCAATAGTTGCCAGGCCAGACCCCTCTCTGTAGGAAGCTGGCTCTGTATGTACTACACCAAAGTGAGGTATAGTGTTCACAGAGTCCAGTGGATCCCCAAAGGTAGGCAGAGGTAACGTTAGATAGCACCTCACTCTCTATTTGTGGTAGTGTGGTCAAGCAGTAAGGCAGTATCAGAGGACAGTGTTAAGCATTTGTTGTACACTCTCAGTCAGCAAATGATTTCACTCACTCAAAGACTGAACTTCAGACCAATTGGATTTGCATAAACATATTAGTTATTTTATTTCCAAGAACCAAGCACGCCTGGCACAGGTAAGTTGATAAATACTTTGCAGTAATTTATACAGTTTGAAATGCAATTGTAAATGTACTTTGAAATGGTTACAGTTTGAATTACTGGTAATGCAATACTGGGGAATGCTGTACATAAACTTTGTATCGATTTTGCAATAAGAATTACACGTAAGTTACTTTTACGTTACTTTTTAGATTCATTTTTCTACTCAGTGTGATATGTCTAGATATCACACTGGGGCATTTCCTAGAGAAAAGGTAAGTAAAATCAGTTTTGCACAATTGTTATTTTTCAGGTTTCCATACAAATCAACTCCACATTTACATCATTTTTCAGAGTAAAACAGGCAATGGATTCCTATGGAGGGAAATTAAGTTAACGGTTACCAGGTAAGTAATCGGTCTTTGGAGTTGAGCTTCTGGGGTTAGAACAACAGTTACCCCAGGGTAAAGGATGCACTCTCGTTACACCCTCAGTGGCACTAGGGCGGCTGGGTGTAGAGTGCTGAGGCACGATGTTATTCAATGGGGGAGAGGGTGCCTCCAGTTGATGGCTGCTGGCAAGCAGGCCACTGGGTTGTGGGAGCAAACCTCTTGGACTTTAGCTCCGGGCATATGGGGAAACAAAGTAGCACCAAAGGTGCACCCTCAGCGGCAGTAGGGCGGCCCGGTGCAGGGTGCTGTTTCGACGTTGGGCGCCCTGTTGGTTTCAATGGGGAACCTCCGGTTTGCAAAGGCACTGTAGGCTCGGGGACGAAGGTCTTCTGGGTGCGACCACCACTTCGAAAGGTAAGTTTGGAAGTTAGGGGTTGCTTAGGCACCGTCGATGTGGGCACACAAGGACGTGGGTCGTCCGGTGAGGGGTGTCTTTAGGGGTCGGATCTTCTTACCAGCGTATGGTCGTAGTTAGAGGGGCCTTCTGGATTTAGGCTGCAGGTGTCGGCTGGAGGCTTGTGGCAGGTCAGGGGCCGCCGGATCCTGGGTCAGGATCGCCAGGGTGACCTCCTCGTGGTGTTTGTCCTCTCAAGCTAGGGCTGTGGATGGCGGGTGCAGAGTGGGGCGGATCCGCGGTGTCTGGCTGGAACCAGAGGTTGCAGATGAACAAATCCGGTGTTCACGGGAGACAGAGTCTTTGTAGTTGAAGGCAGGCAGGTCCTCCACAGTTTTCAAGGTTGCTGGCTGCAGGACACACCGGGATTTCACAGGAGCAGGTTTGAGGTGCAGACAGGCCGGTAGGGTTGGGGACAAGTCAGTGGGCGTCTTCCTCTTGTTAGCTGCTGCACTGCTGTTCGGTCCTTCTTCTTCTTCTTGCAGGTTCTTGTCTGAGGAAGCAAGGTTGAGGGGTGCCCCTAACTACTAGATTTAGGGGTGTTACAGGTAGGTAAAAGGCAGAGACCAATGGGTCCCTTGCCTGGGGTGGGTACACCCCTATTATGCCACCCTCCGATGGGAGGGGGGCATGAGCCTGTCCCTGGTTGGCTGAGTCCCTCCATCTTCAAGATGGAATGGAATGAGAGTTGTGCTTCACCTCGCCTCCCCCGCCTGATGGGTGGAGTTGGCAGAGGTGGGGCACACCTCTCTTCCTCACTTGTTTTTCCCTCCGGTTCTCCCGCACACAGTGGGGGTCAAAACCAGTGTGGACCAGTTGCTAAGAGCAGCAAGTGGCCTCGGGAAGCTCACAAAGACGGCAAGCCTTTGAAGCTTCCCCTTCGTGGACCCTGCCCATCATGGGGGAGGAGGCTTGGCACCTCGTCCCAGGATGTGCATTGTTTCAGGCCCCAGAGAGCAGCAGGCTCTCGACCCAGGGGTCCAGAAACATGTCTGGCGGTGGTGGCAGCTGAAAGCAACCACTTTGCCTGGACACTAGTTTTCAGGTTAGTTTTCATGGGGCATTTCTAAGATGCCCTCTGTGTGAAATATTCATTAAATCCCACACTGTGATCCGTGTGGGTTTAATGTGCTGAGAAGTTTGATACCAAACTTCTCCGTTTTCAGTGAGGCCATTATGATGCTGGGGAGTTCGTGAAGACAAACTCCCAGCACCATATACTCTTAATGGCAGCGCTGCACTAACAATGTCTAAGAATGAACTTAGACACTGTAGGGGTACAGGGCTCATGCACCGGTACCCTCACCACTGGTATAGTGCACCCAGCTAGAGGGGTGACTGGCCTATGCTAGGGCATTGGGTTGTAGGCATGGCACACAGAGATGTATGCCATGTCGACTCTTCACTTTGTTCTGCACCAAAACAAGCAGCTTGCAAAGGCAGTGTGTGAGTGTAAGGGTACAGGACCTCTAAGGGTGGCACAATAAGTGGTGCAGCACTTAGAGGCCTTCTCTGGTCACAGTGCCCTGGGTACCTGTGGTACCATTTGCCAGGGGCTGACCTTGAGCCAGAGATGCCCATTGGGTTTAGGCTTCAATGCAGTTTTAGGGAAAGAACATAGGCCCTGGGAACCTGATTAGCAGGAGCCCAGGGCGCACTCAGTCAAAGGACTTCAGCAATTCAGCAAAAAGTGGGGGCAACCATGCAGAACGTGGGCACTTTCTCATACTCTCCTCCAGGGTTATCATTAGATATAGAGGTAGGAAACCGGGCACACTTTTCAGGTTGGGCTATATTCCTGGTAGTGCTATTGGGGTTGTACAAAGCAGTACCAGATGGCTCTACAGACGGTTTGCTGCCAATGTCAACAACGTCAGAGGCTCTCTCTCTAGACTGATGCGTTGTAAACTAGATCTTCTCATTTTGGCTTTACTACCTGCAGCTACGGGCAGTCAGTCGACTTCACACAAATCAGAGAGAGCATCAAAGCAGTTAGGGTGGGTAAATAAGGAGAACTGGGGGAAGAGGGAGAACTATTCTGACATATCAGTAAGGGCAGTTGTCTTGTGTTGGTCCCCTGTTTGGGAGGATAGCAATCACTAGATACATTTCTGACATTTTTCAGGGCGAAATGCGCAAACCCCGCTTTACTGAAGTTAAGTACAGCATAATCTCCATCCACGCATTTAGCCATATTGCCCAACAAAGCTCACCCTCCTTGCCATGATAATATGTTCAGGCCAGTTTGTTTGCAAGAATATTTTCCTAGAAAACCTATGTGCAGTTTTGTTAATTAGACTCTGACAGCTTTCTTGTTGTCCAGGAGGGAGATGGGGACCCCTGTCAAGATCAATGTGTACGGTGTACAATCTGGGGGTAGATCTAAAATATTGATTGCACACCGCCCACCCTCAGGACCATGCACTGGGCCATTTGTATTTATGAAGCCTTGTGGATGTTTCCCCACACTCAGAGGGCCAGGGTTTGCTCAATTAATAACCCCATGTCCCTGCTTTCGGTTGACCCCAGGGAAATTCCTTTCCCTCCCCAGATGTCAAAGGCATTGAATTATTGTTGACATTGATGAGGGGGATCTCTTGGGGGGAGGTCTGGTTATTTTTAATAAATGGCCAATTATAGGCACCAATGATAACATCATTGACCCTCTTATTAGTGCAGCTTAGTTGGGTGTCCATATCGTCTTGTTTTCCAGTTGCCTTTATTTTCCCTGAGCCTTTCAATAATCGAGCCAGATGCTCTTCTATGCAAGCTAAATGGGCTAGAATGGGTGCCAAACCCTCCTGTACTACTTTAATAAATCTGTCAGTGAGTATGTCCGGTTCAACCTGTACAGTAGTACTACCTCCTCCAACATGAGATTTACATGGATGAATTTGTTTAGACATCTTAACCTTTGGTGAATAACCCTTCAGTCTGTGATCAACCCCAGCCCCTTTAAATTCAATACTCTTCCTTTTTCCTCCTGTCGCAATCTGAGACCCCGTTTCAACCATAGTTGTGTGGGGGGTGATTCAGCTCCATTTTGTGTGACACAAAGATCTCCCTGGTCCAGGATCACAACAGCTGGCGAAAGTAGAACTTGTGGCCTCTGAACAACATCAGTATCATCCACTGCTATATAAAAGTCAGAAGTTGCAGGAGCTGGGAGGTCAGGGGGTGGGGCTAATGAAAGTCTTTGCTCAGCCAATTCTATTTCCTTATTAATAGCCCCAACCGCCTTTTGAAGGAAACCATCTTAGGTAGTGTCAGTATGTTTTACGGCTGGCGTTGGTTTCCTTTTCCCAATACGGTAGTTTGCCTTGTGCCCCGGGAAGCTTAGAAACGTTTTATCTTTACACAGCATTACTAGGATGTATCTTGTCGACTTTATCATGGAATCCAGGCTGGAAAAGCCAAAGGGGTAAGCTCAGCCCAGCCAAGCCAAGCCAAGCCAAGCCAAGACAGCCCAGCCCAGCCTCCTCCAGGCGTGGATGGGCCTGCTCTTGGCCCAGGCACGTCCACGCACAGCCCATGCTGTGGGAGCCCTGTGTTGATTTTAAGCGCCTCCTGGCACAAAGCGATGTCAGTGGTGGCCGCAGGGCATGTTGGGGGAAAGAGTCCCCTTCAGGCACACAGGTGTAACAAACAGGCTCTGGCACTGCAGGAGCCCTGTGTTGAATTTAAGCACCTCCTGGCACAAAGCGATGTCGGCAGTAGCCACAGGGCACGTTGGGGGATGGAGTCCCCTTCAGGCAGGTGAGACAGAAACGGGCTTTGGTGTCAAAACCCAAACTTAAAAATATGTACCATATGACATCGCTTAACAAGATTGGTTTAACTGTCTGTAATACATACCTCACTTTACCTAAATTTTAGCGACATTGCAGAAAAATCAACTATTTTGCCACCATATTTTCAACGTTTACTTGGTGAGGGTTAACCCGAACACCTAATGAGGGTAAGCTTTGTCTGCCCCGCCACAAATGTGTTGAATACATTAATTCTATTTCTTCTACTTTATGTTGAAAATAGTCCTGCAAAATTAATCATTTCAATCTATGTGAGAGGCTGGCTTAGTATATAGTGCTCACTTATGTAAGTGTAGCACCCAGCCCTAATCCAGACAACCCTTATGGTGATTCTAGTGGTTTTGGACAAACTTAGAAAGCTCTCTACATGATTAACTGTGGAGAGCAGCCGCCAGGAAGGATTGTAAAGCAGCTTGTTTTACCAGAACAATCTTATGGTATAGGTTTAGTGAAACCGAACTACACAGTATAGTTATAACACAATGTATTACCTCCCACCCAGAGATAGAATTTGTAAATAGCACATAATACAGAGTGGTCCCCAGGGGGAGACCAAACCATATACTAAAATAGTGGAAAGCGAACCACAACCTAAGTTGATAATGGACCCAGAAGTTGCAGAAGAGCCGGGGACCCAAGGAACCATCCAAGGTGAGTATCTAGGAACCCCACAGAGGTCGTGTGCAGAGTGAGAAAACAACCACGTGCTCAATGTTAGTCAATAGGTAAGTTGCGGTTGCAATTTTAAAGAAGAAGGACCTTCCCAGCCGACCCGAAGATACCCCATGGAAGATAGAAGGTTGGAGAGTCACCCCACCCGTGGATACTCGAGGAACTAGAATACCTGCACCAGGAAAGTCGGTTGCAAAGGTATGAAGTGACGTCGGAAACCACCGTAGACCACAGTAAAGAACTTTGGAAAGGTTGCCGCTGGCGAAGAAGGTGAAAGTGTCCTGAGGAACGCAAAGGTGGATTCAAATTGAGAGTTACCTACAAGCAGAGGGGACAGAGTCTGTGCCACTCAGGAGTGACCAGGATGCACGGAAGAGGAATGCCCACCAATGTCGGGGACGCAGGAGAGTTGACGGTGCCCTCGAAGTTGCAGCTGTACGGATCATTCGATGCAGAGGAGGACAAGGAGCCATGCATGAGCTGTCCCATGTCCCATGTCGGATGTCAAGAGCCAAGAGGTCAGTGTCTTGCAGAGGCACCAACAAGTCTTGGCAACAGCAATCAACGTAGGTGAAGAAAAAGATGCAGTGTCTGGACCAGCAAGGTCCAAGGGACTCACCACGAGCAGGTAAGTCAGAGCAGGTCTGCGCAAGCAGAGGCGCCCACTGGAGCCAACAAAGACCCTTAAGAGGACCCACGGGCCGTCGTCACACGAGTCGCAGGAGGACCTTGAGAAGCTTACCTAAGGATGCAGGCCCACGGTGCAAAGGAAGCGATGTAGGCAAAGATCTTGGCTGCAGGAGATGCTTGAGGTTGGAGCTTCTTGGAGCCCAAAGATCTCTGGAGGGAGAGAGCCAACAAGCCTTGGCAATGGCAAGTCAACGCAGTGCACAGCGGTTCTGTTCCAGCGGTTCCAATAAGGGATACTGGTATCAAACTCAGTGAGAAGACCGTGCAGGCCTTGAGGGAGTTGCAGAACCACCAACTGTGTTGCTGAGCCTTTTGGAGTCTGTGAAATCACCAGACTGGCCAGTTGCATTGCAGTACCTGCAGATGCAGAGGAGTGACTCCTTCACTCCAAGGGAGATTCCTTTGTGTGTCTTGGATGTCCACAGGCCTTGTGGAGAACCTGTATAGAGCACAGGCAGGCTTGCAGGATGAGGAGACCAGGAGCAGCAGGACTCTTTCCAGTTGCAGTCTCAGTACCCAAAGCGAAGTCCAGCGAGGTCCAGAGTGCCCAAACGGTTGAAGTTGAAGTGGTAGGTGATCTAAATTTTTCCCCACGAATTTAGGGACCCACCCACAGTTAAGCCCTTAAGTACCCGAAGGAAAGGGTTGGAACGATTCAGGGGTCCCTCCCCGCAGAGGAGCTGGACAGTGGGGAAGGATACTCCCATGGCTTTTGTCCAGTTTTGTGCCATAGTGGGATCCTACGACTCCCTGAACTGGTTTGGACTGGAGTATGCGAGGAGGGCACCAAATGCACCCTCCAAGCAGACTGAGTGGCTCTACATGTGCCTCCACCCCGTCCCAATACACTAAGTCATGTCTGGGAGGTGGTCACACCTCCCTGTGACAGGATACCTAAGGTCCTGCCTTCCTCTGCTCAAGCTTGGCTAAGCATCACGAAGGCAGAATCCCGTCTCTGGTCGGTAGCATCCATAGTTTGCTGTCTGGCTCTAGAAAACTGGTACCAGGAGCACTGAGGGCCTCCTGGAGGAGCTTTACAGTGCATTGAATCATACCTCCCACAGTTCGTTTACGGTGTGGGGGTATGATTTCCAACATGTTTGATTCCAAACACGACAGGGTTCGTTACAGCCAGTTTACAGATGGTCATTGCGTGACACATGGCCACTCTATGTATCTAAATGGCTGATTCACTTACAACCCTGGAGAATGGACTCGGAAGGTTGTAGGGGTGTCCTGCTCATGCAGGAGCACCCTCACACATAGAACCAAGCACTCTGCCTTCAGGATTGAAAGGCCTGCCTTAGGGGTGACATAGGTTTTAAGTGCAGTGACCTCACATATAAGGAAATTTATATCTGTCATAAGTGGTGCTAGCACCAGCTTACACAGGCTGCAATGGCAGGTCTATAGTGACAATTTGAGCGGTCTCCCCTGGGTGGCATAATGCATGCTTCAACCCATGGGAGACCCTGGTGTGCCTATGCCCTGGGTACATTAGAACCATATACTAGGGACTTATCAGTGTACACCAGTAGCCAATCTGGAGTGTACCTAAATACTCACCATGTCCAATTTAGGGAAGATGCACAGAGACAGGGGTCCTGATTAGCAGGATCCCAGTCAGACTAGTCAGTAAAACACAATGACACCAGCAAAAAGTAGGGGTGACCATGAAAGCAGATCCTACTTTCCTACACACTAGTTTAAAATAAAAGAATTCAGTGTTTGAAACCCCTGACAAACGCTGGGTGGCTGTCAATTTGTGGATCGCAACAGATTCCAGAAGTTACTAACTCAAAATGTAAATAAATGAGTGATCTTAGTCATTTAGGCACCTTCAAGTATTGCAATGGAAATCACACCACCCTGAACACTTCCGGCGTTCTGTTCTAAAAAAAAAATGAGGGGTTGTTACTGAACTTTCAAAGTGAAACCACTACTTACACAGGTTGGTTTTGGCACTTCCAGAAGGGCTAACATCAAAGTGCAAATACTAATCACAGAATCAGAATAATGAAACCAAGACTACTGAAGGTGAGCCATAAAGCCCCAACAAAGCACCAACCACTTAATGGGTCATTCACATGTCATTAATGTACCACACACAAGACTTTTATACTGCCTGCCATGGGCACAACTTAACACAGAAGTGCACGCACATCAACATAACGCAGTGATTCAAGGGGTCATCACATTCATATGCCACACGACAGAATCCCTAATCGAACTACCTCTCTCCCAGTCATCAACCAACTTGCATACAAACACACCACAAGCAAACATCTACACACATATGGCCAAACATGTTGACAGTTGGTGCCTCAACTAGTATTGCAAATGAAATAAAAGTTTACCTGTCAAGAATCTGCCTCTATCAACATTCTCAGGGTTACCGAAGTGTGCCCAGTGGACCTTTACTGACGACTCCAATGAAAGCCACATGAGGTGTGTCTTTAATGCCCCTTTAGCGCACTCGCTGTGCTAAATCCAACTCATTCCAATTTATGAATGAGCATTGAGGTGTCAGAGGATGCCTCTACTGTGACTTACAAGAAGGAAATTGTTTTGGGGAAGCATCGCTGGACAGGCTCTCCTATCACCCGTCACTAGCCGACTGGACTACGACAACGCCCTCTACGCCGGTACCACCGCCAAGCTCCAGAAGAGACTCCAGCGGATCCAGAACGCCTCAGCCAGACTCATCCTCGACATCCCACGAACCAGCCACATCTCCGGACATCTGAGAGACCTTCACTGGCTCCCCGTCAACAAAAGAATCACCTTCCGCCTCCTCACCCACGCACACAAAGCCCTACACGACCAAGGCCCAAGCTACCTCAACAGCCGAATCAACTTCTACGCTCCCAAACGCCACCTCCGATCAGCCAATCACGCCCTCGCCGCCGTCCCCCGCATCCGAAGAGCGACTACAGGAGGAAGGTCCTTCTCCTACCTGGCCGCCAAGACCTGGAACTCCCTCCCGACCGACCTGCGCCTGACCCAAGACCATCTCTCCTTCAGGAAGAAGCTGAAGACCTGGCTGTTCGAGCAGTAGCGGCACCCCCCCTCCCCCAGCGCCTTGAGACCCTACGGGTATGTAGTGCGCTCTATAAATGTCATTGATTGATTGATGCTTCCTCAAATGTGGGGAGGCCGTTTTTGACAAAAGCAAATCCCCAAAGACCATGGTGGAGAATACTCACTTGCTTCTGCCATCAATAGCTGGTTTGGATTTGTAATGTCAGCACGCCTCATGACACACTGTCATATATGGGTAGGAGGGGGGCTCGAGGGCTGAAGTGGAAGAGATGCTTCTTCGCTCCCACCCTGGGGATTAAAAAAAAGGAAACCTATGGTCCAAGTCCGGAGATTCCCTTTAACCCCTCTCTAGTGTCAGACAATGGCTGACAGACACACTGAAAGACCTGACAGCAATCCTATAGCTTGGGGTTGAGAATTTCAAGACTGCCTGTTCTCGGATGCCACCTTTCCCCGAGAAACATACCGGCAATTTGTTCAGATTTTAAGATTCTACATAGTGCTAGGCATGGTACTTATATTAAACTTGATATTATGCAGTCTATTTTCATTTTTAACATGACTTTTCTGTCTTTGTTCACTTCAATTATCACCCAGGGATCATCAAGGCAGCTGTTGAATACATTTAAAGATATTTCTTCTTGTATCTACTGTTTAAACGGATTGGTGTCACTATATCGCGGATTATTACAACGCATTCCGTTACATCGGAATTATTACAACGCAGGATCTATTACATCGGATGCCATTACAACGCATGGCATTACATCGCAGATGCTATTACAACGCATGGCTTTACATCGTAAGTATAGGTAAGTATACTTTTTAAAAAAAATGTAATTAATTTAATTTAATTAATTTAATTTATTTAATTTAATTAAAATACATTTTAAAATAGTAATTAATTTAATTTAATAAATTTAAATCTATTTATTTAATTTAATTTTAATAAAAATTGTAATTAATTTTAATTAATTAATATAATGAAATTATTTTAATTTAAATATGTTTAAAATTGTAATGAAATTAAAATAATTTTTTTAATTTAATTAATTTAATTAAAAATGTAATTAATATAATATAATTAATGTAATTTAATAAATATATTTTAATTAATTTATAAATGGTAAATATAATTTATTTAGCCCTAATCACAAAACCCCTGTACCTCAAAACCCAAACCCTACCCTGAAACCTAAAAACACCCCTGTACCGCAAAACCCAAACCCTACCCTGAAACCTAAAAACACCCCTGTACCCCAAAACCCAAACCCTACCCTGAAACCTAAAAACACCCCTGTACCTCAAAACCCAAACCCTACCCTGAAACCTAAAAACACCCCTGTACCCCAAAACCCAAACCCTACCCTGAAACCTAAAAACACCCCTGTACCCCAAAACCCAAACCCTACCCTGAAACCTAAAAACACCCCTGTACCCCAAAACCCAAACCTAGCCCTGAAACCTAAAAACACCCTGTACCCTAAAACCAAAAAATACCCAAACACCCCATAACATATACCTCAGTACACCAAAACATATACTCCTATACTCATACTTATTTAAAAAATTACTTAAATTAATAAATTTAATTTATAATATTTAAAAACATAAATAAATATTTTTATTTATTTTTATTTATAATTAATAATAATTAAATCAATTATATAATATTAAATAAAATAAAATAAAATTATATACTTACCAATACTTACGATGTAATGTTATGCGTTGTAATAGCATATGCGATGTAATGCCATGCGTTGTAATGGCATCCGATGTAATGGATCCTGCGTTGTAATAGCTGCGTTGTAACAGCATTACGACGTAAAAGTTGCGTTGTAAGTGTGCATCACCGTTTAAACATGTGTACTGATAAGTGGAAAAATACCGGCTTTAGATTTTACTAATTTTTGTACCAGCCAAAACATAAAAATACTGATCATGCCGGTAAACAACGAAACATGGCAACCTTAATTCCACAGAACACCAATTTCTTCCACCCATTACACTTCCTGTCACTTTATTGGACTCTTTGCAGATCAGACTTGGCAAGCTTACAATTTTAGGTGGGCACCTACAGCTTTTTAGCCAGGGCTATAGAATCAATATTGTAATTATATTTAGCATCGCTAACTACCCCTGACGAGGCAATGAAATGCTTTGTGGCAAGGAGCACACTACTCTGGAACACAAGATTAAAGTTTATTAGTAGAATATTAATAAGTGTTTTCTTTATCCTTGTGCATTAGTTTTGACGGTGTGTGCTCTTGATTTTTGCTGTGTTTTGTAGGAGTTAGAGTAGGGATTGAATGAAGGGAATGGATTCGAGAAGTTAAGTAGTAAGTTGCTTTTGTAAGCAGTGGTCGTTTATGCCAAATAGTTGAGTGAAATAGCTCAAAAGGAGGGGGAAGTTTGAGAAGAATGAGTGGGAGTTTATACTAACCGCAAAGGGTTGGGATGAGTCAGGGAGAGGAAGGATGGGTTGAAATGAGCATTTTTTTGAATAACAAAACTGAAGTTCACATATATACACATGCCACTTGTTAAGACTTTAGTGGCTGGAGAAAACCCCTCTATATAAACTAGGCCTGGGCGGTAAATTCCGTTCCGCTCGCGGAATTTGGGTAATTTGGGTAATTTCACATCCCGAGGATAACGCGAAATTGCCCAAAATTCTGCATTCCGCGACTTCGCAAAATTTTTTGCATGTTCGTGTTCTCAAATACGTGTTCAGGAGATATTTCTCCCCGAGCATGCAAACAGCGATTGCGAACAGTAAAAAAGCATTGCGAACAAGCAATTCCGCGTGTTCGCAGAATTTCTGCGTGTTTGCGGAGATTTTTTACCGTTTCGCGGAGATTTGCGTAACGCGATTACGCAAATTCCGCCCACCCCATATGTACATAGAAGCACCAATATTTACATGGGCTGATGGACAGATTATTTTCTTTGTGAAGTTTTGTAATTTTATTTGCTTCATATAACTGAAATTAACTTATACATACATGTATACACAGGGCACTTTTAAAAAATGTTAGTAGCAGACATAAACCCCTCCATATGCACCTATAGGGACAAAGAAGCTGCAATTTTGACAGTCTGTTATATATCTTGTGTTATAATACTTTTTTTACCTCTATATAAATGTATCTGCTTATAACAGGAAGCATTGTTCAATGTACAGTGAGATTGTGGGAAGGATAGTTTGTCACCTCTGTGTATAGAGTTGTGGAACACTTGTATGGTGAGTATAGTCGTCATGTGTGAAAGAGCCAGTTAGCGACTAATCTTCTGAAGCTGAGATGGTTGTCAGTGGATCTTATACGTTTGTGGGTATTTTGGCTGCTTGAACAGAGAAAGATGTTCCACCCTGGGTTTTTCCTCGTCTGTAAGATTGATACAAGAGCCATTCTCGAACATATGTTTCCTTGTTGTATGTATTTTATTGATTTTATTTTCCTGATGAAGAATGGTTCTTTGCCATGTATTGGTTTGTGTGGGATACAAAGCAGTTTAAATGTGGATCTTCTGGCAACTGGTAACCAGTGTAGGGCCCTCACAGCAGGGGAGATATGTTCTTATGGCATTACGTGTAGGAGTCTAGCCAGAATGTTCTGAATTTTCTGTAGTTTTCTTATACTTTTTCAAAGATAAACTGCAGTGTTTTCATTGTGAGAAAGCTTGATTTGGCTACCTTTCCCACTTGTGCCTTCATTGACAGCTTAAGAACAACAGGGTTTGGCTAAAGCGCAGCAAGGCCACGCCCCAAAGAGAATCAACAAAACTATATGCCAGTACTGCGCAGTAATTTGATGTATTTCACATAACAATCAGCAAAACAACTGTTCTGTATAGACCACTCTGACAGTCAGAATAAATATTTCTTTTTATATTTTACTCTTATATACCAGAAAAGTGAAATAACAGATTGGCCTAAACAAACAAAAGGTCAACGCGTTTCGAAACCCCTTATTTGTGGGGGTTCTCCTCAGGACCAAGATGAAGAATCCTCTTAATGCTGGGTTGAATCGGTGCAATCTGGTTTTAGCACAGGGTCTTGCGTCTCACGGCCAAGGCGGTTCCTTCGTGGTCCTATCTGTGATCTTTCTCAATTTGAAGGACTCTTTGGTGTATTGTTGTCCAGGCGTCAGGGCTCCGCTTCTCCCCAAAAAGTTTTGGAGAAGCGGAGCCCTGACGCCTGGAGAGCCCATCTAAAACCATTTGAGGCTGAATAAAAGATCGGATTGATTTGTCTATTGAAGAAATGGACAACAATACACCAAAGAGTCCTTCAAATTAAGAAAGTTCCCAGATAAAACCACGAAGGACCCGCCTTGGCCGCGAGACCCAAGACCCTGTGCTAAAAACAGATTGCACCGATTCAACCCAGCAATAAGAGGATTCTTCATCTTGGTCCTGAGGAGAACCCCCACAAATAAGGGGTTTCGAAACGCGTCGACCTTTTGTTTGTTTAGGCCAATCTGTTATTTCACTTTTCTGGTATACAAGAGTAAAATACAAAAAGAAGCCGAATGGCCTTTGTTTTGTTATTCAGGTTGTTTTGTGATAAATAGTTACCAATCAGTACCCCACCCCTTTAAATAGTATAGAACTTAAACTTCTAGGTGAGGTACTCTTTATATTCTTTTTCTTTTTGAGTATGAGTGGTTGATTGTAAGATTTGTATGATAGTATCACGGAATGATTGATTATGTTGATGGTATAAATGACCTCCTTCTGTCTTTTTAAAAAAAATTCTAATTTCCTCTTTTCAAAAAATCCATTGTAGATATCTCTTTCCCCTGATTTTTATACAAAAAACAAGGGCTCACATTGTAATTAGGCGATTTGTGTATTTTCCTCCAATGTTTAAACTTTTCGTAAAAATACGTATATAAAAAATCATGAAAAATTAAAAGCAATTTGATTGAAAGATTCATTCTGACTGTAAGAGTGGTCTATACAGAACAGTTGTTTTGTTCATTGTTTTGTGAAATACATCAAATTACTGCGCAGTACTGGCATATAGTTTTGTTGATTTTCATTGACAGCTTGACGTTCATATTAAGGTTCTTCACCTCCTTAGATATTTTTGGCGATAGTCTAACTCATGAGACCAATATCAGAGAGGGCCATAGATTTTCCAGTCACCACAGGCGAGTATTTCGTTTTTGGAGGAATTCACTTTGAGGTGGCTCCATGTCGTCCATTGGTCATCGGCCCGGAGGTAACTGAAGATTTTTGAAGTTTCAATGTCCTTCAGGCTTTCCAATGTCGGAGGTTTCTGCTTAGTTATAGCCGGTGAAGTCAAAACCACTGATCATATCTGGTAATGATTTCATGTAGATGTTGAAAAGCATGGGTGAGATGATTAAACCTTGAGGGACTCCTGCTCTAATGCTGTATGGTTTAGGTAACGCTCTTTCTGGTAGAGACTATCTAGATGTAGATTCTCACCTTTTGAATATTCCACAGGCATCAGACTGGATCAGAAACTTTTTCATAGTACCTCTGTGCGCCAGAAGGTGGTGCAATGTGACTCCGCAATGATGCCTTTCAACTCCGTAAATGGTGTACGGGGCCTATATAGCTGCAGATCCTGCATACTGTTAGTTGATTTGGAGACTGTCTGCGCTCCCAGAAGTAGACCCCCAAAAGCCAATTGATAGACTAGTGTGAAGATTGATAGAGTTGGGATCTCATTAATGGGTAGAGTCCAGTCACAGAATGGGGCGCATGGGAGAGTAAGCTAGATATAGTCCGTACTGGCGGAATGGGCTAACAGTCCTTTGGAAGGCTGCTGCTTTGCAGTGCATGGCAGATCTTAATGAAGAGCACAATCCAGCACGGGATGGTACACTTCTGCACAGCCTTGCCTTTTTTTCACCCCAGCTAACCCCGCAAAAAGCTGAAAGGCCACTCAGTGGTCACAGGTACGATTAATGTAGAAGCTGAGCGCTCTTCTGTGACCCAAGCGATGGAGTATGTTTAGCAAAGAAGTGCTGGGCTGTTCCTAGAGATAGTGAATGTACTGGTCACACCGGTGTTTATCCGTGTTGTAGGGTCTCAATAGAGTCCTACAATTGGGCTTCCATTTTGTTGGATGTAATGCCCTAACACACCCTTTCAGGTGTCATGCTTCATCATCTGGGCTTACTCCTCATTGGGTAGGCGGTGCAATACACAACGGGCGACACCTCAAAGAGGGGCTCTTTGGCAGAGATCTTTTATCCAACAGCCGTTCAGTTGAAGTGTGGGTGTGGGGCCAGGAAGGTGTAGACGTGTATGTGAATTTAAAATAAAGCTAGGAGTACCAGGATCAAGTTTATTATGGGGGTACCCTGCTTCAATTAAAAGAAGAGACTAGCCTGTACTCAATGGATTTCTATGTTTCCTTCTTCGAGACTCGACTAGTATGTGCAGTAAACGGTCGACATGTTTCTCGCATGTGCACAATGACTAGCGATTCATCAGGACCTATGTAAGAAGTTAGTTCATAAGGAAAACTGTCTACGGTATATGATCTGCCTAAGTATTAGACTTTAATACAGACTGTGAAGTGATCAAAATAGTGTACCTGTGTTGCGCTGCATCTGCCTAAATTGGGAGACAAAAGGGAGCAAATCACAACAGGGTTAACATCACAACCAGTCTCGGGTGACCTTGTACAAACAGTGCTCCATGCTAGTGAAGGTGCCACTGACATGTGGGTTAAAAACACTTTTGAGTATATTCCTCAGTGAGCACGGTGGTGAGCATGCCCCTGTGGAAAAATATAGTTAAAAACAACAGCAGCAATATGGTAGGTGTCAAGGAACACCTAACTTCACCTAATCGGTCATGTATGCGTGCAACAACAGTACCTGGCGGGTAGTACATCTTGTAAACGACCTCTGTAGTTTGGCTGGGTATGAAAAGAAAGTAGCAATAGACATAGTTGTACAATCGCCTACTTAGATAGCTAGTGGTGAAAGTCCTCCCCCAAAACATTGGTTATACTCAGCAGGTAAAGTAACAGGCCATCAAGTGATAGGCGCGTGATCCCATAGTGGAGGAACTAATGAGACAGTCGATTGATGGTATTAACACTCATGTACTTAGTCTACGGTTTGTTTGTTTAGGCAGACCCCCGTTATGTGCTGTGTAAACGAAAAAGCCCTGTGGACTAAGTCAGCCAAGATTCAACATAGTTAGCTGGAGCTAATCCCTGGTGATGTGCATATGTCAATCGCCAGTGCCCGGGAAATGGAATCGGCCCTGTGCCCAATAACTGAGTTGGTCCCTGGTAACATGCTATATGTATAATAGGCATAGCCCGGTTACTGGATATAGCCCAGTGCCCAAGGTCTACGAGCTGCGGTGACGTGCTTATGTCATTAGCCACTGCCCGGTAATTGGAATCGGCCCTGTGCCCAATGACAATGAGCTGATCCTCGGTAACATGCTTATGAGCAAAGGCCAGTGCCCGGTACCTGGATTCTGCCACGTTCCCATAGTCTAAGCGCTGTGCCCCGGTGACGAGTTTGTGTCACGAGTCAAGGACCGGTAACTGGAATCGTGACCAAAGACTCAGTGCTGGTCCCTGGTAACATGTTTGATGCAAAATAGCCAATGCCCGGTTAATGGATTTAGCCACGTGCCCAAGGTCTGCGAGCTGTTCCATGGTAACAAGTTTATGTGAAAAGCACGCACCCAGTTAATATAGTCGGTCCCGTGCCCATCGTTCTGAAGGTGGCGTGTTATTAGATAAGGTCATTGCTCATTATTATTATGCCCAGATGTCCCCCCTCACATGTAGCCCCGGAGGAGTCAGGGACTCAAGAAGATCCAGGAGGGAGCGGCGAAGTCGCGGGATCTATCTAGACCACCACCCTCTCTCTAACTAAATGATGATGGGTCACCCGTCTACGGGTTTGCCAAAGCATGCTGAGCATGTGCTCTGGCGTAGTACTTACTTCTAGTCTCCCGGGTGCTCGCAGTGCGACCTACCCCTCTCCGCCGGGTCCGGGTGGTGATCCGCTGCCCGGCTGCCATGTTTTTAATTAGAGAAGCATGTCACCTGATTACGCTGAGAGGCGGGAGTTGCATCGACGTACCAGGAGGTCACGTGATGTGTATGGTATAGCTGGTGGCCATGATGAAATGGTGTGAGAGAGAAGAGACAGCGCTCCCTTACGTCGCTTAATAGGGCCACGTAGTCGTTCATCGCAGTGTGGATAAACAGGGACGCCCCCTTATCGCATCCCTGTTGAATGAGTGCAAAGTAGTGTAAATTAAATTAAACTAAAACCCGTCATCGTTCCAAAATCATAATATGGGTACCCTGTTGAGGAATGTCGCTACATAGTTAATGGGAAGGGATACCGGGCTAGCTAGAGGGGATATGTCACATGCCTTGTTAATATGTATTGCCCCGTACTCACTGGGAGTATCATGAGCAGAGCCCTTTTTGAGTGGACCCACTTAATTGCTTACTCCTTGGTTGCGGCCAGCGGCCATGATGGAGTGGGGAGTGCTCAAGCTAGACATTTCAGTAGTGTATCACACTACTTTGGTAAATGGGCTTGTTACGGGTACACTTGTGGGATTCATGCTACATTGTTCCAGACAGGGAAATGTGTTAATGAACAAAATCAAGTCAGGTCAGACCCTGGTTTAAAGAACCTCTCACTATGTGTCTGACATATAGTTAGTACAGTATGGGTTGTTATATACCAAGTGGGGTCATCCTAAAGAGTACTCCACAGTATGTCCTCATTCAGCCCTGTACTATCCGTGGCCAAGCGGTGTATCCACCTTTGTTCCTTGAAGAACAGGCTTTTCTTAGATGTACTGGGGTTAGCCTCCAGGACTAGCCACTTCAGAGAACCAGCTGTGTGACTCCATTCAAGGTAGTGTCTGCACATCTTGGTGTTGTTTTTCTTGCATCGAAAATTACTACGGTGTTCAGAAATGTGTGTTTTTTATTGGGCGAGTTGTCATCCCCACATAATACAATCCACAGGGGCATATCAGTAGGTATATGCAGTTGGAGCTGTTGCAATTCGTATGCCCCCTCATTTCCCGGGTGGAGTCGGGGAGTTGGATAGTTTTGTGTGTGGTTGTAAAGGGGTGTTGTGAACGTATCTAGGACCCTATTTAAATATTCCCGATTTATGCCCTTATGTGGTTATAACAAATCATATTCTTATAAAGGCATAAGAATCATATCCATATTTAGTCATAGCCAATGCAGTCCAAATACGGCAAGGCTACTCCCATAGACTCCTAGAAAGCACAACGCGTTCTTAAACAAACCAAGCCCCCAGCAGCCCGGGAATTCCCCCTGCTTCTGTATTGATTTGTCCTAGAACTCCTGGAGTCCTAAAAAGAACTGCGAGTTCTTAGTGACGTCTTATGTCCAACCTTACGTCAAACTCGGCACCTTCCAGGTATAAATATACCAACAGCTGCCCTAACAAACACACAGTGGTTTGGAGCAGATCAGCTATCTACTTGCCCGACGCCCTGCTGAGGCAAGTGCCGAAGGAAGCCGACCCTCCCATTGACGCACTGAGAGAGACGCTGTCTTTTCTCCTGCCGAGACATCCAGCTCCAGTGTTTCCAGTCACCCTTGTGGGTTGCTGGGAGATCGAGTCCTGAGAATGAGATACAAGACCTCCTTCATTCTATAAACGAGGTATGGAGCTGATTAGATCCTTAGAGAATTCTTGATTCAGATTCTTGGCAAAAACTATCTTAACTTAAACTGCAGCTCACTTACTCCTTCCCACGTACTAGGCTTAGGTTAGGTGCACTGGGGTAGGCGTATCTTAGAAGCACCAGTTGAGTACGTTTAGTCATGATTTTATATATGTATATATTTTATCTATTTTAAACACGGTATGCCTTAGAAACCGTACCATGCTTTTACAGTATTATTTCATAATACTCCTTTTACTGTACGCACTTTACTTTATGACAAGTATTGCAATTGTGGCAACTCACTTCTCTTGCATGAGAAAGAAGAGTGTTCAATAAATAACCAGTTTTATTGAAAACGCCCGTCTCTCTATTTCTCTGCGCTTCTGGTGAAACTAAGCATGCACGATTGACTGAGTAAATAGTTATCTATTGTTTCCGCGACTCTGGAGATATACTCCTTATTCTGGGGGGAGCAAAGTTGTCATGTTTATGCGGTTCAATAAACAAAAAGAGAGATAGGGAGAGTAGACTGACACTCTTATTCCCCGGTTATAGTCAATAAACAAACAAAGAGTGTCTTATGGTTGTACTTGGACCACATTAGGGAGCAACAAGAAGGGAGAAAAACGGCCTCACTTAGGACGTGTTAGGAAAGCCCTCACTCACCACCTGGTGATGACATGCTTCATCATCGGGCTCCACCAAGGGGACCGAATGTCTCCTTGGTGTGCTACGACGCCAGATCTACTGCGGAGCAGGTTAGTGAGATTTTTGGACGTGTTGGTGCAAACTAAACTAGTGAATGGTGAGGTATTAAAAATTGTCTGTAGTGTATCAAAAGGAAAATTTTATTCTATGATCACTAAAGACTTTAGACTTTATATTAAAATCTATGTGTATGGAAGCAGTCCACATTTAGTTGAGTGGCAGATTCCTAGATATCAGTCGACATGCTTCTTGCCGTGAAACGGTGTAATTTTACCAGGCAATTCTTCAGGACTATCAAGGTGTACTAAACCCTGGCGGTATGAGCACGCTAAGGCCCACCCTTACCTAGGGACATGAAAGTGAAAATAAAAAATTGTGAAAAAGTGCAAAAAATTAGGAAGAGAGAATTGTCTCCCTAATCACTCCTGGTTTAGGAGGCTTCGACTTTTCGGTTTCGGTTTTCGGTTTCCGGGTGATGCAGGTACACTGAGGGTGCAGAGCGTCGAGGGCGGTGTGCCAATTACGTTCTCACCCCCCTCCTGTGACCCATGGTGTTTTTCCTTAACACCAACTAAGTGCAGAAACCGAAAAGTCGAAGCCTCCTAAACCAGGAGTGATTAGGGAGACAATTCTCTCTTCCTCATTTTTTGCACTTTCACAATTTTTTATTTTCACTTTCACGTCCCTAGGTAAGGGTGGGCCTCAGCGTGCTCATACCGCCAGGGTTTAGTACACCTTGATAGTCCTGAAGAATTGCCTGGTAAAATTACACCGTTTCACGGCAAGAAACATGTCGACTGATATCTAGGAATCTGCCACTCAACTAAATGTGGACTGCTTCAATACACATAGATTTTAGTATAAAGTCTAAAGTCTTTAGTGATCATAGAATAAAATTTTCCTTTTGATACACTACAGACAATTTTTAATACCTCACCATTCACTAGTTTAGTTTGCACCAACACGTCCAAAAATCTCACTAACCTGCTCAGCAGTAGATCTGGCGTCGTAGCACACCAAGGAGACATTCAGTCCCCTTGGTGGAGCCCGATGATGAAGCATGTCATCACCAGGTGGTGAGTGAGGGCTTTCCTAACACGTCCTAAGTGAGGTCGTTTTTCTCCCTTCTTGTTGCTCCCTAATGTGGTCCAAGTACAACCATAAGACACTCTTTGTTTGTTTATTGATTAATGTTTATGCGGTTGTCATAAACGAATCCCTTCTTGTCTATTCAGGAAAGTTAACACCTTCTTGTTTACTCAAGAAAGTTCTAGTGACCTCTGAGCTAGCTGGCATTCATAATTAAGTCTAACATATTCAATAGAGACCTAG
The DNA here is from genome assembly GCF_964261635.1 of Lissotriton helveticus. Lineage (NCBI taxonomy): Eukaryota > Metazoa > Chordata > Amphibia > Caudata > Salamandridae > Lissotriton > Lissotriton helveticus. The sequence continues at coordinate 1,130,212,587 of NC_136059.1, read as the reverse complement.
TCGACCTAAGTCCTACGTCTAAACTATCGTTTATGTTATTCCAATGCGCAGAGCCTATTGGGAATATAGGAACTACACTACATGGCGCCCAACGTTTGGTAAGGCAATAATTTAACGCTAGATACTAGAGTAACTCAGTCGTGCTTTTCACACAGACCCCTTTTTCCCTTAAATACTCCAATCGACGTCTGGAGTGGGTGAAAGGTTAATATCCGCCAAAAACTTAGTAGGATGAGAATCCTATGTATTAGTTCTTGGTATAGTCAACGTTGAAGGATACAGTGTTCCAAAATATTGTGCACCTAATCTTTGTTTCCTTGAAACTTGCTCTGCAAAATTTTCTGTAAGAAAGTGGCGACGAAAGGGAGAGAGCTAAAATAGCAGGTCAACTTTTAGCGGAAGACACAAGTCTCCGGCAAGATGACCCGGATGCTATAATCATCCCAGTCAATGTAAAGAAAACCATAACTATAAAACTTCTAGAAAATGGAGTATCATCAAGAGGTGGTACAATCATATTTGTGGTAGAGGCCCATGAATATCGGCAGACCAAGGTATTCTATTCCTGGATACATTTTCCAGCAGCACATGTTGTGACAAGCAATTTTCACTACTACAAAGTAGGGGAATCTCCAACGGAATACGTTCCTTTCGAGGACGTTGAAATTCCACTAACATACCAAGAGCACCAGCTCTGGTTTAATGGCACCCTAAAACATCAAAATCACTACACCAGGCTCGGTCCACTAGGTAGACCAGGAGCCAAATGGCGGGTTCTAGCCAGCTATACACCACATCCTGACATTGAAAAGATGTCAAGCGGAGAACTTTTAGTTCAGCTAAAACAACTAATTAATTAATACATAGACAATTGATCCAATATGTCATGCAGACTTTAACAGTCCAACCAGCAATAAAAATTCCACAACACAAATAAAATTACACCACAGACTATACAATCAGTCATTGGCAAATTACCCGCAAAACGGGAACAAATTCTGTTCTGGTTAGCTCAAAAAATCACTCAAATAGAGGCAGTATTTCATGATACTACACCTCATGACAAACACAGAATTCTGACTATCTGCCTTCCAATTTTGATCGCACCATATGTGGAGGACTGTGACACTTGGGGCACAGTCTTTGCTTCAATATACACAAAAACACATGGTGTTCCGTGTATGGCGGTTATACCAGACGTATTAAGACAAATTCAAAATGAATACGGTCCAGAGCCAGCCTTAAATCTAGGCATGAAATTACTGAAAGATTTCAAACAAGTCTCGGCTATACTATTAGCCAACATAAAAAGATAAGCAGCATCTGTGGCGATCCGCCACAAATTGAAAGAAACAGATATAGCAGAATAACCTTTTGAACTTGCCAGAATAATTGAAAAATCCTATGAAGAATTAGGTACAGATAGTTTGGGCGGGAAACCACTAAAACCACAACTAACTGAAAATCCTGAAAAAACCTTTATCAAGAATAATCTCAATACTCCAAAAAAGAAGTGGGAGGGTAATAAACAAACCACTCCCAGAGAAAAACACTTCCAGTCCAGAGGAAGGTCTCCACAACGGAGAAATAGATCTCCAGAACGGGGGGGCAGGTCTCCACAACGGGAGCCCTCTGAGAAAAGATACAACCTTAGAGATAGGGAAAAATTAAGAAAACCTGACAGATATTAAGATTTTGATACACGTCCCTCTCGATCTTTTCAGACTTCCTCACAGAAATCGGAAAGAAGAGGATGGTCAGAACACAAAGAAGAGCACGTCAAGTCCAAAGACAAGGAACCTGCTCATCAAAGTAAAAAATTACAATTTCCAAAAAAGAAGGTAGCCAGTATTAAAATAAGACATGCCGAGGATTCTGAGGACACAACTCAAGAACGGAGAATGGGCCCAGACAATGCTAGACAGCGCAGCAGAAGTGACCATAGCTCTCAAGATCCTGATGAATCTTCAGGAGACAGTGGACACGAATGAATACATTCAGGTGGAAACTGCAGACACCAGAGTTAGTGTGCCCCATACATTATATGAAATAACATTACGTATAGAAGGGGACAAAAGTAGGAAAATAAAAGGTCTCTTTTGGGAGAACCTATCCAAAGGCTATGATATCCTGCTAGCAGAGAAAGACTGGCCATCAGATTTTGCCAGGGAGTGTCCACATGGCGAAGAATTGATTATGCCTGCCTTCTCAAATCACATTCCAATTCATAAAAAAATACACATATGCTAGAAAATGGGCAGTGGCCCAAGCCCCTGCATTATATAAAAATCATGTAGGATGGGATGAGGATTCTCCTCACCATAAAATTCAGTTAAAAAATCAACCTACTGCACAGAGGCAGTATCCTGTTAAGCAAGAAGCTAAAAAACAAGTCAGGGAGATCTTAAATCAACTTGAATATCAGGGGGTGATTGAAACATGCACCTCACAAATGAACAATCCTTTGTTTCCTGTCTCCAAGCCAGACGATTCATATCCTCTAGTTTTGGACTACAGACACCAAAACTCCTGCTGCAAAACATTTGCAGTACAAAACTCACACAGTGCAGCACTAATGAATAACATCGTGCGCAAAAAATATAAAACAACATTAGATATTTTGAATGGTTTCTTTTGTCAAAACATAGCACCAGAAAGCTGGTATTTAACCGCTTTCTCCTGTATGGGGGCCCAAAAGCAATTTTGTCATCTCCCACAGGGTTCAAGAACAGCCCAGGATTATTTTCAGCCAGGGTAACAGAATTACTACAAATGTATGATGATGAGGCTTTATCTTATGTCGATGACATCTATCTTACAGACGATGACCTGGAGACACACTTGAAAAGAGTGAACACCATTATACTTGGGTTCGCAGCTGAAGGGTATAAATTCAACTTTAAAAAGTCACGTATTGCTCACCTAACTGTCCTATTTTTAGGATATGAATTATCAAGTGAAGGCAAAAGCCTGGCAGACAACTTCTTAGAGAAGTGTGCAGTACTCCAAACTCCAAAGACGCTGAAAAACTTACAATCAATTCTAGGTTTCCTGAATTTCGGAAGAGCTTACATTCTAAATTATGCAGAGAGGGTTATACCTCTCTATGAATAAATAAAACCTGATTTCAAACCAATCAATTGGACTCAGAAACACACAAAAATATTAAGATCAATACAAACAGATATGTTAACTAAAACAAAACTGCAAACACGCGCAAATGAACGCAACCTTGTAATCCAATTCATCCTAGGAAGATGCGGATTTACGTACCTGACCTCTAATGAGGGAGAAACGGTACCAACAGCTTATAAATCACACTTTTACACACAAGCTGAAATGAAATTCAGTTCTACTGAAAAAATTCTAACTGCGGTTCAAACTGCTGTAGTAAAAGAAAGAGCCCTAGCCCAAGGGAAGAGTATATCTGTTTTAACAGCAGTATCAGCCCTTGAGGCAGTAACAAGACCAAGCATTCCGAATGCTAAAGCTTTAGATCCAAAATGGATAAAATGGGAAAATTCTCTTGCTGCAACAGACGTGAGACACGCATTTGATCCAAAAATGAAAAAATTAGAAGATCTGGAATACGAACATGAACGTCCTCTCTCAATCGAAATTCTGCCTCTCGAACAGTACACCTGTGTAATATACACGGACAGATTTGCACAACACTATGTTGTGGAAAAACAAGTTTACAATGTAGCATGCGCGATTGTTAAAGGTCGCTGGCGCTTAAGTAAATTTAGACCAATGGTAACTAAAACGGAATCACTCAGAAACTGTACAGCTCAGCGAGCTGAAACAAGATCTTTAAAGATGGCGCTTGAAAATGCCGATCGCGAATTCCCCACACTAATAGTGTGCGATTCGCATTACTGCGTCCAGCCTTACAATAATTACATGCAGACCTGGATTAAGAACGGTTACAAAGATGAGACAGGTGCCACAATAAAGCATAAAAAACTTTGGGAACAAGTAGTTATTTTAAAAAAAGAACCACGAAAGACTCACGTGATACATACGCAGAGTCTTCAACGTGATGGCGTTCACGTTGCAGGGAATTCATTGGCTAACAGAGCCACAGCGGCAGCTGTCTAACCGGCTTCCGTAGCTACAACAAAGCGTTCTAACAAACAAATAGATGGAGAAACGCTACTAGCAGTAAAAGCCTCAATGGAAGGCAACTATGCAGCGTTACCTCTAAATTATCCACTCGGAAATACATACATAATTGATGCGAACTCCGTTCCGTTTGCTCGAATCCCTGGAGTGGGGCACAGAGTAATTCCAAGCACGAACCGGAGGGCTTACTTGATTCAAGAAGCACACATGGGAATGGGTCTGAGGCACCAAGAGATCTTGAAATCTCTAATAGAATTTCAATCACAATACTGGTGGCCCGGGATGAGCATGCAAATTTATAACTTTGCGATGTATTTTCGGGACTGCAACAGAGATCACAGTTGTGAACCAGACCAGACACCAGCCCAGACACCTCTATTAGACAGCATTAGGCTATCTATACGCAGACATCCAGACGGAAAAATCCGATCCCATAATTATTAAGACGAGATTCATTTAGATGTGGCCCCAGCGCTCGGCTGACGCCAGAACTGTTATAAAAGATTTGCGAGTCTTTATCGGCACATACGCAATTGGCATGCTACATTCTGACCAGGGTCCTGCGTTTAGCTCTCGAGCTTACAAGGAGGCCATGGCTAGCTTGGGCATTGCATTGCGGTACTCTAGTCCATTCCATCCCGAGGGAAATACGGTAGTGGAGAGAAAGAAACATGACATAAAGCATTCTATAACAGCGAGGGTATTAGGTTCGGGTGATGGGTGGGTCAAACATCTAACAAGTGTCCAACGTAGTCTTAATAATCTGCCAAGAAATTCTCTGGGGGGAATCACTCCGTATGAACTTTTGTTTGGTACTAGAATCATCATCAGTGACCTCGATTGTCAGACTTCAGTGGTGGAACAAAAAACCTTCGATATCAAAGATCGTTTGGCTGTTTTACAGGACTTAAATGAAATAAGAAGAAGTCTAAGTAACACAAAGCTAAAGCCGACGGCCACTGAAGAAAAACCACCTGTCCCAGCAAGACCTGTCTGGATTCCAAAGATTGGGGATCTGGTCAGAGAAAAGATCGTGGTGAAGAAGGAATTTGGGCCTTCTTACAGAAAAGCAGTACCTGTCTTAGCTGTCAGCGGAACAAGATCAGTAGTACTTCCGCCCCTTGCTGGTAAAAAGGAGAACAGAGTTGTATCAATCGACCTGGTAAAACCACAATCATGTGGCCAATAATAAGTAGTAGGCCTAGTGGACTCCCAAGAAGTAGCAGAAGACCAAACCTTGCTACAATTCAAGAGGTTCAAACTGAGAGACTAATCACATTTGATAAACCTACAGTGAATAAAAAAAGGACTATGCAGCAAAGCCATGGAACTTGTGCCTCTTGAAACCCAAATTGCAACAGTTCATCAAGAAACACCAATCTACAATGATGTAGCCTCTGACTACACACGTACAAAGATTAATGAAAATCCGGAAGCAATTCCAACAATTGACAGAACTGCATCTGGCTACTTCATCAATTTCGATGACTTTTCTGATGATCCAAGTGAACATGAAGAAACGCCAGCAACTAAAACTTTCAAAGAAAAAATGGCTGAACTCTATCAACTAAAAGAAACATATCTAATTTCACCATGGATTGAATTATGGATTGTGTTAGGTGTACTTTTCCTCCTACTCTGGCTCATTTTGGTTTTAAGCTTGGGAAAATTCATTGATGGAAAATATTGTACAATGGACACAGCAAGTCAGAACATCAACTTGGTCCTAAAGCCTCACAGATCTTCTCACATCGAAAAAAGAGAACTATCATCAGTAAACATACCAGCCATTCCTATACCTGGTGGTGTAGCATGGGACGCTACCGATTACGTCATTTATGGCCCGGTTGAACTCTTGAAATATCTACATCAGTTCAAGGTTTCATTAAGTGACTTTTTATCACCTAGGTCTTTCTCTGATGATTGGGACTTTGAAAATATTAATAATATAATGTCAGATTTAGAAATGTCAGCAAAATTTACAGAACATGATTATTTAGAAGGCTCATCAAATTATGAAGAAATGTATTGCTTTAATCATTATGGGCATCACTATTTTCATAAATCTGCTAATCCTAGAAATGTTTTTACTTATAATCAATGGGAACATTGTCCAACACCGCCAAAAGACAGTTCGAAAACATTTTATGAGAAATTCCCATACTTCTCAGGGTTTATTAACATATTTTAAGATTTTAAATAAGCCAAGAATGAAAAACATGTTGACAAATACTAAACTGATTTATTCTGAAAAATTTTATGAAAAAATGTCTGCATTTGATTTTGAATTTTGGAAAAACAACATTGAAACAATAACCATTTTGGGTACAAAAGATTGGCAGGTACAAGGTCTAGAATCATTATTTAGAGCCTGCATGATCCCAGAACAGATAATATTCCTGAATGACACCATTCAACAAACAACCTGTTTTGGCCTAGCCAAGATAAAAGACTTAAGCAAACCGTCTATTCCAAACCCCATACCTGATAGTAATAGCACTACAGATGTGGAGATAGACGTATCCCATATTTTACACCAAAACAGAACAAATCCTGATTGGAGAAAATGGTTGATCTGGCCCCACAGACACTAATAACTGTCAAGATAGATTCCTGAATAAAAGACAGGGGTTCAAAAAGAACAGGCCAGACCCAAGATATTCCCAGAGACAACATCCAGGGATAGTTACAACATACAGTGTAGGAAAACTATGCCTCGAATGGCTACAGAAATCCACACTGCCTGAAATTAAGCAACACTTGACTTTACTTAAAGAAGGTGCTGACTTGCGAGATTTCATATTGGCAACTCGCAAACAGCGTAAAAAACGTTTCATATACGCCGGTATATACGCTGCTTACAACGAAGCTTGGAAAGTAATGCAAATTGAAACTGCTGAAAAAATACGAGAAATTGATCGTATTAATTTGGAAAAATCAGTCTGTAGTGGACAATGGGTTAACGACTCTGTCCTCCATAATTTATTCACTGGACAGCATTGTATCATCTGCTATTGATATAATAGAACAGGATATACTAATGTTACAACATGGCCAGTCCCAATTGCGTTCTATTGTACAGTTAGGCTGGACATTACAAAATCTGCGTTCAGGCTGCGTGCCATGGCGTCTAATCAACACAACGTCATTATTTTCTATCTTTAACCTTACAGATAAACAAATCTCTTTGGCACAAAAAGGAGCAGACTATAAGGTCCTGAGCATTGAAAAACTAGAAAAATTACCGTTGACAATGTCAGAACGACCTGTCATTGAATGGATAATACATGGTACAATTACAATTCCGATAACGAATTTTCAGTTTCAATATTGCCAAAAGCATATACCAGCAGGCCTGTATGAAATGTTGGGTAAAGATTACATCAAGTCGACCTGGAATCTACCTTATACACATAGATGTTACAGTGAAGGGAAAAAAAGAGGTATTTCTTAGTGGTAACAACTGTAAAAATTCACTAAGCGGTACACTTCTGTGTCATGGTATTAATTTGCATGGAGCCTGCGAAGGTTCATCAATTAAACTTTCATGCCACCTGCACGGCACCCCTGCTACACAGATAGAGCCTTTTTTCAGACAACTTTCCAATGGCAGTTACGTTATAATAAGTGACCACAGCTGTTGTGGCATGGTGCCAGGAACGGCCTATCTCGTGAGCGTTACTTCCAGGGTCATTTGCTGTATGCAAGTATTGTATCCAAACAGCAAACCAGACAAGGAGGCAGCAATATGGCCTTCTCTGAATATCTCTTCTATTCGAATTGATACTTTAAGCAGAATGAAGTCTATTCTTTTACAAACAACTGTGCCTTTAACCTCGTCTAAAGAAACGTATGATCTGCAAGTTGCAAGGACAGCGGCAGAGATACATGCATTATTATCAACAAATTGCCCCGTGCATTTCGTAGAAATGTTAGGTCAATTTTAAACATGTCTGATACCAGTGGCATCGCACATGTATTTAAGACAATTTCTTCTGGACTGTTAGCTCCCTTTGAAGCAGTCCTGAGCATATTCCCGAATATCGTGCACTCTGTGTTTGGCGGCTTGCCTTTCATCTTGGGACTCGTAGCAGGAATTTTATTTTTGTTCCTTCTGCTCCGATATGGCAAACCCAGCCACAAACAAAACTCAGGCAACCATGGAAGAAACGATCCTAGCGATGAGATACCGAGAAAGGATAACTAAAGTACTCGGCTTAGCTCGGCTAAGAGATCTGAATACCACATGGTTTCTTTCATTCAGACCAATCTGGCAAGATTGCATCCTACCTGTTCTATGATGCCTGCTATGCGAAGAAGAATGCATGTTGGACATCTATCTCACACTACCATCAGCAGTACCTATGGATATCTAAACTTTGCTTGGTTCGGTAACGGCTCATGCAACGTGTTGTCCCCAGCGGCTACCTATTCTGAGGACGGCATTCGTTGAGACCTCACCATTACGATTAGGTGACGTTGAGGTACGAGATGAAAGCGGCACACAGGTACAACCTCTGTGACCATTGCTGATCTAGACACCGATGATGGCAATGCTTCTCATATATGCACTATTTCTACTTTTTCGGACTTGGTTCAACTTTCACCTACTGTTGTAGACAAATTCTTTGCCAGCCTATCTGAGTTGATGTTCTCCCCTAACAACGAGAATAACTTTTAAAACAAAACATGAGCACGCATTGTTCCCTGAACTCTGAATTCGGCCTTCAATTTTGAAAAACAAAAAACTTTTACAAAAATGTGGAACTATTTTTTTCCTGAAAGCGAAACTATTTTTCCCCGTTCCCAAAATATTTACATTTTGTTTTGGCACATGATACTCTGCTTAAAGTAGAACTATTCTTAGAGGGTGTACGACGTTACAACGCATACTATTACAACGCATTTTTTTAACGCATTTTTTACAACGCAAGTACCTTTACAACGCATGACTGTACAACGCATTCTATTACAACGCGAAATAGTAATATTAATAGAAAAGTACCATTACAACGAAATCACTTATAACGCATACCTTTACAACACATAAAAAATCGTTTTAATTTGTTATTTTTTTATTTTGTTAAATAAACCTGGCACGGGATGCAGGGAAAATATGGGTTTTTGGGTGGGGAAGTGTATTAAAATGTTGGGAAAAACTGAACATAAATATACCGATATTCAAAGCTTTTTTTAAATTAATACTCGAGTAAAAAAATACTTGCACATTTTCCAAACATGTCATTTTAAACGAAATTTAAAACAATACTAATAAAACATACGAAAAATAGTAGCATAATAAAAAAAAACTAAACGTTATTACAAACAATTTTCACTCACGTAGTCGCCATTTTTAAAATTTACTATTCTAACTCCAGAAAGGTGCATCAGTAGGGAAAGTGTGGGATAGTGTAGGGGCAAGATTTACTAATCTAACTCCAAGAAGGTGCAACAGTAGGGAAAGTGTGGGATAGTGTAGGGGCAGGATTTACTATTCTAACTCCAGGAATGTGCAGCAGTAGGAAAAGTGGAGGATAGTGTAGTATCTCATTTATTTTTTTTAAAACACATACTAAAATAAATCTCTTTTTTTCACAGAAAATGTCAACTCAGGAAACAGCTTCATACATCAAATCTAGAAAAGGAAACCGTTTATTAAAACATGCAGGATATATATATTGTAAAGAAAGGATAAGTTTCCCACGGAATCATTGGAGGTGTGTGCAATGCTACTCATCCCATTGCAGCGGCAGAGCGGTTACCCTTGATGATATCATTATTAAAACAACTGATCATAACCACTCTGCCTCTGCAATGGAGATTTAAGTAAGGGAAACCTTAAATGAAATGAAAGAAATTGCATCCACCTCCAATGATTCTACCGGATCTATTTTAAGAGAGGTTGCACAGCATGTCCCCAGTCATGTTGCTAGTAATATGCCTAATATTCCTAATTTGAGAAGAATTATACAAAGACAAAAGCAGGCAAGTAACACACATACTACAACTCCTCATACTTTTTCTGACATTGTAATTCCTAATGAACTGACTATTTCTTTTGCTAATGAACCAATCCTTCTGCATGACAACAAAAACCCTCAAAAACGTATTCTTATCTTTAGTACACCCCGCAACCTTGTTAAGTTAGAAAATAGTGAAATTTGGATGATGGATGGGACGTTTAAAAGTACACCCCATCCTTTCACCCAAACTTATACTATTCATGCAAAAATTAACAATAATGTGATCCCCTTAGTATATAGTTTGCTACCGGATAAGCAATCTGCAACCTATAATGAACTATTATCAGTTATTAAAAACATAACATCAAAAAGTCCTAGGAAAATAATTGTTGATTTTGAATTGACTATGCTCAGTGTGATCACTAAAACGTACACGGATACCCAAATTCAGGGATGTTTTTTCCATTTTTCCCAGGCATTCTGGCGTAAACTACAAAAAACATCCCTGGTTGCAGATTACTCAACTGATAGCAAACTACAGTTTGAATTTAAAAAATTAACAGCTCTTTGCTTTGTTCCTCCCGAAAGTGTAGACGAGTACTACACTGCTATTACAGAATCTGAATTTTTTAATGAAAATGAAGATAAATTGGCACCCATACTAAATTAGTTTGAGGACACATGGATTGGACACCTAAGCAGATCGGGTCGCAGAAGGAAGCCACGTTCCCATGTGGAGTGGTGGAACTGTTACACGAGATGTTTAGAGGGAGAAGCAAAAACAAATAATGCCATAGAGGGATGGCATAACTCCTTCAACCATACAATTGGCAAACCATACCTTAACTTGTACTCTTTTCTGGAAACTTTGAAGAAGGAGCAAAGTTTTCAAGAATTGAGAATTTCACAAACATTAACTGGTAGCCTAAACCCACAAATTTCAACCAAATCAAGGGAAATGTCTGAGAGACTATTGGGTGTACTACAACAGTTTTCGTTGTGTGTGGCTCTAGACTACCTAGAAATGTTGCTAACATTCTCTATTTCTAAATACAAATTTCACAATACTTTCCTGCTTTGACCTAAATTTATCCAAATACATAATTCAATTGGCAGTAACATTTTTCTAAAACATTTTTTCAAAATTTACGAAGGGTCAGCCTACCTGTAGTTTCCTTCTTTCTTTTTTTCTTTTTTCCTCCATAATATATCCATTTTTCCAAAACCAAAAAAACCCCAATAATCCAAAGTAGAAGGATTAAAAAAAATGTTCTTCTTTTTCCAAAGTGTTTCTCCAGTTCAAACTTCAAACCTTCTTAAAGCATTGCTTATATTTAAAAATGCATTAAAGAAATCGAAAAAAAATATCTTCTTGACTTTCCCCAAAAAATTTCTTCTTAAAAAAGCTTCTTAACAAGTGCATATATTTTTCTTTTCTTCTTTAAAAAAAAGCATAACCTAAAAAGTCAAAATGTGATTTTTTTAAAAACTGAAAAAAATATGAAAAACATGTGGAACTTCTTGAAAAATAAAAATCTTGAAAATCCTATTTTTTCAAAAGTCCATGTTTAGCTATTTTTAAAATCCACAAAATCCATGTTCTATTAAAATCCTTCTTTCCCTCCGTCCAAAGATCTTTTTCATCTTGTTGTAGGTCATGGGCAAAGTTTTTCAAGGGTGATTACGTTTCTATTTTAAAAACAAGGTCCATAGAATGTTTTTTTTCCAAAGTCCATCTGTATAAGGAAGAGTAATCCAGGAAATCCTTTTTTCTACTGTAATGTTTTTTGCAAATTCTCCATAAGCTTCTTGATAAAATCCCCAAAAATCCAAATGCAAATTCTTTCAAACTCCTTGTTTTTTTTTCCTAATCCATCTTCTTCTTGAATGTAAAACATGGTGCAGAAAATGCAAAAACACTATAATTGCATCTTAAAATTGAAAATAACTCCTAGCAAAACATTTTCTCTCCATGTCACCCTTCCTACATTTCTAATAATTCTCGAAGGACTTACTTTTGTACTTACGAAACGCCATGTGTTCAAAATGTAAACTTAAGAAACAATTCCGAAACAACTTCTTCCTCCTAGCAAAACATATTCTCACTATATGTCCCTTGCTAGTTTCCTACATGTTCCAAATTAGTGTTTGTTTCAGTTGATAAAAGACCATGCACATAAAAATATTTCTACCGCCTTGCAAACCATATTCTCGCTATATCACCCTTACTATTTTCTTAAAAGTTCCACAACCAAAAATTTTTTCAAATCTAAAAATAAATATCAACAAAATTCACCAGAAAAACCAAAGAAGCTTTTTTTCAAACTTATAAACATCAATTTTTATCATTCCATGCTGGGGAAAATCAATTAGATATTTCAAAACAATGCATTTTCAGGTATACATTTGCATATAGAAAACAATTGTCAAAAACCATTGTATTACATTTGTTTAATATTATTTAAAACATTTCAACCCCCAAATTACTTTTTCCTTTTACTTTTAGCGACCCAACAGACATATTCTAGTAACATGATCGGCGACATGCTGTTTTCACAAAATTAACATTCTTTTTGTAAACCGCAACCTCTCCTTATCCTTTCTTTGTAATATATATATATACTTATTTTGTTTCCATTATGTTTAAATAAAGTTAAAAGTGTTTCCTACCTGAGCGCAGATCAGCTTCCTGCTGCTTCCTCCATCGATGCTCTTCAAAATGGCGGCTTACGTAAACGTGAACGCGTCGACGTCATCGGAAGCTACAAAGATTGAAAAGGGACTATTTAATAAAATATTATTTTCAAAATTAATTACTTTTTATTATTGTTATATTAATTTATTCAAATAATGTAACATATGTAAAAAAATGAGTACAATTTTTACTTTCACAAAGTATTTTTTTAATAAAAAATGAAACAAACAAAACTATTGTACTTTTTTTTTTAAATGTATTAATCTTAACTTTTACTAAAACTTAAATATTTCAACATGTAAATTAATGTTTTTTTCTTCTAACCGCTATGCTTATTCCATTTCCTTTCAAAAGTTCTCCATTCATCCTTTCTCTTTGCTTCAAAAGTAGTTCCGCTTGATTCATAGCTTCAACTATGAAAATAAAAGAAGGACAAATGTTCCCTTTGAAATCAAAGCAAAAGTGTGGGAAAATCTTTTTAATAATTGTTTTTTTAATAATTTTTAAACTGTTTTAAATGTTAAAATAATTCTAAATGTAGCTAAAATATCTTTGATCTTTTCCTAATATTTTTAATAAATAAACATATAAATTTTCTAATAATTTTCTATTTTTCAAAATTACTATTACTATTTCTTTATTAAAATAAATATATTAATATTTTATAAATAAACTTTCATTAAATTATTTTTTTTCAAACTAAACTCTTAATTACTTAAGAAATAATTCCCTCTAATTTTAATTTTTTATTATTACCGGAGTATTAAATTACTTCAACTATACTCCATATCCCCTCAAAATTTTTTTTTTTTAATTCTCTGTTAATTAATTCCCTCAAATAAAATGTAACAATTTTTCTCAAGTATCAATTTAATTCTTCTAAACTAAAGAATTTATTCCCTCAAAATATATTTTAATTATTATTACCTGAGTATTTAAATTCTCTGTTAAATTCCCTACTTTGTTACATAAGTATTAATTTTATTCTTCTAAACAGAAACATACATTCCCCCAAAAATTCAACATTTGTATTAATATTAAATTACTTCAAACTTACTCCATTTACCCTCATAGAAATCTATTTATAAAAAACAAAAAAATATAAACAATAATACATAATACTTACATTGTAAAGGCACTTGCGTTGTAAAGGCACTTGCGTTGTAAAGTCATGCGTTGTAAAAACATGCGTTGTAAAAGTACTTGCGTTGTAAAAGTTGCATTGTAATGGTAGTGCGTTGTAAAAGTTGCGTTGTAAAGGATGTTCCCCATTCTGGGAGAACAAGATTTCTATTTTTGAAACTCTAGAGACAATATTTTGACTTAGCCTCTAGCACATGTACAGTCTTGTATAAATATGTGGTGAAATGGTCTCGACCTTCTCTTCTGTATCAAGAGCCATTTCATAAACGTAAATGTTCGTGATTCATTCACTCGTCATTTCAATGACCAATATATTATCTGAATGATACCACTGCTTGAAAACGTACAGTATAATACTCACTTTTCGTGTACATACCATTTCAAATGCATTTTATGTATTTTGGGGTGGGCTGGAAAACACATGCATAGTTATATGTTTAATATTGCTTAGTATTTAGTAATGATGGACATTATACGTGGAGTGGGTGTTGTGAATGTATGTAGGACCCTATTTAAATATTCCCGATTTATGCCCTTATGTGATTATAACAAATCATATCCTTATAAAGGCATAAGAATCATATCCATATTTAGTCATAGCCAATGTAGTCCAAATACGGCAAGGCTACGCCCATAGACTCCTAGAAAGCACAACGCGTTCTTAAACAAACCAAGCCTCCAGCAGCGCGGGAATTCCCCCTGCTTCTGTATTAATTTGTCCTAGAACTCCTGGAGTCCTAAAAAGAACTGCGAGTTCTTAGTGACGTCTTATGTCCAACCTTACGTCAAACTCGGCACCTTACAGGTATAAATATACCAACAGCTGCCCTAACAAACACACGGTGGTTTGGAGCAGATCAGCTATCTACTTGCCCGACGCCCTGCTGAGGCAAGTGCCGAAGGAAGCCGACCCTCTCATTGACGCACTGAGAGAGACGCTGTCTTTTCTCCTGTCGAGAAATCCAGCTCCAGTGTTTCCAGTCACCCTTGCGGGTTGCTGGTAGATCGAGTCCTGAGAACGAGATACAAGACCTCCTTCATTCTATAAACGAGGTATGGAGCTGGTTAGATCCTTAGAGAATTCTTGATTCAGATTCTTGGCAAAAACTATCTTAACTTAAACTGCAGCTCACTTACTCCTTCCCACGTACTAGGCTTAGGTTAGGTACACTGGGGTAGGCGTATCATAGAAGCAGCAGCTGAGTACGTTTAGTCATGATTTTATATATGTATATATTTTATCTATTTTAAAAGGGTATGGCTTAGAAACCGTACCATGCTTTTACAGTATTATTTCATAATACTCCTTTTACTGTACGCACTTTACTTTATGATGAGTATTGCAATTGTGGCAACTCACTTCTCTTGCAAGAGAAAGAAGACTGTTCAATAAATAACCACTTTTATTGAAAACGCCCGTCTCTATTTCTCTGCGCTTCTGGTGAAACTAAGCATGCACGATTGACTGAGTAAAATAGTTATCTATTGTTTCTGCGACTCTGGAGATGTACTCCTTATTCTGGGGGGAGCAAAGTTGTCATGTTTATGCGGTTGTTAGAAACTAATCCCTTCTTGTCTATTCAGGAAAGTAAACACCTTCCTGTTTACTCGAGAAAGTTTCTAGTGACCTCTGAGCTAGCTAGCATTCATAATTAAGTCTAACATATTCAATAGAGACCTAGCCGACCTCAGTCCTACGTCTAAACTATAGTTTATGTTATTCCAATGTGCAGAACCTATTGGGAATATAGGGACTACACTACAGTGGCATGCGCTGCACATCCCACAGGGATAGTGTCCCTTCACCGGGGGTAATTGCCATAGTGTGGTTTGTAGCCCAGTTGCATTTTTCTTGGGTCTGGTCTGGATCAGGATGTCCTTAATATTCTTGGATCTTTTGAACGCAAACCGGGGTGGTTCAAGGACAAGGCTGCCCGTGTTAAGGATCTGCCAGTGTCGTTTTAGGATTTTCTTCACTTCATTTGAGGCTGGTGTGAACGTTGTCACACATGTCAACGGTTCGTTCTCTGTGGGATTTTTTATCCTGCGTTCCAAGAGACCTTCCCTGTGGTTGTTCTGTGCTCTTTTCTGAGCTTTTTCTATTTCTCCACGGGGGTAGCCTCTGTCACTCAGATTTCTAGACAGAGTAGTAGATTGGGTTTTGTAGTTAGCCAGACTGCTACAATTGCGCCTGACTCTCAAGAACTGCCCGAACAGATTGACCCGCAGTGCTTTAGGGTGGTGACTTGTGAAATGAAGGAGACTGTTCCGATCAGTGGTTTTTCTGAACATTGTAGTCTTAAGTTGGCCAGCCTCAATCATAATTGTCAGATCTAGAAATGAGATATGGGAAGGTGAGGCGGTCATAGTGAAGTTCAGGTATGGATTGAGTGTATTTATCCAGTCAAAGAACTCATTGTATGTATCACTGTTGCCAACCCAGAAAATCAGGATATCATCTATAAACCTTTTCCAAAGTTTAATGTTGGTATGGTATGGGTTGGTCTGTTGGAAGATGTGCTTCCCCTCAAAGTCAGCCATATCCAAGCAGGCCACACTCGGGACAAATGTGCTCCCCATCGAGGTGCCCTGCGTCTGATGGTAATATTGTCCCTTGAACTCAAAATAGTTCTCCGTGAGCGCCTGTGTCGCGCACTCCATGATGAACGCTGGAGGTGTCGGCGATGTCCATGGGCCATCGTTCAATACTTCCTCGATCACCCCTAGTGTGGCCCTCTGTGGGATGTTGGTGTAGAGGGCCTCCACGTCCAGGGTGATAAGGAAGTCAATCTGGGCACTGTCCTCAAAGTCGCCCAACAGTCGTAGCACGTCTGTGGTGTCCTGAATGTAGGACGGGATGTGCTTGACCAAGGGTTGTAAAAAGTGGTCGCAGAATTGTGATAATGGTTCCAGCACTGAATCTATTCCTGATACTGTAGGGTGACCAGGAACCGGTGTGGTCTCCTTGTGAATTTTAGGGAGGACATAAAAATATGGCACCCTTGGGTCTTTTTTCACTAGGAATTCGGCTTCCTTCTTACTGATCCATTCCTGGCATTCAGCTGATTCAACCAATCCTGAAATAGTAAATTTCAGTCGTTTGGTGGGGTTATTGGGGATAGGTGTGTAGTAACGTCTATCACCCAACTGTCTCAGACATTCTGTGTCGTAGTCCATTGTGTTCATGAGGACTATTGCTCCCCCCTTATCCACCTGTTTGATTGTTATAGAGGGGTCGCTGGCTAAGGACTCCAAGATCTGCATCTCAGTCTTGGAGATGTTCATGTGGTTGTTGTGCCAGGGAAGTGCTCTGACTTCCTTGAGTACTGCCTGTTGGTAGGTTAGGGTCTCGCTAGGGACCATCCCACTGTGGGGTGTAAAGGAAGACGCATCGTGGAGGCCTGAGTCCTCAGTTATTTCTCTGGGTTTCCCCTCAAAGAATGCCTTAAATCTAATCTTACGGAAAAATTTCTGTAGCTCGCACATTTGTTGGAAGCTCTCAATTCTAGGGGTTGGGACAAACCAGAGTCCTTTCTGTAGAACCCTTTCTTCATCCTGTGTAAGTTGGCGTGTGGAAAGATTCACTACCAAACGTACTTCCTGGAGGTTCTGCTCCTGGTATCCATCCCTTGGGCCGGCGTTGCCTCCCATTGGACTCTCTTGTCTGGCCCGTTTCCTTGCTTGCGCCCGCGCCCTCTGACCCAGCCTCTATCTAAAAAAGGTTGGTTACCACCTTGTGGGGCAAATTGTGGCAGATACTGGGAACCATATTGTGGTACTGCGTGTGGAAACTGTGGGTATTGCCAGAAAGGAGGTCCCTGGTAGGGAGGGTGCGGATAGTTGTATTGTCCACGTCTCCCCCCTCTTTTACTCCTGCGTTATTGGGGCTGCCAATCGTCTCCACTGGAGTTGCTATCACTGTTTGAGCCTCTTCGGGATGAAGTAGCGCTAGAGTCTGAGAGGTAGCCTGTTCCTGGAGGAACATACGGCCACATGCATCATTGTTGCCGTTTGCGATTTCTTAATTGCGAAAATTAAGGAATCGCAATTAAGAAATCGCAAAAGGCTATGCATTAAGAATTCGCCATTTTTTTGCGATTTCTTAAAATTCCTTAATTGCGATTCACAATTTGCGAATCGCAATTAAGGAATCCCTTCCCATTGATTCCTATGGGTCTAGAGGCCCATAGGAATGAATGGGAAGTCATTTTCAATTTGCGATTAGCAATTTGCGAATCGCAAATTGAAAATGAAATTTCAAGGGTGCAGGACCCCCCACCCCCTGCACCCCTGAAATATAACTTTAAGTGCATTTTTCACACACACATGCCCCAAGGGCATGTGTGTGTGTAAAATGAAACTTTCAAAAATGCACTTTTGTGCATTTTTGAATGTTTTCGCAAATTACCATGAAGGTCAACTTCATGGTAATTTACCTCTCCCTATTTACGAATTCGCAAATTCAAAATGTTCATGCATTCCATTTAAGAAATCTCAAATTGCGACTTCTTAAATGCAATCGCAATTTTAGAAATCGCAACATGATTGAGATTTCTAAAATTGCGAAAAACATGATGCATCCCAATTTTGTCAATTACATTCGCAAACGGCCGAAAATTGCGATTCGCACTGTTTGCAAATGCCATTGACAATAATGCATGTGCCCGATAGTCCTCCTTCAGGTATAGGTAGACCTTTTCTTTGGCAAATCGTTGGATATCCTTTTGTAGCTTCGTAACCTTTTGCTTCATAAGGTATTCCTTATGTTCAGCTAGTTCTTTATTTAGTTCGGCTAGTTTGGTTTTAAAGCCTGGGTTTGGGATGGAACTCTTGAGTGCGCTCTCAGTCGTTCGTCAGCTAATCGCTTAGCTGTGTTGACTATCAGGATTAGGCGATCGTGTGTACACTTCCAAGATATTTGGGACCCTCGATTTTAAACTGGCCGTCTTCCCAAAAAATCTTGGGAACATTTTTCACGATCAGCCCATTGGGTGCAATCTTGGCCTTGAAGTATTCTGCCATGAGCGCTCCATGGAGGGTGATCCTCACCCATTCTCTTTTCATGTCTCAGAGAGTCTGCCAGTCAGCTGAATTGCTTCCTGTGGCACTGTCATTCTCTAGACCAAGGATGGACGGTGTTCTGAGAATTGCTGCTGCATCATCCTCCCCGAAGATCAGCCCTTGGCCATCCATCTTGTGGTGGCTAGGTAACTGTGGGGATGATGGAGGGAAGTAAAAAGCAACCCAGATAAGGATGGTGTAGTGACCCTCTTAGAGATAGGGGGTGTCACGTGGGGGATAGAACCGATCTTATCCTCCTAGGAAAACTCCCACGGTGGTTAGCCGTGCAAAGGAATGTTTACAACAAGAGGGAGACGTATCTTTGGAATGGGCGATTTTTCCACTCATAAGGAGTGGTAGGTCCAGTCTCAACGTTCGCCCTAAAGGCCTATGTTTAGCAAAGAAGTGCTGGGCTGTTCCTGGAGATAGTGAATGTACTGGTCACACCGGTGTTTATCCGTGTTGTAGGGTCTCAATAGAGTCCTACAATTGGGCATCCATTTTGCTGGATGCAATGTCCTCACACACCCTTTCAGGTGTCATGCTTCATCATCTGGGCTTGCTCCGCGTTGGGTCGGCGGTGCAATACCCAACGGGCGACACCTCAAAGAGGGGCTCTTTGGCGGAGAACTTTTATCCAACAGCCGTTCAGATGAAGTATGGGTGTGGGGCCAGGAAGGTGTAGATGTGTATGTGAGTTTAAAATAAAGCTAGGAGTACCAGGATCAAGTTTATTCTGGGTGTCCCCTGCTTCAATTAAAAGAAGAGACTAGTCTGTAATCGATGGATTTCTAGGTTTCCTTCTACGAGACTCGACTAGTATGTGCAGTAAATGGTCGACATGTTTCTCGCATGTGTACAATGACTAGCGATTCATCAGGACCTTAGTAAGAAGTTAGTTCATAAGGAAACTTGTCTACGGTATATGATCTGCCTAAGTATTAGACTTTAATACAGACTGTGAAGTGATCAAAATAGTGTACCTGTGTTGCACTGCATCTGCCTAAATTGGGAGACAAAAGGGAGCAAATCACAACAGGTTTAACATCACAACCAATCTCGGGTGACCTTGTACAAACAGTGCTCCATGCTAGTGAAGGTGCCGCTAGCATGTGGGTTAAAAACACTTTTGAGTATATTCCTCAGTGAGCACGGTGGTGAGCATGCCCCTGTGGAAAAATACAGTTAACAACAACAGCAGCAATATGGTAGGTGTCAAGGAACACCTAACTCACCTAATCGGTCATGTATGCGTGCAACAACAGTACCCGGCAGGTAGTACATCGGGTAAACGACCTCTGTAGTTTGGCTGGATACGAAAAGAAAGTAGCAATAGACATAGTTGTACAATCGCCTACTTAGATAGCTAGTGGTGAAAGTCATCCCCCAAAACATTGGTTGTACTCAGCAGGTAAAGTAACAGGCCATCAAGTGATAGGCGCGTGATCCCATAGTGGAGGAACTAATAAGACCGTTGATTGATGGTATTAACACTTATGTACTTAGTCTACCGTTTGTTTGTTTAGGCAGACCCCCGTTATGTGCCGTGTAAACGAAAAAGCCCTGTGGACTATGTCACCCAAGATGCAACATAGTTAGCTGGAGCTAATCCCTGGTGACGTGCATATGTCAATGGCCAGTGCCCGGTAAATGGAATCGGCCCTGTGCCCAATGACTCTGAGTTGGTCCCTGGTAACATGCTACATGTATAATAGCCATAGCCCGGTTACTGGATATAGCCCCGTGCCCAAGGTCTACGAGCTGCGGTGACGTGCTTATGTCATTAGCTACTGCCCGGTAATTGGAATCGGCCCTGTGCCCAATGACTATGAGCTGATCCTCGGTAACATGCTTATGAGCAAAGGCCAGTGCCCGGTACCTGGATTCTGCCAATTTCCCATAGTCTAAGCTCTGTGCCCCGGTGACGAGTTTGTGTCACGAGTCAAGGACCGGTAACTGGAATCGTGACCAAAGACTCAGTGATGGTCCCTGGTAACATGTTTGATGCAAAGTAGCCAACGCCCGGTTAATGGATTTAGCCCCGTGCCCAAGGTCTGCGAGCTGTTCCATGGTAACAAGTTTATGTGAAAAGCACGCACCCAGTTAATATAGTCGGTCTCGTGCCTATTGTTCTGAAGGTGGCGTGTTATTAGATAAAGTCGTTGCTCATTATTTTTATGCCCAAATGTCCCCCTCACCTGTAGCCCCGGAGGAGTCGGGGACTCAAGAAGACCCAGGAGGGAGCGGCAAAGTCACGGGACCTATCTAGACCACCACCCTCTCTCTAACTAAGGGATGATGGGTCACTCGTCTACGGGTCTGCCGAAGCATGTTGAGCCTGTGCTCTGGTGTAGTACTTACTTCTAGTCTCCTGTGTGCTCGCTGTGCGACCTACCCCTCTCCGCCGGGTCCGGGTGGTGATCCGCTGCCTGGCGGCAATGTTTTTAATTAGTGAAGCGTGCCACCTGATTACGCTGAAAGGCGGGAGTTGCATCGACGTACCAGGTCACGTGATGTGTATGGTAAAGCTGGCGGCCATGATGAAATGGTGTGAGAGAGAAGAGACAGTGCTCCCTTACAATGCTTAGTAGAGTCACGTAGTCGTTCATCGCAGTGTGGATAAACAGGGATGCCCCCTTATTGCATCGCTGTTGAGTGGGTGCAAAGTAGTGTAAATTAAATTAAACTAAAATCCGTCATCGCGATGGAGTCTCTTCTTCTTAGAGGGGTGAGGCAGAGCAAATACCACCAGAAAGATGATGATTTTTACAAACGTGGAACGGTATTACAACTTTCAGTAAAAATAAAAGATGCCCTGGTTCTCAGAACCAGCTTATCAGGAGAAGAAATGGTGGTTGAACGCGGTTGTTAGGGAGATAGCAGCTAAGAACAGTTTTGAGGGTGAGCAGCCGTTAAGGACAGCTATGGAGCAGCTCAAATGGAGCACACATGAAATAAATAAGGATGAGATTGACATCCCATTGGGGCAACACAAAAGGAAAAGGGTATATGCTGCCGCCCTTTTAAAAACTCCATCACAACCAGTGATTCAAATAAGGAAGGCTAATCAGGCAGGAACGCCAGAAGGGATGAAAGATCACATTTAACAGTGCCCGAAGCAAGGCCTTGCGAGCCAGAGATAGAACAAACTGGACGTCAGACAATTTGACATGGAGGGGTCAATCTGGCATGCGAAGTACCAGACCACAAACTTACCCTAGAAACAGGCCTATACAGTCTTTATCGAGGGATGCCTGGCCGCCAAGATGACATCCACTACCTCCTGTGGGAAATCAAAGGCATTCAGCTGGCACCACTCAATTTCCATGCATGAAGATGGAAATTGTGAATGCCAGGTTAAAGAATCCTGCCTTTTGGCAGCAACAACAGATCCTCCGGTAGTGGCAGCCTGATCAAAGAGCAAATGCTCTTTGATCAGGCTGCCAAAGAGCATCTGCTCCATACTCTATATACCATACTCTTCATGCCCAGCCCAAATCCACAAGAATAACTTGGGTCCGGTTGGTCCTGATCTTCGTAAGAACTCAGAGCAGGAGTGGTATCGACAGAACAATGTACACGTGTCCATAGTTCCCCCGGCGCCATAACGTGTCTGAATGAGAGATGCCTTGGAAACTTCAAAACGCAGAAGTGCTGATATTGCACGTGCTCGTAGGGGAGAACAGATCACGTGAACACTCTTCCCATCCACAGAAGAGACCTTGCGCCACCTTCCGGTGTAACTGCTATCCTTGATCCACCATACTCCGATGGCCAAGTTTGTCTGCCATGGCTCACAATGAGACAACCAGGTGGTTCACCGCCAACAAAATCCCTTGGTGGCCAGTCATTTCTAGAGATGCAAGGTCTGTTGGCACAGGGTCCATGACCCATCCTGTTTGTTGCAGTACCACATGGCAGTGATGTGCATGAGCACCTGTACCAGCCTGTCCTTGATGAACCAAATGGTTGGCCCTCAGCTCCAGAAGGTTGATATGGACCTGGGACCCCGGTGGAGACCGGAGGCCTCTGATCTCCATCTCTCCCAGGTTGCCAGATCAGATCAGCCAGATCAGCCCAGAAGTGATATAATTTACCACTGTCTGCTACGGGTATGAAAGGGAGATGGGTCTGCCGCTGACCCTGAACTTGTTCGCAAAGGGTCCCTTGATGTTGAGCACACTGGAACTTCAGATTCCTCAGCAGAGCTCGCTATAAGCTACTTGCCGTGCTTGGCCAGCAGGATGCAGGCGGCCCAGTCTCAACAGCCTCAGTCGACTTCAATGAAATCCAAGACCAAGGATGAAAGATTTGGATCATAGCCTGAATGTCCTGGACTCTTTCTCGGGGGAAAGACATGAACCAGAACTGTGTCCAGAATGGCTCCAATGAAGGGGAGCATCTGAGGAGTAAGGTGTGACATATGCATGTTGATAAAGAACCTCAAGAATGACAGGAAGTTCCCTGTAGTCTAGAGGTAGTTGACTACTGCCAGGAGCAAGTCTGCCTTCACCAACCACTCACCATGGTAGGCGAATGCTGGCACCCTTCACCTCTGAAGGTGTACTGTCACCACCGCGATCACTTTCATGAACACTCCATGGGCACTGGTGAGACCAAAGAATTGAAAATGCTTTTTGTGCACCACGAAGCGCAGTTAATGCCGATGGATGGCTACGTAGAAAGAGGCATCCTGCAGGTCCAACACCATCATCCAGTCTCCAGCGTGGAGGACAGACCAGACCTGGGACAGGTGAGCATTTTGAATTTCTCCTTCCAGAGGAAGGCATTGAGAGGGCACAGATCTAAAATAGGATGAAGACCTGTGTCCTTTTCGGGCAGCAGAAAGTAGCGGCAATAACAACAACGTCCTACTTCTGGCACTCTGTTGACAGGCTCTTGCACCAAAAGGTGTTGCATTTCCTGCCGTAAAATGGAGATGTCCTCCTTCAGTAGTTGGTTGGACAGTGAAAGGTGTGGCAGGAAAAAAAGGAAGGGTCAGGTGTAAACTATGCAGACAATCTGCTGGAACAACCTGTCCGAAGTGATTGCTAACAAACCCAAACAGAATTAGTGGATTATGCCCTCACCAGGTGGCTCTGGCTCTACAAGGGCACACTAAAGAGGTCTGGCAGGCGGGCTGCAAGGGAAGGGGGGGTGGGGGATGGAGCACACTAACCTTTAGCATCGGGTGGTGGGCACTTCAGTCTCTCCCGCAAAACTGCTGGGTTTCCTTGCTGGGGTGGGAAAGGCAGGCCGTAGAGGATGCCTCGATCAAAGCTACAAAAGGAGTGGTGAAACTGTTGCGGTTGCTGGTGCTGGGCAGAGAGGCCCAGAAAACGAGCTGTAGCCCTACTCTTCTTGAAGCTTTCAAGGGCAGAGTCAGCCCTGTCCGCGAACAGGTGAGTCCCATAGAATGGTATGTCCATCAGTGAGGACTGGACATCACCTGAGAACCCAGTAAATCGCAGCCACACATTGCGACAAATGGCAATGTCGGAGCCTATAGCTCACCTACAGTTTTTGCAACGGAGTTGGTGGTGTCCAAGCCACAATGAATTGTGCACTTGGCTGCACCCTGACAGTCTTGAATTGTCTAAAAAAATGACAGGGCAAATGTCTTCTGGTACACCAGGGACCACTTCTGCCACAGAGTCCCAATGGGCATGCATGCAGCCGCCCAACAAACAGAAGGCGTTGATGGATCATATGGCCACACTGAGTGATGAGAAAAGGCTTTTCTGAAGGTCTCCACTCGAATGGATTCTCAGTCCGTGATAAGAAACTTGTTGGGGTTGGTCCAGCTGGTGGAGGCCTGGATCACGAGGCTCTCTGGAGAAAGGTCCTGCAACAAAAAGACCAGGTCACATGGAGCAGAGCGATGGCATTTGGTGATTTGCCTCTTACAGGGCCAATACGATGCTTGGCTCAACCCCCTAGGAGGGTATCTGTAGGGGCCTTACTGACAGGGAGGAGGGACTCAGAAGTAGTCTGGCCCAGGCATATGACCTCAGTCATCACGTTTGTTTTCACCGGTTTGTTTTCAAGGACTTCAGCTGTCCTATGCATAACCATAGCGCAAGAGGCTGATTCATATGTGGCTGGGAGGAGAGGAGAGAAAAAAGCGGTCGGTATCGAACCTACTAGTCTCCTGAAAGTTCTCATACTAATGTCCTTGGCATAGCCATGAGCAAACTCATCGCCTTGGTCATAGCAGTTGTCAGAGTCAGTGCCGATGGATGAAATGAATGTTGCCTGCTTGTGGAAGTTAGAGTGCAGGGCTGGCGCCTCATTCTGATTCAGGCGTGGTGTCAGTTAAAGTCAGACGGGCGTCGATTTGCCATCAGAGAGGACATTCAAAACCACCGGATTGTCATCGATGTACCCAGATATGACGTGGGATTGGACACCCAGGTGGCATCGGAACTGGAACAGAGGACAGAAGTAGCTCAGAGGGTGCAGCTGGTGCCGAGTGCGTGCCCACCGGCAGTAGTCCAGGCGGACAGTCTCTCTGCTCCATGTGGTTCAAGGGCGCACCAGAAGGATTCACTAGAGATCCGAAGAGTCAGTGCGTAGCTGCGTGGAACTCTTCAATCTGGTGCTGCATGGCTGAAGGCACAGGAAACTTAGGATGCGCCAGGACCAGCTATGAAATCGCCTATAAACTGCCAACTTTGGGAGCGGAAGTGGGACAGTTAGCGGCACCTAAGCACTTCGTCAGGGGAATGGTGCAAAGGAGCGGAACTTCACTTTGACTTCCTGTGTTTTCTGTGCTTACTGGAGGACTTTGAGAGCTACTGGTTTAGAGAGGCTCTGGGATCAAGCCGTGGAGCAGTTCCGGAGCTGCATCTTCTTGTGCTTGGCGACAAAGTTTCACCTTGCATTCCTTGATGGCCTTGGGGTTCATCGATGTGCAGTCTTCAAAAGTCTTGGAGTTGTGGCCTGAACCCAGATACCACAAGCATACATGGTGCAGCTCTGTCACAGTCATCTTCTTAGACCTGCCGTCTTAAGGGGTGACATCCCTTGCACACTGAAAAAAATGTATTGTGAGAAGAAAACCAATCTATGTACGGGTCTGAGAAATCAGAAAAAGCAGCAGATCAGTGTCTGGAGGCACAAAAAGGAAGGAACCGGTGTCATCTCACAGTATTGGTGCCTAAGTAGACCCCCCCCACCACATCACTTCCAGATCAGTTTGATATCAGTGCGGAGCCATATCCTTGCAGTGCACAGAGGTAATATGGAAAGGTGTCCGAATCCAGTCTGACAACTTGGAAATATTCAAATTGTGAGGAATCTGCATCTAGAAATCTTTCAGAATTTATATTTGTTCTGTTGTATAGGTAAAAGTGATCTACATGAGAGCAATGCCCTTTATCCCAGCTTTCTCAAATCTTTGGATTAGTGTGTCATGAGCCACTGTGTCAAAGGTCACTGAAAGATCTAACCCAATTCTGGTGTACTGTGTTTTTAAGATCATCCCATATAGAGATTACGGCTAATTCACTGGTTCTTCCTGGATGGAATCCAGCTTGAAAGTTGGAAGGTATGGAATTGTCTTCAATGATTTGTGACAACTGGCCAAAAGCTGCTCTTTCTATAAATTTGCCTAAGAATGGCCGGTTTGCTATGGTTCTGTAGTCAGGGTCTTGATTGCACAGGTTTTTTTATTTTTATTTAAATAATGGGCATATGTATGCTTTTATGGTAAATCTTCTTGGGCAACTCCTTTTGTTAAGGAATTGTTGATCAGTGCTCTGACTGGGATGGCTGCTGAAGTTGATAGTAGAATGTTAGTGAAGGTTTGTGGTGGACAAGAGTCCGAGGGGTGGTTTGTCCTCATCACCTCGAGTTTGGTAGCCACTACAGCCCACCAACATACAATAGTAAAGCCATAGCTCCTATGGCTGGGCTTCTGGGCTATCATACTGTACACACCTTAACCATTAACAGCAGATTGAAAGTGTTGTAATCACTGGACCAGTTCAGACTAGGAACAAAGCCATTCAATCATTGGGAGCCAATACTTTTCTTACTTGTTAAGAGCAAGATTTTTCGAATCACAGAACTAAATCTTCTTTACATGTGCTATTCATTCACTTTGATCCAAGGGAGATGATTCAACCCATTTAAAAAAAAAAAAAATAACATGGTTAATAATAGGACCAAGTAGAATCCAAGTCTCAGTTTCCCTAAATTATCCCCCATCACCATTTCTTCAGGTTGTGTGCCAAAGAAAACAAGAACAGGTGAAACTAAAACAACTTGCCTTAAAATTTGAATAAGAGTCAAACTAACAATTCCAAAAACTGTATAACAAATATCACAGTAACTTGAAATGAAAAGCCGTACAGTATAGTTGGACATCAGGGAGCTGCAGTCAACCTTTCCTTAATTGACCTCTTAATTTTTTCCAGGATATTTTGGCCCCCTTGGAGGCCCATATAAAATTATTAATTTCAACCTGAATTTTGAGAATAACATTTTTGTCAAACAGCAGGGGAATACAATTAAACAAGGAGACACTCTGTAAAATATTAATTCTTACCAAATTGGCACTGCCATAAACAGTCAGGGGTAGATTCTGCCACCTTTTGAAACAGGTCTTAATCATACTATACACTTTTTTTTTAAAGTTATCATCTGGCATTACCTCCAAATCAGGGTGAATCCTAGTCCCCAAATACCGGATTCATTTTTTTTTTTTAACCAAATTACTTAGCAAGACCTGATTCTATGTCATTAATTTTGTCTTGTCCTAATTATACCCCCCTCAAAAAAAGCCCCAAAATCTCTCTAATTTATCGAAGTGCAAAGGGATTCATGTGCGTTATTTGTATACACAATCAAATCGTAGGCGTATATCGCCAGTTTTTTCAAAAACCACTGCACACTAAAAGGTTTAATGTCTGGCTCTTCTCTGATCTCTATTGTCGCTTTGGTATCCCCAGGGAAGCTGAAGGGTATGTGTATGCAGAGACTAACAAATAATATGATGGATGCATAACCGTTATGGATATTTGATTGGGTAGCATTTCTAGGCTGCACGGTTTGAAGTTTTTTGTGTGGAGGAGTTTTTTAATATGTCAATTGTTTTTCTGTCATATTAGGTTCCACTGGTGATGGTACCGTATGAGGTCTGATGTTCACCCCATTGGTGTGAGGACATGAGGTAGGTGTTGATCTCACATTCAGGAAGAATTAAATCCAGAGTGAATATTCATATATAACTAAATGTAGGGTTTCTGCTTATGCTTGCAGGTCAATTTCAAATTATTGGGGTCTTGAGGTGGCATTTCTGAAGACGTTTCACTCTGAAATGTGGGTTGAGAAGATATAAAATAAAAGCCATTGAAATGATGAATAATAAAGAGCTGTTGCTGTCAGAGTTATGTGAAGATATAGAACATTGGCCATAGCTACTGGGAAAAATTAGTATGAATTACTAGATGTCGTTAGAATCATTTTCAAATTATGATCGAAATATCGAAGATAGTTGCAACATGGGAAAAAATTATGTGAAATATTTAAAATATACAAGACCCAGTAGGAGATTAATGTTGGTGTATAGAAATGGTTGGTGTAAGTTTCAAATGTTGGTATGTATGTAAATGTGAATAATGTTTTAGTTACAAATTTCCGTGGTTTACTGACCTGTAATATTGATGTTCAAGACTTCCTGCCTATTCAATTGGAAGGAATGACATGCTGTTGAATGTTTACTGATTCACAATAAAAAGACATATACGAATGACGTGTCAATCTCTGGGCAATAAAGTTTTTTTTGCATAGACAATATGCATGTGTAAACTAAAGTTGAAAATTCAAGGTTCTCTGCGATTTATAGTCCTTTACCTTGCCCTAGAAACCGTATCAAAGTAGGGGGTCCCTTTTTTGTTCACTGGATCTTCTCTTGGGCTCTGTGCAAAATTTTCACCATACAGGTCAAAAAAAGGGGACAGACCTGCCTAGTGCCCCTCCCACTCTTAAAGTTCCCTGATACACACCCAGTGATCAGTACCCTGGCTGAGATATTAGCATAGAGAGCCTGAATTGCCTGTATAAAAACCCTTTAAACTCGGAATTTAGTAAAGCATTATGGTCTTGCTTTACTATATTACGAGTTTCAAAGGATTTTATACAGGTCATAAGTAGTCCCTCAGCTCATAGTCTAAAGCATTTGCTGTGTCAAAAGTCATCGCCAAAGGCGCTTTATCCCCAGTGGTCAATCTATTAAGCATATCAATAACTGCCCACGTTCTTGCATTTGCCTGCCTTGTAAGAAATACTTTTGGTTCTGGTGTATGAGCTCACCAATCCCAACCTACTTGCCAAAATACTTGCAAAAATCTTATAATCCAGATTTAGCAAGGAGATTGGGCGATAAGACTCACGTAATTTAGGGTTTTTATTCGGTTTCAAGATAACCGTAATCATAGCTTCACCCGCAGGATGGAGGGGTTCTTGCACCCTCAACAATATACCATTAAACAAAGACCTTAAAAAGGGGCAAAACTCTTTAAATTGAATATAACACATAATTCTGGAATTCCTTGAGGCTCTGCAGCCTTCTCTTTCTTAAATCTCCCAATAGTCTCACTAATCTCTTCCTCCAATATTTCCTACACTAATTCCTATCCTTTCTCCTCCGACAGACCTGGAAGCTGTGCAGATTTTAACTACTTCTCCAAATCAGACATATTAACTGACAGGTTAGTTCTATACAGATCTTTATAGAACCTTTCAAAGGCACTCCTTATTTCATCCGGCACCCTTAGTTTTTCCTCAGCATTATCCCTTGTGCTGCCAAGGATATCATTAAGAATAGCTGGAGGTCTGGCTAATATTTTACCAGACATCGTTCTGGATTGAAAAATTGTCCTATCTACCTGTTTCCCAAATCTCTTGCTGCTTTCTTACTGGTATAGATCTATATTTTTGTCTAATGGCTTGTATTTGTGCGTCTATCTGCTCATGCTGGTCAGCCAGTTCAGGGTCGCACAGCATTTTATACAAGTAACAGTTATGTTTTTTGAGTGAATCTTCCAGTCTTTTTTCCTCCCTTCTACAATTCCTCACCTACTTGGAGACTGCCGCTCTTACATATGGCTTTGATGGTTTCCCAAACTATTCTATCTCCAGAACAACCTCGGTTAAAATAAAGCAGCTCCTCTGTAACATTCTTAAAATGCTGTATAAAGTCCTGATATGGAAAAAACCTTCTCTCCATATAAACTGTTGTGAGCTTGTTTCTACTTTGAACATTATTTCTAAGAACACTGGTTTATGGTTTGAAATGGTGGTTCAAATATATTCAACTTGCCTTACCTTGGGGACAAGTTTATTATCCAAAAACAATCTAATCTAGAACAATGGCTGTGATTTTATAAAATGAAAATACCTTTTGGTCTTCCATCTTTCCTTCCAGACGTCTATTAAACTACGATACTTCAATGTAAACTTGAGGCTACATGTCATCTTGGGTGAGCTTGTTCCCGACCCGGGGATTATTATTAATTAAGCTATTGAAGTCCCCACCTCAAATTATTGGATCTCAATATTTCAGTAACTTGTCAAATAACTCCCCAAGCGGGTCTGGATCGTCCAGGTTAGGGCCATAGTATATCACACATACCACTTTACTCAAATTCACTCAATTCTGCTATTGCCCATCTTCCTCTGTTATATACCTCTGACCATAGTATCCATATCTTGGAGTGACGAGTAACTAGAATAGCAAAATAGCCACAATTGATGGACCGAATACAGAGCAAATCAAAAGATGCACCCCAGTCAAGAGATCTGGGTTAAATCCGTCATTCATTTACTCACCATGCCACCCCAGTTTAGACCTGGCCATTTGCAGATCAGTCTTAACCCTGTGTCTCATGGGAACAGTCCAGCCCAAACTGCCAAGGCAGGTCCTCTCTGGACTTGAAACAGTCTTTTCTTTTAAAGTAAATAACCACACACTCAGGAACATTTTAAATCTTTATCTAAATTTCAAACTCATGCGAACAAGCTCAAGTACACAGTGCATTCACCATGATTCTTAGGAGAGAAAGTTCAAATAAATCATCAAACAATATATGACATACTTACTCAATGAACGATGTCTAATGAAAAGAGAGGATAGAGAGAAAAGAACATCTACAAATAACACAAAATTATAGTTACCAAGAATGGTGTGAAGACCAACCCCCCGACCAAAGGGCTGGTATGGGTTTCCCGGGATAGGTCAGGAGACAAAGACTTCATAACAGGATTCAGGACAGGATAGTTGACCTCTCTAAAATACAGACGCTTGTTCGTCTGACCCCTCTCTTACACACTCTTCCTCCTCGAGATTCTTCCCGATCTTATCTAACCCAATTAAATTAGGACAGCATCTCTCCCAGCATCAGCACCTCCCGCTCCACGGACAGCATCCCGAGCTTTGCATATCTTCACCTCTTGTGCTCTGCGTGCTCTGCTAACTAATGCTATCTCAATAATACCTTTTGTTCTTCATGTACCACCCACTAAAGTTTCAGAATCGTAAAAATACGAAATCTAATTGGTCAGGCAAGGGGGAAGATCATCACACCATGCTTACATGTCATCTAATTCAGTTAAACCATTGTTCACAAACCCATCCCCTTAATTTTTATTCATAATTTTATTTCCCACCCGCATTCACATTTCATTTGCAACATTTGTTAATTGTCCAATATGTAAGTCCACTCCGTTGAACTTTTCACCATCCGTTTCCAGGAAAGGACACTTTGCGACCTTGGCTTTTGTTCAAACTCCGAGTCATCATTCCGGGTTCACTCTCAGTAGACATGCGCAGTCGTCACAGGACTCTGCTTACTTCAGTTATACTTGAGAGGCCCAAATGCGCACTAGTAATAAAGTCAACAGAACAAATGTTACTTTCACAAATAAATGGTCGCACTGTTTACCACCCACTTCTACTCCATTCCCCTTTACTTATTAATACTTTCCCCGCATTAGCATTAGTAAAATAGCTCGTTTTTGCTTCAGCTAAGCAGGTACCATGCATGCGAGTCTTCAAGACTCCATTTTAGTGCCTTCTGCTCATGCGCAAGGATTTCCCTCCAAGCGTTAATTCATCATATTGCGTAGATGTAGTTGATGCATGCACAGTAAAGACTTCCCCGTTTAAAGAGGTTTTAGTCCTTCGTTCTTGTTGTTAACATTAGTAAACACATAAGCAAGCTTCAATAATCCGCGTATTTGTGTGGTGCGTATTAATTATTCACAAAACTTAATTAATAACATGTTAGTAAGTTAAACGAGAGGATTACTTCCGAGCAAGTCTCTTCTTTATGAGTCCTTGCTCCATCAATCCCCTCTCCGATAGCATTTTGAGCCATCACAAATTACCCATCCCTAACCAGATGCCAACTTTCAGTATTTCTCATTTTCCTCTTTTTCTTTCTTATTTTCATTTTTGTTTTTTAAGTCTCTCATCTTTTTGTATATCCTCCCTTTCATTTCCCCCATTTGGATCTCCTCGTATTACATTTCTTTCCTTTTCCATTCACTTCATATTTTCTTCCCTTTCCTTTGTGTCTGCAACATTTACACCAAATCATTATTGATAAAACTATCTACTAACTACTGGAAGAATTATTTGACCTAAAATACTTTTCCCTAAATCAGAAATCAGAAAAGAAATACTCTGTTAGTCTCTCCCATATACTGTCAACATCCAGTGGTTTCAAATGTTCATGAAGTTTTGTAATATTCTTTATATAACCTCTAATTCCCTTACTTTTATCAGGAATGTAAGTGCGACAATGTTGAACTTTCAGCATTCCACAGACTCCGCCCTCTTTTGCTAATAAAATATCAAGCGCAAGTCGATTTTGTAAAACCATAGACCTAATTGCAACCATCTCTGTATTTATCATCAAGAAACCCCCAGCAGTATCAGTCGAGAGACTATCAACTACTGTTGACAATTGACAAATTCTTTGTGAATTCAGAATGACTCCCACTGAAGGTATCAATGCACCAAATATGTCACCTACTATTTCTGAAAAACTAGCTCTCTTTCTTCGTGTTAGTCCATTAGTGTTTTTATGGTTTCCACTGACTCTTTTTATATGGTAAATTTTCGGAAATACTATCCCAAAGTAGCAGCTTCCATACCACTGTGCAGGGAACTTATAATAAGCATTATTCCCACACACAAAGTAAACCCCAGGAAATACTAGAACAGTTCCCCCTTTTAGTCCCCAACCTCCCAAAATCAGGAAGTTATGTTCACAGTCACTGGTACCAATAAATACATTATTATAATCATCTTTATTCTACGGAGGCAGGTTTTCCCTTTCTTCACAAAGTCCAGGGACATCACAGCATGAGCTTTGCCAGTTACATAAATTCACTTTTTCTCAGCCCATGGCGGTACATGGGTTTTCTGTTCAGCAGCTTTCTTTTGGGAATCCTGTATCCTTCTCTCGACTAAATTCAAAAACACTTTCTCTTCTTCACGTAATATACATGTTAAATTATTCTTATGTGCCTTAACTAGATCTATTGATTTCATTGTTAAGAAAAATTCCCCCATGAACTGTGCATCTTGGCTACTATGTACCGGATTCATATTCTTTTGAATAGGAAACACTGAAAATACTACGTCTAGGTTTGAATAATAATACTGAAGTTTTCCTGTTGCATAAAACAGACTTGCTAAGACACTACATGATATACTATATGTTAATGGTAAATGGTGGTATGTGACTCCCTCCGATACGGACGCTGGTAATTTGATACAGCCATAAAAATCACTAATCTCCATTGTGTCTACATATTGAAATAACAATTTTGCAAAAACATATAAAGATGTGTCATTATCTAATACTGTGTGATGAAAATCTGTCTCATTTGCTACTTCTAATCCTACTCTATCTCCTTTTACTGTAGCTGTCTTCTCAATCAATCAATCAATCATATCATTTGTAAAGCGCACTACGGTGCCATGTAGATGTTAAACAGAGTTGGGTTGAGGGTTGAGGGATGAGCCCTGGGGTACGCCGCAGATGATCTCGGTGGCTTCGGACCAGCAGTCAGATCAGAATTGAACATACAAATTTTCGTCGAGCAATCCTAGCGTGGCTTCTATCAACCAATCAGACTCAGGCTCACGGTCTGACTAATGCCAGCGCAGCCTTTTGTGACATCCGTATTACTCCTTCCTACTGACCCCTCCTTTACAATCTGCTTCTGTCTCACACCCGCTGTTTCAACCAATCCCAGCGCGGCTCTCTGTGACGTCAGTACACCTCTGGCGACTGACCCTCCCTTTACAAGGTAATACGAAAAGTATTAATTTTGCTTTTCTTGTAAAATCAGTTAGTAACGACATAAAAACATTTGCTACTCTGTCGGTTCCACTAAACAAAGGATACAATTTCGGCTTATTCTGGAGTCTCAGAATTGCTCCTATTTTACTGAGAGTAAACCCCTCTGTTTACCCTTCATTTCAGCTCGAGAGAACCTGCTAGTCCTTCAGTGTTACCCATACTAGGAAATAAACCCAAAATTTTATCAGCAAACCTTCTGCTATCACACTCTCAACTTTCATACAAAATAGTCCCTAGTTTAATTCTGCCAGCCCTACGTAGCTTCTCACGATTATTCCAACAGACGAGTAACCTCATTGCAGTATGGCTTCTGTCACCACCGCTATTCATTTCCCAGGAATTCCGGACAACATAAAACAAAGATGCTAACTTTTGTTAAACATAAATCAATAATCAATATTAATCACCAAACAAGTTAATAATTACCATAACTCTGCTACCAGAAAACTAATCTAGCCACGTACCAACAACAGATACTCCCATACCATATACTCACCTGGGCCCATAAACACACAGAATTGAGTAAACCGCTGGAGTCAAAGTTTAAGATTTCCACAATTTTAGGATTAGTTATATCTTATTCCTAACTAACCTTTCAATGATTAAAAAGTTCTTTCCTCTGGTCGATGGACCATTAGTTGAACTAGTTGATGGTGAAAATTAACACTAACTCTCTCTTTTCTTTTAAAGTAAATAACCACACACTCGGGAAAATTTTAAATCTTTATCTAAATTTCAAACTCATGCAAACCATTTTAAATACACAGTGCATTCACCATGATTCTTAGGAGAGAAAGTTCAATTAAATCATCAAACAATATATGACACATACATACTCAAACGATGTCTAAGGAAAAGAGAGGATAGAGAGAAAAGGACATCTACAAATACCACAAAATTATAGTTACCAAGAATGGTGTGAAGACCAACCCCCTGGCCAAAGGGCTGGTAAGGGTTCCCCGGGATAGGTCAGGAGACAGACTTCAGAACAGGATTCAGGACAGGATAGTTGACCTCTCTAAAATAGAGATGGTTGCGTCACATCCATCTCGGACACGCTCTTCCTCCTCGAGATTCTTCTGTGATCATCTTATCTAACCCAATTAAATTAGGATAGAAAGTTCTGCATTCGGCTTCATCAGCATCTCTCCCAGCCCCAGCTTCTCCTGCTCCACGGACAGAATCCCGAGCTCTGCCTATCTTCATCTCTTGTGCTCTGCGCACTCAGCTAACTAAAGCTATCTCTATTATACCTTTCATTCTTCAAGTACCACCCACTAAAGTTTCAATATCGTAAAAATACTACATCTAATTGGTCAGGCAAGGGGGAGAAGATCATCATACCATGCTTCCATGTCATCTAATAAAGTTAAACCATTGTTCACAAACCCATCCCCTTAATTGTTATTCATAATTTTATTACCCACCCATTCACATTTCATTTGCAACATTTGTTAATAGTCTAATATGTAAGTCCAATCCGTTGAAATTTTGACCATCCGTTCCCAGGCTAGGACAATGTGCGACCTTGGATTTTATTCAAATTCCGAGTCATCATTCCGGGTTCACTTTCAGTAGACATGCACAGTTGTCACATGACTCCGCTTACTTCAGTTACACATGAGAGGCCCAAATGCGAACTAGTAATGTTGTCAAAAGAACAAATGTTACTTTCACAAATAAATGGGTGCACTGTTTACCACCCACCTCTACTCTATACCCCTTTAATTATTAATACTTTCCCCACATTAGCATTAGTAAAATAGCTTGCTTTCGCTTCAGGTAAGCAGGTCACACAAGTCTTCAAGACTCCATTTTAGCTCCTTCTGCTCATGCGCAAGAATTTCCCTTCAAGCGTTAATTCGTCATATTGCGTAGATGCAGTTGAAGCATGCTCACTAAAGATTTCCCTGTTTAAAGCGGTTTTAGTCCTTCGTTCGTGTTGTTAACATTAGTAAACACATAAGCAAGCTTTTCTAATCCGCATATTTGTGTGGTGCGTAATAGTTATTCACAAAACGTAATTAGTAACATGTTAGTAAGTTAAATGAGAGGATTACTTCCGAGCAAGTCTCTTCTTTATGAGTCCTTGCTCCATCACGGGTGTGTTGCTTGTAAGTTCATTAAATCTGTCCCTCGATCTTTTAGCTGCTGTAACAAGAGCCTCTCCCTTTTCCTCACCCACATACCATTCACAGTCCACGTTAGAACTCAATGCATTTATTACTCCACTTTGACATATGTATATATGTCTGGATTAGCCTAGTCAATCAATCAAATAGTTATACGAATAAACTTTACAATTGCCCATTCTTAGCCTGGTACTTATTACACCAAAACCAAGATGAGTACTTTATTTCATTTCCCCCGAATGCTCCCTATCCAATACCATCATACCACATATCCTTACCCTCCACCCTTTTAATAATCCTCAGTTTTCCTGCACTCCCTTGGCTCTGACAGCCAATTGGGTGAGCCATTGTCCCCCCCTCCGATGGTGAGAAATGTCCATCATATATGAGAACCAAAAATCAGAAACGCACTGGAGTCGTCCCCCTCACTCAATCAGAACTCCCTCCACAGCACTTGCTCAATAAATTACTACAACCATCCCATGCTACATTAGTTCCGGATGACCAGCCAACTTCCCCTGTTGTATCTGCTGAATGACGTCTGTTTGAAACTCATTGCTGATTCAATGTATTTTATTTTGCCACATTACTTAAAAGGTTGTGGAAATTTCAGCTGTGCGTTTGCTCCCAGTTCCCTAAGTTTAGCCCCTTCGCTGCTTCTGTTGGCCAACGACTGTCG
The DNA here is from genome assembly GCF_964261635.1 of Lissotriton helveticus. Taxonomy (NCBI): domain Eukaryota; kingdom Metazoa; phylum Chordata; class Amphibia; order Caudata; family Salamandridae; genus Lissotriton; species Lissotriton helveticus. The sequence continues at coordinate 1,130,175,409 of NC_136059.1, read as the reverse complement.
CGAGCACTACCTCCGTAGTGCTGCGCATGTCCGTTGGCTGACGCGGCCCCGCCCACTTAATTAAACCGCTGCACCGCGGCGGAATTTGCACCACAGTTAAGCGGTTAGGCGGTCTGTTCCCCAAATTCCCATATCCTCTCCTCTGTGATAACATGACACATCTGACCGTATGGAACAGGAGAAACCCTGAAAAGAAGCAGCTCTCACCTTACAGCTTTAGATAGAATAGCTTCTATGACTACATAAGATTTAAAGTTAACCAAGATTTTCCTTGACTCTATTCTATTAGGCCTCAGACAGAAAGGATCCCGGTGAACTCTTTGAATCTCAGCCTCTAGGGCTTCCTGATATGAACCTTCAGAGAGACCATCTGTGGTATTTGGATATTCATTACCATGTCTATTCTTCTATTACCTACCATCTGTGCCCTTCAACCTGTGTGTGGAATGCCCTGCACAAGGAGATCTAGAATGTAAAGGCCTAGCGACAATGCTTGAGAGTCGGTTGCTGCTGTGTCACCTGTGGGTAGGACGCACTTCATTTCTTCGTGTGCTGTTTACGCTGGCACACACAGCTCAAGATACTTCTAAGAATTAAATTAAATTTTCAGAGGCGTGGATAAGTCTACAATTTTGCTGACACGCACAGCTGGCTTTGTTGTTTCTCAACTTCTTAACATTCTTCTACTCATACAACGCTGATGCGCACAGCTTTTACGCGCTCTTCAGTATCCAAATATCTTCAAATGTTACACTTTATTTAATGTACCACTCCACTGATGCAGTTTTCATGGCTATTGTACTCATTTAATATATTTTATTTTGCTCTTTCAGTGTTTTCTTACAGTCAAAGTTCTTATTTGTTACTGACATCATTTAAGTAAACATTTTAGAATCAATTGTTTTTATTGTGCAGCACAACAATTCAGAACACAGCTCAGCTGCCTACATCCGCTGGCCGGCAGAGCGAAGTCCAGAGGCGTTAGACACAGCGTTCGGGCCTACACCCCGGAGGGCGACCCCACAAAGGCAAATGGTATGCCTTCATGAGCAGCCAATGCAGGTACAAAGCTACCGCTTTTAAGTACAAGAAACAAAACAAACAAAAACAAAGGAAACCCCCCTTCCCCCCAAACCACCCCCCTACCACCCCTCTCCGCATCAGTCTCTCCTTCCTCCTCTCACTCTCCACCGCCCCCATGAACCGCCTCAGCGCTACTCAATTCACCTTAGCTGGCCCCCAGGGTTCCAGAGGAATAAGTTGAAGAATTTGTTGGTACTTCAGGCAAGTAACCTCCCTGAAGTCCCTAGATAGAAGATGCAGGAATTGGCCCCACAGTTCCGCATATTAATCTCCCTTTCCCTCAACACTCAGTAACAGCCGCTCCATAGCTAAAAGATGCCACAGTCTTCGAATCCAGTCCCTCGGCTCAGGAGAGTCCGGGGAACCCCACCGCGCAAGAATGACTAGACGCGCAGCAAACAAGGCTAGGGCAATTTGTCTACCCCTCAGCGAGCGTAGAGGAAACGATTTAACATATGAAATCCCTAAGAGCGCATGCTCAGGTGCTCTAGGGAATGTAATCTGAAAAGCGTCCAAGTCATCCAGGACCACCTTCCAATATCGTTCTAGCTTCGGACAGTGCCACAAGACATGCGTCAAGGTGCCAGGGGCACCACACCCCCTCCAACAGAGGCCCGAGCTCATCTCATCCCAAGCTTTAAGACGAGCTGGGGTATAGTACCAAAAAGCAACCACCTTGTAGGCGGACTCAGTGCCAGCTACGTTGGCAGTGGTGTGGTGCGCCCGAGAGAAAACCTGGTCCCACTCCTTACGCGAAAGCGGGCGCCCCAGCTCCGTCTCCCAGCGAACCTGCACCTTTGTACATGGGGCTTTGGGACGCATCATAATCATTGCATACAAATCAGATATATCTTGTGGTCATCCTTCTTGCATACTATCCATTTTTCAAAAGCAGTCATAGGACGGAACATAGACGCAATGTTAGAAGGCTGAGTAACCCAATGTGCCACTTGCGAGTAAGGAAAGGCATCGGACTCCGAGAGGGAGAAGTAGTCCCTACAAAGCAGAGGAAACGGTATTAAGCCCTCAAGGTCAAAGAGGGAGCCCACTCTCTTACATCCCTCTTCCCTCCAGCGCTGGACAGCCCGGGGGGAAATCCGGATTATCCACAATAGGGGATGGGAAAGTAGTCCAACCCTTGCTCCACGCCAATTGATCCCAGGCCTTCAGTGTCGGTGTCGTCACCGGGGAGGAGTAAAGATCCCAGGCCCTGTGCTTACGGGGAAGCCACAACTTACGCCAAATATTGCACCCCACTACCGTTTGATCGTTGAAATTCCAATGTTTACTGGACCAAGGCCTATTCCATTCCAGGACAAACCGCAGGCATGTCGCCTGAAAGTAAGTCTTCAGCAGGTGGAAGCCCATCCCACCGCTGGACTAAGGCGCCGTGATGAGTGATAGAGCGAGCCGCGGCCTCTTGTTGCACCAGAGAAACTTATTGAGGAACCCCTGTAGCTTCTGGAGGGCACCCGGTGGAGGGATCAATGGGAGCATCTGGAAAAGATACGGGGGAGCACCGTCATTTTGATTGCCGCCAGCCTACTATACCAGGACAAATTAAGACAGGACCAATCGGACAGTGATCTGACCACCTGGTCCACCATCAGCTTGTAATTAAGAGAAGCCGTTTTTTGCTATAGATGAGGTGAGATGGATTCTCAGGTACGTAATATCTGAATGTATCCACTGATAGGCAAAGTCCTGCTGCAAATTCTGCTCGTCAGCAGCAGGGATGGATATATTAAGGATCTGCGATTTGGAGAAGTTAAGTTTGAACCCCGATACCCTGCCAAATTCGAGAAGCTTTGCCGACAAGTGACTCAGGGAAGAGTGGGGCTGCGTAAGCGAAAGGATCACGTCATCAGCATACAAGCTAATTTTGTGTGTCCGCGCCAAACCGGATCCCCGCAAAACCCCTGTTAAACCTTACCCGTTGAGCAACGGGTCCATATAGAGCGCAAAAAGTAACGGGGAGAGGGGGCACCCCTGCCGTGTCCCTCTGGTAATAGGGAAAAGGGTGGATCGGCACCCATTTACCCTCACTGCTGCCTTCGGAGCCGCATACAGGCAGCTGCCCCACAGCACAAAGTTATCCCCCAGACCAAAGGCCTTCAACACCGCAAACAGATACTTCCAATCTACGCGGTCAAAGGCCTTCTCCGCGTCTATAGATGAGAAGAAGGCCTGTGTGCAGGAACGGTGGACCAGGTCTGTGAGGTGCAGAAGCCTTTTAGTGTTATTACCCCCCCCCCCCCCTTGCCGCGTTTGACTAAAGCCCGCCTGGTCAGGATCTATGACGCCGTCCATCAACGGACTAAGTCGCGCCACCAGGATACTGGCGAAAAGTTTAGCATCAATGTTGAGGAGCGAGATCGGGCGATATGATCCACACTCCGCAGGATCCTTCCCAGGCTTGGGGATGACCGTGATGGCCGCCTCCGACATGGAAGGGGTCACCTCCCCGTCACTAAAAACGAGTTGAAAAGGCGCATTAAAAAGGCCATTTTATACAAAACCTAACCTAACCTATACAAAACCTTTTGTGTGGAGCTGGCTCCACACAAAAGGTTTTGTATAAAATGGCCGAGAAGCCATCCGGCCCCGGGGATTTGGCCAGTTTCAGGTGCGCCATCGCGGATATGACCTCCTCAATACATATCTCAGCATCCAGAGCATCCGCCGAGGTCCTAATAAAAGGTGCAACATCGCAAGATGCCAGATAAGCTGCCACCTGCTCAGAGTTCGATGCCTCCCCCTGATAAAAGGTCTGATAGAACTGCCGGAAGGATTCTACGATAAGGGAGTCAGTGGTGTGCTTCCAGGTCGCCAACCTCCGTCTCCAATTCTGCACGCTTCTCCCTGCGCACCCGGGCATATGTCGCAGACAGCGCAATAAACTCCCCCCGGACCACCAGCTTGAGGGCCTCCCACACTGACGCTAAGGATACGCCATCCTGATCGTTGCTAGCGAAATACTGGGTGATAGCATCCCGATTCGAGTGACTACCGACTCCGAGTGCAAAAGAGAATCTCGGAGACGCCAGCCAGACGATGGTGGGCACTGACCACAACCGGTAAGCATGACCGAAATAAGTGCATGATCCGACAAGGAGCGCAGGGTGGTAGTTGCTGCTGACAGATGTGGCAAAAGAGAGGACATAGCCAGGAAATTATCCAATCGAGCATACGTTTTATGGGCCGCAGAATAATAAGTGTAATCCCGATCGAGGGGGTGCTGGACCCACCACACATTATGCAGCCCACCTTCTAGCAGCCATTGCCTCCCCCTGCGACAGGGCCCCCGCCTGATGTGACCTCAACTCAGATCTATCCAGCCCCGCCACCATATATATATTATTATCCCCCCCCCCCCCCCCACCAGCACATGCGCGTCCGGAGAAGCGAACACCTCGGAGAGAGCTGCCTTCAGGAAGGACTCTTGGCGGTCGTTTGGTGCATACAGTGACCCCACTGTCAAGGTTGTGTCCCCCCATTGCAACCGGCCAGCCACAAACCGCCCTTTGACGTCAACCACCTTGGATAGGATCTTACAATGCGCTGCGCACTAAAGAGAATAGCTACTCCATGTTTCTTCGCTGGACCTGAAGACCAAATTTGCACAGGGAATCGCCTATCCTTCATCCGCCTAGTATCCCTAGATAGGAGATGGGTCTCCTGTAACAGGCACCGCATAAAAGTCCAACCTGTGCCAGGCCGATGATCCCCAATGGACATTCTCATTGTCCGTCACCAGCGCCACTAAGGAGACCGCCGCCTCCCTCTCCAATGGACTCGCAGATAGGTCAGGCTTCATCGGAGGAGGAGATCTTCCAACTCTTTGCCACTCCATGGAGCGTCTGCGCCGCCGAGATGGTGACCCGCCAGATTCGGTCTGAGCAGCAGATCTCTCCAATCCTAGCGCCTCATAAGCTGCCTCCAGCGAGCGGATCTGCAGAAGCTTGCCTTTGAACTTAAAGATGCGAAACGGGTGCCCCCACGAGTAGGGGATGCCCTGTTCCCGCAAATGGGCCGTAATAGGTTGGAAGCTCTGGTGTTTAACAAGAGTGGAGGCCGCCAGATCTTGAAAAAGAGGGGGTTGGTGCCCCCTGAACTGCACCGGATTGAGGTTTCGCGCTTTACGGAGAATCCGTTCCTTGACCTGAAAATCATGCACGCATACCAAGATGTCCGGTGGGGGAGCCTTGGCACCTCTCGGCAGACCAACACGATGCACACGGTCTAGTTGAATGTCCAGCTCATCCCCCTCCTCAAGGGCTTGTCGGAACAATGCCTCCACATACTCCCACAAACTGTCCCCTTCCCCTTTCCACGGGACCGCACAAATTCTTATATTGTTTCTCCAGGAGCGGCTTTCTAAATCCTCGGTATGTGCCTGCAGGTCCAGGTTTTGTTCCGTGAGGCGGAGGATGTCCTGCTGAAGTTGATGAACCTCATTGGCAGTGCCCAGGTCATGTTCCTCCAGGGTCGCCACCCGCTCCCCAATAGCATCTACATCTCACCGCATTTCCCTCACGTCAGAAGAGAGTTGGAAACGAAGTTCTAAGATGTCCTCCTTAATGGCAGAAAAAAGCTCCAGCATAAAGGCCTTAGTCGCGGGCGCTTCCACATCCTCTGACTGCGAGGGTTGGGCATCTGACTGGAAGGCAGTCCGACCCGCCGCTTTCTGGAACGTGTCCTTCAGGGCGTTATCCTTCTTTCCTCCGTTAGTCGACATCCTGGCGCCACCGAGGGCCCAACAGGGCGCAAACAGGGACCAGCAGCGCCCCCTCTTCCCCTGACAGCTCAGGCCAAGGCTGAAAGACGCCGCCCGCCGACACACAGGCCGAAGGCGCACCCTCCTCCTTCTGACGGTCTCCTCAGCTCAGTAGCGCTACCGCCGAACAGCCTGGGATCTCCAGCACCACCGATCACACCAGACCGCACAGGTGCAGGGTCCAGAACCAGTCTCTTCTGCCCAGTAGGCAACGTCACTCCCCAATCTAGGGCATCCACAGGCAGCACCCCGCAGCAGGTAAATAAGCAGGGCGGCGAGGCTCCTCACACCAGCTCCCAGGTCGAGTCTAGGCCCCACGAGCCTCACAGCCAATACATGGGCCGATTCAAGGCACCACGGGGGCTCCCAGATTAGCAAGCCCCGGCCAGCCAGCAAAGTCCAGAGCCCCCCAGCCCCGAGAGCAGTCAAAATCCAGGCGGGAGGCCACACACCACCAGAGTCGGGCCCCAATGCCAGCACCACTCGCGAGGGCCCCGTACCGTCCGCCGAACCGCGGACCTAGCTCTGGACCCTCAGGGAGCCACCCCGCCACACTTCACCTCTTGCCAATTCGGGCTGTCAGTAGCGGGCAACCTCTGCCCGGGTCGCCACAATGCACGGGAGCACACACCCACCCAGCAGGGGTCTCAACCGCCGCCTCCTCGGCTGGCGCCCCAGCGACCTCCGGGCCCAACAGCTCCTCCCAGGCAAGCCTCAGCACCGCAGCGGCTCCGGGCTCAACAGCAGCAGCCCTCTTCCCCCGTCGCCCCAGACACAGCTCTGCACTCTGCGCCAACTCCACGAGGCGGGGCAACCACTCACAGCGGCCGAGGCGCCACTCCGCGCCACACAGGCCTCGGCTTCCCCTGCCACGAGGCCCACCGGGCCCAAGCAGTGTCAGGGCCGCACCGCCCCAAACCTCAAAATTCCCCCACGAGGCTCGGAAATAGGGGCACCGCAAGACCCAGGATGCCGTGGAGACCCAGGGGCCCACCGTCAGCAGCTTGGATGGGCACCAAGTATGGGCGCTTTACAAAGCGATATGCCAGGCAGTGCCGGAGGGACAGGGAAGCACGTCCTACTCCGCCGCCATCTTGGCCACGCCCACTAAGTAAACATTTTATGCAAAATATGCAAAACGTAACACCCACACCTTTTTTCTTCTCTAATCCTGGTGATCCAGTCTTGCGCTGGTCAAAATGGAAGGTGTTTCTTAATTATGCGAGGGTGTGTGGTGTATCCTTAAGTTCTGAAAGAAAATCTGCACTATTACTACAATGCATTGGCTCTGAGGGCCAAGACTTATTTGTACACCTTCCTGACCTAACTGATGCTGAATCCGACAATCTCAATGAATTTGAAATTTGCCTCAAAAAGCTAGATAAGCACTACCTTCCTAAACTTAGCACTATTCTTGAACGCTATCATTTTGGAAAGCGTGTACAAAAACCTGACGAGTCTGTTGAAATTTACATCACAGCTCTACGTAAACTTGGTGCAACTTGCAAATTCGATAGATCACTTGAGGAACGCATACGCGATCAGTTCATGCTTGGTTGCAACGTCAAGAAAATAAAAGATGATCTGTGTACAAAATGACGATCCCAAACTTGATGAAGTTATCGTTTTAGCCAAAAGAATCGAACATTCTTTAGCTTGCGTAGAGGTGATTAAAAAAGAGAATGGGGCTTCTGAGGAAAAGGTTCATACTGTCTCAAATAAATCTACAAGACCAGTTTGGAAGCAACGTGAACCTGTATGGAAACCACATGAAGTCTATAAAGCTCCTTTCGATTCCAAGTCCAAAGACAATACTGGGATGAAGTGCTACCGATGCAACCTCTTTGGCCATCTTGCCAACGACAAATCGTGCCCTGCTCTCAACTCCAAGTGCCGCAACTGTGGCAAAGTTGGACACGTTGCTAAAGCTTGCAGGGCTAAGAAAACCAAGTCTAAACGTGTCAAAGAAGTGTTCTGACTATGATTACGAAGATTTTCATTGTGGTGAGATTGTCACACCCGCTGAAAGAAACAAATGCAAAGGTCCAGTTGATACAGTCTTAGTTAATGATTGCAACATTAGAATGCTCTTCAACTCTGGTGCGAAGATCTATCTTATTCCCAAAGAATTATTCGACTTGAAATTACAAGGGAAAGTAAAAATATACAAACTTGACATCAAACCGTTCGCTTATGGGGGCCGACCCATAAAGTTATTTTCTTGGCAACATTGAATACAAAGGGAGGATTGCAGCTGGTAAAATGTATGTATCTTGCAGAGGCAACCGCATAATCAGCTGGTTTTACCAGGCTGATTTGGGTGCGTCTTTGCTTCCTCGTGCAGACCCCTGCATCATTCGGAGAGATTTCACCACATTCTTCCATCGAATGTTACTCTGAACAATAGAAATTCACATGCTGTCTCTTTTGTGGATGACTCGAATTCCACTTTACGATCTGAGTTTAAGGAAGTTTTTAATGAAAAGTTGGGTTGTCTTTCTGGCTATGTTCACAAAATTACTCTCAAACCCAATGCAGTCCCTGTCACTTGTAAGGTACGCCATGTTCCCTTGGCCATGAAAGAGTCTATGCGTGCAGAACTCGAGAAATTAAAAAGTGAGTGAATTATTGTTGAGGCTGAAGCAAGTCAGTGGCTCGCTCCAGTTGTTCTTGCACGAAAGGCCTCTGGCTAGGTACATCTATGTGTGTACTTGCGTTCTCTCAACCGTGCTGTTATTGCAGACAGATATCCTCTCCCAAACATCACAGATGCTCACACAGTTGAGACGCACGTGTTTTTTCCACTCTAGATCTGATTGCAGCATACCACCAGGTTAAAATAGATGAAGAGTCCATGGACCTAACTGCGTTCATCACCCCTTTTGAAACCTACAAGTTCACACGTCTTGCATTCGGCTTAATTTCAGCAGCCTCTGTATTTCAGAGGGTGATGGAAGACGTTCTGAAGGGGGTGGATGGAGCCAAAGTCTATCAGGATGATGTGTCGATTCATGCCACCTCACAAGTTGAACATGATGCAAGGCTGAGGTGTGTGCTTGAAGCTTTCGTTCTAGGGGTCTGACACTCTGCGAGAATAAGTGCAAGTTTAACCTCTCTGAAATAGATTACTTGGGTCATCGATTGACCTGTGACAGGGTGAGACCTAAAGAACGCCTTGTAAAGGCAATAGATCTTCCTGTACCTCAATCCAGAGATGAGCTTGTTACTTTCTTGGGCATGGCGGAATACTATAATAAGTTCATACCATGCTTTGCTTCACGTACTCATGACCGGAGGTCACTTCTAAAGAAAGGCGTGAAGTTTTCTTGGTCGCCTCAGTGTCAGTTGGAGTTTGAAGGGATCAAGAAAGCTCTTCGTGCTGCTCCCTCTCTGCAGAGTTTTGACACATCCTCGAGCTCCACACTTGTCACTGACGCAAGTTCGAAAGGTTTAAGGGCTGTTCTTAAACAAACTAAGAATGGTAAAGAAGAAACCATCATGTTTTTGTCAAGAGCTCTCGGTCCTGAGCTCCAATATTCAGTAATTAAAAAAGAGGCTTTATACATTTTTTGGTCCCTCAAGAAGCTAAAAGAAGTTTCTCTGGGGAAGTTCCTTTGTTGTGCATTCAGACCACAAACCTCTTAAAGATCTGTTTTGCAAAAAGGGGCTAGATACGGTCTCATCTAGAATTTGCAAGTGGATAGCACTTCAAGACTTTGATTTTATAGAATAGTACATCCCGGGGGTAGACAATAAGGTTGCAAATTGTCTCTCTCGTTTGGTACCTAAACACTTGGATAGTCTTGACTCTGAAGACACATGAGAGATTGATAATTTCAATGTGTGTGAGGTTGTTGAAGGTGTTGCGTCTGAAACTGAATGGAGGCATTCCTTGCAGAGTGATCCTGTCTTGCTTGAGGTCTGTAAACTAGTTTCTCATTTCTCATGGGTGGACAGGTATCAAAACTGTCTGAAGGGACACGGAAGTTCTGGAATGTAAGGGATGAACTTTCACTCTATAACAATCTGTTGTGGAGAGGAACATGCCTTGTTCCTCCGTCATCCCTGAGGGAGAAAATAGTTCAGTTAGCACATGATGGACACCAGGGCATCTCAAAGACAAAGGAAAGAGTTTGCTTACATTTTTGGTGGCCTGGTGTTGATATTGTAGTTGAGCGGTCGGTTAGGGACTGTGCTGAGTGTAGAGCTTGCGATAAAATTTGTAAAACCCGGACTCAACCTATGATAATACGTGAATCTCCTACTCGTGTTGGCAACATGTAGCTCTAGATCTTAGGCCCAGTCTATTCCAAGGCAGGGCAACATGTTTTGGTAGATATGTACTCTAGGTGGCCTGAAGTGAAGGTCACCCACCGTCGAAACAAAAGATGTGATTACGTTTTTAGAGTATGTATTCTGTAGGGAAGGCCTTCCTGAATCTCTCTTGACAGACAATGATGTACAACTAGTGTCAAGAGAGATGGAACAATTTCAAGCTAAAAAAGGGATTGTACATAAACTTTGCTCTCTCTATCACCCAGAATGCAACGGAATGGTTGAGAGATTCAATCGTGTTCTAAAAGAATCTATCCAGCTAGCTAAAGAGCAAAGACTTGACTGGAGAGCTGCAATATTTGAAAGAGTGAAAGCTTACAGTTTGATTCTCTACTCCACCACTGAGAAAGTTCCTTTTGAGCTATTTAGAGGGTGCACACCTAACACTTTTGTTTCAATCATGGATGAGAGGTAAAGGTGGCGACATTGAGATTTCTGAGGATCCTCGATGGAGGGCGCTTCAGAATCTCAAATCAGCAAAAATGAAAGCTAACTTTGATGTGAGGCATGCTGTTGCTCACACCTCTGTTAATGTAGGTGATCTTGTGAGAGAACGTTTTCCACAAGTCTGGGAGTACCAAGTTCTCTACCCCTTGTAAGGTTGTCAAGCTTCTCCTTAATGCTGTAAAACTTGATGACGGACGCATCTGGAATTTGAATAGGACAGCTCCTGTACTCCCCTCCACTTCTTCCTATTGTCATACTAATAGTTCTTCTAAATTTACTTCTCTGCCTAGGAGTACTCGTACATGTAAAGTTCCACTAAGATTGCATGATTATACTCTGAGCTGAACATTTTGTCTCTGAAGCCACCACTTTGTAATGGGGAAGGTGTGTGGCATTTGTATATTTATTACCATGTCTATTACCTACTATCTGTGTCCTTCCACCTGTGCCCTGCACAAGGAGATCTAGAATGTCTTCTTGCTGCCTACCGACAATGCTTGAGAGTCAGTTACTGCTGTCACCTGTGGGTAGGACGCTATTACTTCTCTAGCTTTTGAAACTAACAAAAGCTTTCTTCAGCTATTTCCAGACTTCATTCTTCTTCACACCGTCCTTAATCAGACTTCGCACACATTTCTTACCATCCTGTACTTCTGACCCTTCCGGGACATTGTTTATCCTAATATTATTCTGTCTGGCTTGACTCTCTAGTCTTTCCAAAGTGGCTTGAGTGACTTTATTTTGTGATCTGAGCTCCGCCAGTTCGCGGGTGTTTCTTTCTATGTCTGTTGTAGCCTTAAACACAGCCCATTCTATTGTCATTGTCCTTGTTGTAAAATAGTCTTTTTTCTTTGATAACTTCCGACAGGTCTCCTGTATCTCTTTCGGTTTGTTCTACAAGACATCGAACCTGCTCTTCATCCACCTTACAATCTCCTGCAGTAATTCCTTCAGATCACCCCTTACAGCCTCCTGCTGTACATGTAGGACCACTGCAGAGCTCTTCTGGGGGAGGCTATTAAGCCCTCTTCTATCCCCCTCCTTTAGACCTGAAACCGCAGTAACCTCTACAGAAACATGCAGTGAAGTATGCCAGTCAATCTCGTTATCTGCTGCTGGTTCTTGCAGAGGGCAAAGCTATTGCATACCCCTATTTCAGATTTAGAACCTTGAGATGGTTGTTTACCATTAGTCATCATAGCCATGTTCCCCCCGCCTTGGGAAACAAACAAGAAATAAAAATACCCTAATTAGGGAGCAGGCTTTGCGGCTCTAACTAGTCTAAGTGACTTTCTAGCCTTCTGGGTCTTGTTGGCAGAAACTCTCCCTATACTTCTTTTGCTATAGACACTTTTCTGCTGAAGGGTATTGTTAGCTCTGGTGGCTTCCTTGGTGAATTCCCCTCTTACTAGCACCCCCCTGGGAAATCAATCGCCTACCCCACCAAATACAGAGGAGCATAAGTCTGCAGTACATTTTTGGATCCTTAGTAGCACCTATTTTTAACACCTTGTCTTTGTCTTAATCCTTGCCACAGCCTTTGCTGTTGCTCAACCATAAGTGGCTTGTTTGTATTCATATGACCCTCTGAGGTCTCCCCACCACCTTCCTCCAACAATAAGCCCAACTAATGCAGGTTACCTGAATCCAGTAAAGGAAACACCGTAGTTTCTGACATCTGTTGTACGTGGATTCTTTCTCTGTCCAGCTTCAACTTTCCCTTTGGCAGAACTCTAGCCTCTCAAAATGTCACCCTCTTCTATGCTGTCAAAATTACTGCACCAGATTACTCATACTCCACAAGAGCCTCCTCTCTGAACCAGGAAACGAATAAGGAGAATAGCCAGCTGATGTTACAGGACTGCTGCGGTTGGCAACACCACGTGGAACTAGCCACGGAAGCATCAGACATAGGCTAACTACGCTACCGCTTCAGCGTTTCCCTCAGACCGTCAATTACTTCCTTCAGAGAGGGAGAAGGGTGTACCTCCCTCAGATCCTTCAGCCAGCTGGTTTGCTCGCTTTGTCAAGATCCAGAAATTCAGTTTTGTTCCAAACAGGTTGAAACTGTTTTTATTGTTCATGCAAGAATCCAACAGGTTTGCTTTAGTCGTGTAATGATTTGCCAGTTTGTCACAAAATTCTAGAGAACTTGGATTGGTGCATTCTGTACATTTTGGCCAACGGAATTCTCAGAGTATTTTATAAAACAGTTTATTAGCGCACTTTCCAGGGTAGCTAAGTTAGGAATAGTAGGTGTTTTTTTTTTTTGTTGAATTGTATATTCTATTGAGTCTGTGTAGTATATCTTGTATTAAGAGTGGTTTTGAGCCAGTTGTATTGAAACAGGAATTGGTTTTCAATTTTTTTAATTCTTTATTCATCCAAGGGGCGTTTACTTTTGTTATGCATAGATGTTGTAGAGAAATTAAGAGATCAAAAGCTTTCTGGACTCCTCCCTAGAGCGTTTGTACAGAACGGATTGTGACCAGATCTGTTTGGAGGTTTTATAGTTCCTCCAAATTCATCTTGTTTCAAGGTTGATATGTAGTTGAAGGTAAGATGATTTTAGTGATCGGAAGCAGACTTTGCCGTCTCCCAATGTGAACATTCTAAGTTAGCTGAGCAAGAGTTATTGGGCAATAATAAAGCAAAGCTAGATGAAGTTAATGAGCTGGCTCAGAATGAGGTTACAGACCTAGGCAAGTACGCCACGGCTAGAGTATATGGTGAGGGGCAGCGCCCTAGCGCCACTCTTGGGACTATAAAGCCTAGTCGTGAAGACAGTGAGGTGCTATACATTTTTGCCCTGTTCCCATGATGCACTGGGCCAGGGACAGACTAATTTGCATATAGCCAGGTTCTGAACTGGGATGGTGCAGTGAGCTAAAAAACGGTGATGGATCAAGCCCTGATCTGTTGACTGGGTAGGAGTGTTCTGAGTAACTCAGATACTCTGTCCATCACCACCCCCTTTTTGTAATTATTTTGGCCACCATGAGTGTGGAAGGGTATGCTCAGACATGAGTCCCTTGCTCATTGCACCATCAGGATTCAAGCAAGCCGGGCCGAAGACGGCTGTAATGCCAGAAACCGGTCCCCGGAAGCTTGTTTCCTTTCCAGTGAAGAATTGGCTTGGTAGTTTGGTCTGCCCTGTTCCCATGATGCACTGGGCCAGGGACAGACTAATTTGCATATAGCCAGGTTCTGAACTGGGATGGTGCAGTGAGCTAAAAAACGGTGATGGATCAAGCCCTGATCTGTTGACTGGGTAGGAGTGTTCTGAGTAACTCAGATACTCTGTCCATCACCACCCCCTTTTTGTAATTATTTTGGCCACCATGAGTGTGGAAGGGTATGCTCAGACATGAGTCCCTTGCTCATTGCACCATCAGGATTCAAGCAAGCCGGGCCGAAGACGGCTGTAATGCCAGAAACCGGTCCCCGGAAGCTTGTTTCCTTTCCAGTGAAGAATTGGCTTGGTAGTTTGGTCTGCCCTGTTCCCATGATGCACTGGGCCAGGGACAGACTAATTTGCATTTAGCCAGGTTCTGAACTGGGATGGTGCAGTGAGCTAAAAAACAGTGATGGATCAAGCCCTGATCTGTTGACTGGGTAGGAGTGTTCTGAGTAACTCAGATACTCTGTCCATCACCACCCCATTTTTGTAATTATTTTGGCCACCATGAGTGTGGAAGGGTATGCTCAGACATGAGTCCCTTGCTCATTGCACCATCAGGATTCAAGCAAGCCGGGCCGAAGACGGCTGTAATGCCAGAAACCGGTCCCCGGAAGCTTGTTTCCTTTCCAGTGAAGAATTGGCTTGGTAGTTTGGTCTGCCCTGTTCCCATGATGCACTGGGACAGACTAATTTGCATATAGCCAGGTTCTGAACTGGGATGGTGCAGTGAGCTAAAAAACGGTGATGGATCAAGCCCTGATCTGTTGACTGGGTAGGAGTGTTCTGAGTAACTCAGATACTCTGTCCATCACCACCCCCTTTTTGTAATTATTTTGGCCACCATGAGTGTGGAAGGGTATGCTCAGACATGAGTCCCTTGCTCATTGCACCATCAGGATTCAAGCAAGCCGGGCCGAAGACGGCTGTAATGCCAGAAACCGGTCCCCGGAAGCTTGTTTCCTTTCCAGTGAAGAATTGGCTTGGTAGTTTGGTCTGCCCTGTTCCCATGATGCACTGGGCCAGGGACAGACTAATTTGCATATAGCCAGGTTCTGAACTGGGATGGTGCAGTGAGCTAAAAAACGGTGATGGATCAAGCCCTGATCTGTTGACTGGGTAGGAGTGTTCTGAGTAACTCAGATACTCTGTCCATCACCACCCCCTTTTTGTAATTATTTTGGCCACCATGAGTGTGGAAGGGTATGCTCAGACATGAGTCCCTTGCTCATTGCACCATCAGGATTCAAGCAAGCCGGGCCGAAGACGGCTGTAATGCCAGAAACCGGTCCCCGGAAGCTTGTTTCCTTTCCAGTGAAGAATTGGCTTGGTAGTTTGGACTGCCCTGTTCCCATGATGCACTGGGCCAGGGACTGACTAATTTGCATATAGCCAGGTTCTGAACTGGGATGGTGCAGTGAGCTAACAAAAGGTGATGGATCAAGCCCTGATCTGTTGACTGGGTAGGAGTGTTCTGAGTAACTCAGATACTCTGTCCATCACCACCCCCTTTTTGTAATTATTTTGGCCACCATGAGTGTGGAAGGGTATGCTCAGACATGAGTCCCTTGCTCATTGCACCATCAGGATTCAAGCAAGCCGGGCCGAAGACGGCTGTAATGCCAGAAACCGGTCCCCGGAAGCTTGTTTCCTTTCCAGTGAAGAATTGGCTTGGTAGTTTGGTCTGCCCTGTTCCCATGATGCACTGGGCCAGGGACAGACTAATTTGCATATAGCCAGGTTCTGAACTGGGATGGTGCAGTGAGCTAAAAAACGGTGATGGATCAAGCCCTGATCTGTTGACTGGGTAGGAGTGTTCTGAGTAACTCAGATACTCTGTCCATCACCACCCCCTTTTTGTAATTATTTTGGCCACCATGAGTGTGGAAAGGTATGCTCAGACATGAGTCCCTTACTCATTGCACCATCAGGATTCAAGCAAGCCGGGCCGAAGACGGCTGTAATGCCAGAAACCGGTCCCCGGAAGCTTGTTTCCTTTCCAGTGAAGAATTGGCTTGGTAGTTTGGTCTGCCCTGTTCCCATGATGCACTGGGCCAGGGACAGACTAATTTGCATATAGCCAGGTTCTGAACTGGGATGGTGCAGTGAGCTAAAAAACGGTGATTGGTCAAGCCCTGATCTGTTGACTGGGTAGGAGTGTTCTGAGTAACTCAGATACTCTGTCCATCACCACCCCCTTTTTGTAATACATTTTTGATGAGCAGGAGAAATATATATATATATATATAAGGGTTTGCACAAGTTGCAAATCTCTTTCACCGCTATTACACTGAACTGTATACCTCACGCGTTACATATGTCGGCCGGGCTACCGCTTAATACCTCGCACACATCTCCATGAAGTGGCTGTCAGATACACATAGGGAGTGGCTAATGGCACCGCTGCATTCTGCAGAGATTGTAGCAGCATTAAAAGATATACTCATGAGCAAGGTGCTGGGTTACGACAGGCTGACAGCCTTTTACAAGGCCTACCAGGAAAAACATATTGCACATCTAGTTAATCTCCGTGGAAAGGGACGGTACCATGTCCCCAACAATGTGTGAAGCAGTAATGGTCTCCCTGCTCAAACCAGGAAAATCAGCTGATCACTGCTTGTCCTATCGACCGTTATCACTCTTATGTACAGATGTGAAACTCTTCGCAAAGGTTATAGTTAATTGGCTGGCACCTCTGCTTCCTGAATGATAGGGTGGGAACAGCCAGGCTTTATATCCGGCCGCTCCCTTATCTCAACATTTGAGTCCTCTTCGGAACGATCTTGAACATCGTTCGAGCTGTGGCTATTTGTTTTTAGACTCAGAGCAAGCTTTTGATTCCTTCGAATGGAGATTTAGGTTATCCGTGCTGCATTGCAAAGGAGTGGGGGATATATTTGTAAAGCTAGTCTGTGTTCTTTACATGGAATCGACTCCACGTGCGAGTAATAACTGTTTGGTGTCTGACATAACTATCACAAGGGACACGTGTCAGGGTTGTCCCTAATCGCCACTTTGGAATGCCCTTGTTGCAGAGACCTTGGCACATGCGCCTCGGGAATATCACACCTATCGAGGTATTCAGCTTCTACATTATAACCTCAAATTATCTGGATGCGCTGATGACACTCCGGTATGTCAGACACCCAGAACAGAACCTCTCTCCTGTGCTCCGGGAAGTACTACTTTTTGGTGGCCATTCTGGACTGCGTATTCATTGGGACAAGTCCCTTAGGCTTCCCTTTACTGCTACTACTACTACTACTACAACAACAGAGGCGGAGTTAATTCTTACTTGGACTACTGAACCAGTTTGTTATCCCGTGGTTGCATAGCCACCATGGAGATGGTCATACTTCCACACTTTGTATTCACAAACACCCAAATATTCTTACCAGGTGCAATGTTTCGGACCCTACACTCCTTGATGGTACACCTGGCGTGGACTGGCAAGCATCCTTGTGTGCAATGGAAACGCTCACTCTTCCTTATAATGCAGGAGACCTTAATGCACCAAACCTTGAGGCTTACTTGGCCAGCAGATTAAGGCCCATTACCTACTCCTGTCCCAAAAGTAAAAAATCTTGGTGTGGTCTTTGATGACCAGCTTAGTTTTGGAAAGCAGATTAACAATACCACCTTCACTTGCTATTTTATCATTAGATTACTAAAAAAAGTGTTCCCTTTTATTCCTCTTGATCTCCAAAAATCTGTTGCGCTTGTGCTTATTTTCCCCAGGATCAACTATTGTAAGGCATTTTATATAGGCACTATGAAATGAGGAAACAGAATTACAATCTCTGCAAACTGCAGCAGCTCGGCTGCTCCTGAAAACACCAAAATGTGCTCAAAGAAATACGGACCCTTCACAGGTTACCCGTAGTGGACGTGATTAGATTTAAATCACAATGTATTATCACCAACACCTTGCATGAAAAGGGAGCACACGATCACCGGACCAATTTTCATTGGTATTGTCACCAACAGGCTCTACGGCCCGTATCTGTCCACTTGTTACAAATTCCGAAGACAAATAAAACTAAATTGGGAGGGGGAGCCGTGTAGGAGCTTACGCTATCTACGGGGAAAAATCTGGAATTCTCTTCCTCTGGCTTTAAGATCTCAGACCAGTCTGCCATATTTTAGGAAACAGCTCAAAACATGACTTTTTAATCCCTCACTAAGTGCATTTTCTGACCACTGATCAGCTCCCTTCAGGCTCTCACTAGCAGCATTAAGATACCCAGGTAACTGCACGCCTAATAATATTTTACTTACTATCAGGCAGCACAAAGCATGTTTGCCCTTTACTGGCTGCTTCCTCTGGAGTGGAGCAGGTAGTTTCCATTGGGACAGGAAGCGGCAGCAGCTTTACCTGAGCTTGCGGGACAGACTATGGGTGACTCGATAAAAACACTCTGCAACTGTGCCCAGGTTAGTGCATAGAAAGATACACATTCGGCATGTGCAGTAGCAGGAAGGAGGCTAGGCGACCTGGAGCCCCCCCAAGGCTTACTGTGACTGGTAAGACGATCTGGGCATGGATATCACTGAAAAACAATTGAGTTGCTGCTGTTCTGTAATACGCACTATTTCCTGTCATGGTCCCCACCATCTTGTGCATTTTAAATCTCTTAATCGGATACATTATACTCTTGTCCGATTACTTACATATGGTGTGAAAGATGACTCAGGATGCCCACGTTGCGGCACAAATTAAGCTGGCTTTGCACATATAGCATGGTACTGCTGTGGTGTACAGCACTTTTGACTGATCTTTAAAATTTCGTGAGAAATAACACAGGAGGTAATAGCCTTCATGCCGCTGATGGCTCTATTAGGCTATGATCGTGATGTTCCGTGGACTAGTCAATGGTTGGTGGCACTGGGCCATCTGTTGGCGCGGTGTAGGATCACCATTCGTTGGATGAAGGGACCTCTTCTGACAATGGCAGAATGGCATACTAAGACAAGACATATTGCAGTGCACAATCTGATGCTATCATGATCTTATGCCATCCCGCAGTCCGATATATATGGGGCCCATATCAGGAGTATCTGAACCACCGGCAGTATGAAAACTATGATGGGGGACCAGGGAGACGAGTGAGGGCTCCGGGGTGAAGGAAATACCCTGTCATCTATTGGATGTGGGTGACCCAAGTAGCAGGATACAGGGGGCGATGTTGAGTTTGATTACAGCTCTCATTTTCCAGTGTTGAGTTCCCCAGGGTATGCGAATTTTGCCAGAAAACATACTCAGGAGTTTATGTCTAATGTATGCTCATTGGGTGTTAGCTGAAACAGCAAATCCTCTGTTATTTTTTAAAATTTCCACTACCTCTGTTAACCTGCTGTGCATTCCTACTATGAATGACATACATTTGTAACATTCCATAATTGTCTAATGTATCTGACCTGAGCCACAAGTGTACTTTTTCTGATTCGCAATTTCTAAACAATATAAATGAAAAGGTTTAAAATAATAAATTGTGTCCCTTCCTCAAGGTTTACAACCTTTACTTAAATGTGGATGTGACCCATACCCGTTTTTGTTGCAATGGAAAAATTGGTTAAAAGGGTCGGCCTACCTAGCTTCGTTATTTCAGATTTGATGTAGTCAAACCTAGTAATTTTCAAGCCTCTCTCACACGCGAGGCAGTCATTAATAATCTCTCTATTCAATGAAGAATGTGGATTTGCCTAGATAAAACGCCACAAAAGTAGGGGAGCCAGCTAAATGGCATCTTCAGCATACTCCAACCCACCCTCCAGGTGTATGATATAGGTAGAGCATGCAGGTGGAACACCCAAAAGTCGCCTAAGCATCCTATTTTGTTTCACTTGGAGTGGGCTTGTTTTTGAGTATCCCCAGATTTCTGGGCCATTTGTTAGGACTGGGTGACACTTACTCTTGTAAAACTCCAGGAGAGGGGCTACAGATTTTTTTCCCAATAAATGTAGCCAGATTAAAAATGTAGCCAACCAAGTTAAAAATGTCTGCCTCACCTTTGCAAAGTATGGCCCCCAATTATTCTTGGCATCCATAACTACTACTCAGCTTTCCGGATAAGGTTCAGACAATCTTCAATGGTCAATACGGGTGCTGTTCGGTTCTCCTGGAAAGCAAGACACATGGGCAGGTAGCTCACCTGTAAGATGTACAGCTCCAGCTTTGCTGTTGGCCACAGTCATTGTTTATGTGAATACTTTCAAGCAACAGGCTGACATGGTGGAACTAACTTAGTCCAGTTCAGAGAATGTGAACTTAAGCTTAGAAACATGCCCTTAGATTAACAATGGTTTGTAGAGGAGGAAAGAGAGGCAGCAGTGCAGGGAAACAGTGGAGTGACAGCAGCACTGACTCCCACAATTCCCCTTGCAGCATACACTACAACTGCAGGGAGCAAAAAGGTCTGCACTCCCCTAATAATTTGCTGTGCCTAGCCATTAGTAGGGCCAGGGTCTGATCAAAGGGAGATTAGTCAACCTTTTGAAGAGTACTATTTTTTATATAATATCACTAAAAAGAATCTACTACACTGTTGGTGAGCAACAGACATGTCATGAGTACCACATGAGGATTATACATTCAAATGTTGTAATTAATAAGCGAGAAATTAAAAAGCGAGTAAATAAAATCTGAAATTTAATACATTTAACCATTATTAGGTTGAAAGCTTAAAGTCAGGAATCGTGTCACATTTTTTAATATAAGAACTTTTTTGGGGATGGAACTATTGGTTTAAGGTACATTAAAGGTCCCACAATAACCTTATGCACCACCTACCCCTAATTCACAACCCACACCCTTAACATCAATCTCATCATCTATGCACTCCTTTCTGTAACACTATGCCTATCCGTAACCCAGTCACACCCTCTGCCTTTGTTATGTTATGTTAATCAAATTTCTTGAGCGCGCAGCTGCCCCAGCAAAGGGGCGTCCCGGCGCTATATCAAACAAGGTAACACAACAGACAACAACTAGGAAATAAGCTGGCTTTTAATAGGGCAATGGGAAAAGATAGGTTTTAACTGCTTTCCTGAATGAAAAAAGATCTTCTAGAGATCGAATGTGGACAGGAAGCGCGTTCCAGAGCTTGGAAGCCAGCACTGTAAACGATCGACCACCTAATCTGCATTTTTGGAAACGTGGGACAAGAGCTAGTTTCTGGTAAACCTAAAGAGGCTTGTGGCTCTTACAGGCCAATTTCCATTTTGAATGTGGATTATAAAATCTTTACCACAGTTTTATCAACTAGACTGGCCTCTATCGCCCCTTTGGTTCTTCATACGGATCAAAAGGGGTTTTTGAAAGGGAGACAACTTTACGAACTAACTTATGACCTGATTGGAGCCATAGATATCGCAACAACAAATAACCTACCATTGGCCGCCCTTACGCTAGACGCGACCAAGGCTTTCGACAGGGTTAATTGGGGATACCTGTCGGAGGCCTTGGCTAAGTTTGGTGTGGGGGAGAGGTTCCGTACGGCAATAGGTCTCGTCTATGGTAATCCATCTGCCTGTCTCCTCATTAATGGTGACCTGTCGAGCCCTTTTTCTATCTCTAGGGGCACCCGGCAGGGGTGCCCGCTCTCTCCCTTGCTCTTTGATTTCTACATTGAGCCTTTTGCTCAACATCTAAGGGAGGAGACTGCCATTAAACCATTTTACTATCAAGGCTGGATGAGAAAGGTAGCTTTATATGCCGATGACGTGCTTATATTAACATCCGAGGTCTCCACTGCTCTTCCGGCAATTTTGAAACTAGCTAACACATTCGGACAAATCTCGGGCTATGAGATTAATGCCGCGAAGACGGAAATGCTTATATGGAACGATGAGAATGCTGTAACCGAGTTGCAAGTAGGCAATTCACTGCGATATCTAGGCTTGACGATAGTCAAGGATATCAATAAACTTGTCCATGTAAATCTATCTTCAGTTCTTAAAGAGTGCCGTAAGCTTCTACAATCATGGTCACATTTGCCCCTTTCATTACTTGGCAGAGTTAATCTCATAAAAATGTCCATCCTTCCTAAAATTTCTTTTTTATTTAACACTATTCCTTTATATTTTGATCATGCTATCTTAACTAAATTCCAATCCAACATTTCATCCTTTATTTGGAATAACCATCTTCCACGTATCGCCTGGAAAAAATTAAGACGGCGACGCGACAAGGGTGGATTAGCGGCACCAGATCTAAAAATGTATGCATGGGCCTTTCAATTGTCCCATTCACGAATGTTGCTGAAGGTCCCTTTGGGTTCTGGGGTAGGCCATATGTATGCGGCTATGCTGGATGGGGAAAAAATCAATTGTTCTGGTTTTCTTTTTAAGTTTGGTAACCCTAAGTTTTTTAAAAAGATTAAACTGAAGATTCTACAAGGTCTGGCTAAAACTTGGGCTGAAGTCACGAAAGTTATAAATCTAAATTATTTTTGTGAAAAAACACCGTTGTGGGGGCTGCCTGAAAATCCTACCTGGCTCGACGATACCTTAGCCATCCCCCTCAGACGGGCAGGTCTTGAAGTCTGGGGAGACCTCTTCTTCGAGGGGAATTTACTTTCATGGGAACATTTGCAAGCTAAGGTCGGCCCTAATCTTTCAAGATTTAAATACCTACAGATTTATAGTTGGACCGTGGCCTATAAAATCTCCACCGCCAACAAGAACAAAGCTAAACTTGGAGGGCACAGTCAACTTGTTTCTGATCTGGTAGTCTGCGAGCCAGCAAAAAAAGAAGTATCTAAATGGTATAATCTTATTTTGGTGGAGTCGGATGGGGACTTTATTCTACCGGAGTCAACATGGGGCTCAGTTTTGTTGAACTACAACCTACAAAATCTTTGGATAACTTCTTTTGAACTTCTGTGGAAGATTGTTAAACCATCTTGGCTTCGCAGAAACCACATCTTTACCCTCTATAGGGCATATTACTCCCCTCTCAGGTTATCTAAGTTTGTAGGAGGAGAGCTAGTGTCCTGTGCTAGATGTGGATTGACTGCTGCATCAGACACACATATGTTTTTTGAATGCCCACTATTAACTACATACTGGGAGGACATCAGAAACTATCTTACAGAATCACTGGGTAGCCCGGTTACCATAGATCTGCCTTTAGTGATATTTGGGGTATCTGAAGGTCTACAAAACCCAGCTAAGTGTCTAGTATTCTATGCTATGCTGCTCGCAAGAAGGGAGATATGCAGAAAATGGAAAGACTCTTCACCCCCTACATTTAGGGATTGGCAACTCTCAGTCTTGCAGACCTCCCGTATTGATTTGGCTAGATCTGGCAATCATAGCAAAAGGGCGTTTTGGTATCTGCTTTCTTGGCTCCATTGATCCATCCGGGTTTTTTTTTTTTTTTTTTTTTCCCGGGTCCTATGATTGATCTCCTATGGTACTTAAATATTTTGTGCCTATGGAACAGCCGCTAACCGGTTCATGCCCGGCCCCATTTGGCTGCTAAATTACCCCAAGGTTTGCCACAAAATGGTAAATCACTGACCTCGTGCCTACTGGGAATACAGATGACAGCTGAGGGAAAATGGCCCCTAGAAGACTCGTTTCCCTTCCAGTTTACAAGATAAACTGAGACAGCTGTTTTTGGAAATTCCTTTTGGCACTTAGTCTATATGGTGGTTATGAGGACAAAAAAAAAAAAAAAAAAAAAAAAAAAAAAAAAAGAGCTAGTTTCTGACCTGCAGAGCGCAGACTGCGTGAAGGGATGTACAGAGTCAAAAGATGCTGGAGGATGGTAGGGGTCTCAGTAATAAGAATTTTGAACGCAAAACAAAGGGTCTTGAACTCTATGCGTCTAATTACTGGTAGCCAGTGCAGTTTAGAGATTGTACTGCGGGCTGAACAGAAACGAGGTAGGCCCACCAGCACCCTGGCGGCCGCATTCTGTACCCGTTGGAGTCGCATAATCTCCGCCTGGTTGGCGCCTAAAAACAGCGAGCTAGCATAATCCAGCCTCGATAAAACACTAGCTTGGATCACCATCTGGCGTGTGGGGGCATCGAAAAATTTGAGGATAGGCCTCAAACCCCGCAGGATGCCGAAGCACATAGATGCTACCTTCTTAGTGTGACATGCGAAGGTTAGTTTAGAGTCTAGCCACACACCGAGGTTTTTTAGCTCGGTAACGGGTTTTGGGGGAGGACCCAATTCATTAGGCCACCAGCTCGCACCCCACAGATCAGGGCGGTTCCCTATTACCATCACTTCGGTTTTGAGGGCGTTGAGCTGTAAACAATTGGCTGTAAGCCAACTGGCAACAGCCCTCAAACCATCCGCGAAGTTAGATGCCAATGGATCAGTGTCCCCATTGAGGACCACCGCCAACTGGGTATCATCGGCGTATGATACCATTGTGAGACCCCAACTCTTCGCAACCACCGCCAAAGGTTGTACATATAAGTTGAAGAGAGTGGGGCTCAACGCCGATCCCTGCGGAACTCCTTGGGTGATGGCATGAGACTTGGATCTGAAAGGTGGAACCACTACCTGAAAGGATCTATCCGAGAGGAACGATTGGAACCAATCCAGCGCCTTGCCAGATATGCCCGCCTCACCAAGCCTTTGAATAAGAATGGCATGGGATACAGTGTCGAAGGCGGCACTAAGGTCTAACAAGACCAGTGCCGCCGTTTGACCTGCATCTAGTACAGAGCGGAGATGTTCAACCATGTAAAGGAGTGCCGTCTCTGTACTATGCCCAGATCTAAAACCATTCTGTGTAGGATCCAATAGGTGTGCAGAGGTCAGATGTTTTGTTAGGATGTTGTTTACGTGAGCCTCTGTGATCTTTGTCACCCATGGAAGGAGGGAGATAGGTCTATAACTCTCCGGTTTAAGCGGATCCAGACCAGGCTTCTTTATGATGGGCATTACACAGGCAGCCTTCCAGCTGGGTGGGACCAACCCGGTGGTAAGGGATTGATCCACAAGATGTCGAATAGGAGGAAGGATAACAGACGCAGAGTCCAAAAACTGGGCTGGTCTCAGAGGGTCATCTGGTGAACCAGACTTAACCTTGGCCGCAAGGAGACTGAATCCTGTTCTGAAGGTAAAAGGAACGAGGCCAAGCACTGTGAGGTACGCAATGTAAAAGACGTACTGTCAGAATCGACTTTGGGAAAAGAGCGGTAGATAGCATTTACTTTTTCCACAAAGAAGCTGGCTAACAACTCACAGTGAGCAAGGGAGCAAATCTCCGTGCTAGGAAGTCTGTTCAATGTGAGCTCCTTCAAGACTTTAAAAACCAGTTTGGAAGGATTGGAACTTGCCTGGAACTCCACAGCATAGTAATCGGCTCGAGCCCGGCAGACAGCTCTGTGATACACCTTTACCTCAGCAAGATACCGCACCTTCAGATCACTGTCGTAGTTCTTCCTCCATGCTCTTTCGGCTCGACGGCAGATGGCTTTGGCCCTCCTAAGCGTCTCCGAATACCAGGGAGTAGGCTGAGAAGAACGGTTTCTACTCCAGCTGGCCGGGATTAGTGCGTCAAGCGCTTGAACGATCCAATCGCACAGGGCGTTATACCCCGTTGCGACGTCATCCGTAAGGACCAGAGGTGAGATGGCCATAAGACGATGGAAGTCCTCCAGTTTGAGCTTTTTCCAGGGTCGCCTGAAAATTGTTTTATCGGGCTTCCCTGTGGAACGTGTTGCCATTGTAACAAAAAGCTCAATGAGGTGATGGTCACTCCAACCCATAGGTCTGGGGGGAGAAACTTCGGCCAGTTGAAGATTTGTAAAAACCGGGTCAAGAATATGACCTCCCTCATGGGTGGGATGACGGACCAGTTGGAGCAGTTGTACTGCTTCAAGATCGTCAAGCAGACCTCTGACCATTGGTGACTCCGTGGCATCGAAGTGGATGTTAAGATCGCCGATGATGGTGATATTGGAGGAGAACAAAGACAGAGAGCTGACCAGCTCAGGGAGAGCTTTCCTGAAAGCGCAGTCGCTTCCCGGGGGACGGTATATCAGGAGGCCCGACAATGTTTGGGTCTGACCGATGCTGATGGAAAAATGGGCGCACTCGGCGCCAGCCAGGTCCATGGGCTTCCAGATACAGGCATAGCAAGTTTTAAAGGCCACAGCTATGCCTCCTCCTCTCCCCTTACGGTTTAGTGTATAAATTGCATAACCCGGGGGAAGGGCCAGATTGATAATGGCTGTATCTTCATCTCCTAGCCAGGTCTCCGTCATAAAGAAGACATCAGGGCCTTCTAGCGAGATAAGCTCAAAAATATCTCGGTGATGTTTTGGGAGGGATCTAACATTATGGTGCCAGATTTTAATGGCATTAGGAGGAGGGAATTCCTTCCTCCGATGTAATAATGCCTGACTAGGGGCCATCACTGGTGCCGAAAGTTCCCACCGACCACATGGGCAGGTATGGGGACCACTCAGAGGATGGTGAGACGAGTGCGAGCAAATAGGCAGATTACGTCTAATCTGACAAAGGGCATGACTAGAATATCGATAAGTCATGCTAAAAGTAACTCGCAGAGTCCAGCCGCGGCCAGCGCGTCCTTAACGCGGACGGGCGCAGACGGGCAGGACTCTGGCACGACTCCGGCACAGCGCAGGCGTCACCACTGCGCGTCCCGCTGCGCGGGGGGGGGACGACTTTAAATAGGCACTCCCCGGAAGAAGAACGAGCGTAAGAACGCTCCAAGATGGCGCCCGCCGATTTCGACTAGTGCCCAAAGCAAGATGGCGCTAAAAAACGAAGCCCCAAACCTCCCACCGACCCAGGATCCACCAAAACGGTGGTGCAGATTCCTTTAAGTGCAGTAAGTGGAGGGGGGAAATGGAGGCCAGCGCGGTCTATTTAAAACCAAGGGAGAATGCAAATAAAATAAACTGAAATACAAAAATAGGAAATTTAAAATTTTCAAAGCGCCAGCAGCAGCGCGCTATCAGCAGTGGTACCTGTATGAGAATGCAGGCATCAGAGGGTCCGCCTTAAATAGGCACTCCCCGGAAGAAGAACGAGCGTAAGAACGCTCCAAGATGGCGCCCGCCGATTTCGACTAGTGCCCAAAGCAAGATGGCGCTAAAAAACAAAGCCCCAAACCTCCCACGGACCCAGGATCCACCAAAACGGTGGTGGAGATTCCTTTAAGTGCAGTAAGTGGAGGGGGGAAATGGAGGCCAGCGCGGTCTATTTAAAACCAAGGGAGAATGCAAATAAAATAAACTGAAATACAAAAATAGGAAATTTAAAATTTTCAAAGCGCCAGCAGCAGCACGCTATCAGCAGTGGTACCTGTATGAGAATGCAGGCATCAGAGGGTCCGCCTTAAATAGGCACTCCCCGGAAGAAGAACGAGCGTAAGAACGCTCCAAGATGGCGCCCGCCGATTTCGACTAGTGCCCAAAGCAAGATGGTGCTAAAAAACGAAGCCCCAAACCTCCCACGGACCCAGGATCCACCAAAACGGTGGTGCAGATTCCTTTAAGTGCAGTAAGTGGAGGGGGGAAATGGAGGCCAGCGCGGTCTATTTAAAACCAAGGGAGAATGCAAATAAAATAAACTGAAATACAAAAATAGGAAATTTAAAATTTTCAAAGCGCCAGCAGCAGCGCGCTATCAGCAGTGGTACCTGTATGAGAATGCAGGCATCAGAGGGTCCGCCTTAAATAGGCACTCCCCGGAAGAAGAACAAGCGTAAGACAGACCACCAATTTACATCGCCAGGGAGTCTGAGCGCTAGGAGCTCTAGAGCGCGACTGAGACAGCGCTGGTGTATGCGTTTAACAGCGCAATTTACTATTGCTTTTAAATACCCGCTTTAACTATTTGAGTTGATTTATGTTCCTTTTACCCTGTTTTTAGCCCACTCACCCTCACAATAATTGTAAATCACCGCATTTTGCGGGTCCTTCTCTCCCCCGGCGGCCATCTTAGGCAAGGTTGGGACGCCTGGCGGCGCCATCTTTGTTGCCGCACTAGCGTTTTCAACAGCGCTATTTAAGGGCGGCCATGCCAACGCGCAGCGTTCACGCGCAGCGTGAGCACGCCGGAGTCACGCCAGAGTCCAGCCCGTCTGCGCCCGTCCGCGCACGAACGGGCGCAGGGGCTGGGAACCCTGGCGATCGGGCCTCCTATACGCGGGATGATCTGTTCTGCTTGAATGGAATGACCCATTCCTTAGACCCAGTCACGATAGCCAGACTAAATGACCTGGGTATTTATACTCCACGTACAGGTAAATCAACCGCGGACCATACCCTTAAACTGATCAGTCTAAACACAAGGTCCATGCAATGTCATTGCCTTGAAATTTTCACCTTGCTTCAGGATGAAGACATCGATATTCTGACTCTGACTGAGACGTGGCTTGGGGAAAACTCGCTACCAGATATAATAGCCGCTATTCCGCCTGGCTATGATATACACTGGCACAACCGCGCCGGAAATGCCCGTGCAGGTGGCGTGGCAATTCTGTTTAAAAAACATTTTATAGCAACCAAAATTTTGGCAGACACCTTAGATCGGGTTGACATGCTCGCCGTGAAATTCATGTTTGATAATCTGTGTCTAACCATCCTTACTGTATATCGCCCACCTAATTCTACTTCGGCTTTTAATGACGTTTTTATGGCTACTATGTCAGACTTGTGTTCCCGGTACAAAAATATAATTGTCACAGGAGATTTTAACCTCCATTGGGATAAGGAAAAGAAAGACTCTGCAGCCGAATCAGTAGAGACTACCATGTCCTCCTTGGGTTTTAGACAATTGGTAAACTCCCCTACGCACATAAAGGGTCATATTCTTGACCTGATATGGACCTTAGACCCTAAGATTAGCGTAACGAAAATACTCCCCTGTATATGGTCAGACCATCATCTGATTTACTGCAATGTCCCTATTGATAAGAAACTCTTGCAACTAGTATCTAATGTTAAAATGTGCCGCAAATGGAAAGATGTGGACTTAGAATCCCTGACCATCAAACTTGCGGACCTTATGCAACCCATAAACCCTGATGCTAATATAGATCAGGAGTGTAATGCTCTAATGGATTGCTGGAGCAATAAATCAGATTGCCCCTGAGAAACCCAAAAAGATCAACAGTGGGGGGAAAGGCGCACCTTGGTTTACCCCTGTTTTAAGGGAACACAGGAAACCGCTACGCAATGTAGAAAGGATTTGGAGGAGGAAAAAAGATGATACATCCTATGAGGACTATAGGAAATCGTCTCACGTCTATAAAAGATATATACAGGAAGCTAAGGCCACCTTTTATGAAAAGCGGATTAATGAAGCGGATAATGTCCAAAAGGAAATTTTTAAGATACTCACTGAGCTGACAAAGAGAGCTCAAGTCATAGACACTACTATCAGTTGCGATGTCTTTTTGACATACTTCTCGGACAAGATTGACCTTATTTTAAAAGAGATAACAAATGCCACCCCAGGCTCTATAGGTCCACAGGTATCCCAAACTCCAGTGGGAACCTATATGTCTAATTTTCCTCGACTAGATATACTGGGCTTGGAAGTCCTGATGAGGAAAATAAAGTCAGGATCTCCAGCAGACCCATGTCCCCCGAGTGTATTTCGCCTAGCTCGCCTTAGTCTAGAGGATCACATCTTAGCGATGTTGAACAAATCACTAGACATAGGCCGACTACCAGCCAGCTTTAAGGAAGCTAGGGTGAAACCACTATTAAAGAAAGCCGGGGCCGACCCTAAAGTGCTGAAAAATTATAGACCTATCTCCCAGCTGCCATACCTGTCCAAGGTCTTGGAACAACATGTGCTGACATCCCTGACATCGTTACTGGACTCTAACCATCTTCTCCATGAGATGCAGGCAGGGTTTCGCGCACATCACAGCACCGAGTTGGTCATGCTCTCGGTGCTGGATGATTTAAGAACGATGGCTGACAGTAAAAAACCTAGCGCACTGATACTTTTAGATCTGTCAGCGGCGTTTGATACTGTCAGCCATCCCCTACTCTTGGACAGGCTGGCTGGCTTTGGGTTCAGAGATTCAGCATATGACTGGCTGGAATCCTTCCTGTTGGGGAGAACCCAGAGAATCCAGCTGGGAGATATGGTTTCAGGAGTGGGAGAACTTACCTGCGGGGTCCCTCAAGGCTCTGCATTGTCTCCCCTCCTATTTAACCTGTATCTACAACCCTTAATAAAAACTTTGACTGAGATGGGTTGCTGCGTATTTAATTACGCGGATGATACTCGGCTACTTTTAAGCATGGAGGACACAGAACGAGCCCAGCTACAAGCACAGGAGGTACTTCGATATACAGTCAAATGGATGTCAAGTCACCTCCTGAAGATCAACCCTGAGAAAACCGAGGTGCTGATCGTTTCATCCACCTGTTCCCCTTGGAGCGACCTGTACTGGCCTCAGGAACTGGGCTCCATCCCCAAACCGGCCGACTCGGTAAAAAGCCTTGGCATCAAGATAGACAGTGCCCTATCAATGAAGAGCCAAGTCTCCACCGTTGTAGGTGTCTGCAATGGCCTTTTGAGACAACTGCGTAAATTAGTCCCACTTCTGTCCCATTCTATGCTCCGTACCGTAGTCTCGGCCACCATACTTTCGAGACTCGACTACGGGAACGTCCTTTACCTGGGCCTACCAAAGACACTAACTAACAGACTGCAGGTGGTTCAAAATGATGCAGCACGACTTATCTTTAAACTGCCACGGAATTCTCATGCCTCTCCGTTGCTACAGAACCTGCACTGGTTGCCAGTGATACAAAGGTCCATTTTTAAAAGTCTCTGCATAGCCCATAAATCCATCTATGGACAAGCCCCTGCATATGTTAAGGAAAGGTTGGAGATTTATCGACCTGAAAGAAGATTGAGATCGTCGGAAGCACAACTGCTGGTGTGTCCTCGGTTCAAATTAGTCACAAAAGGAGGCAGAGCATTTTCAGCTTTGCTGCCAAGAATCTGGAACGAATTACCTGAAGCCCTGCGTAGGGATGGTAACAGGCTCCACTTCAGGAAAACCCTAAAAACCATTCTGTTTAAGGCAGCGTTGAATTCAGTTTAGTTTGCTCCTCCCTCCAGGATGTTGATCAGACTGTTATGTTTTTATGGTCAAAGCGCCTTGAGACCTGTCGGTGAGTTGGCGCTATATAAGCACATATTAACAATAACAACGCTCCAAGATGGCGCCCGCCGATTTCGACTAGTGCCCAAAGCAAGATGGCGCTAAAAAACAAAGCCCCAAACCTCCCACGGACCCAGGATCCACCAAAACGGTGGTGCAGATTCCTTTAAGTGCAGTAAGTGGAGGGGGGAAATGGAGGCCAGCGCGGTCTATTTAAAACCAAGGGAGAATGCAAATAAAATAAACTGAAATACAAAAATAGGAAATTTAAAATTTTCAAAGCGCCAGCAGCAGCGCGCTATCAGCAGTGGTACCTGAATGAGCTCCAAACCCTAATCTTATTCCTTACCCTCGACCTCGTCTCTATCAATCCTATCATTTCAGCTAAACTATAGCCCACATCATTAACATATTGCTAACCCTATCCTTAGTCCTAACTGCATGCACATGGCTAACTCTTACAACAGCCTTTTCACTATCAACTCCTAACCTTAAAGCATGTCCTTGTCCTAACCTTTAACCTTAGCCTACAACTTACCCAACCCCCCCTTATTCATTTCGAATGCTTTTTACGTTTTCATTTACTCAATTCCCTGCTTTCCCCCCTAACCTTTTGTCTGATCATTTTTTTAAAACTATTTTGGGAATATTGTTTTCCTCAGTTATTTTTCAAATAGAGAGGCAAATACCCAACATACCTGCTCGTCAAATATAAAAAGAAGACTGTCACACGGAAACTACCTCAACAAAATGTAACAGTACATGGATCATGATCACATCTTTGACTGGACGTGAGGAGGCAGGGGCTGCTTTGGAGGCCTTCTCTGTCATTTCACGTACAATTGGACATATACTTAAGGCTCCACCATTGTCCTTGAAGGGTCGGGTGAAGACTGGTTTGATCATGCTCGTTCCCGTGCAGCCATGAAACTGAGGTGTGCATTAGGAGCCATCCCAAGGGACCATGTTGTGGTAAAAGAGTGCAGAGGGTTATATTAAGCCGAACTGGCCAGGCGGAAGGCTGAGCTAAACGAGGAGGCTTAGAGTAAGCTCATTGAGGTCTGTACCATGAAAAATTGTAACCAGTTCTGGAGTGTTGTAAACTGTCCTTTTCTGTCGGGGGGGAAATTTGGAGGCCCTTGATGCACACATCACAAAAGAGGAATAGGTTAGCTATTTCCAGGAAATGTTTAGTAGTCCAGCAGATGCTATTTTAGGAGGGGGGGGGTGGAGGCAAGTCGTTCCTTTTGATTACAACTGATGAAGTTAGCAAGGGCATAGCAGGAGTGTCTAGGAATAAAGAGGCAGGACCAGAGGGTATCCCTCCGGACAATTTTCTATCCATCCCTCAGTTATGGGTGCCAATCCTGACCAACGTCAAATGCTGCAATTCGAGTGGACTTGCCAAGCACCTGGTCCCTGTCCACCATCGTCCCAGTCTTTAAAAAAAGGTGATAGGGACAGCACCCTATGTTATAGGCCCATATCCCTACTGGATTAATCTATCAAAGTGTTGGGTCGTGTCTTGTTGGATAAGTTGTCCTCATGGGCGGATGATAATATCTTAACTGACATACAATATGGTTTTCGCCCAAGGAGGTCCACAATGGACCAATGCTTTAACCTGTATATGATTGTTAACAAATA
This sequence comes from Lissotriton helveticus, assembly GCF_964261635.1. NCBI lineage: Eukaryota > Metazoa > Chordata > Amphibia > Caudata > Salamandridae > Lissotriton > Lissotriton helveticus. Next base: position 1,130,142,808 of record NC_136059.1, on the reverse strand, counting down.
TACCATTGCTCGATCAGGTAGTATACATCTTGCCTTTAAGGACCTGTCCTCCGCCTTTGACAGTGTCAACAGAATTGAGTTATGGGAGAGCTTGTTGAGCATGGGTGTGGACAAGGAGATTGTCGTTTTCCTTTGTGAACTTCACAGGGACACCAAAGCGGTGGTTCGTTTCACAAATGATGGCCAGGTTACCCGTCAATTCCCAATCCAGAGAGGGGTGCGACAGGCCCGTAAACTAGCCCCGTTTTTATTCAATATATATATACACGACCTGGAGAAGGTAATGTAATGCGTATACTTGTAAAGCGCACTGTTGCGTCCCGGCGCTCTATACCACTGGGGAACCCGTCCTGGCTTTCCCTGTGGGATGGTCCCTGCTGGGAATCCCCAAGGTGGAGCCAGGCATCCCCTGCGTTGATGGGGCCGTTGTGGAGATTAGGCAAGCTAATGCCCAGAGTTGCCGAGTGGGACCCCTAGTTAGAGTAGGCACCGTGGCTAGAATTATCGAGTCCGCTGACCCTGGTCCACGACCCTGCCGCGTCGGGAATCGAGCCCTGGTCCCGGGCCGACTTCTGCTTCTGGGTCTGCCGCCTCTAACCAGTGAGCCACACCACTCCCAGCCCGAACGGCTGAACGGAATTACAAGAAATTTGGCAAAATGGTAGCGTCTGATTCGCAGATCGCCGTTTTGTTTAAATGGTGTAAATCCCTCCAGTAGTTGTTGAGAAAATCAAATTTGAAAAAATGTATACATCTATAAGCGCGCACCTATCGTGCGCGAGCGGAATTCTGATTTGCTGTTAGACGTCTGAACATTCGATTCGGTGGTAACCAGGAAGTGTTGGCCGCCATTGTGTGAGGCTGAAAAGAGGGCAAAATAAAAGTGAAGAACATGGAAAGGGGGCAGGGTAGAGTGTCCCTGACCCCCTAGGCGCTCTCAGTATCTGTGTTTTTGTAAAATGTATGGTTTTAACATTTTTGACTAGGATCACACCGAGTGTCTGTGTCAATTAAAGAATTATATTTGCACCTTTTTCTATAATGTCACCTGTGACTCCTCACAGTTTGCATCTCTGTTTATAGGGTACTCTTTATTTTGATATTGTGTCTCATGATTTGATTAAATGCTGGTATAGAGATAGTTCTGTAATTTGGAAATGTATTTTCACTCTGCACTATCCCTCTCCCTGCACCTTCTGCCTGCACCCTCTCATGTTTATCTGCAGAGGGCTATTATGATATGGTTGCTGGTGTGTATTAGACAGCGCTACCATGTTAAATCTTTTCCTTCTCTGCCTGTAGTCTTGCACCCTCTGCTTGTACCAATTTATCTCTGTCCTCACTATCTTCCCCCTCTGTGTGCTACAATTTGCGTTTGTTTGTAGCATTTGTCTCACTGTTTCCAGCATTTCGTCTGTTGTACCACACTAAGCGACACTCGGGTAGACTGCCCCCAGGTGAGTCAGCAAGGTCTGCCGGTACAATTATACGCAGACAACGCTGTTCTTATGGCAGCGAAATTTGGGGTTATACTTTAGTTGATGAGCTACAAAGAATTGAAAATAGGTTTTGTAGACGACTCCTTTGTGTACCCCAGGGAACTCCTACTTTTTCTGTTCACGAAGAATTGGGTATGGCCTACCAGTCAGATCTGCGGTCATTCCGCCCATTATCTTATTGGCTTGAAGTGTGGAGGACCAAGGGGACTACTCTCCATAAAGACATCATAAAAGATTGCATGGCCCTTGATTACGCCCATCATATCCCCTGGTTGAATTATATCAGGTAAGGGTTTAGGACTTCTGGAAGGAATGACCTTTTCAGTGACCTGGATTCAATCAGTATGAATGATTTACCATGGGCTAAGGAGTACTTTTTTAGATTCCGTGTAGTAAAAAGGGAGGAGTGCGAGTTGATGCAGCCCAGCGTATGTAAATATATAATTCTGAAAAGCATTCAATCTGAGGAACCGCATGTCCTTGGGCTCACTAACACTTACGACTGCTTTTTGCTGACACGGGTTTGCTTTGACTTATTTTATCTTCTCCTTGCCCACCCTAGAGGGAGCAGCAAAGGTGAGACCCCACCAGGCCGTTGTGATAGTAAGTCCCCCATGACATGATCCACTTTTTAATGTTTTGCAGTCATTATGATGTGCCGAGGAAGACCTACATAATATACATTTTAAGAATAGCAAATTTTAAACAAGTGCGGCCCGCTTTTACTTCAACTATGCTCTCGGGGCCCATGTTATGGTAAGTCCTTGTTTTTTTAAAGGCTGCAGTCAGGCTTAGATGTAGCTGTGACTAGTAGTATGTTTTAAGCTAGCTTGAGGAATTTAGATTTATAATTTTTATTTATGTCAAATAGGGGTTTAATATTTACATATGGAAATTGTTAATTGTTGCAATAAACTGGCTGGGAGCTCTTTTTATTGTATCTTTCACTTTATGGTTTTTATCAGAAAAGCCGAATAAAGTTTATAATTGATTGATTGATTAATGTAACATACACAACAAAATTGTTTTCTATATTTGCATGCTCACTTACAGCTTCTCCTAAAAAACAGGTTACTGCACTATTTGCGGCATTTGGTGGAACCTCTGGATAGGATTAGAGAAGCGCAATTTTACCTTTGCATAATTAAGCACATTTATTAGGAAAATGCGATTTACATTTTTAATAGCATGTGCATATCAATCATATAATTTGTAGTAGGTGACCACTTTTAGCCATTAAAAGCAGCACCCAAGCTAACATGCTATGTAACTTAAGTTAGTCACATTCCGATTGCCATTTTGAACATCTTATTATACAAGTTTATGGCTAAGAGGCCTGCATGTTTCCTTTCTCTTTTGAACATTATGTTTTCCCACTGCAGATGCTGTGTAACCCCCCCGCCCCGATACCTTTCTAGCTAGTGGATAGTTTACTGTTATGTATTAGATGACAGATAGTAAGGTTCTAATCGGAAGATGCCAAAATGGGAGTGCGCATCAGGCAAGAGCTGACTGTACTCGACACTCTGTCCAGTAAAACAATTCAAGGACAGAGCCATACTTGGACCACTGAGTTGTCCTGAGAAAGAGGGGAGTTTACCTGCTCCCAGAGTCTAAAGTAATATGACTGGCTCTCGAGAATGAGAACAAGCTGTAATGTTGCAAACTAGAGCCTTGTTGAATAATAACAGTGTCTATTCCTTAGACTAGAGAGAAATGCTTGCCGACTTCAAACAGATATTTTCTCACCTCTGCTGCTCTCCACTGCCTTGGTGCAAAGGCTAAAATCCTAAACTATCACATTCTCTCGTCAGAAACCTTTAGTTGGCTTTTCTGAAGCAGACACCTTACCTTATTTGCCCAACCAGAGACCCTTTCCGACCAATACTTGCTTAATGTAGATTAGGGGTTTCCTTTATAAAACACACTTGTTGCATATTCTGTAATCTTGGTGTAGTTCTTGTTAATGTTCTATTTTCTTTATCTTAAAATATTGGCTCACGAATCATTTAAACTTGTAATAATGATGCTTACAACGGAACACTTGATAAATTAATTAATAAATTACCTTAATTTAACAAATATTCGTAATGAATCTTTTTAACTCACTATAATTTTCTTTGTTGTTTCCTGTGGAGCCACACTGGTCTTCATTGTTTATGGGAATGTATGTAAATGATTGCCAGTCGGTCTCCAAATTGACAAAAAAAGTCCGCATGAATAGTGACGGGTTTCGCATAACGATTACACCGGACGTTTGCCATTTCAGAATCCCCGCTCCATCAGTATGTGTTACAGATACCCAGCAAATAAAATGTACAAGGATCTGCAAGACTTAATTGTAGTCACATTAAGGTACAAGTGAAATAAGAACGTCAATATGCTAATAAAAAAGTTTTTTATTACAATTTAGTCTGTTAACGTACTGTACAAAACACGTAATTAGCTAAAATCGTTATTGAAATATTTCAATCAAGTGTCCATGTGCTTCATCTGTACAAACAGCTAGGTTTTCATAAAAAAGTCATCAGGCTCGTCGTCTGAAACAAACAAGAAAAAGGGTATGAGGAAACGGTCCAATTATTCCACTGCTTCAAAAGGCGTACTGGTAGCAGACAAATGCTTGTTCTGTTGTCATGCAACTTCACAGTACAAGTACTATTGTCCCTAGAGGTCAAAAAGGCGATTACAGGATGCGAAGATCAGATGATATGACACAAAATAATTTAATTTTCAAGTATTCATAATCTATGGTAGAACCGCAACATTTAATAAATCGATACCCCAATTTTTACTGTACCTCATCCCTTTCATTGGGTTTAGCAGTCATTTCTATAGGTTGATGAGAAGGTTGAAGGTTGATCTTGACATTTGGGCAAGATGGATGCTGCTTTATGTTTAGCTATTTTGGAATGGTACAGTACAGACAGGCATTTAATGTGGTTCACTAAGACTTCCTGGTTAGAAGACCTATGCTCTCTTTATCCATGTCCTTTTATTAGTAGACGATCGGTTTTTGGGTTTTCAACAGCTGGCCTAAAGACTATATGTCACCTGCTGCACTCTATATCGCCATCAGGTGTACTGTCCGTCCCTCCTCATATACACTTCACCATAACATGATGCTAAATTAATCCACAAAGGAGGTTCGAGGCTTGTACAATGATATTATATTATTATGTACTTTACTAAGACTCCCCTAAAACAAAGATTAGTTCAGCTACGATATTAGAACTATTTTTTTAGCCACAGAGTTACGTTATTTTTCTTTGGAATACAAGAAAGTTATGGTGTGAGATAAGCATCAAATGTATGGTTTTGTAATGCTTATTATTTTGGTTTTCAGTTAATGACTGGTATAGAGAGGATAACATTGTAGCCGTAGAAGATTACTGAAAATGATTAGGGGAAAGTACAGGTTTAAGTTTAGGGTAAGGGGTAGAGGCCAGGAAAACAGTTACAATAGCGGTTAGTTGTGGAGAACAGAAATGGTGAGAAGGCCACAATCTTAGATGGCAGACAGGTATTCGAGGTAGGAAGAAGAAAGAGGAGCAGCCCTATTTGTTCAGACATTACATATGTTTGAATACCTTTAGCGAATGCCTTTGCCTTCAAAATGCACTGGCAAACTCCAGTTTGAAAGAGTTGTAGAAGGTAAGTGCATCCACATGTTAAATCTACGGGCTTTTCCAATGCTTGTTGTGTACTAGGGAGAAAACAAAAAAGCACTAACAAATAATTTCTATCCTATAGCATCTATTTTCTAGATGCATCTCTCAGTGGTCACTTCCCAAGGTTGCTGAGCTGCTCGAAAGAACAAGTTACTTACCTTCGGTAATGATGTATCTGTAAGAAACATTAGATTCCTTACCTTAGAATAACCCCTGGGCGTCCGACTGTATCCGGAAAATTTTGCGAAGCAGTACCCTTGCACGTCGGTAGGCGTCGTCTGCGACTCCGCATCCGTCATCGTTGGCACTGGGATGACGTCGGAGTACTTAGACGCCGCCCTCGCGCGCTGACATCAGTTCTCATACACAGCATTTCCGCGCCAGAAACACAGAGCCGTGATAAAAACCGACACTGGTGCCATGAAACTAGGGCCCTGAAAGGGATGACCTTAACCCTAGATATCGGTTCGCAGAACGGGGAGGATGGGTCGGGCGGTAAGGAATCTAACTAACTAATGTTTCTTACAGATACAGTGTTACCGAAGGTAAGTAACTTGTTCATCTGAAAGAAACACGTTAGTTCGAGTCCTTACCTTAGAATAGATACCCCAGCAATACCAACCCCGGTGGTGGGTCTGCGAACCAATGATCACACCAAAAAAGTCCTGGAGACCGGAACGGCCAAAGAAGCCATCTCTCCGGACTTGGCTGTCCAGGCAGTATTGTCTAGCAAACGTGTGCAGTGAGGCCCACGTAGCTGCCTGACAGATGTCCTGCAAGGGGACTCCCCGACCCAGGGCAGTAGTAGCCGCCGTGGCCCGAGTGGAATGGGCAACAAAAAAATAAAAGATGTTCCCTTTTCCTGGTTGTGGATGATAGAGCGGACTGCAATATACAGCCCTTCTATCACTGCGTTTAATCAGCACCTGGGGGGTATGATCAGGTTTAAAGCGCACCACACAGTAATAAATTTACAGGGGAACTAATCAGTATGGATCATATTCCTTTCTTACTTAAACATGCATAGTTATAACAAAATTCAGGGATATATGAGTGGTAAGACAAGAGGTAATGCTCAAATAATAGAGGTTAGGTTGATTTAAGTCAGTATATTTATTTATCACAAAATTGATATTATACATTTTATTAACATTTCATAAAAACAAAATATCATCCATTTTATACAAAAGCATAATCATAAAACATTTTCTATTAAAAATTATAATTAAAAGAAAAAGCACAATAAACTGTCGACGCTGCGTTTCTGTGAACAAGTTGAACACCTTCTTCAGGACAATGCTTTCTATGGTTAAAAACAATCTATACAAAAGATGTAAACAGAAAAACTTTGTTACTAAGCATTCTATTCAACAGACCTCTTTATTCCATTTCTAAAAAAAAAACTAATTATTCCGGTTAGTATTACCTCTGTCTTCTAAACATCTCTGTTTATACATTACATGTCATTTCATTCAACAATAAGAATATTCAACTACAAGGGGGATCATCTATACAAATCTATGAATAAAAGATCTTTTTTAACTTCTACCATTTGTTGCCCCGTGGTGTCTCGTTTCTTGATCAGCTTTAGTATCCAGGTTTAGCATGCTAAACCATAAGATTCTCATTTTAGCTTTATTATATTTAGCTCTATGGTGTATGTCCACCAAATACTACTGGTATAGTTATGTTATGCCATTGTGATGGTCCTCTTGGAGTAATCATAAAAACGATTGTTTACTGTAAATCGTAGAATTGACTTACTTTGTATTTTATAAGGCAGGGTTTTGTATATCTTCTCTGCTGTTGAAGTTATTTCTCAAGCTGCTGGTTATTCATTACCAAATGTTAGCTATGGGAACAGATATATCTTCACTGATTATTGATCGCTTGCTTGGTACATTTAAAGCGACAATTGTAAAGAACATTTTTTTGCTGACCTTTGATTAGATAAACTTGGTCCTAGTTGGTATTTTTAGTTTTTTTGTTTTTTGAGTTGAACAGAAAATTCCCCTTCTGTGTTTATTAAGATATTTATCTGTTCTGTTTTGGACTGCAACAAGTAAAAAGATAAAGTTTGTATCATTTTTATAACTGTCCAACCCTATTAGTTGTTACAAGGAGTTTCAAATGATAACTCTTAACTCTAGTACGTTATGCTAAGGGTCTTTAACAGGTTGGGTGTGGTTTAAGCATCAGGTAACTATAGAAAACATAACCAAGCGTTATTAGTTGCCCACTTCTAACAGAAATAAATTCCATTATTCTCACTCTTCATTGTCCGTATTACCTTTTGATTGTTAACTGTGAGCAACCTTCTCCTTTTCTGGTTGATCAGCTTCTTGATCTCCCTGCTTTTATATTTTCAGGGATTCTATTTATCAAAAGATAGAAAAGATCAAATTTTATTCTAATGGTCCCTTCTAATAGATTCAAGAAGAAGAGGTATTAAGAATAAGGCTCGAATTCCTTATTTTTGTAGTTGATTACCCTAAGGTTAAAACTACTATTTGAGAGGGCCAGCACTTACTTGTAAATTTCCTTGAAGCTACTTCCGCACTGTCCTGTGTCTGGGCTGCAACTGAGATCGTGGTTCAGTTTTACTCTCTTACTTATACTCTGGTTAATTGAATAACAAGCACCTAATTGATTCTGATTAGGAGAGTTTCAAGCGTTTGCCTGGCCTTATTCCTGTGAACACTTCGGCCATCTTGGAACATGTTCTACCTATTTGTTTAGATCTTTCTTGCCCAGGTTAGTATTCTATCTTAATACATTGACCTGTTGTTTTGGGTTCCACTTTTCTTCGCTATTAATGTGAAAGATCAAACAAGATCAAAAATACATTGTTGATACCATCGCGGAGGTTCTAGCTTCACGTCTTTTAAATACTCATTTAAATAAATTAATAAACAAAAAATTCTAGTTATCAATTGTACTCAGGAGAATTGCCGTTTTTGCCCATTCCGCTGTTCCTATATGTTTTGATGGCTGTTTAAATATCTAGTTGGGTACTACCCAAACGCGATCTTTTTTTATGCCTAGTTGCGCCATCTTGGAATGGGTTAAATTGATCATTTGGTGCCTGGTTCCGCCATCTTGAAGTGGATTTGGTTGTCTATTTTGCGGCATATCCAATGACTACTTATGTCAGTCAAACACCCGCGCTCTGTTTTGTGTATAAAGTAGCCTGCGGCAGTGTTTTGGGGCCTACGGGTAGATTCTAATTTCCCGCAATGAGATAAGCTCGATTATCAAAGTCAAATTCTATACCCCGCCATCTTGGAGTGTCTGTATATTCTATGTATACGGTTAATTCTAAGTTAGTTTTTTATGGAATGGATATTGATGTTTGGTTTATGTCTATCAATACCATGGTTTGCAGATTATCGAGATTTTACTGAGTGTTATTAATCAAGTTGATCTCATTTTTCGCAGAGATCCAATGTAAGCTAGCTTAAGTTGATGTTATAATTCCTTATCTGCTGTCATTGATAGTGATCATCATTCTCTTTACATTTTAGTTACACTGATCAAGGTAAAACACATCCAGTATATGTGTAGCTCTATTATTAACTAAGATTGAGTTTTTACCAGGTTTTTGTAAGGTTTTTACAGATATGGGTAGGTATACAGAACAAAAAGCGGAGCATGTAATCAGAGGATTCTCTCCCATTCCTCCCTGTTTAAACCGTTTTTAAAGGTCTCAAATTTAGACATATAAAACTGCTCCCTTTTTTTTCGTTTTGTATTTAGATCACCCCCTCTTTTGTTTAAGTTTACTGCCTCTAGTACACACCACCTAATTTCATCTTCTTTGTGATTTTAGGGTGACTCCCTAATTATTTTGTATTGTTATAAGCACCGAGTGGAATGGGCCCTCAGCCCAACAGGAGGCTCCTTTTTCGCCAAAGAGTAGCAAACCTTGATGCACAAGACGACCCACCGAGAGATGGTTAGTTTGTGCACCGCCCGTCCCTTCTTAGCGCCCTCATAACCAACAAAGAGCTGGTCGTCCACCCGGAACTGGCGTGTGCGATCCAGATAGAATGAGAGCGCACGTTTTGGGTCCAGACGGTGGAGCCTCTCTTCCGCTTTCGAGGGATGCGGAAAGAAGGTGGGCAAAGTGACAGACTGCCCGATGTGGAAGGCTGTGACTACCTTGGGCAGGAAAGAGGGACGCGTTCTTAAAACAACCTTATCAGGATGGACAGAAAGGAAAGGAGGATTAGAAGAAAGAGCCTGGAGCTCACTCACTCTCCTGGCAGAGGGGATGGCAACTGTCATGATCCGCCCGACGGAGGGTTTTTCGAAACCCGTTTTCCGTGATTCCGAGACAATGGAGGAATAACTGACTACAACTCCCGGCATGCCAGAGGACATTACGCAAGTCACGCACAGGACGTGCGCAACGAATCATCAAAAGAACTGAGAGAGAACGAAGTCTTTGCCGATAATTCTGGTTTCTTCCTGGTGAGCGTTTGGTGAGAAACGGAGGAGGCGGTAAGCTAGCGGACTTTTACCGCGTCTGGGATTACTTTGCCGTCATTCTCAATCCGACCTTGGTGTTTCACGCAAGGGCGTGTAACGCTAGTCTTTCATTGGTTTTCCCCTCGGCTGAAGGGAAAACAACCGGGCTGGGTGTGAGAGTAACACTCGGCGTCCTGGTGATTTGACTTTTGAACATTTTGCAAAGCAGCGCAAGCGCGCTAAACTCCAGGGGGAAGGACTACCCACAGAACTTTGTTTTAACGAGGAAGACTTTACCCTCGTCAGAACCTTGTCACGAACTTTACAAGGAGGGGATTCTTTTGTAGCTCTTCCGAGTGTGTGAGAAAAAGACTTACACGTGCAAACACCCTTACAAGATACGAACGTGGGGGTATATCTGTTTGTTGGTGTGCTTCAATAACACCAGGTTGCAAGCAATAACTATTTTTGTTGTACATTATATTGCTACATTCTTTACATCACATGTTCCTTGTTTCTCATGCTTTGTGTATGTAGGAGACTCCAAGCGGGGTATAATCAAAACGAATTAACTCCCCCCATTGAAGAATGTATCCCGTGCACATTCGGTAGGTGTATCTGGTAGATTAGGATGAGAACAGCCCCTTTCTTCTTAGGGTCTTTTGTTTGAAAAACAACGTGTTTGTGCTTTGTCATCCTTGCAGCTGGGTGGAGTGCCTGATACCTCAGCCTTGAGAGTCTACTACTGAATCACTCACGTCTTTTTTTCTTTACAGGTACGCTTAGGAGGTAAAGGTTTTCTCTGGGTGGTAAAGAGAGTGAGATAGAGTGGGAGGACTAGTATTACTTGAGCAGGGGGGGTTTTGTCTAAACCCGTTCTTTGTCGTTTCAGGTCTCCCTCCCTGCTGTTCCCTTCCTTTCCCTCCCCGGTTGAACACCCTTAGTTGTCTGTGCGTGATCCATCAGACTCTGAGGCGGTTCTGATGGGGAGGTTATAGGCAAAGCGGCGCAAGCGCGCTAAACTCCAGGGGGAAGGACTACCCACACAACTTTGTTTTAACGAGGAACACAGCCCCGAAGAGGTCAGAAAGCAGAGCCTGACAGCAACCAGGAAGGCAGTCTTAAGAGTGAGAAGACGAAGAGGGCAATTGTGGAGCTGCTCGAAAGGAGCACAAATCAAATAAGTAAGAACAAGGTTCAAGTCCCACTGAGGCATCACGAAAGGAACAGGAGGAAACATGCGAGTGATGCCATTCAAGAACCTATTTACAACAGGGGACTTGAAAAGAGAAGGCTGATCAGGAAGCCTTAAAAAGGCTGAAATGGCAGAGAGGTAGCCCTTGATAGTAACCAGAGCAGAGCCCTGCTGGGCAAGAGAAAGAAGGAAGAGAACCACCTCTGAAAGAGGTGCAGAAAGGGGATCCAAAGTCTTTGCTGTGCACCATGCCACAAATTTGTTCGACCTGCAGGCGTATACCGTTTTTGTGGAGGGACGCCTGGCTGCCAGAATGACATCACAGACTTCAGGAGGCAAGTCAAATGACCTCAACAGCCGCCGCTCAATCTCCACGCATGGAGGTGGAGGCTGGACAGGTTCGGGTGGAGGACCGTCCCCTGCTGCTGCGACAGAAGGTCCTCCTGAAGAGGCACACTAATCGGGGGATTGACTGACATGCTGAGTAGCTCGGGGTACCAGTACCTTCGTGCCCAGTCCGGAGCCACAAGGGTGACTTGGGCCCAGTCGCACCTGATCTTCTTCAGCACTCTGGGCAGAAGTGGTATATACAGAAAGGCGTACAACAGACCGCAACGACACTCGCGACGAAAAGCGTCTCCGAGCGAGTGCCGCCTTGGAAATTCCAACGCACAGAACTGATGACCTTGCGCGTTCTCTTATGTGGCGAATAGATCTAACCAAGGCTCTCCCCACTGGCGAAAGAGGCCTTGCGCCACGTCCGAGTGCTGAGTTTGTCCGCCCTGGCGTTCAATGAACCTGCCAGGTGTTGAACCACCAGAGGGACGCCCTGGTGTTCCATATATTGCCAGAGGCGCAGAGCTTCCTGGCAAAGGGTCCACGAACCCACCCCGCCCTGTTTGTTGGAGTACCACATGGCGGTGGTGTTGTCCGTGAACACCTGCACTACACTTCCCCGGACAGAAGGAAGCAATGCCTTCAGTGCAAGCCGGATCGCACGCAGCTCCAGAAGGTTGATGTGGAGCCGGGACTCCGCCGGAAACCAGAGGCCTCTGATCTCCACCTCTCCCATGTGGCCCCCCCCAACCCAGGAGGGACGCATCAGTCACGACTACGTGCCCCGGTTGGGGTATGGAGAGGGATCTGCCGCTGACCCAATCGCGGTCCGTGAGCCACCACTGCAACTGTCTCGCAGTGCCCTCCGAGATCAGGACATGGTCGGACAGGTTGCCCTGATGCTGGGCCCACTGAAACTTCAGGTCCCACTGCAGAGCCCGCATCCGCCACCTGGCATGATGCACCATAAGGATGCAGGAGGCCATCAGCCGCAGAAGCCGCAGAGTCAACCTAACCGAGACCCGGGATAAAGGCTGAAAGATCGGAATCAGAGCCTGAATATTCCGAACCCGCTGTTCTGGAGGATAAACCCGAAACTGCGCAGAGTCCAGAACCGCTCCGATGAAGAGGAGCTTCTGAGAGGGACACAGGTATGACTTCGGCACATTGATGGAGAACCCCAGCAAGTGCAGGAGGTCGGCCGTAGTCTGAAGGTGGCTGACGACTGTCTGGGGCGAGCGCGCCTTCAACAACCAGTCGTCGAGGTAGTGGAAGACTGACATACCCTAACCTGTGCAGGTGAGCTGCGACCACAGCCATCACTTTCGTGAACACCAGTGGGGCGCTGGTAAGGCCGAAGGGGAGCACGGTAAACTGAAAGTGCTCGTGGCCTGCCGTGAACCGCAGGTAGCGCCGGTGGGCCAGCAGGACGGGGATGTGGAAATAGGCGTCCTGCAAGTCCAAGGCTACCATCCAGTCTCCAGGGTCTAGGGCAGCTAAGACCTGAGCCAATGTCAGCATTTTTAACTTCTCCTTCCGGAGGAAGCAGTTGACGTTCCGGAGGTCCAAGATAGGGCGTAGGTCCCTTTTGTCCTTCTTGGGAACCAGAAAGTAGTGGGAATAGCAACCACACCCTACTTCTGGCCCAGGAATGCGCTCGATGGCCCCCTTGGCCAAGAGGGCCGTAACTTCCTCTTGCAGAAGTTGCAAGTAATCCCCCGACACACGGTGGTACTGCGGTGGCATGGCTGGAGGGGTCGCCTGGAAGGGGAGGGAGTAGCCCCTTCGGACGATTTGCAGAACCCACCTGTCTGACGTGATGGAGCGCCAGTGGAGGAGGTGATGGCGAACCCTGCCCCCACTGGCGTTAAATGGGCCTGAAAGCTCAGACTTGGAGGGCTTTGAGGCGGATGCTGCGGGGTGGATGTGGACTAGCCTCGCCGTTGTCCCCTGGCACCTCCACGGCGGTTACCACGTCCGCCGCCACGCTGGATGTTAGACTGCGGCCCGTGGCTGGCAGGACGTGAAGGGGCACCCCATCCTTGGCCACGAAAGGAGCGAAAGGCAGACTGCTGCTGATGCTGGCCCGAGAGGCCCAAGGACTTGGCTGTAGCCCTGGAGTCCTTGAAACGTTCAAGCGCATGATCTGCCTTGCCACCAAAGAGGTGGCTGCCATCAAACGGCATGTCCATGAGGGTGTTCTGGACATCAGCCGAGAAGTTGGCGGAACTCAGCCAGGCGTGGCGGCGAACCGCCACCGTCGTTGACATCGCCCTGCCCAGCAAGTCTGTGGTATCCAGCCCACATTGTATGGAGTACCGCGCCGCGTCTCGTCCCTCCGCGAGGGCTTGAGCGAGCTTTGCCCGGGCCCCCTCCGGGCACTCTGGCAGCACGTCCGCAACCGTGTCCCACAGAGAGTGGGTATAGCGGCCCAAAAGGCAAGCGGTGTTGACTGACCGCAGTCCACAACTGAGGGACGAGAACAGTTTCTTGCCAAACTGTTCATACCTTTTGGATTCCCAATCTGGGGGTGAAGTTGGGAATGCGGATTGGGAAGTAGAGGCCTGGATAACCAGGCTCTCGGGGGTGGGGTGGGATAGGTGGACAGGAAGCTAGGGTCACCCGGAGCTGGGCGGTGGAGCCTGGCGACGTTCCTATCTACAGGGGGGCCTGTAGCGGGCCTGGACCAGGTGCCCAACAGGACGTCCATGAGAGCCTTATTAAACGGCAGCAGCTGCTCCGGAGAGCCTGTCTGCGGTTTAAGGACCTCAGTGAGGATGTTAGACCTCATAGTAGCGACTGGGATCGGAAGCGCCAAGGCCTTGGCTGCACGCGTTAGCACCACACTATAAACAGCCCCCCTCCTCTGTAGCCACGGTAGGAGGGGAGACAAAGCCAGTGTCAGGGGAAGTGTCGAGACCACTGGCCTCCCCTAGTTCCTCTGTCCAGTCCTGAAAGGATTGACACTCACGTGTCAAAGGGTCCTCAGACCCCTCCCAATCCTCCTCGTCCTCCATCTCCTGAAATTCAGGGTCAAAACATTGAGCCGCATCAAAGAGGAAATGCTCTTCAGCCGGCGTCTAATGCGGTGTCGTTCGACGTCGGTCCGACGCCAGATCCTGACCGAGGGAGGGATCAGGGGTGGCGCCGTGAGTGGACGGCGCCGACACCCTGGGGGTCGACGCCAGCGAGGTCGTTGGGTCAACCAGCGGCGACCCGGATCAGTCGGGACCGAAGTCGCCGAAGCATCCGACAGCGCCGGGGCCAAAGCACCCAGCCCGCGTGGACTCCCAGTCGGGGCCGCGGAACCCGACGGAGGAGAGAGGGACCTCATGGCCATGAGGAAGGCCTCGATCTCCTCCGGTGTCTGGTTCCGCCCAGGGACCGGCGGGTATGGAGCTGGCCGCAACGGCTGCAGCTCCGCCGGGGCGGTGTCTTACCGGCAAGCAGTGTGGCTCAAGGCACACCCTGTCTCCCTTAGAAAGCACTGGGTTGAACTCTGACTAAGACCTCTGCACACAGCCACCCCTTTTGTGCCACTGGTGGTGTTTTGGTGCCTACCTAAGGAGTAGTTTCTGTCCTGTAACTCCAGTTCTGTAGTAGGGGTATCTCTGTTATAGTCATAATCTAGTGAATAGTCACGCCCATGTGCGTGGACCCCGGCAATCAAAAATAATCTCTTAAGTTGTCATAAAATTGCAGAACTGCAAAGACACTAAAGAGAGAATTTAAAGACAGATAATGCAGCCTATATCCACAGGCTACACTGTCCAGTACTTCAACTAGAAATTCCACCAAAAGAACACACAAACAGCACAGCCTGCCCAGTTTCCTCCATAGAGAAACTAGCCTCTACCAGTAAAAGCCGCTGGAATGATAGAGAGGAAGGCATGGACAGACAAGCCCCATAGGCTGCCATTATGTGGCTTAAATAGGATACTGTGCCTTTAAGAGAACTTTCCAGAACTTCTCCCAGTATCCCAGAATGCACAGCAGGTCCCTCTTACTTTCAGGTTTTTTTGAAGGCGTAACACGCCAGACCTGCAGCATTCCTTACATGAATATCTTTCTCCACCGGGGAGGCGGGAGGGCGCTAATGACTAGCAGAGATACCCCTACTACAGAACTGGAGTTACAGGACAGAAACTACTCCTTCTGTAGTAGGGGATCTCTGTGTATAGTCATAATCTAGAGAATAGAATGGCAAGCCCATCCCCACACCAAAGCGGCGGTGGAGAAAAGAGAAATAACACCACTATTGCGCGAGCAGATTTCGCAGCGAAGCCTGCCCAACACCTGAGCCCTGGCATCAGTGTCCAGACAGTAATGCTTAGCAAAGGTATGGACCGACTTCCAAGTGGCCGCCTTGCAGATTTCTTCAATAGGAACATTACGGAGCAAAGCAGTCGTGGCAGCTTTGCCCCTGGTGGAATGAGCCTTAGGTTTACCTCCTAAGGTCTTATTAGCTTTTTGGTAACATAGCTGTATGCAGGACACAATCCACCTAGAGATAGACTGCTTAGAGGTCGCAAGACCCGTCCTGACCGATCCATAATTGATAAACAATTGGTCCGACCTACTGTAGGAAGGTAGATCCCTGACTATGGTTGCCCCCAACTTTTTGCCTGGTGTTTTGCTGGTTTTCTGACTTAGTTGACCTGGGGCCCTGCTATTCAGGACCCCAGGCCTACTGCTCTCTCTGTAAAATGGATTCCATGTACCTTAGGTACATATCTAATTGGATACTGAGTCACCTTATCAGTCCCTGTACAGTGTACCTTAGGTACCCAGGGCATAGGTGTACCCAGGGCCTACCAGGGGCTGCAGCATGTATTATGCCACCCCTGGCTGGCCATCCAAATCTGACACAACTGGCTGCTTGACAGCTGGGGCAAGGTGGTGTAATCACCCTTTGCTTTAGATATAGTATACCTATATCTAACCCTAAAAATGGACACACAGATCTCCTATCAGTCACTCCTATGGCAGGCCTTAACAATCCTGAAGGCAGAGTGCTTGGAATCGTGTGAGATGGTGCTCTGGCATGAGCTGAGCCTGTCTGCGGCTTTCGGGATCCATCCCTTAGCCGTTTCCATGATATCGCATACCATATACTCTTAAGTGCATTATAATCCTCGCGGTTATATGCCAACTCTGGTATCGCTTTATCAAAACATGTCGAGTAAGGTGTCATACGAATTGTAATACTAACCCCTCGCCAATTCTGGCGACGGGGTTAGCATTCCACCCTTCTAGAGGGACACGACATGTATGTAACCCCTAACCCCGGTTAAAGTCAGACAGAGCCTTAGCATCCACAAAATGGATGCTGCCACCGAGACACAAGTCTGCCCTCCTGCTGCTGGGAGTCCTCCCAGAGCAGGAGGCAAGGACAAAGGGTTTCCTGCCAGGGGCGGTGCCAGCACCGTCCCAGACAGGGTTTTGTGTATTCCAGGTAGGCAGGGCTACAGAGGAAGGTGACTGCAAGTGGCACCCCGGTGCTCACTGTGCATAGGCCGGCTGAAACCAGTTCCAGGGGCACTCCAGCCCCTGGCCTGGGGAAAGCCCGCCAAGGAAGTGGGTGTAACCACCCCCCTCCTGGTCCCACCCCTAGGGCAGGACTTAGTCGCGTGCCAGCCCCCTTTTCCAAGATAAAGGTAGAGACTGGCCCCCTTCCAAATCAGATCATCTTTGGAATCAAGATACCACTTTCCACGAAAGGACTTCACGATTTCTTCCTCAAGATTCTCCCTTGTGACTAAGGAGTAGTCACCCTGCATCCGCAGGCACCATCTAAGAACACTGCGGTCTGCTGCACGTCCTTCCTCCGGAATCCGACTGCCCAGCTCGACGAGACCCGGCTTCCCTGGCACCTCTGACCTCTACCCACCTCTACAGCACAGCTGAGAACCGTGGGTGCGACGAGACCTCGAGGGACCGGCCATCGCCAAGACTGCACGACTTCTGCACAGCAAGCCCACCGAGTAATTTCCTGGTGAGTGCTTTGGGGTCCGAGAAGCCCCCACCCTGAGCAGCTCCAACACCGAAGAGCAGCCCCCCAGCATCTCCACGATCGGCGTGGGGCCCTTCTGCTTTTTGCTGCTCACCGCGTTGTTTGGCTACTAGCCCGCTGGCTTGTGGCCTTCCGAACGACGCCCGACGACAACACTGCTGCTGGTCTGGTTGCTCCAGACTGGCCCTTGCTTCCCTCCATCGGAGAAGTACCCTGGACCCTCCTGGTCCGGCTAAGACGCCATTTTAGGTCCACCGCGTGGGCCTTGCATTTGCCAAGACTTGTTGCCCAATCCTGGGTCCAGCGACGTCGACAGCAAGAACCTTCGTGGGACAGCTCGCACCTCCATCCTGGTCGCCGACAACGCCTCCTGGTCCGAGAGACTGCAGAGCCCAGCAGCGCCCACTCACCTGACTGCAGTGACTTCGCCCGGTGCCATCCTGGTGCCCACTTAATCACTGGCTAGTGATTCAAGAACTTGGTCCCCTCTGCTTTCAGGTTTCCTTCTTCCTCGATCCAGGCTTGGATCCATCGAACTTTCCTTCACTGGTTGCCTGCCAGCAACTTCCTTCTTCCAGGCTCCTGGTCCGGCAACGAGATTCCCGACGTCTTTTCAGACCTATGCAGCTGCAGCCCCTGGGCTAGGTAACTTCGGCGTCCCAGCATAGCCTCACTATCCAAGGGTCAGGATCCACTGTCGTTTTCTCCCTACCAGGTCGGGTTCGCCCGTGAACACTAACTTTGCCTTTACTAGCTTCCATAGACTTTGTCCCGCATCCCGCGTGAGAGTGCACACTCTGCACCCGAGTCCCCTAGGTCTCCTAGAAGTAATCTAACGATTCTATAGTCAAGTCCTAGCGATTCCAAAGCCTATTAGTGCTGTACTTACCTGCTAGTAATTTCGCATTCCACTTTTAGAGTATATGGTTTTTCGTGCCCCTCGGGCATTTGTGTATAACGTGCTAACTTAAGTATTTTCATAAGAGTTTTGTTGTGTGCTTAGCACCCTGTCCTCATAAAGAGTACAGGGTTGTTGTGATCCTAATAAATACATTGTTTATTTTCATAACACTTGTGTGGTGTCCTTTCACTGGGTGTTCAAGGGGTAATGTGATGGTAAAACAGCTGGCTTAACACGCCCTCTAGAGTCTTAGCCATAGACTGCTCGTATCCATGCTACTAGGATAGCTGGTCTATAAGGTTGACTTACAACCAATCATCAATAAGGGTTGTTTGGACTGATATATAGTGATCACTAGAATAGTGAACACTGCACATCAGGCCAACTTCTCACACCTACGAATATCTTTAGTTTTATCCAGATAAAATTTCAACACCCTCCTAACGTCCAGGGAATGTAACGACCTTTCCGCTGGAGATGAGGGATTCTGAAAAAACGTAGGCAAAGTTATGGTCTGGTTGACATGAAAATCAGAAATAACCTTAGGAAGAAATTTAGGGTGAGTACCCATAACAACCTTAGCAGCATGAAATACAGTATAAGGTTCTTGGCAACACAACGCCTGAATTTCACTCACCCTGCGGGCTGATGTAATGGCCACGAGGAAAGCCGCCTTCCAGGACAGGTGCTGCAACGAAGCCTTATGAATGGGTTCAAAAGGCTCCTTCATCAATCTGGACAGCACCACATTCAATTCCCATGAAGGCGAAGGAAGCCTGACAGGAGGGAACACTTTCTTCAAGCCTTCCAGAAAATCTTTGATCACATGGATCTGAAAAAAGGAAGTCTGTGAAGGGCATTTCCTGTAGGCAGTCAATGCAGCGAGATGAACCTTAATGGAATGGACATTAAGGCCAGGCTGCGCCAAACGTAGAAGATAAGGAAGGATGACATCTTCCTTACATGTCGTTGGATCATAGTTCTTGGACTTGCACCAGATACAAAATCTCTTCCACTTGTACGCATAAGAAGTCCTAGTGGAAGGTCTCTTGGCTTCCTTCAGTATGTCCATACAATCTGCAGGGAGATTCAAATGGCCATTTGCACTATCTCAGGAGCCATGCCGCCAAACTCAGACGAGAGGTTGGGGTGCAACATCTGTCCCCCGAACTTCGTGAGAAGGTCCGGCCTGCACGGCAGCCGTATGTAAGGAAGGAGAGACCGGTGAAGCAGGTCCGTGAACCACCACTGCTTGGGCCATTCCGGGGCAATCAGGATCATCCGCGCCCTGGACCGGGATAGCTTGATGAGCACCGTCGGAATCAGGGGAATATGTGGAAAAGCGTACAGAAAGCTGTTCGACCAGTTGATCAGCACGCATTCCCCAGCGTCCCCGGCTGGTAGTACCTGGAGGCGAAGTCTCGGCATTTGCTGTTTTCGGCGGTGGCGAACAGATCTACGTCTGGAGTCCCCCACCTTGCGAAGACTTCTCCTAGTACTTCGTCGTTTATGACCCATTCGTGATTTTCCTGAATCAGTCTGCTCAGTGCGTCTGCCTGAACATTCTGCACACCTGGTAGATGGGTAGCCGTTATCGTCAGTCCTCTGGCCAGAAGCCAGTGCCAGATCGCCTGCGCCTCCTGCGACAGGGTGCACGATCTCGAACCCCCCTGCTTGTTGAGGTAATACATCGTGGTCGCATTGTCCGTCTGTACAAGCAGCGAGTTGGTCTGGAAGGACGGAAGAAAAGCCTTCAGCGCCAAGTGAACAGCTCTGAGTTCCAGGAAATTGATGTGGTACGTGGACTCCGACGGGGACCACGTCCCCTGAATCTGTAAGTCTCCGGAGTGCGCCCCCAACCGTGGAGAGACGCATTAGTCACGATAGTCTGCGTGGGAATGTCCTTGTGGAAGGGAACCCCTCTCAGGAGATTCTCCGCCGAACACCACTGTAGGAATGTAGATCCCTGACTATGGTTGCCCCAACTTTTTGCCTGGTGTTTTGCTGGTTTTCTGACTTAGTTGACCTGGGGCCCTGCTATTCAGGACCCCAGGCCCACTGCTCTCTCTGTTAAAATGGATTCCATGTACCCTAGGTACATATCTGATTGGAGACTGAGTCACCTTATCAGTCCCTGTACAGTATACCTTAGGTATCCAGGGCATAGGTGTACCCAGGGCCTACCAGGGGCTGAAGCATGTATTATGCCACCCCTGGCTGGCCATCCAAAACTGACACAACTGGCTGCTTGACAGCTGGGGCAAGGTGGTGTAATCACCCTTTGCTTTAGATATAGTATGCCTATATCTAACCCTAAAATGGACACATATATTCCTATCAGTCACTCCTATGGCAGGCCTTAACAAACCTGAAGGCAGAGTGCTTGGAATAATGTGAAACTGTGCTCTGGCATGAGCTGAGCCCGTTTGCAGCTTGCGGAACCAAGTCCTAATAGCTGTTCCATGATAACGCTATACCATATACTCTTAAATGCATTATGTACCTCGCGGTCAAATGCTAACTTTGGTATAACATTATCAAAACATGTCGAGTAAGGGGTCATACGAATTGGAATACTAACCCCTCGCCAATTCTGGCGACGGGGTTAGCCTTCCACCCTTCTAGAGGGACACGACATGTATGTAACTGTGAACCCCGGTTGAAGTCAGACATAGCCTCAGCGCCACAAAATGGATGCTGCCACCGAGACACAAGTCTGCCCTCCTGCTGCTGGGAGTCCTTCCAGCAACGGAGGCATGGACAAAGGGTTTCCTGTCAGGGGCGGTGCCAGCACCATCCCAGACAGGATTTTGTGTATCCCAGGTAGGCAGGGCTTTAGAGGAAGGTGACTGCAAGTGGCACCCTGGTGCTCACTATGCATATGCCGGCTCAAACCAGTTCCTGGGGCACACCAGCCCCTGAGCTGGGGAGAGACCGGACAAAGGAGAGGGGTGTAACCAGCCCCCTCCTAGTCCCACCCATAGGGCAGGACTTAGTCGCGTGCCAGCACCTTTTCTCAGGATAAAGGTAGGAACAGGCCCCCTTCCACATCAGATCTTTGAATCCTGAAACTACTTTCCACGAAAGGAACTCAAGACTCTTCTCAAGATTTCTCCCTTGTGACTAAGGAGTAGTCACCCTGCAGCAGCAGGCACCATCCAAGCATCGCGGTTTGCTATAAGTCTCTCCTCCGGATCAAGACTGCCCAGCTCGACGAGAACCGGCTTCCCTGGCACCTCTGACCTCTACCTGCATCATCAGCCCAGCTGAGATTCGTGGGTGTGACGAGACCTCGAGGGACCGGCCATCTTCAAGACTGCACGACGCTTGCCCAGCACGACCACCGAGAGACCCTTGAGTAAGTGCTTTGGGGTTTGAGAAGCCCCGACCCTGAGCAGCTCCAGCACCGAAGTCCAGCCCCCTTGCATCCACGAGATCTGCGTGGGGCCCTTCTGCTCTTTGCTGCTCACCGCGTTGTCCAGGTCACTTGCCCGCTGGCTAGTGACCCTCCCGACGACGAAGCACGACGACAACACTGCTGGTCTGGTTGCTCCAGACTGGCCCTTGCTCCCCTCCAACAGAGGAGCACCCCGGACCCTCCTGGTCCACTCTAGACGCCATTTTGAGTCCACCGCGTGGGCTTGCATTTGCCAAGAGTTTTTGCCCCAATCCTGGGTCCAGCGACGTCGACAGCAGATACCTTCGTGGGACAGCTCTCACCTCCATCCTGGTCGCCGACAACGCCTCCTGGTCCGAGAGACTGCAGAGCCCAGCGTCGCCCACTCACCTGGTCGAGGTGACTTCGTCCGGTGCCATCTGGTGCCCACCTAATCACTGGCTAGTGATTCAGAACTTGGTCCCCTCTGCTTACAGGTCTCCTTCTTCCCCGATCCAGGCTTGGATCCCTCCGAATCTCTTCACTGGTCGCCTGCCAGCAACAACTTCTTTCAGGCTCCATAGACTGCAACGAGGATTCCCGACGTCTTTTCAGACCTATGCAGCCGCAGCCCCTGGGCTAGGTAACCTGAGCATTTCGGTGCTCTAGCATAGCTTAACTATCTAAGTGTCCAGATCCTTTGTCGTTTCAGCTCTATTTAGTCGGATTCGTCCGATAACACTAACTTAACGAAATCTAGCATCCATAGACTTTGTTCCGCATCCCGCGTGAGAGTGCACACTCTGCACCCGATCCCCCTAGGCCTCCTGCTAGTAATCTAAAGGTTCAGTAGTACCGTCCTAGCGATCCCAAAGCCTCTGAGAATAGTTACTTACCTGCTAGTAATTCGCATTCCACTTTTGTAGTATATGGTTTTTCGTGCCCCTCGGGCATTTGTGTAAATTGTGCGACTTGCAGTATTTCTTTAAGAGTTTTGTATTGAGCTTAGCGCCCTGTCCTCATAAAGAGTCCAGGGTTGTTGTATTATAAATAAATATACTTTATTTTCATAACAACTTGTGTGGTGTCCTTTCACTTAGTGTTCAAGGGGTAAATGTGATGGTAAAACAGCTGGCTTAACACGCCCTCTAGAGTTTAGCCTAAAGACTGCTCTTGTCTATGCTACTAGGATAGCTGGTCTATCAGGTTGACTTACAACCAATCATCAATAAGGGTTGTTTGGAATGATACATAGTGATCACTAGAATAGTGAGCACTGCATATCAGGCCAACTTCTCACATTGGTGAGCAGCGGTTGGGATTTGAGCTTGCTGTTGTTTTACCACACGTATCCTAAGAATATCATTTGAAAGATCACATAAGTACCAAGGTACATATAACTTAGCTTAGAATACTCCTGAGTTCTACTGAACCAGCTGTTGTAGTTCAACAGGGCCTAGCACACCCTGACTACAACTCTTAGCAAGGGATCAGTAGGCAAACATATAGTGTAGGTAAGTGCACCACTTACACCTCACTAGAAAAGCATGTCTACCCATGGAGAGTCTTCAGAGACTCCCCTAGTGGCTAGTGACCCTCCACAGGTCATCTCAAGATATGCAGCTCTCAGTTTCCAGGAGATGAGACAAGTGTGTACCTCCAGGAAACTGAAACAGGGGTCTAACCCCACCATTCCCTTTCTGATAGGTCTCTTAGAGACACATGATGCTAGGAAAGCTTCTCGTACAGATGGGAATATGCCAGCCTTAGAGGGTACCCTTGGTGATCCAGACCTCCTTGACGCTGACAAAGCAGTTGAGGAGGAGGAAGAAGAGGAACTCTCTGGGGACGAGGCAGACAACAGGCCTGAACTAGTCAGCAGACTTACTAGGGCCAACTTAGACCTACTTAGGGAAGGATCTGGGGGACCCCCAGTACTGACACTAATGAGGCCTAACCTTGGAGTTAGGAGAGATAGATCTCCTTCTAGGGACTCCAATAGATCTCTGCACTCTAATGCCTCCTCTCAGAGGAGAAGGAATTCTCCCCAGTGGAGATTGACATCCCCTCAGAGAAGAGAACATGAAGCAAGGATGAAACAGGCTAATCTAAGGATTGAAAGGGAAGAACTTGCCCTGGCCAAAGAAAAGCTTGCCTTTGCTAGAGAACAGCAGATGAGTGGGACAGTTTCCACTGGTGGCAGCAATCTCCCTAGAGATAAGGAAAGGAGTTTAGATACTAAACACCTGAGTAAGATAGTGCCCCCCTTTAAACAAGGGGATGACATCCACAAATGGATGGCTGCTTTGGAGAGGGCCTGCACTGTCCAGTGCATCCCCCAAAGTCAGTGGGCAGCTATACTGTGGCTCTCCTTTGAAGGCAAAGGTAGAGATAAGCTCCTCACTACTAGAGTTGAGGATGCTAACAATTACCAAGTCCTGAAGAATACACTGGTTGTTGGGTTTGGCCTAACCACTGAGCAGTACAGGTTGCTGTTCAGGGACACCCAGAAAATTCAGTCTCAGGATTGGGCTGACTTTGTTGATTGTGCCACTAAGGCTTTTGAAGGCTGGCTACTGGGAAGTAAGGTTACTGATTTCAAAGGATTGTACAATCTAATTATGAGAGAGCAAGTCTTAAATAATTGTCAGAACCAGTTATCACACCAGCACCTGGTAGACTCTGATCTGACCTCTCCACAAGAATTGGGAAAGAGGGCAGACAAATGGGTCAGAACCAGGATTAGGCCCAAGAACCAAGGTGGTGACCAGAAGAAGGAATCAACCAAGCCTCAAGAGAAGGGTGGGAATAAATCTACAGATCAAACCACATCAGGGCCCCAAAAATCCTCTGACAAGGGTGGGTCCCAGACTCCTTCCAATACCCAAAAGAAACCTTATTGTCATACCTGCAAACAGGTAGGCCATTACAAAACTGATAGCGGTTGCCCAAAGGCCAACGACAATAAGGAGAACATACCCCCAAGTAACACTTCCAAGCCTCCTGTTACTACTAGTAGTAATCCCCCAGGTGGTGGGAGTGCCCCCAAGAATTTGGGTGCATTTACTTTGGGAGTTCCTGGGGACTCTGGCCTAACCAGGTCCCCTGACTTAGATACTCTTGTCTGTGAAAATGGCATGGGGTTTGCCAACTTCACTGCTTGTCCCAACACTTTGAGCAAGTACAGACAGGAGCCCCTCATCAATGGTATAAAAGTTGAGGCCTATAGAGACACAGGGGCTAGCATCACCATGGTGACTGAGAGCCTAGTCCCCTCAAGGCAACTTTTACCTGGAGCCACATACCAGGTGACCAATATTGATGGAGTGCAGAGAGATCATCCCATGGCAGTGGTAAATCTCAGCTAGGGAAGTGTCACTGGCCCCAAGAGAGTGGCAGTGTCATCAAACTTGCCTGTAGATTGCCTACTGGGGAATGATTTAGAGATCTCAGCCTGGGCTGAGGTAGAGCAAGAAACCCATTCCAAAATGGTAAACTTCCATGGTAAGGTTAGTGGGGCAGTGATAGCCACAGCCCCAGTCCAAGATGTCCTCCCACAACAGGTCAGGAGGGCTGTGCCACTCACAGCCCAATCTCAGACAACTTCCTTCCCAGAACAGGTTGGGAAGGCTGTGATGGTAACAGCCCATACCCAAACTGAGTCCCCTCCTGAAAAGGTTGGGAGAGTTGTGATGGCCACAGCTCAAACTCAGACAGATAATAGTGCTGTGAAGCCTGAAACTATGGATCACTCCACTCAGACAAAGAGCATTGAGGAGGAAGAGAAATCTCCCTCCCACCAGACTTTAGGAAAGGATCAGCCTCCTCAGGGAACTGATCTGACCCCTTGTGAAGAAACTGCCCCAGAGGTAGTCAGGCCTAGCCAGGCAGAAACCCTGATGTCAGTGGACCCTTCCAAGGTGGGACCCAGTCTGGAGCAGGTAACCTGCCCCTCTCTACCCTGCCTCAGTCAGCCCAGGGCTGTAGAGGTCAGGGAGGCCAGTGGTGGACCCCACAGAGCCCCCTGTCCAAAATAATTCCCCAATCAGCAGATTAAGGGCACTGAAGCTAGCAGTCCTAGCCAAGTGAAAATAAAACAAACTCCTGAGGGATCCCCCCTAAAATTAGCTAGGGACCTCCCCCAGATGGACACTGTTGGGCACAGCCAATCCTGGGACCTAAGGGCCCCAAACCTGACCTGTCCCTCCAGTAAGCCAAACAGAGGGACCCAACCTCCAGCTTTAGGTAGCCAGAGGTTGACCCTGAGAGCTCAACACAACTCAGTCTTGGAAAGAAAGGCCTCTATGGTGGATAATGATTGGAGGAAGCTGAGCCCAAAATTAGTGGAGCCTCACTTCAGTACTCCATCTCAGCACCGCCTTTTACTTTGCCAAAACACACCACAGGTAGAGATTCCCTATGGTGGAGACCCTCAGACACCCGTAGGGTGAGGGATTGCTTAGTGGACCATGAGATAGGGGGTAACCATGCCAGTGCTGGTACTTCCTTATATGGCCACTTAGGCAATATAGGCTTACCTGGTCAAGGATAGCCTTATCTCCTTTCGTTTGGGGGGGGGGGGGGTTATGTAGGAAGGTAGATCCCTGACTATGGTTGCCCCAACTTTTTGCCTGGTGTTTTGCTGGTTTTCTGACTTAGTTGACCTGGGGCCCTGCTATTCAGGACCCCAGGCCCACCGCTCTCTCTGTTAAAATGGATTCCATGTACCCTAGGTACATATCTGATTGGAGACTGAGTCACCTTATCAGTCCCTGTACAGTATACCTTAGGTATCCAGGGCATAGGTGTACCCAGGGACTACCAGGGGCTGAAGCATGTATTATGCCACCCCTGGCTGGCCATCCAAAACTGACACAACTGGCTGCTTGACAGCTGGGGCAAGGTGGTGTTATCACCCTTTGCTTTAGATATAGTATGCCTATATCTAACCCTAAAATGGACACATATATTCCTATCAGTCACTCCTATGGCAGGCCTTAACAAACCTGAAGGCAGAGTGCTTGGAATAATGTGAAACGGTGCTCTGGCATGAGCTGAGCCCGTTTGCAGCTTGCGGAACCAAGTCCTAATAGCTGTTCCATGATAACGCTATACCATATACTCTTAAATGCATTATGTACCTCGCGGTCAAATGCTAACTTTGGTATAACATTATCAAAACATGTCGAGTAAGGTGTCATACGAATTGGAATACTAACCCCTCGCCAATTCTGGCGACGGGGTTAGCATTCCACCCTTCTAGAGGGACACGACATGTATGTAACCCCTAACCCCGGTTAAAGTCAAACAGAGCCTCAGCTCCACAAAATGGATGCTGCCACCGAGACACAAGTCTGCCCTCCTGCTGCTGGGAGTCCTTCCAGCAACGGAGGCATGGACAAAGGGTTTCCTGTCAGGGGCGGTGCCAGCACCATCCCAGACAGGATTTTGTGTATCCCAGGTAGGCAGGGCTTTAGAGGAAGGTGACTGCAAGTGGCACCCCGGTGCTCACTATGCATATGCCGGCTCAAACCAGTTCCTGGGGCACACCAGCCCCTGAGCTGGGGAGAGACCGGACAAAGGAGAGGGGTGTAACCACCCCCCTCCTAGTCCCACCTATAGGGCAGGACTTAGTCGCGTGCCAGCACCTTTTCTCAGGATAAAGGTAGGAACAGGCCCCCTTCCACATCAGATCATCTTTGAATCCTGAAACTACTTTCCACGAAAGGAACTCAAGACTCTTCTCAAGATTTCTCCCTTGTGACTAAGGAGTAGTCACCCTGCAGCAGCAGGCACCATCCAAGCATCGCGGTTTGCTGTAAGTCTCTCCTCCGGATCAAGACTGCCCAGCTCGACGAGAATCGGCTTCCCTGGCACCTCTGACCTCTACCTGCATCATCAGCCCAGCTGAGATTCGTGGGTGTGACGAGACCTCGAGGGACCGGCCATCTTCAAGACTGCACGACGCTTGCCCTGCACGACCACCGAGAGACCCTCGAGTAAGTGCTTTGGGGTTTGAGAAGCCCCGACCCTGAGCAGCTCCAGCACCGAAGTCCAGCCCCCTTGCATCCACGAGATCTGCGTGGGGCCCTTCTGCTCTTTGCTGCTCACCGCGTTGTCCAGGTCACTTGCCCGTTGGCTAGTGACCCTCCCGACGACGAACCACGACGACAACACTGCTGGTCTGGTTGCTCCAGACTGGCCCTTGCTCCCCTCCAACAGAGGAGCACCCCGGACCCTCCTGGTCCACTCTAGACGCCATTTTGAGTCCACCGCGTGGGCTTGCATTTGCCAAGAGTTGTTGCCCCAATCCTGGGTCCAGCGACGACGACAGCAGATACCTTCGTGGGACAGCTCGCACCTCCATCCTGGTCGCCGACAACGCCTCCTGGTCCGAGAGACTGCAGAGCCCAGCGTCGCCCACTCACCTGGTCGAGGTGACTTCGTCCGGTGCCATCCTGGTGCCCACCTAATCACTGGCTAGTGATTCAGAACTTGGTCCCCTCTGCTTACAGGTCTCCTTCTTCCCCGATCCAGACTTGGATCCCTCCGAATCTCTTCACTGGTCGCCTGCCAGCAACTTCTTCTTTCAGGCTCCATAGACTGCAACGAGGATTCCAGACGTCTTTTCAGACCTATACAGCCGCAGCCCCTGGGCTAGGTAACCTGAGCATTTCGGTGCTCCAGCATAGCTTAACTATCTAAGTGTCCAGATCCTTTGTCGTTTCAGCTCTATCTAGTCGGATTCGTCCGATAACACTAACTTTACGAAATCTAGCATCCATAGACTTTGTTCCGCATCCCGCGTGAGAGTGCACACTCTGCACCCGATCCCCCTAGGCCTCCTGCTAGTAATCTAAAGGTTCAGTAGTACAGTCCTAGCGATCCCAAAGCCTCTGAGAATAGTTACTTACCTGCTAGTAATTCGCATTCCACTTTTGTGGTATATGGTTTTTCGTGCCCCTCGGGCATTTGTGTAAATTGTGCGACTTGCAGTATTTCTTTAAGAGTTTTGTATTGAGCTTAGCGCCCTGTCCTCATAAAGAGTCCAGGGTTGTTGTATTATAAATAAATCTACTTTATTTTCATAACAACTTGTGTGGTGTCCTTTCATTTGGTGTTCAAGGGGTAAATGTGATGGTAAAACAGCTGGCTTAACACTCCCTCTAGAGTTTAGCCTAAAGACTGCTCTTGTCCATGCTACTAGGATAGCTGGTCTATCAGGTTGACTTACAACCAATCATCAATAAGGGTTGTATGGAATGATACATAGTGATCACTAGAATAGTGAGCACTGCATATCAGGCCAACTTCTCACAACCACCACTTCAGAGACTGAAGAGCACGCAGAGACAGTCGTATCTTGTCGTCCCAAGATCCTTTCCTCTGATCCCACTGGTCCTCCAAGCACTCTTGCAACGGTCTCATGTGCAGTCATGCATGAGGTGTTAGGAAGATACACGAGGCCATCGATCCCAGTAGAGAAGACACCGTCCTCACTGTTGTAGATGGAGTGGTCATAAGAGCCTGAGCCTTCCGAAGCAGTGATAATCGCCGCTCCTCCGAAGGAGACACCCTTGCTGACAGCGTATTGATGGAGGTTCCCAAGTACTGAATGCACTGGACCGGAGTCGGGACCGACTTGGACATGTTGATGTGCAACCCCAGCTTGTTCAGGAGAACGCACGTCTTCTGGAAGTGTGCTTGCGCTTCCGAGAAGGAGGAGGCCTTGATCAACCAATCGTCCAGGTACGGGTAGACAAACACCTTGTTCTTTCTCAGGTGAGCTGCTACCACCGCCATGCACTTTGAGAAGGTTCTCGGCGCAGACTTCAGTCCGAATGGCAGTACTGTGTATTGATAATGATTGGCGCCGACTTGGAAGCGCAGGAACTTCCTGTGTTTGTGTGCAATGGGCACATGGAAGTATGCATCCTGTAAGTCTATGGCACGCAGCCAGTCTCCCCGTTGCAGCTGAGGATAAATTCGATGCAACGACAGCATGCAAAACTTTTCTCTGTGAATCCACTTGTTTGCTTGTCGCAAATCCAGAATGGGCCTGAACTCGTTCTTGTCCTTTTTGCGAACCAGGAAGAACCGGGAGTACAGACCTCTTCCTCTTTGAGACCGAGGTACGTCTTCTATCGCCCGTTTCCTTAACAGGATATCGGCCTCCGCCTGGAGCTCGCGCAGCTGAAACTGCGAGTTGACCGGAGGGATTGATGGAGGCGGGCTGGTGAACCGAAGACTGTATCCATTGCAAACAATATTCAGCACCCACTTGTCCGGAGTAATTTTTCTCCACTCTGCCAGAAAAAATTGAACGCTTCCCCCCACCGGAGTGGGTAACGGATGTAGGGGAAGTAAGCGCTCAGGGCCTAGACCCGGCCGGGCCTTTAGTCGCTGTTGCCGACTGGTGGCCGCCTCTGCCTTTCTGGCGCTTCTGGAACGGTCTTCGGAACTGCTGCTGTTGTCCTGAAGACTGGCCACGCCCTGTGCCCTGGCCACCGAACCGTCGCTGGAATGGTCGGTACGACTTCTTGTTCTCCTTGGGTTTTTCCAAACCCACAGCCGTGAGCGTGTCGGCCTCCGCCTTCATGCGGGCCATTTCGTCATCCGCATGTTTTCTAAATAGGGTTTCGCCAGAGAATGGTAGATTGGCAACCCTTTGTTGTGCATCCGGTTTTAGCGACGTGAGGCGGAGCCAGGCGTGTCTTCGCTGGTTAATCCCATAGCAGAAACCATGCGCCGCCAGCAGGGAAGAGTCGGCTGCGGCACTGATGACCTGATTCGCCACCAACATCCCCTCATTCAACACCTCTTGGAAGTCCTCTCGCTTATCACGCGGCAGATGTTCCACAAACTGCTGTAGAGATTCCCAGAGGGCTCGGTCATATCGCCCCAACAAGGCTGTGGCACTCGCAGCCTTCATGGAAGTCGCCGACGTCCCACAAACCTTTCTCCCAGACGAATCCAGCCACCTGGATTCCTTATCTGGAGGAACTGTGGAGGACAGAGTGGTGGCATGTTGTTTACGAGCTGCCGTCACAATCACAGAGTCTGGAGGGGGTTCCACCCTTAGAAAAGCCGGATCAGAGTCGGGAGCCCGGTATTTTTTCTGCAGTCTCGAGGGGGCCGCCTTAGTCACCGCCGGGGTGAGAAAAAGGTCCATGGCCGGATCTTCCAGGCCCGGTACCAGTGGTAGTAGTGGCAGAGACAGAGGTTTCTGGTGCAGCGTCTCGAAGATCACCGATGGCGTGGGCACCGTCAACGAGATGCCCAATTTTGCTGCACCTCGTAAAAGGACGTCATGGAAAGACACCAGATCATCAATCGGTGAAACCCTTGTTTCCGGTGACTCCAACAAAGTCGGAGAATAGTCCCTGGTCTCTGAAGACCTTGTCCAGGAACGAGACCTGTGCCTCCTGTGGCGCAGTCTCGACTGTGTGGACGACCTGTTGCGCGATCGTTCCCTCCTCCTGGAACGTGATCGCGATCTCCCAGTACGTGGGCGCTCCGCAGGTTTCCGTGGAGGCGTCTTCCGTGGCCTATCCTGGGGTTTAGGTTTTGGAGTCCCTTTAGGCGGTGTAGGGAGCGGAGGCAGTGACACCGATCTCGGTGGTAGGACAGGAGGTATCTCCGGCCGAGGAGCGGGCCCATGAGGTGGGACCGGTGGCGGAGCTTGCCCCGCGGGAGGAAGCGGAGGTAGAGGAGGATTGATGGGAGGATCCTCCTTAGGTAGAGGAGGAGGTTTAGGTCGAGGTGGTGTATAAACCACCGAGTACACCGAGCCCGGTGACTTCTTCGGGGGAGGTGACTGTGAACCAGACCCTCCAGTATGTGAGCGACGCCTCCACCAGATCCATTGTGACTTTTGGCGCCAGAACTCCTTCTGCGCCGCTTAGGAGAGGCGGAAAGCCTCAGAGGCGCCGATTTTTCTCCTCTACGTCGAGCGTCGCTTTTCCGGCGTCGAACGCCTCCTCCTCGACGTCGAGTGCTTCTTCCTCGACGTCGAACGTCGCCACCGTGACGACAAACGGTCAGTCCTCGACGACGAGCGTCGACTCCTCCTCGGCTTCGACCGTTTTCTCGCGGTCCTCGATGTCGAGGATCCCCTCGACGGTGATTGTCTGCTCGACGGCGACCGGCCGTGTCGTTTTGACGGCGAGCGCCGATGCCTGCCGGTCCTTCTTCGACGTCGATGGCTCGACGCTGACGTCGACGACGCCGTCGGCGGTGATTTAGACGGCGGCCTACCCAGGCTTCTCGACGTCGACCTTCCTCGCTGAGATGAGGAACACACCGTCGTCATCCCTCTCGACGTCGTCGTTGCAATCAACGTCGACGGAGACTGGGACCGTTTGCTGGGCTTCCTGCCTCTGGGGAGCCCCCCAGAGGCCTCAGCAGAGGCAGAGGGAGCCTTCCCAGCCTGCCCAGACCCACCTGCAGCTGTCTCTCCTCTAGGCCTTGAAGCCTAATCTTCAGCCTGTCCCTCAGGGTCCTTGTAGTGAAGGTCTGGCAGATGTCACAATCTTCAGGGACATGTGCTACAGGGAGACAGTATGCAGACGTCATGTGGATCAGACTTGGCCTTCTACCTTCCACATGCTGGGCACTTGTCGAAGATGTGAGAAGTTGGCCTGATATGCAGTGCTCACTATTCTAGTGATCACTATGTATCAGTCCAGACAACCCTTATTGATGATTGGTTGTAAGTCAACCTTATAGACCAGCTATCCTAGTAGCATGGATACGAGCAGTCTAAGGCTAAGACTCTAGAGGGCGTGTTAAGCCAGCTGTTTTACCATCACATATACCCCTTGAACACCAAGTGAAAGGACACCACACAAGTTGTTATGAAAATAAATGTATATTTATTTCTAACAAGACTACCCTGGCTCTTTATGAGACAGGGAGCTAAGCACACAACAAAACTCTTACGAAAATACTTAAAGTCGCACAATTTACACAAATGCCCGAGGGGCACGAAAAACCATATACTATACAAGTGGAATGCAAAATTACTAGCAGGTAAGTAATACTTTTCTAGACTGTAGAAACGCTAGGCCTACAATGCTGAACCCTTGGATTAGAAGCAGGAGGCCTAGGGACGCCGGGTGCAGAGTGGGAACTCTCACGCGTAATGTGGGAACAAGTCTATGGATACTAGCAATTGCAAAGTTACTGTTCTCGGGCGAACCCGACTAGGTGGGTCGAAAACAAGAGTGGATCCGAACACTTAGAGTGTTGGACTATGCTGCAGCACCGGAGTACTCAGTTTACCTAGCCCAGGGGCTGCGGCTGCATAGGGTTCAAGTTGCGTCGGAAACACTCGTTGAAGAACCAGGAGCCTGAAGAAAGAAGTTGCTGGCAGGCAGCCAGTGAAGAAGTTCGTGGTGATCCAAGCCTGGATCAGGGAAGAAGAAGACCTGTAAGCAGAGGGGACCAAGTTCTGAATCACTAGCCAGTGATTTAGGTGGGCACCAGGATGGCACCGGACGAAGTCACCTCGACCAGGTGAGTGGGCGACGCTGGGCTCTGCAGTCTCTCGGACCAGGAGGCGTTGTCGGCGACCAGGATGGAGGTGCGAGCTGTCCCACGAAGGTGTCTGCTGTCGACGTCGCTGGACCCAGGATTGGGGCAACAAGTCTTGGCAAATGCAAGCCCACGCGGTGGACTCAAAATGGCGCCTGGAGTGGACCAGGAGGGTCCGGGGTGCTCCTCTGTTGGAGGGGAGCAAGGGCCAGTCTGGAGCAACCAGACCAGCGGTGTTTGTCGTCGAAGTTTGTCGTCAGAGGGCCACTAGCCAACGGGCAAGTGACCGGGACAACGCGGTGAGCAGCAAAGAGCAGAAGGGCCCCACGCAGATCTCGTGGATGCAGGGGGGCTGAACTTTGGTGCTGGAGCTGCTCAGGGTCGGGGCTTCTCTTACCCCAAAGCACTCAGTCGAGGGCCACTCGGTGGTCGTGCTGGACAAGCGTCGTGCAGTCTTTAAAGATGGCCGGTCCCTCGAGGTCTCGTCACACCCACGGATCACAGCTGGGCTGATGATGCAGGTTGAGGTCAGAGGTGCCAGGGAAGCCGGTTCTCGTCGTGCTGGGCAGTCTTGATCCGGAGGAGAGACTTACAGCAGACCGCGATGCTTGGTTGGTGCCTGCTGCTGCAGGGTGACTACTCCTTAGTCACAAGGGAGAAATCTTGAGAAGAAGTCGAGAGTTCCTTTCGTAGAAAGTAGTTTCAGGATTCAAAGATGATCTAATTTGGAAGGGGGCCTGCTCCTACCTTTATCCTGCAAAAGGGGGCTGGCACGCGACTAAGTCCTGCCCTATGGGTGGGACTAGGAGGGGGGTGGTTACACCCCTCTCCTTTGGCGGGCTTTTCCCCAGCTCAGGGTCTGGTGTGCCCCTGGAACTGGTTCAAGCCGGCCTATGCACAGTGAGCACCGGGGTGCCACTTGCAGTCACCTTCCTCTAAAGCCCTGCCTACCTAGGATGCACAAAATCCTGTCTGGGACGGTGCTGGCACCGGCCCTGACAGGAAACCCTTTGTCCTTGCCTCCTGCGCTGGGAGGACTCCCAGCAACGGGAGGGCAGACTTGTGTCTCGGTGGCAGCATCCATTTTGTGGAGCTAAGGCTCTTTCTGACTTTAACCGGGGTTACAGGTTACCAACATGTCGTGTCCCTCTAGAAGGGTGGAATGCTAACCCCGTCGCCAGAATTGGCGAGGGGTTAGTATTCCAATTCGTATGACACCTTACTCGACATGTTTTGATAAAGCGATACCAGAGTTGGCATATAACCGCGAGGATTATAATGCACTTAAGAGTATATGGTATGCGTTATCATGGAAACGGCTAAGGGATAGATCCCGAAAGCCGCAGACAGGCTCAGCTCATGCCAGAGCACCATCTCACACGATTCCAAGCACTCTGCCTTCAGGATTGTCAAGGCCTGCCATAGGAGTGACTGATAGGAGATCTGTGTGCCCATTTAGGTTTAGATATAGGTATACTATATCTAAAGCAAAGGGTGAGTACACCACTTTGCCCCAGCTGTCAAGCAGCCAGTTGTGTCTGTTTGGTTAGTCAGCCCAGGGGTGGCATAATACATGCTGCAGCCCCTGGGAGACTTCTGGGTGCACCTCAGCCCTGGGTACAGGGACTTAGAGAGGGCCCAGTGCCAATTCAGTACCTGGGTACAATTTGGACTAGAGAGAACAGCTAGGCTGTGGGTCTGATTAGCAGGCCCACAGCCAGGAAAGTCGTAAACCAGTGAAGCAAAAAGCAAAAATCTGGGTGATCATAGGATTGCAGACCCTACTCTCCTACAGAAGAGAGCAGGCATTTTAGAGCCCTAAAAAGCCTGAACAAATACACAGGAGTGAAGGGAAACACCAAGTACACAGCTGACAACACTTTTAAAGCCAAAAGTGCACAAAATTCCAATAAACCCTTGAAAAAGGGAGAGCTCAATGCACCAGGGTCCTGTTAGCAGGAGCCGGAAAAAAGAACTGAAAGTAAGAGGGTCCTGCTGTGCATTCTGGGATACTGGGAGAAGTTCTGGAAAGTTCTCTTAAAGGCACAGTATCCTATTTAAGCCACATAATGGCAGCCTATGGGGCTTGTCTGTCCATGCCTTCCTCTCTATCATTCCAGAGGCTTTTACTGGTAGAGGCAAGTTTCTCTATGGAGGAAACTGGGCAGGCTGTGCTGTTTGTGTGTTCTTTTGGTGGAATTTCTAGTTGAAGTACTGGACAGTGTAGCCTGTGGATATAGGCTGCACTATCTGTCTTTAAATTCTCTCTTTAGTGTCTTTGCAGTTCTGCAATTTTATGACAACTTAAGAGATTATTTTTGATTGCCGGGGTCCACGCACATGGGCGGGACTATTCACTAGATTATGACTATGCACAGAGATCCCCTACTACAGAATTTGGAGTTTGTCCTGAGGACTGCCCTGTCCTTACGAATCTGTATGAATGGCTCCTGTATTAAGAAAGCATGTATCGTGCTAATGCGTTGTAAATAAGTTAATGTCACCAGAAAAGCTGCCTTCTAGCTCTGGCTGCTATATAAAGGCGTATTGAGGTATACGCTAAACCGGTCTTTTGTAAACGAAGTAAGTAGGTAATGTCCTGAAAGGAAGGTGTAAAAGGGTCTAGATTGTTTGAGACACAAACTATTTCCACTTGGCAGCCTAAACTACGTGTGATGGGTCTACAAGGCTCTTGCAGGATGTTCATAAATTCTTTTCTTAAAGAACAAGTTACTTATCTTCGGTAACGATATATCTGTAAGAGACATATTAGTTATAGATTCCTTACCTTAGAATTACCCCGAGGCGTTAGACTGGATCAGGAGAATTTTTCCTCAGCAGAACCCCTATGTGTCGGTATGTGGCGTCGGTCGACTCTGCATTCGGCGGCGTGATCGCCGGTATGACGCCACGGTATGTACTTAGACGCCGCCCCTGCGCACTGATGTCAGTTCTTTTACACATTATACGCCAGAAGCACAGAGCCATGCAAGACATTGGCCGCAGGTGCACAAAACTAGGGCCCTGAAAGGGAGTGGCTTACTCTAGAAGTCAGTTCACAGAACAGGAAGGATGGGTGGGGCGGTAAGAAAGAAAACAAGTTACTTACCTGTAACTTTGGTTCCCCAGTATTGGTAACTTTCATAGATTCCCATGCTTTGTATCATTCCCCGTCGTCGGAATGGGAGTCTCGGTAACAAAAATAACATAGCTGTAGGTACAAAAGACCAAGGAAAAAGGCCTAGGCCTCATTCCCTTTTGTAGCATATCACCCTCTGTGTAAAAGAGACCAAACCTAGGCCTCAGCCAATCAGAAGTGCCTCACCCCTTAGAACCTTCATGAAAGAACCTCAGTGCCTCAGATTTTCGTATCCGTTGTGTACTTAGACACCATATCTGTTGTAGGCTGAGCTTTCCTCGGGGAGGTGGGCGGGCGCATGGGAATCTATGAAAGTTACCAATACTGGGGAACCAAAGTTACAGGTAAGTAACTTGTTTTCTTACCCCAGTATTGGAACTTTCATAGATTCCCATGCTTTGTATCAGAGTAGCAAGCAGTTAGTAACAAAACCACATTTTGCATCATCACAATATAGCAATAGGCAACATGACAAAGATACAAAATGTGAAAGACGGAAGGTGGGAAAGAAAGGAAAGCTCACCAATCATTGGAAGAGGTTCCTCAGGACAGCCTGTCCTACTGCCGCATCATCTTGTTGTAGGGACTCCAAGCAGTAATGCCTGGTAAAGGTGTGAACGCTGCTCCAGGTAGCAGCTCTGCAAATGTCTTTGATCTGCACCCCCGCGAAGAGGGCTGTTGAAGAAGCCACAGATCTCGTGGAATGTGCCCGAATCTTTCCAGTCAGAGGTTTTCCTGCAGCAGTGTGACAATGCAGAATGGCACTCGTGATCAGTCTTGAAATGCCCTGTTTGGAAAGAGGAAGGCCCTTGCTTGGACCTCCGAAGGCAACAAATAACAGAGGTTTTTCGAAAACTCTTAGTACGCTCCAAGTAGAATTTCAAGCACCGTTGCACATCTAGCGAATGCAATGCTCTCTCTGCTGGTGTAGCCGGTTGAGGAAAGAACGCCTTCAGAATGACCGGCTCATTCAAGTGGAAGTCCGAGGGAACTTTAGGCATATACCTCGGATTAGTTCTCATGATGACAGTGTTTCTCTTGAATTGAAGGAAAGGTTCTTGCATAGTCAAGGCCTGCAATTCTCCAACACGCCTAGCCGACGTGAGAGCGAGGAGGAGAGCCAATTTCCATGAAAGGTATTTCATGTCAGAACGATGGATTGGTTCAAACGGGCCCTTCATGAGTTGAGAAAGGACTAGATTCAGATGCCATGTCGGAGGAGGCGGTCCCACTGGTGGATAAACTCTGAACAAGCCCTTTAGAAATTGCCTGACAATTCTGGAAGACCACAAGGAGGGTCCAGATCCAGTGCTCCTGAACCTTGATATTGCCGCCAAATGGACCTTAATCGATGAATGGGCTAGTCCCGACTTAGCCAAGGACAGAAGATAAGGAAGGATCTGATGAGGCTTGGAAGCGAAAGGATCAATGCTTTCTTTCTTGCACCAGCAACAAAATCTCTTCCACTTAAGATGGTAAGTCCTGTTCGTAGAAGGAGCTCTCGCCTGAGAAAGGACCTCCTTAATCTCACTTGATATGGGTAAGTTCATAAATTCTCGCTGCTCAGGAGCCATGCAGTCAGGTGTAATGACTGCGGACCTGGGTGCCAAACTTGTCCTTCGGACATCGTGAGGAGATCTGGTAGAACCTCCAAAGGAAGAGGAGGGGCTATCGACAGCAGATGGAGTTCCGTGAACCAGAACTGCCTCGACCAAGCAGGGGCTATGAGGATCATCCTGCACGGCTCCACCTTGATCTTCCTGATGAGCCGTGGGATCAGAGGTATGGGAGGAAAAGCGTAGACAAATGTCCTCGACCATGCTATCGAAAGCGCACTCCCCAGAGAACCTCGATGGGGAAGCCTGCTTGCGTAAGACCGGCATTTCTTGTTGGTCGGAGTGGCAAAAAGATCGATCTCTGGTCTGCCCCACTGGCTGAAGACCTCCTCCAAAACTCTCTGATTCAATTCCTGTGAGAAGTTGGCCTGATGTGCAGTGTTCACTATTCTAGTGATCACTATATATCAGTCCAAACAACCCTTATTGATGATTGGTTGTAAGTCAACCTTATAGACCAGCTATCCTAGTAGCATGGATACGAGCAGTCTAAGGCTAAGACTCTAGAGGGCGTGTTAAGCCAGCTGTTTTACCATCACATTACCCCTTGAACACCCAGTGAAAGGACACCACACAAGTGTTATGAAAATAAACAGTGTATTTATTAGAATCACAACAACCCTGTACTCTTTATGAGGACAGGGTGCTAGGCACACAACAAAACTCTTACGAAAATACTTAAGTTAGCACGTTATACACAAATGCCCGAGGGGCACGAAAAACCATATACTTTAAAAGTGGAATGCGAAATTACTAGCAGGTAAGTACAGTACTAATAGGCTTTGGACTCGCTAGGACTTGACTATAGAATCGTTAGATTACTTCTAGGAGACCTAGGGGACTCGGGTGCAGAGTGTGCACTCTCACGCGGGATGCGGGACAAAGTCTATGGGAGCTAGTAAAGGCAAAGTTAGTGTTCACGGGCGAACCCGACCTGGTAGGAAGAAAACGACAGTGGATCCTGACCCTAGGATAGTGAGGCTATGCTGGGACACCGAAGTTACCTAGCCCAGGGGCTGCAGCTGCATAGGTCTGAAAAGACGTCGGGAATCTCGTTGCCGGACCAGGAGCCTGGAAGAAGGAAGTTGCTGGCAGGCGACCAGTGAAGGAAAGTTCGATGGATCCAAGCCTGGATCAAGGAAGAAGAAAACCTGAAAGCAGAGGGGACCAAGTTCTTGAATCACTAGCCAGTGATTAAGTGGGCACCAGGATGGCACCGGGCGAAGTCACCTCGACTAGGTGAGTGGGCGACGCTGGCTCTGCAGATCTCACGGACCAGGAGGCGTTGTCGGCGACCAGGATGGAGAGGCGAGCTGTCCCACGATGGATGAAGCTGTCGGCGTCGAAGTTACCCAGGATTGGGCAACAAGCCTTGGCTAATTCAAGCCCACGCGGTGGACTCAAAATGGCGTCTTGAGTGGACCAGGAGGGTCCGGAGTGCTCCTCTTCTGGAAGGGGGCAAGGGCCAGTCTGGAGCAACCAGACTAGCAGCAGTGATGTCGTCGGGCGTCGTTCAGGAGGCCACAAGCCAGCGGGCTAGTAGCCAAACAACGCGGTGAGCAGCAAAAAGCAGAAGGGCCCCACGCCGATCGTGGAGATGCTGGGGGGCTACTCTTCGGTGCTGGAGCTGCTCAGGGTCGGGGCTTCTCGGACCCCAAAGCACTCACCAGGAAATTACTCGGCGGGCTTGCTGTGCAGAAGTCGTGCAGTCTTGAAGATGGCCGGTCCCTCGAGGTCTCGTCACACCCACGAATCTCAGCGTGACTGATGATGTAGGTAGAGGTCAGAGGTGCCAGGGAAGCCGGTTCTCGTCGAGCTGGGCAGTCTTGATCCGGAGGAGAGACTTGCAGCAGACCGCAGTGTTCTTAAGATGGTGCCTGCGGATGCAGGGTGACTACTCCTTAGTCACAAGGGAGAAATCTTAGGAAGAAGTCTTGAGTTCCTTTCGTGGAAAGTAGTTTCAGGATTCAAAGATGATCTGATTTGGAAGGGGGCCAGTTCCTACCTTTATCCTGTAAAAAGGGGCTGGCACGCGACTAAGTCCTGCCCTAGGGGTGGGACTAGGAGGGGGGTGGTTACACCCACTTCCTTGGCGGGCTTTTCCCCAGCACAGGGTCTGGAGTGACCCTGGAACTGGTTCCAGCCAGCCTATGCACAGTGAGCACCGGGGTGCCACGTGCAGTCACCTTCCTCTAAAGCCCTGCCTACCTACAATACACAAAACCCAGTCTGGGACGGTGCTGGCACCGCCCCTGGCAGGAAACCCTTTGTCCTTATCTCCTGCTCTGGGAGGACTCCCAGCAGCAGGAGGGCAGACTTGTGTCTCGGTGGCAGCATCCATTTTGTGGAGCTGAGGCTCTGTTTGACTTTAACCGGGGTTAGGGGTTACATACATGTCGTGTCCCTCTAGAAGGGAGGAATGCTAACCCCGTCGCCAGAATTGGCGAGGGGTTAGTATTCCAATTCGTATGACACCTTACTCGACATGTTTTGATAAAGCGATACCAGAGTTGGCATATAACCGCGAGGATTATAATGCACTTAAGAGTATATGGTATGCGATATCATGGAAACGGCTAAGGGATGGATCCCGAAAGCCGCAGACAGGCTCAGCTCATGCCAGAGCACCATCTCACACGATTCCAAGCACTCTGCCTTCAGGATTGTTAAGGCCTGCCATAGGAGTGACTGATAGGAGATCTGTGTGTCCATTTTAGGGCTAGATATAGGTATACTATATCTAAAGCAAAGGGTGAGTACACCACCTTGCCCCAGCTGTCGTGCAGCCAGTTGTGTCAGTTTAGTTAGTCAGCCCAGGGGTGGCATAATACATGCTTCAGCCCCTGGGAGACTTCTGGGTACACCTCAGCCCTGGGTACAGGGACTTGGAGAGGGCCCAGTGCCAATTCAGTACCTGAGTACAATTTGGATAGAGAGAACAGCTAGGCTGTGGGTCTGATTAGCAGGCCCACAGCCAGGGAAAGTCGTAAACCAGTGCAGCAAAAAGCAAAAATCTGGGTGATCATAGGATTGCAGACCCTACTCTCCTACATGACCCCCCCCCAAACTTTGGGACAATAAACTAACCTTGACCAGGTGAGTCTTCTTGCTCTAAGTGGAAATACCTGGAGAGCCCATCAGCATTGCTGTGATCAGTACCAGGTCTATGCTCCACTGTAAAATCCATCCCCTGTAGGGAAATGGACCACCTAAGCAGTTTGGGGTTTTCACCCTTCATCTGATTTAGCCACAAGAGGGGCTTATGGTCTGTCTGAATGGTGAAGTGAGTGCCAAACAAGTAGGCCCTCAGCTTCTTCAGGGCCCAGACCACAGCAAAGGCCTCCCTCTCAATAGCTGACCAATTTTTCTCTCTGGGTGTCAACCTCCTACTAATGAAAGCAATAGGCTGATCATTACCATCAAAATTCAGTTGAGACAGAACAGCCCCCACACCCAACTCAGAAGCATCTGTTTGGACAATGAATGGCTTGGAGTAATCTGGACTCTTTAGGATAGGTGCTGTGCACATGGCCTGCTTTAGGTCATTGAATGCTTTCTGACAGCTTGCTGTCCACTGAACTTTCTTTGG
Source organism: Lissotriton helveticus (assembly GCF_964261635.1). NCBI lineage: Eukaryota > Metazoa > Chordata > Amphibia > Caudata > Salamandridae > Lissotriton > Lissotriton helveticus. The sequence goes on along the minus strand of NC_136059.1, from coordinate 1,130,101,468 downwards.
CATCTTTTTGCTTGTCAGGTCATTAAGAGGGGTCACTATGGACCCATAATTTCTGACAAACTTCCTATAGTACCCAGTCAGGCCCAAGAAAGCTCGAACCTGAGTCTGGGTGATTGGAGGAGTCCAGTCCTTGATGGCCTGTATCTTACTCTCCAGTGGCTGAACCTGGCCTCCACCCACAAGGTGGCCCAGGTACACAACCTGTGTCTGCCCTATCTGGCACTTTGTGGCCTTGATAGTGAGGCCTGCCTTTTGCAGGGCCTCTAACACTTTCCTCAGGTGGACCAGGTGATCCTCCCAGGTGGAGCTAAAGACAGCAATATCGTCTAGATATGCTGCACAGAAGTCATCCAGCCCAGTGAGGACTTGATTCACCAACCTTTGGAAGGTGGCAGGTGCATTTTTCAGTCCAAAGGGCATTACCACAAATTGATAATGCCCTCCAGGGGTAGAAAATGCTGTCTTGGGTTTGGCCTCCTCAGCTAACCTGATTTGCCAATACTCAGCTGTCAAATCAAATGTACTTAAGAAGTTGGCAGAAGCCAATTTATCTATAAGTTCATCTGCTCTTGGTATTGGGTGGGCATCAGTCTTAGTGACTGCATTGAGGCCTCTGTAGTCTACGCAAAACCTCATCTCTTTCTTACCACCCTGGGTGTGAGGCTTTGGCACTAGAACTACTGGGCTAGCCCAAGGGCTATCTGAGGGCTCAATGACTCCCAGCTCCAACATTTTCTGCACTTCAGTTTTGATGCAGTCTCTAACATGATCAGGCTGTCTGTAGATTTTACTCTTGACAGGCAGACTGTCTCCAGTGTCAACATCATGGGTACACCAATCAGTTTGGCTGGGTGTCAGAGAGAACATATGTCTGAAGGATTGCAAGACTTGCCTGCAATCATGTTGCTGATGTTCAGTGAGGCTGCCACAAAAGACAACACCATCAACTGATCCATCATCAGGATTCTGAGTGAGCAGGTCTGGGAGAGGGTCACTCTCTTCCTCCTGTCCCTCATCTGTGGCCATGAGCAAGCTCATGTCCTTCCTGTCAACATATGCCTTGAGCCTGTTAACATGGAGCACTCTGAGAGGGCTCCTGGGAGTTCCAAGGTCCACCAAGTAGGTAACCTCTCCCTTTTGCTCAATGATGGTGTGGGGCCCAGACCATTTGTCTTTCAGAGCTGCTGGGGCCACTGGCTCCAGCACCCACACCTTCTGTCCTGGCTGGTACACAGTCAGAACAGCCTTTTGGTCATGCCAAGCTTTTTGAAGTTCCTGGCTGGCCTCAAGGTTTTTAGATGCCTTTTCCATGTACTCAGCCATCCTGGAGCGGAGACCAAGTACATAGTCCACTATGTTGGTTGCAGGCTTTTTGAGAGGTCTCTCCCATCCTTCCTTCACCAAACACAGGGGTCCTCTTACAGGATGCCCATACAGAAGCTCAAAAGGGCTGTAGCCAACCCCCTTCTGTGGGACCTCTCTGTAAGCAAACAAGAGGCAGGGGATCAGGACATCCCATCTTCTCCTAAGAGTTTCAGGTAGTCCATGAATCATCCCTTTCAGGGTCCTGTTGAATCTCTCAACAAGCCCATTGCATTGTGGGTGGTAGGGTGTGGTGAACTTGTAGTTCACACCACACTCCTTCCACATTGCAGTCAGATATCCTGACATGAAGTTTGTACCTCTGTCAGAAACGACCTCCTTAGGGAAACCCACTCTGGAGAACACTCCAACTAGGGCTCTTGCCACTACAGGTGCTGTAGTGGTCCTAAGGGGAATAGCTTCAGGATACCTGGTGGCATGATCCACCACCACCAGTATAAACTTGTGCCCTGATGCTGTCTGGGGTTCCATTGGACCAACAATGTCAATCCCCACTCTTTCAAAGGGAACCCCCACCACAGGTAGTGGTATGAGGGGGGCCTTTGTTGTGCCACCTGACTTACCACTGGCTTGGCAAGTGACACAGGAGCGACAAAACTCCTTGGTATTCTCATTCATATGGGGCCAGTGAAAGTGTGAGACAAGCCTGTCCCAAGTCTTTGTCTGACCTAAGTGACCTGCAAGGGGAATCTCATGGGCCAAGGTGAGAAGGAAACCTCTCAGAGACAAGGGGATGACCAGCCTCCTGGTTGCACCAGGCTTGGGGTCTCTTGACTCAGAGTACAGGAGTCCATCTTCCCAGTATACCCTGTGGGCACCTGTGGCATTCCCTGCAGCCTCAGCAGCAGCCTGCTGTCTGAGGGGTTCAAGGGAAGGGCAGCTCAACTGTTCCTTCCCCAGGTCTGCTCTGGAGGGTCCCCCTGAGCCCAGAAACTCAACTTGATCAAGTTCAAGCTCTTTAGGCTCAGTTTCCCTCAGCTCTTCCAGATCAGCCTCCTCAGAGACTTGATCCTCAACCTGGGGCAAGGGGGAAGGCAAAGCCTTACCCTTACTGCTCTTCTTCTTGGAAGGTGTCTGGTCCTTAGTTTCAGGATCCAGCACCTGTTCAGTGGGGCATCTTCTGGCCTGTGACCTAGTCACAGCAAGCACATGTGCTGGCAAGCCTAACATTTCCATGTGAGTCCTCTGCTCCACTTCTGACCATTGTGATGACTCCAAATCATTGCCCAACAATCAATCAACTGGGAGGTCTGAACTGACTACAACTTTCTTTTGTCCCTTCACTCCACCCCAGGAGAAAGCCACAATTGCCACACTATGACTAGTAGTGACATTGCTGGCATTGGTCACCAGGAAATCAGTACCTGGCATGATCTGTCCAGGGTCCACAAAGTTAGGTGCACCATGGTGACACTGGCACAAGTGTCCCTATAGGCCTGAGCCATTTTGCCATTTATCAAAGGTGTCTGCCTGTATTTGCCCAAAGTATTGGGACTTATTTCAGGGGGCATATCCATATCCCCTGTACAGACAAGGACAGCCTGAGTGAGTGTGCCAACTAAGTTGTCAGACCCCTCAGTACCCAAGGTTAACCCAACTAATGCCTTGGGAGGTACACTACCACTACTGACTGTACTAGGGGGTGCAGTTGCCTTAGGGGCTGTAGTGGCAGGAGTTTGTCCTCCTCTTTTGGTGCACTCACTAAACCAGTGAGACTTACTTTTACAGTACTGGCACCACCTTTTTGACTGGCCTTCTTGAGTCTTCTTCTTCTGGGAAGCCTGACCCCCACCCTCTTTGGTTTGTTGGGGACCTGGTGAAGACTTCTGGTCATTTTGCTCATTCTTGACATTACCCTTCTGGTCTGCTTTCTTCTGACCACCCTGGTTCTGGTTCTGGTTCTGCTTGATCCTTGTCCTGACCCATTTGTCTGCCTTCTTTCCCAATTCTTGGGGAGAGGTCAGATCTGAATCAACAAGGTGCTGGTGCAACAACTGGTTCTGACAATTGTTTAAAATTTGTTCTCTCATCATTAGATTATACAATCCTGTGTAATCTGTAACCTTGCTACCCAGCAACCAGCCCTCCAAAGCCTTAGTGGCACAATCCACAAAGTCAGACCAGTCCTGAGACTGAGTTTTCTGGGTGTCTCTGAACAGCAACCTGTACTGCTCAGTGGTTAAACCAAACCCATCAACCAGTGTATTCTTCAGGACCTGGTAATTGTTAGCATCCTCTACTCTTGTAGTGAGGAGCTTATCTCTACCTTTACCATCAAAGGAGAGCCACAGTATAGCTGCCCACTGACTCTGGGGAATGCACTGCACAGTGCAGGCCCTCTCCAGAGCAGCCATCCATTTCTGGATATCATCCCCTTGCTTAAAGGGGGGCACTATCTTAGTCAGGTGTTTAGTGTCTAAACCCTTCTCTCTATCTCTTGGGAGATTGCTGCCACCAGTGGGAGCTAACCCACTCATCTGCTGCTCTCTTGCCAGGGCAAGCTTCTCTTTGGCCAGGGCAATTTCTTCCCTTTCAATCCTCAGCTCAGCTTGTCTCATCCTAGCTTCATGCTCCCTTCTCTGAGGGGAAGTAAATCTCCTCTGTGGAGGATTCCTTCTCCCCTGAGAAGAGGCATTAGAGTGCAGAGATCTATTGGAGTCCCTAGAAAGAGATCTATCTCTCCTAACTCCAAGGTTAGGCCCACTTCGGGTCAGTACTGGGGGTCCCCCAGATCCTAGCCCAAGTAAGTCTAAGTTGGCCCTGGTTAGCCTTCTGACTACCTCAAGACCTTTGTCTACCTCATCCCCAGAGAGTTCCTCCTGATCCTCCTGCTCCTCAACTGCAGTAGCAATGTTGGGGAGGTCTGGATCCCCAGAGGTTCCCTCTAAGGCTGGCATGTTCTCATGTAACTGAGAAAGCTTTCTGGCATCATATGTCTCTAAGAGACCTATCAGAAAGGGAATGGTGGGGTTAGACCCCTGCTTCAGTTTTCTGGAGACACAGATCTGTCTCATCTCCTGGAAACTGAGAGCTGCATATCTTGAAGTGACCTGTGGAGGGTCAACACTGACCAGGGGAGTCTCAGTAGAATCTCCCTGGGTAGACATGCTTTTCTAGTGAGGTGTAAGTGGTGCACTTACCTACACTATATGTTTGCCTACTGATCCCTTGCTAGAGTTGTAGTTTAGGGTGTGCTAGGCCCTAGGAGCTACAACAGCTGGTTCAGTAGAACTCAGAGTATTCTAAGCTAAGTTATATGTACCTTTAGTACTTATGTGATCTTTCACAAGATATTCTTAGGGCATGTGTGGTAAAACAACAGCAAGCTCAAATCCCAACCGCTGCTCACCAATGTGAGAAGTTGGCCTGATGTGCAGTGTTCACTATTCTAGTGATCACTATATATCAGTCCAAACAACCCTTATTGATGATTGGTTGTAAGTCAACCTTATAGACCAGCTATCCTAGTAGCATGGATACGAGCAGTCTATGGCTAAGACTCTAGAGGGCGTGTTAAGCTAGCTGTTTTACCATCACATTACCCCTTGAACACCCAGTGAAAGGACACCACACAAGTGTTATGAAAATAAACAGTGTATTTATTAGAATCACAACAACCCTGTACTCTTTATGAGGACAGGGTGCTAGGCACACAACAAAACTCTTACGAAAATACTTAAGTTAGCACGTTATACACAAATGCCCGAGGGGCACGAAAAACCATATACTTTAAAAGTGGAATGCGAAATTACTAGCAGGTAAGTACAGTACTAATAGGCTTTGGACTCGCTAGGACTTGACTATAGAATCGTTAGATTACTTCTAGGAGACCTAGGGGACTCGGGTGCAGAGTGTGCACTCTCACGCGGGATGCGGGACAAAGTCTATGGGAGCTAGTAAAGGCAAAGTTAGTGTTCACGGGCGAACCCGACCTGGTAGGAAGAAAACGACAGTGGATCCTGACCCTAGGATAGTGAGGCTATGCTGGGACACCGAAGTGCCGAAGTTACCTAGCCCAGGGGCTGCAGCTGCATAGGTCTGAAAAGACGTCGGGAATCTCGTTGCCGGACCAGGAGCCTGGAAGAAGGAAGTTGCTGGCAGGCGACCAGTGAAGGAAAGTTCGATGGATCCAAGCCTGGATCAAGGAAGAAGAAAACCTGAAAGCAGAGGGGACCAAGTTCTTGAATCACTAGCCAGTGATTAAGTGGGCACCAGGATGGCACCGGGCGAAGTCACCTCGACTAGGTGAGTGGGCGACGCTGGCTCTGCAGATCTCACGGACCAGGAGGCGTTGTCGGCGACCAGGATGGAGAGGCGAGCTGTCCCACGATGGATGAAGCTGTCGGCGTCGAAGTTACCCAGGATTGGGCAACAAGCCTTGGCTAATTCAAGCCCCCGCGGTGGACTCAAAATGGCGTCTTGAGTGGACCAGGAGGGTCCGGAGTGCTCCTCTTCTGGAAGGGGGCAAGGGCCAGTCTGGAGCAACCAGACTAGCAGCAGTGATGTCGTCGGGCGTCGTTCAGGAGGCCACAAGCCAGCGGGCTAGTAGCCAAACAACGCGGTGAGCAGCAAAAAGCAGAAGGGCCCCACGCCGATCGTGGAGATGCTGGGGGGCTACTCTTCGGTGCTGGAGCTGCTCAGGGTCGGGGCTTCTCGGACCCCAAAGCACTCACCAGGAAATTACTCGGCGGGCTTGCTGTGCAGAAGTCGTGCAGTCTTGAAGATGGCCGGTCCCTCGAGGTCTCGTCACACCCACGAATCTCAGCGTGACTGATGATGTAGGTAGAGGTCAGAGGTGCCAGGGAAGCCGGTTCTCGTCGAGCTGGGCAGTCTTGATCCGGAGGAGAGACTTGCAGCAGACCGCAGTGTTCTTAAGATGGTGCCTGCGGATGCAGGGTGACTACTCCTTAGTCACAAGGGAGAAATCTTAGGAAGAAGTCTTGAGTTCCTTTCGTGGAAAGTAGTTTCAGGATTCAAAGATGATCTGATTTGGAAGGGGGCCAGTTCCTACCTTTATCCTGTAAAAAGGGGCTGGCACGCGACTAAGTCCTGCCCTAGGGGTGGGACTAGGAGGGGGGTGGTTACACCCACTTCCTTGGCGGGCTTTTCCCCAGCACAGGGTCTGGAGTGACCCTGGAACTGGTTCCAGCCAGCCTATGCACAGTGAGCACCGGGGTGCCACGTGCAGTCACCTTCCTCTAAAGCCCTGCCTACCTACAATACACAAAACCCTGTCTGGGACGGTGCTGGCACCGCCCCTGGCAGGAAACCCTTTGTCCTTATCTCCTGCTCTGGGAGGACTCCCAGCAGCAGGAGGGCAGACTTGTGTCTCGGTGGCAGCATCCATTTTGTGGAGCTGAGGCTCTGTTTGACTTTAACCGGGGTTAGGGGTTACATACATGTCGTGTCCCTCTAGAAGGGTGGAATGCTAACCCCGTCGCCAGAATTGGCGAGGGGTTAGTATTCCAATTCGTATGACACCTTACTCGACATGTTTTGATAAAGCGATACCAGAGTTGGCATATAACCGCGAGGATTATAATGCACTTAAGAGTATATGGTATGCGATATCATGGAAACGGCTAAGGGATGGATCCCGAAAGCCGCAGACAGGCTCAGCTCATGCCAGAGCACCATCTCACACGATTCCAAGCACTCTGCCTTCAGGATTGTTAAGGCCTGCCATAGGAGTGACTGATAGGAGATCTGTGTGTCCATTTTAGGGCTAGATATAGGTATACTATATCTAAAGCAAAGGGTGAGTACACCACCTTGCCCCAGCTGTCGTGCAGCCAGTTGTGTCAGTTTAGTTAGTCAGCCCAGGGGTGGCATAATACATGCTTCAGCCCCTGGGAGACTTCTGGGTACACCTCAGCCCTGGGTACAGGGACTTGGAGAGGGCCCAGTGCCAATTCAGTACCTGAGTACAATTTGGATAGAGAGAACAGCTAGGCTGTGGGTCTGATTAGCAGGCCCACAGCCAGGGAAAGTCGTAAACCAGTGCAGCAAAAAGCAAAAATCTGGGTGATCATAGGATTGCAGACCCTACTCTCCTACAATTCCCATTCGTGGCTGACTGACGATGACCTGCTCAGTCTGTCGGTGTTTTCGTTTAGGACGCCTGGCAAGTGTTCTGCCTTCAGCGATATCCTCTGAAGGATCGCCCATTCCCAGATCTGCTGAGCTTCTTGCGACAATGGACGAGATCTGGTTCCTCCTTCCTTGTTCACATAGTGCATGGCCATGGTGTTGTCCGTCCGTCACTCTGTCCTCGAATGAACCGTGGACCTGTTTCCACTGGTTGTCTAGTTGCTCCTGCAGAGGACGCATTCTTAGTCTGCAATGGGGAATTAGTGGGATACACGATGAAATTACCCCCAGTAGAGACTTGCAGCGGCGTACTGAAAGACACTTTTTTGTTTGTAAGTCCTGGGCCAAGGTCTGTAATTTCTCTCTCCTTTCCTGAGTAGGGAAGGCTCTTGAGAGCATTGGATCGAAGATGGCTCCCAGGAAGCGAGACTTCCTGGAAGGAACCAGGGAAGACTTCTCATTGTTCAGAGTGAGTCCCAGATTCTGAAACAAATTGGTACAAGCTTGAACAGCCTCCAACGCTGCCTCCCTGGACGGAGCTTTCAGTAACCAGTCGTCCAGGTAGGGGAAGACCTGGAAATGGTTCTTTCGCAGGAAAGCTGCTACTGGCGCCAGCACCTTTGTGAAAATTCTTGGGGCTGAGCGGAGTCCAAAGGGTAAGACCCTGAACTGAAAATGGCTCTTGGCTACTGTGAATCGCAGAAACCTTCTGTGTGCTGGGTGAATCGGAACGTGGAAATACGCATCCTCGAGATCGAGCGTGGCCATGAAATCCCCCGGGCTGATAAGCTTCAAGATGTCCTGGAGAGAGACCATCCGGAAGGACAGGGAGATGAGATAGGTGTTTAGCTCCCTGAGGTCTAAAATGGGGCGCCACTTCTCTAGCGTCTTCTTCACCAGGAAGCACCTGGAATAAAATCCTTGCCTTCTTTGGTTTGAGGGGACCGGCTCTATCGCTCCCTTCCGGAGCATTTGTTGGACCTCGAGCCGCAGGAGACGCTGGTGTTTCGATGGAATGGCTGCCAGGGGCTTGGGTGAATTCCAAGGTATGCCCTTTCCGAATGATGTTGAGCACCCAACGGTCCGATGTTATCCTGGACCAGTTTTGAAGGTATTTGGTGACCCTGCCTCCAACAGATGATCTCGTGAAGGAGGGTCCAGTAGGAAGAGCCAGGAGGCCGCTACTGGCGCTTGGACGAATCCCGTCCTCGTCCAGCCTGTTTTCCCTTATTGTAAGGCCTGGAGTAGTTGGTAGACTGGCCCTGCCGCTGTTGATAAGGCTGACGGTATTGCTGGGAACCTGAGCCCGTGTTGTTGAAAGGATCCTCTGTAGTTACCACTGTAGTTACCACCTCTACCTCTGGATCCCTTAAAAGGAGACTTTCGGTATTGAAGGGTCCCCAAGGACCTGGCAGTCTCCGTGTCCTTTTTTATTTCTTGAAGAGTGTTGTCAATGAGTTTGCCGAATAATGCCTCACCATCAAAGGGACGATCCGAGAACTTGTTTTGGATCTCAGGTCGAAACCAAGTGGCTTTGAGCCATCCTTGGCAGCGGAGGACTGCCGCCCAAGCCAATGAACGGAACGCCGTCGTCGCAATATCCATTGCGCAGTCAATGATTTCCATCGACGTTGCTTCTCCCTCCTGCAAGATCTTCTTTGCCTCAGCCGTAGACTCCGGAGGCAGTTGGTCAAGGTATGGGGCGACATCACACCAAAGCTGGCGGTCGTACCTACCCAAGATCGCTAGGGCATTAGCCGCTCGCACCAGCAAACTTGCCATCAACGAGAATCTCTTCCCCACATTATCCAACCTCCGCCCTTCCTTGTCCGGGGGAGTTGTCAAGGGAGCAGAGAGGCTACGGGATTTCCTCTGCGCAGCCTGCGAGATCACAGAGTCTGGTCTTGGATGACCCGTTAAGGCTGCCGGACATTCATCGGATGCCTTGTATTTTCTATCCAGACGCGGTAGCACAGGGACCACCGTCGCCGGGTTCTTCATGGCCTTTAGGCCCTCCTTCCACAAATGATCCACAATAGGAATGGACCTAGTTGATTTCATAAAAGGTTCCTTGAAATCATAAAAAACAATCTGTAGTAACCTTCGGCATGGCTAATTTGAATCTTGCAGCGGCTCTTTCCATCAGCTGATGGAAGCCCCCAATGTCCGCTGGCGGGGAGTCCGCCGGATCCGGGACTGGTGATGCGGGATCTGCAATGATATATTCATCATATTCAGTATTGTGAATAGAGTCGTGATCCGACTGCTGATCCTCATCCGAGGAATCATTATGGGCCTCTTGTAAACCGGAGGAATCTTGATGGATGGACATTTGAGGCCGAGGGGAAACTTGACCTGGAATATTAGGCGTCACTAATGAGGCTGGAATCCCCGCAGGAGTAGCAGGCGTTGACGGAACCGGAATAGGCCTACTCACCTTAGATTTATAATCCTGCAGCATCTTATGCAGATCTTGGAGAAAAGAAGATGGCACTGTAACCATTTCCTGCTCAGAATGGTGTTGCGACTGGGCCGACTGATGATGACCAAGATCCTCGTGTTCGTATTCGCCCTCAGAGTCAGTGTCCTGGCATTTGACTAGAAGTTGGGAGGGACTATTGGCATAGCTGTATGAGTCTTGGTCATCCTCCTCTGACTCTCCTTCTTGAAGAAGCATGGTTGGCAGTGGGGGTGACACTCCTCGGAAAAGTCATCTCTGGCGTGATCCGTGTCACAGAAATGACAATTCTTTTTTCAGAGGACAATATCGTCGACGGTTCTGTCGTCGACGGTTGTATACGCGTCGACGAGATCGGGGTCGAAGTCGTCGACGATGAAACGGTCGACATGCCAGCCGTTGTCATTGTCAAAGTCGTCGTCGCCGACGATATCGTCGTCGTTACTGTCGACGTTGGCACCATCGTCGACGGCGAGATTGGAACGGTCGTCGACGGCACCTTCGTCGTCGGCACCTTCGTCTCCGTCGACGGTGAAGAAACAGCCGTCGACGGTACCTTCGTCGACGAATCTCCTGTCGACGGGATCGTCGACGACATCACTGCCGATTTCGATTTTTTCGTCGACGGGACTTCCGCCGTCGACGTCTTCGTCGTCGAGGACTTGGAACTCCTTTCAGAAGACTGGGATGAAGGTTTTTTGAAGGCTGTGACAGTCTGCTCACCTTTAGAAGGCGTAGCAGGTCCTACCCTCTCCTTTACACCTCGGTGAGGAGATTTGCTGGGACCTGGGCTCTCAGACTCACTGGGGGTCTTTTTTGAGGCCTTGGAAGATCTTTCCTTAGAAGGAGACGGGGAACCCCTACCCCTCTTCACTGACCTTCTTGAAGAAGACATCGACGCTGCATCCTCACTGTCACTAGAGACAGTCTCCTTCCTGGATTTCAGCTTATGGATCCATGTCAAGAGTCTACCCTCACGGTCCCGGAGGGTCTTGGTCGAAAAGGTGCGACAGATCTTACAGTCCGCAGTCTGGTGGTCAGGATAGAGGCAATAAATGCAGTCTTTGTGTCTATCCTCCACAAATAGCCTTTTCTTGCCACAGGTGGAACATGGTTTGAAAAGGGCTTTTTTCTTCTCCATTTCTGACATCCTGGAAGGCAGCCAACAATCCTGAAGTGAAGCTGAAAGACTCTGAAGAAAAAATCCTGAAATAAATCCTTTGAAGAGTAGAAGTTGAGCAGAGCTCAAAGGAGACTCCCTAAGCACAACGTGCGGTAGAAAATCTGAGGACTGAGGTTCCTTCAGGAAGGTTCTAAAGGGGTGAGGCACTTCTGATTGGCTGAGGCCTAAGTTTGGTCTCTTTTACACAAAGAGGGTGATATGCTACAAAAGGGAATGAGGCCTAGGCCTTTTTCCTTGGTCTTTTGTACCTACAGCTATGGTATTTTTGTTACCGAGACTCCCATTCACACGACGGGGAATGATACAAAGCATGGGAATCTATGAGAGTTCCAATACTGGGGTAATCTATAACTAACATATGTCTCTTACGGATATATCATTACCGAAGGTAAGTAACATGTTCATCTGAAAGACTATTAGTTATAGATTCCTTACCCTAGAACTGATACCACAGCAATACCAACCCCGGAGGTAGGTCAGCAAACTAAGTTCACACCAGAAAGTGCTGGAGAACTGAATGGCCAAAGAAGCCGTCTCTCTGGGCTGGACTATCCAGGCAGTAATGCTTAGTGAATGTGTGCAGTGATGCTCATGTGGCTGATTGGTAGATGTCACTGAGAGGGACTCCACGTCCTAAAGCAGTACTAGCTGCAGTCACCCTGGTGGAATGGGCGCGCAGTCCTACCAGAGACTCCTTTTTCACCAAGGAATAACAGATCTTAATGCAAAGGACAACCCATCGAGAGATGGTCCGTTTTTACACAGCCCAACCTTTCTTGGCACCCATATAGCCAACAAAGAGTTGATCGTCCACCCAGAATTGTTTTGTGCGACCAGATAAAATGATAACGCATGTTTCGGATCCAGGCAGTGAAGTCTTTCCTCCTCCTTGGAAGGATGGGGGGGGCGGGAAGAAGGTGGGCAAAGTCCTATGTGGAAAGAGGTACCCACTTTGGGTAGAAAAGAAGGCCTAGTTCGGAGGACAACCGTATCAGGATGGACAGCCAGGAAAGGAGGTTTAGAAGATAGGGCCTGAAGCTCACTCACCCTGCGAGCAGAGGTGAGGGCAACCAGAAAAGCAGTTTTTAAAGTCAAGAGTCTGAGGACAATTATGAGGAAGCTCGAAAGGAGCCCACAAAAGGTACGTTAAGACAAGATGCAAGTCCCACTGGGGCATTACAAAAGGAATAGGAGGAAAGAGGTGAGTAATGCTCTTAAGAAACCTATTTACAATAGGGGACTTGAGAAGAGAATGCTGCTCAGGAAGGCAGAGAAAGGCTGAAATAGCCGAAAGATAGCTTTTAAGGGTGCCCAGAGAAGAGCCCTGTTGGGCCAAAGAAAGTATGAAGAGGAGAACCTCAGAAAGGGGATACACAGCCTTTGCTGCGCACCATGCCACAAATGCGTTCCATCTACAGGTGTATCCTGTTTTAGTAGAGGGACGCCTGACTGCCTAGATGACATTACAGACTTCATGAGGAAGGTCGAAAGCTGTCAACTGTAGGCGCTCAATCTCCATTCATGGAGGTGGAGGCTGGACAGGTTCGGGTGGAGGACCATCCCCTGCTGCTGCGACGGAAGATCCTCCCGAAGAGGCAGTCTGATCGGAGGATCGATGGCCATGTTCAAGAGCTCGGGATACCAGACTCTTCATGCCCAGTCCGGAGCCACAAGAAGGACTTGAGCCCAGTTGTGCTTGATCTTCAGTACACTGGGCAGAATGGGAATAGGCAAAAAGGTATATAGGAGACCGCAATTCCCTTGTGATGAAAACCATCGCAGAGCGAAAGCCGCCTTGGAAATTCCAACACGCAGAACTGCTGACATTGCGCGTTCTCTTCAGTGGCGAACAGATCTAACCAAGGCTCTGCCCACTGCTGAAAGAGACCTTGCACCACCTCAGAGTGAAGACGCCATTCGTGATCCATCATGCAACAGCGGCTGAGTTTGCCCGCCCTGGCATTCAGGGAACTGGCCAGGTGTTGAACCACCAGGTACATGGCCCGATGTTCCAGCCATGTCCAAAGACGAAGAGCCTCCTGACATAGGGTCCACGACCCCACCTCGCCCTGTTTGTTGCAGTACCATATGAGGGTGGTGATGTCCGTGAACTCCTGCACCACTCTTCCTTTGACAGAAGGAAGGAATGCCTTCATTGCAAGACTAATCGCCCAAAGCTCCAGAAGGTTAATATGGAGCCCGGACTCCCCGGGAGGCCTCTGATGTCAGCCTCTCCCATGTGGCCACCCCATCCCAGGAGTGACGCGACTGAACTCTGGTTGGGGAAGGGAGAGGGATCTGCCATTGATCCAATTCTGGTCCGATAGCCACCACTGCAACAGATGTGCAGTGCCCTCCGAGATCTGGACGCAATCAGAAAGATTCCCCATATGCTGCGCCCACTGGAACTTCAGGTCCCACTGCAGAGACCCCAAATGCCACCTGGCATGATCCACCAACAGGATGCAGGAAGTCATGAGGCCCAGCAACCTCAGGGTCAGTTTCACCGAAATCCGGGATAGAGGTTGAAACATCGGTATCGCAGCTCTAATATCCTGGACTCGCTGCTCGGGTGGATAGGCCCGAAACTGCGCTGCGTCCAGAACCGCTCCAGTGAAAAGGAGCTTTTGAGAGGGAATCCAGAATCGGCATGTTGACAGTAAACCCCAGCGAATGCAGGTCCGCCATAGTCTGGGGGTGGGAGATGACAGCATGGGGCGAGCCCGCCTTCAACAGCCAGTCGGCGAAATAGGGGAAGACTGGAACCCCTGATCTGCGCAGATGAGCTGCCATCAAGGCCATCACTTTCATGAACACCCAAAGGGCGCTGGTAAGGCCAAAGAGGAGCACGGTGAACTGAAAATGCTCATGGCCTACTGTGAACCGCAGATAGCGCCCGTGAGCAGGCAAGACGAGGATGTGAAAATAAGCGTCCTGCAAGTGTAATGCTACCATCTAGTCTCCAGGGTCGAGGGCAGACAGGACCTGAGCCAATGTCAACATTTTGAACTTCTCCTTCCAGAGGAAGCGGTTGACGTCCCTGAGATCCAAGATAGGACGCAGGTCGTTTTTGGGTACCAGTAAGTAGTGAGAATAACAACCACGACCGACTTCTGGTACAGATACTCGCTCAATAGCTCCCTTGGCCAAGAGAACCGTAACTTCCTGACGGAGAAGGGCCAAGTGATCCTCTTACATGCCATGGAGTGTTGGTGGCATAGAGGTAGGGGTAGTGTCAAAGGGGAGGGAGTAGCCCCTTCGGACTATATGCAAAACCCATTTGTCTGACGTGATGTTGTGCCAGTGGGGGAGGTGATGGTGGATCCTGCCGCCGACTGGCAACTGGTGGCCCTGGAAAAGTCCGACTAGGAAGGTTGGGAGGAAGCTGCAGGGGTAGACTGACCCACCCTCTGGCCCCCCGACCCACGACACTGAGCCCCACCTCCCCGGCCACGCAGAGGCTGGGTGGCTTGTGCAGCCCTGTGGCTCTGGGTAGAACGTGCTGGGGCAGCCCTTCAGTGGCCAAAGGCAGACTGTATGGGGCAAGAAGTTGCTACAATGCCCAAGGGCCTGGCCATAGCCCTAGAGTCCTTGAAGTGCTCAAGCGCGCTGTCCGCCTTGTCACCAAATTGGCGACCGCCATCAAAGGGCATGTCCAAAAGGGTAGATTGGACATCCCCAGAGAAGTCCGAGGATCTCAGCCAGGGGTAGTACCTCAGGACTACCGACGTGGAAAAAGTCCTACCCAGCGAGTCAGCGGTATCCAGCCCACAACGGAAGGTGAACTGCGCTGCGTCTCGACCTTCCGCAACAGCGCGGGTGAGAACGGTCCGGGCCTCCTCTGGGCACTGTGGCAGCAGTTGCGCAAACGTGTCCCACACCAAATGTGTGCAACGGCCCAAGACACATGCAGTGTTCACCAACCACAGTCCTAAGCTGGCAGAAGAAAACATCTTCCCAAGATAGTCCAACTTCTTGGATTCCCTATCTTGAGGCGCTGTAGGGAAAGTGCTTCCTTTCAAGGATGAGGCTTGGACCACCAGAGGAATCGGCACCACGTAAGGTACCGTGTGGTCGACCGCTACTGATCCGGATCCAGGCCTGGATCCTTGGGGGCCCTGTGGCGCCGGAGCCACCGGCATTGAAGGCCTAGACCCCCAGCTGAGTCTGCGGGGCCCGAAGGTGCATTGACTTTTCACCCCATAGGATAAAATTACACCCTCCAGAAACCGCACTGTCGACTTTTTGAACTGAAAAGAAATCCAATTTAAAAAAAGTACTTACCTGAACGATTTTCTTCTGATGCCTAAACATATATAAAGATACTTGCTGGTTTTAAGTCTCGTAGGCGTTAGCTGCGCGAAGCGCGGTCTCGCCAGAGACCCTATTGTCAGCGAGTCTTCGTTCCAGGAGAGGAGACAGGAGCTGGCCGAGCGCTCGGAATTGAGCGAACAACGCGCACGTGAACGCGCTCACTGTGGCCAGCTCCTGTCTCCTCTCCTGGAAAGCTGTACCACACAGCGACACCTCCCCTTGGTTACGCATGCGCAAAAACAGAGACATACACACGAGCACACCTACAGACACGCACGCACACACATACAGAGACCCCCGCCCACCCTCGCCGCACACACAGTGACACACACACGAGCGCACCTACACACACGCACATAGAGACCCCCCCGCCGCACACACGAGCGCGTACACACACACACACACAAGTGCTCCCCCCCACAAGTAAGGCCCAGTTACAGCCACTCCGGACTTCAGCCGCCACCGCGGGGCTCTGCCTCGGGCATGGGAGCCCCGCGTCACCAGCACTGCTTCTCTCCGTGGGCGCGTGCGTGGGCTTCCGAAGACAGAAGTCCCGCCCCACGGAAGGTTTCGGTTTCGCTCACATGTTGTTGCAACTGTCGCTGCTCCATGTGGTGGTGGGACAGCTCAGCGGGCGGCTTCGGGAGAGCAGCTTTAAGGGTGTTTTTCTGCCGTGGGAAAGCTGCTCGCAGAGCGCGATGAATCGCGGAGATGTCGGTGCAGGGTCGTCTTCTGCTGACCATTTCACTGCTGAGCAACAGGACAACAAACTAATGAGGAAGGCTGAGCTGAAAGATCCTCTGGACTTTCCCTTAGAGGAGGCAGCTGCCTTCGACGGTAAGGGAAAACGTTCAGTGTTTTATGTCCCGACATGTCCGGCTTTCGCCGTGGGCGTGCCTAAATGTGCCTGCTTTCACACTCGGACTGTTTTTTTTTTTGCCTACGTTTCTTCCAAATACGATTTCACTTACCTTGTCTATGTGTGTGTGTTTCCTGTGCAACAACTGACAACGCACACATGTAAATTGTCAATAGTAGAAGGAGACTGCAACTAATCCAATTGTCAATAGTAGAAGGAGACTGCAACTAATCCCTTTTCAGTCGGCATCTGTCACTTTTCCAAGTACAGTTGAAATGCCTGTGAATCCGTTGCCGGTGGCTTGTGAAGTGAAGTGTCTCATGGGTGCAGTTGATCACGTATGGAATTGTTTACCCAAATAACTACTATTAAGAACGTTTAGTTGCTACAAGTTACTTTTTGTAACTGCCTATTTATGTTTATTATAATGCCTTTCACTCAGTTACATTAGTTGTTTCTTTAGCCAGTAGAGTGTATATTGTAATTGTGCGGCTGAGCATGTAGCTTAGTATAATAATAATAAAAAAAACATAAAATACTTCAGAATGTGGTTGTACTGAGTTGGATAGTTTTAGCAATTACATTTGTTGAAAGTAGGGTCACCACACGTCCCAGGTTTACCCCGACAGTTCCGTTTTTTTGTTGACTGTCTCAACGTCCACACAGTTTTTTTAATTACACCTGATAAATATCCCTATTCCCAGTACATTGTTATCCTGGGATCTTATGTCAACAAAAGCGGTCACTTGTAGTTTTTTAGTGCGCCTGCGTCTATTGTTCTACAATGACATGTTAAGGCTGATTGTTTCTGCCCATACATGTCTAACAGCCTTCATCACGAGCCAAGAAGATCACAAGGGTCTCTCCTTCCTTTTTTATTTATTTAAGAAAGCTGCTCGAGGTTCTGATATCTGCATATATTATCTACTTCATTCATGCATACAAACTGCAGTAGTTTTAGTAATTAGAACTGCCAGAGCCTGAACTTGATTCACATTGATAATGGTATTGATCTGCTAACCATACATACCCCTGGGCATTTCTGTATTAGTGTCAGCGTGTGTCAGTATTCGAACGTTTCTTCTCCTCCCCTAGGACAAATCTAGAGAGAATCCTTATACTACCCAGTATGTTGCTCAAGGCCCTCTGCGGATCAGTACCGAGTAGCTGAAGCATGGCTGCCTGTGTAGGGCTGAAAATGAATTTCACGGCAACCTGTTTTTCAGTATTTAGATCTTTATATGTTCTACTGATGTTAAGTGTTTTTGTAGTACCTTAACTGCTTGAGAACGGTTTTCTGAATTTCATACTCGTATTGTTGGCATTGGATGCATGTGGTTTTTTTTCCCGGCGTAAGTGCTCTGAGATTAAACATGTGGGAGTTTTCTAGGGGTCTTCATTCATTTTGACTTTCTATTTTTTAAATTGTTTCCATGAAACTCGGCGGATTTTTTAAAATTTTTTTCACTACAAAGAAGCTCTAACTTTACTAAAACAGTAACATGCAATTTAAAAGCACCTGCTGCAGAGTTCCTTGTAAATCCAGGTTTCAGGCAGCAATAAAATGTCATGATAACTTGTGATTAATGTTCCTGATAGAGAGAGATCAGAGGTTTGTCTAGTAGCAGGTTTGACTCACCATAAAGTAGTGCAGAGGGTTAATCTGCTGCAAAGAACAGATCGGTGTTTGTGTGGATATCTGAGCGGATTCGTAAAGCCAGCCTTTACCAGCACTATAAAGCAAATGAAATGTATGTGAGAGAGGGCCTAAGGGAAGCTGAGGTCCACTTTTTACACGGTGGTAATGATGGAATCAGAGGAGGAGGTGGGGGAAGAGGGACGCGGGGGTGACCAAAAAGTATGTCGCACCGGGCAGCACCACTGCTAAAGCAGGCCCTGTTTCTAGCTCAAGCGGTACCGGCACCTGTAGTCTAAAGATAATACCTCTGTATCAAGTGAAGTACTCTGGTACCCAAGGATGACTAGCAAACAATATTATTCACAACGTTGCTTACTATTCAGCAACATTTGACAGTTTTCAAATCATCTTTATACACCAATTCAGAGTTTGATAACAAATTAATGCAACACATTGTAATATACAATGCCAATAGCTCAAACTTTAATGCTGCGAGACCTATTGCATTGTACATGCTTGTTATAAATTGGTGTAGATCTCCTTATTGAGTTGTGTGTCTCATTTATTGACCATTGTGTGCATTTTCAGATGTCTTGCAATCCTCTATGATAAGCCTAAGGCTGCCTGACCACACTACCGCTTGGAAGAGCACCTTGGGATTACCATAGCAAGCCCCCTGTCGACTCATAAGGGGACTCCTGGAGACTCTTCAAGATGTATTTTATTTTGATATAGCATATAAAGAGCCAGCTTCCTACAGTGGATACAAGGGTTTCTATGGGGACACAAATCAATTGAGAAATGTGTACAATTCACAAACAACGGGGGATGGGAACGTCTCTACTACTGGGCATCTCGGCTTCAAGTTATTAATGATTGGCTATTTGTAGGTCAGGAAGACACTGCCTTCTGTCTTGAAGTGTCCCTGCTTGGCAGCCAAAATAACAACAGGCAGATATATACGAGGCTCCCGTTCCAAGCTCGCTCCCAGGGGTGATGCAAGTCTCATTCCTATGCTGGCAACCACCCTTCGGTGGACAGGATGGGATCGTAGTAAACCCCCCACAGCATGGCACATGGCTTCAGCAAGCTACTCAACTACAAGGCCTTATCGGATGGAACCTTATAGGCATTTCAAAGTTAAGAAATGTGGGGTCTGATTCACAGATGAAAAGCCTCGCAGAATTATAGGCAAATTCCACAAAGCCAAATTTTACAAATACCTTTAACTACGGCATGCGGTGACAATCTACCAACAAACGGTAACCAACCCACTGGAATACAACCCCCTACATCCTAGAATCACCTTAAGCCCGTTAGGTTAGGAAGCTATTTTGACAATTTATGAATCCCTCATACTAAATGCCCCAGTCCACCTGGTGTCTCTCAGGGAGCAGTGGGAGGACTGCAAAGGGCCCCTTGGACAAGAGCAATTGGCAGGATGCGAAAATGCATTCAAGAGAGCTGGTCATCTCCTCCCTCCTTTGCTTCAGAGAACTGAAATACCTACACATGGCCTAAACTAAACCACCCCCCCCCCACCTTGTAATGATGGAGTTGCGCACAAGGGACTCTTGTCCAAGATGTTTGAATGAAGACTGTCTTCTTCCACATGGTGTGGGACTGCTCTATTATCTCATGATACTGGGCAAAAAAAATTCCACACCAAGATAGTCTGACTGCTCTCCATGCATTGCCCTACTACTGGGCATGCTGGATGATGTGGGGGGGGGGGGGGCATATAGGTGGGTATTAGGGTCACCAGGGCAAGGCAGAACATTGCTAAGATTTGGAAATCCACCCAAGCCCCGTCACAAACTGCATAAAGAGCCGCAATGAACTGGTGCGCCAAATTGGAGGGGCCAGTACGATGGTGGGCCTACTACAATATACTGGTACCTTAGGGGATGGGGGCATGATCCCAGTCGCGCCCTCCTTCAAATGTTTTTAAACACTCACCATGGCTAACTGGTTATATGTATGTGATATACGTTTGTTTTTCTGCACTCTTTTCTCGGTTGTAAGATAATCAGTCAAATTTGATTCTTTGAAGAAAAAAAAAACCTAGTAATGGAACAGTGTACTGTGGGTGGAGATTTTACAAATAAAAACGCAAGATGAAGCAAACTATTATTTTCCTGGTCAAGACAGTATTGTACGAAATTATTGTATTGCCCACAATTCTGTAGTCCAGAATTACTCTTGAAATTCCTTCTCAGTTTTGTGACCAGATAAGATTAAATACCATTACCTTTCTTTGGGCAAGTAGGACTAAACGGTTGCCTTCAGATAAATGCGCTCAACTCTATTAGAGGGATATTAGGAATGGCAGGCATGAGTCTGCATTACTGGTTAACCCAATTTATTGTAATACACGACCGGTTATGTGGAGCTCGGAAGGAATCAGTATTGCGTAATGAACCACATCTAATTGCGTAATGAACCACATCTAATTGGGGAATGAAACTCCGTTGTGGTCCACTGATCCCTAGAACTCATCTCCCAATAGCCCAGGTTGCAATAGGTTGCAGGAGAAAGACGTTGCTCTGGATGGGATAGAAATGTGTTGGTACTATCACAGTGGAACAAATGTTAACCGACACGATGACAATGGTGTTAAACGCAACTTTCCATTTTGTTTGTTGGTGGAAAATTAATTTAACAAATAAGTGCCAGTACCACTGAACAATGCAATTTCAGTGATTTCCTGATTCTCAAAATCATACGCAGGAACAAACCACAATGATCAGCATAAAAGCATAAGCAATACAAGTGGGAAAAAAAATTCTGTTATATAGCAACTCAGACAAGAAATGCTACAAGTTAAGCAACACCATACCTTATGGTAATGCTTCACAAGCAGACCCATAATGATTGAGAAAGCTCAAACACTTGGCTAAGTTAATGTGAAACTCTAAAAATCTGGTTTTCGACTACCCACATGGTGGATACTACCAAATCAGTTGGGTACCGGAGTAAGATAGAATTTAAACACCATACTTACCTGTTTAGAAAAAGAAACTATTATGAAAAATAACTTGGATAAACTACATTACAGAGATAGCCAAGTTTGAGTTCTTGGCTTTCCAGTTAATAAACAAGTGACAAAAATACTAACCTTGCAGTTCTAGCACAGGCAGGTCTTCATGTTCAATTGAAGTAAAGGACTCATCAAATGTTAAAATGTTAGAGAACGGAGGAAATGTGCGTTTTCTTTCACTCAGTGATCTCGTCGGAGTTCTTTCTAAGTAATCCAAGTCCAATGTGAGCTTGCTTTCTACAGGACTGAATGTTTCCCTTTTAAGCATACCCTGAAGCGAAGCGCAAGATACGGATCTCCGTTTCATACATTTTCTGTCAGGGGATTGGTACAAGTCTTCCACTTCAAGTGAAGATTTTCTCATGTTCCTTTTCAGTTCCTCCAACCTATTGCGAATCGCCTGTATCTCCATTTTGTCTGGTCGGCTCACCTTATTTGTAAGTGCTATGTTGTCCATAAGGTAATCATCTCTGTTGTGGTTATTTCCTTTTTCTCCTGTCTTTTCGATCTCTAAACTTTTAAAGGTGTTAAGACTCATGTGTGCATGTTCTTCCTGGGGAGTCTTCTGAATAATGCCAAACTCTATACCTTCCCTGCTGTCGGAACCATCACAGACTCCCATCCACTGAGAAGAATCCCATGACAAAGTTGAACTTTTGGAGTCATACACTTGGCTGAATAAAGATCGAGGTTTGTCCTTGCCAGCTATCTGAGCATTTGCAACATCTTCCAAGAATCTTGGCTGGACTTGGCGATCTTGAAGCAACACACTATGTTCCACTGTTTTATTTTCGTTAAGACTGTGGGTTGAAAAATAAATGGTTTTATTTGTCTTATTGCTATTCCAAACACTCCACAACCACCAACTTGTGCAGCTGCAGATAGCACACATTGTCCAGATTTAACCCTTTGCATGCTCGTGACGGAACCATTCCACCACAAGCACAGCACCACCGTCTCGTGACGGAGTGGTTACGTCACGTGCATGGCGGTGCCGCACGGCCCCCCATCCCTCCTAGCGCCGCGGCGGAATTACCGCCGCGGCCAAGGGGTTAACAGGACAAATGAGAACCAGATAACAAACAACAAAACTGGTCATGCTCTACTACCTTTGTTTGGTATGTAAGGAAGCAAGTTTGTCAGAAGACTCTTTTGGAACCACCTCTAACTGTAAAGGTTCCTTCTGCAGATCTGAAAGGTCTTCACACTGTATAGCTTCTCGCCATGAGTTTCTGATATCTGAAACTAAGATTAGCATGTAAGTAAATTAAAAACACAGGTATTCAGTAAGTTTGATAAACCAATGTATAATTAAGTTATATATTAAAAGGCATCCTTCATTACCATTGCCAAACATTTGTAAATAAGGAATAGGCAGCTAATCTGCACTGATTCAGTGATCTTAACCATTAAAATTGTAAGAAACGCCTTCAAGTACAGTACCAGAAGGCCGCAAAATTATACTTTCAATTTTGGAAGCTTAAGTGAAGTTTTCCCAAAACAAATTATATTTTTCTTCAGGAACACAAGACAAGTAGAGGTTAGGAGCACTGTTCAATGAAATTGAATGCAATACGGATACTAAAGAACAACAATGACACTTTAAAGGAAAATTTTAACCTTAACAAGAGATGGAAAGTCACCTGAACAAGCAACACAATAGTTATGCCAAAGCCATAATGCCAATAATAGGTAAGAAACAAAATAGAGTTGGCAAATGTTTTGATTGAAACAATTGGTTCACAGGAAAAATGTTCTTATAGACAATCTACACAATGTACACCCCATCATAGATTTCACATATCTAGGTTTTCTACAGAAGGTGTTTGGAACGTAATGTTTTGTGGGAGGAGATAAACCTGTCTCACTATTCAGACTCTAATAGAACTTTTTCATCAATGACCTAGCATAAACAGTTGAATGAATTACTTAACTTGGATCAGACAATAGTACTTGAGACAATATTTCTTTTGGCTTGTGGGCTGGATTTCTGAATCCAAATCTGTCATTTGAATGCCATCAATGCTCAGATTGACTGGCAACACGAATTTAGGTTTGTGAGTTCCCACGCCCGGCTTGAAATCAGTAAATGGCAACACTGCTTAAAATGAAGTGTTTATGATTCAATTGCTACCCACTCTCCTGCTATCTAGAGTTAGGCTCTGAATATTACACTGTTGTTCTTCGAAGTCTTGCTGTCTTTCAGTTTTAAGAACAACATGACTGATTCATGATCACCACCTTGACACTTCTCACCAGTATACATATCCTAGTTTACATTATTCAAATCGGGAAAATGGAGTATTCCAGCTAAGTAACACTAGTTAACACAATTATTTCCAGCATTTTTTTGCAATGGGGAGGCAGGTAGGGCACATGTGGACAGGTAAGTTGAATTTTCAGTCTGCAGTATGTGCGGTTGTAGATCTCAAGCTCCGCCCAGACTGCAAAATAGTATTCCTCTTTTATGAGGGCAGCTTTCAGAAAGTAGCAAAAGCAGAATTGAAAAGCTTTTAAAAGGTTGTTTATCCATTAACATAAACACTATGGTTTTGTAAATATGTTAGTAGAAACATACACTGCTGGTTGGGGACGTCTGCCAATGAGGTATTCTACAAAAAGGCAGTGGAAGTTTCCTCCATATGAGAGGAGGTTGCTCATGGGATGCCCTGAAATATGCATCTTTCTTGGACCTGTCCCTCTCTGCTGGGTAGCCCCCACCCCCCCAAAGAAAACTTTTGCCTTTTTCAATCCCACTTTTTACTAAATGTGTTGTTGGCCGTAGGATTTTCTGCAGTTTAGTGCTGCCAACAGTGCTAAGCATGCTTGTACTCACTCCTCTAAAGATAGTTTGAATGGAATGCACCTATGTGACATGCTTAATTTCCTTATAAATACCTGTAGAGTGGTATACCATGTACCCAGGGACTGTAAATTAAATGCTACCTCTGGGTCTGCAGCACTTCGTGCCACCCACTTAAGTAGCACCTTAAAACATGTCCCAGGCCGACCACTGCACCCCGAATGCAGCATAAAACTGCCATGTCGACATGGCAGTAACACCCCCAGTCAATCCTTAAACTCCCCTTTTATTACATATATGCCAGTCCTACGGTAGGCCCTAGGGCAGGGTGCTGTGCAATTAAAAGGGTAGACACATACTGTTCAGTTGCAATGCCCTGGTAGTGAAAAACTCCAAAATTAGCTTTTCACTACTGTGAGGCCTACGCCTCCAATAGGATAACATTGGGTATTGCAAATTACATTTCATTTAATAAGCTGCAATGGGCAATTAGGAGCAGGTAGATATATCATGTTTGTTGTCTCGAACTGTAGCGAACTACCCTATTTAATGGTAATGTCAGGGTTTTTTTTAAACATTTTTAAACAAGCATTTACAATGCAATGGCCTCGGCATTATTAAAGGTAGAGCTATTGGCATTGCTCATGACATTTTTTTTGTTTTAAATCTTAAATAAATGGCATTGTCATTTACATTGCCAATAGCTTAATCGTTAAATAAATGGCATTGTCATTTACAATGCCAATAGGTTAATCGCTCGCAAATGCATGACCTATTGCATTTACACCCACACAGAGCCCCACACACAGAGCCCCACACACATACACAGAGCCACACACAGAGCCCCAAACACACAGAGCCCCACCAACACACAGCCCCCCCACACACACACAGCCCCCCCCACACACACACAGCCCCCCCCCCACACACACAGAGGGCCCCCCACACACACATACAGAGCCCCCCCCCCCACACACACAGAGCCCGCCACACACACACACAGAGCCCCCCCACACACACAGAGCCCCCCCACACACACACAGAGCCCCCCCACACACACACAGAGCCCCCCCACACACACACACAGAGCCCCCCCCACACACACACACAGAGCCCCCCCACACACACACAGAGCCCCCCCAACACACACAGAGCCCCCCCCACACACACACACAGAGCCCCCCCACACACACACAGAGCCGCCACACACACCCAGAGCCGCCACACACACCCAGAGCCGCCACACACACACCCAGAGCCGCCACACACACACCCAGAGCCGCCACACACACACCCAGAGCCGCCACACACACACCCAGAGCCGCCACATACACACCCAGAGCCGCCACACACACACCCAGAGCCACATACACAGCCAGGGGGCAGGGAAGCAAGCACAGCCAGGGGGCAGAGAAGCAAGCACAGCCAGGGGGCAGAGAAGCAAGCACAGCCAGGGGGCAGAGAAGCAAGCACAGCCAGGGGGCAGGGAAGCAAGCACAGCCAGGGGGCAGGGAAGCAAGCACAGCCAGGGGGCAGGGAAGCAAGCACAGCCAGGGGGCAGGGAAGCAAGCACAGCCAGGGGGCAGGGAAGCAAGCACAGCCAGGGGGCAGGGAAGCAAGCACAGCCAGGGGGCAGGGAAGCAAGCACAGCCAGGGGGCAGGGAAGCAAGCACAGCCAGGGGGCAGGGAAGCAAGCACAGCGAGGGAAATCAAATCCGTGTGGAAAAACATCTAAACACTGCCATGAAAGTCAAATTGTGAAAAATGCCCAAATAATGTGTAATAAACAATAAAGACATGACAAAAATAAATCAATGATTAGTAAAACACAGATTTGTAGCAAGAGCGAATGATTTAGTGGCAAAAACAACCTTTTGCTCCCTGACTCACTCAAATGAGAGGTGCACTTTTCCAGCACGTTCCTCAGCCATTAAAACAACATACTTGCTTAATAATTACTTACTTTGCCTTCTGTTTTAATGAGAGGCCTGCTGCAGCTTCAGTCATCGCGACACACGCTGCTTGCTTGTGAGAAGACAACTCTTTCGACTGACGAGCTCTGCTGCAGCTGAGCATTACGGTATGGCGGGCGAAAAGTGGAGACACTGGTTTAATCTGCATTGGTCTGGCCCATTAAGAGGAAAGACGATTCAGTGCCAAAGAGGAACAGACCGAGGCAGGCTAATCTATTTTTCAATTGTCATTGATAGAGACAAAGGCTGAAAGAATTGTGTTACTAGCGAAAAACATGTCTATGCGGGAAGGTATGTGGTGTGAGGCCGAATGAAATGTAAATTCCTGTTCTTAACTCCTGGCAGAACCACCAAACGTCAAAGGGAGCATATGAATTAATAACTCGTTTCAGTCCAGATTGGAACTTTTCATACAATGATATGCCAAGTGCAACAAAGATGTCCAAGCCGAGTTCAGGTGTCAAATTAATGTCGCCACAATAAAGATTAGCAAACACCATTGACTCAACTCTAATAAAAGGAAATGAAATATTGAGGTGTGGGGGCTGAGCTTAGCCGGGCTGTGAGATAGCCACTCTCTAGAGAGGCTCTTCCGGATAAGCATAAAATCCTGCCAGCATTCTCTGAACACCCACCCAGGCAGTCACCGTAGTGACCACAACCAGTGAGGCCCCAAATGGAACATTTTGGTGACATTTGCTGACCTCTGTGGCCTGCTGAGGTGAGCGGCGTGCTCCAGCCTACAGATATAGGGGAGCCATGTGTCTTGGTAGTTCTTAAGGTGGGTGGCCGCACTCTCTGTGTTTGGTGTACAGTAACTTTGGAGGCGCCTTATCTACTACCCACAGTTAGGACAAGGGTTGGTTATATTATATGTTTAAGAGAATGGCCCTTCTCCGACAGACACACGACAATCTTTGCAGAGTCCAGAATCACATGACACGGAGCCAGAGAACTTGAGAGCGCGAGGCTGTTCTGCTTCCAGCATTTATACACATGACTCAGACACGCGCTAACTGCCTAGCACTCCAATCAACACGCATTACCCCCGTACAGCAACGAACAACGACATCGCGCGCGCTACTACTCACCTCCTTCAGACACAATGATTTGAACCACAGTCCGCAGCAGCTTACAAGACCTTGTTCAAATCCGGTGCGCAGGAAACTGAGCAACGGTCCCAGCACACCGATGAGGAAGGGAGGCACAGTCAACCGAAAATAGAGCGCATAAAATGTCCAATTAGATTGTCTTACTAAAAAACATGCCGGCCAATTAGAGTGCCGGCTTGTGGTGCAAACCAATCACGATCTCCGTCTAAACGTCCCTTAAATGAAGACTTTCATAAAGGAGGGAGACATCATTTCCTGTTTACCTAAACACCGGTATTTCACATAAATGGTCAGCATTCTAGTTTATACAAGAAGCCTCTCTACTAATTCATGGTCCCGCACTATCTGTAAAATGGTGGTTTATTCAGTCCTGAGATGGTGGTACCAACACCATACCCGAGCTCTTACTCATATAAAAGCATTGGCAAAACAAAACAGTTCGGTTTTATATGATAACAATATTTTAATCGGGGGGCTAGGGTCCATTGCTTGACATGGAAACGCAGTGTACGCTATTCCTAACTGTATGTTAGCTACTGAGAATCTCTGGTACCTTCCCATTCCAAAGTATGTTCTCCACATTTGACTTATTTGTAAAACTCCCCTTGACAGAAGTGCAAAAATACTCACTGCGTATCCCAATGTCCCAACCGAAGTTTAAATGCCTGGAAAGAAGGTCCTGGGGGCTCTCCTCGTTGGACTGCTGCTGACCTCCTCGCTGACAAACTGAGTGGGGAAGTCAGACTCTTGATGTTAGAGAGCGTGAAGGCAATGAAAGATCTTGGGGTACGAGCCGGGCATGTGTGTTTGCAGCCGGCCTGGCTCCAGAACAAATAACCATAGTGGCCACCCGAATGGAGAAAAATAAACGGTTTCTTCTGAGGAGTTTGTGCGTGATGCCAGCTACACCGAGCTCTTTGCCTCTGCTTTGCCCAACCCCTCTCAGGCAGTTTGTGAATACGCCATGGTCCTGCGCAAGAGTTCCGTCTGCTGGAGCTACCTGTCTTTCCATGCTTTCCTGCCTCGACTGAGCAAGAGTATGCATTGCAGGCATGCAGTCCAGACTCACGAAAACACACTATCAAAATATTCGAGCTGTGGGGTTACAATAGTAAATTATCCTGCGGTTTCTACCCTCGAATATTGGGGCCTCCGCTACGGTTTTGAGGGAAGACCGGAACTACAGCACCTTGCACGAGTCATGGAAGCACAACGCCGGCCTTGGCTAAAGTCTGTCATGCACGGGTAGGCTCTAGTCTGAACTTTGGCTGAGCGGGCTGGAGGGCAGCACCTTTTCCCCTTCGGTGGCGAGCTCATTGGGCACAACCAGCGTGCACATTTGGAGAGGGTGCAGGGTGACATGACCCCCTCGTTGCCGACGTGCACACGAGTCTGACCCTCACTAAAGAACCAGCGTGAAAACCTGCCTTGGCCTCTGGATGCAAGGGCAGAAATGGCTGCCGCAAAGCTCCGAAATTTTCGCGATTCGGGGGCGTGTTTTTTGGTGAGTGACGGATGACATCACAGATAGAAAGAACGCAAAAAACACGCCCCCAAATCGTAAAAAGACGGGGCTTAAAGGGAGTGATGCCCCTCTCCTCCAATGGCTGGCCTCCATTTAGGAAGCCCGCCAATGGAGAAGAGGGGCGGGTTAATGCTCCACTCTAGGAGACATTAATTCTTTGACCGCGACTTGCCATGCGCAGCCTACGGTCCTCGACCTAAAAATGCCACTTTTAGACAGTTGGCATTTTTCTGCCCTTAGCCCTTTTGCGCCTGTAGCCTGGCTAGGGCCACATGACTGGATTTAACTGACCGACTTTGTGAATTCCGCCCTAACTGTCACAATAGAGGGATTAGGGGTGTCTGAATAGGCCATCTGCAGGCAAGATGGGGGCAGAGCGGAGCACATTCCCACACGCAACTAAATAGCCAGTGCTCTGCCTTCACATAAAGGGCCTAACAACCTCTCATTGTCACTGCAGCCAGCTTGGAGTCAGGCAATTCCATGCACTTCAAAGCCACTGTCAAGAAGCTTCTCCCACCTCCCCGGAGGAGGGCGCCAGTTTATAAAAAAGGGACCCTAAACACCAACTCTTCATTACACTTTTGGACGTAATGATATTCTGCAGGAAAAAGGACTGCTGTCCTCCTGGAAGAACTGCCACACTGCTGGTCTGCTGCTGTGAAGTACTGCTGCTCTCCTGGATTGCTGCACTGTTGTCCTGCTGCCTGGGTACTACGACTGGGTCTTCAACTGTCCCAGGACCTCCAGAGTGACTCACAAGGGCTATGTTGCAGGCCTCCTGTTCAGAGCCACATGGACACAGAAGGCTCCCACTATCTTAAACCCGCAACTGGACCCAGCCTGAGTCCTTGAGATTTTGCCATATGGGTACCACAACGAAGGGTCCAGAATTTGTGGGAGTCCTCCCACCAATCCTGGAACCTTGGTTGTGGTGCTTAAGGTGCCCAAATCTCAAAACGGAGGACTTTTAGGCCAAACAACTGCTCTGAGAACCAGGAGGAGACCCGGACCAACCTGCTTGCCCAGCCACTCAAGATGCCTCGCCGGTCAGACTGATTTTGCAGCTTCTCCCTCTATGTTCTTCTCTGCTTCAGCAAATCCTTTCAGCAGTCCTTTGCCAAAGGGATATTCAACCTTGTGGAAATGTCTTTGGCTATAGCCCTCTGTCTTGTCCCACTAGAGAATTGATTTTCATTTAGTAACAAAGTCAGAACCTAGACATCTTCACAGCAGCTTCATACCAATACTATCCAGTGACAAAACTCCCTACTCAGACACCTGCTGCAGCCTTGCCCCCCTGAACTTGACTTTCTCAGCCCATTTTTTTCAAGAATTTTTAATGGCAAAAGGTAAGCGCTGACCGGGCTCAATCCACTTCTTGTAACCGAACTGCGCTCCATCACGGTCTTTTTTCTTTAACCCGGTCAAGCATGACTAGATGTACCAGGTTGGCGCTTTGCTCTATTAGGTACTAGTTTTTACTAAATAACATAAAAAATTCATAACTTCAGGTCAATGGATTGGATCTTTGTTGTTTTGGTGTCAAATAATTTATTAAGATTTACTCTATGGTTCTAAATTAGTTTGGGATTTTTCTTGTGTCGCGTTTTCACATTACTGTTTGTATGCTGCATAAATGCTCTACAAATTGACTCCAAGTTAAGACTGACTGCCTTCTGGGCCAAGCTACCCAGGGTTAAGCACAGCTTAATTTAGTGACTTTGTGGTTCATCTTCAAGGGATTGTGGCTGTTGCTTGACCAGGGCTCACACCTAGTCAACAAACAACTCAGATTCTCACAATACACTTGAAAGAATTTAGCAACCCACCTTGCAATTCCCATCTTTAATAAGCGTTCCCTACTGTGGTTGTGGAAAAGCTACTATACAGCTGTTTCTGTCTTCCAAACGAGAGGAGTGCCCTTATATATGGGGAGATGATCTTGAGGAAAACTCTACTGAATGCCCATAGAAGATA
Organism: Lissotriton helveticus; assembly: GCF_964261635.1. NCBI lineage: Eukaryota > Metazoa > Chordata > Amphibia > Caudata > Salamandridae > Lissotriton > Lissotriton helveticus. Next base: position 1,130,071,109 of record NC_136059.1, on the reverse strand, counting down.
ATATCCAGTGTCTAGTTTTTAAGATAACAGGATGTGAGAGTACACCACTGACCTCTCAGGCAAGGTTCTCCCCTGGCATTCTGGGAAATGCAGTCTCTTGTAGCTCGCTCCAATATTTTAGTATTTCGCCCAGTTTGGCGCAGATAGTGCTGATCTCTAGACACGTGTCTCTGGTTTATTAACAGTCATCAGTAGAGAATACAGTCTGGTATTTTGGGGTTTGCGGAGCAGGCTGCCAAACATATCAGGTCCGGTACCTCGCACTAGCGCGAATCTATTCTGCTTTTCATATACTAAATATATCGGTATATAGAATGTTAAATCTACAGATTGAAAAAATGCATAAATAATTATCTGAGCTAAAGCATCCCGTTATGTTGAAATTTTTCTCTTCCTGCAAACTTCTCACCTGTCTTTCTGGTCTATCTCTGTCTCTGCTCTCCTCCCCCTGTTGGCCTCCCTGTAGTCTCTCCTCTGTCTCTGCATCCCCCGCTCTTTCTCTGCTGCCCTCTATCCTTGCAATCCTCCATCCCTCTCGCGGTCCCTGCTGCTGTTTCCCATTCTCTGCCGCTCGCCTGCTCTCTGGCTGTCTCCAGTGACGTCTCCCTGCCTCTCTCTCTTTCTCTGCCACCCCTTGGCTGCTCTCCGACTGTCTTCAGTGACCTCTCCCTGTTGCTGCTCGCCCCTCTCTCTCTGCCGCCGTCTGTCTAGGCTGCTCTCCGACTGTCTCCAGTGGCCTATGTGTCTCTGGTCGCCCCTCTCTCGCTAACGTCCTTTTACCTGTCTCAGATGCTCTCGGACTGTCTCCAGTGGCCTCTCTGCCGCTGTTCGCCCCTCTCTCTCTGCAGCCCTTGTCTGTCTCTCCTGCTAGCTGTCTCCAGTGACCTATGTCTGCCTCTGCTAGCCCCTCTGTCTCTGCCACCGTCTGCCTTTCTCAGCTGCTCTCAGCCCGTATCCAGTGGCCTCTCTCTCTCTGCCTCTGCTCACCCCTCTCGTCCACCCCGGACCCTCTGCCCCAGCTGTAGTTTCAGGTCCACACAGGAGGATGGTGACTGAGTCTGTGCTGGTTTAGATAACTTCGATTGTGACCCGAGCAGATGTGGACAAACACCACTGCCACGGCATTCTCATCCTCATTCATGAGTGAATCGGATGCTCTGGTGTTCCTCCGTTCACATTTCTTTCCGATCCATCTGGTTCTTGCAAGTGATTAGTGGGTTTTCACGCTTGTTTATTTTCTGCCTGCACTTCAACTTTCCATCCAGTCAACAAGCAGTACTTTCTTTCTGTTCCACCAGTCTATGTACATTTTTTCCACGTCTGTCGCAAAGCTTGCAGTTTCTCGTGCATGTGTATAGCGCACTTTGTGGCTGTCTCCATAACTGCTCTTTAAACAAATGCTTTTTAGTGAAATCACCCCATGCCGTGCTTGCACTTCAATGGCATCCGTGCCCCTCCCTTTAGTCGCAGCTCATCGGATTCACTTTGTCGGCGCTGCTTGCACAGCTGAGCACCTCCCTTAAACACATAGGCCTCCCCCTGCAGCATTCCCCTCCTCCACCCCCTCCATTTCAGAGTGCTTGGAGTGAGGTCTCGCATTTGTGAAAGTTTGAGCCATTGGCATTACAAAGGACAATGCTATTTATTTATTTATATATTGGTTTTCAAAACCGATAAATAAAAAGGCATAGTCATTTACAATGCCAATAGCTTAAGTGTAAGCAAATGGTTGTTTTATTTCATTGCACTTGGATCCAGAACTGCTAAACCAGCTGGGATATTTTGATGGCAACAATATAATATTTGAGTGTCTAATTGTAATTCAAGTTATTTTGCAGCCGAGTTGTGCTTTTGTCCAGAATTACTGAATTGGCATGTGTAACTAGTTGGCTGCTTCCATAATCATGGATGGCCCTGGTTACCAAGAGTATAAACACAACAGAGACATAAGTATAGTATAGGTTGGACTTGCTGTGGTACATATCATACACAGACTGCGTGCATACAGTTGCAATTTGGCCTTAGTGGTCAACATGAGGCTCGGTTGCATGATTTTGAAAATGGCGGGAATTCAGGTCACTTAGTTCAATATGTTGTGGTTAATACCAGATGGAAAATCGACAATGTGCTTTCTTTACTGTGTTTTGCATTCATTAAAGGCACCTCCTTTCTGAAGTGTATCTTTTACAGAGATGGAGGTACATCACACACCTAGATTGGGCTATTATGTACTAACGAGTGACCAACAGGCTTTTCTGTACTCCCTTAGGTACATGAGATAGATCGCACAATTTACGACGACAAAATCTTAGGAAAGGTTTGAAATGTCACTGAGGCTTTATTACTTAGTATTTAACTCACAAAGAATTTGCATGGATCCATGATATTGTATACATTTGGGTATCACTTTTGTTCCACACTTGCACTTTTGAGCACTGCGCCATTTTCACTTACAAGACCGTTTTTAACATGTCAAGGAGAATATAATTTTGTAAAACATGACCAGTGAAATAGTTTTTTGCTTTTACGTCAGAAACTGTTGTCTTGAGTATTTACAGGTCTACTGACCGGGTGTAAAATGGACCCACAGAACCTTCTGTGTTAATGTTTACCCTAAACCATCTAGTTTGCAGATTGTAAGCTCTGTAAATAGCCATTACTGCTAATACCAGCTTTTAATCATACTTCAAATACCAACCTGGGAAGGATGGAAGACACAGCCCGGCAGGAAAACAAACTACTGGCTGCACATCATGGCAGAGGTGCAAACCAATCTTTTGAGTGACAGAGCTAAATTGGCAACAACTGCTAATCTGCAGCCCTCTCCCTCCCAGCCTGCTGTTCTAACTCCCTGCCCTCTTATCCTGTGCTGATCTGCTGTTCCCTTTTCACTCGCCTCCTTCTCTAACTCCCTGTTCTCTTCTCCTGTGCTAATATGCTGTTCTCTTGAACCCGCTTCCTTCATTAACTCCCTGTTCACTGCTCCTGTGCTAATATGCTGTTCACTTCCACCCGCGTACTTCCTTAACTCCCTGTTCTTTTCTCCTGTGCTGATCTGCTGCTCTCTTCCACCCCACCTCCTTCTTTAACTCCATGTTCTCTTCACCTGTGTTGATCTGCTGCTCTCTTCCGCCCCACCTCCTTCTCTAACTCCCTGTTCTCTTCTCCTGTACTAATCTGCTTTTCTTTTCCAACGCCTCCTTCTGTAACTCCGTTCTCTTCTCTTCTCCTGTGCTGATCTGCTGCTCTCTTCCACCCACCTCCTTCTTTAACTCCCTGTTCTCTTCTCCTGTGCTAATATGCTGTTCTCTTCCACCCGCTTCCTTCCTTAACTCCCTGTTCTCTTCTCCTGTGCTAATATGCTGTTCTCTTCCACCCGCTTCCTTCTGTTACTCCCTGTTATATTCTCTTCTCCTGTGCTGATCTGATGCTCTTTCACCCCACCTCCTTCTTTAACTCCCTGTTCTGTTTCCCTGTGCTGATCTGCTGCTCTTCCACCCGCCTCCTCCTTTAACTCCCTGTTCTCTTCTCCTGTGCTAATCTGCTGTTCTCTTCCACCGCCTCTTTCTCTAAATCCCTGTTCTCTTCTCTTCTCCCGTACTGATCTGCTTCTCTCTTCCACCGCCTCTTTCTCTAAATCCCTGTTCTCTTCTCTTCTCCTGTGCTGATCTGCTGCTCTCTTCCACCCGCCCCTTCTTTAACTCCATGTTATTTTGCTGTGCTGATCTGCTGCTCTCTTCCACCCCACCTCTTTCTTTTACTCCCTGTTCTCTTCTCCTGTGCTGATCTACTGCTCCCTTCCACCCCACCTCTTTCTTTAACTCCCTGTTCTGTTCTCCCATGCTCATCTGCTGGTCTCTTCAACCCCTCCCCCTTCTCCAACTCCCTGTTTTCTTCTCCCGTGCTGATCTGTTCTCTTCCACCTACCTCTTTCTCTAACTCCCTGTTCTCTTCTGCTGTTCTGATCTGCTGCTCTCTTCCACATACATACTTCTCTAACCACGCACCCACACACATACAAACACACCCACCCACAAACCATACAATCAAACACAACCCACACACAAACCACACCCACCCTGACACCCACCCACAGCCACCCACCCGCCCTCACTCCATCTATCGCCCTCACTCCATCTATCGCCCTCACTCCATCTATCGCCCTCACTCCATCTATCGCCCTCACTCCATCTATCGCCCTCACTCCATCTATCGCCCTCACTCCATCTATCTATCGCACCGCCACAGCATCACTCAGGGGCACCAAAGCATCACTCGGGGGCACCATAGCATCACTATGCGCTACCACAGCATCACTGAACGCCACAGCATCAATCGTCGCCACCACAACATCACTCAGCACCACCACAGCATCAATCTGTGCAACCATTCAACAACAACTGGTTCAAATATGTTCTCTCAATGTTTCAAGCTTTATTACAAATGTCACAAAAAGATGTTAATATTTCACTTCTGTCCTTGGATTTGTCACAATAAAATAAACTGAACATAATCTTCACAAAAGTTATTTACAAAAGTTGAAGCTATTGCCATTACAAATTACAATACCTTATTTAAGTAGTAATTATTTAAAAAAATTTAAAGCCATTGTTATTTGTAATATCTAATCACGTAAATACAAAACATGTTGCATTACAAATGGTATAGTTGTCACATTTGCAAAAGTTAAAAGTATTGGCATTGTAAATGACAAAGCTATTAATTTCGCTATTTTCAAAACCAACAAATAAATAAAAAATTAGTCATTTACAATACCAATAGCTGAAACTTTCCTAATACGAGACCTATTGCATTGCAAATGCTTGTTTCTTCATACATTCTGTAGATGCTGATACGGCAGGCAAATCTCTCCTGTAGGAAAGCCCTTCTTCCCACAGATCTAATTTAGTATAACCCTATAAAACAAAACAGGAGGCTTACCTTCTCTGTTTGTATGGGAATGTTAAACGTCTGAGCCGCTCATTCGACAAGGCTATGGCATTTTCCATCATTAGGTGGAGAATGGTGTGGGAAAGGACTGGTTAGCACTCTGAATGGGATTCCTAAGTTCCTTCTGTCATCTGGTCCCAAGGAGGGGGTGGATTTTGCAAGTTATCCTTTTGCCGCCAATAGTGTCATCGCCTTGGTCTTGAATTCAGTCATCATGAGTCAGAAAATGTGTTGCCTGCGTCTTGGGAGCTCTCATAGGAGGTACCAGGAAGGACAGACCAAAGATCTGGTGCAGCCAGTTCAGAAGGTTCAGTGAATGTGTCAGGTTGTTTAGAAGTGGCAGCAGTGGCTGTGGAGGCAAAATTGGGACTGATGTCGACAGCCAGCCAGTGGTTGTCGTCGACTTTTACTAGTTGATGGTACACAGCTTGTTGTAGTCAACTGTTTACTTGTCAGATGCAGGCGCAGACAACCAATTATTTGCCAATGATGGCGCGCGCCTCTGTGGAAGATTTGAGAGAGTTTTTATGGTAGATACAGGAGATTTGTCACCGGTTTTCCTAATCTTAAATGCATGAGTGGGGTTGACTTCTGTGCCAGAAGTCTGGCACTTGCTGACAGAATCAGAGGATGAGCAAGCAGCAAACAAAGGGGCCTATGTTTTACGGGGTCCAGCGCACACCCCCCCGATATAGTGTCAACAATGAAGGGTACGCTGCTCCCCAAAGTGATAAAGTGAATGAACCAAGCAATGGGCGAAGGCCCCAACAAAGGACGAAAGGGAGGGGAATCCTCCCTTTCGGAACTAAAACCCTCACACCCAGCAAGCTAGGTTTCATGCTTCATCATTTGGGTTTGCTCCTCGTCACGCCGGCGGTGCAATGCCTCACGGGCACCCATAAAGGGGCTCTTTACCGGAGATCTTTTGTTCCTGCCGTTGGTGCGGTGGGTGTGAGGGCCCTAGGGAAGGTGTAGTGGTAGGGACTAAGTGAATTAAAAAAGGTTAGATCATCCACTAGGTAAATTTAATAGTGTGGTAATCTACCTTATTAAAAGAAGTGAGGAGAGAGTACTCACTGGTGCAATGATCCAGGAGAGTACGCTCTACGTAATGGTCGACATGTTTCATGCTGTTTGTTTACAAGGATATAGTGCAATTCATCAGGACCTATAAGGAGTAACTATCTACACACTGTGGATGGTGAGGATTCTACCTACCACAGGATACAGGGGGGCAAGGCTGGGGGTCCTGCCACTTCTTAGTGGGACAGACAGGGTTGACAAGAACAGTGGGGTGATATACAAACAATTGTAAGTATCGTCATCAACCTGGTTCACATAATCAAGGTTCAACTGGCTAATGAAAGTCTATGTTTGCAGTAGGGTTAGACAAACTTAGCCAAAATGAAGTGTGTTAAAAAATAACCCTGGGCGTAGTAGGGCTACGCGAAGCTACGCGAAGTGGACCAGAAACTACGTCCACCTACGCACTTCGCGTAGCCCCACTACGCGCCACCCGCCTCCCTCCCGCCCTCGCTAAATACCACCCGCCTCCCTCCCGCCCTCCCTAAATACTGCGCATTACTATCCATGATGGCGGCGCGGTTACCAGAAGGAGCCCCGGAGACGCAGCCGACAAGGTAAGTGGTGTTTTATTGTTTTTAAAATAATTATTTCAGTATTTAGGGAGGGCGGGAGGGAGGCGGGTGGCGGGCAACTTCGCTACGCCCACGGAGTGGGCGTAGTATTGCCTGCTACGCCTACTTCGCAAATGGCGAAGTAGGCAACACTACGCTCACTCCGTGGGCGCAGCGAAGTGCTACGCCCAGGCTTATTAAAAAATTCATAAAAAACGACATGGACTAGGTTAGGTAACCGTATCAAAACAATCAAAAGTGTAAAACCAATCAAAAGTGTAGAAAGGTTGAGAAAAAGGTTTGCAAGTCTCACCCTACTAAGGTAAAGTGATGGCATCTACGGTCTTCTCCCGTGCTGGGCACCTCGGATGTAGGTACCCTAAGAGGGGGAAGCAAGTAAAAGGCTCAAGGCTATACTAACTCAAGGGTGGTAGCCTCCTCAATACAAAACAACCCTTCCAAGTTATGTAAGCCGGTCGTGGGCGGTTATGCCCGTTTCTCTACTGTGCCCAGCGTTTTAGCCATCGTCCCAGAAGGCAACAATGACACCGTGTGAGAAAGTACCATCTTTCTTGCATTGGTATGCCCCCACTTTTTTCTGAATTGCTGATGTGCTTTGGCTGAGTGTGCCCTGGGCTCCTGCCAAACAGGTACCCAGGGCCTGTGTTCCTGCCCTAAAACTGTACTGAAACTAAAGACCCAATTGGCATCTGTGGCCACCTGTCAGCCCCTAGTAAATGGTACCCTAGGTACCCAGGGCATGGTGACCAGAGAAGACCCCTGAGGGCTGCAGCACTTATTGTGCCACCCTCAGGGGCCCTGTACCCTGGCACCCACACACTGCCTTTGCAGGCTGAGTGCCTAAGTACAGAACTAAAACAAGAGTCGACATGGCACACATCCCTGTGTGCCATGTCCACAGAACCCACTGCCCTGGCATACTTCAGTCACTCCTCTAGCTGGGTGCCCTATGCCAGAGGTGAGGGCACAGGTCCATGAGCACTGTGCCCCTACAGTACCCAGGGCCATTTCTGGGCACTGTAAGTGCAGTGATGCCATTAAGAGTATATGGTGCTGGGAGGTTGTCATTACGAACTCCACAGCACCATAATGGCTACACTGAAGACTGACAAGTTTGGTACCAGTATGGGATTTAATGTAAAATGCACCAGAGGGCATCTTAGAGATGCCCTCCAAAACCCGAACCTACTATCCACGTCTGGGCTGAGTGGCTGCAGAGGCTGCCACACATCAGACATGTTGCTGGACCCTGGGTGGAGAGCCCCCCGCTCTCCTGGGCCTACAACAAGGCACATTCTGGGCGAGGTGCTATGTCTCCTCCCCCAGGATGGACAGGAGGAAGCTTCAAAGGCATGCCGCCTCTGAGAGCTTCTCCAGACCATTTGCTGTACCCAGAAACTGCCCCCCACCAGTTCTACCCCCACACTGGCGGGAAAAACTACGTCAGGAAGGGGTGTGTGGCAACCTTTGCCAACTCCACCCCTCAGGTGGAGGAGGCGAGGTGAAGCACGACCGCGGGCTCCGGCCATCTTGTAGATGGGGAGCCCTGCCCAATCCCAGCTGGGCTCCTGCCCCCTTCCCACAGGAGAGGAGCAGGCTAGGCGGTGTACTCACCCCAGGACAGGGACCCATTGGTCCCTGCCCTTGCCCTACCTGTAACACCCCTAAATTTAGTATTTAGGTGTTCCCTGAACCTTCCTTCCTCAGATCCAGATATCAAAAAGAAAAAAGAAGATCAAGTAGAAGACCCGCCGCGCAGCTGCTAACAGGACAACAACAACTGACTTGGCCCCAGCCCTACTGGCCTGTTGATACTGGAACCTGTTCCTGCCTAATCCCGGCGACCTCCGCGGACAGCAACCTTCGGACACCCAGAGGACCTACCTGCCTTGACCCTCTCGAAGATTGGGACTCCCATCAGCAGAGGTTCTGCTGCAACAACCCACCTGGTGCTCACCAGGAAGCTCCCGACCAGCCGAGCCTGGGCCGCCCAACCTGAACCAAGACCACGAGAACGTCCCCCCGGCGACTGGGACACGAAGTCCAGTGCCCAAAGACCCTCCTCGACGAACCAGCAGACGCCTGCAGACTCAGAACCAGGGGCCACCCCAACCGCGACCAGCCGAGGGTAAGCTTTTCCGACCCCCCAAAGACATCCCTGCACCCGGCGCCCCGCGGCCCCCTGTGGCTCCCTTTGGGGTACCTACCTGTGCTCCAGCATCCCAACTTACCTCTCGAAGTGCTGGACGCCCCTGGAGAGTCTCCGTTCACAAGCCTGCAGCCTTTGTTCCCTCTTCAAGATCTTCATCGGATAACATTGAGCGCCCGACGGCTCAAGAGCACCCTGCACCCAGCCGCCCAAGTGCCGCTAGCTGTGACCCCTTGGTCCTATCCTACTTCCCCCCCTTGCCCTGAGCAAGTGACAAGGAGCCCAGCTCTCGCCGCGTGGCCTGCTAGCCAGCAGCCACAAACCGAAGGCCCCCTTTCCCTCATTGCATATCATTGGGCCTACCTACCTCTGCACCCGGACGCACCTGTGCCGCTGGGACTGAACTAACTGTACTCACCTGACCCTGGGGGACCCCATAGTCTATACCCAGAACCTTAACTTCACCAACCAAGTACTCACCTGGAAACCGGTAACTCACTTACCTGCAACTGGATAACATTGACCCATTTTCGACTCGAAAATTTTCTGTGTGAAGTTTTGAAAACTGAAAATGTTCCTATAAAATCAGCCAAAGTTCGAATTCCAAAGTACTCACATGTGATCAGGGGAGAAGCCAGTACTGTAACCTTTCAGCCCAGTACAGAACCGCAAAAGTAATCCCTAGCGGGTTTACTAGTAATCTGTATTTTCGCCATAGGAACCCATTGTCTGCTTTTCTATGAAATTTCTTCGGAGTCTACTTTTGAAAACTGCAAATATTCTTTAAAAATCGTACGAAATACTGAAACGCAATTACCTGTTTTGAGTTAAGCCCCCAAGTGCTAGCCCTAGGAGACCAGCGCTGGGTTACAAAAGTAACGCGATCGTACCTTACCTGCAACCTGAATTTCTTCCCATTGAATAACATTGTCAGATTTACATTGAAAAGTTTCTAAGTGTGAACTTTTAAAATAGCTTTATATTCATGAAAATTCATCACAGTAACTACAATTTTTTTGCTAATCTGGTTTCAGCTTAGACCCCAGGACTGAATCTAAGATCTGGTCCTGGAACTACCAAAGTAATCCATAAAGTAATCAACTGTACTTACCTGTGAAAAAACCATTGAGCTCAATGCAAGAGTGTGTTTCAGAACTGTGTTGCTTACTATCTATCCTGTAATTATTGTGTGCACAAACTTTATTGCTCCTTTGCAAAGTATTTACATGAGTACTCGTAACTTGAAAAGTATATTTTTAGAACTGTTGGTTCTAAAAATAAAATAACCATATCTGAGGATTTAACAATTGGCCTGGAGTTCAGTTCTTGAGTGTGTGAAACTCTTTGCTGACGGAGTGTGTACAAAAAATGCTTTACACTGTCCTCTGGTACTGCCTTACTGCTTGACCAAGCTACCACTTTGGAGAGTAAGGTCAGTTCTGACTTTAACCTCCGTTATACCTCTGGGGTTGGTGGACTCTATACACACTGTACTTCATTCTAGTCCAGTATATATAGAGCCACTGTCTCACACACCGCCAAAATCAGGCACCGGTAGGATCAACAAGGCTCATTAAAAAATGTGTATGGTGTATACCAGGGTGCACGAGGCCGTTGAGTACGAGCTCCCGATGTGGCATTCCCAGAAGCTACCCAAACAAAACTCAGTAATCACCCACAGTCAATCACTGCTCGCTGCGGTTATTTAAAGGCGGAGCATTATACACTTAGGAGAACACTAACCGCGTTGGTACCTCAACACACCCTGTCAGCCCCGCATACAAAGGTCGGGCTGTTTTGAAAGGGAGCGGCTTGTAGTAAACGTCTATACTCATAAATCTATACCCTCAGTGCTGCGCTCATCTGTCCGCCGAACGGACACCGCCAGCGGACCTACCCGCACATAGTCAGGATGCAGAAAATTGTTATTTATACAAAAATATATATACGCACTGCAAAGACATGAATCACAGCGCGGACAGCCTGAAATAGACAGTGCTCGAAGCACACCCACATATCACATACCAGGCCCTATTCAGGATAGAACAGAGGTGGGTGCACAGTCTGGGCACAGACAGAGATGGTCTTAATGACTGCATTCCATGGGGATCCCTAGCTAGGGCTCCATGATGGGCAGCTGTATCTACACTGGTGATCTGTCTCCTACCATCCATAGCACTAACCGGTCATAAGTAAAAGCATGATCGATGTACAGCCTTTACTTCCCTTTCCTCCATACCAGTGCCTGACCTATACTCTGCACGGGCATGTTTTATAACTGACCACTGAAAGGGATACTCTAGTGTGCATCATCAGTGTCTCTGCAGGCACGAAGAGCTACGCAGGCCCCAACCCTTGACCAATCCACCACTAAGAGCTGGGTGTTAGCTTGGCAGCCGCATTTTATAGTTCCCTTCACATACGATGCCGTGATCGGTTAGTTGAGCTGAGATTATTAAAAAAAAAAACTAACCTCCAACAACCTCCCCCTCTCCTTTGTAAAAGGCCCCTCACTCTCAACCCACTTCTAAGTGGATACACCTTCCACGAGTAGAATCAGGGTCTTACTATGATGTGTAACCTGAGCCATCCTATTATTTATATCTTACTTTTTAAATTTCATACTTTCCCACAAGATACATGTTGGGAATCAATAATAGGCACGGCTAGCTCTTACCGGGCATACTATTCAGGACAGCCCGCGACTCTCTTCTTAAACGACAGCACTTGATTTATGTCAGTAGGGGTTTCTTTTGAACCACTCGCCCACTGACATCTCGTAAAACACACTAAGATGGCCGCCGGCTTTACCAGGCGTACTGCATAAACAGTTACCGCAACCTCTGCGCTGTACCCCATGCATGCGCAGCATCACCAAAGCCCCCCATCAGGTGACGGGGGATTACCAGGAAGTACGGCCCACTTCATAAAGCGGACAGCAACGTAGGGAAACCTTCTCCGGCTTCTCTGCATCCTGACTACGTGCGGGTAGGTCCTCTGGCGGTGTCCGTTCGGCGGACAGGTAAGCGCAGCACTTAGGGTAACTAGATTTATGGGTATGGACGTTTACTACAAGCTGCTCCCTTTCAAAACAGCCCGGCGCTTTGTGTGCGGGGCTGACGGTGTGTTGAGGTACCAACGCAGTTAGTGTTCTCCTAAGTATATAATGCTCTGCCTGTAAATAACAGCAGCGAGCAGTGATTGACTGCAGGTGATTACTGAGTTTTGTTTGGGTAGCTTCTCGGAATGCAACATCGGGGGCTCGTACTCATCGGCCTCGTGGGACCTGGAATACACCAAACAAACTTTTTAATGAGCCTCGTTGATCCTACCGGTGCCTGATTTTGGTTGTGTCATTGTTGCCTTCTGGGACGATGGTTAAAACGCTGGGCACAGTAGAGAAACTGGCATAACCGCCCACCACCGGCTTACATAACTTGGAAGGGTTGTTTTGTATTGAGGAGGCTACCACCCTTGAGTTAGTATAGCCTTGAGCCTTTTACTTGCTTCCCCCTCTTAGGGTACCTACATCCGAGGTGCCCAGCACGGGAGAAGACCGTAGATGCCATCACTTTGCCTTTTGATTGTTTTGATACTGTTACCTGACCTAGTCCATGTCGTTTTTTATTATTTTTTTTTAGCACACTTCATTTTGGCTAACTTTGTCTTACTCTACTGCAAACAGACTTGCTTTAGCCAGTTGAACCTTGATTATGTGAATCAGGTTGATGACGATACTTACAATTGTTTGTATATCACCCCACTGTTCTGGTCATCCCGGTCTAGGTCCCACTAAGAAGTGGCAGGACCCCCTGCCTGCCCCCATGTATCCTGAGGTAGGTAAAATCCTCACCATCCACAGTGTGTAGATAGTTACTCCTTATATGTCCTGATGAATTGCACTGTATCCTTGTGAACAAACAGCATGAAACATGTCGACCATTACGTAGAGCGTACTCTTCTGGATCATTGCACCAGTGAGTACTATCTCCTCACTTCTTTTAATAAGGTAGATTACCAAACTATTAAATTTACCTAGTGGATAATCTAACCTTTTTTAATTCACTTACTACCTACGTCTACACCTTCCCTAGGGCCCTCATACCCACCGCACTAACGGCAGGAGCAAAAGATCTCCGGTAAAGAGCCCCTTTATGGGTGCCCGTCAGGCATTGCACCGCCGGCCTGACGAGGAGCAAACCTAGATGATGAAGCATGACACCTAGCTTGCTGGGTGTGTGAGGGTTTCAGTTCCGAAAGGGAGGATTCTCCAACCTTTCCTCCTTTGTTGGGGCCTTCATCCATTGCTTGGTTCATTCACTTTATCACTTTGGGAAACAGCGTACCCTTCATTGTTGACACAGAATCAGAGGAGGACTCATCTGAAAATGGCTCTCCTTTTACAGGCTACTTTTTTGTAACAGAATCTAATTTCCCCCTCATTTACTTTGTAATGCCCTAAGGGGGGAGCACTCTCTCCTTACTATGAGGAGAAAATGTTCGTAAAGCCAAAAGTAGCCAGAACACACTATCCTAGAGGGCTCTGGCACCAAAATACTCATATTACTTTGTATAATGTCCATCACTGTGAAGGCAGAGTAAACACTGTGTAGGGATCAATGCTAAATCTTTATTGTCCCACTGGTGTCACAATGGTTAAAGGTCTTTTTTCTTTGAAGACTGATTGGGGAAAATGTTAGTCACAGGATCAGCAATGCAACCACAAAAGGAAGTACAAAGAAAATTTTCTGCAGAAGGTCGTGAGAGATGATCTAACCAGATACAGGAACACAACGGAAATTCCATTGAAAAAATATGTCTGAAGAAGAGACACGCGGTAAAACATCTAGGCAGCAGAGGTTCAAAAATCGTGTGGAGCGCAGCATCTCTCAAATCATTATATACCCTGGTTTCTATTTAAACTGATTAAATATTTCGAATTTTATCTCTCAAATCATTATAAGGTAGCTTAATTAAAATAGTATGAGGAGCGGTTTCACTGTAGTGTGTATGCGTGCTGATATTTTAACGTTAATTCAAGCATATGAATCTATAAGAGTCCATGCTGGAAGATGGAGGGAACCTCCAAAGTAACGGGGAGAATGAGCACACATTTTAGGACCGTAAACCATCTAGATTGGTGTGCCAACGCCCTGCCTTACATCATTGCGTTCAATCCTGTACTCTTAAGAGCTAAGTAGAGGATAATTCACACAAGAGAGGAATCTAACGTTGGGAGCTATTTAAGATCAACTTGTGTAAAGGTCTAACAGGACTTCCACACAATCAAATGTCGACGACCATTTTAAAATCATGATATTGTCTCACAAACCATTGGGTTGAATCCACATCCATTTGATGTACCAAAGAAACTGGATTATTTGGGGTGGATGCCTACCCACCTCGAGGAATAATCACAGCTCGTGTCAGGGTGAACCATCAAAGTCACTAAATTAACCAGCGTTCAACCCTCTCGTAAGTATAGAGCAGACAGGCAATGTGAACCAAAACAGTGATATAGTAAAAATGGAAACAAAAATATCAAACCTAAAACAGGAAAATGTAATGAAATGACAAAGTCAAGAATTCAGTATTTGGAACCAGAGATAAAGGTTTAAAAAGTTTTAAGAAGCACAAAGTGCCAATGATAGTCTACGGTCGCAGTAGAAAGGGATTGGCTTTGATTGAGCGTGGGTCGGATACACTAAGCAGGTTCGCACTAGTCAAAGCTTTTACCTACCTACTTGGTACTTCAAATCCCAATCCACCACATGAGTATACTTATAAAATCCCACAGTACCACAAGAGAGACCTACGAGACTCACTGGGTGTCAGACAGAGGAAAACAGCAGGGTCCAGTCGCCACTGGGCAGATAGACAATTTCAGAAAAGCTCTCTTAGCTGGTTTTAACCCTGATGCACGAACAGGAGGGCAAGCCTTATGACCCATAAATGTACTTCTCTGTCCTGAGTGCAAAAGGGAACAGGGCCAGTCCTTCAGGGCTCCTCTCAGGTCACAGACAGCAGGTCGACTCCTCTTCTGTTCATTGCTCAGGACCAGCAGTGTTCTGAAGTGGGGGTGCCACATTTATACCTGGAACAAGCTAGTGGGAAAGATGCGTCCTGGGCACACTCTAACCAATGGGGTACAAGTTCATCAGGCCAACTCTCTCCACTTTGGCCATTTTCAAGATGGCGAAAGTCTTCAGCCACACAACTTGGAAGCTGGGGGTATGTGTGTGACGTGTACCATTGTAATCTTAGTATTCTCCCACATCTAACATTAAAATTCCACTTTCAAGCAGCCACTGCACCCACAATAAACCCAGAGACAGAAGTCTGATAGGACAACTGCAGGGTTCTTCAGCAAACAGACAGTGTATACACAAGAATTGTTTTGGCACCCGGCTCTCTCCGTTTCAAATGTTATATGTGGCTCAGCAGACCTGTCAACCAGGATTTGACACTGCACCCAGCATATTCTGTGAGGTTCGGAGGAATCATCTCTGCCCATAGAGGTAAAACCGTTGATAGGTCCTGGTAAGCATTTCACACCTAAGCAAATGCTTATCACTGAATGGGAGAATTTGGAGAGCAAATGGAAATCAGCCCCAGGAAATCCAGACAGGAAAAAAGTAACTTTCTATTAGTTATTTTCTTAATATTCATCACACATTTGACTTTACCACGCAGTTGCATTTTAGATTACTATAAAAAATAATTGTTTAATTTGTTTTCTAGCTAGTTCCATTCCGAAAACACAGAATTAGTATTTGAATCTGCATTCTGGTTTTCTCTATGGGCCACACTGCTTTCCTACGGTAAAATTGTTTTTGGGGGCTAGTCACTGTAATGATATGTTAATTTAAATTTTTTTAAATTTCCTTCTTTTACATACCATGCACCCTGCCTTTTAAGGTCTAAACATTCCTGACTTAATATTTAAAGCGGAGGTTTTGACCTGTCAAACGTGTTTATTTTGACAGGTCGAGTTGAAGTTTTTACACTGCTAGAGTCAGGCTACAATAGTAGACAAGAAGCAATGTTCGCACTGCCACTGTAGTGGACAGCACAATGGTTGCTTCAGTCCGCAAAATACATTTTTCAAGCCCTCTGAATACTCTGAAACATATACTATGGACTGATAGGCAACGTAAATATGCCAATTAGAAATATGTAAATTTAACCATATTTATCAAGGAAGCACAGGTACTTTACTAGTAGTTAGCAGGAGTAAAGTGCACAGAGTCCTAAAGCAAGACAAACAAGCATTTGCAATAGGTCTAGCATTAACAAGAGGTGCCAGTAAACAAACTAAATAAATAAGCGTGGCTGCTAATTGCGAACAGCTCTGCTAAAATAAATAAAAAAACGCGACTGCTTTAGTTAAAGCGGACCGCCATTAGTAAACATTTTAAATAACAGCGGGTGGAGTGCTGCGAGATAGTGGGTGGAATAGGGGACGAGCATTAAATAAAATAGTGCTCACCAACTCATAAAGCAGATCATTTAACACCATCAGTAAAAGGTCGAGTCGGTATGGGAGGAAACAAATGCAGACTAGGCGGTACCAAGGAGAAACTAACGAGCCTAATAATGAACCGGAAGCCAGCGCTTACGAAGGACAATGATGCAAGCCAATTACAAATATGCGCGGAGAGTGGGCAGGGCTTCTATTGCGTACTCCACTACTGCATGCCTCACAGCAGCATACGCTTGCCAGGTTCGACCTAAAAACATATGGCAAAAAATCGGGCTGACTGCATAGATAAGGCAGATCTCAAAAGCTCACCAAAATGGCTGTTGGCAAATAAAATGGCCTGGAACCTTTTCACTGAAAAGTGGCATTGATTTAGGTAACGCATCAATTTCAATGGTTCACAGCACCACAACTCAGATCGCAAAACTTCAAATCTAACTACTAAAATCAAGTCGAACATATTACATTTTTGGTGTTTAAAACTACAGTTAATATGCTGAGGATATTGATCACTTAGGTGTGTACCTGCAACAGGATTTATTTTCTATATGTTGCTCACAAGGACATTAAGCTACTGAAAGCAGCAGTCCTCTTCTAACTGCTTTCAAATTGGTAAGGTCAATGGTAAGGTGGTACTATAGAGTGAGCGATCATGAATACACTAGGACCACAGATGAAGAGAAGCACTGCCTTCTGATCTTGCTGTACATCTAAGCTGCCTTCGGCAGTCGACCATACCACCCTGGAATCTTAAATGGGATCCACCAGCAATGTCCTTCATTGGTTCTCCTACTACCTTTCTAACCAACCATCAGTTTGTTCACACAGGCACATCTAGCTAATAAAATATCCCTACCACCTGTGGGTTCTACCCAGAGCTCAATACGGTCTGTTACTTTCAACCCATACATGGAGGTGCTTGGTGGTCTACTCAGCAGAAAGATTCGCCAATATGCCCATGATGAACAGCTCTTCTTGAGGCTCCCCTGCATAAGGCATCCAATGCCTCAAACACTGCCTGCAGATCATCCAGACCCTGAGATTCAGCGCTTACCTGAAGCTTAACCCACCCACAAATAGATTTCTTTGCCATGGATAATAAACAAGGTTCAGTGCACAAATTGCTCACAGACATGAGACTTGATAGCTTCAAACCCCAGATTTCACCAAATACCAAGTCATTTGGAGTCACCCTGAAGAAAGACAAACCATTTCTTCCAGAAAAATTTCAGAACTGCAGTACAAGCCCTCGTATTGTGGAATTTGGATAGCGGTAATGTCCTACTCCACTGCCTCCCAGGAACCACACTGGCAGCACTTATGGGAACCCTACTGCAGCACATCTCATTGAGGAAAAGAAAAAACAAGACAATGGGCCTTTTCTATCTATGCACCCAGGATCTGGAACAACATCCCCATCTCCATTAGGAGTGCACCAGATCTGCTTCAATTCAGGATAGCTCTCTAAAGAAGACTATATAATAATGCAATAAACCTCCACAACCAAACTTCCGCCCCTCTTACTGATTGATTTTATGGTAGTCTTTGGCCATATACAGTCGTCTGCTGCATTTTGGCTAAGTTTACGCAATAGAGAAACCATATACATGCATATATATTAAATACTTTTGGGGGGCATGGGAAGACAATTTCATACCTTATGCTTTAGGTTTTGTAAAATAATTATAAGAGGCAATTTTATCATAATTGTAAGGAAATGCCTCTTTTTGCATTATCACCCTCGAAGTTTTGGAATGGTGCTCCTGGTTATTAAACTGAGTGCACGGAGGCCTTCTAACCAGACCATTGTGCCAGTGCTCTGAGCCTTACAAAGTATGTGTTTGATTGGATCACACCCAATTGGCATATGTTAATTTACTAAAAAGTCCCTAGAATATGGTACCAGGGGTACCCAGAGACAGCAGCACTTGTTATGCTGGCAAAGTAAAACTTGCCTCGCAGCTTCCCACTGAAGCCTCAAAGAGCAGCTTTAAATTACTAACTCGACTTTGCCATTTAAACTAATGACAAAGTCCAAACCTCCCTTTTTAGGTCTCGACTCTAGATGGTGCGCTTGCAGACTCTTGAACAGAGACATGCTATAGCTACTTCTAGGCTTGTAGCCCCCACCTACAGGCTTCCCATTTGCTGGCAATATTAATCGCTCCAATTTTAGGTTTCACTATTTGTCAAGGGAATGCCCAACTACAATTTCAGCATACGCAGCATCCATTTTCACCCATTTCAGGACTACTTTTTAATATGTTTAAATGGGTGACCGGTGTGCAATACGTTACAATCACTGGTGTGTTCATTAGAAACAAGGTCCCCTTTTTTTTTTTTTTTTTTTTTTTTAACTGTCACCAGCTTGCACTTCCGCGCATCAGAGGCATAAGTGTTGCAGCTAGCAAGACCCTTACTGGTACTGATAAAGAGAACTGCATTTTTCATGTGTAATTTTTTTCTTTAAAGAGACCACCACATCTGACATGAAAAATGATACTGTCTTGCGGAAACTACGAAGAGCAAACTGTCATTTGGGTTATGTAGATCGGTAGGTAGGAAAGGATGTGGTATAGTGGCTAAATTGTTTGAGTGCAGGAATCTCTTGTTCTGATCCCATTTTATGTGACCACTTGTGCAACCTTGGACAAATCCCTGGCGATTACGTTTAGCACTTTATGTAAATCACTAAACATGAACAATACATATGCAGACTATCCGTGCAACTGTTAATGGGAGGCAGGAGTGATTGTTCTATGCTGTGATCCCAGTGCCCTGATTTTCCAAATAGTCAAGCGTCTGTCTCACCAGCAGTGGGGCCCTGATTATACAATGCATGATCTGTTCAAGTGGGCTTGTGTACACACCACCTTTCCATCTTTGACCATTCCCCAAAAGAAGAGTTTCCCACTTGAGAGGAAGCACTAACACCCCCCCCCCCCCCCACCACCACCACGAGAGGTACATCGATCGTGTGGGTATATGAAGGTTCACTAGAGCATTCTTGGTTTCCTTGAAATCTTTCAGACCAATTAAGCCTTGTTGAGACGTTCCGCAGACAAAAACTTCTATTCTCTTATTAAAAAATCCCGCCCATCTTCCAAGGTTTTTCAATGATTTGCATTTTCTTTAAAGCCTAAATCTCCAGAACACTGGTGGATTTTGGTTGTTTTGGTGTCTAAAAATAAAAAAAAATGTTCTAATGCTTTACCCTAGTTCCTTTGTTTAAGCTTTGTTGCTCGAAGCCGAAGCGACCCAGGGTTGAGCCAAAGGTTTTGCAAAAGAGCCTGATTGGACCCAAGATGGTTGAGTGTGAATTGCACAGTGAGGTCTCTCAGCCACACCATATAATACAAGACTTTAATCACAATAATATTGGATAATTGTTGATTCAAGGGAGGGGGCGAGTGGTGTAAAATATATACAAACACATTTATATATAAAATGCTGTCATGGATGCTAGTGGATTTTACACTACTCAAATGTACAGAAATTGAGCATATAACAAGAATCTAATTAAGTTCTGCAAGGGTTAGGCACCCCTCAATATCCCATAAATACTGGAAGGAAGGTAAATGACTCCCATCTAGCTAAATGAGCTAGACGCGGTTTTTAAAGTTTGTTCCAACCTCAACTGACCGTCCTCTCTAAGGGGTTGGCAAATGAGGGTCAGAGACCGTCAAGCACTGGCCAGTCATGTGTCAAATGGCCCAGGTACATCTGAACTAAGTCCGGCCAAATGATAACTCCCATGGTGAGAGAAAGCCTGATAAATTACTGCCAACTTTCAATAAGCACCGCAAATTTCTCACCTCTCGTAACAGTTACAAGGGTGACAGACAAAGATGGTCCCCTATATTTTCTTTGAAAACTGAAAAATAAACCAGTAAAGTCTGTGATGCAGAACCATTTCTGTAGGAGGTCAAGTTTGTTTACTGCCTTGATGAAATGTGCACAAAGTTGTGAGTTTTTTCAGATAAACTAGCATCGAATATTTGACCCCTTAAAGTGTTGCTCTACAAGACTGCCACGTCCCAGTTATTTATTACACTGCTATAAGGAACATCTGCAAAATGTTACAGATCTGCAAAAATAGTGGCATAATATACTTTGTCTTGGAAACGGACCGATCACTTCTTAAAGTTTTCTTGCTGTGTCTCATTACATTAAACAGGCTTCTTCGAGGATTAACATGTTCATCAAAACTGCCCATCCTTTTGAAATGAGAAATGTGCCACTCACTTAGGGTTTCAGGTGTGCGTGGGATTTGCTTCTTCGTTGAAAATGGATCTGAAGATAATGCACCAATAATGTCCTCCATTGTCATTCCCTTCTCTGATGCAGAGTTGTGTGATTCATTTAAATTTTCAGCTACCACCTGAATCAGGAAATGACACAGGAAAAAAAAGACGGATGTCAGAAGTTGAATTCAACCAAGAATACAAAAATACAATATCAATTAGTTAAGGGAATGCACTGTTCTCCCTGCATGTACTGGCAACTGCTCATATTATTCAAACAGAAGTCATTATATTCTGTCAAATCTGAATACATTCAAAATCCACTGGAGACACATCAACATAAACCCCATGAAGCCCTTCACTTTAAGATATTTCTTATAAAAGCTGCATTTCAATATCAGAAAAAACTATTGCTAAATAAATCATCAATGAGCATGCAAACATCAAATTTAAGTTCAGTATACACTATTATTACAAGTGAATACTGCTAAATTAATCTTTCTCTATCTGGCGATCATGCCTAGATTAGCAGGAACATTTTTTTTTATTAAAAGAAACGGACTTGTGTCATTCAATCACAAGTACAATTTGTGTCTTGCTGTGCACAAGCAAAGTATCACTATTCTCATTCTGGGCTTGACTGACTGACTTACCGGATGTTACTGAATAGAGGGTTGTGCTAAATTTTGAACAAACCTCACATAAGGATATACTTACTAGTGTCCTTGCTCAATCCAGCACGTAATTGTGATGTGAAGATGTGAACATTCCCCATCGTGGCTCAGTATCTATGGACTACATGTGGCGAGCCATGCTGACTTCGCACCTTGTCATGACATCACACCTCACTATAAGAAATGGTACTCCTGGGTGAGTTAAAAGTTAACCAATTCTAAATAGTGATTACTATTACGGTTTCTAAACTCAGACATTCTTAAGTATTACTTTATCGGATCCTAATTAGGTACCTCAGACCTGGTAGTAAGCACATAATCTCTTTCTTGGTGTCACATTAACGTCATAGGTGAGGCTCTCCACATAACTAAGGTAAAAATGAATTATGTACACTAATTGCTTACATGCAATTACTGACTGCTATACGTACAATAACTTTTATATGTCACTCTTGGACATGGATGCATACAAGTGGTCGCTTATACATCTTAAGGTAATGATCCCTTGTAAAAACGACTTTAGCCTTAAAGTTCAATGCAAATCTTGACTACAAATTTTAGACATTGTGATTCCATGTAGATGGTCCTTGTATCCTGGTGAGACAAACTTGAAAAGAGGTTTAAATGTCGTCGACAATCAACCTCCCAAACACTTAGAAATTCGAAACATCTAATTTAATTACGGGCCAATTTACGCCTATAAAGACCAAGAGTGGTGGTGTGTGCTTTCTAATCACACAGCATGAATACTTGGCTTACTATCTTTTCATTTCCACCTTCCTGTGTTATTGTTCCTTTTCACTGCACCTGCTTTCAAACATTTTAAAGGAGCATGACCAAGATAGCTTGTCTTGTAAAGTACCCCCATTTTGGGTAGTCGCCTCTAATTTTTCTATTTTTTGTCATTTACCTGCTGGTAATTCTGAACTCTAACATAGCTATCCAGTACCTGGAGTATGTGTTTTGACCCTAACACGTGTCAAATTGGCTTGAAACCGGACTGGCGCATTTAACTTTCCTATAAAGCCAGAATATATGGTGCAGAAATACACCCCTGTTATGTAGAGTTAAATGCCACTTGGAACGCAGTACCTAGAGTGCCATGCACTGTAGTGGCAGTAAACACATGGCTTAAAGTCTACTCTGTGTAGCTTCACAGAAGCTTGAACTCTGCTGCAGAGACCTGTCAAAAAACAGTTTTGACAGGTAGGAAAAGCCGATTTATAATATTAAATAAGCCACCACTAAGTGCACTTTTGTTGCCCACAAGGTAGGGTGGATAATTAAGAGTGGAACATGCATGACCTTAAAAATGGCATGTCCCTGCCAGTGAGTGCCAAAATCGACATTGTCACTGATCAGGTTGTAGGTGGTGCATAGGAAAAGTCAAAGCATAAATGTGTATCCTTTAATCTATAATGTCTGACCTGCACCAGTTGCAGGCTCCATTCAAAGTTGTATTTAATAATTAATAAAAGTCCAATCTATTGGCAAAGACAGAATTGTATTAAATATACTGGTAATGAATGAAAAGCAAATTTTTCATGCGCAAACTTAGCCCAAGGGCATCAAGGCGCTGAATACAGACCAGAAAACAAGCAAACAAAAATCCCCTCAGACCAGCTTCACAGGGAAAAGCCAAGTCTTTAACTTGTTTCGGAAAATTGTGTGTGATTGATGCCCCGAAAGATCAGCCGGGAGAGAGTTCCAAACGTTGGCGGTAGTAAATGAAAAAGCTCTCCCACCCCATCTTCCTTTTGAACCTGGGGAGATTCTTTTTTGCGGACCTAAGGTTCCTCGAGGGCACATAATATTGGAATAACGTCTTAATGCCCACTGGGCCCAGGCATAGTAGGCATTATGAGTGAGGCAGAAAGTCTAAAGCATAATTCTGCGATCCACCGGGAGCCAATGCAGCGAAAGAAGAGGGCGAAACTGAGTGATGTTTGGGTAGATCCATCACTAGCCTTGTAGCTGCATTCTGCACCAGCTGCAATCGACGCAGCTGCCCTTTATTGATACCTAAATAAAGGGTGTTGCAATAATCCAATCTGGATAATATTAATGAAACAACCACCCTTTTACGGGCATCAAATGAAAGGAACTGAGAGATCTTCCTTATAATCCGGATGAGCCCAAAGCAGGTGGCCACTGTCCTAGAGACCTGCAAATTCAAAGATAAGGAGTCATCCACCACCACTCCCAAGTTTTTTCCATGGGAAACAGGAGTAGGGCAGGTGCCCAAGGAGTCGGGCCACCACTCCGTAGACCAGATTCCTGTCCTGTTCCCAAAAATAAGGACCTCAGTCTTCACACCATTCAGTTTTAGATAGTTTTGTACCATCCATGACGAGACTGCTTTCATGCAGCTTTTAAAATTCTGTGTGGAGTTCTTAACATTCTGCATGATCGACACCATTATTTGGGTGTCGTCCGCATAGGACAACACTTCCAACCTAAATGATTTCACCACCGTTGCAAGTGGGGCCACGTTTATATTAAACAGCGTGGGGCTCAGGGAGGAGCCCTGAGGCACTCCACAAACAAGGGGGGCAGCATCCGAATAAAAACTTCCCAGCTTGACTGTTTGAGACCGCTCACCCAGAAAAGAAGCAAGCAGGTCCAAGGCCAGGCTCCCAACACCTATCTCCCGGAGACGATCCACCAATCTCAAGGGAGACAGGGTGTCGAATGCAGCAGTCAGATCCAATAATATCAGAAGGGTGGTATGTCCTGCCCTGTCCTTTCAGAAAGTTACCTTTACCCTCCCGTGAGGCTAATGTCACTAGCTCTCCAAACACTGCTCTATCACTTGGCCTGAATTAGGTATGAAAGGGGTGAAATCTGCCCCCAGAGAACAGGCAATGACCTAGGAGTGGGTAGGTAAAGACCAGTTGAGTGGGTTCAGGAACATAACTTCAATAGGGTCTGTCTTTTCAAAAGCAAATGTTCAGTGATACTCTGAAAGGCCACAGCTTTAGTCAACCTAGTCAGACTGGCTCCTAACCAAATGGGAGGAAATCTACCCCCAGAACCAGTCTTGAGTGACTAGAGATTGGAACTGCTGATTACCCAGGTCACACCTCTCGGGGGCAAACAAGCTCTGCACAAGGAGAAGGGTTTCCCCCATCTTGTATTTTAAAAGTGAGGGGCACTGGTAGATTGTTTGCAGTAGGGCAAACAGGAACTGCTAAAACAAATAGGTAGGCCTACCCCTGGGAACTTTTAACTCATTGGGTATTGCGTGTCAAGGAGAAGCCCCCTCCTCCCCGTTCCACACGACCAGGTGCCAGGCCTATGTCAGGTACTACAAGTCACCCCCAACTAACACTTACTGGACAAGTGGAAGATCTGAAGCGGATTGGACTGTTGACTGTGTCTCAAGAGAAACTATGTAGGACTGAACCTGCTCTCGTGCCCAGAATAAAGAAGTTGACTCCAAGTGCAGTTGGATGACCCGTGTGTCTACAGAACATGACAAGATGCACTAGGCCTGTTCCTAAAAATACAAAATCTCCGATCTCCCCTAGAAGAACATTAGTTCAAGCCCTGGTAGTGAGCCTACTAGACCGCGGGAACGCTCTACTGGCTGCAGCAAATGAGACGCTCACAGCTAAATTGCAGGTAGGGCAAAATACAGCAGCCAGAATTATTTTTTATCTTCCACCGGGTACCCTGTCGGCCCCTTCACTGAAGGCTCTACATTGGTTGCCTGCAAGAACAAGCATTTGCAATGCAATAGGTCTCGCATTAGGAAAGTTTGAGCTATTGGTATTGTAAATGACAATTTCTTTATTTATGCGTTGGTTTTAAAAATTGCAAAATTAATAGCTTTGTCATTTACAATGGCAATAGTTATAACTTTTATTTACATTATATTGTAATGCCAAATGTTTTTTAAAACGTCCCCCCTACCCAGTGAAACTCTTCCGTGCAGGGAAGGTTAATGTGGGTTGTGAGAGTAGCTTGTACATTATCTTATTTGTAATATGTGGATATATTTTGCATAATTTGGAACAATGCTACGAGGCGAACAGGTAACAATGGCATGCCTAACATCAGCATGTGCTTGTATGACATCACCGCTGCAATCTGTGTCCCTCAGCATAAATGCGTCTGTTCAATGAAATGGGGCCTTAGGGGAACAGTGAGGAGTGTGCTATGTAAATGCTTCAAAGTACATCACTATTTACATAAAGTTCTGTGTAGGATAGAGGAAGAAATAAAAGAGGATGGCTAGATAAAATTATTGTGAAAATGTGTACTGAAAATAAAGTGTCTTTTAATAAAGTAAAGAGAGTAACTGGTGGAATGAAGGATGGTGTGTTGATGCTCACTGATATTTGTGCGCCGCTTAAGGATTATATCATAAGTGTAGTGTGATAGGTGTGTGCAGATCTACTCTGTAATGTTGCAGCCTGATGCTGTGCTGGTGATGAATTACGCTGTAGTGGTGCTGACTGATGCTGTGTTTATGCTGTTTAATGATGTGGTGTTTGATGCTGTAGTGGTCGTGAGTGTTGGATTTGTGGCAAAAATAATGCTGTGTTGCTGTTCAATTGAATTTGTGCCCCGCATGAGGGGCATATTATAATTGTAGTGTGAGTTCTGCAGATTTATGCTGTATTAGTGATGCCTGCAGTGCTGGTGATCAAAGATGGTGTAGTGGTGGTGAATGATGCTGTGTTGATGCGGTTTAATGATTCGGTATGTTGAGTGATGCTATAGTGGTGTTGACTAATGCCGAAATGGTATAAATTATGCTGTGTTAGTTCTCAATGACAATTGTGTGTACCTTGAGGAGAGATGGTAGGAGAGAGAAGGGAGAGTGAGGAAAGAGTGGAGAAAGGAAGGAGAGAGGGGAAGGGAGGAGAGAGGGGAGAGAGAGGAGAGGGGTTAGAGGAGAGCGGAGAGAAGGGAGTGTGTGGAGAGAGATGGGAGATGGTAGAGGGGAGGGGAGAGTGAGGAGAGGGGGAGAGATGAGACAGGAGAGAGTAGAGTGAGGAGAGGGGAGAGTAGGGATAGGGGAGAGTGGTGAGAGGGGAGAGTGGTGAGAGGGGAGAGTGGTGAGAGGGGAGAGTGGTGAGAGGGGAGAGTGGTGAGAGGGGAGAGTGGTGAGAGTGGAGAGTGGTGAGAGGGGAGAGTGGTGAGGAGAGAGGAGAGGAGAGAGGAGAGTGGTGAGTGGTGAGTGGTGAGTGGAGAGGGGAGAGGGGAGAGGGGAGAGGGGAGAGGGGAGAGTGGTGAGGAGAGAGGAGAGGTGAGGAGAGAGGAGAGTGATGAGGAGAGAGGAGAGTGGTGAGGAGAGAGGAGAGTGGTGAGGAGAGAGGAGAGTGGTGAGGAGAGAGGAGAGTGGTGAGGAGAGAGGAGAGTGGTGAGGAGAGGGGAGAGTGGTGAGGAGAGGGGAGAGTGGTGAGGAGAGGGGAGAGTGGTGAGGAGAGGGGAGAGTGGTGAGGAGAGGGGAGAGTGGTGAGGAGAGGGGAGAGTGGTGAGGAGAGGGGAGAGTGGTGAGGAGAGGGGAGAGTGGTGAGGAGAGGGGAGAGTGGTGAGGAGAGGGGAGAGTGGTGAGGAGAGGGGAGAGTGGTGAGGAGAGGGGAGAGTGGTGAGAGGAGAGTGGGGAGAGAGGAGAGTGGTGAGGAGAGAGGAGAGTGGTGAGGAGAGAGGAGATGAGGAGAGAGGAGAGTGGTGAGGAGAGAGGAGAGTGGTGAGGAGAGAGGAGAGTGGTGAGGAGAGAGGAGAGTGGTGAGGAGAGAGGAGAGTGGTGAGGAGAGAGGAGAGTGGTGAGGAGAGAGGAGAGTGGTGAGGAGAGAGGAGAGTGGTGAGGAGAGAGGAGAGTGGTGAGGAGAGAGGAGAGTGGTGAGGAGAGAGGAGAGTGGTGAGGAGAGGGGAGAGTGGTGAGGAGAGGGGAGAGTGGTGAGGAGAGGGGAGAGTGGTGAGGAGAGGGGAGAGTGGTGAGGAGAGGGGAGAGTGGTGAGGAGAGGGGAGAGTGGTGAGGAGAGGGGAGAGTGGTGAGGAGAGGGGAGAGTGGTGAGGAGAGGGGAGAGTGGTGAGGAGAGGGGAGAGTGGTGAGGAGAGGGGAGAGTGGTGAGGAGAGGGGAGAGTGGTGAGGAGAGGGGAGAGTGGTGAGGAGAGGGGAGAGTGGTGAGGAGAGGGGAGAGTGGTGAGGAGAGGGGAGAGGTGAGGGGAGAGAGGAGAGTGGTGAGGAGAGGGGAGAGTGGTGAGGAGAGGGGAGAGTGGTGGGGAGTGAGGAGAGTGGTGAGGAGAGAGGAGAGTGGTGAGGAGAGAGGAGAGTGGTGAGGAGAGAGGAGAGTGGTGAGGAGAGGGGAGAGTGGTGGGAGAGGGGAGAGTGGTGAGGAGAGGGGGAGTGGTGAGGAGAGAGGAGAGTGGTGAGGAGAGAGGAGAGTGGTGAGGAGAGAGGAGAGTGGTGAGGAGAGGGGAGAGTGGTGAGGAGAGGGGAGAGTGGTGAGGAGAGGGGAGAGTGGTGAGGAGAGGGGAGAGTGGTGAGGAGAGGGGAGTGGTGAGGAGAGGGGAGAGTGGTGAGGAGAGTGGTGAGGAGAGGGGAGAGTGGTGAGGAGAGGGAGAGTGGTGAGGAGAGGGGAGAGTGGTGAGGAGAGGGGAGAGGTGAGGGGAGAGGGGAGAGTGGTGAGGAGAGAGGAGAGTGGTGAGGAGAGGGGAGAGTGGTGGGGAGTGAGGAGAGTGGAGGGAGGAGAGAGGAGAGTGGTGAGGGAGAGGAGAGTGGTGAGGAGAGAGGAGAGTGGTGAGGAGAGGGGAGAGTGGTGAGGAGAGGGGAGAGTGGTGAGGAGAGGGGAGAGTGGTGAGGAGAGAGGAGAGTGGTGAGGAGAGAGGAGAGTGGTGAGGAGAGAGGAGAGTGGTGAGGAGAGAGGAGAGTGGTGAGGAGAGGGGAGAGTGGTGAGGAGAGGGGGAGAGTGGTGAGGAGAGGGGAGAGTGGTGAGGAGAGGGGAGAGTGGTGAGGAGAGGGGAGAGTGGTGAGGAGAGGGGAGAGTGGTGAGGAGAGGGGAGAGTGGTGAGGAGAGGGGAGAGTGGTGAGAGGAGAGTGGGGAGAGAGGAGAGTGGTGAGGAGAGAGGAGAGTGGTGAGGAGAGAGGAGAGAGGAGAGTTGAGGAGAGAGGAGAGTGGTGAGGAGAGAGGAGAGTGGTGAGGAGAGAGGAGAGTGGTGAGGAGAGAGGAGAGTGGTGAGGAGAGAGGAGAGTGGTGAGGAGAGGGGAGAGTGGTGAGGAGAGGGGAGAGTGGTGAGGAGAGGGGAGAGTGGTGAGGAGAGGGGAGAGTGGTGAGGAGAGGGGAGAGTGGTGAGGAGAGGGGAGAGTGGTGAGGAGAGGGGAGAGTGGTGAGGAGAGGGGAGAGTGGTGAGGAGAGGGGAGAGTGGTGAGGGAGAGGGGAGAGTGGTGAGGAGAGGGAGAGTGGTGAGGAGAGGGGAGAGTGGTGAGGAGAGAGGAGAGTGGTGAGGAGAGGGGAGAGTGGTGGGGAGTGAGGAGAGAGGAGAGTGGTGAGGAGGAGGAGAGTGGTGAGGAGTGAGGAGAGAGGAGAGTGGTGAGGAGAGGGGAGAGTGGTGAGGAGAGGGGAGAGTGGTGAGGGAGGGGAGAGTGGTGAGGAGAGGGGAGAGTGGTGAGGAGAGAGGAGATGTGGTGAGGAGAGAGGAGAGTGGTGAGGAGAGGGGAGAGTGGTGAGGAGAGGGGGAGTGGTGAGGAGAGGGGAGAGTGGTGAGGAGAGGGGAGAGTGGTGAGGGGAGGTGGTGAGGAGAGGGGAGAGTGGTGAGGAGAGGGGAGAGTGGTGAGGAGAGGGGAGAGTGGTGAGGAGAGGGGAGAGTGGTGAGGAGAGGGGAGAGTGGTGAGGAGAGGGGAGAGTGGTGAGGAGAGGGGAGAGTGGTGAGGAGAGAGGAGAGTGGTGAGGAGAGGGGAGAGTGGTGGGGAGTGAGGAGAGAGGAGAGTGGTGAGGAGAGAGAGAGTGGTGAGGAGTGAGGAGAGAGGAGAGTGGTGAGGAGAGGGGAGAGTGGTGAGGAGAGGGGAGAGTGGTGAGGAGAGGGGAGAGTGGTGAGGAGAGGGGAGAGTGGTGAGGAGAGGGGAGAGTGGTGAGGAGAGGGGAGAGTGGTGAGGAGAGGGGAGAGTGGTGAGGAGAGGGGAGAGTGGTGAGGAGAGGGGAGAGTGGTGAGGAGAGGGGAGAGTGGTGAGGAGAGGGGAGAGTGGTGAGGAGAGGGGAGAGTGGTGAGGAGAGGGGAGAGTGGTGAGGAGAGGGGGGAGTGGTGAGGAGAGGGGGGAGTGGTGAGGAGAGGGGAGAGTGGTGAGGAGAGGGGAGAGTGGTGAGGAGAGGGGAGAGTGGTGAGGAGAGGGGAGAGTGGTGAGGAGAGGGGAGAGAGGTGAGGAGAGGGGAGAGAGGTGAGGAGAGAGGAGAGTGGTGAGGAGAGAGGAGAGTGGTGAGGAGAGGGGAGAGTGGTGAGGAGAGGGGAGAGTGGTGAGGAGAGTGGTGAGGAGAGGGGAGAGTGAGGAGCGGGGAGAGTGAGGAGCGGGGAGAGTGAGGAGCGGGGAGAGTGAGGAGCGGGGAGAGTGAGGAGCGGGGAGAGTGAGGAGCGGGGAGAGTGAGGAGCGGGGAGAGTGAGGAGCGGGGAGAGTGAGGAGCGGGGAGAGTGAGGAGCGGGGAGAGTGAGGAGCGGGGAGAGTGAGGAGCGGGGAGAGTGAGGAGCGGGGAGAGTGAGGAGCGGGGAGAGTGAGGAGCGGGGAGAGTGAGGAGCGGGGAGAGTGAGGAGCGGGGAGAGTGAGGAGCGGGGAGAGTGAGGAGCGGGGAGAGTGAGGAGCGGGGAGAGTGAGGAGCGGGGAGAGTGAGGAGCGGGGAGAGTGAGGAGCGGGGAGAGTGAGGAGGGGGGAGAGTGAGGAGGGGGGAGAGTGAGGGGGGAGAGTGAGGGGGGAGAGTGAGGAGGGAGAGTGAGGAGGGGGGAGAGTGAGGAGGGGGAGAGTGAGGAGGGGGGAGAGTGAGGAGGGGGGAGAGTGAGGAGGGGGGAGAGTGAGGAGGGGGGAGAGTGAAGAGGGTGAGGAGAGGGTGAGGAGAGGAGAGAGTGAGGAGAGGGGAGAGTGAGGAGAGGGGAGAGTGAGGAGAGGGGAGAGTGAGGAGAGGGGAGAGTGAGGAGAGGGGAGAGTGAGGAGAGGGGAGAGTGAGGAGAGGGGAGAGTGGGGAGAGGGGAGAGTGGGGAGAGGGGAGAGAGAGGAGAGGGGAGAATGAGGAGAGGGGAGAATGAGGAGAGGGGAGAGTGAGGAGAGGGGAGAGAGAGGAGAGGGGAGAGAGAGGAGAGGGGAGAGAGGAGAGGGGAGAGAGGAGAGGGGAGAGAGGAGAGGGGAGAGAGGAGGGGAGAGGAGATAGAGGAGAGGGGAGAGGGGAGAGGGGAGAGAGAGGAGAAGGGAGAGAGGGGAGAGAGAGGAGAAGGGAGAGAGAGGAGAAAGGGGTGAGAGGGGAGAGAGGAGAAAGGGGTGAGTTTGGAGAGAGAGAGGGATTGGAGAGAGGGAGTGTAGAGGTGAGAGTGGTGAGTGGTGAGAGGGTAGAGTGTTGAGTGGTGAGAGGGTATTGTGGTGAGAGGGGGGAGTGGTGAAAGTGTGGAGGGGAGATGGGGTCTGCCTTCAGTTTAAAACGTGAGGAGCGGGGAGAGTGAGGAGCGGGGAGAGTGAGGAGCGGGGAGAGTGAGGAGCGGGGAGAGTGAGGAGCGGGGAGAGTGAGGAGAGGGGAGAGTGAGGAGAGGGGAGAGTGAGGAGAGGGGAGAGTGAGGAGAGGGGAGAGTGAGGGGAGGGTGAGGAGAGGGGAGGGTGAGGAGAGGGGAGGGTGAGGAGAGGGGAGGGTGAGGAGAGGGGAGGGTGAGGAGAGGGGAGGGTGAGGAGAGGGGAGGGTGAGGAGAGGGGAGAGTGAGGGGAGAGTGAGGAGAGGGGAGAGTGAGGAGAGGGGAGAGTGAGGAGAGGGGAGAGTGAGGAGAGGGGAGAGGGGAGAGTGAGGAGAGGGGAGAATGAGGAGAGGGGAGAGTGAGGAGAGGGGAGAGTGAGGAGGGGAGAGTGAGGAGAGGGGAGAGTGAGGAGAGGGGAGAATGAGGAGAGGGGAGAGTGAGGAGAGGGGAGAGTGAGGAGAGGGGGAGGGGAGAGGGGAGAGGGGAGAGGGGAGAGGGGAGAGGGGAGAGGGGAGAGGGGAGAGGGGAGAGGGGAGAGGGGAGAGGGGAGAGGGGAGAGGGGAGAGGGGAGAGGGGAGAGGGGAGAGGGGAGAGGGGAGAGGGGAGAGAGGAGAGGGGAGAGAGGAGAGGGGAGAGAGAGGAGAAGGGAGAGAGAGGAGAAAGGGGTGAGAGGGGAGAGAGGAGAAAGGGGTGAGTGAGGAGAGAGAGAGGGATTGGAGAGAGGGAGTGTAGAGGTGAGTGGTGAGTGGTGAGAGGGTAGAGTGTTGAGTGGTGAGAGGGTATTGTGGTGAAAGGGGGAGTGGTGAAAGTGTGGAGGGGAGATGGGGTCTGCCTTCAGTTTAAAACTTATAAATAAAGTTATGTAAGTACTGGCAGAATTAGATAGGGAAAACAGAGGAGAGCGATAATTAGCTAGTGTAGTGTGTAATGTTTGAAACCCGTAACAAAAGTACTAAAAAAAAAATCAAAAAATCACTGTTATGTGCGATTAACAATTAATGTTGTTTTTAAAATATAAAAGAACTTTGAGATCGGCTTTAAATAGTAAGTAAATAGTAAGTAAATGCAAATCGTAAAAAATGCGGAGATGAGGCCACCATAATATCTTTCAAATATTGACCCCGCAAACAATATTTAAGATCTTTTGTGAAGAAAAGTACTGTCTTTTCTCTAAAGTTCTCTTTTATTGGAGTTATGCATAAAAGTGATTCAGGTTAGAGGGGAAACAACAATTTAGGAGGATGTCTCCATGTGGCTTGTGCTCGGCTGGCGCCTCGGGCAACTTAGGAGGATGTCTTAATGTGGCTTGTGCTCGTGTCGCCTCGGACATGTTTACTGGTAACACGTGAAATGTTAAAACCATTAATCAAGAAGGATGGCTCAGTCTGCCTTCTTGCCAGGTGGCGCCTCTTCTCTGCTTCCTGTTTAACACTAGAGATTGTGGGAGTGGGGAGGTTGAGGAGAGAGGGGAGAGGGGAGAGAGGAGAGGGAAGAGGGGAGAGGAGAGAGTTATCCTTTCTTTTCTCCAAAAAGCATTAAAAAAAACTCAGAATTTTTTTATTCCCACCTCTCTAAAAAGCAGGACAGGCGCAAGTATTTCCTTTTTTGTTCGTTTCCCTGAGCAGAAGTAGAAAATGCTGCAGCATAGAAAATGCTGAGCAGCCGTTCAAAATCAGTAGGCCTGGTCACCCTACCATCTTATCGACTTCAGCAGCATGAAATACTGAAGGGCACAATACATCAACTGTGAAACTTTTGAAGATTAGCAGAATAACGGTACACGGGAAGGTGTTTCTTTTCTTACAGGTGCCCATTCAAAGCAGCCCCATTACAGCACCATAAACTGCAGGGCACACCCTAATCTACATTAGCATTTTGGTGGGGCCCACGAAGGACTGCTGTCCCTTGATAGAAGCCCTTTGAAATGCACGCATAGGTGATCAGCTGGTTGTGTCCCCGGGGCGCTTGGAAGGCAGAATCGGGTCATCCAAAGCCAATAGCAGCAGGCTCCCATGCGCGCACCTAAAGGATCCATGCATGTCAATGGGGCCCACAGGCCCACCCTTTTGTTGCAGCCAACTTCAGCCCTATTATGAGACCAGCCCTATTATGAGACCAACCCTGTTATTTGCTCTGTATTCTCATAATGGCAACTTTAGGCTTTTCTTTTTCATCCTGCGAGGGAAACCGTAAACAAACCAGGGCGGAGGAGAGGTCTTCAATGGGGCTTTTGCTTTTAAACGGTTTGGCTCCCGAGTCAGCTCAGGGGTCGCAAATCTGCAATGTGGTGTTGTTTAATACTAGATTTCTCATTGTGATGGTGAGGAGGTATCTTGCCTTTTTTTCGTTATTATTGTAGACCGTCCGTGCTGTTTCGCAGCTTCATAACAATAAGCAATTTAAAAAATGTTGGCATTATGTCTTCTAGCTATATTTGTTTTGTTGCAAGGGCGGAGTGGGTGATTTGGTGCTAAACACACATTAGTTTGTACCGCCCACGCAATGCCTGTAATCGGACACAAAGTAATGCAAGAAGAAATGGTAGCAAGATCTAACCTTGTTTAAAATATAAATGCAAAATAACAAAGAACAAATGGTGGTGTAACATGTTTCAAGAAGTCAGAGACTGAACCCCAAGCCTATCCCACCCGACTTTTCGTACGAATGTGAACAGCCTATATAGGCTCAGTTACTTTAAAAACGTTTGTGACATGCATTTCTTGTATCCAGAGAGGTCTTAGCAATAACGTGTGAAACAAGGACAAGAGGCAAGAAGGGAAGAATAGGGGAGAGTAAGGGTGACGAGACGCACGGGAGAGAAGGTGGATGGGTGAGAACATGAAAGGGGGAGGGGTTGAGAGAAGGGCTGTTTATGACCAGCGGAGCGCCGTACTGTGCGAGTCCCCCCGCATCCGCCTGGTTAGACGTGGTGGGAGATGCATTTCTTACCTGGTTCCTGTTTATTAGAACGGACTCCCTGTGCATATCTATCTGCCCGAATTATTTCAAATTTAGGAAACTGCTGAAAAGCTTCCCTTTTCCAATAGCGACCACCTCTTGTAGATGCTTGCCTGCTACCATTTGCAGCGCCGAGATGGCCACGGGTAATTTGAACGTTCTTTTAAATGTAATAACCATAACATGGTTAACATTCCCACCCTGCCCCATTTTCATTCTTTTTTACTTTTTTGTGGGATTCTGCTTCAAGCAGAGTCTCAAGTTGGCTGCAAACACTTCATGGTTGAAGTATTGCTAGACAATCACATTTTTGTAGGATCCACTGCAAGGAGTCTCATCCCCAGATACCTATATTTTTTAAACTTTAATATCTGTGAAACTACTGAACAGATTTACACAAATAACAAAAAGCAAGCTTTCTGGACCAACATCTAGCTTTCTGACAAATTTAGTGTATTCCGTTCAGGGTGTCCGCTCTGTAGTCGCGTTAAACAAAATGATCAATTACCCAAAGACATAACATGGGGGAAACACGTTTTGGGACCACCCCTTTTTCATCGACCCCGCTTGACGTATCACCCTGAACCTTTCAACACAGCAGCTAAAATTAAAAGGTTGAGTTTTGGAAAATTTAGTGAAGATTTGTCAAGCGGCGCCAACGTTATTGGGAAAACAATAAAACACCTTTCCTACGGAAACTTTGGTCCTAACTACCTACTGTAGACTGCCAGTAAGTAATTCTATATATCAATCTATTATTGAAAGGTGGGAGGAGAGTGATGTTAGCATATAAAACCTAATGTTGATGCAATTTCTGGAGAAAAAAAAACCTGGGGATTTTACCTAGATACCACTAGTGAAAACTGAGCTATGAAAACAAAAACCAACTGCCTCAATCATTAAAAAATAAATAAACGGTTCAGAACTGGGGATGGAATACCCTTTTAGCCTCAGTTTTGCTTCCTCCTCCAGCTGGCTCGTTTCACAATTGTTATTCACTCACGCAGACTTAACAATTCCAGGCGAACACAAATACTTAAAGTTCTTAAACATAAAAGAAGTAGCGCCTGAAAAAGGGAGCAGTAGAAGGACATTGAAATGCGTCCGTGCTTCAGGAGACAGGGCAAACGAGAGCAAGGAGTGCCCACACAGCTAATGAAGAAGCAAGCAAATGTGGGACAATGAAATCAACAACTGGTAAGCAATGGGCGGACTCCAAGCCTAGTGTAAGATAGCAATACCTCGCAACAGACCGTGCACGTGATGTCTGAGGCAAGACCCCAAAAAAATCTGAAAAAAGGGGCTGGCTGAACAGGAAGTAATAGCTGAAGGAGATATGTTAACACTGTTTGCTGCAGCATCAAATAAAAGATACAGGGCTGATAAAGCCTTCTTTGATCTGGACTGTGGAGAAGAACTCTGGGAAAACGGGAAGAACTAGAGACTGGATAACTAACCACGACGCACTGGGATGAGAATACTGACCACGGTCTGGAGAACTGTGACAATTGGAAGGAAGAATTCCAATTGTTGGCCCAGTGTCCTCACAGGGGGTGGGAGTGTGGGCAGCGGGGTGTTTGTTTGAAATTTCGGAAAACTCAACATATATATATATATATATATATATATATATATATATATATATATATATATGAATAAACATAATCAACAGCACTTATGAATCTGTCTTCACAGCTCCAGATAAGAGATGAAATGGTAGTCTGTTGATTATGTTTATTGTGCACGAAGATCACATGACAAACCTTTAAAATGCTGGATGTAAACAGACACAATTACTCGTGAGCAAGGGAAGTGGTTCCCGAAACGCGTTGAGTGGGCTGTGAATTAAAACACCAGTTTTTTTTAACTTGTTTGATGGCCTGGACATCGTTCTTTACGAAAAGGGAACGGGTGTGGTGGAATATATATATATATATATATATATATATATATATATATTTTTAGTGGCTCAAAGATAATCAACCAACCACTCAAAGTCAACAGAAGTCTGAAATGTTATGATGGTAGTGGCAGGAAATTTCAACATGACACTAGACCAAATGCTAGACAGACAGGCCAAAAACAAGACACAAACGCCCACATCGCACAAAGCACTAAAGAACACGTGCAACAAACTTGACCTAGCAGACCCATGGCACCTACAAAACCCCGACACAAGAGATTACACCTTCTACTCCCACCCACACAACTCCTACAGCAGAATAGACTATATCCTCAACCCACAGCCACCTAACCGAACACACAGACATCGCAGCTAGAACAATATCAGACCACGCTTGCATCAGCCTACACCTAACAGGTAGACACAATGAGCATCTAACACGCAGATGGCGACTTAACCCTACAACACTAGCTAAGCCAGAGCAGAGATTCAGACAGCCATCACAGAATACATTGCAGTGAATGACACACCAGATACAGACCCAGGCACGTTGTGGGAAGCACTAAAAGCAACCATCAGAGGAGTACTAATGGAAATAAAAAGGAGAAGAGACAGAGAGACAAGAGCACAGCTAGCACAGTTAGAAAAATACATCAAAAGGCTAGAGACCGAACACATAAGCGACATCGACAACCAAAACGCACTAACAGAACTCACAAAAAAGAAATATGAATTCAATAGAGTACTCAGCGAACGCGCAGGCCTCTGGATAAAAAAGTACAAAGATCAATCTGGGTGAAGCAAATAGAGCAGGTAAATCACTGGCAGCATACCTCAAGCGCAAGCAGAGACAACACAACATCACATCAATCACAGACACCGCAGGCAAATCACACACCAGACACGAAGACATTGTTAGCACCTTCAGGGAATTCTATATGGAGCTGTACAAAAAAGATGAGGGACTCGAAACAAAGCGAACGAAGGCCTACCTAGAGAGCTTGAAGTTGCCAAAAATCACAGATGAAGAAGCAAGAGCCTTAGGTCAAGACATCAAGCGGCTAGAGGTTAGGATAGCCATCAAAGCACTAAAAGATAACAAGGCACCAGGCCCAGATGGCTACACATTATCTTTCTACAAATCATTCCAAGAGCAACTAGTTCCTACTCTAACGAAACCCTTTAACCACGGCAGTATGGCTGGTGAAGTGACCACAACAATGGCACAAGCCAACATTAGAGTTATTCCGAAGGATGACAAGGACCCACAATGGCCAAAGAACTACCGACCTATATCACTCATTAACCTTGACTGCAAACTATACGCCAAAATATTAGCTACTAGGCTGTGCAGCGTGCTCCCACAGCTGATAAACAACACACAAGTAGGATACATGAAAGGCATATTGTCTAGCGACAACACCAGACTCCTGTGCCAAGTCATAGAACACTGCTCACACGCACAAAAACCAGCAGTAACAATCGCACTTGATGCAGAAAAGGCCTTTGACAGGGTGTCTTGGCACTTCCTAAAAGAGTGCCTGCAAGCATACAACCTGGGAGATACGTATGCCAGAAGAGTCATGGCCATGTACAAAACCCCAAAAGCGCAGATCGCCATTAACGGCACAACCTCAGCCCCATTCGACCTCCAAAGAGGAACTAGACAGGGATGCCCGCTATCCCCACTACTATTCTTACTAGTACTAGAACCCCTGATCAAAGACATTCTCACAAACAAGAACATAGCAGGCATCTCCATCAACAAAATCACGGCCAAACTGGCGGCATATGCAGACGACCTATTGATAGTTACAGAAGACCCAACAGTGTCCATACCCGCACTCATGTGCACCTACGCTTCCCACTCAGGGTACAAACTAAATAGAGAAAAGTCAGAGTGTATGCCCATGAATGTACACACGACCAAGGAAGTACTAGGGGACTCTGGGCTGGTGTGGCAAACAAAATCGATCAAATACTTAGGAATAAACTTTGGCAAGGACTTAAGAACGACCCTAGACCAAAACGAAAAGAGAACACTGACAAAGATAAGAGACTTGCTGGAAAAATGGTCATCCAAATTCATCACCTGGTGGGGAAGAATAGAAACAGTCATAATGATGGCCACACCTATAGTTAACTACCTAGCCAGTATGCTCCCACTAGCTCTAACCGACGACTTCCATAAAAAAATAGACCAAGCACTGAACAAATTCATCTGGAGGGATAAAAAAAACAAGAATTGCCCTCCAAAAACTTAGACTAAGGAAAGAACTAGGAGGCCTTAACATGACAGATCTAAAATCATTTCAGACAGCCTGCATAGCCAGACAAGGGTTGCACTGGGTAACCCAAAATCAGAAATACACACCAACGTGGCTGGCCCTGGAAAAAGCCATCCTAGACAACTCAGACCCCCTAACCCTCCTCACAGCCAACAACCAGTCACTAAAAGGGAACCCAATATTCAAGATAACAAGAAGTGCCCTCCTTAAGGTAGATCCGAAACTAGAGGTAAGCCTAAAAAACTCGAAATGGGTGGCACTATGGGCTAACCCAAAAATAAAGTACAGGGGGAAGCTCCTGGATATAAAGACGTGGAGCACGCTAGGCCTCTCACATCCAGCACACCTAGAAGAGGAAGGCAAACCGCTCACTTTTAACACCATAAAGGGCAGGTTCGGCCTTGCAGAGGCGTAACTATACAACTTCCTGACCATCAAAACAGCGATCACAAAAGCGAACCTAAGCAGCCTCACCCCATCTATCTTCCAACTCATGGAAAACCTAAACAAAACAGGGCACCATATATCACACCTATATAAACTTCTCCGCCCAAAGACCTCAAAACTCAATGATAAAGATAAACACTACTGGGAAAACCAGATAGGCCGTACTCTCACAGAGAAAGAACTGTCAACCATGTGGGCCTCCCCCACGCAAAACATAATCTCGCCAGTACTAGCACAAACCAAATTTTGGTTAATACACCAAACACACTGGACCCCAGCAAAGCTAGCAAAATTGAGCCTAAGAGAGAATAGCCAGTGCTGGAACTGCAACAAAGCAACAGGGGACTTAGCTCATCTAATGTTCCACTGCTGCAAGGTCAGAAAATTCTGGGACAAAGTGTTTGACTTCACCAACCAGACACTAGGCTGCATCCTCAAGCGGGAGTTCTGCACCCTAACAACCGCACACATCAACACCGACATCAACACACAACAAGACAGACACCTTCTAGATTTCCTCCTAACTTATGCCACAAAGATCATACTAGTCAAATAGAAAACCACCTCCAAGGCCACCTTTAAAGGATGGATAAATTGGGTTAAATTCCTAAGAGGCGCCGACAAAACAGCGTTAAGATGCACACCCTGGAAGAAACCCAATAGACAGATGTGGTCATCGCTAGATAGGGCACTAGACCCATTCAAACCACCGTAGCCAAATATACCATGAGATAGAAACAAGAGGCTGTACGCCGATCTTTAACCACCAACCAATAACTATATGTTACATGTTGCATGTTATATGTTCACGAAAAAGCTAAGAGCCAACGAAAGAAGTCCACCGTTATATGGAATACGAACTATTAGCCCAATGGGACGTAGAATTAACCGCCCAACAGAGTAAAACAACGCATAGATTACCCAGTTGTCGATGATGTATAGTGTACAGGCGCAGTGATCTATGCGCCAGAAAGAGCATATGTACCCGTGTATGTTTATGTGTACCCTGTTTATGTAAGGAAAAAAAAAAAGAAAACTATATTCCCAAAAAAAAAAAAAAAAACATTAATCATTGTTTATGAAAAACAAGCGGTTGGCTCACTTAAATGAAGCAAGAGCCAGAAATCAGATCTGTTATCACGCTCATCTGTAGACTGGAAAGAAAGTGGCAGCTGATAACGCTCAGGAACTGTAACATGACACCAAAGAAAATCAAGCAACGTCACTTGAAGCCAACATAAGCCTGTAATTAGGTGATCGGGACAACAATTGCAAAATCAAGAAAAAAAGTGTTGCCAAAAAAAGCTACAGTTAAAGAAAACTCCTAAGGAAGGGCCACCAGGAAATATTCGAAGAGGGGCAGAGATGTAACGGTGGAATTGGCACACAAGGGAAATACTTAGTAAAACACATGCACACACACTTAGTGCTCGATGAGGAAAAAAAGTTTCTTGAATGAGGGCAGTAGAAGAATACAAGTCAAACTAATAAATACAATGGTAAAGAGGGTATGCCTCAGGGGAGGGACAATCACAAGAAGAGGAAGGAACGTCTTTGAATAAGAAACAAGCAAAGGGGAGTGACAAGAAAGCCAACCACTAGTAAGTAATGGGCTGGCAAAAAGCTCACGGTTTAAGTTTTGCTGTATGGTCCACAAGAGGGGTTTCCTAAACAGGCAGCTAAGGCCGGTGTGTAGGCGAGACCCTAAAATAGATTTATTTTCACTGAGGTGACAATTGTGATATTTTAATTTTTTTAAACAAGGACCGTATCATACTTACTCAAACGGCCTTGGGGTTTAATATTGGAACAGAAGAATGGGTATTATCTAGCGATCTGCAAAAAAACAAAGGTTACTTCTCTGAGGCTACAAAGTTCACCAGCACTGGGATTGTTAATGTATTACACACTTCACATATTTCCATTTCTTAAGGCGGGAATCACAACATTAAATATGGCAGTTTGATGAAGCAATTAAAATAGCAGTACATCTAGGTTATTCAAACCTTCATGAGGCAAGCAGGCAGGACTCAAGATCCATGATGCACTTTTATTGTCCTAGTCTATTTTGTATTCAACATATTGTGAAGCTATTTTGTAATCTTTGCTGCACCCTACACCAGGGTTCTTGCTTTGCTGGGCCTGTGAATGTAGTATTTTCACATTTTTAAAGGTTTGTAGGGTGGAGAATGCAAGCCAGACTCGCTCCTCCCGGTCATCCTGTTGGGATTCATTAACAGGTAATAGGTGTACTTTTCTTCCCAATAAAACCACTTGCCGACAATGTTTTCATTCTGAACAGCCCTAATTACTCTGAGTTTCCTGTTCTATTAATTTGTCAAGTGCAGCATTTTGCGAAAGCTAAAGGATTTTCCTCTCCCTGCAAACGCTACATGAGATAAAATGAAACAGAGTAATCAAAGAGTAATCTCCACCGGTTTCCTGTGGAAAGAGCTGCTTCAGATTAGCAAGTCAATATTGCAATCAGTGTAACCATCATAATACAAGTGTAACATCACAAGTAAAAAACACATTATATTTACTTGGTCAACAGGTTGCTGTCTGACTAGTTCACGAATGTCTTCACATCTCTTTGCACTTGGTTTAGGTTTTGGTGTTCCTCCACGGCTGCCCTGCAAAATAACAACAAAGTGGTTTAACCTGTGTTAACCAGTCCTGTAAAAGCTTACGGATGGATACTTCTAGCCGCATATTCCTCACTTTTACAATATTCTCCAGACACCAAACAGGATATGGAAACACTTCAAAGACTCACACATGCTTTTAAGTGGCACTGCGAGGCTTCAAGACGGCTTTTTTCCAACCTGAAGAAACAGAGCTGAGGAGCATAAAAGCGCCAAACCTATGTCCCATCTGATCTTTTCTTTCTGTGCCTGTGAACATGGATCCAGACCTCATCTCCCCATTTCATTGGTACTGAAAAGTTTTCAAATTTCAATCCAGTGTATAAGGGACCAAGGCCTCCACCTAAAACTACAGGATTCAAACCATGCTGGGACGGTCGCAAACAGATGTCGGCAATGAGCCAGTAAGGGTTGTGCCCTTGGTGTTTGAAATCGGGACTCGACTCAAGGTTGTGCAATGAGTGTGCTCCAATCCACCCTAAGAGTTACCAAAGGCAAGTTACTTGTTCATTAAACTCATAAAGCTTATTCAAGTGTTTTGATCAGACATACCACAACACAAAAACATTTCCTTAGCTTGCACAGCAATTTACAACAAGAATTTCAATAAGGAGGAGGAGCTTCGCGCGCAACCGGGATGGTCGCGTGAGCACAGGGCTCCCGGACCTTCGCCACCTCCGCCACCTATCCTGCATCTTATCCTGGCTACGACGACGGGTCGTTAATGGCACAACCCTGCTGACCTAATAGTCGTTTTCAGATTCCGGTTTGGACTTTGGGAGCCGAAGTTACGGGCTCCTGAACTTTTCTGGCCTGCTCCTCGGTGCTGCCCCGGACTCTATTTCTATGCCAGCCGGGCAGTAACCGAACAACAACGGCTTGCCCGAGTCTCCTCTGCTCGGCCATTTTTCGGTTTCGTTTTTGGCTTTGAGACCTCTCCGACTCTGGTCTGCCCCTGCCTGCCCTGGTCACATTCTGCTTTGCTACTCCACCTCGAGTGCCGTGCTGGCCTATTGTGGTTCATCGTGTGACGTGAAGTGCCCACTTTATCTTACGGACCAGTTTTGGGCGCATCGTGTGTAGCCATTTTCACCAGGTCCAAGGCTCCCCTCCGGGGCACTGTATCCAAGATGGCCACCAAGCCCGACGGTGAGAAGCGCAAGACTAAGCCGGCTCTCCGTGGGAGTTCCATACAGTCAAACGTTATGGACAGGTACACTCTCTCCAAGGGCTCTCCGGGGGGACGGAATAAACCCCAGAGCAACGTCAGAGATGATTCCTTGACGGGTGAGGACTTGACGCTAACAGACGTCATGGGCGCCATTGCTGGCATGAAGGCCTCGCTGGGTCAACAGTATGAAGCCCTGGCCCACAAACTGGACACCGTTGCTATTGATGTCACTCTGATCAGGGCAGATCTAGCCAAGACCAATGAAAAGGTCAAATCAATTGATTTGAAGACCTTCAGTCTCACCACTGACGTCTCTGATCTACAGGCGGAGGTCAGCAACCTGCGATCCTCACACAACTTTTTCTCTCGTCGCCTGGAGGATTTTGAAAGCCGTGCACGACGGAACAATATTCGTGTGGTTGGTGTCCCTGAAAAATCAGATGCCTCATCGGTCGACCTGCTTGTGGAGGACCTTGTTGTGAACCACCTCGCTCCCAAGGGCCTCAGTAAGTTCTTCGCTGTGGAACGGGCTCATAGGATACCGGGAGGGAAGCCCAAGCAGGGGGCCACCCCGCGACCCATTATTGCTAGAATTTTCAACTTTCGGGACAGAGACGCGATCCTGCAAGCGTCGCGCCAGAGTGGTCCCACTGCCTTTGAAAACACTACAGTGAGTTTTTACCCGGACTTCACCCAGCAGGTACAGAAACAGCGACTGGGGTTCCAAGGGGTGAAAAAGAGACTGAGAGACAGGGACATGAAGTATGCTATGCTCTTCCCAGCCCAGCTACGTGTGGTATACGAGGATCGGACATTCTTCTTTGATCATCCTGAGGCTGCAGGAGACTGGCTTGACACACTGCCCATGCGGCGAGAACGCTCTGAACATTCCGGAGGGGCTGAGGGCGGCCCGGTGGAGCAGGAATCGGCTCCCGGATCTACGCATTGACTTTCAGCAGTGGTTTGATGCTATGCAAATTCGAGTGCTACTGTATTTTTGTTTTCGGGGGGGTGGGCGGGGGGTGGGTGAGTCTTTCCTCCTCTAGGGTTCTTTTCGTAGATTAGTTATATGTTGGGGCGACAGGCACACTGCAAGTTGGGGTGGCTTTCGAGTCTCACGCAGGGGTGCAGGGTGGGGGGTATGGTGTTGGGTGTTTGTTGGGGGGAGGTGGGGTGAAGTTACTGTTCTTTTGTTTCTTTCGAGGAAACGTATTGATGATCTCCTGGAGTACTGTGTTGCATCTGTGGTGGGGGCGGGGCGGGGCTGGTTTCTGGTATGGGGGTAGGGGATTGAGGTTATGGTGTTGGAACATCAATGGGTTGGGAGATAGGATAAAACGGGGAGTGGTACTACAACTGCTACAACGTTTATCCCCTGATGTGGTGTTGCTACAGGAGACGCACTTAATATGCAATACGTGCCATGCTATGAACAGGCGTGGTTATCGTCTCTTAGCGCACTCCGGATTTACCTCCGGCTCAAGGGGGGTTGGTATTCTGGTTCGGAACTCCCTCCCTCTTGAGGTTGATGATATTATCCTCGATGATAGGGGGCGGTACGCCGCCATTGTTGGGGGATGGGAGGGGAGGGTCATTACCCTGCTCTCCGTCTATGTTCCGCCTGGCCTGCAGACTACTACCTTTGCCGATTTGGGGAAAGTGATCCTGGGGGTCCCAGAGGGTCAGCTGGTGGTGGGTGGGGACTTTAATTCTGTGGTGTCCGGGACGTGCGATCGCTACCCTCCCAGGGAAATTGCGAAGTCTCAATCATGGTTGGGTGGCCTCCTGGACACTCTGGGACTGGTCGATTGTTGGAGATTGCTCCACCCGGGGCAGTTGCAGTACACGTTCCATTCCGGCGCCCACGGTAGCCTCTCCAGACTAGATTACGTGCTGATGCCCTCCCCATAGGCCTCCTCTATCAGGGGGATTAAACATCTGGCCAGGGGTGTTTCGGACCACTCCCCGTTATGGTTGGTCATAGACACAAAGCTGGGAACGGAGGGTCGGGTGGCTCCGATTAACCCCTGGTATCTCCGGGACCCTAAGGTGCGGGCGGAACTGATTAAAGCGCTGGATCACTACTTTGCGGAGAATGTGGGCTCCGTATCCTCTTCTGTCTCATTGTGGAAAGCATACAAGACTGTTATTCGGGGCCAGGCCCTTTCCTTAGTCAGCAATGTCAAGAAATGTAAACAGGAGGCGGTCGTTCGACTTGAAAATTAAATAACTGCTTTGGAAGGGGAGTTGGAATTGGGGGTTACCCA
Organism: Lissotriton helveticus; assembly: GCF_964261635.1. Taxonomy (NCBI): domain Eukaryota; kingdom Metazoa; phylum Chordata; class Amphibia; order Caudata; family Salamandridae; genus Lissotriton; species Lissotriton helveticus. The sequence continues at coordinate 1,130,026,624 of NC_136059.1, read as the reverse complement.
CGATAGGCTGCATCTCCATGGTCTTAAGCAACTCGATTATAGAGCACTGGTTACTGACGCTGCAAAAGTGATGAGCAGAGAGCAGCAAGGACGTCTGTATGATGTGGGTGACAAAGTGGGGAAACTACTTGCGTGGTTGGATAAGAAGGTGTGTGCTAGTCGTGTGGTTCCGGTGATTGAGAGTGCGAATGGAGCGAGAATAACTGGCCCTGCTGAGATAGTGGAGTATTTTGCGGAGTATTTACGGGATGTCTACTCCCCGGTGTCAGATAAACCTGAGCAGGATTCTCGGCTACTTTTGCGGGATATCGCGTTGCCCTGTTTGTCGGACCCTGAAAGAGAGCTCCTCGATGCCACACCTACAGTTGAGGAGGATGCGATTGCTATCCGCTCGGTTCGGTCGGGAAGGGCCACGGGCCCGAATGGACTCCCCATTGAGCTCTACAAGCTTCGCCCGGATACGATAGCCCCTCATCTTAGGTCGATGTTTTTGGAATCGTTGGAAGCGGGTTCCCTCCCCCCTGATCAAAGACTGGCGTCTATTGTTGTAATACATAAGGAGGGGAAGCCACGCGACCGCTGCACCTCTTATAGACCCATATCTCTCTTAAACGCTGAGCCTAAGATTCTGGCCAAACTGCTTGCTAACCGCTTAATAACCGTCATCGGCCACTTGGTTCACCCTGATCAATCCGGCTTTATACCACACCGCAATACGGCATTGAACCTCCGGCGCCTGCATGGCGCCCTCGCGAGGGCGGCGACGTTACGTGAGCCGGCCATTTTGGCTTCTTTGGACGCCACAATGGCGTTTGATACGCTGGAAAGGCCATATCTTTGGGCGGCCCTCGCAAAGTTCGGTTTCGGCCCTGTATTTATCAGCTGGGTGAAGCTACTCTATACTGACCCTTTAGCTCAAGTGGTTGTAAACGGTCGAGTTTCCGCTCCGTTTGCCCTTGGCAGGGGGACGCGCCAGGGCTGCCCCCTGTCCCCACTTCTTTTCGCTCTCGCATTGGAACCCCTGGCGGCCTGGCTGCGGTGGGAGCCGTCTCTGAAGGGCATTCGATGGACTTCGGACTTTGAAGACCGTGTGTCCTTGTACGCGGATGATATCCTGTTGTATCTCACGTCACCTCGGAAGTCGTTGGTAGTTCTATTCGACGTCTTGAACTCCTTCCGTAGAAACTCCGGTCTTGTCATTAACTGGTCTAAGTCTTGTATCTATGTTCTCTCGGGCGACGCTCCCCTTTTGCCTCGTGGCTGTCCTATACAGGTGGTGCGGGAGGGATTCAAGTATTTACGTATCATTATCACCTTGGACCCCGTACTCCGTTATGATCGTAATTTGTTGCCCCCGCTTCAGCGCCTCAGGTCTGACGTTGCTGCATGGCGTAGGCTCCCTCTATCTCCTCTAGGACGGGCGGCGTTGTTCAAGATGATGTTGCTGCCCCGGTTCTTATATGCGTTGCAGAATACTTTCGACACTGTGCCTGCTAGCTATTTTCGGGAGGTTGAAAGTCCACAGAGGCAATTGTTATGGGGGGGGACGTCCCCGTATTGCCCTCGCGAAGATGACACTTTCGTGGTACGATGGCGGAATCGCGCTTCCTGACATTCGTCGTTATTACTGGGCCTCTCAGATGGGGGCGATTAACCATTGTACTTCTAGTCCCACGCCGAATCCTGCGTTTGAGATGGATAAGTGGTTGTTACCCGGCGGGGACTACAACAGGGCCCTGTACGCAAGATCCGTTGGGAGGGCACTCACGGGCCCCACCATGATAGCGGTACAGGTGTAGTATCGCGCCACAGCCGCCCTGCCCTGGGTTGGACGGATAAATTGACCCGAGCGACCCCACTTTATGCGTCTGAGAGACTGGGGTCCCTATGGAAAACGAAGGGATTCGATAAGTGGGACGTAATTGGTATCAGCAGGGTGAATGTTGTGTGGACCAAAGGTAGGGTCAAGACGTTTGAGGAGCTGAGGGTAGAGTATGATCTGCATATTACAGAATTTTTTCGTTATGCGCAAGTTCGACATGCGGTATTATCTGTTTTTCCATCGGGTGTGGATATTCCGGAGGCGTCCCCGCTTGAAGACCGAATACTGGACGGGTATGTCCCGGACAGCACGATTTCGCTAATATATAAAAAGTTGATAAATAACAGGGTTGACCTTCTATGTCGCCTCCGAGAGGTCTGGACCAGTGATGGCTTGGAGCTAGACGACGAGGATTGGCAGGCGGCAGTGTCTTCCCCTAAGGAGGTGGCAATCCCAGCGCGCCTTTGGTTTGTTCAACTCAAAATTCTTCACAGGGTCTATGTGACTGGTCCGCGTCTGGTGCACATGGGATTTTCCCTGGATTGGCTGTGTAGGTGTGGATTTGGTCTCGTGGGTACCTTTCTCCATATAATCTGGGAATGTCCTGCGGTGGTGCGCTATTGGAATCGCGTGCATGAGGTTATGAATGAGGCCACGAGTGTGATGTCCATGCCTGAGGCTAGACGGTGCTTGTTGAACGTGTGGGAGCCGAATGATTACGATGTGGCACAGCTTCGGTGGGTAATCCTGGGTAATATGATCGCCAAGAGAGACATAGCCCAATTATGGGGCGCCCAGAGGCCGCCCACGGTTCTGGCATGGAAACAAAACATGGATTGGTGCATGTTCAGAGAGAAGACAGTGTACGTTGCCCGTGGCAGACCTCGTAAATGGGGGAAGATCTGGAACCAATGGAACTCATACCGTGGTGAGATATGTGCTCCCCCCCTCGCGGATCTAGGGACTGAACTGCATCCCTCCCAACCTGATGTTTCCTCCGTAACCATTTAAGTATTTCTCCTGTTCCGGAGCCGCTCTCCCCTGCCTCTCCTGTGATTCTGCTGATTGTATTGCATTTGTATGTCCTCATCCCTCGCATTGATGTGACAGCTTTATGAATGTACTGCCTTGTATTGTTTCTTTATGTTTTCCATTTTAATAAAAAGAAATATTAAAAAAAATAAATAAATAAAAAAAAAAAAAGAAGAATTTCAATAAGACTATTTCCCCATTAGATGTAATGTCCACAGTTGGTACATCCCTAAAAACAACAAGCTACTTAGGCATTTTTGTACAGATCTGTTTTAACAAGTTAAAGGATATCACTTTTACCTTGCATTACATCGCCAATCAATGTATTCAACGATTAACTTGTAGGCATTGCTTTTATTGACCTATTATCCTGTTTACCTCTACACTTAAACAAAAAAATACGAACACTGTTTTCGTTAAATTTATTTAGATTTTAATTTAGTTCAATAGCCTAACCTATTAATAGATTACTTTTGTAATGACTGCAATCTAACCTAAACCTACCATTTAGTAATTAATTCATCATCCTATCTTAGCCTTTAAAATGCCCAATTTATACATATACTAAATCTAAAATGCAATCATTATTAAATGGATTCAATAATCCGTCCTCAATCACGCTTAATTCTATAATTAACCTAAACAATAATTAACCTAAACATTACCTTTGAACATTCTTAATTTTAATGTAATTTCATTTTAGCATTAAGTTATTTAAGTACATGTTTGTTATCTGAGCTACCTTAATCGCTCTAGAGGCCACAATAGCTTAGATATCCAGGACAAGAGAAAAAGGGATACAATACTTCTACTGATAAGATTCACATGCTTGAATTAGATTAGTAAGCAGGGAATAGTAGATTAGAAAGCTAGAAAGAAAGCCCGAAAGAAAGACAGACAGACAGACAAAGAAATAAAAATAATCATCATATAACTAGTGTAACATCACAAGTAAAAAACACATTATATTTACTTGGTCAACAAGTTTCTGTCTGACTTGTTCACAAATGTCTTCACATCTCTTTGCACTTGGTTTAGGTTTTGGTGTTCCTCCACGGCTACCCTGCAAAATAACAAAGTGGTTTAACCTGTGTTAACCAGTCCTGTAAAAGCTTTCGGATGGATACTTCTAGCCGCATATTCCTCACTTTTACAATATTTTCCAGGCACCAAACAGGATATGGAAACACTTCAAAGACTCACACATGCTTTTAAGTGGCACTGCGAGGCTTCATGCCAGCTTTTTTCCATCCTGAAGAAACAGAGCTGAGGAGCATAAAAGCGCCAAACCTATGTCCCATCTGATCCTTTCTTTCTGTGCCTTTGAACATGGATCCAGACCTCATCTCCCCATTTCATTGGTACTGAAAAGTTTTCAAATTTCAATCCAGTGTATAAGGGAACAAGGCCTCCACCTAAATCTACAGGATTCAAACCATGCTGGGACGGTCGCAAACAGATGTAGGCAATGAGCCAGTAAGGGTTGTGCCCTTGGTGTTTGAAATCGGGACTCGACTCAAGGTTGTGCAATGAGTGTGCCCCAATCCACCCTAAGAGTTACCAAAGGCAAGTTACTTGTTCATTAAACTCATAAAGCTTATTCAAGTGTTTTGATCAGACAAACCACAACACAAAAACATTTCCTTAGCTTGCACAGCAATTTACAACAAGAATTTCAATAAGACTATTTCCCCATTAGATGTAATGTCCACAGTTGGTACATCCCTAAAAACAACAAGCTACTTAGGCATTTTTGTACAGATCTGTTTAACAACTTAAAGGATATAACTTTTACCTTGCACTACATCGCCAATCAATGTATTCAACGATTAACTTGTAGATCTCGGCATTGCTTTTATTGACCTATTATCCTGTTTACCTCTACACAAACAAAAAATATACGAATACTGTTTTCGTTAAATGTATTTAGATTTTAATTTAGTTCAATAGCCTAACCTATTAATAGATTACTTTTGTAATGACTGCAATCTAACCTAAACCTACCATTTAGTAATTAATTCATCATCCTATCTTAGCCTTTAAAATACCCAATTTATACATATACTAAATCTAAAATTTAATAATTATTAAATGGATTCAATAATCCGTCCTCAATCACGCTTAATTCTATAATTAACCTAAACATTACCTTTGAACATTTTTTAATTTTTTTTAATTTCCAAGACCTTTATTCATTATACGGTTGATCGATAACACAGCTCAGTGCCTACAACCTTAAAGAAGGCCGGCAGCGTAGTAAACAAGTACTTGCATATTCTTTAAGAATTATGTGGCTGTATTGTAGTGTACACAGCAAGACGCCTACAACCACCATGGGCCGGCCGCGTCAACAGTTACTTTGAGTCTTGGGTTTAATTTTACTGTGGAACACAAACATAAAACCATTTGGATCAGTCTGCTATCGCACTCCGTCCCCTCCCTACATTATTGCAATATGTGGATGAAAAGTGCCTATACAATGATCATATCCCAATATTCATCGCAGTTGCATTTTTTCTTTAGGCTAAACAGCATTCACTCATCCTCTTGAGCATTAAGGTATGCAGTGAGATATACCCAATAGTCCTTTGGCCTGGACCTAGCTGGTAGCATTTCTTCATATGTGCATAATGTATCATGGCAATAAGTCATATCGCAGAGCCATTGCTTGACTGTTGGCACCTTTTTACTGTCCCAGCACATTGAGACTCTGCGTTTGGCTAACAGCAGGGCCACTGCACCAAACCTACGTGGCATCGGCTTCATCTTCCCCAATAGACCCAGGAGACAACAGCGAATGGTGCACTCCAGAGGTATCCCCACCATTAAGGCCAGTTTAGTAGTAACTTCCAGCCAATAAGCCTGGATCTTCGTTCAGTGCCATGCCAAATGTATGAAATCACCATGTTGAAAGTAACAGCATTTGCAGTGCGAGTCTTCTCTTAGACCGTATCTATGCAGAGACACTGGGGTATAGTATGCCTGGTGTAAATATTTAAAATGAATGATGCGTAAGTTTCCATTTGGCGTTAAAAGTGTGGTTAATGTGCAAGTAGTTTCCCAGTCTGTCAGTTAGGGGGTCTTCCAATAGCAGGTTCCATCGTTCCCGAGCTTTCGCAGAGGTATGCCCTATCTCTGTTTGAGCTGATGCATAAAGTCTGGATACTAAGTGAGACGTGTTCGGGGACGTTAGGAGCAATTGTAGTGTATCCAAGGTGGGTGGTTCCTCTGGAAAGGTGTGATAGAGGTGCCGAATTGCCAATTTCAACCTATGGAACGTGAATTGAAATAGCAATGATGGGTTTTGTATGTAGGCTAAATCGGGTTCTGCGAGGAAGGGTCCATCTTTATATAAATCTCCCATTGAGATCAGTCCTACCTGTGCTAATAGGCCCATACCCACTGGTTCAGCTGTCACCGACAATGCTGGGTGATCATGCAGGGGAAGAGCTGGAGCGTAGAGTGGTAATTTATGGGCTAGCTTGCCTAACCTCTTCCATGCTGCGTTAGTAACATCTATGGTGTTGATGTCCTTATTGTGAAGTGGCGGTCTGTCGTGTGTGATGATGGCGTCGAGTGGAATGGGATCCGCATCACCGTCCTCAACAGCCACATGAGTCATATATGGGGTTCTATGAAACCAGAAGGCTGCATACTGTGCCTGTGCGCAGAGATAATATAGGAAGAAATCTGGGACCCCCACCCCCCTTTGGCTGTTGGCAGTGTCAAAGTAGTTCGGTCGATGCGTGCTTGCCTGCCTGCCCAGATCAGCCTCAGGACCAACGTGGTGATGCGCTTGAATACTTCTCTTGGCGGTTGAATGGGAATATTATTAAAAAGGTAAAGGAGTTTGGGGAGTACTACCATTTTAACTATCGCTGTGCGATCGGCTAAGGACAATGGGAGTTGAATCCATCTTTTAGTTTTGTCCTCGAGGGCCTCAATCGCTCTACCATAATTAGTCCTGATGACTACTTCGGGGTCTCTATGAAACCATATGCCCAGGTATCTTATGGGGTCTGTTTGCCATTCCAATGGGTATTCTACTGCATGCGGTGTAGCGGTGTCTGTAAGTGGGATAATCGAGGACTTCTCCCAGTTTATCTGCAATCCCGAGTACCCTCCAAATTTGATATATGTACGCAAGAGGGGATCTAGGTTACGTGGCGAGTCCCGAACATATAACATATCATCGGCATATAGTGATATGTGTAGAGGCCTATTCGGAAATTGCAGCGCGAGATGACGGCTCTTCTGCCTTACTATGCAGGCCAGGGGTTCCAGGGCTAGAGCAAATAGTAGGGGTGATAATGGGCAGCCTTGCCTTGTCCCTCTTCCTATGTTAAAGGGTTCAGAGACATAGCCATTAATCCTGACTCTGGCGGTGGGTTTTGTGTATAATAGTTGGATCCATTGAATGTATATCAGTGGAAAGCCCATCCTGTGCAGTATGGTAATTAAGTAAGACCATTCAATAGAGTCAAAGGACTTGGCGGCATCTAGCATCACAGCCACGGCCTTCACCGTCGGGTCCAGATAATGTGAAACTGCAAATAGTGTTCACGTGTTATGCGTAGTGTTGCGGGAAGGTATAAAACCTGACTGGTCTGGAAGGACCAAGTTCGGCATGAGTGGTTGCAGTCGCACTGCGAGTATTTTGGCGAGTATTTTTGAATCTACATTTAGCAGGGAGAGAGGACAATAGGAGTTACAGCTCTCCGGGTACTTGTCCGGTTTAAGGAGTGCCACTATCAACGCCTCTCGGAGTGTAGCTGGTAATATCTGAGCTTCATGTGCAGCCCCAAACATAGCAACCAAGCGGGGTGCCAGGAGGTCTCTATATGTTTTGTAAAATTCACAAGTGAACCCATCTGGGCCAGGGCTTTTCCCGTTGGGCAGAGATTGGATCACTTCCGTTACCTCCTCCACTGTGATTGGTAGTGATAAATACCGCCTCTGTGAATCAGACAGCCAGGCAATGGTGATATCGTCTAAGTATTGAAGCGTTTCTTGTGGCGTCGCTATCGGCCTTGACTGATACAGGTTTCTATAATTCTGAACGAAGCATTCTAAAATGGTTGCGGGATCCGTATATACTTGGTCATCCCTTTCTCTGATCTGTGTGACCGCATTGGGCACCCGGCCCACACATATTTTGGTCGCTAGTACTCGCCCAGGTCGTCCACCTTCTCCATAGACTCGGGCAGAATGCCTTTTGCTCAGGTATTTAACCTAGTCTTCCGCGAATGATTAGTGTTCAGTTAGTGTGGTTCGTATTTCAGCAAGTGTGGCCGGGGTAGGTGTTATCTCGTATTGATGTTCTAGTATACTGAGCTTTGATTCACACCTGGTTAATTGTGCTTGTATATCTTTTAGTATCCCAGCTGTTGTGCTGATGCAGACACCACGTATTGTAGCTTTGAAAGCCTCCCATAAGAGGCCTGCATCTTCCGTGAATTTCTCGTTGTGTTGGAAGTATTCCCTTATTGCCTTCTCTATGGTGTTTGCATATATTGGATCGGTCAATGCTGTAGCGTTGAACCTCCAGCTATACGGGGGCGGCACATAGTTGGGAAAATTCAGAGAGAGTTTAATGGGGTTGTGGTCTGAGAGGGTTTTGGGCATGTGTTCGATCGCTTTAGTCCACAATAGAAGAGTATCAGAACCCAGCCAGTAATCTATTCGCGACCAACTGCCATGGGCGGCCGAAGTGTGTGTCGCTTCTCTGATGCCTGGATGACGGGCTCTCCATACATCTGTGATACGTAAATCTAGCATCATGTCTAGTAGTTTGGAGCGAGCCTGTGTGTGATGTTCCGTTGTGTCCCCCGATCTGTCTAGCTCGTCATCTAGCGCTAGGTTAAGATCACCTCCCCAGAGAATCGTTTGTTCGCCAGCTGAGTGTAGCTTCTGCCATATTTCATGTTAGAAATCAGGCGCATCTGTATTTGGGCCGTATGTATTCACCAGTGTAAGTGGGTGTCCCCGCAATCTACCTTTTAGAATGACATATCTGCCAAACGTTCTAAAAGTGTTGTGTCTATCTTGAAATTCGTACCTTTCTTGACCAGGATTGATATCCCCCTGGAATATGAGGAATATCGTGAGCAGTGAGTGGATTCCGCCCATCTCCTACCCACCTGAGCGGTTGCATGTGGAGCCTTATGTGTCTCCTGAAACATAACAATATCTATGTGCCACCTGTCTAGACACGTGAATATCTTGCACATTTTTTGGGGATTTGTGTAACCTTTAATGTTCCAGGTGAGGAAAGTCAAGGGCTGTGTAGTCAATGAAGCGTCAGCCATCGTAACATGTAGTGCATAATAAAATCAACATCATGGTTTTCAAGGACCAAGTCACTTCCATCAAACCTATGAGAGCCCGTATAGGCACTTGTGAGGGAGCAACAAATGTATATCAGAAGGGTATAGGCAGTGCATCTCAAGCAGACAAATCCATAACTTAAAACCATTCCCACAACGGTTCCCTTCCCACCCACAACAGCAGCCCAATCCTGCTGATGCCATACCCCAAATAAACCATCGAACATCAAGAACATTTCGTGGGGATTTCCCATAGGGGGGTCCGCCTGGGCTACACATCTCCATTCGAAGTATCGGATGTGGACGGGCTACGTTAGTCATGAACAACCTTTGCATAAAAAACCATTAAATCTCAACAAAACACAGTGGTGGAGGACATTAGGAGCCAATGGGCACTAGTAGGCAGTACCCCCAGTTGGTTGGGAGATCATGCGACAGAAAACAGATCAACACATCTCACAGTCAATATTAATCTGAGCTTAACCGACACTGGTGCAGTCTATTACAGGATGTATAAGAGTTACTGAGGCACGTTTGCGGTGATGACAGTGTTTGGAGCAAGCATTTAATGTCTATTGAATAACCTCAACATTGCGGGTGCCTCAGCCTAGTTCCAATGCACCTCGCAACTGCACACATCAGCAGCTCAAAAACAGTTCTCCGATCTGTGCAGTCAATGATCAAGATTCGGTGTCAGCCATAGAGCTGGTGCTTATATAGTAATGTCAGTATCCAGGTAGGGAGAGCGACCCACATTCCTCCACTGTTCCCAAGTCGCCTCCGCATATCACCTAGGAAAGCTACTCCAGAATGCAAGCACTTACTAATATGCGATCTTTACTACTGTTCAGATACGCAGGAAGTTCGTGTAAATGTTCTATTGCATTCTACATTTGTATTTAACCTGCCAAGTGAGACAAGACTGGGAATAGGCTAAGTCATCGCAGATTTCCAGTGCCATGCCAGAAATGGATCCCCCATAGCACTTGTTAGCGATTGTTGCAGTGACACTTCTAGGCTGCTTTCCCCACTGCCCCTCCTGGTTAATTTTAACCCTTGTATGTTCTGGAGTACAGTCTAGGGCTAGTGGTGTGTACTGCTCCATCTCACAGTGCCTCCATTTTATGAATGATTCCCTCTGGCGGGTCTGGTAGGGCATCTATTCATCTAGACCGATCCTGCCCGGGCGTGCAACCAAAACTCCATACAATAGCGAGGCATACCAGTCTAGTGAAATCTGTAATATGGACTTACCGCTCGTGAGAAGTTCATCGTGGTCCATAGCATATGCCACCCATCCAGGGAGGACCATGTCATGTCAGTCTGTGATGCTGTCGAGCTATTGCATCCTTGCCAGTATACATCTCGCAGGATCACCTCATTCCTTGTCGTTATCTTGGTCTTGTCTGTCTCTGGACCGGCGAGAGGTCGCAATGGTTTTGATATAGTCATTCGCCACCTTGGGTGTGGTCAACACCGTCGACTTGCCTTCCCAGGTCACCTTCAGTCGTGCAGGGTATAGCATAGCGTAGTCCACCTTTAGGTCGCGCAATTTGGCCTTAGCTGCATTGAATTCCCTTCGTGCCTGTTGCACCGTGTGAGAAGTTGGCCTGATGTGCAGTGTTCACTATTCTAGTGATCACTATATATCAGTCCAAACAACCCTTATTGATGATTGGTTGTAAGTCAACCTTATAGACCAGCTATCCTAGTAGCATGGTTACGAGCAGTCTAAGGCTAAGACTCTAGAGGGCGTGTTAAGCCAGCTGTTTTACCGTCACATTACCCCTTGAACACCCAGTGAAAGGACACCACACAAGTGTTATGAAAATAAACAGTGTATTTATTAGAATCACAACAACCCTGTACTCTTTATGAGGACAGGGTGCTAGGCACACAACAAAACTCTTACGAAAATACTTAAGTTAGCACAGTATATACAAATGCCCGAGGGGCACGAAAAACCATATACTCTAAAAGTGGAATGCGAAATTACTAGCAGGTAAGTACAGTACTAATAGGCTTTGGAATCGCTAGGACTTGACTATAGAATCGTTAGATTACTTCTAGGAGACCTAGGGGACTCGGGTGCAGAGTGTGCACTCTCACGCGGGATGCGGGACAAAGTCTATGGAAGCTAGCAAAGGTAAAGTTAGTGTTCACGGGCGAACCCGACCTGGTAGGGAGAAAACGACAGTGGATCCTGACCCTTGGATAGTGAGGCTATGCTGGGACACCGAAGTGCCGAAGTTACCTAGCCCAGGGGCTGCAGCTGCATAGGTCCCAAAAGACGTCGGGAATCCTCGTTGCCGGACCAGGAGCCTGGAAGAAAGATGCTGGCAGGCGACCAGTGAAGATTGTTCGAGTTGATCCAAGCCTGGATCTGGAAGAAGGATGACACCTGAAAGCAGAGGGGACCAAGTTCGTGACTACTAGCCAGTAGTCAGTGGGCACCAGGAGGGCACCGGATGGTAGTCACCTCTACTAGGTGAGTGGGCGACGCTGGCTCTGCAGATCTCACGGACCAGGAGGCGTTTTCGGCGACCAGGATGGAGAGGCGAGCTGTCCCACGATGGATGAAGCTGTCGGCGTCGAAGTTACCCAGGATTGGGCAACAAGCCTTGGCTAATTCAAGCCCACGCGGTGGACTCAAAATGGCGTCTTGAGTGGACCAGGAGGGTCCAGGGTGCTCCTCTTCTGGAAGGGAGCAAGAGCCAGTCTGGAGCAACCAGACCAGCAGCAGTGATGTCGTCGGGCGTCGTTCAGAAGGCGACAAGCCAGCGGGCTAGTAGCCAAACAACGCGGTGAGCAGCAAAAAGCAGAAGGGCCCCACGCCGATCGTGGAGATGCTGGGGGGCTGCTCTTCGGTGCTGGAGCTGCTCAGGGTCGGGGCTTCTCTTACCCCAAAGCACTCAGTCGAGGGTCCCTCGGGAGTCGTGCTGGGCAAGCGTCGTGCAGTCTTGAAGATGGCCGGTCCCTCGAGGTCTCGTCACACCCACGAATCTCAGCGTGACTGATGATGTAGGTAGAGGTCAGAGGTGCCAGGGAAGCCGGTTCTCGTCGAGCTGGGCAGTCTTGATCCGGAGGAGAGACTTGCAGCAGACCGCAGTGTTCTTAAGATGGTGCCTGCGGATGCAGGGTGACTACTCCTTAGTCACAAGGGAGAAATCTTAGGAAGAAGTCTTGAGTTCCTTTCGTGGAAAGTAGTTTCAGGATTCAAAGATGATCTGATTTGGAAGGGGGCCAGTCCCTACCTTTATCTGGGAAAAGGGGGCTGGCACGCGACTAAGTCCTGCCCTAGGGGTGGGACCAGGAGGGGGGTGGTTACACCCACTTCCTTGGCGGGCTTTTCCCCAGCACAGGGTCTGGAGTGTCCCTGGAACTGGTTCAAGCCAGCCTATGCACAGTGAGCACCGGGGTGCCACGTGCAGTCACCTTCCTCTGAAGCCCTGCCTACCTACAATACACAAAATCCTGTCTGGGACGGTGCTGGCACCGCCCCTGGCAGGAAACCCTTTGTCCTTATCTCCTGCTCTGGGAGGACTCCCAGCAGCAGGAGGGCAGACTTGTGTCTCGGTGGCAGCATCCATTTTGTGGATGCTAAGGCTCTGTCTGACTTTTAACCGGGGTTAGGGGTTACATACATGTCGTGTCCCTCTAGAAGGGTGGAATGCTAACCCCGTCGCCAGAATTGGCGAGGGGTTAGTATTCCAATTCGTATGACACCTTACTCGACATGTTTTGATAAAGCGATACCAGAGTTGGCATATAACCGCGAGGATTATAATGCACTTAAGAGTATATGGTATGCGATATCATGGAAACGGCTGAGGGATGGATCCTGAAAGCCGCAGACAGGCTCAGCTCATGCCAGAGCACCATCTCACACGATTCCAAGCACTCTGCCTTCAGGATTGTTAAGGCCTGCCATAGGAGTGACTGACAGGAGATCTGTGTGTCCATTTTAGGGTTAGATATAGGTATACTATATCTAAAGCAAAGGGTGAGTACACCACCTTGCCCCAGCTGTCGTGCAGCCAGTTGTGTCAGTTTAGTTAGTCAGCCCAGGGGTGGCATAATACATGCTTCAGCCCCTGGGAGACTTCTGGGTACACCTCAGCCCTGGGTACAGGGACTTGGAGAGGGCCCAGTGCCAATTCAGTACCTGAGTACAATTTGGATAGAGAGAACAGCTAGGCTGGGGGTCTGATTAGCAGGCCCACAGCCAGGGAAAGTCGTAAACCAGTGCAGCAAAAAGCAAAAATCTGGGTGATCATAGGATTGCAGACCCTACTCTCCTACACACCGCCATTGTGTAGTCGGGGTAGAATTCCAAGCGGTTGTTTTGGAAGATGAAGTCTTTGCTCTCCCGCGCTAGGCGTAGTATCGCATCACGGTCCCTGTAATTTAAGATGCGTGCTACAATTGGCCGTGGTGGTGTTCCCGGTGGGGGCCGTGGTGCCAGAGTGTGGTGGGCCCTCTCCACAATGAATACTGATGATCGTGCTTCCTTGCCAAACAGTGTCAAACATAGTTCCTCAACATAGGATTCCATTTTGCCTGTGTTTGTGGATTCGGGCACACCCGTGATGCGCATGTTATTGCGTCTCGATCTCGCCTCCAAATCCTCCGCTTTTGATCGTATGACTTCAAGGATCTTCTCAAAGCCAGTACATTTTGATGTGCTGGCATGTGCTTCGTCCTCCACCGCCGATGTTCTGGTCTCCTCTTCATCTAGTCTTTCGCCATGCCGATCCAGCTTTGTCGCCATATTGTCCACTCGAGAAGTGAGGTGGTCCAGTTTCCCGTTTATGTCCTGAAAACTGGATTGAATAGCTTTGAGTATGGATTCCATCCCTTGCGTGACATCCGCTGCTGTATCCGTCTCCATGTCGGAGGGGGAGGTAGGCGCACGTGTCGTTCTGCGCTGCTCGAAGTTGAGTTTCGGCTGTTGCCTGTCCGGTTTCCCCATGTTGGAATACAGGCTTGGCTAGAATGCAGCTAGCAGGTGTGGTATAGTTTGACACAAGTGGTGTATCGGTAGATCCGCTTTTGATAGGTACGCGGTCGCAACGTAGTAGTTCAAAATCCGAGTGTTCGATATGGTTGCCTACTGGATCCCCAGTCGAATCCCATGTAATGGTATTGCGAGCTGTTGAGGCTTGGAGGCAGAGAGAAGAGAAACCCCTACCCAACGGGTCGCTATTAGCCGGGAACCTTCCAGCAGCCGCTAGGGCGTTCTCTTAGCGAATTCTGAATTATAGGCGTTCCTTTTCTGGAGATATACAGTCACATATGATAACGCGGATCAGTTGAAAGGCCAATATAGCGTGCTTACCGCCTCAGTTCATTCCACAGGAGCCCCAGTCACAGTATTGGCGCAGGATCGGATCTATGGATCGCCTCAGAGTACAGGGGAGTGGTTGTCGTGGGAAGACGGGCACCGCCTCTGCCAGCCCCGTCGCGCTGATCGCTGTGTCCCCAACTTCTATGGCTTGGGGAAGATCACCATAATATACTAGCAAAGGGCTGTGGGATGTGTGTATTCTTCCGTTATAGTTATTAGTCCCTCAGTGTCTACTGGCATAACTGGGTAGCAGATACTCGGGTCCCCGGCAAGTACAAGTCGCGGATATGGGCGCCACCATCTTGTTGCCGCTTTCACGCCGTTTCTAAGTTAACAGTGCGAGCGCTTTAGATCGTTTGCCGACGCCTGTATATATATTCATTGCGTATTACTCCCAGAAGCGTCAAAGCACAGGTCAGTCCAGGAAGTGATCGACCAGTGCCTAGCAAGTGCCAAGGCTGGCAAAACGCAGCGTTAAGTCCGTGCCGGGGGTCGCTATTGCAGTTGCCATTCCCTTCAAATCCACCCGCAGCAGTTCGTTAGACTTGCAAATAATTATCCGCTTGTCGGGAGAGGCTGCGGCTATGAATCGGGTTTGGAATGTGTGTTCCGGCGGTAGTGGCAATGTCTCAGGGTGCAGCCTCACAGCACAGCGGGGCAGGCAGTGCGATGCAGTGGGTGGCGGCGGTCGCCATCTTACCCGGTTCCAACCGGTGACCCCTTCAGACTTTTATAGCAGAATTCTTCACTCGCGTTTTTGTCCCCGGTCCGCAAACACGTCCATTAGGTGCTCGATACCTTCTTCCTTCTGATAGCGGTATTTGCCATCGGGGGTGGTTGCCATTAACGGGACATATTTAGCGTTTTCTAGCCCGTCCGGCGGAGCCGCCAATTTAGCTAGCTATCCCGCAGTGCGCCCTCTAGCGCCCCCCCACCTTTGAACATTCTTAATTTTAATTTAATTTCATTATAGCATTAACTTATTTAAGTACATGTTTGTTATCTGAGCTCCCTCAATCGCTCTAGAGGCCACAATAGCTTAGATATCCAGGACAAGAGAAAAAGGGATACAATACTTCCACTGATAGATTCACATGCTTGAATTAGAATACTAGATTAGACAGACAGACAAAGGCAGAAAGAAAGAAAGAAAGGAGACTTGCCTTAACCAAAGAGATTGGGCAGAACTGCTTATCCCACGAAATAATCTGCTAGTGCATCTGTAGATGGGCAGTAGTGCCTGTTCTTTCTGACAGAAGTGTCTGATAACAGAGACCCACCTCAACAGTATTTGCTTAGAGGTGGGAAACAGACCCTTCAAGGCTCACATAAGGACAAAATGTTGGTGAGTTTGTCATAGGTCTTTAGATCTGTCATGGCAGAACTTAGGGCACGTACACACATGAAGACCTTTAGGCACTTGAGGTAGGGTTTGGAAACAAAATTTAGAATCACTGACTCATGGGGTGATGAAAGTGGGACTATAGATTTGGAGTACATTTTTGAATTAGACACATTACCACCTTACGCTCCGGGACAAGCAAAAACTATTTTTTGACAGCTAGTGTGTGCGATTTACTCACTCTTTCCGCGAAGGTCAAGCAAAGAAGAAATGCAGTTTTTCAGGACAGGATCTTCAACTCTGCTTTGGAAAGTCTAAGTGACCAAACTCCAGGTCATCAGACACAGGGTGCGCAGTTCAAGGATTTCAGATAGTGGTGGGAATTTGTGCCCACTGCACTTACAGGAGCTCTCAGTTGAACAGTAGTGATGCACGAAGACCTGAGAGACTTAGAATCACTATGTAATAATACTGTCAGTTATCGAGGGGTGACTGCTACCATTTTGTAAGTTTCCTTGCCTTGCAGAGAACTCACTCGACATGGGGAAACAGCAGAAAAACATATGCAAAGTTGTAGATCATTAAAAATACTTTGTCCAAAGTTTTTTTATAGCGTAATAAAGGGAAAGTATTTCTTGTGGTCCTTTTTTGCCAACTGATCTGTCTGAGGATGACCCCAGTGATTTAACAATTGCTATAACTGTTCATGATGTAGCCTTCTGAAAAAGACCTGCTGACAAGGATTAGTTACTTACCTGTAATCCTAGTTCTCTTCCAGGGGTATCCTCATCAAAGTCATAAGCATTAGAATATTCCCGCCCATGCGCGGGACCCCGGAAACACCATACTATATGTGCCCCACATACATATATATATATACACATATATACATATACATATATACATACATACATACAAGCAATTGCAGCCCAATAAACACTAGAAGCTGAATCATGCTAAAGAATTTCCGCCATACATGAATAACATGCATTAGAAACATGAGAAAAACCAACAAAGTTTGTTTAGAAACTGTTTTAATGCTCAGAAAGCAGTAGAAATTCTCATAAAACAGTAAGCATAGGAAGGTCCCAGGCAGCATTGCAAATACACAGTCTAAAAAGACTGAAAAGCTAACCTGTAGCTGCATAGCAATAAACGGACACCGTGCCTTTAAGGCACTCCTGACCCCCAGCTTCCCATCATGCCTCAGGGGTCACAGTTAGGTCAGTTGTTCTTTGCGGAGACTGAATAAACCATGGAACAAAGAGGTTAACAATATCTCCAAAGTATAGTAGACCTTTGCCCGGGGAGGCGGGAGGGTTGCTTATGACTTTGATGAGGATACCCCTGGAAGAGAACTAGGATTACAGGTAAGTAACTAATTCTTCTCTTCCAGGGGATCCTCATCAATAGTCATAAGCATTAGAATAGAATAGCAAGCCTCACCTCATCTCCCTGCGGGCAAAGGAGAACACAGAAACGTGATCAGTAAGCTTAGAAAAACCAAGCTAGGATAGAACAAAAAACTATCCAAACAGATTCCTCAAGGAGGCTTGGCCTACTTGAGCATCAGCCCTGGAATCAGATTCTAGGCAGTAGTGCCTCGTAAAGGTATGAACTGATTTCCAGGTGGCAGCCTTGCAAATCTCTGACATTGGGACATCATGTAAGAAAGCAACTGTGGCTGCTTTCCCCCTAGTGGAATGTGCCATAGGAGGTAAAGGTAAAGGCCTTTTCGCCAGCTGGTAAGCTAAGGTAATGCAGGACACAATCCATCTCGAAATGGATCTCTTAGCGGCTGGGAAGCCTGTTCTCATAGCGCCATAATTGACAAATAATTGATCTGTCTTCCTAATGCTCTTGGTACTTTCCAGGTAGAACTTTGGGAGAAAAGAAGGATGAGCCCTCAAGACTACTCTGTTATGGTGGAAAACATTTTAAGGCTCATTGGTACACAGTACTTGGATCTCGCTTACTCTGCGCACAGATGTAATGGCTAGCAGAAAAGCGGCCTTCACGACAAATGCTGCAAGGAAGCTCTGTGGATTGGCTCAAAAGGAGGGCCCATCAACTTTGATAACACCAGGTTCAACTCCCACGGAGGAGAAGGGTTTCGAACAGGGGGATAGACTTTCTTCAACCCCTGTAAGAAATCCTTGACCACCTGCATCTGAAAAAACGAGGGCTGACTAGGTGATGTCCTGTAAGCTGTAATGGCAGATAAATGTACTCTGATAGAAGCAAACTTTAAACCAGATCTTGCTAAGTACAGAAGGTAAGGGAGAATGACATCCTTCTGCCCCTTCTTAGGATCAAATTGATGCTCTCTACACCACAGAAAAAACCTCTTCCACTTAAACGCGTAAGACATTCTTGTGGAGGGTCTCTTGGCTTCTTTTAAAATGTGCATGCAATCAGGAGGCAGTTTTAAATGTCCGTATTGCAGGATCTCAGGAGCCATGCTGTCAAGTTCCGCGAGGGAAGGTTGGGGTGAAGAATCCTCCCTCCCATCTTGGTCAGCAAGTCCGGCCTGCAAGGTAGTCTCCGGTGTGGAAGTACCGACAGATGAAGAAGGTCCGGGTACCACCACTGCCGTGGTCAGTCTGGAGCCGTCAGAATCATGGTCATGCTGGATCTGAGTAGCTTGGACACCACCTTCGGGATCAGGGGCAGAGGAGGAAAGGCGTAGGCAAATGTCCCTGACCAGTCCATCAAAAGAGCATTCCCACTTGTCCCTGGACGGTGGAATCTGGACGCGAAGGTGTGGCATTTTGTGTTTTCTTCGTCCGCGAATAAATCTATATCCGGACGACCCCAACAATGGAAAATATCTGCCACCACCTCGTCGTGTAGCACCCAGTCTGGCTGATCTTCGAAGTGCCTGCTGAGTGCGTCTGCCTTGACATTTAGCTCTCCCGGTAGATGCACCGCCACCATCGAGAGGTTCCGGGCGAGCAGCCAGTGTCAGATCGCTTGTGACTCCAGGGAGAGAGGACACGACCGAGTCCCACCCTGCTTGTTCACATAGAACATGGTAGTCGTATTGTCGGTTTGGACCAGGACCGAATCGGACTCTATTGCTGGTAGGAAAGCCTTTAGAGCTAGATGGACTGCTCGAAGCTCCAGCATGTTGATGTGGTAGGTCCGTTCCTTTTCTGACACCGCCCTTTTATCTGAAGGCACCCCATGTGTGCCCCCCAGCCTTGCAGAGACGCGTCTGTCACCACAGATTGTGCTGGTAGTGGCTGGTGAAAAGTGACTCCCACCATCAGATTCCGCTGCCGAGTCCACCATGAAAGGGAGGATCTCGCTGCCTGGGAGAGAGAGAGATCTGATCCTCCCAGCGACCTGTTGACTGATCCCACTAGTCCTCTAGCATCTGCTGCAAAGGACGCATCCTCAGCCTAGCATTGGGAATGAGAAAGATGCAGGAAGCCATTGATCCTAGCAGGGATGTCACCTGACGGACTGTCGTATTCTGCACCTGGAGCAGAAGCCTGCACCTCTGCTTCATGGAAGACAGTCTCTCCTTCGAAGGATACGCTCTTCCCACGCTTGTGTCCAGAACGGAGCCGAGGTAGCGGATAGACTGGTTGGGTTGCTGCACTGACTTCTCCATGTTGACATGCAGCCCGAGGTCGTGCAGCTGTTGCAGACAAAACTGGAAGTCGCTCCTCACTTGCAGTGGGGATGGACCTTCCAGCAGCCAGTCGTCCAGGTATGGATAGACGAAGAGACCTTTTCTCTGAAGAAAAGCTGCCACCACCACCATGTATTTGGTGAAGACTCGAGGAGTCAACTTCAGCCTGAAGGGCAGGACCTTGTATTGATAATGTTTGTGGCCGACCACAAACCACAGGTACTTTCGATTACATTTTGCAATGGAGATGTGGAAGTACGCATCTTGGAGGTCCACCGAACACATCCAATCGCCTGCTTGCAGATGTGGACATATTTGGTGAAGGGCCAACATGCAAAACTTCTCCCTGATTATGACCTTGTTCAGAAGTCGAAGGTCCAGGATTGGTCGAAATTTGTCCTCCTGATCTTTTTTGGGGACAAGAAAATATCTGGAGTAAACTCCTTTTCCTCTTTGAGAGGGTGGAACCTCCTCTATTGCTTTCTTTTGGAGAAGAGCTCTCACCTCTTTTCGAAGCAGCTTTAACTGATGAGGACGAGACTTCTTTGGTGGAATGTCCTTTGGCAGCGCACGGAAACGTAGCGCATATCCATTGCGTAGTATATTTAGCACCCAGCGATCTCCTGTGATGCTGGCCCACTCTGCTAAATGTTGAGAAGCACTTCCTCCTGCCGGAGTGGGCAACGGCAGCGGAGGAAGCCACTGTTCATGACTTTCCACCTCTCGCCGTGGTAGAAGACTGCTGTTGGTGACCACCTCTACCTCTGTTGGACTTTCCTCCTCGAAACTGGGTTTTCCCCTGGTTCTTGTTCTGGGACCACTGAGGGGTTTGAACCCTCTCTTGAGGCCCCTTGCGCTGGTTGGATTTGTAGCGGCGCATAAATTCCTTCTTCTCCAACCCAACCGCCTTGACAGTGTCCAACTCTGTTTTAATCCTAGTCATCTCTTCGTCAGCGTGCATGCCGAAGAGAGGAACCAGAGAATGGAATATTTAAGATGCATTGCTGAGCATCGGGTTTAAGTCCTGTCAAGCATAACAAAGACTACCTTCTGGCGCATATTCCTTGCGCATACGAATGCGCCGACAGCACTGCGCCGTCCGCCGCCGTGCCAATCATCTGGTTCGCCACCAGACAGCCCTCTGTCAGTGTCTCTTCAAAGTCTTTCTGGCCTTCTTTTGGCAGTTTAGATTTGAAGCGCTCCATGGAATCCCTTAAGGCTATCATATCTGCCTAAAAGTGCGGCCGCACTGGATACCGTCAGTGTAGAAGCGGGAGAGTTGCAGACCTTGCGACCCCACGAGTCCTGGGATCTGCTGTCCTTATCTGGAGGAACTGAAGATGTAGCAGTGACCGCATGTGTCTTACGTGCTGCCGCTACGATCACAGAGTCTGCAGGGGGATCAGACTTAACAAAGACCGGGTCAGAGGTAGCTGGCTTGTATTTCTTCTGGATGCGAGCCGGCACCGCCTTAATGGTCGCTGGAGACAGGAATAAGTATCCATGACAGGTTGCACAATCCCTGGAACCAATGGACGAGACAGACTTCTGGTGAAGAGTCTCAAAAATCACTGTCGTGGTGACCTGGGGAACAGACATCGCAAAGTTGAGTTTCTGGGCTCCCCTCTGCAGGACATCATGGTACGTATTAATGTCATCAATCGGTGAGACCCTAGAGATAGGGCTATCTGAAAGCGTGGGGGAATAATCCCTCTTTGAAGAGCGGTCAGAGGAGGCAGACGAAGTAGACGGCGTTCTCCTACTTCTGCGATGAGCACTGTGCCTCCTATCCCGTGATCTGCTTGGGCGGTCCTCCCTTCTGGGGGAACGGGACCTAGCAGGCCTCCTCACAGGTGATTTCTCAGCTTGGACTCTGTGCCTGGGAGGGCTGTGTCTATCCGCTTCTTCAACCAGTCTTTGAAGAGGAGACCTGTGCATAGGACTGGCATACACCTGCATCTGCCTCGTAGCCCCTGAATCCCGCCAGTGATGTAATGGCAGATTCCATCTCGGGGAAAACCGCACCTCAGTAGAAGATGGCTCCGTCCGTCACGAAGGTGACTTGCGGACAGGGTTTCTGGCCTCTGGAGAGGCTGACTTTGAAGAAGCTCGCCTGGACGAACGCGAGGATGAGTGACGGGATGCTGACTCAGTCACTAGAATCACCGATCCTTCTCTGGATCTCTCTGAAGCGGGCCTCGACGTCGGTCGGAACTCCCTCGACGTCGATCCTTGCTTTCTCGATTCTTGCCGCTTCGACGTCGGGTGCTCTGACGTTGAAAGCCTCGACGGCGAGCGATGCCCGTGAGAGGCTGATGAAGATCGGTGATCTCTCTACGTCGAACGGCAATATGCAGACGACGACGGAGCGTTTCTCTTGACGCCGAACGTCGCTGGGACGACGGCGAGCAGCCAATCTTGACGAGGGTCTACGCGACGACGGCGGAGGGGTATTGGGCACCTTCGACGCCGAACACCGAAGAAGATCTCCTCATCCTCGACGCCTGGTTGTCGACAGCGGAGGACTCTGGGCTCTCGACGTCGATCGCTGTATCTGCGATGATGGAGGTGAGCCTGCCCTCAATGCCGAACGTCGTGTCGACGACGGCGGAGGGCCTCTGCTCTTGAACGCCAATCATCGCCGGGTTGACGACGGGGGAGCGGTCACACTTCTCTACGCCGATCGTCGCCTGGTTGACGACGGCGGAGGGGTCTCAGTCCTCGACGCCAATCGTAGCAGAGTTGACTACGGCGGAGGGTCTTGAATTCTCGACGTCGACGACGTACCTGAATCTCTTCTTCTCGACGGCGAGTCCGCTGTCGAAGGTGGTTTTTTGGATAAATGACTCACCGGTAGTTCTTTTCTCAGCGCCGAGCCCGACGCTGAAGCTGAAGAGTGTGAAGTCTTGTCCTTAGAAGGTGTTCTAGACCTCTTGGAGCCCTTCTTTACCGGAGACCTTCCTCTGGATGACCTGTGTGCTAGGCCATAGATGCGAATTCTCTCCCTGTCCTTCAGAGTTCTTCCTGACAGGGTTTTGCAGTGAGGACAGGTCCTTGGATCATGTTCTTCAGGTAGACAAAGTATACAGACTTCATGGTTGTCTGTCTTGGCCTTCTTGTTACCACAAGAAGGACAGGCATCAAAAAGAGAAGGCATTGTAAGGTAGAAAATGCCAAAAAAAAACGTCAATAAAAGACAGATTCTTACTTGATAAGATGTAAAATGTCAAAGTAAGACAAAAAAGTTGTGAAAAATGAAGTGAATTTCTGACAGAAATCAGAAATTAGTGGAGCTGTGTTACCAGGATCCTTCCTGAAGGAGCCGGAAAGAACAACTGACCCAACTGTCACCCCTGAGGCATGATGGGAAGCTGGGGGTCAGGAGTGCCTTAAAGGCACAGTGTCAGTTTATTGCTATGCAGCTACAGGTTAGCTTTTCAGTCTTTTTAGACTGTGTATTTGCAATGCAGCCTGGGAGCTTTCTATGCTTTCAGTGTTATATGAGAATTTCTACTGCTTTCTGAGCATTAAAAAAAGTTTCTAAACAAACTTTGTTGTTTCTCATGTTTCTAATGCATGTCTGCAATTATATATATATATATATATATATATATATATACACATACACACAAGTTACGACTTGTGTAACGATATATCTGTAAGAGACATTAGTTAGCGATAGATTCCTTACCTTAAAATATCCCAAGGCGTCAGACTGGATCCGGAATTTTTTTGCGTAGCAGTACCCTTGCGGGTCGGTAGGCGTCGTCTGCGGCTCCACATCCGTCGTCGGCGCCGTCATGACGTGGTCGGAGTACTTCGACGCCGCCTCCGCGTGCTGACGTCAGTTCTTAGACACAGCTTTTCCACGCCAGAAGCGCTGAGCCATGTTAAAAACAAACACTGGTGCCATTGAAACTAGGGCCCTGAAAGGGTAAACCCTAACCCTAGATATCGGTTCGCAGAACGGGGAGGATGGGTGAGCGGTAAGGAATTTATCACTAACTAATGTCTCTTACAGATATATCGTTACACAAGTAGTAACTTGTGCATCTGAAAGAGACACGTTAGTGATAGATTCCTTACCTTAGAATAGATACCCCAGAAATACCAACCCCGGTGGTGGGTCGGCGAACCAATAATCACACCAGAAAGTCCTGGAGGACAGAACGGCCAAAGAAGCCATCCCTCCGGACTTGGCTATCCAGGCAGTAGTGTCTTGCAAACGTGTGCAGCGATGCCCACGTAGCTGCATGACATGTCTTGTAAGGGCACTCCCCGGCCCAGGGCAGTTGTAGTCACCGTAGCTCGGGTGGAATGAGCCCGCAATCCAACAGGGGGCTCCTTCTTAGCCAAGGAGTAACATGCCTGGATACACAAGATGATCCACCGGGAGATGGTCCTCTTGTGTACCGCTTTCCCCTTCTTAGCGCCCACGTAACCAACAAAGAGTTGGTCATCCACCCGAAACTGGCGTGTGCGACCCAAGTAGAATGAGAGCGCACGTTTTGGGTCCAGACGGTGGAGCCGCTCTTCCTCTTCAGAGGGGTGCGGTGGCGGAAAGAAGGTTGGCAAGGTGATAGACTGCCCGATGTGGAAGGCTGTGACCTCGGGCAGGAAAGATGGCTTAGTACGCAACACAACCTTGTCCGGATGGACAGAAAGGAAAGGAGGGGTACAAGAAAGGGCCTGGAGCTCACTCACTCTCCTGGCAGAGGTGATGGCAACCAGGAAAGCAGTCTTCAGAGTAAGAAGGCGGAGAGGACAGTTGTCAAGTGACTCAAAGGGAGCGCACATCAGAAATGTAAGAACAAGGTTCAAGTCCCACTGAGGCATCATAAACGGAACAGGAGGGAACGTGTGTGTGATGCCCTTCAGAAATCTATTTACAATAGGGGACTTGAACAAAGAAGGTTGATCAGGCTGCCTCAGAAAGGCTGAAAGGGCAGAAAGGTAGCCCCTGATAGTGCCCAGAGCAGAGCCCTGCTGGGCAAGAGAAAGAAGGAAGAGAAGAACCTCAGAGAGAGGGGCAGCAAGAGGATCCACAGCCTTTGCTGTGCACCATGCCACAAATCTGTTCCACCTGCAGGCGTATACCGACTTTGTGGAGGGACGCCTGGCTGCCAGAATGACATTACAGACTTCAGGAGGCAAGTCAAATGGCCTCAACTGTCGCCACTTAATCTCCAAGCATGGAGGTGGAGACTGGACAGGTTCTGGTGGAGAACCGCCCCCTGCTGCTGCGACAGAAGGTCCTCCTGAAGAGGCAGACGAACCGGGGGATCGACTAACATATTGAGTAGCTCTGGATACCAGTACCTTCGTGCCCAGTCCGGAGCCACAAGGATGACTTGGGCCCGGTCGCGCTTGATCTTCAGCACTCTGGGCAGAAGTGGTATAGGCGGAAAGGCGTACAACAGACCGCAACTCCACTCGCGACGAAAAGCGTCTCCGAGCGAGTGCCGCCTTGGAAATTCCAACGCGCAGAACTGATGACATTGCGCGTTCTGTTCGGTGGCGAATAGATCTAACTAGGCTCTCCCCATTGCTGAAAGAGGCCTTGTGCCACGTCCGAGTTCAGACGCCATTCGTGATCCATCATGCACTGACGGCTGAGCTCGTCCGCCCTGGCGTTCAGAGAACCTGCCGGGTGTTGAGCAACCAGGGTCACGCCCTGGCGTTCCAGCCACTGCCAGAGGCGCAGAGCCTCCTGGCCAAGGGTCCACGACCCCACCCCGCCCTGTTTGTTGCAGTACCACATGGCGGTGGTGTTGTCCGTGAACACCTGCAATACACTCCGCCGGACAGAGGGGAGGAATGCTTTCAGTGCTAGACGAATCGCCCGCAACTCCAAAAGGTTGATGTGGAGCCGGGCCTCCGCCGGAGACTAGAGGCCTCTGATCTCCGCCTCTCCCATGTGGCCTCCCCAGCCCTGGAGGGACGCATCAGTCACAACTACGTGCTCCGGTTGGGGAAGGGAGAGGGATCTGCCGCTGACCCAATCGCGGTCCGTGAGCCACCACTGCAGCTGTCTCGCTGTGCCCTCCGAGATCAGGACGTGGTCGGACAGGTTGCCTTGATGCTGGGCCCACTGAAACTTCAGGTCCCACTGCAGAGCCCGCATCCGCCACCTGGCGTGATGCACCAGTAGGATGCAGGAGGCTATCAGCCCCAGAAGCCGCAGCTTCAACCTAACCGAGACCCGGGATAAAGGCTGAAAGAGTGGAATCAGAGCCTGAATATCCCGGACCCGCTGTTCGGGAGGATAAACCCGAAACTGCGCCGAGTCCAGAACGGCTCCGATGAAGAGGAGCTTCTGAGAGGGGCACAGGTGTGACTTCGGCACATTGAGGGAGAACCCCAGCTGGTGCAGGAGGTCTGCTGTTGTCTGGAGGTGGCTGACGACTCTTTGGGGCGAGCCCGCCTTCAACAACCAGTCGTCGAGGTAGGGGAAGACAAACCCCTAACCTGCGCAGGTGAGCTGCGACCACCGCCATCACCTTTGTGAACACCCGTGGGGCGCTGGTAAGGCCGAAGGAGAGCACGGTATACTGAAAGTGCTCGTGGCCAACCGTGAACCGCAGGTAGTGCCGGTGAGCCGGCAGGACGGGGATGTGGAAATAAGCGTCCTGCAAGTCCAACGCTACCATCCAGTCTCCGGGGTCCAGGGCAGCTAAGACCTGAGCCAGTGTCAGCATTTTGAACTTCTCCTTCCGGAGGAAGCCGTTAACGTTCCGTAGGTCCAAGATAGGGCGTAGGCCCCCTTTGCCCTTCTTGGGTACCAGAAAGTAGTGGGAGTAGCAACCACACCCTACTTCTGGCCCAGGAACGCGCTCGATGGCCCCCTTGGCCAAGAGGTCGTAACTTCCTCCTGCAGAAGCCGCAAATGATCCCCCGATACGAGGTGGTATTGAGGTGGCGTGGCTGGAGGGGTCGCCTCGAAGGGGAGGGAGTAGCTCCTTCGGACGATTTGCAGCACCCACCTGTCCGACGTGATAGTACGCCAGTGGAGGAGGTGATGGCGAACCCTGCCCCCCACTGGCGTCACATGGGCCTGAAAGCACGGACTAGGAGGGTTTTGAAGCGGATGCTGCGGGGGAAGGTGTGGACTGACCTCGCCGTTGTCCCCGAACGCCGGGACAGCGGTTTCCACGGCCGTCACCGCGTTGGGTATTACCCTGCGGAGCGTGGCTGGCAGCACGTGTGAGTACACCCCTTCCGTGGCCACGAAAAGAGTGAAAGGCAGCAGATTGCTGGCGCGGGCCGAGAGGCCCAATGACTAGGCCGTAGCCCTGGAGTCCTTAAAAGCGCTCAAGCCATGAGTGTACTCTGGATATCAGCCGAAAAGTTGGCGGACCTTAACCAGGCGTGGCGACGAATCGCCACCGTCGTTGCCATCGCTCTGCCCAGAGAGTCGGTGGTATCCAGTCCACACCGGATCGAATAACGTGCCGCATCTCGGCCTTCCACAAGGGCTTTCTGGCAGCACGTCCGCGACCGTATCCCACAGAGAGTAGGTTTAACGGCCCAAGAGGCACGCGGTGTTGGAAGACCGCAGTCCCAGACTCAGGGAGGAGAATACGTTTTTGCCGTATTGCTCTTACCTCTTGGATTCCCGGTCAGGCGGCGCCGACGGAAATGCGGTCTGGGAATTTGAGGCCTGGATCACCAGGCTCTCAGGGGTGGGGTGGGTGGACAGGAAACCAGGGTCGCCCGGGGCCGGGCGGTGGCGTCTGGCCACATTCCTATCTACAGGCGAACCTGTAGCGGGCCTGGACCAAGTGCCCAAAAGAACGTCGGTTAAGGCCTCGTTAAATGGCAGCAGAGGCTCGGCTGAGCATGACTGCGGCTTAAGGACCTCAGTGAGGAGGTTAGTCCTCACGACCGCGACGGGGAGCACAAGGCCCAAGGCCTTGGCCGCCCTCATCAACACCACACTATAGGTTGCCCCCTCCTCCGTAGCCATGGTAGGAGGTGAGACAAAGCCAGTGTCCGGTGAAGTGTCTATACCACTGGCCTCCCCAAGTTCACCTGCCCAGTCCTCTTGAGACCGGCATTCTCAGGGTTAGCAAATGATGGGGCCGGTTCATGGAAAGTGAACTCTCCAAACGGCGCCTGAAGCGACGCCCAGTGGTGCCGCTCCGGCGCCGGGTCAAGGGAGGCACCGTGGACAGCGCCGCACGAGGACGGCGCCGGGGTGACACCTGAGGGGCCGGCGCCGGGGAGGTCGTTAAGTCCACCGGCGATGACCCGGATCCGGATCCAGCAGGGCCCTGCGACGCAGAGGCCGAAGGCGCCGGCGTCGTCAGGGCCGAAGCAACCGACTGCGTCGGGGCCGAAGCCCCCGACCCGCTAGGACCCCCAGACGGGTCCGCTGGGCCCGAAGGCGCCGCGGAGCCCGTCGGAGGAGAGAGGGACCTCATGGCCATGAGGAACTGCTCGATCTCCTCCGGCACCGCGTTAAGCCCAGGGACCGTAGGGTATGGGGCCGGACGCGGCACCTGCGACTAAGACGGAGCCGCGGTGCCACCTGAACCCCCGGCCGCTTCGGGTGGGTGGGGGGGGGGTTTGGGGGGGGTAGCGGACGTGTGTGGGGGGGGGGGGGGGGGAGTCGGAAGAGCGATGACGCCTCTTCGACTTCTTGTGCTTACCTGACGACTTCGACCCTGAGGAGTGATGTCGACTCCCGGAGCTCCGATGGCGCCTCTCCCGCGACCGGTCCCTCGACCTCCGTCCAGACCGGAACCGTTCTTGGCACGGGGCCGACTGCCGGAGTTCGAGCTGCTTACAGGACCGCTCCCGTCTAGCCTTCGAAGTTAGGGCCCGGCAGTCGGAACAGGCCTTGTGGTGGTCGACGCCGAGACAGTGGAGACACCGACGGGGAGGGTCGGTGACCGACATCAGCCGGTCGCAATCCTCACAGGGCTTAAAACCAGGCATCCCTACCGGCACCGTTCGGAGTCGAAGACTTCGAAAAAGGATGATCAATAGATCAAAAAAGTTTAGTCAAAAAGTGACTAAGGTACCACTTTTTCCGGATCTGCGCTGCTGGCGCGGAAAAAAGAAGAACTGACGTCAGCACGCGGAGGTAGCGTCTAAGTACTCCGACGACGTCATCACGGCGCCCACGACGGCAGATGCGGAGCCGCAGACGACGCCTATCGACGCGCAAGGGTACTGCTACGCAAAAAACTTCTGGATCCAGTCTGACGCCTGCGGATATTCTCAGGTAAGGAATCTATCACTAACGGGTCTCTTTCAGATATATATATTTATTGTTATATATATGTGGGGCACATATAATATGGTGCTTCCGGGGTCCCACGCATGGGCGGGAATATTCTAATGCTTATGACTATTGAGGAGGATCCCCTGGTAGAGAACATCTACTTAGATGTTTAGCCGGCCTGGCAAATATTCTGCTTTAAGCTCAATGTTGGCTATTGACCAGTCCCACAGCAGCTGAGAACTTATTTTGCCTGGTTTCACTATATAATTATTTTAAAATGCGAGGCTTTGGGTACTGCATTTATTGATCCCACTATACAGACCCCAAATAAGCCTCATCCAGCAATGGTGCTTTACGAAATGAAGAGTGAACCAGCCATTAGGCTGGCCCCCAGCCGCAGACTCAGTGGGTACACACAAGTCCAGATCCTCACTGCTTCAATGGAGAAGGGGAAACCCCACTCTTCCCTGACGATGTCCCACATCACGTCTGGGTCGCCGTCAGGATTGGGACAAGATATCAGCAAAGTGACTCAGGGAAAGGATTGAGTGCTAGCCATATTGCCCTCAGTTCTAGCACTCATGTTAGTCTCTGCTCTTCTGATTAAAGAGGCATCTCAACTTCAGATCCATCAGCCAATCTATCACTTCATCGAAAGGTCTAAAAAAAAAAAAAAAGTCAGTCACCATCATGACCACAGTAGGTGGGGGAAGAATTAACCCCCTTCCCACCCCAATGCAGGTTCTCTTCAGTTACCCACCAGTATATATCTCCTGCAGCATCTATGGAGATCAGAATAGAGTCTTCCAGACCGCCCTGATGTTGGAACCACTGCATAATTAGAGGGCCCTCAAGCACCTGCCTGTGTGTGTGCATGTTAAGTAGTATATAATAATCAGACAGCTAAGTGGAATGTTAATCATGTCCTGAGCAGAGACACCACAAATAGTCATTGTATGGGAACATAAGATATTTTCCCATTGTAGGAAAATGCCAATTTTTGTCATGGTCACCCCCACTTTTTGCCACTGGTGCTGATGTTTTTCAACTGATGTCCACTGGGTCCCTGCTAACCAAGCCACAGTACCAGTGCTCTTTCCCTAAAACAAGGTACAATGGTTTAATTGTAACACAGCTGGCACACACTTTGGCATCCCTGCAGGTCCCTAGTAAAGGCACCCCTCGTACCTAGTGTGTGGGTACCAAGGAGGGTGCCCAAGGGCTGCAGCAGGTATTATGCAACCCTAAGGGACCCCCATACAAATTGCATTCTGCCTGCCATTGCAGACTGTCATGGTGCAAACCATGAATAGAAAACATGGCACACTCACTGTGCGCCCTGCCAAAGTCACTGGACATAATATATGTAAGGCATCCCTACAGCAGGCCTTGTAGCTCTAAGGGAGGGTGCGTTATGTTGCATGTGAGGGCACATCTGTATGAGCAGATGAGCCCCTTTCTGGTCTAGTTCAGTTACTAGATGGTAAAAGTGAACAGGAAAGCCCTCATAAGTATATGTACTCGGCACTGGTCATTACAAGTTCCCCGGTTAAATGATGGCTTTACCGAAACCTATGGTGTTTGGTACCAAACACCTCCTCTTAATACATCTGTACTGTTGCCATTACCGGATTTATTATGACATGCACCCAGAAAAACCTACCACTATCTAGTGTACTGGCTTACTAGTCTCGTCCAGCCTACCACCACAGACTGGTTTCTGACTCCCTGCAGGTAAGAGCCCTTGCTCTCTGAGGGCAGAAACAACGCCTGCTCCAGAGGAAGGTGTTCACATCTCCAGCGGGATGGTCAATGATTCAGCATATCAAGGCCAGCTGCTTCAAAGCCTTTGATATGCAATCATGTTTTTTCCCACAGCTGGGAGATGCCACCCTCTGCCCTGAGGCCCATTTGACACCAGGTCAGATGGGAAATAAGCAATGTAGTAGGCTTGTTGCACAACCAGGCTAGCCACACCCATAAGGTGGGCTACCTGATGGGCTCCACGAAAGAAGGATTCCACGAATTAGGAACTCTGGGGAAGGGTTATGCTCACTTTCCAAAGGAAGTGGTCATGTAGGGGGGTATAGTGACCCCAAGGGGAAGTAGCCCATTGGTTACTACCCTTCACAACTAAATGTAATATTAAGGTGCCCCCCCAAACCCCCCAGACACCAGGAACTCCGATTTACCCGACTGAAGGAGAACAAAGAGCCGGAGTTGCATAGTTACAGTCTGCTCGAGGAAGTTGTAGACTTTTGAAAACAGCATTCCTATTCCATGGGTTAGCTTTTTAAAATTCCATTTGAACCTCCTAGGTCTGGGCATGTATAGGTCTTCTCCTTCACAAATCAATTCCAATTCGAAGGTACTTGTAAAAAAGGAAATTTTTGGATGCAGACGATTTATTCATACCACCCCAATGTGAAATGAAGGGGATTGACGGATGATTTTTTTCCTTTTAATTATAATTCATCCCTGCACTTGAACCATATATGGACACTTTTGTGCCTCCTCCTGCACATACATTATTAATTAAATTCAGATTTGGTATGTTGTAAGTAAGGAGTAGTTTCTTACCTGTAACTCCAGTTCTGTAGTAGGGGTATCTCTGTTATAGTCAATCTTGTGAATAGTCCCGCCCATGTGCGTGGACAGCGGAGCAATCGAAATAGTCTCTTAAGTTGTCTTCTTCTGCAGTCCTGCATAGACACTTAAGAGAAAATCAAAGACAAATAATGCAGCCTAAAACTACAAGGCTACATTGGACAGCACTTCATCTCGAGGTGAAAAAGATAGCCAAACAATAATAAATATTACACATTTTGTTAAATTTCACACCTAGAGAAACTCCCCTTCACAAAAATCCTTTGGCATGATATAGAGGAAGGGTTGGACAGACAAGCCCCATAGGCTGCCATTATGTGTCTGGAAAAGGGATTCCGTGCCTTTAAGGAACTCTCCAGAGACCCTCGGTATCCCAGGATGCACAGTCAAAGGCCTTTTACTTTCAGTTCTTCTTGAAGGTGTATAAAGCCAGGCCTGTAGCATTCAGTACATTATCGTTTCATCCACCGGGGAGGAGGGCGGGCGCTTAGGACTATAACAGAGATACCCCTACTACAGAACTGGAGTTACAGGTAAGGAACTACTCCTTCTGTAGTAGGGGATCTCTGTGTATAGTCATAATCTGGTGAATAGAATGGTAAGCCCATCCCAACCAACCAAACCAGTGGTGGAGGAAACAGACAAAACCGCTACTGTGCAATCAAATTCCTCAAAGAAGCCTACCCAACCTGAGCATCTGCCTGGCATCAGAATCCAGGCAGTAGTGTTTGGCAAAGGTATGGACCGACTTCCACGTGGCAGCCCTACAGATATCTGCAATGGGAACATTACGTAGCAAAGCTGTTGTATTCGCTTTGCCCCTGGTGGAATGACCCTTAGGCTTACCCCCTAAGGTCTTGTTAGCCTTTTGGTAACATGGTGGTAAGACACAATCCACCTAGAGATGGACTGTTTTGAGGTGGCAAGACCAGTCCTGACAGAACCGTAATTGACAAACAATTGGTCTGACCTACAAATGTCCTTGGTCTTATCCAAGTAGAACTTCAACACCCTTCTTACATCCAGGGAATGAAGAGACCTCTCTGCCGGAGAAGGATGTTGGAAAAACGCAGGTAAAGCTATCGTCTGATTAACATGGAAATCAGAAATGACTTTAGGAAGGAACTTAAGGTGAGTCCTCATGACAACCTTGGACGCATGAAAAACAGTATACGGCTCTTGGCAATACAAAGCCTGGATTTCACTCACCCTGTGGGCCGATGTTATAGCCACAAGGAAGGTCGCCTTCCAAGATAAATGCTGTAGCGAAGCCTTATGAATAGGCTCAAAAGGCTCCTTCATCAACCTGGACAGCAACACATTCAGTTCCCATGAAGGCGAAGGACGCCCAACAGAGGGAAATACCTTCTTCAATCCTTCCCAAAAATCTTTTATGACAGGAATCTGGAAAAAGGACGTTTGTGAAGGGCATTTCCTATACGCAGTTAATGCTGCGAGGTGGACCTTAATAGAATGAAAATTAAGGCCAGATTGAGCCAAAGGCAAGAGGTCCTGCATCTTCCTGGCAGGAGGTAGGATTAGCATTCCTGGATGCGCACCAGATGCAGAACCTTTTCCACTTGTAGGCATAGGAAGTCCTTGTGGATGGCCTTTTAGCCTCCTTAAGTATTTCCATGCAGTTGTCAGGTAAATTCAAGTGTCCATATTGTACTATCTCAGGAGTCATGCCGCCAAACTCAACGATGAGAGGTTGGGGTGCACCATCTGCCCCCCGAACTTCGTTAGAAGGTCTGGACGACATGGAAGCAGCAGGTGGGGTTGGAGAGACGGGTGGAGCAGGTCTGTGAACCACCACTGTCGAGGCAACTCCGGAGCAATGAGGGTCATTTGCGCTCTGCATTGAGACAGCTTGATGAGTACTGCCGGAATCAGGGGAATGGGCGGAAAAGCGCTCAGAAAGCTGTTCGACCAGTTAATCCATAGCGCATTCCCCAGAGTCCCCGGTTGGTAAAACCTGGAGGCGAAGTCTCTGCATTTTCTGTCTTCGGATGGTGGCGAACAGAGCTATTTCTGGAGTGCCCCATCTTTCGAAGAGGTTTCCTAGCACCTCGTCGTTTAGAACCCACTCGTGGTTTTCCGGGACGAGCCTGCTGGGTGCGTCCGCTTGAGCATTCTGCATACCCGGTAGATGGGTAGCCGTTATCGTCAGTCCACTGGCTCGCAGCCAGTGCCAGATCACTTTGTGCTTCCTGGTACAGCGTGCCCGATCTCGAGCACCCCTGCTTGTTGAGGTAATACATTGTGGTCGTATTGTCAGTCTGTACAAGCAAGGAGTTGGTCCGGAAGGACAGATGAAAGGCCAAATGAACAGCTCTGAGTTCCAGAAAATGTATGTGGTACGTGGATTCCGACTGGGACCACGTTCCTTGGATCTGTAGAAGGGCCGAATGCGCTCCCCAGCCGTGGAGAGAAGCATCCGTGACAATAGTCTGTAAGGGAATGTCCTTGTGGAACGGAACTCCCTCGAGGAGGTTTTCCGCTGAACACCACCATCTCAGGGACTGGTGAGCATGCAGAGACAGTTGGATATTGTCGTCCCACCTCCCTCGTTTCTGGTCCCATTGATCCTCCAGACATTCCTGCAGCGGTCTCATGTGGAGGAGTGCATGTGGTGTGAGGAAGATGCAAGAAGTCATCGACCCCAGAAGAGAAGACACCGTCCTCACTGTCGTTGATGGAACGAACATGAGTGCCTGCGCCTTCCGAAGGATCGATAAGCGCCGCT
The DNA here is from genome assembly GCF_964261635.1 of Lissotriton helveticus. Lineage (NCBI taxonomy): Eukaryota > Metazoa > Chordata > Amphibia > Caudata > Salamandridae > Lissotriton > Lissotriton helveticus. The sequence goes on along the minus strand of NC_136059.1, from coordinate 1,129,992,533 downwards.
CCTCCGAAGGAGACACACTTGCTCTGAGAGTATTGATGGAGGCTCCCAAGTACTGCAGGCACTGAACAGGAGTCGGAACGGACTTGGACATGTTGATGTACAAACCCAGCTGATTCAACAGAACAGCCGTCCTGTTAAAATGCAATTGCACTTCCTGGAAGGTGGAGGCTTTGATCAACCAGTCGTCCAGGTACGGGTAGACAGACACCTTATTCTTTCTCAGGTGCGCTGCCACCACTGCCATGCAGTCTGAAAAAGTCCTGGGTGCAGACTTCAGACCAAACGGTAGTACGGTGTATTGATAGTGATTGGTGCCTACCAGGAAGTGCAGGAACATCCGATGTTTCTGTGCAATGGGCACATGGAAGTATGCATCCTGCAGATCTATTGCGCAAAGCCAGTCTCCTCGGTGCAGCCGAGGGTAAATCTGATGCAAGGACAGCATGCAAAATTTCTTCCTGCGAATCCATTTGTTTGCTTGTCGCAAATCCAGAATGGGCCTGAACTCGTTTTTGTCCTTTTTGCGTACCAGAAAGAACCTAGAGTATAAACCCTTTCCCCTTTGAGACAGAGGGACGTCTTCTAGAGCCCTTTTTCTTAACAGGATATCGGCCTCCGCTTGAAGTTCGCGCAGCTGGTATTGCGAACAAACCGGTGAAATAGCTGGAGGAGAGCTGACAAAGCGAAGACTGTACCCATTGCAAACATTATTCAGCACCCACTTGTCCAGAGTAATTTTTCTCCTCTGCCAAGTAATTCTGTATGCTCCCCCCCACTGGAGCGGGTAATGGACGAGGGGGAAGTAACTCCTCAGGGCTTAGACCCGGCCGAGCCCTTATTTGCCGTGGCCTCCTGGCCGCATCTGCCCCTTTGACGCTTCTGGAACGGCTGACGCTGGTATTGCTGTTGTTGCAGCTGCTGTTGGCCAGCTCGGCGACCTTGCCCTCGCTGATATCTCTGGGAAGAGTAACACCTCTGGAAGGGGCGGAAGGACATCCGCTGTTCCTTTGGTTTCTCCAAACCGACAGCTTTTAGCATTTCCACTTCCACCTTCATGCGGGCCATCTCCTTGTCCGCATGAGTCCCGAAGAGGGTAGATCCAGAAAAGGGCAAGTTAGCAATCCGCTGTGGCGCTTCTGGTTTAAGCTATGTCAGACACAACCAGGAGTGGCGTCTCAAGTTTATGCCATGGCAGTACCCATGAGCAGCCAGGAGAGAGGCGTCTGCCGCCGACCTGATCACCTCATTCGAGACCATCATGCCCTCATTCAATATCTCCTGGAAGTCTTCTCTCCTGTCTGTCGGAAGGAGCTCAATGAACTGCTGCAGGGACTCCCACAAGGAACGGTCATACTGACCCAAAAGCGCTGATGAACTCGCCGCTTTCATCGAGGTGGCAGCTGTACTGCAGACTTTCCTTCCTGCCGAATCCATTTGACGGCTCTCCTTGTCGGGAGGGACCGTAGACGAAGGGGCAGTAGAGTGCTGCTTCTTGGCCGCTGTCACAATGACAGAATCTGGGACAGGATCTGTTCTTAAGAACGCTGGATCTGAATCCGAGGATCTATACTTCTTCTGAAGTCGAGACGGGGCCGACTTCACCGAGGCCAGTGTCAGAAACAGCTCCATGGCCGGTTCCTCCAGTCCTGGCACCAAAGGCAGCAAAGGGCGAGAGGTGCCTGCGCTGCAACGTTTCAAAAATCACATAAGTGGAAGGGGTGGGCACAGTCAATGTGATCCCCAAATTCGCTGCCCCCGCAGCAGTACATCCTGGAACGTCACAATGTCATCCACTGGCGACACTCATAGGAGGAGAGTCCGACAAAGTGGGAGAATATCTCCGGTCACTGGACGAGTCCGTGTTCCTGACCGTGACCTTTCCCTCCGCCGAGGATGGCGTGACCTCGTCGAAGATCTACACTCACTGCGAGAGCGATGCCTCCCTCTGGATCTTGACCTTGGCTTTCTGGGCCTTGCAGGAACCACCGGCCCAGGAGGCTGCGGAAACAGAAGCGGCTGAGCCCGAACCAAAGGTTTCGGTTGTGGAGGCCAAGGCGGTGGTGGAGGAGGAGGAGGCGAAGGTGGTGGAGGCGGAAGTTGCAGAAAAGGAGGAGGCGTAGGCGTCCTGGGCCTTGAGGGCAAGTAGGTCCTGGAATAATCAGAGTCCGGTGACCTAAGAACTCTCCTCTTCTTACGAGCAGGCCTCGGGGAGGACGCTCTGGAGGCAGACCTCTCTGAGCGCCAGCGCGAAAGGGGACTCGCCGATGAGGACGATGATGAGATGCTGACCACAGAGGAACTAGACACCATTCTGGGCCTCGACTTCCTCTTCGACGTCGACTTTTCCCTCCTCGATGTCGACCTCTTTGACGTCACTCGTCTCAACGTCGTTCTTCCTGACGTCGACGAACTCCCCGACGTCGAGTGTCTTCGCCTCGACGTCGATCTTTCTCTCCTCGACGTCGATCTCCGTGTCGACATTGAAGGCGAACGACTGTCGCCTCGATGGCTAGCGCCCGCCTCTTCGGGACTCATTACGACGTCGATGGTGTGTCGACACCGGTGAAGTCCTCGACGTAGACCTCGTCCGAGGTCTCGACGTCCTACCCCTCGACGCCGAACGTCGACATCGCTTTGACCCAGAGCCCTGGGTTGACGGGGAGCAGATGGTAGTCATACCTCTAGACGCGGATGTCGAAGCCATCGACGTCGAACCTGACCGGTGCCTTTTCTGGCCCTTTTCTTGAATGGGGAGACCCCCAGAGTCCGATGCACGGGCAGAGGAAGATGACAGAGTCCCTCCATGCCCAGAAGTCCCACCTGGTTCTTGATGTCTCCTCTGCTCCAGGCCTTGGAGACTAATCTTCTCCCTGTCACACAGGGTGCTCCTGGAGAAAGTGACAGATATCACAGGAGTCAGGGACATGGGTAGAAGGGAGACAGAGTATGAAAACTCTGTGGGGGTCAGATTTAGCCTTCTTCCTACCACACTCAGGGCAATTGTCGAATAAAGCTGGCATTTCGACAAAATAGAGGTGGCTATACTGGTCAAAAAAGACAGCAACTGGAAGAGGAAGACCCCAGACGTCGAGTGAAACACTTAAAACACAGGAAAAGCTCCAAAAATTGATAATATACCCAAAAAGGTAGAGCTCAATGCTCCAGGGTCCTTCTAGCAGGAGCCGGAAAAAGGACTGAAAGTAAAAGGCCTTTGGCTGTGCATCCTGGGATACCGAGGGTCTCTGGAGAGTTCCTTAAAGGCATGGTATCCCTTTTCCAGACACATAATGGCAGCCTATGGGGCTTGTCTGTACAACCCTTCCTCTCTATCATGACAAAGGATTTTCGTGAAGGGGAGTTTCTCTAGGTGTGAAACTTTACAAAATGTGTAAAATTTAATATTATTTGGCTATCTTTTTCACTTCGAGATCAAGTGCTGTCCAATGTAGCCTTGTAGTTTTAGGCTGCATTATTTGTCTTTGATTTTCTCTTAAGTGTCTATGCAGGACTACAGAAGGAGGGTGGGACTATTCACAAGATGATGACTATACACAGAGATCCCCTACTACAGAAATACATTTATGCACAAATGGGATTCTGTTGACATAAAATCACAGAATTGCCCATTCTGCCCTAATAGTACTGAGGTCATATAAGATCTAATTTTCTGGTGTCCTACTTTTGCCAAACCAAGGAGATCTTTGATGAAACCGCTTTGTATCACACTAGGCACGTGAAAATATGGAGGGGCTTAAAGAAAATTAAGAACGGACTGTAGTATCTCAATTGCTTTAAATCTTGGAAGCGATTTCTTAGCAGTGTAGTGTATAAGAAAATCCTCAGGACCGTTCATGTAATAGGGGTTGATGGTATCCTAGTAGTTCGTTTCCATCTCACACTAAAATTATTAGCCCTCCAGGAAGACCCGATTTCTTATTAGCAAAAAAATCGGCTAATGAATTTCGGATGAGCCTTACTAGCCGATATTGTTTAATTGGATTTTACTCCTAATTATTGTATGTACAATTTTTTTTATATCTGCATTTGTTGCATTGTCTTTTAAGATAATCAAACTACTTTGTTATTTATGTTCCGTATGGTACCAGTGTTAGATAATCTGTAATGTACATTTGCTTGGTACAAAGCATATCTTGTTTCAGAAATATGCATGATGCTTTTAAATATATGTTTTTAATATTTTATGTTTTATGGGCGGGTGCACAAAATAAACTAATTTGATTGACAAAAAAAAAAGAGCCAAAGAATGCAAAAACTGTGGACTTGGCGTCAAACCCTTTCAGCTTGCTCCTGTCTTGGCAATTGCAGAGACCGAACTCGTCATGCAGTTGGGCATCCTCCAACAGCTTCTGAGGACTGCTCTCCCCCAATCAGCCAGCGTCTCCCTTGAAATGAAGGAGCCACTTCCCTGCAGCCACCGACCGAACAGTCAGATTCCTCGATCTGCTGACCACAGGGGTCCAACGACACCAGCCTAGGAGGAAGTAACCAAGTGTCCGGGCGTCAGCCCAGTCGGACCATCCAGCTTTCAAGACACTGATCCACCCGGAGGCTCCCTGTACCAATACCCAGTTACTGGAGCCTGTTGCAAGCACCAAGCTTTGTGTTCTGCCCGAACACTACTAATGTAAAAACGGACCATGCATGACGATGGACTCCAACAGAGGCAAGCTCCACGCCATAAATCGTACTGATGTGTTTCTTCTCTCTCTTCTGCAGGTGCACCGAGAACTGTTAGATCCTAAAACTCACCGACCCACCGGACAAAAAAACCTATGCAACCGAGTACCACCAGCTGAGCATACTGAGCTGGGCAACTGAGCATCCCTTCCAACTTAGGGCGAACAAAGCAAACACAAGGAGATGGACAGAGCACTGAAACTTTTCAGATACTCACCCCCAATCGCTATTAGATCTGCGTTAAATCAATCAATGTTCTTTAGCTCACTCCGCTATGTTCGCCCCAAGTTGTCAGGGTATGCCCAAATGTTGGTCCCTTGCTTACTTTGCCACTGGATTCAAGCTACCCTGCCTAATGAGGGGTGAAACCCCAAAACCGGTCCCAGGATGCTTGTTTCCGGTCCAGGGAGGACCTGGCCGGGCAGGCTGGGCTGGACTGTTCCCATGATTTGCTTATGGTTGGGTCCAACCTAAGGTGGCTTATTGAGCAGAAGAATGATGATAGATTAAACCCAAATCTGTATTCCATCCTTCATCTTATTGTGTCCACAATATAGAGAGCCAGCTTCCTACATCCATCAAACATGTGGCAGGATATAAAGTCAAACTTTTTTGGTGCCACACATATCCCTGGCACTGCACCAAACATTATTTGGCGAGCTAAATTTCTTCACTTCAGATTTAAGGAGAGAAGCTCCAAACCCACATTAAAAGGTGCACATAAACTATGGAACTAACGTCAGGGTGCTGGGTTGGGTACTATATGGCTTCAGTGACATCACCACAACCAGTTTCCAGCATAGAGTCAGAGCCTGTACCCCCTTCTTGCTACATTATAAAAGTTTCCAGATGCAGACTTGTGCCTGGGATATTCAAAGATGAACAAGTTGAATGCAGAAGAATCGATCAGAATCAAGTTGTTAGAAAAACACCTTCTCAAACCAGTTAAAACTCGATAATTAAATAAAGGCAATATGAGACATGCTTGAGATGCCAAACAAAACTCGTTAACATAAAAACAAAATACTAGGTCCAGTGCAAAATAAATGATTTACCGTTTGAAGGGGTCTTCGAGGACTTTTACCAGGTGTCAGCTGCGCAACTGAAAAAATCCTTAAATAAAACAAAATACATTAATTAATGAAATCTCAAAACAAAATTAGCCCCTATATTTGGACCATTAAAATTCATCATTTGTGAGCTTCGTATCTGTCCGTTGCGATTTCTCTCAGTTCGCCCCGGTCATCAGAAAGCATCATTATTCTAGGGAGGTATTGTGACAAGTGAAGCAGTCTCAGCTACATCTGTGTATCAATCTCCCGTGCATTATGAAAGCATGCACCTTAATGCAAGACAAGAAGACATTTATGAACCGCTAACAGACCTCTTAAAAGTGTAACCTCAGTAGAGTCATGAGGTGCAGGAAATACTCTTTGAAGATCAGACCGTACAAAAACAAATATTTTACAATATTGGTGTATTAAGGCCAGGGCTCTATGGTTATTTCTACCTGCACCCCAACCACAATATCCACCCAAATGTACCATAAAGTTTCCCTAACTGATGCATCACCTTTAAGGTTCACTTTCTTGGCCCCAGGCTGGAGAAGACTGAAAAATGTAAAATCCAAACCAAAGAAATTCTAGGAATAGGATCCCATGGAAAAATCAGAAGTCACTTCCTTTGAAATAATTTTTGTCAATTACTTTGGAGAACCTCCCACAGGAAACCTACATTTTAAATGAAGGACATTTTTGGGAAATGTCCACTTCTCTACAGTGACGAGGTTCTTCACAGTGGTTAGGTCTAATTCAGAAACAATTTCACTACAAAATTACAAGGCAATGGGGTGAGTGACTTCCTGGACACTGGTATAAAGTAATTAGGTACTGATTACCCAAGTCCACCAGTCCAGACTCTTACAGGGGACAAAGTCTTGTGACCAAATACTTTCACCTGCCTCTGGTTACACTCAACTCAAGATTTCTAAAGATGGAAGGGGATCCTAGAGCAGAGGAAGTCTCACCAGCAGAAATCATACTCAGTCTCAGCGAGTACTATGTGCACCTCAACTTTTACTTAATGTCAAACTCCCAAATCCCCCAATAAGAATAGAGCATCTTATTCCAAATGCAAGTAGGGAGGTCTAAGAGTGACCCTGCATTGAATGGCAGCACAAATTGCAGATGTGGTGCATGCAGGATAAGTGGGTCAGCTGCTGCAAATGGTTGAGGGCACTATATGTGGCTTGAATGTGGAGCGATGCATCAATATATAACAGTTAGGAGGTGGGACTAGCAAGAAAAGGTCGAAACAGACAAGAGTTAGGAATTCACTCCGTGGAAGAAAGCAGGTTGTGATCCACAACACTTGGTGGGGCAGTGGGGAGTGACTGACAACAGTGTACACTCTGGCAGGGATGGGCATAGGCCACGTATGATGCACATTTAGTCTCAGAGCTGATGCAAAAACTTCTGCTGTAACAGTTACCAAATTAGTTTCTGGATTGTGCTAGGTAACTGGCTACCTATAGATCGAGAATAATAAAGCGCCATGGGCAGGAGCATTACTGTGTAAAGCAGGGGCGTCCAACTAATTTCAGGAGCGCTAAATCCATGCCAGAGTTTGAGGATACCCACAAATGATAAAACAGCATACACTGAATCACATGGAGCATGCAGTGGCTGAGCTCATTCTATTTTATGAAGGCTGAAAGTGCAATCTGGATTTTCAGCACATACTTACAAACTGTGTTACATAAACTGAGCAACTACATAGACTAAGATTACATTAAGCAAAATTTCAGGACGAAAAACTTGTTTTTAAAAGTTTGACAAATAATGAATGGCATTTTGAAGACAGTACCTCCTTAAGGGGGTTATTGTACTAGGTTCAGGTCTACTTTTCAGTGACATCCGGACATCCAAATCTGTTGAAATAAAATTACATTTGTTAATAACTAAATTGTCTCAATAATGTCACAGTCTTTTATTGGAGTATTGTACGAAACTGGATTATGTGGGGGTGGTTGTGGGACCTCACCAGGTATAAATGTTACAATCTCTATCAAGTTAAGTTAGTGTCTTTACCAAAAGCATTAGCTCAGTTCTGGGTAGCTGAGGCACTGAGCGTCGGGCGTAGTCAAGGGAGCAAGTATACAGCATTTAGAAGTACCAAACAGTTCATCAGTAAGTCAAGTCAAGTCAAGTCAGAGAATTTATATAGCGCACTACATACCCAGAGGGTCTCAAGGCGCTTAGAAAGTGGAGGAGGATTACTTGTCAAATATCCACGTTTTAAGTTGCTTTCTGAATGCTAGGTGGTTCTGGGTAAGGCGAAGGTAAGCGGGGAGTGAGTTCCATGTTTTAGCAGCCAGGTAAGAGAAGGATCTGCCTCCCATGGTGGTCTTGTTGATGCGAGGTACCGTGGCGAGGGCTTGGCTGGAAGAGCGTAGTTGGCGGGAGGGGGTGTAGAAGGACAGTCGTGAGTTGAGGCATTCTGGTCCGATGTCGTAGAGTGATTTGTGTGCGTGGGTTAGCAGTCGGAAAGTGATCCTCTTCTCGACGGGTAGCCAATGGAGGTCTTTAAGGTGACCAGAGATGTGTTCGTTGCGTGGGATGTCTAATATGATCCTGGCTGAGGCGTTTTGGATTCGTTGGAGTTTCTTCTGGAGTTTAGCAGTAGTGCCTGCGTAGAGGGTGTTTCCGTAGTCTAGTCGGCTCGTGACCAGAGCATGGGTGACTGTTTTCCTTGTTTCGGTGGGGATCCAGCGAAATGTTTTTCTGAGCATGCGAAGAATGTTGAAGCAGGAAGAGGATACGGCGCTGACTTGTCTGTTCATTGAGAGTGAAGAATCCAGGATGACGCCTAGGTTCCGTGCGTTGTCTGTCGGGATGGGTGCTTTTCCGAGGGCTTCCGGCCACCAGGAGTCGTCCCATGCAGCGGGGGATGTACCTAAGATGAGGACTTCTGTTTTGTCTGAGTTAAGTTTCAGACGGCTTTGTTTCATCCATTCGGCAACTTCTTTCATTCCTTCGTGTAGGTTAGTTTTGGCGGTGTTGGGGTCTTTGGTGAGTGATAGGATCAGTTGGGTGTCATCCGCGTAGGAGATGATGAGGTTGTGTTGGTGTGCGATGGCCGCGAGGGGGCTCATGTATACGTTGAAGAGGGTGGGACTGAGTGAGGATCCTTGTGGTACGCCACAGATGACTTCAGTGGCCTCGGACTTGAATGGTGGAAGGCGGACTCTCTGTGTTCTTCCGGTGAGGAAGGAGGTGATCCAATCAAGTGCTTTTCCTTGTATTCCGATGTTTCTGAGGCGCTGTAGAAGGGTGCTGTGGCAGACTGTGTCGAATGCTGCAGAGAGGTCGAGGAGGATGAGGGCGACTGTGTCTCCATTGTCCAGTAGAGTTCGAATGTCGTCTGTTGCTGCGATGAGGGCGGTCTCAGTGCTGTGTTTTGCTCGGAAGCCGGATTGTGAGGAGTCGAGGGATTTGTTGGCTTCGATGAAGGCGGCGAGCTGGTTGTTGACAGCTTTCTCGATGACTTTGGCCGGGAATGGAAGGAGCGAGATGGGGCGGTAATTTTTGAGTTCGGTGGGGTCCGCTGTGGGTTTTTTCAGAAGGGCGGTGAGTTCAGCGTGTTTCCAGTTTTCCGGGAAGGTGGCGGAGTTGAAGGAGCAGTTGATGACGTCTCGGAGGTGCGGTGCTATGACGAAGTCTGCTTTGTTGAAGATGTGGTGAGGGCATGGGTCTGTGGGGGATCCTGAGTGGATGGAATTCATCAGGCGGATTGTGTCCTCAGTGGAGATTGGGTTCCAGTTGTTAAGGGTGTTCACGGGGGGAGGATGTTCAGCAAATGGTAGGGTGGGTTGGTTTCCGGGTTGGTTGTCGAAGCTGTTGTGGATGTCTGCAATCTTGTTGTGGAAGAATGAGGCTAGGGAGTCGCAGAGGGCTTGGGAGGGGGTGATGTCGTTGGAGTTGGCCGAGGGATTGGAAAATTCCTTGACGATGTTGAAAAGTTCCTTGCTGTTGTGGGCGTTGTTGTCAAGTCGATCCTTGAATGCTGTTTTCTTGGCCTTACGGATTAGTTGGTGGTGAGTGCGGGTGGCGTTTTTGAAGGCGTCCTTGGTGCTAGTGGTTGGGTCTTTTTTCCAGGCTTTTTCAAGGGAGCGGCAGAGTTTCTTGGACTTCTTAAGATCATCGTTGAACCATGAGGCTTTTTTGCTGCCAGGTTTGCTTTGACGTTTTTTCAGTGGTGCTAAGGTGTCGGCGGTGTTGGATAACCATAGGGTGAGGTTGGCGGCGGCTTCGTTAGCGTTAGAGGAGTGGGCTGGGTCGTTTAGAAGGAGCGAGGCGGAGATCTGGTCCGTGGTGATTTTGTTCCAGTTTCTTTGCAGAGTTGGTTGGAGGTGGTTGGTGGGTTTCGGCTTGTTGTAGGTGAAGTGAACGCAGCTGTGGTCAGTCCAGAGGAGGTCCGTAGTGTGGCTGAAGGAGACATGATTGCTGGAGGTGAAGATGGGGTCGAGTGTGTGACCTGCGATGTGGGTGGGGGAAGTGACTAGTTGATTAAGTCCGAGGTTGGCGAGGTTGTCTAAGAGGGTGGCGGTGTTGCGGTCGTTGATCTTTTCGAGGTGAAAGTTGAGGTCTCCCAGAAGGATGTAGTCTTTGGAGGGGAGCGCGTGTGGGGTGATGAAGTCCGTGATGTCTTCACTGAATTTTGCGCGGGGTCCTGGTGGTCTGTAGAGGAGGGTGCCTCTGAGTGTGGTCTTGGGGTCGATGTGGATCTGGAAGTGGAGGTGTTCGGAGTTGGCGAGGTTGGCGTCAGAGCTGGTTGAGATGCGGATTGATTTCTTATGGACGATAGCGATTCCTCCTCCTGTGTGGTCGGTGCGGTCCTTGCGTGTGATCTTATAGTCATCAGGGATGGCAATGGTGATGTCTGGGGCGGAGGAAGCGTTCATCCAAGTTTCTGTTAGGAAGGCGACGTCTGGAGAGATGGTGTCTAGTAGATTCCATAGGTCAATGGCGTGTCTGTGGACCGATCGGGTGTTGAGAAGGATGCACTGTAGGTGGTTGGGGTCGAGAGTCTGTGGTGTGATCGTAGCGGAGATGTTGTCGGTGCCGCTGAATTTGCAGGAGTAGCAGGAGAAAGGTCCATGGGTGTGTCCAGGAGCGGCTTGGACGCAGTTGGGGGCGCGACCGGGGTTAAGGGCTAGGAGGGTGGCGGCATCGTAGGTAATGCGGGAGGGCTGGGGAGCGCGAGGGGCAGGGGGTCTGGCGATGGGCGCGGTCCAGGCGCGGACGGGCGTAGACGGGCTTACCTTTGGCGCACCTTCGGCGCGGGTTGGGCGCGGTCGCTGCGCGTGGACGCTGCGCGCGGGAGGAGCTGTCATATATGGATGGTGATGGGGGAGGGGCGAGGGCGTCTCAGCTGGGAGGCGGGGCGGGCACACGAGGACAACAACAACACTTAAAATGGAGGCGGAGGGGGGAGCACAGCGGAGCGCTACAGTTTAGACGCGCAAAACAGAATGACAATCACCAAAACAATGTAAAACAGTGTAAATCAGGCAAAGAGGCAGGCAGCAGGCAATTGTATTCGGCAGAGGCACAGGCAAAGCAGCGCTACGATACCAGAACCAGCAGGGGACGCTGGGAGCGACCACTCGGCTCGAGGAGAGGAGTGAGTCACAGCGAGCTAAGGGGGAGAAGCGCTTTTTCAGGACAGTGGGAGGGCGTCTCAGCTGGGAGGCGGGGCGGGCACACGAGGACAACAACAACACTTAAAATGGAGGCGGAGGGGGGAGCACAGCGGAGCGCTACAGTTTAGACGCGCAAAACAGAATGACAATCACCAAAACAATGTAAAACAGTGTAAATCAGGCAAAGAGGCAGGCAGCAGGCAATTGTATTCGGCAGAGGCACAGGCAAAGCAGCGCTACGATACCAGAACCAGCAGGGGACGCTGGGAGCGACCACTCGGCTCGAGGAGAGGAGTGAGTCACAGCGAGCTAAGGGGGAGAAGCGCTTTTTCAGGACAGTGGGAGGGCGTCTCAGCTGGGAGGCGGGGCGGGCACACGAGGACAACAACAACACTTAAAATGGAGGCGGAGGGGGGAGCACAGCGGAGCGCTACAGTTTAGACGCGCAAAACAGAATGACAATCACCAAAACAATGTAAAACAGTGTAAATCAGGCAAAGAGGCAGGCAGCAGGCAATTGTATTCGGCAGAGGCACAGGCAAAGCAGCGCTACGATACCAGAACCAGCAGGGGACGCTGGGAGCGACCACTCGGCTCGAGGAGAGGAGTGAGTCACAGCGAGCTAAGGGGGAGAAGCGCTTTTTCAGGACAGTGGGAGGGCGTCTCAGCTGGGAGGCGGGGCGGGCACACGAGGACAACAACAACACTTAAAATGGAGGCGGAGGGGGGAGCACAGCGGAGCGCTACAGTTTAGACGCGCAAAACAGAATGACAATCACCAAAACAATGTAAAACAGTGTAAATCAGGCAAAGAGGCAGGCAGCAGGCAATTGTATTCGGCAGAGGCACAGGCAAAGCAGCGCTACGATACCAGAACCAGCAGGGGACGCTGGGAGCGACCACTCGGCTCGAGGAGAGGAGTGAGTCACAATAGGAGTGAGTCTCTTACAAGGAGTAAGAGACAATAAAAATGCAATACTAATTTTGTCTTAAATTACACAACGGTAAAAATCTACAGAGAAGAACCGGAGAAAGGATTTTCAAAAGGTAATTAACATACTTACATTTTAATCTGCTGGATACAATAAATTGTTGCAAGCGGTTAGTAGCCAACAGGCTAAAATGCTGGTTAGAATTCTCTTGGACTAGCTACAACGCGATGAAGCCAATCAAAGGGACCACTCCGGTCCAGGGTCCTCGGTGTACTTTTCTCCTTTAAAGCAGTTCAGCCAAGAAGTGGTCCTAATTTGAGGGTGAAGGATGATCAAGATGCTGGGCAGAGAAGACTGAAGACTACTACTGTCCTTGCCTCCTGCTTCTGCGACCTGTCCTGCAGCGAGCGACCTCTGAAAAACCCTGGGAGCACTGCTGCCTTGAGAGAAGACTATTCACCTGTGGACATCGGACGTATCCAGAGAAAATGTCCTCAAGGACTATGGATCCAGGCGGACTTGCATCTCGTGCCCGCTCTGCACCAGACATCCACAGTCATAGTGGCTCACCTGTGGAGTGAAGTCTCCCAGCGATTCTGACCGTGTCCAGCTTTGGCTGACCATTCCTGGCCTCAACAATGGCACCTGCAGTGTAAATCCAGAGGCTCCCCTCGACTGCGACTGGCTCCGGTAAGAAGATTCAAACGTCAAAAGGCGCCTGCACCCGATGCCCTTGGTGAACTGAATCAACAGTGCCCCTACGACCCCCTATATAGCTATCCACCTCTGCTGTCGTTGGTCTCCCTCCTGCAACCTCCGGTGCCACGCCTGCAGTCTTAGCCGAAAGACGAATCCTCACGGAAAAGCATTTGGCCCGACAGCGACATTGCACCCTGCTGCCCCTGTGCAGCTGGTGGTGTATGTTTGGTGCTACTTTGTGCCCTCCCACGTGCTTAACCTAACCCCCAAAGCTTGCCCCTTGCAACAGATTTACTTACCTGCAAGCAGTGTGCCTCCAAACCCCCCCCCCCCGTCTTCATTGGAAAGCATTGGCACAAACTCAGATTTTGACCTCTGCACCCAGCCGCCGCCGTGTTGCTGGTGGTGTAGTAGTTTTGGTACTCACCTGACCCCTGGCCCTTGCTGACTTGACTCCGAAGACTGGGTTTATAAATGCAGTACTTACCTGTTTAATCGCAATATTTTTTCCCCATAGGATAACATTGTACTCTGATGAAAAGTTTGCATTGATTTCTTAAAGTGAAAAGTATTTTTAGACAAAAACGTACTTACCTTATTAGGAAGATCTTGGGCTTTGTAACCCTTTTTAGGGCTCGCCTGGCGTTGTAGCGCGAAGCCCTGCCGCCAGCGAGCCTTATTGTCGTTGCGTTGCCTCCCCCAGTGGTACAGACCGGTGCACGAGCAGACTCCGGTCTGTGAATGCGCTTCTAAGACACGCTTCTCAGACACGGGCGAAGACTGCAGGCGCCGCCACTGGCACGAGACGCAGGGAACGCCAACGTGTACGCTCACTGCGTCACGCTCCTGCCCTCCCGCATCTCTTCCAAGGCTGTTCTGCGCTCCAGGCCCGACTTGTTCCAGATTTCTTGCCAGGTCAGCGATCGGGGTGGAAGGAATGTTGCTCATAGTTTCAGGCATGCTGGATGTCTCTTTTGGGTCGTCCTCGTCCGTGCGTCACGCGCTGCTGGGACAGGCGTGCACAGGGGTCACCGCGCCCACGGAAGCCACCGGCCACCTGCAGCGACCCCTGCCTGGAATGTGCGGTCTGTGCGACTTACATATAAAGAGACCAGCTTACACTCAGCGCGCAGTGCCTCGAGGGCACGTCTCTCGGCGCCTAGCGGATAATTGTTTAGGGTTCAGTGGAAGGTGTTTCCTGAACCCCCATCCTCTGCGCAGCTCCGACTGATGGAAACTACAAAGGGTTAACTCGACCCTAAACGGCGCATTGGGAGATTCCTGATGAGTGTTAGAAGACTTTTTTAGAGCCCTTTGCATGTAGTCAGGCTGCACCGCTCCCCGAGGGCCGAAGTCTGGCTGATGTCTGAAATTTGAGCCCCACTCAGCCTGGCATTGACGGGGGAAGGCTTGCCGCTACCTGTGCCTGACTCACTCCTGTGCTGGCAGCATGGACCGGGCGGTGTGGGCCCTGCTGCTGCTGCTCGCCTGCCTCCAGCTACCGGGCACCGGCTCCGTCCCGAAAGGTAACGTAACCTGGGCAATGCACCCGAGGTATAGAAAGAGCTAAATACTGGTGTTGCAACCTGCTGCGACCATGTCCCTTGTTTTGCGGACGTGGGAGCTAAAGCCCACACTGGTCCGGCTGTGATCCCGCCTCTCGAGGACTGGGTGACGTGACTTACGGTGTCTCAAGCGTATTTTCTAAAATATCGTCATGGCAACCATGAGTCAGGTCACCAGTCCGGGAGGGGCAGGATTCATTATCGCGTTTCCGGCTATTATTTTTTTTCTTGCATTTTTGCAGTCATTCCTGCGCGTTCCTCGGCGGTGGAGGAGGTAGGGGAAAGGTGGTGCTGTTTTTTTTTAGTCTCCCACTTTCCTCTTTGAAAACGTTGGCATGTATGTGAAAGATTGCAATCCTTTCCGCTAATCTGCCTATTGTAAAAGGTTGAGAGGTACACTTTGTAGATTCCGGGTTAAGTGGAAAAAGCGTTGTGCCACATTGCAGAAGGACTCATATGAGAGATTCCTCGATGTTAGACTTTAAAGAGTCAGAAATTAAGATTTTGGAAAAGCAAATACTGCAGTGCAACAAGTGGGATATATTAAATACTGCTCCTTGCCATAGCGGCGCGTATTTCAAATTTTCAACTATGCACAGATGTTTTTAATATCATTGGACCGCTGGGCCATTTAGGACTAAAACCGCCGTAGTTGTAGAGCGGAAAACTAAGCACCACAGACAGCAAACTCGGGCCTCAACGAACATCTCAGCAGAAACTCTCCTCCCATGATTCATTGTGAGAATTTAATGGACAAGAATCAGCTGACCGAGCGTCACAAAAGAAGGACTACATTTGCACCGTTATATTACGAGGCTTCATTAAACGTAGTGGCCAAGCAGAAAAAGTTCTACAGAGTCGGCTTTCAAAAAACATAAATCATATGTTTTCTGGGCTTTTGTGTCTAGATCAATTGTTTTTATATAAAATCAACAATAACAATACTAACAATAATAAGAAATACAAATTTATAAAACAAACAATGAAAGCTATTTATGGTATAACTCTTATCGGCAATTGTTTCAAATGTATTCTTTTCAGACGTATCGGTGTTATAAAACTAAATAGACCTATTGAAACTCCAAGATGCCCGCCATTGTGGTAGGACTCTGGATAGGGATTTCTGCGTCCGCTCTCTTCCAAGACCCAGTGTGACTGTGGGGTGGGAGGAGGTGTTGACCGCATTGTCGCTGTCAGTAAAGCTATCCGCAGGAGTCGAGACCGCCAAGGTAGAAGCTCTTGGTCCGGGGGAGCGCCGGGGCGGCGAGAGAGGGCAATATAAGCCGTGACAACCATGGCTGAGACCATCGCAGATACCCGCCATCTGATGAGCAAGCCTCAAACCTGAACGGCGCCTACGGCCCACCGAACAACTTCCTGGAGATCGAGGTGGGAAACCCACAGACCGTGGGGTGGTCCGGGGCCGCTGCACCACCTATGAGATTGGCCTCAAGGTGAGTAGAAGGGGTGCAGGTTGTTAACTTACAGGCGGCTAGAGGAGCACAGTCAGCGACACTGGATGGCAGGTCAGGACATGGCATAGGAAGTATGAGAAAATTGAGCAGCTTGAGAACGTGTGCATTGAATAATAAAAGTTTGGTGGTTAATGAAAGGTGGCACAGTCAGCAAGCGGTTGTAGTGATGGATGGGAAGAATGGGTGTATTAAGCTGGTGGGTGGTTAAGGCTAAATACATCAAGGATGGTGCCACCGGCAGTAGGGTTGTGCCTCTTGGGCTGCGATGGCGAATACAATCAGTGAGGTGTAATCAGTGAGGTGTGGTTGCACTGACATTAAATGATAAGGCACTTAATGAAGGTGGAGATGTGCAGACATCCTTGAGAGACCCAAGTTAATTGCGCTGTCAAGGTAGATGAATAATCATGAGGGTGGACATTGGAACCCACAAACATCTGTGAGGTCTGTAAGGAATTTGGGTGTTACATCTGACATTACAAGCCCTTTTGTTTGGCAGCAGCACATTGCTTCATTCACATTCTTAGTTCTATACTTTTTTGACAGATGGGGGTGTTTGCCAAAGACACAATTGATTTATCGTGGGGAATAATCATAAGTCCATTAAAATCAATAGCAAAACCGTTCAGCAATGCCGGAGTCTTTTGTGTGGCGAATATACATTTAATTCTTTACTAAAGAGAGAACGGAATAGCCTTCGTGTGGGGACATGCGGCCTACTGTGTTAATTAGAAAACTGAGAAGATAACATATTGCCTTCTGAATGAGACTATATCAACAAGCCCTTTCTATTGCATTAGATTCGCACTATGGACTTTGGAACGCTATGATTAAAAATACACAAAGTGTCAGTTTAACATTTCCAGATGAGGCTCTGTCCGAGTAGACGGCCGGTAGCTGTGGAAGGCAGGAAGTCCACTTTGCTTCCTGCCACATGACAGTGAGAGTGCTCCCTGCAGGAGATTCCTCAGCATTCTTCTTTGAGTCAGCACTTTAATCCTTCAAAATCAGTACTACAGTGCACCAAGGAAAGCAATTTATGTTGCTTTCTAGCACAGCAGTGCGCAAATCCTTTTCTAGATGCATTCTTTACAATGCAATTTCATTGCAGCTAGTGTGGCCCATCCTGTGGCTTTGTCAACAACTTTCTTTCACCCCCTATCTTTATAAACGTTTGCACAGACTTGTTATGGAATGTTTTAGGTTACATTAAAATCCCCCAGTTCTGCTAAGTGTGCACTGTTTCACTTGATTACAAAACACGTTATAATTAAGGTGTTTGTGACCAACAGGGATATTGATTCGGGAACACATTGCTTTTCCCTATTGTTTCCCAAATGTTGAGAGTTTCTTTAAATGGACACTATATTTATATAATAATTTAAGACATTTGCAATTGAAACGAAAACGTTATGTGGTGTAAAAAACTGATTTTATTGCCTAGTGCTAACTAGGCCTCAGCTAGGCCTTGATTACATTCTCGTTAACATGACTGCTGACTTTATTATAATAATTGAATGTTTTTATTTCTCACTGACACTGCACACAGCAAAATGTGCTCTGTTTATTTTGAATGACAAGTTGTACTTGAAGAAAACTCCGGAAGAAAAGCCTTTGCTACTTTCCCAGGCCCTTCCTGCTTGCACACTGTATTTCATTCATTCATTCATGATTTGTTTCTATTGTTTATGTATCCAGTTTGTTGATGACATTTGGTCAGATGGAGCGAATCAATATTCATGTAGTGGGATAGTGTTCGGATGGTAGGTGTATATGATGTTTTAAAATGTGATTTCCCAAAATAATTATGCTTTTGATCACACCATGCTGACATTGCAGTTTCTATAGTGGGACTGGCAGTATAAATCTTCGAATTTTGGTGTGAGCCATACACTTGTGAGTTACTATTGATGTGGTCCAATTCTCCATTGATTAGCTGACTTTTGGGGATGTTTTTCAGATTTTACTTAATACTGTATTTTGCGTAAGCTATGAGAGCCTCCTGGCAAATGATTATATGCCCTTTGACTGATTCAGTCCGTTGCTGCTTTTTCTTTTTCAATATTTTAAATAAATGTTCTTGGGTTTTGTAAATTAATGATCTTGAACTCACTTTGAGTAATTTTTCATTATTGACTGTACTTTGAAATGTTGTTTTGAATCTTGTTTTTAGGGACATACTGCCTCATTTATTCCTGAGGACAACACCGTCCCTGAACCCTCACCTGTTTGCTATGAGTGTTTTGACTACCATTCAGATTCTCCCAGAAATAGTGTCCACATCTATCTGTAAATTGTTTTTTTAATTCGTTTTACTATGTTTTTCATCCTTAAACAAATCATAATATTGGAACCTTGTAGAGGACATCTCAGGCACCTGAATTGTCCATCTTTTAACAGTACAATTTTAGTGTTAAAGACGACCTGTATTACTGTGAACCACAACATCCTGATCACTAGATTACAAACAAGCATTTGCAATGCAATAGGTCTCACATTTATGAGAGTTTGAGCTATTGGCATTGTAAATGACAATTCCTTTTATTTATGTGTTGATTTTTAAATCCTAAATAAAAGGCAATGTCATTTACAATGCCAATAGTTTAAACTCTCGCAAATGCGAGACCTATTGCATTGCAAATGCTGGTTTGTTTGGTCACCCCAACCATGAGTGGTCTTAGTTACCCTGGTCTTGACCCAGTGGTCTGCCTTCTGTCCCAAACTCTTGACGAGAAAGTGGACCTAGGTCTACAAGGTATTGATGTAATTGTTCAGCTACACAGTTACTCAATAGATGCTCTTTCATAGTAAGATTGGAAAGCCCAACACCAAATTACCTTTTAACCAACCAACTAGTGTTTTCAGGGTCTCCCTGAACCTGATACTGTATTCATCAATGGTGATTCGAAAACCCTCAATATGGGTAATCCTTCATGAGGTCATAAGACTCAGCATCTGTCTCATTCATAATCAGGAGCCTATTTCTACCTACACTTTCCTGAGAACAACTCCCAGAGAAGACCGCTCCATTACCTCTGGCTGAGTTTACTCATTCTACAGGCCATCTCAAAGGCTGTAAACCATTTGGTAATATCACCTTACACATATTTGGCGACTTTCCCTTTGGAGATTTTAAGGGTCAAAAGAAATGCGTTACTTACCTGTAACTGCAGTTATCCAGTATTAGTGTCTTTCATAGATTCACATGCCTGAATCATTCCCCGTCGTCGAGACGGGAGCCTCCGGTATATAAAAAGTAATGTCCTAAAGACATACATAGAGAAGAATAGGCCCAAAGGTCTCACCTTAGTAGCCTATCCACGTCCTTTTGTAGGAAGGACCAAACAGAGCAGGCCCCAAGGGTCCCACCTTGGTGGCCTATCTGTGTCCTTTTGTAAAAAGGACCAAATAAAGTACAACAGCCAATCAGCTACCACCTCCTTCTAGAACCTTCCTGCCAGGAGCCCAAGTCTCTCAGATTTTCGTACGCACCAAGCTAGTTAGGCGTAAACTCATTAGAGAGAAAGGTGAGCCCTGCCAGGGGAGGCGGGAGGGTGCATGTGAATCTATGAAAGACACTAATACTGGATAACTGCAGTTACAGGTAAGTAACGCATTTCTTATCCAGTATTTGGGTGTCTTTCATAGATTCACATGCCTGAATCAGAGTAGCGAGCAATACATTATGCACATTCTGTATGAAGATCAGGTATGAACATGTGGATAAAACATATCACATGACTACAAATCACAAAATGCAATGGCATATAAATACAGTAAGAGAATGTGCATACCCGTAAAGGATGGAGGGATGTAGTAGGGCTCACCTCACTGGAATAGATGGCGAAGCACTGCTCGGCCCACTGCTGCATCCTTCATCAGCTCAGTATCCAGGCAGTAGTGCCTGGTGAAGGTGTGCGGGGACTTCCATGTCGCCGCTCTGCAGATGTCCAATATCGGCACTCCAGCGAACAGCGCCGCAGACGTGGACATGGCTCTAGTCGAATGAGCTTTGACTCGTGAGTCTAAAGGCCGTCCGGCCTTGTCATGACAAAAGGTGATCGCAGAAGAGATCCGTCTTGAGATGCTCTGCTTTGTCAGGGGCATGCCCAGTCTTGGTCTACTAAAGGCAATGAAGAGCTGGGATGACTTTCGAAAGTGTTGTGTCTTATCGATGTAGAATTTAAGACATCTCTTTAGATCTAGAGAATGTAGAGTTCTTTCAGCTGCCGTGGTAGGATTCGGAAAGAACTATCTAAGCACCACTGGTTCATTAAGATGGAAGTCCGAAGGGACTTTTGGAATGAAGCGAGGGTTAGTCCACAGAATGACTCTGTCCTCTCTGAATTGAAGAAAAGGATCCTGGATGGATATAGCCTGCAATTCACTGACCCTCCTGGCAGAGGTTAGTGCCAGGAGGAGGGCCGTTTTCCAAGAGAGGAACTTGATCTCAGCCTTATGGATGGGTTCGAAGGGATGCTTCATTAGTTGATGAAGAACCACATTGAGGTGCCACGATGGAGGAATAGGCCGTGGTAGTGGAAAGGACCTGAATAGACCTTTTAGGAATTGTTTGATGAGCCTGTCCGCCCACAAAGATGGGCCTGTAGCCTTTCTTGTGAACCTTGAAATCGCCGCTAGATGCACTTTGATGGATGTATGCGCAAGGCCTGACTGCGCAAGGTGTAACAGGTATGGTAGCAGCTGCTGTGGAGTGGCATGGAAGGGGTGCAAGCCTTGATCCACACACCAGGAACAGAATCGCTTCCATTTTAGTGAGTAGGTTTTGTTAGTGCTGACGGCTCTAGCGTTCGCAAGGACATCTCTGCAATCCTGCGGGATGTTCAGATGGCTGAATTCGCGGTATTCAGGAGCCAGGCTGATAACTTCAGAGAGCTCAGGTTCGGGTGGAGAACCTGCCCTTGAGACATCGTGATCAGGGCCGGAAACTGCTGCAGGCGAAGAGGGGGCCGGGCAGAGAGGCGATGAAGCTCCGTGAACCAGTGCTGCCTCGGCCAGGACGGAGCAATGAGGATCAGAGTGCAGGGTTCCGATTTCATCTTCCTGAGAACCCTGGGTATCAGTGGGAATGGCGGAAAGGCGTACGCAAAGACGTTGCGCCATGCGATGGAAAATGCATTCCCGAGGGTTCCTGAGTGGTGATGCCTGCTTGCGAAGCTTGGGCATTTGGCGTTCTCTCTGTTGGCAAAGAGGTCTATGTTCGGGGTGCCCCACTCCTGGAAGATATGGTCCAGCACCTCCCTGTCCAGTTCCCATTCGTGGGAAGGAGACTTCTCCCTGCTCAGTGCGTCCGCCAAGACATTGTCCTTGCCCGGGACGTACTCCGCTTTCAACACTATGCCATGTGTTAGAAGCCAGTTCCAGATTCTTTGCGATTCTCGAGATAGCGAGATGGAACGCGTCCCCCCCTGTTTGTTCAGGTAGTGCATCGTCGTGGTGTTGTCCGTCCTGACGAGCACTGGGGAGTGACGAATGCGCGGAAGACATGCCTGTAGAGCCAGGAAAACCGCCCGTAACTCCAACAGATTGATATGGAGCCTGGTTTCCTGTGTTGTCCATTTGCCGTTGATCTGGAGGTCCTGGAGGACAGCTCCCCAGCCTTCCAGGGACGCATCCGTAGTTATGACGTGTGGCTCTGCTGGGAGCAGGAACGGCAGACCCTTTGAGAGATGGTGGAGAGATGTCCACCATTGCAAATGATTGATAATGGGTCGAGTGACTCGTATGCGGTCCTCGAAAGAACCTGTGGCTTGAGTCCATTGCTTTGTCAGTGCCTCCTGGAGTGGACGCATTTTTAGGCGGCAGTGTGGAATGAGCAGTATGCATGAGGACATCATGCCTAGGAGAGACTTGAACGTGCGGACCGGAAGAGTCTTCCGCGAAGCCACTGCCTTGGCCAAGGAGATGAGCTTGATTTTTCTCTCCTGAGAGGGGAAAGCCTTGACACGGTCCGTGTCCAGAGTCGCTCCAAGGAATGTGATGACCTTGGTGGGTTCCAGAGTTGACTTGGCAGTGTTGAGGGTCAGTCCTAGGCGGTGGAAAATATCCAGAAAGGCGCTGGAGGACGAGGCTGCGGCGGCTGCCGTCGGTGCCTTCACCAGCCAGTCGTCCAGGTATGGAAATACCTGGTGGCCTTGTTGACAAAGAAATGCTGCTACTGGTGATAGGCATTTGGTAAAGATCCTCGGGGCCGATTTGAGGCCAAATGGAAGGACCCGAAATTGGTAGTGCTGTCCTGCCACCGCAAACCTGAGGAACTTCCTGTGCCCTTTGAGAATAGGGATATGATAGTAGGCGTCCTGGAGGTCTAAGGACGTCATGTAGTCCCCTTTTTCCAGCAGACCAAGGATTTCTTGCAGAGTCACCATACGAAACGATTGTTTCTTTAGGAACACGTTGAGTGCCCTGAGATCCAGGATTGGGCGCCATTTCTTTCCTTTTTGGTGGATTAGGAAGAAGTGAGAGTAGAAACCCTGATTATTGTGGGCCCGTGGAACTCTCTCTATCGCTCCCTTCTGCAGCATGGAAGCTATTTCCTGAAGAAGCAATCGTAGGTGCCTGTGTGATCGCTGGCACGGTGGCGTAGTTGGGGGGGATAGAGGTAAATTCTAGGGAATGTCCAAATCGAATGAGTTGGAGTACCCACCGATCCGTTGTTATAGTTTGCCAATTGCGATGGAAGTATTTCAGTTTCCCTCCAAGTTTTAAAGAATGTAGTGGTGGAGGGGCTAGCGAGGGAGACAAGTCATTGTCTGTTGCCAGTAGGTCGTTTTTGGCCTCTTCCTCGGTAATTGGACTTGCTGTAGGAAGACTGTCGGCCTTGTTGAGGTTGTCGCTGCTGAAACTGGGGCTTGGACTGCGAATATGTGTACGAAGACCTATTCTGATAGGAACCTTTGTATGCAGGCTGACCTCTTCCCCGGTTGCCACGAAAGGACTGGGTCCGGAATTGTAAAGTACCCAGAGCCTTGGCAGTATCCGTGTCCTTTTTTATGGTTGTAAGGGCTGCGTCAATCTGTTCCCCAAAGAGATGCTGGCCATCGTAAGGCATATCTAAGATCCTGGTTTGCACCTCCTGGCGGAAAGTGGTGGCCTTGAGCCAGCCCTGTCGCCTCAGGACTGCAGCTCCTGCCAGTTCCCGGAAACCAGTCATGGCGGCATCAATGGCACAATCGATGATCTCTGAGGCAGAGGTCTGTCCTTCCAATAGAAGTGAATGTGCCTCCTCTCTGACATCCTCCGGCAGATCTGAAAGATATGGTGCAATGTCCGCCCAGAGTTGGCGATTGTAACGGCCCAGGAGGGCTATCGAATTAGCCACTTTGACCGTCATGGCTGAAGTGGTAGTAAAGCGTTTGCCAACGGCATCCAGTTTCCTGCCCTCCTTATCAGGTGGCGTCGATAGAGGCGAGGATGGATTTCGAGAGTTCTTCTGCGCCGCTTGAGTCACCACGGAATCTGGTTTGGGGTGACCTGTCAGGCATGCCGGTGCCGTGGAGGTGGCCTTGTATTTCTTATCAAGCCTGGGCACCACCACCTGTACAGAGGCAGGCGCTTGCATGATTTGTTTGCCCTGTTTCCAAATGTATTCAATTATGGGGATTGATCTTGAAGTCTTCCTAGTGGGCTCCTTGAAGTCATAAAGGAAGCATTCCGTTTCCTGAGTTTCCATGGACATATGGAACCTCTTGGCCGCCCGCTCGATGATGTTGTGGAATCCACCGATGTCTGCAGGTGGAGACTCCGAGGTCTGCGGATCCGGAGAGGCTGGAGAATGTGCCACATAATCTTGATCTGCATCCGGGTCCGACTGGTCGTCATCGACTTCACCTTCCTCCTGTTCCCTCTCCTCATCGTCAGATGAGGGAGCGTCCTGAATCGGAACCTGTGTCTTCTCAATGACCAGGGGAGTTGGTCTGTGGCGAGACGAAGGAGCTGGCGTCTGTGCAGCTGGAGGTGCTGACGCAGAATGTTTCTCCGGGAACCGTTCCTTATAATCCTGTATGAGGAATTGTAGGTCCGAGATAATGGATGCGGGGAGACACACCATAGGAGTAACCTGTGTCTGGGGCGGAGGCTGGTCCTGTTGTTGTGGAAGGACGTCCTCTTCAGGCTCCTCGTCTGTGGTTTGACATTTCAGGACTAGGTCCGATGGACTAGTAGCCTGCGTAAAGGAGTCCTCGTCCGACTCCTGACCTTGTAGTAGACAGGCCGGAGGAAGTTGTTGTATCCTACCGGGCGAGATCCGTTGCGGCGTAATAGGCCGTTTAGTAATTTTCACAGTGACATGGCTCACTTGTGGTGGAAAGGCATCCATGGCGTGGGAGAGGAGTGCAGACTCCTTCCAGGGTCCTGTCGACGTCGAAAGCGACGGTGCCATGGTAGATATGGTCGTCGACGGTAATTTAGTCGTCGTCGACGGTGGTTGCGACGACGTCTTCTTCGACGTCATTTTCGTCGACGGTAAAGTCCCCACCGTCGACGGTGTACTCGTCGTCGACGGCTTTCCCACCGTCGACGGGATGATCCTCGTCGACTAGGTAGACTTCGTCGACGTCGTTGTTCTCGTCGACGGTGTCGTCGTCGTCGATGCCTTCGACGAGGGTCTCGTCGTCGACGACGAGATCTTCGTCGTCGATGGAGTGACCGGGATGGTCGACGGCGTAGGTCTACTCGCCGACGATGAAGGCGTAGTCCTCGTCGACGAGGAGGAAGCCGATGAGGCCGTCGTCGTCGACACTGTCGTCGTCGACGTCGAGACGGTTTTCTGTGCCGAATGCACCATCGACGCCGTCGTCATCGTCGCCGGGACCAGTGGCTGCTTCCCGGGGACAGGCAGGTCCTTGCCAGACACATATGGCTTGCCCTCTGAGGACTTTTTAGAAGTCTTCATAGGAGGGGTGTCTGTGGGGCTAGGGGAAGAAACCCTTGGCCTCTTCAAGGAAAATTGCGACACTCCAGACACACTCTCACCTTCGGATACCAAGTCATCAGTCTTGGTCTTGAGCCTGTTGAGCCACAACAGAAGTCGACCTTCTCGGTCCTTGAGGGTCTTGTTGGAGAAGGTCCGACATATTTTGCAGTCCTTTGCCTGGTGGTGAGGGTAGAAGCAATATAAACATTTATCATGTTTATCCTCAATGTGAAGTCTTTTCTTGCTGCAGGAGGAACAAGCCCGGAAAAGACCTTTCTTCTGACTATCAGACATAACTTTAGAGAATAATTAAAGTTGCTTTTGAAGAAAAAGAGAAATTCCTGAGGAGAACTCAGGTGGAGACTCCCTAGCACAACGTGCGGTAGAAAATCTGAGAGACTTGGGCTCCTGGCAGGAAGGTTCTAGAAGGAGGTGGTAGCTGATTGGCTGTTGTACTTTATTTGGTCCTTTTTACAAAAGGACACAGATAGGCCACCAAGGTGGGACCCTTGGGGCCTGCTCTGTTTGGTCCTTCTTACAAAAGGACGTGGATAGGCTACTAAGGTGAGACCTTTGGGCCTATTCTTTTCTATGTATGTCTTTAGGACATTACTTTTTATATACCGGAGGCTCCCGTCTCGACGACGGGGAATGATTCAGGCATGTGAATCTATGAAAGACACCCAAATACTGGATAATCTTCATCTTCCTCCATAGTTATAATCTTACTGCCACCAGAGATGGGTCCTGGGCCCATCTATACTCTTTTCTTTACTATCCCCTAATTCTATCCTCTTAGCTAGTTTCTGAAAACCTGCAGCTTCACGGTCTACTTCTGGGGTTCTCCAGTACTGCTATCAGTGGGACTGCTGCTGGGGGCGTGGCTTCGGAGCCGATGGCGGAAGAGGTGTGAGCCTGTAGCTCCACACCGACCCCGCGATTTATCCTGTTTTGGGGGCTGCTCAGGCCGCCCAGACCTCCTCCTGGCTGAGTGGTTGGATTTCGAGGGCTGCCCCTACACGCGAGGTGTAGAAAGGTGCCTCCTGGGTGCCCTAGAGTCCCGAAGACGACCCAGAGTCCGGACCTGGCCACTGACATAAAATGACAGCGCTGGCGGCAATGGCGAAGTAGAAGCCGGCAGAGTGATGCCGATTGAAAGGAGGATCCGCTTCGTAGACTACAGGGGGAGACGGAGGATCTGCTGGCCCCGAGCGTGGGTGTGGACCCCCAGCGGAGCTGAGCCTAGTGGCGAGTGCTGTGGTGGTGCGCCGAGCTGTGCCTTACTGAAAAGACTTGCGGAGGTGGTGCCGGCCGGGCGTCCTGCAGCGGCCCTTCGGCGGAGGTGAGGCAAGGGACCGGCGGCTGCCCCGGAGGGATCCTGCCGGCCGCTACTGGAGCCCTAGAATTGCAACCTGCGGTGAGCCGCGGAGGGCGAGCTGTGCGGGATACCGGGGGGGGGAGCAAGCAGCTGACTCCTCGAAAAAAGCAGAATCAGAGACGGGGCGAGACCCGCTGGCTGCCCCTCCCGGATTACTCCCGCAACACCAGGTTGAGCCAATGCTAGGGGTGGGATTGGGGCTGTTGGGAGGATTGGTTTGGGAATGGTACTCAACGGCGTGTCTTGGAGGGATCGGCGCTTTATGATGCTTTTACAGTTAGACTATGGGCCCATTGCCTGATGTAAAATGTAGGACTTGGAATGTACTGGGATACAAGGTTCATTCCTATCTGGTACGTAGAAGCGGGCAGATAGTGTTCCTGCAGGCGACGCATCTAACTAAAACTGAAGGATTAGCATTGCAGCATAGGTGGAGAGGGCAGTTTTACTATACTACTTATTCGGCCTTTGCGAGAGGGGTTTTGATCTGGGTCCGGGCGGGAGTCCCCTTCCAGTTGACTGACCAATTGGTAGACCCGGAGGGCGGTATGTAGTGGTTGCGGGACGCCTTCACGGGTGGGATGTGACCCTTTGCAGTATATACGCCCCTAATGTGGAACAGGCGGCTTTTTTTGCTCGAATGTCTGAAACACTGGCCGGATACTTCACGAACCCGGTACTGTTAGGAGGGGACTTTAACTCTATAGCAGACGTGACCATGGATCGTTCACATCCCACATTGCATGGTGCCCCAATACATAAGTTATCAAAGGTCAGACGTCAGTGGCAGGATAGCTGGGGACTCTCAGACGTGTGGCGTGCGCAACACCCTGGAGAACGAGATTATTCCTATTTCTCAGCCTTGCACGATTTACACGTGCGACTTGATGCGCTCCTATTTAGTGCTGGACTCGCTACTATGGTATCTCATAGTGAATACTTATCGCGCACCATCTCAGATCATAACCCGCTGTTGGTGAGCTTTTGCTGGGCTCTGGAGCGCCCAGCCGTGCCGGCCACTGCGTCCGGAGATGCTGGAGGACCCGGCCTTCCGGGCTGAGTTGGAGACGGGAATAGAACAGTACTTTAGTGATAATGAGGGCACAGCTGCGTCGACTGCCATTGAGTGGGATGCTTTTAAAGTGGTGATCCGGGGCTTGTGTATTACTAAACAGGTGGGAGTTCAGAAGATGTTGCTACAAGAAATCGATTTAGCAGAGAAAGCTTAGGGAAGCCGAGCAAACCCATTCAACCAACTTAGAGGCGCGCGCACTGGTTTTGAGCTATAAAGAGGCCGTAGCTGCAGTGGTGGAACGCTTGAGGTGTTTTGACCATAGGGCTTACCTGGCCCGAGCACATGCTGAAAGGGATAAGTTAGGTACTTTGCTGGCGTGGCTGGCTATCCCCTACCTAGAAGTACTCCTATTCTGGCGCTGGCCTCCTCGACGGGGCAAATGGAAAATACTCAGCATCGGATCAATGTCCAATTCCGTGACTATTATGCGGAGTTGTATGATAGTCGACTGCAGGCTAGTGAAACTGATATGCGGGAATTTCTGGGAGATCAAGAACTGCCCAGCGTTGACGCAGAACAGGCCGACTCCCTTGGCCAAGATATCACGCTATCCAAAATTAGATGTGCTATCAAACAGATGGCGCGTAACAAAACTCCGGGAATAGACGGCTTGCCCATCGAGTTTTATTCGACCTATATCAATGTTCTAGCCCCTAGACTACTGTTGGTCTTTCGCGCGGTCAGGGAGCTGGGAGTTTAGCCGACCTCCGCTAGAGAGGCGGTCATCATCCCTCTACTTAAACCAGGGAAGGCCCCCGATGACCCCTCAGCGTATCGCCCACTATCCATGCTCGCCACAGATTACAAAATCTTGAGCCGTATTCTGGCCACTCTACTCCTCCCGCATATGGTGAGTTTGATTCATCCTGATCAAGCCGGTTTTATTCCTACCCCCAATACTGCGGGTAATGTACACCGCTTGCTGCGAATTCTAGGTGCGGATCATGGCTAAGAAAAACTGGCAGTAATCCTCTCCGTGGATATTGCAAAACGCATTTGATAGCTTGGAGTGGCCTTATTTGTTTTTTATTATGAGGGCCTTTGGACTCGGGGAGGGGTATGTGCGCTGGACCGAAATATTGTATTCTTCGGCGAGCGCCAGGGTGAAGGTCGGAGCGGTCATCTCTTCCTCGTATCCAGTGGGTTGTGATACTCGGCAGGGATGCCCGCTGTCCCCGCTGTTATTTGCCCTGGCCATAGAGCCATTGGCTATTCGTGCCAGGTTGGGGAGAGCACACCAGGGCCTGCGACTCCGTGGTAACATGCACTTTATCTCCCTTTATGCAGATGATCTCTTTATGTTCTTAAGGAACGCAGGGGGTGCCCTGGAAGGGGCCCGTGCATTGCTTCACAGGTTCGGGGAAATTTCCAGACTCAGAGGAAACTGGGCTAAGACTTGTGTTTTTCCGGTTGATCCAGCATGCGACTCGCCTGCTCTTGCGCAAGACATTAAGTGGGAACCCCGCTGTCTTCCCTACCTGGGGACGCATATCTATCATGCCCAGGAAGACTTACTGGATGGTAACATTGGCAGGGCGATGCGAGGTCTTAAAAGTAGCATGCAGTTTTGGGGAACCTTGCCACTTTCAGTGGCGGGTCGTGTGGCCCTTTTGAAAATGGTGGCGCTTCCCCGGTTGCTCTATTATTTCTGAACCTTACCAGTGTGGATTTCTGCTGCTTATTTTCGGCGACTCCGATCTATGGTTGGTGATTTCATCTGGGGGAACGGGAGACGGAGAGTAGCGCTAGATACACTAGTACACCCAAGAGCGGAAGGGGGATTTGCAGTGCCCGATTTGGAGTTGTATTACTTGGCGGCACAATTCCAGGGACTCCCCAAGCGGTGGCGCTGTAATTCAGAGGCCCTGAGCGGGAAATCTAACCGGACATACCTCGACACGTGCTGTCGTTTGTTGTACTCCAGCAAAAACTATTTATGAATTCATTATCCATTGAGGAACGCACTCTGCGGCTTTGCTGGAGACTATACCGTCGTAGAGTTGGGGTACAGCGGCCTTATGTCCCGGAAATACCCTTAGGTATGTGTCATGCTCTCCCACATGGTGGAGACTGGTCGGCACTGGCGGAGTGGGAGTCGCTTGGACTACAGGTAGTAGGAGACCTATATGAGGAGGGAACCTATGGTGAACTGCAAGAGATTTGGGCTCCTGCGGGGCAACAATTAAATTCACACAGCACTAGAAACGCCAGATTCCAACTAGTTCACTTTTACATACTGCACAGGGCATATATCACCCCGGCGAAGATTAATCAGTATTTCCATGTGCATACAGCACAGTGCCCCCGCTGTAAGTTAGTGGATGCAGACCTGTTGCACATGTTATGGGATTGTCCGCACTTAGGCACATACTGGGAGGATGTAATGGCACTACTGTCTGATATTACGGAGCGGCGGATTACTACAGACAAAGGTACCTGCTTATTGCATTGGTTCCCTCACACTAGCAAGACAAAAATAACTAGTACATTTCTGGACCTGGGATTGCTGCTGGCCAAAAGGGAGATCATGACCCACTGGAAGGCAGCCGGGGGGCCCAGTTTCGCCAGGTGGAGAGCGGCATTAGTTACATGGGCGGGGAGTGAGAGCATGGTTCGCATACAACAGGCCCAGAGGTCCCACAATGATAGGGCACTGGAAGCAGCGCGGGCGTGGGAGGGCCTGGTCACGGACCTTAAGACTGTTGATGCAGACTCTGGTTCGGAATCAAGCGAACAGGTAGAAAATGTAGTCTCGTGAATGAGTGAGTCAATGGTCAGACTTGAATGTGCGCGAGTGTGTTTTCCCCCTTACTATAGCCATATTTTTTGTGCACTGTCAGGAACGGAGCCCTGTTTAATTAGCATTGTTCCAATGGGTTATTGTGATATGTTATGCTGTAGAGTCTGACACGCCGGTGAGAGTGGGTGAGTCGAGGGTGGGATGTGAGGGGGCGGGATAGTTTGACTTATTACTATGTGGCCATGCAGCACATGCATATTTACAATGTAGTTGTGTATTCTGATACTAGCAAGAGAATATTGGGCCTACTTAGTTCTTACCCAACGTTTGGACATTATTCATCCTGACCTAATATGCTGGTTGCGTTATCGCATGGATTCTGATTTATTATTGTAAGTGTATTGTTGAAAGTGCATGTATTGATGTCTTTGAACAATATGCAAGTCGTTTGTGGTGGAAAACTAATAAACAGATAAAAAAAAAAAAAATCAGTGGGACTGCTGCTGAAATCATCATCTACATCTTCCACTTCAGGAGCCACATCCCCCTTCTCCACTAGGGGTTTCTCCTTCTGCCAGGGATCTAGCATTTTCTGTAAGCAACTTTTGCAGATGTGCCTTAGTGGGTCTAGATCCAACGGTGAGGGAGGTTCCATGCTTGGCAGAGAGACTCAAGTTTGCCAAATTTAATTTCCTGTATGGCCCCAGGTTGAGCTCTTGGGAAGAACCTCCTACCTGGTTTTAAAGTAGTTGGGACCTTTTTAAGATTGTAACAAACATCCCAATGAAGCTTTTCTAAAGGGGTTAACTAACTAAAATACTATTACAATTCTAAACTGTGTCACTGTCTGACTTAACACTAGGTCCTAAACAGCTAGGTTAAAATACTTTAGAAAAACATTTGGGTGTGGCCCGGGGCTGCCCCCGGAAGTGGGTGGCTGCATGGTCCAAATGGAATGAGTATCGTGGTAACCCATGTGAACCCCCCTAATTACACCCATTGACGAGCTGATTACATTATACATTACTGCTGCATTGATACCATCCAGAGAAATGCTGTACCAGACAAGATCTGTATAAACTGTGTTTTCCAATGATAACTATGTGAAAACTGTACTCCCTGTATGTGATGACCACCTAATTGATTTCTTCTGCAAATAAAATGATTAAAAAAGAATAAAAAACATTTGGGGATCAGTCTTAGTGAAAAGAGGCTTCATGTTTGGACTGGGATGCCAGTCTGGCTGAACCAACAGGGGGGATTGGAGGGGGGTGGGGGAGAATCAGGCCACACGGTGCAAGGGGACACCTTTGATCCTCTTCTCCATGGCCAGGGGCCGGAGGAGCCATGGTGTCCTGAGGAATTTGATATTTGTCACGGCGAGCGGCTGAGGGAGCGAGCGGCTGAGGGGGCCTGCAAACAGAGGGTGCAGGCGGCATTGATAGATCCACAGTGGGGAAACCCAAGGTGGTCTTTGAATCTGCATGGTCTGGGGACCCCGTTGGCACCATTAAACCACTTCAGCTCGGGCTTGGCAGCTCGGGTGCAGTGGTGGTTTCCGGCGTCTGGTTTGAACGGTCTTGGAGCCTCACAGTTCTTTCTTGGTATCTACATAGTGCAGGGGAGCAGTTCCACTGTAGTTCCTGGTGCTTGTGCATAATGCTGGCAGTTCTCCCAAGCTTTTGAGACAAAGAATCTGCAGGACAAATCATCTTTTGGCCCAACTGTCGAAGTCAGCAGGCAGGCAAGGTTGGCTACAAGTCAGGTGCTGGTTCTGCTCTTCACACCAGATTTCTTTCAGTTCGGCAGGTTCTGATTTCCTGGTGCCAGGAGCTCCCCTAAATACTAGATTTAGGGTAGTTGGGGAAGTCTAGAGCAGTAGCCAATGGACTACTTACCCCTGGGTTGGGTCACTAAGCCTCCTATATGACCCACTTTCAATCGGGCCTGACAAAGTTTGGAAGACTCTGAAATGTCGTATCCACTGAGGTGGCCCACCTTAGGGGTGGTACTAGCCTGTGGGAGGGCATGCCTACGTGACTACTAATTTTCCCGCCTTGCACAGGCACTAAACAGGCTCTGGTCAAGGGGAGTCCGCATGCTCTCCTGTGAGCATACGCATACCAAAGGCAGTGGGCTCTTTGAAGCTCCATGCCTTGGAATGCTAATTTGCAGGTCATCCTGCAGGAGGGGTTTAAACACCCTGTGACCAAGCAGACTTTGTTTCTGACCTCCTGAGAGCAAAGGCCCTCACCCTTGGGGGTCAGAAACTCATCTGTGGCAGCAGGCTGGCTAAAACCAGTCAATCACCACACTAGTAGTCTGTTGGTTTTCGGGGACACCTCTAAGGTGCCCTCTAGGTGTATGTATTAATAAATCAATCACTGGAATCAGAGTGGGTTTACTGATACCAAAAATACTTTTTTCCAGTGAAGCCATTATGTAGCTGGGGAACTCGTTTTTACAAGTGTCCAGCACATGTTCTAAAAATGGCTTCCCTGGTCACTTGTACTGGCAGAAATGAAACTGACCATCACAGGAGCATATCTGCTAATTGCGGTTATGACCACACATGTGGTACAGTGCACCCTGCCTTAAGCTGCAAGCCCTGCTGGAGGGGTGACTTATCTATTCTGCATGCTGATGTGTCTGCAGGCATGGCACACAAGCTGTGTGCCAGGTTGTGTTTTCACTTTTGTCTTCACCAAGACACGCACCTTGCAGTGGCTTTCTGTATGTGTTTGGTGAGGGGTCCCTTAGGGTGGCATAATATTTGGTGCAGCCCTTAGAGTCCCTCTTTAGCCTCCTTGCCCTACGTACCACTTACTAGGAACTTACAGGGAGTGCTAAAGTTATTGCCAATTGGGGTACAATTGCAGTTTTGGGAAAGAGATCTGGCACTGGGGACCTTGTTAGCAGGAACCAAATGCACTTCCAGTAAAGTCCACAAAAGTCCACATTTGTAAAGCGCACAATCACCCGTAAGGGTCTCTAGGCGCTGGGGGCCGTCGGGAAGATTAAGCGAGCTATTGCCCAGAGTTACATGGTGCTGGGCTAACCTGCCGCCGGAGCCGGGGATCGAACCGTGGTCCCCAGATTCCAGCGTCAGTCGCCCTGGCCGCGGCGCCACACCTCTCCCCCAGTCAAAATTACATCAAATACCAGGCAAAATGTGGGGATGAGCATGTCAAAAAGGGGCACTTTCCTGCAGGCGGTCCATGAAACTTCCTCATCAGATTCCTTGCCTTAACATTAGGATTAATATTGGAATGATTCCACGTCCAGATAGGGAAGAAAGAAAACAGTTTGCTTAATCCAAGACAACAATCACATATTTTCCATTGAGAAGAAAATGGTTCACAGTTAGCTGTCAAAATAAACAACTAAAAAGTATTAAAAAAAAAACAGCAGAACTAAAGAGGCACTCTTGGTTTCCACTCGGACCATTACATAGGAGAATAAATCCTTGATGTGATGTTGCTTCCTTAGAGCCGATTGCAGACGACAGTTTGCACCAGAAACGCCAGATCAGTTTTGGCCCATTTAGGCCATCAGCAAGGTTTAGATTGAGTCCTGTGAAATAAAAAGCACAGGACCAATGCAGTCCTAACTGTTTACCAGTGGCTGAGACAAATTCAATTTTGAATTTCCATTCCCCTAAGAGTGATGGGTATGCACAGAGGAGGGCCTCGTATCAAACTGTGCCACAAGAACCAAGCTACTCCTCACGGATGAGGGTACACTGAGAACAAGTCATGGGAAAAAGAGAAATATCCGAAGGGGACAAGAATCTCTTGGTATCAAATCAAAGTGAAAATATTTTACATGTAAGTATTCAATCATATGGCCTACCTGAAAATGATGGTGGATACTGGCAAAAGACACTACTTTTCAGGGCATCTTTTTCAGCTGGTTCAAATAATAAATGTGCAACAGAGGTTTCAAAGCCAAGCTCCTATGATAAAAAGCACAACTGTTAGCAAGGAAAAACACTTTCGCCATAAAACCTCTACCCTCAGTTACTTTATATCCTAGTCAAAATCATTGAGCACAGTGATCCAACTAAAAATCTATTTAAGATTGGTGTATCCATGAAAAAAGCCCCTACATAAGATTGATTTTCTGCAAAAAGTATTCCTCACTTCCCCAAGCTACTCCCAGAAAAATAAGAAAGGTTTTGACATTACTTTGCTCCAAGTTACCATATAAACTTGAAGAATTGGCCTTTAAATTGCAAGACAGTTATGCAATATCTCGATTCATATAATGGCAACTTGACCTAGTGCTTGAGAATTTCTATAGCCCAGTTACTTAATTAAGACACAAAAGTTCTACTTTGGAAAAAAAAGAATATGTACACAACTGTAAAAACAATGTTAGTTTCTATAAATGCCACTAACAGAAAGTTAATAAATACAAAATGTGCAACCGCAAAGCATTTTTTTAACCTGTTGTATACTTGATTACATTTATTGCATCTGGCCATTTGATCAATTCAGACGAATTCGAAAGAACCAGTGAAACTCCTCTAAGTGCTATCTGCTTTTCACGGAGTGAATTTTATATAGTGGCAGCATAAGTAGTAAGAATGCTTTAGAAGGAACATGGGCTCTAATCATTCACCAAACTCACCTTTCTGAAGTGCGCATGCAAACATTCTTGGTGTAACAATCAACTCCGGTTGAACTAGCTGCCATTCGTTTGAATATTCAACATACATTAAAAAAAGTATTTGCTATTTTTAAGCACTCAATTTTAGCAGTGGAGAGAACGAGTATAGAAAGGTAATGTGATTTAAACTACTAAGCTTCGAAAACAGGATCCATGACTGAGTCCACCTTCCTAATTCAAGCTGGTTTCCCTAAATATAGTTTCCCCAATGGCCCGGTATCACTGTAAGCCTGAAATGGCTTAGGTCAGAAACCAATGCCTGACCGGACACTGCATTTCAACCGTACTAGTCTTTTCATCCAGTGCAATCAGAGATGGTCTACAGTAATACAACCGTTAACAATTGAAGTAAAACACTGCTAACCCTGTAACTTGTTTATGTCATACATTTTAGCTTTATAAAGCACATTCACATTGTTAAAATAGCTTAGTGAGTTAAGTAACTTATGCAGCCTGTTGTCGCCGGTATAACCTTCAGTGAATTGCTCTGTCCTTTTTATCGTTCAGAGTATGCTGCAAAATGCCAGTAGAAAAAATTACTTTCAGTGCTAAGAAATTGCAAAAGTCCAGTAGCCAGTGCAAATGCGGAGGTTTCAACATAAAGTAGTTGTAGTGGTTTAACAAACTATAATATGAAATGAGAATAACTGTTGTCCCCTGAGCCAAAAGCACACAATTACCATTTATGAGAATCTATATATGCCCAGACGGACGGGAAGCCTGTATAGGTCGTTCTGCTGGCTTCCCGTCCGTCTGGGCATATCAGGGCCCTTGCTGGAATTCTCCACCAATACCTATATGGTGGGGAGTACGGTCCTGTTTTTATGCACTCAGGACTCCTACCAGTTTGTACTTGGGTAAAACTGAGTCTCGACTAGCACTTCAGGTGCTTAAGATACTTTTTTGGATAAACTTCGCCAAACGCACACTTACTCGATAATGAGAACTTCCATAGAAAGGAACTTCTTTTCGTTTTGGGGTTATTAAAAAATTAGACGATACTCCATATCCACATGTTTACATGCATCACAGTTACTAATTTTGCAGGCACTCGGTGTGGGAACAGAGGTTGATGACTTGGAGCAACCTCTTGTATATGTTGATCCAACGTTGGATAGAGGAGCAACGGAGGACAGATTGTTTACTTATCACCCTTATATGGTTACCCAGAACTCTTGTGTTCTTATTGGTCTTCAGGACTCTGTACTCTGGGGAGTTGACATTCCTTGTCGACCTTAAATAGCCTTTAAAAAGTCCTTCGGACGAAACAGCGTCGGCTGCCGTTGCTTGCTTTTGTACACGAATTACTGAGAATAAAAAGAAAATATCCAAATGGACTTCCTTTGAATACTGTATGAACTAATGCCCATTTGACAGTTTGGACTTATGATTAAGTGTGCCTCGGCAATTGTGTAATTCATTTGTATACTCTTTCCGGTCATGATATGATATAGATGTGCTTTTGCAATTTGGCCTTTCCACCTTTGTGTCTTGAATAGAAGTAAAGTATTCCTTCATTAAAGAGTAAAAATACCTGCCTAAATTACCCTGCAGAGAATCTGGATAACGTTAACTAGAATCCTTAAAAAAGAGCAGGGTCTGAATTTCTGAGCTATTTTTGCTATGTGCTTAATAGGAGTGGTTTGGGGGGAAACTACTTCCTGACCAAATTTGACAGAAATGCTTTTCCTACAAAACACATTTTCGAAAAGGTTGAATTTGAGCAAGGTAGGGCTGCCAGGGTTGCCCAATATCACCCTTGCTCTTTTCCCTGGTAATAGAGCCCCTCACGGAATGGACCAGAAAAGATACATTGCAGAGGGGCATCAAATTAGGGTGGGAAGACTGCAGGTCCCTGTACGCAGATGATTTCCTACTTTATCCAGCCAAACCGGTTTGTTCCATTCCTAGGGTGTTGGAGATCCTTGAGACATTAGGATCCTATTATGGGCTAGGTATCACCTGGTGCAAGACAGTTGCGTTTCCACACTCCAGACAGTTTCCTGGGAGGGTTTGGCAGTACCCACTTAAGTGGGAACCAAGTGGTTTCAGGTACCTAGGAATCTTTATTACAAAGGACCAGTATGTCTTCTGAGGGAAAACCTAATCAGGATCCTGGATGCGTACTGGGTCGCTGTGCGACACTGGAGAGGCCTGCGGTCTCCCTGATGGGTAGAGCAAACCTCTACAAAATGATCTTCCTCCCGAAATTTCTTTAGGCACTGT
The DNA here is from genome assembly GCF_964261635.1 of Lissotriton helveticus. Classification (NCBI taxonomy): domain Eukaryota; kingdom Metazoa; phylum Chordata; class Amphibia; order Caudata; family Salamandridae; genus Lissotriton; species Lissotriton helveticus. The sequence goes on along the minus strand of NC_136059.1, from coordinate 1,129,955,436 downwards.
AAAGCATACTTTCTGATCCCGGAGAGTTTTTCACTCCATAGATGCGGTAACGAGAGCTGCTGTGGCAGGGAGTATTGAGAATAGCCACGACTACCCTGACTTGAAAGCCCCTTGAGGGACTTGCCCTCCGGGACTTGCAGGGAGGGAGTGCCCTCCGGGACTTGCAGCTCTACCACTGAGTAACAACTGCAAGTGATAAACAACTAGGCCTTCCTGGGGCAGCACGAATCCTCCCTGCTTCCTGATACACTAGCAATGGACCCCAAGGTCTATGTCAGACGCCTTTACAAACGGGGCTACCGTAGCTGCCAGCCTCAAAGGCAACTTTGAATGATGCATGCTTCGAGCGACTCGAATGGTCGGGCTGGGTGGTTGACCTTAGAAGTCCCATTTTGGGGGTTGCACATCCTGAAAGGGCTATGGGGAATAGAGGATCACAAAAATGGGACCTACTGGGCATCTCTATATGAAGCTGGCTCTATATGGTGGCCCAAAAAAAGTACACAGTGTAAAGAGTACAGGCAAACCCCAAAGGAATTACAGTGGCACAAATTACACCGCAAATGCTTTTTTTGTGGTAGTGTGGGTGAACAGTTAGGCATATCAGAGGGTAGTGCTAAGCATTCAATAGACGCACACAAAGGCAATAAGTAAGACCACACTCAAAGAAATCCAACACCAATTTATGACAGTAACACAAACTTCTATATAAATTTAGATACCAAGATCATCAGAATCGGGTAAGTACTTTGAGTTATGAAGTTTAACAGTTTTCAGAAATAGACACTTGTCTGGATCGGCAACGTTATTCTATGGACAAAAAAACATGTATTGCATTCTGGCACTTAGCAGCGACTTACGGGAATGTTCCTCAGGACTTAAGGTGAGTAGGGGCAAGGTCCAATGCCACACCAACACGTCACCTCGGAAGGCTCTAGGGCGTTTGTGTACAGAGGTGTACCACAGCATATGGTGTCCCATTCACTTCAATGGGAGAACGGTCCAGTTACAATGAAGCTGCAAGCTGGAATGGGGGACCAGTCTGGGGAACCCACAGATGGAGGGGCTCAACCCTCGAGATCCCCAGGCACACAAGGACAACCGTGGTCCACTTCTCCTTGGGCTGTGGGGTTCGGTGCAGGGGTGTCTTGGGATTCCGGTGCAGGTGTATCTTGCGGTTGGAAGGGGCCCGAAGAAAGAGGATGCAGGAGGCGACTAGGAGCCCAGTCTGGGCAAACCCAAGCGTGGGCTTGGCTCTTGTGGGTCTGGGGACCCCGTTTGTACAGTCCCCTCCTTTGGATACGGGCTCTGGTGCATAGGTGCTTTAAAGCGTCGGGTGGCAGCGGTCAAATTCACGTCAAGATTTCGCAGTAGAGGGGCACACAGGACAGCTGAGCCACTCACAAAGTGGGTCTCACTGTCCCTTAAGTTCAACTTGCAGGTCGGTCTTCCTCTGCGTTGGTGTCCAGACTGGGCACAACAAGCCTTGGCTACTGCAACGGGTCCAGTACTCAGGTATTGGTCCTGTACGATTCCGGTTGGACCTGGTGTCCTCCCAGTTGGTGGAGACACAGATCGAACCTTCAGGAACTTGGAGTTCTCTTCCTCTGGAGCTGCTGCATCCGATTGGCTGGGAATCGGCAAATCTGTGGACAGCATATTGCATCTTTGGTGGCTTTAGGGGAGTAGCTCTTCTCCAAGGGAGTTTCTTCAGGCAATTGGCAAAGCACAGGCAGCCCTCTGGGTTGCTTGATTATTGCACAGCGGCAGGATGAGTCTGCTTCTTCCACGATTGTTGGGGCAGTAGTCAGGCTTAGCGTCAAGTCAGTTGTCGCTTCTCGTGACTGGACTCTTCTTTCTCTACTCCTCCTCTTGATCTGTTGGAATCTGAAGTCTTGGTATCAGGGGATCACCTGAATACTCAATTTAGGGGTGTTAAGGGGAGAGAGGTGTAGTACCCCCGAGGTCACTACATCCTCCTAGAGGACCACTTACAGTGGGGATCACCTTTTTCCAGAATTCCTAATTTCACCACCCACAATATGGTGGAACTCCTAAAGATGGGTTCATGTCAGATTAAGCCACCCTAGGGGTGTGCTCAGCCTGGCAGTGCAACACGCCTTCTGCATAGCTATTTTTCCACATGTCCTGGCACCAGATCGCTTCAGCGCGTATTAATACACGATGTTGGATACCAAACACTGTTTCAGTGCAGTCATTATGTAGCAGGGGAACTCGTTTTGACCAGTGCCCAGTACATACCTTAAGATGGCTTCCCTGCTCACTTGCAATATCTAGCAATAGAAGTAGATATGCAGAACTCGTGCATTTACGTCCTCACATAAAATATAATGGACCCTGCTTTAGGGGTGACACATTAGATGTAGTGACTTTAGCATAACACACAGGAGTGTGTCATGTGTTTTCACTCATGGTTTGCTCCATGTCACACAGCCTGCACAGGCAGTCTGTATATATTTAGTGTGTGGGTCCCTACAGGTGGCATAAGCTATGCTGCAAACATTAGGGATCCTTTTCAGTACCTCTGCCCTAGGTACCTGGAGAGTATCATTTACTAGGGACTTGCAGGAGTGCTAAAGTCAGTCCTAAGCCAACTGTAGCACAAACTTGTTTTTAGGGAAGGAGTAGTGGCACTGAGGTCTGGTTAATAGGCCTCAGTGCACTGTCAGACAACACTCAGCATCTAAAAAGGGGGGCAAGCTAAAAGCTAAAAAGAGGGCAAGCTAAAAAGGGGGGCTAGCTGGGGGAAGTGTACAGGGACAATGGTATTATTCAGTGTATTCAACTGCAAAGGGAATATGAACTAAGGGGGCATCAGTACCTTAGATACCAACAACTAACACTTGCTGCGGAAGCACTCTGACCTTCCCAAATGAGTCACCATTTGAATGTCAGGTGCTGGGATCCCCCACTGACCCATAGCACATGGTCCCAAATATACTCAACACTTCTGTACAACACTCTCCCCTCGTTTGACCACCTCAGGGACAGGTGGGAAAGAGACCTGGGTCGATGGAGATTGAGGACTGGGGGCAGCGTGCCAGTAACCCCAGAAAGTGGCTATACGGATGGGTTTGCAGCTCATTCAGTTCAAATTACTCCACAAGGCATTCATCACTAGGACCGAGCTTTATTATATGGGCAAGTTGACAACCTCCAACAGAGAGGCTCGAGGCAGAGTGGTACCCTACTTCACATGCTCTGGGCCTGCCCCAGGGCTTCTAGAGTGCAGTGGGTGGCCGGATGCCAGAGGTCCTCAACTCCATCCTGGAGGTCACACCACAGATGCTCACTATGGGAGTTTGGGGGTAGCAGACATTAGACCGGTACACACCTTTGTTCTGTAATATGGGCTGATGATGGCCCGCCTGGATGTGATCAGCCAATGGGGGGTGGGGGGAACGCAGGATCCGACACTGACATCCTGGGAAGCAAACTTATATTGGTGCAAAAGGCCTGAGAAACTGGTGCCTGTGTTACTTTAAAAAGGTGTGGTGAGCCGTGGAGAGCCGCAGAAGTCAGAGCCCTAAGCCCTGGGGCGTGAGCAGAGTAACTACCGGTGCAAGGGCAGCTCAGGAAAGCCACGTGGCCCACACTTTTGGATCAGAAGATCGGAGGATGTTGTGGTGGGTGTGCCACTAACATACAAATTCAGCGGTCCTTGTGATACCGTCATCTCTCTCCGGTGTGCCTTAGTCTCCTGGCTCCAAGGGACGGTTGTTCAGTAATTGTTTGTTTGTACATAAACTTCATAGTCAAATGGAACTTTTTCGTTTTTGTTTTTCAAAAACACTTTTAAAAGGACAGTTTTCCAATGCAGAATGTGTTCTGAGATCAAACACAAGTGGGGACTTTTAATCCTTTATAAAAATTATAGACACTATCATGTCGGAGACTCTCTTGTCACCATATTCACGGACACAATGGCAGTGCAAAGAACCAGCATCGCTATAACTAAGACTGACATCAATTCCTGCGGGGGGCGGAGCTTGACGGCTACCGTGATGGCCGCCTGAGCCTAGAGCTCTGTCCCGTTGTCGGCATTATCCTTCAAAATCTTGCATCAGCACCTGCCTTTAACGTGCTTACAATACCCCCCCAAGACGGAGGACGGCGAAACCGTGCATCGACGGGCAGGCGTTTGCACTTTGACTCCGGGAGTGCGCTGCTAACTGCCGCGGCGGATCGGCGGCGTGGTAGGCGTGAAACCGCACCCTGGAGTGCTGGACGTGCCCGCGCTGCGTCGCAGTACGTGCGGCCCCAGCACACGAGAGAGCCAGGAGAGGACCTTGCGACTGCTATCGCGGCCCGGAGAGCAACGAGCAGCCCCTCACCCTGCCACAACAGACTAGGTGAGCAGCCTGGCGATTTCCCCCCCCTCTCCGCCTACCGCGGCGGATTTACAGCAAGGGAGCGACGCACCTGCCGTGCCTCGGTGTCGTAGGGCAGCCGCGGGCCATGCAGTTGACTCCTGGGGCCCCGGAGCAGTATTGAGGCGCTGCCTGGCAGCGGACACAGGAGGCACGGTGCCGAGAAGATAGTCGGCGGCAACCGCGACAACAGAGGCGGGGGGGGGGGGGGGGGGACTGCAGGGAACACCTGAGAGCGGTCCAATAGCGGGAAGTCAGACCGGAGGCCCACGAGCACAGGACCTGGGTGGAGACCCTCGAAGTGGCCCGGGGGCAGTGCAGACACAGCCCTCGTTGGGGCGCCCACGTGGTTGATCTCCCACGGGACTTCCAGGCTCACTCGAGAAAGCAGAGAGCAGTCTCCATTGGGGCCACGGCGACCTACTGGCCCCAGGATAGCTGACTGTGACCCCTCCCTCCCTACCTGCGGCGCAGGACTAGACAGAGCTTAAATAGCGCACTTCATATAAATTCCCCAGCCAGCGGTGCGACTGGGGTCGATAAGAGGGGGCTGCAGTGGGACCAGCGTGTGCACCACCAGGAGTGCTGGATAGACGGCGACGCGGAGGGGGAGCCCTGAGTCGTTGAAGCAGATCAGCTAACACTAGGACCTCACATACGGTCCACCTGGAAACTGCATGGTGTTATTGCGGATATAGACAGCCTGGGGTCTGCAGAAGGCAATTACAATCAGTGGGGTGAGATACCTGTGGCGTCTGGCACGGTTCTACAAAATGGGTAACAAGACACAGAGCAAACTCATTTGAACAAAGGTGCTCAAAGTCACAGGACGCTGCGGGCGCGGACAAGGACGGAGACGACGCTGCAGGAGGCAATGACCATAAAAACATGCTTCTGGCAATGGAAAAAGGTCTCCAGAAAAGCATGGCATCTTTAGGCTCGAAGTTAAGACGCCCTCACTTACAGAATGGCGGAGCGGATTGACAAGCACGCAGAAAGGCTCGATATGTCCGAGAGAAGGCTGACTGAGGTCGAGGAGGCGCAAACGGAGCCAGACACTGACCATAAAAAGATTGAAAAACAGATGCAAGCCCTGCAAGACAAAACAGAGGATTTAGAGGCTCGCTTCCGTCGCTGCAACCTACGAATAACGGGTCTTCCAGAAATTACCCAGACGGCAACATGGAGAGGTTTTTGAAAAACTCCTGATCACCCTTCTCAGAGAGGAGGCATTCTCCTCGATGTTTGTGGTTGAGCCCGCTCATCAATCACTGGGCCCACGCCCACGCTCTGGAGCCAAGTTGCTCAATTACAGGGACAGAGATGCAGCCCTGTGCAAGGCTAGAGACAAGAAATCGCTGCAATACGAGGGCTCGGAGATCTCTCTCTACCCCGATTTCACTGCTAGAGTGCAGGAAGCTCGCAAACACTTCTCCCCGTTCAAACGGCAACTTAGGGACGTAGGTCTGGACTACGCAATGCTGTACCCAGCAAAACTACGTGTCAACTGACAGGGGCAATCCCATCTCTTGACGGACCCAAGAGCCTTGCAGCAAGCCTTAAATGGCTGGTCAAGGGACCACCGTAGAGACGCGAATAGGCCGATGGACGGAGAGGAGGGAAGCAGCCGGCTGGATGAGCAGGAGTGATTGACTTCTTCCTGTTAGCCTCATGTGGCGGTAAGGCGTAAGAGCTGCGGTAAGCAGCGAGGACCAACCTGGTGGACTGCCTGGATGTTGGTTTTCTTGCGGGGTGGATTGCGGGGTGGGGAAATGGGGGACCTGGTGGCCCTATTAGGCGACTCCAAAATGTGGCATAGGAAAGTTATGTTTGCCAGGTTCCATGGCCACGTACAATAGCCTCGGGGGCATGGACAAATGATTGACGCAGTAGGGTTGATTAGCTAGTCCAAAGACGGGGGGTATATCTACATATGAAAGTAGCTTTCAGGATCGACAGGATTGTTACAAGTTTTGCATAACCAATATCTTACTGGTGCATATTACAAGGTACAACGGGAGGTGGATGGAGGGTCTCCAGTGTAGTGCGCGTTCGCACTCTTTGCTGGTGGTGCTGCAACCTCGGCCACCGCGCACAATGCACCTGTATGACTCTCCGGAGATCATAAAGTTTGGGGATTGGAACGGGGGGAGGGTGGGTGGAGGTGACTTCTGCAAGGCCTTGTTGGGGGTGGTCTGCTGTGGGTGGGGGGGGCGGGAATGTTCTTCTGTTTGGTTCGACAGTTGGGGGAGGGGGGATGCTACTTCGCAATTGGCACACACAGTCCACTCTAGGCGCACACGGTACCCATGCTTACACACAGTACAGAATGAAGAGCAATGGCGAGCATAGCTGAATCAGATGGGCCTGGCCAGACTGCCACGATTCGTGTGCTCACATAGAATGTTAGAGGGCTCAACGACTACCGCAAGCTGAGGAAAGTACTTCGCTACCTCCAGCGGCAGCACGTGGATGTGGCGCTCCTGCAGGTGACCCATCTGCCACTTATGAGCAGGATGTTGCATAGTAAGGGTCTAGGGGGTAACATCACAGCACCAGGTTTTACGACGCATGCCAGGGGTGTGCTAACCTGGGTAAATCCCAAATCTTACGCCTCTGAGGGCGGACCCAGAGGGTCGTTTTGTGATATCGAGTTGTAAAGGCCTGGGGATGGACTTAGTAGTAGTTAATGTCTGTGGTGCAAATTACGATTCCCCGGAATTCTACCACTCACTAGAGAATATAACTCGTAAATACAACACTGCGCAGGTCCTGTGGTGGAGGGACTTTAATCTTGTGCTTGACCCGGCACCGGATAGATCCGCTGGCCCGCCGCGTAAGCCGTCGGCTGCAGCGCAGGCATTACATAGTATGCTCACCAGTTTTGATCTGGAGGATGTATGGAGGTAGACATGCAGCTCAGGGAGGGTACACCCACTACTCGGCCTACTATGATATTCACACCAGAATCGATTATTGGTTGGCATCTTCCTCCATGATGGGACGGATTAGAGATTGCAAGGTCCTACTGCGCACTCTGTCGGACCACTCATCACTCTTACTAGTTCTGGATACCCCTGCAAAGGCGATTCCCCCGTTCACATGGCGATTCCCACCGTACTCGCTACTTGACCCCCTGTTCAGAGGGGAGCTAGCAGAAGCTTTTTTGAGGCCAATGTAGGCTCGGTGGAAAGCTTCCAATCTGTGTGGGAGGCCTTCAAGGTCTACATACGCGGCATAGTCATGTCCAAGCACTCTGGTGTTCTCAAATCCATTAGGCATAGGCTGTCGGAGTTGGAGCGACAGCTAGCGAAACTGGAGGAGCGGCAACTGAGGCACCTTGACACTACTGTAGACGAAGAGATAAAGTCCCTTCTAACTGAATACAATGAGGAAGCAGACAGGGAGGTTAAACACATAGGAAAGTACGCGACGGCGCAGATCTACGGAGAGGGGGAGAGGCCTAGCTCAGTCCTAGCTAGAATATTGAAGGGGAGCAGGGGAAAACTGCAGGCTACCGAGTTAAAGACTCCAGAGGGTTTGGTCCTCACAGACGAGACAGATATAGAAGCTTCCGAACATTTGTGCTATAACTAATTGTACTCCTCCAAGAGCTAAGCCCTCACTGACGAAATTATGGAATACCTGGAGCACATAGATCTGCCTACGCTCACCAACACACACAGGGAATTCCTGATGCTTCCCATAGATGAGGATGAAATAATAAAGGCTCTAGTGGGAATGCGTTCGGGCGGTGCTCCTGGGGCAGACGGGCTCACGGTGGGCTTCTATAATACCTTTCAAGATATACTGATCCCCCATCTATCCGCGCTGTTTGATGACATCTGCGTGGAGGGCAGCATGCCACAATCCATGAGAGAAGCGCTACTAGTTACGATTCTCAAACCTGGCAAGGCGCATGATGAGTGCGGCTCGTACAGGCCTCTTTCCCTGCTTAACATCGACACCAAGCTCTTCGCTAAAGTGTTGGCGACTCGCCTGGCTCTCCTGGCCCCCACGTTAGTCGCGCCGGAACAGGCGGGCTTTATCCCCAGTAGAAATTTAACCTATAATATTGGTATGGTCCTTGGCACGATGCAACATGTCAAACAGGACACGAAGGCCATTGAGGTGTGCCTTGACATGGAAAAGGCCTTGGACTCAGTGGAATGGCCATTCATGGGTCAAGTGCTGCAGCAGATGGGTCTGGGCATACAGTTCCTCCAAATGATAGGCGCCCTATACAACAAGCCATGCGCCAGCCTGCGCGTTGGCAACCTGGTCACGGACTCCTTTCCTATTGGTAGAGAGACCCGACAGGGATGCCCACTATCCCCACTGCTCTAAGCCCTGGTAGCGGAGCAGCTTACTTGTGCGTTGCGGGAATACCACAGCAACGAGGGTATAGGCTTCCCGACATATAGGATTGTTGTCTCGATGTATGCGGATGACACTCTGCTGTATGTTCGCAACCCAGAAAATAATTTATCATCGATGCTCAGGGAGGTGGTTCGTTTCAGAGCCGTCTCGGGTCTGAAGTTAAACTGGGCGAAATCGCTGGCTTTCCCACTCACCCCTGCTACCCAGAAATTTGACATGGAGTTTCCGCTACAGTGGACCTCGGACCGATTAGATATTTAGGCGTACGGCTTCACACTGACTGAGATCTTGCTTAGTGAAAACTACGGAGTTGCGTTCAGCAGACTGGAGGACGATGTAGAGAACTGGTGCAAGCTCCCGCTTTCCCTCTTGGGACGTATCCCCATAATGAAAATGGTGGTACTGCCTAGACTACTGTTTCTGTTCAACGCCATACCGATTGTGCTGTCGAAAGGCTTTCTTCCAGAGGCTGACGCAGCTTATGATTAAACTAGCCTGGGCAGGCAAACAGCCTAGGGCGAAGTGGACGCTCCTCACACTGCCATATAGCATGGGTGGCCTCGGAGCTCCAGATCTAGAACTATACTATAGGGTGGCTCAGGCATCCCACTTGCACACTTGGGTACATGGCGACACAAACATCCCACATGTGCGCATGGAAAAAGTATTTGCCGATCTACTCCAGCTCCCGGCTACGGTATTCAAGCCAACCGATCGCACGACTGGAATTTTAGACTATCACAGCGACAAATCACGCATGGCACTCTATTTTGCAAGCACAGGGAGGGGCGCTGCTTTACTCGCCTAGCATGCCTGTAGATTGGGCACTATGGCTTTCCCCCATCAGAGAGAAAGGCGTGGTCCAAGCTATGCACAAACTCAACATTCAACTGGCGGGGGACCTATTTCAAGACGGGACGGTTAAATCCTGGGACCAGGTGGCAGGGAACAGCAGTGATGTCTCCTTACTGCTCCGTTTTCAGTTCCATAGAGTGCGCTGTGCCCTTCTCGATTTACTAGGGACGGACTTGGCGGAACCGCCGGAGGTCCCGGAACTTACATATGTTATACAAACTGAGACTCCCAGCAAACTACTGACAAATTTGTACAAACTCGCCATGTCCCACAGGGATCACCAGCTCATCCAGGGTGGCATGGCAAAGAGACTTACAGGTCACAATAGATGACGACATGTGGCGCTACTGCTGTGTGAACACTAGCAGGATATCCTCAAACGGGAAGCATAGACTGATACACGTTAAATTTCTCCAAAAGAGTGTACTACACCCCAAAGAGGCTCCATAGATATGGTCTCCGTCAGACGGCGGAGTGTGAGAGGTGCCACGAGCCGGTAGCCGACTTTCTGCACCTGGTGTGGCGGTGCCAGGGTATACAGGCATATTGGGGCAGCATCTTCACCGCAATGAACAAGATACTGGCGTTTGAGTTGACCCCGCACTGGCGCTGCTCGGCCATTCCAGGGGGCTGCCGGTTGCACCACCCCCTTTTGTACCACTTTGTTCGCCATAAGTTGGCAGGGTATGCTCAGACGTGAGTCCCTTGCTCACTTTGCCACTGGATTCAAGCAAGCCAGGCTGAAGACGGCTGAAATGCCAGAAACCAGTCCTCGGAAGGTTGTTTCCGGTCCAGGGAAGGCATGGCTTGTCAGTTCGGGCTGGACTGTTCCCATGAGGCATAGGGTCAGACTGATTTGCATATGGCCATGTCTGAACTGGGGTGGCAGAGTGGGCTAAAGAACGGTGATGGATTAAACCCAGATCTCTTGACTGGGTGTGAGTGTTTGATTGGTTCAGATGCTCCGTCCATCACCACCCCCTTTTGTACCAGGTTGCAGTTCGTAGACTCACTGACCTGGGGATGCTTATGGCTAGGCGTGTGGTGGCGCTTTGTTGGATGAGAGGGCCACTACCTACAACTAAACGCTGGGCGCATGATATGCTCTACTGCTGCACACAAACTGAACACTACAGCGAGTTGCTACCCCCTACAAGCCGCCCGAAGAATTTTTGGGGATTGTATCAAACGCATATCAGAGGCAGTGAAGCAGAGGGCGAATCCGAAGAGGCACGCGACGGCGGAGTGCATCCTTTAGGCGCTCCGGACAGCATAGTGGAGGAAACACTAACAATCCAATGAAGGTGACACTCTATGGGCGCTATGGGGGGATAACGGGATCTGGACTATGTTTCCCTAGTGCTTCAATAGGGTTGATGTAATTGCCCCTAAGGACGTGCCCTGTGACGGTGGGTCTGGAGGGAAGTGTGTTTGGGTCGGGTGTGGGGTGTGGTTCGATTGATAGGGTTCAGATGCTCCCTTTTGGGACAGTCTGCTTGCCTTTAGATCTAGATACGGGTACTCGACGCCTACCCGCTCTCGGGTAGCCAGATGAATAGCTGAGTACAGGTTTCCGAAGGGACTGAGGTATTGGGAAGCTGGATTGTGGTACTGTGTATGTTCAATTGGGGAGTGGGGGGTTGTTGTTCATAATGACTTTATGTTTCAAAATCTTAAGGACATGTTTTCCCTCAAAAGAAGGGGCGTTATGGCAGGGAGGGATGGGGTCCAATCACAAGTTTGTAAATATAGTTTTCATGGTCTATACGACACGTAACTCATTCATATTGTGCATATGTTGACTGACCTGAGTGCATATACACCTGCTTTGCCGCCGGACCCCAGGGTAGTCGGCTAAAGGGCTGTGTTATCCCTGAGGAAATAAGTCTATTGTTCAAGCTGCCGGCCCCAGGGTTGTACGCACATTGCTGTATAGGTTTTGGAAACTTAAACAAATCAATTCCTGCACCCTCCTCTAATGTAGTGCTAGAGGCACTCTTATGGTCTGACACCAGGTGAGGACCGTTGAGTAACATCATTTTAATTAACTTTGGTGCTTTACTTTACCCAAGCATGAATGTACAACATCCTGCATATGCCAGGTTTCTCTTGAAGATTTCTTCTCGTGGTTTGGAAGTGGGAGCTGTCACAGTAGGACATCCTTGCCAAGAACAGAACGTGTGGGATGTGCATTTGAAAGCATGAGAGAGAGGTGTGAAATGTACTTTTTGGTCTCGAAGTGCAGTGTTATGAGCAGTGGTGCACAAATGTGCATTGTGTTGTACATTGGGAAGTTTTATGAAGTTCTTACTATTGGCTTCGACATGGCCTCATGTCATCCTGAATTCTGACTCTGCCTTGCTTGAGCTTTTCTGCGCGCACAGACAGGACCCCAGAGAGTTTGCAAGTTGTTTGGGTTAATCATGTTCAAGGTTGTTTTGTGAGAGATTGTTTAGTGTCCCCTGGAAGGCTTTTGTAAGCTTTGTTAGCATAAAGGCAGAAACATGTGAGAATGTAGAGGGAACGTGGGAACTCCTTTTCTCCTGGAACGCTTGCATGGAAGGTGACCAATTCCAGTAAGTTTCCTTGGCACAGAGGGTAAGACTCTTGAACCTTCTAGTGTGTTTTTGAGACTATAAAGCCGGAGAATCTTGGCATGGGACTTAGGAGCTCATTTGTGGGACAGACGTGTCGTCACAAAAGAACGGAACCTCAGTACCGGTCGAGAGTCCATTGCCTGGCTGTTAACAGGCTCCTCCAGATTGAGTTGGCAAGGATGTCAAGTAAACTATCGGGTGAGGTGATTTATTTCTGACTAGTGCCATTGTGATGCTTGGTTCCAGTGGCTGGGGTCATTTGAGGTGTTTTGTGATGTGAGAGTCAGAGTGCAAATCCAAAGTAATCATTTGATGTATTTAGTGAATATATCTTTCTGATTTCTTGCAGGACGTCCAATATTATTTGCTACTAATATATAAATATATATATATACACATATATATACATACATATATACATACATACATACATACATACATACATATATATATATATATATATATATATATATATACATATACATACATACATACATACATACATACATATATATATATTCCCATCCACACAAGAAAGGCCAGAGGTATTTCCAGGGAAAGGACCAGCTTTATTCAGCGAATTTCAGCAATGTTTGGCGAATGCATTTCGGCGTAGACCTTCTTCAGCAACCTGTCATTGCGTGTTCAGCCTCAGCAAAATGTTCTGATACTGCCTGCATTTGAATACTGGTCTGGATGCTCCTCCCCCAGGCTTAGTGAGTTCACCTGTTGATTGCCGCTTGAATGGACGGACTTCAACTCCCAGAATGCCAAGTGTCAGTCCTTCTGGGTCGGTGGTGTGGGGGAGGTAGATTGAGTGGCAGGAGACTTGTCCAGGTGATATATATTTTTTTATTTTATTTTTTGTGAAAGCTCTGAGAATGTTGGAATGTTGGAATCAAAATACATCATTGATCTTCAAACTAAGGTCCCCACAGGGATTAACAATGATGAAGAGTTAAGGAGCTACCTATAATGGGCATCAATGGGACGATAGTGCTGAACAGAAATGGGGAAGAGAGATTTCTAAAAAAGAGGATATGAAATTAGTAGTAACATAACGTCCGTTTACTTTCCCTCTGCTTTTAAGGGCCGCGTCATCTGATTCACAGATGTTATCAATAAAGATCTCTCCCTTTCATTCAATCAACACGGGAGAAGGCCCATACAGAGCGAGATATAACATAAGGGGACAGATCTAATAAGCATGTGATACGTACAATAGTATTCAATATCAGGCATGGAGCTTGGATCTTTGATGGAACATAGCTTCAAAATGCAGCATAGAATGTAAACAAAAGCATCCATGGGATGAGTATTGATGCTACATGGAACAGTCAACTGTAGTATCACAAACAGAATAATGGATTTAATGTTTAGTTTCTGTAACCCGTATGAATTTGTTCTTATTTTTCACAAATTGCACTTGCACTTTATTCTATGCTCGTCCGTTTTGATGAACAATGTCCCAGGAAGAACATGTTTTAAGATGGCCACTATTGTAGCAATGAATGATGTAGTCCACTTTCATTGTCTAATGTTTACTGGGAATCCGTGAGGCTTCATGGAATAAAATGGTCGATTTGTAGGTACACGCTAAAACTGACGAAGCCGTGAGGCGAAACGAGTCTGTTGGAGGGGTAGGGGGGTATGTAATAAATCACTGTGAAAACCAAATATATATATATGTGCGTTACCGTAACAATATAGATATTTTACACCCTCTACCCACCTGTGTATGGTTTTACTATCAAGGGATAAAACCACATAAAGTATGCCAGTTAGACTAACCAGGTACACTACAAGATGGCGCCTAAAACGCCTAGAGTGGTATAGTCCTTTGTTTGTGTCCAATGAAAGTGAAGTTAACTTTATTAACATGTTGTGCACAGTATGTCAGAGACACTGACGAAGGCGGTACGTCGAAACGAGTCTGTGTGTGATTCCTGCAAGAAAATAAATCTGTGAAGCAAGTTACCCTCCTGAGTGCTGTAGTTTCTGTTGAAGTTACGGAAATATCGAGCCGAATATATATATATATAGATATACACATATTTGAATGTTATTCATTTGACATCTGGGAAAGCCTTAATGTTAGAGAGCATTGCATAAATAAAACCCCAAGCCTTATTCTAAAAAGAGTCTTTGCATTTTGTAAAGTGAAAGCCCTTTCTAGGTGGTGTGTTTTATGTCTCCTGCTTCGTGGTGTTTGGGCCATCGTGCAGGAGTGGCATTTTGAGGGCAAGACACTGATCGAGAACAAAATGGGGGTGGGAGACACAGCCACAGATAACCCCTCAAGAGGACTCTTACAGGGTTACCAAAACATTATAGCCACTATACAACTTATAATGCACCAAAAGGTAAATATATAACTGATCCTTGCAGTAAAGCTGGTGTGGAAGTCTTAACAGAGCAACAAGTTTATCTGCTTTTTTCCAGCAAACTCAGATTGCACTGAAATTGGGGGCATGCCATTAATGGACATAGATAACACACAATCCATACACACCATAATTCATTAAAGCGCAATTGTTATGTTCATCAATCACAAAAACTAATGAGGGTAATCAAGAGTTCAACTTGCTATTTACAAGACAATTAAGTACACGTTACTTACCGAACGTTTAATGGCATGAAAAGGTGACTTTCCAAGTTCTTTCTTCCATTTGCTTTCCCATGCTTGTTGTTGGTCATGTATCGATTTGTTTAAAGACATCAGATGGTTATGTCTAATTTTGTACCTGCAAGATGTCAAGCACATTGGAAACCGATACGGTGACAAAAAATACATCATGTAACCAAAAATTTGCAAAAAGGACAGAACCGTTTTTCACTTATTTCTTTGTAGAAAACTGCCAAAAAGGGGAAGGCTATTTTAAGCAGATGTATAATGAAGACAGACTGGGCACCCGCAAAGGTGCCAGAAAAGAAAATTCTTTGAACTTTGTGCTGTTTTACAGTTTCTAAATATGTACTCGTTCAAGGCCCATTTCGAATTATATTTGCTCCGGTAAGAGAAACTTTTTGTCGCTCTAAAATGAAAAAAACAAGTTACTTGCCTGTACGCAGTAATTCTCATGCATTGATCGCTTTCATAGAATCAAATGCTTGATTCTTCACAGTCATCGAGGTCTCTCAGTAATTATAATAATTAGTAGAAAGCAAGGCATCATACCTTAAAGTTTGAAGGAGTGACATTTAACCAAATCACATTTTAGAAAGAAGCAAGCTTCAGCCAATCGGAAAGCAGTTCTTGAATCATCCTTCTCCTCCAGGATCATCACACCTCAGATTTATAAGCACAAGTGTACAGGATAAATGAGATTTCCAATCTGGTGAGCACCTCAAACGGGGGTGGGAGGGTCACATGTAAATCTAGGAAAGATATAAATACTGGCGAACTAGTATGCAGGTAACTTGCTTTTTTCTCCAGTATTAAATCTTTCATAAATTCACCTGCCTGGATCTGTTGCAGAGATTTTGCCCAGGAACAGAACTATGCTTAGGACCATAGATCATTAGTAGATGGGGACTGAGTCACCATACCACCTCAGTACCATGAGCCAAAGTCAGACTAGCTATAATGTCTCACTTGCCTTCTAACTTCTAACCAGATGCAAGTGAATTGACACCCCGGAACACTACGCTCCCGACCCTCTCGGGTATTGCGGTAACAGGATACATCTTTTCGCTCACACACTCTTACTCGTCGACAATAAGATGTGACAGGAACACGAAGGAAGTTTGAAATTTGTATTTAAACTATCACGCTCTAGAATGCAGTATATGTGCAACAATCCGAAAACAACTTCCTAGCAAAAATACCATCGGCATAGTCAGTAAAGCATATATTATGAAAAGACATGTCATATTATATAAGACAGATTAACCTATACCCCCCTCCCATTCTACAGAAGCAAACTGAATATACAGCAAAGATCTCTGGGATAAGTATCAGACCCCATACCATAGCACAACAAGCATTTACAATGCAATGGTTTCGCCTTTGGAAAAGTTAGAGCTATTGGCATTGTAAATGACAAAATTTGTATTTATGTGTTGGTTTTGAAAACAGATAAATAAATGGCATTGTCATTTACATTGCCATTAGCTTAATCTCTCGCAAATGTGAGACCTATTGTACCCTACGGACGAGCTCCGCAGACAGCAATTACTACCCCACACACACACACACCCCCAGAGCCACACACACCCAGAGCCACACACACCCAGAGCCACACACACACACCCCCAGAGCCGCACACACACCCACACCCCCAGAGCCGCACACACACACCCAGAGCCACACACACACACCCCCAGAGCCACACACACACACCCCCAGAGCCACACACACACACACCCAGCCACACACACCCAGAGCCAGAGCCACACACACACACACACACACACACCCCCAGAGCCACACACACACCCACATCCAGAGCCACACACACACACACACACACCCAGAGCCACACACACACACCCACACCCAGAGCCACACACACACACACACACACACACACCCAGAGCCACACACACACACACCCAGAGCCACACACACCCACACACACCCAGAGCCACACACACCCACACCCACCCAGAGCCACACACACCCACCCAGAGCCACACACACCCACCCAGAGCCACACACACCCACACCCACCCAGAGCCACACACACCCACCCAGAGCCACACACACCCACACACACACCCAGAGCCACACACCCACACACACACACCCAGAGCGCCACACACACCCACACACACACACCCACACACACACCCACCCAGAGCCACACACACACACCCCCAGAGCCACACACACACACCCCCAGAGCCACACACACACACACCCAGCCACACACACCCAGAGCCAGAGCCACACACACACACACACACACACACACACCCCCAGAGCCACACACACACCCACATCCAGAGCCACACACACACACACCCACACCCAGAGCCACACACACACACACACACCCAGAGCCACACACACACACACACCCAGAGCCACACACACCCACACACACCCAGAGCCACACACACCCACACCCACCCAGAGCCACACACACCCACCCAGAGCCACACACACCCACCCAGAGCCACACACACCCACACCCACCCAGAGCCACACACACCCACCCAGAGCCACACACACCCACACACACACCCAGAGCCACACACCCACACACACACACCCAGAGCGCCACACACACCCACACACACACACCCACACACACACCCAGAGCCACACACACCCACCCAGAGCCACACACACACACACCCACACCCACCCAGAGCCACACACACCCACCCAGAGCCTCACACACCCACCCAGAGCCTCACACACCCACCCAGAGCCTCACACACCCAC
Organism: Lissotriton helveticus; assembly: GCF_964261635.1. Classification (NCBI taxonomy): domain Eukaryota; kingdom Metazoa; phylum Chordata; class Amphibia; order Caudata; family Salamandridae; genus Lissotriton; species Lissotriton helveticus. The sequence continues at coordinate 1,129,937,821 of NC_136059.1, read as the reverse complement.
CCAGAGCCACACACACCCACCCAGAGCCACACACACCCACCCAGAGCCTCACACACCCACCCAGAGCCACACACACCCACCCAGAGCCACACACACCCACCCAGAGCCACACACACCCACCCAGAGCCACACACACCTACCCAGAGCCACGCACACTCAGGGGGCAGGGAAGCAAGCACAGCGAGGGGGCAGGGAAGCAAGCACAGCGAGGGGGCAGGGAAGCAAGCACAGCGAGGGGGCAGGGAAGCAAGCACAGCGAGGGGGCAGGGAAGCAAGCACAGCGAGGGGGCAGGGAAGCAAGCACAGCGAGGGGGCAGGGAAGCAAGCACAGCGAGGGGGCAGGGAAGCAAGCACAGCGAGGGGGCAGGGAAGCAAGCACAGCGAGGGGGCAGGGAAGCAAGCACAGCGAGGGGGCAGGGAAGCAAGCACAGCGAGGGGGCAGGGAAGCAAGCACAGCAAGGGGGCAGGGAAGCAAGCACAGCCAGGGGGCAGGGGAGCAAGTACAGCCAGGTTTCAGGGGAGCAAGCACAGCCAGGGGAAGGGGAACCAGGGGGTGGGGGAGCAAGCACAGCCAGGGGGCGGGGAAGCACGCACAGCCAGGGAAGCAAGCACAGCCAGGGGGCAGGGAAGCAAGCACAGCCAGGGAAGCAAGCACAGCCAGGGGGCAGGGAAGCAAGCACAGCCATGTTTCCAGTGCTTGGCTATTCTGAACAAACCATTGGTGGATTCCTAACCGGCAACCATCCTCATCTATATTTCCAGCGGCCGATAAGGTGGGCGTTAAGTTAGCTCCCCTGTACCATGTGACTCCAGGCATCAACCCACCCAATCTCCTTGCTGGCCCTGGTACCTTGAAACACTAAGAGATGCTATGTCTGTGCTCTACAAATAGGAATTATTAATAAATGACGGTTGTTTTGTGTGCATACCGATAATCGACGAGTGATAGAACGGGGGCAGAGCTTAGTGTATTTCCAACTGTCTGTGCCTAGGTTACCTCTGTGTCTCTGCCCTATACACCTGGTACCAACGAGCAGTGCCTATACCAACCGGCGGTGCTCCAGGCACGGTCAGCTGTCCTACTAGAGGAAACATTCTGAAACACATCACCATTACAGATTATGGAAATGAAACTGAACAAAGAGTCTGGGGAAGTGGCAGAGAAGAGGACCGCCTCTTGTGAAACTGGGCACAGTCAGCTGTCCCACCATAGGAGACTCTAAAAAAACATCACCACCACAGAATATGGAATCAAAACTGGTAAAAAAGTCAGGGGCAGTGGCAGAGGAGAGGAACGGCCTCGTGTGAATCAGAGGAGCTTCCCTTCTAGATGTGCACTGCCCACTCTGAATCGCACCTTTGCAGGCGCTCTACACCTATTTAACAGTGACTGACTCTCCGAAGAAATCAATCAACGAACATGCAGAGCTCCACAAAAAGACTCAAAACCAAAATATCATCTGCAAATAATTCTACAATCGAACTCACATAAGCATTAAAAGATAGGCAGACGCGCGACTCATCGTGGCTGAAGCACTCCATGAAGACATGCTAAAACGCAAGCGGTGTAGTAAGTAAATCGATCCCTATTTAAAAGTTCATCCCTCCCAATCTTCAACTCAGCCAGAGGCCTCCTATAGACCTGTGTGCCCTCCCATCTTTTTCAGGTAGCTTCATCAAGAGTCACTCACGATGAGGGACAAGAAACAGCAAAAACTTCTGCTACAGAGTAAAACTGTTCCAATGCGATGTAAAGGTTGTGCAGGCTCTAGGCAGTCCTTCTCGGAGGATTCTAAGTTAGGACAAGTAGAAAGCCTGGTCCAGCGAAATACCAAAGAAAGCAGTCCAGAGGAATACAAACTATCACAGGGAAAATGTATTGTCTGCCTCCACCACCCTGCCGCCAGGGACATGAAATCTATATGGTCGAGATTACCCTGGGCCGCAAACTGCAAATGAATCGCCGTAATCGCGTGCAAAGCCAAACTGCGGGACAGTCAGCCGTAGCAGACACAAAAAACAACTGATTACCCAAAGGAGGGATACGTCACTCAGCTGCAGCTCGACTTGATACGATCGCCCCCAAAAACAGCTGATCACCTCCCCGAGGACCCACACCACTGTACCTCAGCTCATGCCCCCCTCTGCTGCAACATGCATAAATCCAAAAATTGCGGGACGGCCATACATAGCTAAAGACAAACTCCTGATCGGTCCAGGGAGAGACATCCCTTCGCTGCAGTGCACACATCTGATCTGTGTGTCGATCGTACTAAACAGCTGATCACCATACTATACCTCAGCGTGTACACACCGGCATGCGGGACGGCCAACCGATCGTGCCATGCTCTTCATCGCAAGCCGATCACAGTCCTCTGCTTTCCGCCGATCAGGTTCAGCCAATCCTTGACGCAGTGGCTGGGAGGCCGCAGTGGGCGAGCCGCGGATTGTGCCCCCAGGAACACCGGGCGAGCCAGGCACAGGAGTGTAGTCCGGACCAGTCCCAGGGATCGCTACTGCCCGGCCGCCATCTTCGGAGGAATGACAAAACAAACCTTGGAGAGAGAAAAAAAACATCCGCCCATCCGCATGACGTTCTAAAAGGGGCGGGATGCGAAAAAAATCTACGGAACGCCCACGAATCTGGTCAGAGAATAATGGACAGATCTCTCTTCCAATGGCTAGCCTCCATTCATGGAGCTAGCCAATGGAAGAGAGGCGGGACAAAACCCCGTACTGCCTAACAAAAGATTTTGCCTGTGCGAACACTGCTGCGCAGTGGACGCCAGGTGAAACCTAAAAATGGACGTTCTACATCTCAGATGCAGATGTGATCCTTTCAGAAAATATATTGGTGTTACATTGCTGGGCATATCTATGACAAGGCTTACATGTTCATAAACAGCTGCATTTCTGTGTTGCGTCTATGTGCAAAAGCCTGACCAGGCAAAATAACAAGGGACATTGTTGTTTAACCCTCTCCACAGTGTTCAGACTAAATCCCAGGAAAAACAGAACGAGAAAACAATTGCAGGTTCTGTGTGAAAATATAATGTGGCACAGAAACAAATGTGTTTATACATTAACATGTGCAAAACTAGTGCGGCCTGTGTCATGCACAGTTAGGCTAACATAAGTAAACCACAATGGGCCATGTAGGGAACACATGTCAAATCTGAATAGTAAGCAGTTAACATACCTGACAAAATATGAAGAACATGGGGAAGTGGCAAAAAATACAAAGTACAAAATGTAAACTTTCTATATGTAGAAGAATAAAGGTGGCTAACCTCATCAGATTAAGATGTGAAGTACTGCTTGGCCACAGCCGCATCCTGGTTGCTGGTAGCATCTAGATCACAGCTTTCCAAACTGTGTGGCGCGACACATTAATGTGTGGCGCGACACATTAATGTGTGGCGCGACACATTAATGTGTGGCGCGACACATTAATGTGTGGCGCGACACATTAATGTGTGGCGCGACACATTAATGTGTGGCGCGACACATTAATGTGTGGCGCGACACATTAATGTGTGGCGCGACACATTAATGTGTGGCGCGACACATTAATGTGTGGCGCGACACATTAATGTGTGGCGCGACACATTAATGTGTGGCGCGACACATTAATGTGTGGCGCCCAGCTGTAGGTGTGTCGCGCGATGAGATTACTTCTGCCGGGAGCCGGGCTGCAGGGGCTCTTAGAAGGGGTGAAACAACAAAGCCCTATCAACATGCACAAAGGTCTTTAAAGACCCGTCAAGTGCTCGGGTGCAGCTGTGAGCGGTCCCGGGATGACAAACACCACGGGGGGGTTGGCTGAAGCCCTTTAGGCTTAAGGCTTAATACTGAGTACCTGTAAATCGCCACCTGCTGCAAGACTTAACGGTATTCACAACTTTTCCTTCAGAAGATGGGTGACAGAGTGCACGTGAGAAATTGTGTCTTATGTGGTTTATTTACTCTGATACATTATGCCATTGTATAAACTCATAACGACACATTTGATCGAATGTAATGTGTGTGAGCCAGTGCTTTCTGTAGTTGTTGCTGTCGATGGTCATTAGCAGGTTCAATATTTTTTGCTTTTTTTCTTATCTGATTAGAGCCCACAGCTGCTTATCTGCACAGTGAACTTCCCTTCAACTTTTGCGTCACTGCTAGGAAGACAGGCCTCTCGCTTCAATGCCTTTCACGTGGATCGTTACTTAAGATTTTCTTACTGCAATGTTAAAGGAGAGGCATTGATTTATCCTTTTAAATGTGAAATGGCCTTCCACAATGAGCTTGTTTATCAATTGTCCGTAATCTTGTGGCTGTCTAATTTCATTTCAATTAACCCAAGTGGTAGTCGAGAGGAATCCTCTTCCAAAGCATTATCTAATCTTTAAGATAAATACACAATATGTGATGCCAGCGGATGGCAAAAATACACATTTTTTCTTCTTAACATTCCTTGTAGTTAAACGTGTTTTTAGTGTGCTGAAAAGACAATATTTCACCAGACATAATGCTCTTTCACTACAATTCTTACACTACGTTTTTTTTTTTTACAGTGCAAGCATATCTTGCTAACTTCAAATATGATCGAATTGGAATTTCTCAGACTTTCTACTTAAGAACGTGCCAACGAAAGTGGTTGGGATAACTGTTGAATATTTTTTTTTAACTTTTAACTGCTTTTGGTCAAAGTCACTGAATTCTGCATTTTCAACCTAGCTACTGGCTGCAATGTGGTTCACTTGTGGCTAAACATCATGTGTTGGGGCGTTTGACGACATAGAACTGCTCCAGAGTTATTGAAAAGTGGTGATTTTGGTCTTTCTGGTAATATGGGCGCCTTTTGCATTCACAGGAGCCACATCATTTGACTCCATTCTCTTCCATATTTGCTTCTCTTTAAAAAAATTAACAGGGAATTTGATTTGTATATAAGTAACATGTTAATTGAGTGAAAAAGCTAGTAAAAAACATGAGTATGGTGCAATTACAAATTGTGAAAATATATGAGCATATGACTTTTCTATAAAACGAAATGAACTAGAACGACCATAGGGAATATAGTAATCCGGGTGCTAGGGTGTGGGCGTGTGTGTGTGGGGGGTGTGGAGGGTGTGTGGGGGGGTGAGTGGGATTGTGTGGGGGGGGTTGCGTGTGTGGGGGGGGGGTTGTGTGTGTGTGTGTGAGGTGTGTGTCTGTGGGGTGGTGTGTCTGTGGGGTGGTGTGTCTGTGGGGTTGTGCGTGGGGCCCGAACCCACCATAGGTGGTTTGGGCTCGCTCGCTGCGCTTCCTCGCGTTACCATGTCCCTGACATTTGTTTCACAAAAAGATGTGTCACCAACATGAAAAGTTTGGAAAGCTGCAATCTAGATAATAGTGTCTAGTGAACGAATGTCGATTTGTCCATATGAGTCCTCTGCATATATTAGGTAACGAAACTCCATCAAATAATGCAGTAGATGTTGCCTTGTCGAATAAGATCAAACCTTAGTACTCCATGGTCTTCCTGCTTTTTCATCACAAAAGACAATAGCTGCCAATCCCTATCTGGTTATACTAGTTCTTGACAAGGCTTGCCCTCATCTTGGAGGTGCTAAAACAACAAGGAGTTCGTCAGACTTGAGATGTATTGAGCCTTACAAAGAAGTGAAGGCTAATTCTGTCAAATGTCCATGGGGACATTTTTGTCTTCTCTAACTTAGCATCAGCAAGCTGGAGACTGTCCGCTGCTTTGCGCACGTTACTAGACGAGTTTATTTTGCAAATAGCTCTTGCCATTTTCATATGAAAACCCAGCGCTGGGTTCACATTTTGCAGGTTCCTGGGATTTAGTCTGAACATCTTGAGCAAGGTCGATCAACAATGCCCCTTGTTATTCTGGTCTGTAGTGTAGTTCCTATATTCCCAATAGGCTCTGCGCATTGGAATAATATATCCTGTAGTTTAGACGTAGGACTGAGGTCGACTAGGTCTCTACCGAATCTATTAGACTTAATTGTGAGTGCCAGCTAGCTCAGAGGTCACTAGAAACTTTCTCGAATTCACAAGAAGGGATTAGTTTCTGACAACCGCAAAAACATGACAACTTTGTTTCCCAAGAATAAGAAATCAATCCCTAGAGTCGCGGAAACAATAGATAGCTATTTTACCTAGTCAATCGTGCATGCTTCGTTTCACCAGAGGGGCTGAGAAAATAGAGAGATGGGCGTTTTCAATAAAAAGTATTTATTGAACAGTCTTCTTTCTCGAGCATAAGAAATGTACTGCTACAGTTGTAATACTGGTTATAAAGTACAAGGCATATAATACGATAAGTATTATAAAGTGGTACTGTAAAAGCATGATATGGTTCCTAAGCCATAAATACCTAAAATACATAAAATACATACAGTGATAAAATAACTACTAAAAGTACTCAACTGGTGCTTCTAAAATACGCCTACCCCGGTGTACCTAACCTAAGTCTAGTACAATGGAAGAAGTGAATGAGGTGTAGTTTAAGTTTAGTATTCTTTGCCAAGAATCTATTCCAAGAATTCTCTAAGGGTCTAATCAGCTCCGTACCTTGGTTTTAGAATGAAGGAGGTCTTGTATCTCTCTCTCAGGACTCTATTTCCCAGCAACCCACAAGGGTAGCCTGGAAACACTGGAGCTGGATTTCTCGGCAGGAGAAAAGACAGCGCCTCTCAGTGCGTCAGCTGGAGGGTCGGCTTCCTTCGGCACTTGCTGCTGCAGGGCGTCGGGCAAGTAGTTAGTCGATCTGCTCCAAATCACCGTGTGTTTGTCTGGGCAAATGTAGGCATATTTATACCTTGAAGGTGCAGAGTTTGATGTATGATTGGACATAACGTCACGCAGACTCAGTTCTTAGAAAACTCCATGATTTCCTAGATAAATTAGTATTCAGGCGAGGGGAAGTCCCTAGCTGCTGAAGGCGGGTTTTTCTAAGAAATCGTTGTTGATTCTCGGAACTTAGTGGAAGTAGCCATGCCGTATTTGGGCTGCATAGGTTCATTCTAAATATGGTATCGATTTCTATGCCTATATAAGGATCGGGTAATTTATACCTTTATATGGGCATGAATCAGGAAAATTACACTAGGGTCCTAGATTCCTACACAACAGGTCAGGCATTTAGACAAAACATACTGATGCAGCTGTTTGGGAAAACGTACTTTTGTCTTATTGGAATACACGTATAGGTAGCACACACTTGGAGAGGGACTTTTCCAGGGAGAAGAGGAAGACAGCACCTATGATGTAGATCGAACATATAAAGACTAAGGTATAGGGTCTGCAGATAACGCCCAAAGATCTTCTAACATACAGTCACTCTGCTTCTATACAAGGGGAGGGAGGTTAGGCTATACTGTATTTTCATAATGACAACTCCTTTCATGATTTATGGAGTAATTGCTATGCTGATCATATTTGTGTTATGCATTTTCTTACTTATTGTGGCACGTATACTGCATATTAGTGCCTGTTAGTTAAAATAAATATTTTAAATTGGTTTGGGTCTCTGTCAGATCTTATTGTGGACAAGTACAAGAAAGTGAGAGAAAGGGTGTGTCTTCCAATCGTGATTCCTAAGAGGGTACGAAGTGTGGTGTTGTCTAATCACTTGTTTCTCTGTGAGTGAGTTGGAGACCAAGTGAGAAACTATAGCTAGGTGGTCCTGGGCTCATGGGTACTAAGGTGGTAGGATGACTCAGTCCCTATGAACAAAGGTCCCATAATCCTACGCATAGTTCTGTGTTTGTACAGAATCCATGCAACAGTTCTTAAAATAATTTAATTTTAAATTGCATGTATGGTTTTTTCGTTGTAAAAGCCTGTATTTCACGAATCTTCCTCACTGATGTCACTAAGAGAAGGGCCATTCTCCATGAAAGGTATTATATATGCCTTAATAGACATGAACGGTCCTTGCATTTATTGATCCAATACTGTATTTCGCTGCCATGGAATCGGCAGTTCTAAACAGGCCTCCTAAAAATGTCTTCCTTAGTCTGATAGACCAAAAGGACCTCTGGTTCCAGAACCTTCTAAATCTAGATATCTCTGCAAGGTGAACTTTAACTGAGTTACGAGAAAAGACAGACTGAGCTAAACTGGGTTAATATGGTAACACTTGTGCCGAAGTTGAGGAAAGAGGATGCCAATTGTTGGAGGAGAACCATTTGCAGGATCATAGCCATTTCATCCAATACAATCTATTTGTAGAGTTAGCTATTGTTTTGACAAGGATATGTTTGCACTGTGGTGGTATGTTTAACTTATGGAATTCATAGTGTTCAGGAGTCAGGACGTTGAGTGATAATGGATTTTGATGAATCTCTTGGCCATTGCTCATGTAAAGCCTTCCTGGGACTGGTCTGTGTGGAATGCGTAGGAAGCCAGCTCTCACTGTGCAGAGAGTACAGGTGACCCTTACTGGTGCACAGGGTTTATAATAATAATCCCAAATTATCTCTTTTGTAGTAGTGTGGGGAAGATGTATAGGCTTATCAGAGGATAGTGTTAAGCATTTACTGCACACAGAGTCAGTAAGCAAGACACTCAAAGCAATCAGACAACAATTTATGAAAAATAACAGATTTTGATAAGAATTCAGAAACCGAGATCATCATAATCAGGTAAGTACTTTGAGATAGTGATTTTCTTTCAAGAAATGGAAAATGCACTGTATTTGTATCTTTAAAGTGGTAATGTTATCCTATGGAGAAAAACATCTACTGCATAGGTCACTGGTCAAGGACTTATGGGACTTTTATCCTAGACTTACGGTAAGTATGGGGCAAGGCTCAAGGCAGCACCAACAGGTCACATCAGTCTGCTCTGGGGCGACGGGTTGCAGAGGTGCTTTCCGTTAAAGTCAATAGGAAACTGTCATGTTGAAAAGAGGCTGCAAGCAGGGACTGGGGGGGGGGGGGGGGGGGGCAGTCTGAATGAACCCACAGGGGTGCTCAGGCCTTGAGCACACAGACACCACAAATCCACTCAAACGTGCTCGTGTGCAGTGGCACTTTGTCTGGCAGGGTAGCACTGTTGAAGACGTTCGTGGTTCTCGGTCCCTGCAGAAAGAGGCTGCGGGCGGCGACTGGGGGACCAATCTGGCCAAACCCAAGGATGGGCTCAGCTCCCGAGTCTCAGGATCAAGTCGGCACTGTCACATCCCCAGACTCAAGCTATGGAGCGTGGAAGAAGGTGTGCTTCAACGTGCAAGGTAACGGTCGGTCAGAGGCTCTCTCTGGGTCTTGGTGACCTGGGAAGAGGGCAGCAGGGCCACTATCGGTGCTGGTGCATCCTGATGTCCTCCGACGCTGTGTGTGCTTTGTACTATTGGAGTCCGGACTGGACCGCCAAAAAGCCTTGGTTCCTGCACTGCTTCAGTACCCAGGGTATTGCTGCTGGTCGGCTCCTGGGGGTCCCAGCATCTTCAAACTTGGCAAGGAGACGGTCTGACCTCCTGGAGCACAAAGGCCTTTCTCCTGTCACACTGCTCCTTCGGTGAGCCCTATAGCTAGCAACACTGTGGACCGGCAGATGCTTTGTAGTGCCTGCAAACGCAGAGGAGCAGCTCCTCTACTCCTAAGGAGACCTTTCCCAGTTGTTAAAGTGCTGGGGAGTCCTCCAAGGGTTTTGGGGAGAATGTCCAGCTCTTGTCCAAGTCGGTCACAGCCATAGTCTAAGTGCAAGCAGACTGGCAGGGTCTCGCTAATCCTTGGTGCAGGTCCAGGGTTCCGAATTTCACAAGATGGTGGAATTCTTTCTTTCGTGTGCACTTCAGGCTGCCCATCTTAGTGGTGTGAATAGTCTGAAGGTGAAACGCCTCCTTGCATAGCTAATTTCCAGCCTGCCTGTTGCCACATGGGCTTCAGGTCAGGGGGTGACATCTCCGAGGTCTGGGGCAAGCGAGGCTCACACGTCAAAGGCAGAGATCTCTTCAAAGCTCCCTGCCTTGCCATGCTAATTTACTAGCCATTCTGCTGGAGGAGGTGTAAACACCTCCTGCTAGAGCAGGTATTGTTTCTGACCTCTGAGAGCAAGGTTCTTGCCTGCAAGGGGGTCAGAAACTAGTCTGTAATAGCAGGTTGGACAGGACCAATCAACTGGTAGGGTTCAGGGGGTACCTCTAAGGTGCCCTCTGTGTGCATGTATTAATAAATCCATCACTGAAATCAGCGAGGATTCATGAATACGAGATTGATACCAAACATGTGTTTCAGTGAAGCCATTATGTAGCTGGGAAACTCGTGTTGACCAGTGTTCAGTATATACCTTAATATGGCTTCCCTGCTCACTTGTAACATCCAGCAATGGAACTAGACATTACAGGGGCATTTCTGCTCATGTTCTCACAAGTGTTATAATGCTTTAGGGCTCCAAGGCCTGCTGTAGAAGTGACTTACATATAGCTCATGCAGTCTTTGACATGGCACACAGGAGTGTGCCATGTCATGTTGTCAAACATGGCTTGCACCATTGCAGGCAGCCTGCAATGGCAGTCTGTGTGGAATTTGTATGTGGGTCACTTAGGGTGGCAAAAAATATGCTGCAGCCCTTTAGGACCCTCTTTAGTACTCATGCTCTAGGTACCAGGGGTACCATTTACTACGGAATTATAGGGGTAATAAAGTCCTTTGCCAATTGTGTACAATTAGACATCACATTGTTTTAAAGAAAGAGCACTGGCACTGAGGTCTGGTTAGCAGGCTTCATTGCACTAGGAGTCAAAAACCAGCATCCAGTAGCTAAAAAGATAGAAAAAAGTAAAAAAAGGAACAACTGCAACACAAACAGTTTCCTTCACAATGGTTTTCTGTTTCGACAAAAGGAGAAGTTCTGCACACCAAATTTGCCTTGGCCATGCTGGGTCTATTAGAAGGATTCAACACAGACCCCCTCTTTATCTTATTGGGGAGAGGTGCAAAGGCTTATGCAATTATTCCCGTCCAAGCAATCTGAAATGCGTTTCTCCCACAATCTTGTGAGGAAATCTGCCTGAACAAAATCTGCATTTCCAATTGAGAGGAGAAGCAAACAGGCCTACCGATCGGTTTCCCCAGTTGCAGAATTCGACAGCTGCATGAGGGACAGTTCCAACTCGTGGCATTCCTTTGAAGATCTGCTCAGATAATATGTCAACTGATTTGTACCCTGCACATGATCTACTTTTAAGTACATTTTTACGATGCAAGATACAACTCCAAATATCCTGTGCTTTCTTCGATAGGAGGTACGATTTTGTTCCTCCTTGTTTAGGTAAAACATTGTGGTTGTATTGTCTGTGCAAACCAGTACAGTAGATCCTTTTACTCTTGGAAGAAAAGCATGCTGTACCAATAATACTGCCCTTGATTCCAAGAAATGTATATGTCTCCTGTTCTCACTGCGTGACCATTTCCCACTCATTTTGAGGTCTTAGAAAGGAGCTCACCATCCCTCCAGAGACGCAACTGTTATTACAAAGAGTGTCGACTAGTAGTGGAATTTTAAACCCCTGGAAACAATTCCTTTCATCACCCACCATCGATTAGCTGTTTCATTTCCGGTGTTACCCCTAATGACATCTTTGAATGTTCCAGGTACGAGAGTGGTCTTATGAACATGCAACATTATTCCCATGAACGCTTTGTATTGTCTGATTGAAATGGTTTCTTGAAAGCACAGAAGCTGTTTACTTTATAATTCTCTCCGTTGTAGGACAAGCCTTCTATACATTTGCATCAATGATTGCCCCTAGGAATGTCATTTTTGCGCTTGGAACAAGGCAGGATTTTTCTTTGTTTAATTTGAGACCTAAATTCATGAAGATTTGGAGAAAGACCTTTATTGAACAAACTACTCCCTATTACGATGGTGCTTTTATCAGACAGTCGCCCGAATATGGGAAATATCTGGTGTCCTTTTCTTCTCAAGTGTAAAGCTACAGGAGAAATGCATTTGATAAATATTCTTGGGGCATATTTTAATCCAAAACAAAGGACTTTGAATTGGTAGTGACAACCGGATACCTTGAACTGGAGATACCCCCTGTTTGACATGGATGGGGCTAACAAAGTAGGCATCTAAAAGAACTAGTGATGCCATAAAATCCTTTTTGCTATAAATTCCCCTGGCTGTAGAAGTTGCTGTATGTCCTGTAGCATAACCATTCCAAGCGACTGCTTTAGAGGCATTTGTTGAGCTGTCGCAGACCCTACACCTGCTGTCACTTTCCAGTTCTTTTTTCTAAAAGAAAAATGTTGGCGGACTAACCTGTGTTTCGGTGCACATATGAAAGCTCTTCTGCTGCTCCCTTGAGCATAAGCAACGTTATTTCTTACTGTAACAAAGGTGTTGGTGTGACCTACGGTGAGGTGGATTTCAGGGAGGTTTCTGAATAAATTCCCACTTGTGACTGTGTTGAATGAGGTCCAAAATCCAACGGACTTCGTTCCATCGACGGTCGGTCCACGTGGTGTCGAGAAGGCCTCACGGCCCGATTCGACGACTGGAGTGCAACCGAGTTGTAAAAAGTGTATCGGCACCGAGCGCTTAACAATACCGACGGTATCCGAAGGCCTTTTGAGAAGTTTTCTTGATTCCGAACTTGGAGAGTAGGAAAGTACATCCAAACCCAATGGCGGAGAAAAACAATCTGGGGATGGAGAGGATGCCCATGCGCACTGTAGTCCAAGGGAGGAGCCACCTATCTCGTGATACTTCGAAGACTCTTCCAGGACAACAATGTGCAATCATCTGGACCCAACACTAGGCGGCGATCTATGCACAGATATGAATTCAGCAGCCCACATGCCTCGAACAGTTTATATATTAACCAGGCACAGACAGTTAAAATACCATAATGTGGAAAAAAGCACTTAGCTGGAAGAAACAAAGTTACTGGGCTTGTTAAATGCCTCTTGATAGGTGTACCGACCATGCAAAAGGATGCTCCAGGCCTGTTCCGGATGAGTCTGAGTTACCCAACTACTAACTGAGAGATAAAGAACAATTGAATCGAAAGAGTGAGGGAAGGAATACAAAAACTGCCCTTTGAAACCACTATCAAGTAGTTTCCTAGGACAGTGACCCCTCGTACATCAAAGCAGTGAATTGGTCATATACTAATGGAAATCCTAAGGGTGGATGGGCCTGCACTACTGTGAGAAGTTGGCCTGATGTGCAGTGTTCACTATTCTAGTGATCACTATATATCAGTCCAAACAACCCTTATTGATGATTGGTTGTAAGTCAACCTTATAGACCAGCTATCCTAGTAGCATGGATACGAGCAGTCTAAGGCTAAGACTCTAGAGGGCGTGTTAAGCCAGCTGTTTTACCATCACATTACCCCTTGAACACCCAGTGAAAGGACACCACACAAGTTGTTATGAAAATAAACAGTGTATTTATTTATAACAAGACTACCCTGGCTCTTTATGAGACAGGGAGCTAAGCACACAACAAAACTCTTATAAAAATACTTAAGTTAGCACAGTATATACAAATGCCCGAGGGGCACGGGAAACCATATACTCAAAAAGTGGAATGCGAAATTACTAGCAGGTAAGTACAGTACTAATAGGCTTTGGAATCGCTAGGACTTGACTATAGAATCGTTAGATTACTTCTAGGAGGCCCAGGGGACTCGGGTGCAGAGTGTGCACTCTCATGCGGGACAAAGTCTATGATAGCTAGTAAAGTTAAAGTTAGTGTTCACGGGCGAACCCGACCTGGTAGGAAGAAAACGACAGTGGATCCTGACCCTTGGATAGTGAGGCTATGCTGGGGCACCGAAATGCCGAAGTTACCTAGCCCAGGGGCTGCAGCTGCATATGTCTCAAAAGACGTCGGGAATCCTCGTAGACGAACCAGGAGCCTGGAAGAAAGATGCTGGCAGGCGACCAGTGAAGAGAGTTCGAGTTGATCCAAGCCTGGATCTTGAAGATGGATGACACCTGAAAGCAGAGGGGACTAAGTTCGTGACTACTAGCCAGTAGTCAGGTGGCACCAGGAGGGCACCGGATGGTAGTCACCTCGGCTAGGTGAGTGGGCGACGCTGGGCTCTGCAGATCTCACGGACCAGGAGGCGTTGTCGGCGACCAGGATGGAGGGGCGAGCTGTCCCACGATGGATGAAGCTGTCGGCGTCGAAGAACCCAGGATTGGGCAACAAAGCCTTGGCTAATTCAAGCCCACGCGGTGGACTCAAAATGGCGTCTTGAGTGGACCAGGAGGGTCCGGGGTGCTCCTCTTCTGGAAGGGAGCAAGAGCCAGTCTGGAGCAACCAGACCAGCAGCAGTGATGTCGTCGGGCGTCGTTCAGAAGGCCACAAGCCAGCGGGCTAGTAGCCAAACAACGCGGTGAGCAGCAAAAAGCAGAAGGGCCCCACGCCGATCGTGGAGATGCTGGGGGGCTGCTCTTCGGTGCTGGAGCTGCTCAGGGTTGGGGCTTCTCGGACCCCAAAGCACTCGCCAGGAGATTACTCGGCGGGCTTGCTGTGAAGAAGTCGTGCAGTCTTGGCAATAGTCGGTCCCTTGAGGTCTCGTCGCACTCACGGTTCTCAGCTTGGCTGTAGAGGTGAGTAGTGGTCGGAGGTGCCAGGGAAGCCGGGTCTTGTCGAGCTGGGCAGTCGGATTCCGGAGGAAGGACTTACAGCAGACCGCAGTGTTCTTAGGATGGTGCCTGCGGATGCAGGGTGACTACTCCTTAGTCACAAGGGAGAATCTTGAAGAAGAAATCTTGAGGTCCTTTCGCAGAAAGTCGTGTCTTGATTCCAAAGATGATCTAATTTGGAAGGGGGCCTGCTCCTACCTTTATCTGGGAAAAGGGGGCTGGCACGCGACTAAGTCCTGCCCTATGGGTGGGACCAGGAGGGGGGTGGTTACACCCCTCTCCTTTGGCGGGCTTTCCCCAGGCCAGGGGCTGGAGTGCCCCTGGAACTGGTTTCAGCCGGCCTATGCACAGTGAGCACCGGGGTGCCACTTGCAGTCACCTTCCTCTGTAGCCCTGCCTACCTGGAATACACAAAACCCTGTCTGGGACGGTGCTGGCACCGCCCCTGGCAGGAAACCCTTTGTCCTTGCCTCCTGCTCTGGGAGGACTCCCAGCAGCAGGAGGGCAGACTTGTGTCTCGGTGGCAGCATCCATTTTGGGGATGCTAAGGCTCTGTCTGACTTTAACCGGGGTTACAGGTTACATACATGTCGTGTCCCTCTAGAAGGGTGGAATGCTAACCCCGTCGCCAGAATTGGCGAGGGGTTAGTATTCCAACTCGTATGACACCTTACTCGACATGTTTTGATAAAGCGATACCAGAGTTGGCATATAACCGCGAGGATTATAAGGCACTTAAGAGTATATGGTATGCGATATCATGGAAACGGCTAAGGGATAGATCCCGAAAGCCGCAGACAGGCTCAGCTCATGCCAGAGCACCATCTCACACGATTCCAAGCACTCTGCCTTCAGGATTGTTAAGGCCTGCCATAGGAGTGACTGATAGGAGATCTGTGTGTCCATTTTAGGGTTAGATATAGGTATACTATATCTAAAGCAAAGGGTGAGTACACCACCTTGCCCCAGCTGTCGTGCAGCCAGTTGTGTCAGTTTAGTTAGTCAGCCCAGGGGTGGCATAATACATGCTTCAGCCCCTGGGAGACTTCTGGGTACACCTCAGCCCTGGGTACAGGGACTTGGAGAGGGCCCAGTGCCAATTCAGTACCTGAGTACAATTTGGATAGAGAGAACAGCTAGGCTGTGGGTCTGATTAGCAGGCCCACAGCCAGGGAAAGTCGTAAACCAGTGCAGCCAAAAAGCAAAAATCTGGGTGATCATAGGATTGCAGACCCTACTCTCCTACAACTACCAAAATAAAGCTGAAGACTTCCTGGAAAACGTTCCACTCAAATGGAAAGTAAGGACACCTGTGTGCCGCGGCATGGGGGCTAGCTGCATGCATCAACCTAGTCTCACTCTCAGCCCAGCCTCGGCGCAGCCTCACATGACTTGGCTGTCACAACAAACGGGACGCCAAACGGACGGCGTCCAGGTAAGTGTACCTTCTGGGCAGAACTGGGTGCTGATTAAAAACGAAGAGCAGCTGTTACAGCTGCTCATGTGGTCGAGACAACTCTTTTACAGGACACAGAGTTTATTGGGTCAGGGGACGGCAGCTCTCTGATTTTTTCCTGGGCCGTGCACTCCTCGTTCAGACTAAGTGACACCACGTTATGACCCTTCCTGTAACTCTGGAGCGAGCAGCCGTGCCCGTGGGTAGCATCACTCCTGCTGTATGCCACTCTACCCATCTGCTGATAGTTATCTTGACGTTGTGCATGGGATGAGGCGACCTGCTGTATTTATTTCAGTTTAGTAATCTATCTAGCTTAATCAGGCTCCACACTACTGCAGGCGTGGAGGGGCAGCATGAAACTAGGATTTTTTTTGTCACAAGTGGAATTTGCCAGGTGAAGGAGGCAACAAAATAACAGGGAAAGTTGAGCCAGAGCCAAGCCAGGGGCCAGCTCTGGCTCGAAGAACCTGTGCAGAAGCAGAACATTTTAAATATTTGCCACATAGATAATGCAGCGGTGTGTTATTCACAAATCGTGGGACTGGCAGCACAGGATTGTTTTTCAATAAGTGTAAGTATGCATAACTGTGAAACTAATTAACAATTGCATATTATTGTGAAAAAAACGTGTAAATAATGAAAATGAGGAAGAAAGTAAGGAAGGGAAGTGAAAGAAGGGCAGATAAAGGACCGGAAGGGAGAAGTGAAGTTATGGAAGGAAGAAAAAGATTAAAACAAAAAGTAAGAAAGAATTAGGGATTGATATACAGAAGGAGCATAAAAGAAATTAATATCTCAAACACAGAAGAGAATAAAAAAGGTTAATGTTTTTGAAAGTTTATAAGTGTAATGTGCGGCTTTTAAGTATTAAACAAAATGCTATTTTGGCCACTCATGGCACCATCATGGGACAGTTCAGAGTCTAGTAAAGAGACCCTGGAGGAGTTGTGCACTATCGGAGAGTTTACAGATCTCAATAATGGCACTGGCGGTAGCAGAGAGCGCACACACACATAAATGGGTGAAAACGTTAATCTCAAAGATTCAGCAGTGCAGGCTTTCCTCATGATTTGACTGAGTGTGTGTGTGATGTTATTTATTTGGTGGTGTACAGTTGTGTCTGTTAGAGTAATTATGTGTGTCAAGACAAGTGTTTGGTGGAGTGAGATAGTGAGTGTTTGTTGTAGTTGCCAAGTGTGGTGGTGATAGATCTCTTACCTTCTTGGCTAATCCTCTCTTTAAACTCAGTAGCTAAAGAAGTGATGCTATGCCTCCACTCAGATGGGTGACACGCTTAACACAGTGGCGTAACGAACCTGGAGGGGGGGCCCCCCTGCAGGGTACGTGAAGGGGCCCCCTCTGGACTCAATCTAGCAGACGTGCGGTGCTGACGGGGCTCCCTGGAGGGTGAGCCCTCACCGCGGGGGCTGCAGGGGCCTGTGTTACGCCCCTGGCTTAACAGTGGTACTTACTTTCCTTTCTTCCATAGGTTTACGTCAGATGACATAGCACTTAAGAATTGGAGCGCAAAACAATAGAACTTCGCCATCAGTCCAAGTACACTATGCCAGCATTATACCTCCTCAGACACCCCCATCCAATGCTTAATTTGAGCCAGTGGTTGCAGACGGGGCCTACCAAAATTACTTTTTGGAGGCCAGCACTTATTTGTCTTCATCAATACTTTGACCCAGAGTAAGAAAGAGAAAAACAAACAAGGGAAAAGGAGGATAATATTTTATTTGTTTCCCTCGTCTTCATTGCTCGATTTTGCTTGCGAGACAGTGTCACTCAGTCGTTGAATGTCACTCCTAATTACACTGAAATTATCAAAATGTCACACATAAGCAATCTGAAACCTTGGCAGCTATGTCAAGGGAGGATTAGTTACTTACCTGTAATCCTAGTTCTCATACAGGGGTATACTCATCAAAGTCATAATCTATGAATAATCCCCGCCCATGTGCGGGATCCCGGAGCATATAGAAAATACATATAAATATATATGTATATATATGTGAAAACATATTTGCAGCCTAAAACATTTCCCAACTGGCAAAAATTGCCGCAAAATTACATAAATTAGCATATATACAGTAGTACTCTTCCAAACCCGAAGGAAGAAAGAGAGCAGAAAACATTTGTATACAACAATGCTTTATTGCCATAGGAAAAACCTGTAATTGCAGGCATTTGCCAGTAGGCTGCAGTAGAGTATAAAGCAAACAAAGAAAACTGACACCTTGCCTTTAAGGCATTAGAGTAGGGGTACCGTGCCTTTAAGACCTGAAGGCAACCCCCTGCTCCCATGGTGCACCACAGGTGACAGTTGGGTCAGTTCTTTTTGGAGGTGCATTAACACCTGAGGAGATCCACAATAAAACATCTCATAACTTTGTAACTCTGCTCGTCCGGGGAGGTGGGCGGGAGCTTATGACTTTGATGAGTATACCCCTGGATGAGAACTAGGATTACAGGTAAGTAACTAATCCTTCTCATCCAGGGGATACTCATCAATAGTCATAATCTATGAATAGATTAGCAAGCTCATACCCAAAGTCTCGCGGACGAGCAAGAAGTATAAAAACTTCACAGAATGACTAAGACATATTGCAAATACATCTTATGCAAATAAGTTCCTTAAAGAGGCCTGCCCTACTCTGGCATCAGCCTGAGTATCTGAGTCCAGGCAATAATGGCGGGTAAAGGTATGGACAGACCGCCAAGTTGCCGCTTTACAAATTTCAGAAATAGGAACATTACGAAGGAGAGCTGTAGTGGAAGCTTTCCCTCTAGTAGAATGTGCATGTGGTTTACCCTGTAAGTTCTTGTTAGCTAGTTGATAAGCTAAAGCTATACAGGAGACAATTCAGCGAGAAATGGACCTTCTAGAAGCCGACAGGCCAGTATTAGTACTGCCATAATTAACCCCTTCCACGCTGATGACGAGCTGGGCTCGTCATGAGGTAGCCTCCTGCTACGCTGATGACGAGCCCAGCTCGTCACGTAAAATGCGGTTTCGCAAAACTCCGCGTACGAGCGGAATTCCGCCCGCACGCGGTTAACAAAAAGCCGGTCAGACTTTCTCAGAGCCAGGGTTTTTGACAAGTAGAACTTCAGGACCCTCCGGAGATCTAGAGAGTGTAATGACCTCTCCGGGGGAGTGGAAGGATTAGGAAAAAAGGTAGGTAAGGTAATAGACGGGTTGATATGAAAGTCTGAAACTACCTTAGGCAGAAAACTTGGGTGCGTTCTTAAGACCACCCTGTTGGCATGAAAAACTGTGTAAGGTTCCTTGCAACACAAGGCCTGGATTTCACTGACCCTACGGGCAGAGGTAATCGCCACTAAAAAAGGTAGCTTTCCAGGTCAAGTGCTGCAAAGAGACCTTATGTATAGGCTCGAAAGGAGCACTCATCAGCTTAGTCAGGACAATATTAAGCTCCCAGGGAGGGGAGGGGGACCTCACCGGTGGGAAGGCTTTTTTCAGACCTTCTAGGAAATTTTTAACTACAGGCATAAGGAAGAAAGATGTCTGATTAGGAGACTTCCTATATGCTGTGATTGCAGCTAAATGAACCCTGATGGAGGGGTATTTCAGGCCAGATCTCGCTAAATGCAATAGATCTGGAAGAATCACCTGCTCTTGGCCATGTACCGGATCAAGAGAGTGCTCATGACACCATAAGAAGAACCTCTTCCACTTGAAAGCGTAGGACTTCCTAGTGGAGGGTCGCTTTGATTCTTTAAGAATAGTCATGCAGTCTGCTGGGAGGTCTAAATGTCCATACTGGATGACCTCAGGAGCCATGCCGTCAAGCGAAGGGAAGGAAGGTTGTGGTGAAACACCTTCCCCTGGTCTTTGGTCAACAAGTCTGGACGGCATGGTAGGCGCCGGTGAGGAACCTCCGACATCTGAAGAAGATCGGGGTACCACCACTGGCGTGGCCACTCTGGTGCTATCAGTATCATTCTGGTTTTGGTCCTGTAGAACTTCTGGATCACCGCCGGGATCAGAGGCAGGGGAGGAAAGGCGTAGAGTAATGTCTGCGACCAGCTGATCAAAAGACCGTTCCCCAGTGATCCCTGTTGGGGGAACCTGGACGCGAAGACGGGGCATTTTGTATTGGCCGCGTCTGCGAACAGGTCTACGTCCGGTACGCCCCAACACCGAAAAACCTCTTGAGCTACTTCCTCGTTGAGCACCCAATCGTGCGCTTCTACGAAGATTCTGCTGAGGCAGTCTGCTTGGACGTTTTGAATTCCTGGTAGATGAACTGCCACGATGGACAGGCCTCTTGCTAGGAGCCAATGCCAGATGGCTTGTGCTTCCAGAGACAAGACTCTTGACCTCGTGCCTCCCTGTTTGTTCAGATAGAACATAGTTGTCGTGTTGTCCATCTGAACCTGGAGGTGGTTGGTGCGCAGAGACGGATAAAGAGACTTGAGAGCAAGATGAACCGCTCGAAGCTCCAGGAAGTTGATATGGTAGCCCTGCTCTACCTCGGACCAGAGGCCTTGAACTTGGAGTCGGTCCATGTGAGCACCCCAGCCTTGAAGGGAGGCATCCGTGACAATTGACTGAGATGGAGGAGGACGATGGAATGGCACTCCTCGGAGGAGATTGGATCGTTTCAACCACCATCTGATCGAGTCCCTGGCTTCTTGAGAAAGCAAGACCCGGTCTTCCCACTGATCCGATCTCTGAGACCACTGATCTTCGAGGGCTTGTTGTAGAGGTCTCATGTGAAGGCGAGCATTGGGCACGATGTAAATGCATGAAGCCATCGATCCCAGAAGAGAGGACACTTGTCTGGCTGTGGGGGACTGATTGTCCAGAAGAAGGCGACCCTTCAGGAGCATAGATGACAACCTCTCCTCCGAAGGACACACGCTTGCCTGTAGTGAGTCCAGAGACGCACCCAGGTAGTGGATCAGCTGGGAAGGGTTGAGAACTGATTTTTTCAGATTGACGTGAAGACCCAACGAGTCCATCAGTTTGAGGCAGAACGACACATGGTTCTGAAGCAGCGACGGGGTGAAGCTCTTCAACAGCCAATCGTCTAGATATGGATAGACGAAGATCTTTCTTTTGCGGAGAAAAGCAGCTACCACCGCCATGCACTTGGAGAATGTCCGAGGTGCAGATTTCAGGCCAAACGGCAGCACTCGATATTGGTAGTGACGACGGCCGATCTGAAACCTTAGAAACTTCCGATGCTTGACTGACACTAGTATGTGGAAGTAGGCGTCCTGCAAGTCGATGGCACACATCCAGTCTCCCTGATGAAGATGTGGGAAGATCTGGTGCAGGGCGAGCATACAGAACTTTTCTTTTCGTATGAATTTGTTTAGCCTTCGAAGATCTAGAATGGGCCTGTATTCTTTGACAGTTCCTCGTTTTTGAACCAAGAAATATCGGGAGTACACTCCTTGATTTTTGTGAATGGAGGGAACCTCCTCTATGGCCATCTTCTCTAGAAGGACGGAGACTTCGTCTTGTAGCAATTGACTCTTGTAACATGGAAGATGTCGCGATTGGAGGAGGACTTGCGGAGGAGGAGATTTGAACCTCAGCAAGTACCCATGCTGCACAATATTCAGCACCCATCTGTCTTTTGTAATGGATTCCCACTCTGCCAGATGATGAGAAACACTCCCTCCCACCGGAGTGGCGAACAGACGTGGAGGAAGCAATGGCTCAGGGCTTAGGAGGTTGCTTTGAGGAGGGCTGCTGCTTGTTATTGCCACCTCTTCCTCTGCCAGGACGACGCTGCTGGAACTGCGTCTTCTGCTAAGACTGGGATTGCCACTGAGGGGTTTAAACCCTCTGTTGGAAAGACCTCCTGTCTCCTTGAACTCATTGCGCTTTTCTAATCCCACAGCTTTGACAGTGTCCATTTCTGCTTTCATTTTGGACATTTCGTCGTCCGTGTGTGGACCAAACAGAGATTTCCCATTGAAGGGCAAATTCAAAATCTTCTTCTGGGCGTCTGGCTTGAGCCCTGTCAGGCGGAGCCAGGCCGAACGACGGGAACAAATACCACTTGAATAGCCATGGGCCACAAGGTCAGAGGCATCCACTGCGTCGCTAATAACTTGATTGGCTACAAGGCCTCCCTCCTGTATAGTCTCCAGAAAATCTTGGCGATCTTCCTTGGGGAGCTTGTCCGTAAAGCGAGTCAGGGAGTCCCAAAGAGACCTGTCGTACCTTCCAAGCAAGGCAGAGGCGCTAGCCACCTTCATAAAGGAAGAAGAGGTGTAGCATACCTTTCTACCAAACGAGTCCATAAGTTTACTATCTTTTTCAGGTGGTACTGAGGAAGAAGTAGAACCTGCATGGGACTTCATGGCAGCCGCCACAATGATGGTATCCGCAGGAGGATCTGATCTGAGGAACAAGGGATCCTCTGCAGGGGCCTTGTACTTCTTGGCTATCCGAGATGGAACAGATCCCACCACTGCTGGTGTGAGGAAAGTAGCCATAGCCGGTTCTAGGAGGCCGGGGACCAGGGGCAGTAGAGGCCTGGGCGCTGTGCGATGACGGAGGGTATCAAAAATCACAGAAGTGGGAACCACTGGAGTGTGCAGCGTAATATTCAGCTTTTTTGCTCCCCTGCCCAGAACATCGGAGAAAGTCGCGAGGTCATCAATTGGAGAGACTCTGGAAGGAGGCGTAGAGGAGAAGGTCGGAGAGTAATCTCGGTAAGACGACCTAGACGAGGACGACCTTGTGGAAGATCTTGTACGCCGCCTCTTATGGGACCTGTCACGATTCCTGCTGTGACTGTCCCTGGACCTAGAGCGATGTCTTGATGGAGACCTCGGTCTTGGCCGGATTGGAGATCTTAGTCTGACAGGTGTTCTTGGCCGCACTGGAGAACGTGATCTGGCTCGAGATCTTGGCCTGGGTGAAATCCTGGGACTCCGAGGACCTAGAGCGATGTCTTGATGGAGACCTCGGTCTTGGCCGGATTGGAGATCTTAGTCTGACAGGTGTTCTTGGCCGCACTGGAGAACGTGATCTGGCTCGAGATCTTGGCCTGGGTGAAATCCTGGGACTCCGAGGAGATCTAGATGGTCTGGCCGGAGTTCTTGCCTTAGACGGAGAATATGTACGGGAGTAATCCGAGCCCGGACTACTCTGACCTCCAGATACAGCCCCTTGAGGATGTTGAGAAACCAAGCTGCGTGACCTGCCCGCAGATCTGGGCGAAGATTCTGGAGAGAACTGCACGATGTTCAAGCCAGGAGATGATGATTTGCCTCCTGAAGTCTCAGAACCAGGGGACTCCACCACTACCGTCACTTTATCCCTCGACGGCAAAAGCCTCGACGTCGAAGACGTCTGGGTGACTAGTGGCGTCGAGCGGTGTCTTGATGCTCTCGCCGGCGATCGATCACGTCGAGAAGGACTCGACTGAGAACCTCGACGTCGATCCGGAGACTTCGACGTCTATCTCCCTCGACGTCGATCAGATGGCGATGCTCCCTGACGTCGTATCGACGACGACTCTCGACATCGTGTCGACGATGACCTTCCTCGACGTCGCGTCGACGGCGACCTTCCTCGACGGCGACCTTTCCTGGAGTCGCCTCGGCGGCGACCTCCTTGACGTCGAAGGATGGGATCTGACAGTCCCTCTCGACGGCGGCCCGCTAGTCAGCGGCGACCTAGATGCCGTCCTAGCTCTCGACGCCGATCCCCTCCGGGGCGGCGGAGAGTGTCTCGACGTCGACGGAAGCCTCGACGTCGACGGAGACTTAATGTAGTAGCAGCCATGGACTTCGAGCCCGAAGTATGGCGTCTCGACGCCGACTTACTTGACTGCGGCCTAGATCTTCGACGTCGTAAAGATGATCTGGGACTTTGACGGCGACCTCGACGGAGTTCTTCGACCTTCATTCCTCTTTCTGGGAACAGGAGAAGTGGAATGACGCCGTTTTTGGCCGCGCTTGCTTGTAGGAGAAGATCTAGGGGCTGTGGAAGCACCCACCTGGTGACTTTTGTCCATCTCCTGCATGGCATGAAGTCGAATCTTCGCCCTGTCGCGAAGAGTCCGACTTTTAAATTTTTTACAGTGATGGCACTGATCAGGAATGTGTGTAGATGGAAGGCACACAATACACACAGAATGTGGGTCAGTCAGAGCCATCTTTTTGTCACAAGAAGGACATTTCCGGAACAGAGCAGGCATTCCGACAGGAAATTCTTGTGGGTTACCACAGAAAAATAAATCAGAAGCCTTATTTATTCAAAAAATTTCGAAATATAAGAGAAAATCCTCTCAAAAACACAATTTCAGTTGAAAACTGAAGAGCTCAAGCTCCAGGATCCTCACAGAAGGAGCCGGAAAAAAGAACTGACCCAACTGTCACCTGTGGTGCACCATGGGAGCAGGGGGTTGCCTTCAGGTCTTAAAGGCACGGTACCCATACTCTAATGCCTTAAAGGCAAGGTGTCAGTTTTCTTTGTTTGCTTTATACTCTACTGCAGCCTACTGGCAAATGCCTGCAATTACAGGTTTTTCCTATGGCAATAAAGCATTGTTGTATACAAATGTTTTCTGCTCTCTTTCTTCCTTAGGGTTTGGAAGAGTACTACTGAATATATGTTAATTTATGTAATTTTGCGGCAGTTTTTGCCAGTTGGGAAATGTTTTAGGCTGCAAATATGTTTTCACATATATATACATATATATTTATATGTATTTTCTATATGCTCCGGGATCCCGCACATGGGCGGGGATTATTCATAGATTATGACTATTGATGAGTATCTCCTGGATGAGAAGTGGCCAATACCTTTCTCCTGTGCCTCAGCATTAAAAACTAAAGGCTTAAGGTACAACTGCAGGCACAAGGACATCGTGCAGTATGTGATCCTAGTGACAGTATGGGTAAAGGAGCAAGTTATAAGATATTTTTTTAATTATTTGGCTGGTTCATTGCTCGATTTAACATGCTCAGACACTCTCCCATAGCTTGGTTTGACCGTAATGCACCACCTGTGAAACTCATGCAGCCCGAACCTCTCTATAAAGGCACTAGCATTATTGCTCCAAAATGAGACCCACAAACAAGAACATTTTCTCTTTGCAGCTCTTGGTCTCCTTGTCCTGGTCCTTCAAGGTAGATTCCATCACCACATTACACTGAGCTGGTGACGTTCCCCAAAGCGAAGGCTCAACTGTCCTGGGGATCCAGATACTTTCTGAACAAAGATTTTGAAATGAATCACTCAGATAAAACTTTCCTCCAAATTGCTTTGGTGAAGGAGTGGTTGCTGTCATCAGTGCAGATATGCACACATTCTCCTGTGCATTGCCATGTATTTCCTATAATTAAGAGGTATTTGTAATACTTAGAAGCCTGCCACTCAGCAGGGTCAAACAAAATAGTTTGTGATCAATAACTGGTCATGTTATGAGCTTATTCATGTTGTGAAAATTTTATGGTTCAAGTTTGTATGGCTGACATGTATGTTTTCAATCTTGTTAACATTACTTTCATTAAAATGTTAAAATGCTGTTTGATTCATAAAAGGGTGTGAGGCTCTCCTATAAAAGGGAAATCCATATAAAAGGGAAGTAGCCATAAAACCTCTAAGCCATCCCTAAACCAATAGAAGAAATCACTGGGCTGAAAAGACTGCTTAGAGCACGAGCCTTTAAGAAGAAAGTTTCTATACATTCAATATGTGGCTATAAAACAGTTTTGGAACTACTAAGAACCGCTGGAAGCAAAGTCCTTTTAACACTGTGCTTACAAACAGATGGTCATTGATGAAAACAACAATATGCAAAAGATACGAACATACATGTACAGACATGGGTAAAGGGACGGACCAGAAATAAAACAGATTACTGTTTACATCCTGTAAACTGATCTTCACAGATATTACAGGAAGTAAGATCAGTCTTTTTCAACAAAGTGAGAGGACAGAAAATGAAAGTAAAACTAGTCTAATCGAGAAAGTTTCAATTGTATTAAATATAAAAGAAAAGGTTGGTGTCAAAACTTTCTCAGCAGGCTTTTAGCTCTAGTCCAAGTCGTACCAGAAAGAGAGGGAGTACAGGCATGTGGTACAAAAAAATTATAAAGCTTGTAAAGTGGAGAGCACAAACCCCATCTACCCATTCAGGAGACATGGGGTACATGGTCAGCTCTTGTCTGATCCGTATCTGTCCGTTACGATTTCTCTCAGTTCGCCCCGGTCATCAGAAATCAGTATTTATCTGAGGAGATTCTGTCACAATTGAAGCAGGATTAGCCTCATCTGTGTATCAATCTCCCAGGAATGGCACACCACTCTTTTTCCAATACCATTTTAACTAACTTAACAAGAATCACACCCAAAGTGAATAAAAGATGTAATGATTGTTGAAAGAAAACATATTTGGGAAGAGCCATGTGGCCAGAGCTCTCACCCTGGGTACTGGGGAACCACGTTGACATTTCAGCGTCAACTCAATATTCTGCAATTCTGGGTAAATCACTTCATCTTGCCATGCCCAAATAAGTGTGTATTAAGACCAAGGGTGACCACAATATTTTAGAGAACCTAGGGTAATGTAGTATATTGGGGAAAAAACAGATTCACTCGGGAAGTAGTACCAGTAAAAAAAACAATCTTCAATAATTTAAGACAGAACAATAACAATTGTCTGAAGCATAAAATAAGCAGGCAGGTGATCGATACTGTATGACAATGTATTATTTCATTGCATACTTTTACCATTCTTTTGCCAGGATCAACGCCAGTTGGAATTCTGCTTTCCGTCATTCGCTTGCTCTATGCTTCATTAGGACAAGCGACCAAGAGATTCTTGACACGGCACCATAGTTCTTCACGATTCGGGCTGTGTACTGGCTGCGTTCCCGAATATCTCCTCATTCAGGACCGTGGTAGTTAGGCTAGCTGGCCACATGTCTACTTTTATTAAGTGATTGATGCCCCCATTTACTGGCATATTCACGGAGCGCTTCACCTATCCGGTACTACAGTACCTCTATGCTGGTCCCTTCGGCACAAGCCCCTATTCGCTCCATGTTTCCTATGCCATGCAACCCTATACTATAAATAGAGCCAACGTGGATGCCCTTTCCTTCAATTTCCGGAAGGTAGCATCCTCGTGGATAACCTCCAAGATAGAGTGCTCACACACTGTCCTGGTGACGACCTCACATTACCAGAGGTAGAATTGCGGGTGACCTATATAGACTACTATATATTGCATAAAGTAATTAAGGAGTCTCATGCTTTTTATTTGTGACTCATGTTATCTCTTGCTCCAGCACCCCTTTTCACCAAAGTTCTCCTGTCGTCCCTCGTCTTAGAACTCTCCTCACTCAGAACTGATATCTGACTCCTTGCTAAAGCCAACTCCTCAGATCAGCCACACTCATCGATCCCCTCACAATACACCTTATCGTCGCACATCAACACTCCTCTCAATTCTCCCACGAACTGCCCGTCGAGCATTATTCCCAACACTCCACCCCTCCCCTGTAGCTACACAACCTCATCCATACCCGCTGAACATCTCAATCGTCCCTCCTTGTAATGCCAACACGACGCCCACCCCTTCACAGCTTGATACCTGCCCAATGACCTTGGGAGCTAACTTTCCTCCGAACTCCACTGTCTCTCCCTCACCATCCTCGTCCAATATCCCCCTTATCCGTCAGTCTACTATCCCAGTTCTCTTAGGAACGAGCAGACTCCCCCTTCATCCGGAATCACCCAGACCCCCCTCCCCCCAACTACATAGAATTATCCTCCCCTGTCCCCCCACCCAATTGCCCGACCCCACTCCCCTCTGTTGCATGTTGATTAACTGCCGATCCGCCTCTTGCACGCTACTGAGATTGCGGAGACCATTCTCAGTGAAAACATAGACATCGCTTTCCCAACTGAAACTTGGCTCAACGCCCACTCCACTCCTATCCCCGACTTACTCATTCCCCCAGGTTATTCCATCATTAAGAAAGACAGGATAGATGAAATAGGAGGAGTCCTTGCCCTAATCTTTAAAGATGAACTTAACCTCTCGCTAGTCCATTTACAAGACCCTTCCACCTTCGAATACCTTTGCGCCGATCTCACTATTCCTGGCTTCCCCACCATTTGGTTGCACACTATTTACCACCCCCCTGGAAACTATCTCCTTTACTGAAGAGATGTCTGATCTTATTATTCAAGGTTCGCTATCCCACTCCAAGAATCTCTTCCTTGGGGATTACAACATCCACTGGAATAAAAATGAAGACCCTGCTGTCATCCTATTTAAAGACGCCATGGACATCACTGACCTTACTCAACTCTGCCATTCCCCAACTCATATCAAAGGTGCCACTCTTGATACTATTTTGTCTAGCAAAGATCTGGCCTCTCTCTCTAATATCCTTCCCGTTGACTGGTCTGATCACCACCTTATCCTCTTCACCTTGAATAGCTCCATTAGTCGCCCCACCCCAACCGGCAGTCTACCCATGAAACCCACTCGCAACCTTCACCTTATTCCATCTGACGAACTGGAATCTACAATTAAAACTCGCTTACTTCTCCCTCTATCTCTCACAGCACCAACGACCTAACCGAACATTACAACAATTCTATTCTTGAAGCCCTCGACGAAATTGCCCCAATCAAACTCAAACAACAAAAAAAATCCCTCCCAAATCCTGGTTCAATGTCGAACTCAACAATGAAAGACAGGCCCTCAGGCAGGCAGAACGTGCCTGGAGGAATCATCCCACCCCTAATAATCTAGCTCTCCTTAGAAATGCCAGAGCCCAATACAAAAAAACATCTTCAATGAGAAAGCCTCCTTTCTCCGGTCCCAACTTGACCAGGCTAGAAACCGTCCCAGAGAACTCTTTAACATCGTTCAAAAACAAACTTCCTCTGGCCCTCCTAAAATATTGGCCGCTGTTGAAATATGCAAAGAAATTGCCAGCTTCTTTACGAATAAAGTTAACAAGATCGAACTATCCTTCTCTTCCCCCCCTCTCTCACTCCAACCTCCCCATAACCAACACACCCTCCCAAACATTCCTAATACACCTCTGTCCTCTTTTCCCCCTCATTACGATCCCTCAATCCCTCCTTGCTCTCCCCCAACTGGACTCCACTCTTACGGACCACCTTGCTAAAAACAATGCTTCACGGAGTGAATTTAGTCTAGTATCAGAAACCACCATCATCAACATAATTTCTAAACTCAAATCATCCTCTCATTCCAAAGATCCTCTTCCCGCCCACTTGGTTCAAGAACTCAAATACATCATTGCCCCAATAAGGACCAATATCATCAACTCCTCTCTTTCCACTGGCTGTTTTCACGCCTCCCTTCATCTAGGTCAAATCTCCCCCATTCTTAAAAATACCTCTGCTGACCCGAATGACCTTAACAATTTACGCCCTATCTCTAACCTTCCCTTCCTCTCCAAAGCCCTTGAAAAATGTGTCCTGTCACAATTAGATAACCATATCATCTCATTCAATCTCCTGGACGCCTTCCAATCCGGTTTTCGAAAGGGATGCAGTAACGAAACTGCTCTGCTCAATATTACAGATGACATTCATTGCTCTCTAGACAAAGGTGAATCCTCAATACTAATCATCCTTGACCTCTCGGCTACATTTGATACTGTCCACCATCCCATCCTTCTTAACACTCTCAAAGATCGCTTTGGTTTTGAAGGCACTGTATTCAAATGGTTCTCCTCGTTCCTTCAAAATAGATCACATCAAATTAAGCTCAGTCACTGCCTCTCTAAACCCCAACCTGTCTCACTTGGTGTCCCTCAAGGTTCTATCCTCTCCCCAACCCTATTCAATCTTTTCATGTAACCACTCACCCTCATTCTCAAACAAGCTAAAATCAGCTACCACCTCTACGCCGATGATACCCAACTATACTACAAGATCAAATCCCACAATGACATCCTTCACCTCAACGATACCCTGAATAGAGTCCAATCCTGGTTCCATCTTAATCTCAAACTGAATCCTAAAAAAACTGAAACCATCATTTTCACCCCCAAAAACAATTCCCTTCCAACTCTGGATCAATGATATCAAAGCTCTTAATTTCTCCTTCTCCACCTCTAATTCTGTCAAATCCCTAGGCATCAGCATCGATCAGAATCTTACTCTCATCCCCCACATTAAAAATGCAGCCAAAAGTGCTCTTTTCACCCTACACCACCTCAAAAAAATTAAACCTTTTATTCCAGCTGATGACTTCAAAATCGTTGTCCAATCACATGTCCTTTCCAGGATGGACTATGGTAACGCCACACTTGCTGGCACTCCTAAAACACATCTGGCTCCGATTAAATCTGTTCTCAACCTAGCTGCCAGACTTATTTCTGACTGTAAAAGATTTGACCACATCTCCCCAGTCCTCAAAAATCTCAATTGGCTCCCAATAGAAGGACGATCCACCTACAAGATTGCATGCATTACTCACAATGCTCTTCACCAAAACACTCCCCCTTACCTTTCAATCAAATTACAAAAAGCAGGGTGCTGAGAAGCACTAACTCACTTGTCCTGATCTCTCCAAGACTCAAATGTAAAAAGACCCAATCCCGTGCATTCTCGGGTAATGCTGCTTCGATTTGGAACTCTCTCCCCAAAGATCTTCGCTGCAACCCCTCTTACCCTCTCCTCAAAAAAAGGCTCAAAGTACTTCTTCTCAACAAATATTGGGGTAACTAATGTTACTGATTCCGACCCTGCTCACTCTTTTTTCCTTTCTTGTTTCACTCCTATACCCACCCCTCTTCCTCTTCTCTTATTCTCCCTCCCGCTCTCTACAAGCCCATCTCTCTTTTAAATTTCAACATTCAACGTCCCCTTAATGATCTCTGTTTCTTTCTCCTCATCGCTCCTTTGAATGCTATGCTTTATCCCACGTGAGTATTCTGCACATTGTTAATCTTATCCTGATATGTTGACCTACTTTGTAAAGCTCTCTGATACTCTTGGGCCCAGCAGCGCTATATAAAACCTTTTAAATAAATAAATAAAATAAATAAATGATAAAAGTATGCAATGAAATAATAAATTGTCATAAAATATTAATCACATGCCTGCTTATTCTTTACCTTGGACAATTGTTATTGTTCTGGCGTCAATTATTGACGATAGCTTGTTTGTTGCTACTGGTACTGATGCCCAGGTGAACCATTGTTTTTCCCAATATAGTAAACAAGTTTAACACCTGGTTCTCTTGTGAAGCACTCTGATGCCCTTGGGCAGAGATCACGCTATACAAAAATTGGAAGGAACCCCCCCCACAATAACGAGGTCTATGGAAAAAAACAAAAACCAAGACAAACCTCATCTTTCTCTGCTTTGACATAACCTCCTTTTCAAACTTCGTTTTCACCTCCAGGTACTGTAAATCTAATTGAAGGCCAATTTTGTCAACTTGACGACGTTCTTGTATCAATAGTTTCAGAGATTGATTCAAGAGCTGAACAAGAGATACAAGATTCAGCTTTCCAGCTTCATAAATATTCTCTATTTGCAGCTGAAAACAGAAAACAGCAGAAGTTGTTAGGAAATAAATGTATGCGTTAAGTGCCACAAACATTCCACTAGTATACATTACAGAGATGCTGGGAATGTGTCCTTAACCAGATGTTACCTACATACCACATTTTGACCAAAAAAAAATCAGAACTTTCACGTGATAATACAGCGCAAGAAAAGAGGATCCAGACATGCTGTAAAATCCTTCTCCACAAACGATAAATCATGATTTTTAAAACATTACATTTACATGTTAGGGCATTTCATAAAACAAAAGACAAATGAGCTCCATATGAATTCCAATTTCTCAGTTTGAATGTGGCAATCCACTAAAGAGTGCACGCACACTGGCATTAACGCACTCTCAACATTATGATAATCAGCAACTAAAAGTGTTCGATTAGAAAGTGACACTACCAAGTAACCATTCATTATCTTAAATGCCATGGTGGAAAGTTTACAGAATCACTAGAAAGCTTCCACAACACAGAACTAAAGAACAAGTTACTTACCTTCGGTAACGATATATCTGTAAGAAACAGTAGTTAGTATTAGATTCCTTACCTTAGAATATCCCCAGGCGTCAGTCTGGATCCGGAAACTTTTGCGTAGCAGTACCCCTGCGCCTCGGTAGGCGTCGTCTGCAGGCGTCCCCTGCGGCTCCGCGTCCGTCGTCGGCGTCGTGCGCCGTGATGACGTCGCTGGAGTATATAGACGCCGCCTCCGCGCGCTGACGTCAGTTCTTTGCACACAGCTTTTCCGCGCCAGAACACGCAGAGCCATGTGAGAACTAACACTGGTGCCATTTGAAACTAGGGCCCTGAAAGGGATGTCCTTAACCCTAGGTATCAGTTCGCAGAACGGGGAGGACGGGTGGGGCGGTAAGGAATCTAATACTAACTACTGTTTCTTACAGATATATCGTTACCGAAGGTAAGTAACTTGTTCATCTGAAAGAAACAGGTTAGTATTAGATTCCTTACCTTAGAATAGATACCCCAGCAATACCAACCCCGGTGGTGGGTCTGCGAACCAATACAAACCTACACCAGAAAGTCCTGGAGGACCGAACGGCCAAAGAAGCCATCCCTCCGGACTTGACTGTCCAGGCAGTAGTGCCTCGCAAAGGTGTGCAGCGAGGCCCACGTAGCCGCCTGGCAAATGTCCTGCAAAGGGACTCCCCGGCCCAGGGCAGTAGTAGCCGCCGTGGCCCGAGTGGAATGGGCCCTCAGCCCAACAGGAGGCTCCTTCCGAGCCAAAGAGTAGCATGCCTTGATGCACAGGACGACCCACCGAGAGATGGTTCGTTTCTGTACCGCCCTTCCCTTCTTCTCACCCACGTAGCCAACAAACAGTTGGTCATCCACCCGGAACTGGCGTGTGCGATCCATATAAAATGAAAGCGCACGTTTTGGGTCCAGACGATGGAGCCGCTCTTCATCCTTTGAAGGATGCGGAGGCGGGAAGAAGGAGGGTAAGGTGATGGACTGCTCGATGTGAAAAGCAGAAACTACTTTGGGCAGGAAAGAAGGCCTAGTCCGAAGAACCACCTTGTCAGGATGGACGGACATGAAAGGAGGTTTGACAGAAAGAGCCTGGAGCTCACTCACTCTCCTGGCAGAGGTGATGGCAACCAGGAAGGCCGTCTTAAGAGTGAGAAGACGGAGAGGACAGGAATGAAGCGGCTCAAAGGGAGCACACATCAAGAATGTCAGAACCAGATTCAAGTCCCACTGAGGCATCACGAACGGAACAGGTGGATACATGTGCGTGATGCCTTTCAAGAACCTCAGTACAATAGGGGACTTGAATAAAGATGGCTGATCAGGTAGCCTTAAGAAGGCGGAAAGGGCAGAAAGGTAGCCCTTGATAGTGCCCAGAGCAGAGCCCTGCTGGGCAAGAGAAAGAAGGAAGAGGAGAACCTCGGAAAGAGGGGCAGAAAGGGGATCCACAGCCTTTGCTGTGCACCATGCCACAAATCTGTTCCACCGGCAGGCGTATACCGACTTTGTGGAGGGACGCCTGGCTGCCAGAATCACATCACAGACTTCAGGAGGCAAGTCGAATGGCCTCAACTGTCGCCGCTCAATCTCCACGCATGGAGGTGGAGGCTGGACAGGTTCGGGTGGAGGACCGTCCCCTGCTGCTGCGACAGAAGGTCCTCCTGAAGGGGCAGGCGGATCGAGGGACCGACTGACATGCTGAGTAGCTCGGGATACCAGTATCTTCGAGCCCAGTCCGGAGCCACAAGGATAACTTGGGCCCGGTCGCGCCTGATCTTCTTCAGCACTCTGGGCAGAAGTGGTATAGGCGGAAAGGCGTACAACAGACCGCAGCTCCACTCGCGCCGAAAGGCGTCGCCGAGCGAGTGCCGTCTTGGAAACTCCAACGCGCAGAACTGATGACATTGCGCGTTCTCTTCTGTGGCGAATAGATCTAACCAAGGCTCTCCCCATTGCAGAAAGAGGCCTTTCGCCACGTCCGAGTTCAGACGCCATTCGTGATCCACCGAGCACCGACGGCTGAGTTCGTCCGCCCTGGCGTTCAGAGAACCTGCCAGGTGTTGAACCGTCAGAGTCACGCCCTGACGTTCCAGCCATTGCCAGAGGCGCAGAGCTTCCTGGCAAAGGGTCCACGACCCCACTCCGCCTTGTTTGTTGCAGTACCACATGGCGGTGGTGTTGTCCGTGAACACCTGCACTACACTCCCGTTGACAAAGGGGAGGAATGCCTTCAGTGCTAGGCGAATCGCCCGCAGCTCCAACATGTTGATATGAAGCCGGGACTCCGCCGGAGACCAGATGCCTCTGATCTCCGCCTCTCCCAAGTGGCCACCCCAGCCCTGGAGGGACGCGTCCGTCACAACTACGTGCTCCGGTTGGGGAAGGGAGAGGGATCTGCCTCTGACCCAATCGCGGTCCGTAAGCCACCACTGCAACTGTCTCGCAGTGCCCTCCGAGATCAGGACATGGTCGGATAGGTTGCCCTGATGCTGGGCCCACTGAAACTTCAGGTCCCACTGCAGAGCCCGCATCCGCCACCTGGCGTGATGCACCAGTAGGATGCAGGAGGCCATCAGCCCCAGAAGCCGTAGCGTCAACCTGACCGAAACCCGGGATAACGGCTGAAAGATGGGAATCAGAGCCTGAATATCCCGGACCCGCCGTTCCGGAGGATAAACCCGAAACTGCGCCGAGTCGAGAACCGCTCCGATGAAAAGGAGCTTTTGAGAGGGACACAGGTGTGATTTCGGCACATTGATGGAAAACCCCAGCTCGTGCAGGAGGTCTGCCGTCATCTGAAGGTGGTGGACGACTGTTTGGGGCGAGCCCGCCTTCAACAACCAGTCGTCGAGGTAGGGGAAGACTGAGACCCCTAACCGGCGCAGATGAGCTGCGACCACCGCCATCACTTTCGTGAACACCCGTGGGGCGCTGGTAAGGCCGAATGGGAGCACGATAAACTGAAAGTGCTCGTGGCCTACCATGAACCGCAGGTAACGCCGGTGGGCCGGCAGGACGGGGATGTGAAAATACGCATCCTGCAAGTCCAACGCTACCATCCAGTCTTGTGG
Source organism: Lissotriton helveticus (assembly GCF_964261635.1). Taxonomy (NCBI): domain Eukaryota; kingdom Metazoa; phylum Chordata; class Amphibia; order Caudata; family Salamandridae; genus Lissotriton; species Lissotriton helveticus. Next base: position 1,129,902,629 of record NC_136059.1, on the reverse strand, counting down.
GTCTAGAGCAGCCAAGACCTGAGCCAAAGTCAACATCTTGAACTTCTCCTTCCGGAGGAAGCCGTTGACGTCCCTGAGGTCCAAGATAGGACGGAGGCCTCCTTTGTCCTTCTTGGGCACCAGAAAGTAGTGGGAGTAGCAACCACACCCTACTTCTGGCCCAGGAACGCGCTCGATGGCCCCCTTGGCCAAGAGGGCCGTAACTTCCTCCTGCAGAAGTGTCAAGTGGTCCCCCGACACACGGTGGTTCTGCGGTGGCATGGCAGGAGGAGTGGACTCGAAGGGGAGGGAGTAGCCCCTTCGGATGAGCTGCAGCACCCACCTGTCCGATGTAATCGCGCGCCAGCGGGAGTGGTGATGGCGAACCCTGCCACCCACTGGCGTCACGTGAGCTCGAAAGCTCGGACTAGGAAGATTTGGAGGCTGCAGCGGGGGGAGGTGTGTCTGACCTCGCCGCTGCCCTCTACCGCCACCACGGCGGAATCCACGGCCGCCACCGCGCTGGGGAGCGTTCTGCGGCGCGTGGCTGGCAGCTCGCATGGGACCGCCCCTTCCTTGGCCACGAAAGGGGCGAAACGAACCCGTCTGCTGGCGCTGGGTCGAAAGACCCAAGGACTTGGCCGTGACCCTGGAGTCCTTGAAGCGCTCAAGCGCGTTGTCCGCCTTGTCACCGAACAGGCGACTGCCATCAAATGGCATGTCCATGAGGGCATTCTGGACGTCCGGCGAGAAGTTGGCAGATCTCAGCCAAGCATGGCGACGAATCGCCACCGTCGTGGACATAGCCCGTCCCAGCGAGTCGGTCGTGTCAAGACCACACCTGATCGAGTACCTCGCCGCGTCCCGGCCTTCAACCAAGGCCTGGTTGAGCTTGTCCCGCACTTCCTGCGGGCATTGCGGCAGACACTCCGCGACCGTATCCCACAGGGAGTGGGTGTAGCGGCCCAAGAGGCACGCGGTATTACAAGACCGCAGTCCAGCGCTCAAAGAGGAAAAGACCTTTTTGCCAAATTGGTCATACCGCTTCGATTCCCGATCGGGCGGGGCCGACGGGAATGCGGACTGTGAAGTGGAGGCCTGGATCACCAGACTCTCCGGGGAGGGATGGGTGGAGAGGAAGGCAGGGTCGTCCGAGCACGGACGGTGACGCCTGGCAACGTTCCGGTCAACCGGCGCACCGGAAGCGGGCCTGGACCAGGTGCCCAAAAGGACATCCGTCAGGGCCTCATTAAACGGCAGCAGAGGCTCCTGAGGGCATGACTGCGGTTTAAACACTTCGGTCAGAATGTTAGGTTTGACCTTAGCGACGGGGAGCTCAAGGCGCAAGGCCTTGGCAGACCTCATCAGGACCACCGAATAGGCAGCCCCCGCCTCAGACGCCACAGGGGAAGGCGAGACAAACCCAGGGTTGGGCGACTCGTCCAGACCACTGGCATCACCCAAGTCACCTACCCAGTCCACGTCATACTGGCAGGCACGGGATAAAGGGTCCTCAGACCCCTCCCAACCCTCTCCATACTCGTCCTCATCGCCGTAGTTCGGGTCGACGATATAGACCGGCTCCTCGGGGTCAATGGGCCCATCGGCGCCGGATCCGGCGTCAGACGACGCCGGTCCGACTCCGCGTCAGGAGTCAGAGAGGGAATGGGGGTGGCGCCGCGCGACGCCGGCCGGAACCGACGGCGGAGTCCCGGCGTCGCGCGGAGGCGGCACCACGGGATGGCCCAATGGAATCGACACCGGAGAGGCCGGTAGACCAGCCGGCGACGAACCTGAGGGGCCCAGCGGCGCCGGGGCCGGAGCCACCGGCGGCGTCGGGGCAGGAGCACCCGAACCGCTCGGGCCCCCAGACGGGACCGACGGGCCCGCAGGCGCCGTAGGCCCCGCCGGAGGAGACCTCGCCCTCATAGCCATGAGGAACGCATCAATCTCCTCGCGCGACGCGCCTTCCCCAGGGACCGACGGGTATGGGGCAGTCGGCGACCCACGCGGGGGCGGGGCCACCCGAACCCCCGGCCGCATCACGCGGGCGTCGGGGGTGCGATGACGACGCCCCGACTTCTTACGCTTACCTGACGAACCGGAGGAATGGTGGCGACTCCCGGAGCGCTCATGGCGGCTCCGCGATCGTTCCCTCGACCGCTCCCTCGACCTCCGACCGGACCGGGACCGCTCTCGACGCGGGGCCGACACTCGGAGCTCGAGAAGCTTGCGGGACCGCTCCCGCCTAGCTTTACTAGTCAAGGCCCGACAGTCGACGCAGGACTCCACGTCGTGGTCCGCGCCCAGACACCGGAGGCAGAGTCGATGGTGGTCGGTGACCGACATCATGCGGTCGCAATCGTCGCAACTCTTGAAACCGGGCATCCTACCGGCACCGTAGAAGATGTATAGTTAACAAAAAACTTGGTCAAAAGACCGGAGTACTGCTCTTCGGATCTGCGCTAACTGGCGCGGAAAAAAGAAGAACTGACGTCAGCGCGCGGAGGCGGCGTCTATATACTCCAGCGACGTCATCACGGCGCACGACGCCGACGACGGACGCGGAGCCGCCTGCAGACGACGCCTACCGACGCGCAGGGGTACTGCTACGCAAAAGCTTCCGGATCCAGACTGACGCCTGGGGATATTCTAAGGTAAGGAATCTAATACTAACCTGTTTCTTTCAGATATGAATGTGTCCTTGTGCAAGCAACAGGTGCACGTGTAAAGCACTATGACACCAGACACCTTTGGGTTAAGTTTGTGCTCAGTAAAAAAAAAATATTAAAAGTAGGAACCTTAAGCATAATATTATGGTTAACCAACTTGAACTGGAGGGTTTGAAACAAACAAGCATGCAAATCAGCATACTATCAAAGTTACTATAATCTTTTTATATTAAACCAGCAATCACTTCAATGGTTTCTACCAAACAATCTTAATCAAAATTCTCTATGCAACTTAAGAGATTCTATCCAAAGCAAATGCAGATCAAGGCAAGGGATGAACCTAGCATTCCAGTACCACAAATGCAACTTATTTTTATAATGCTTCATCTACAAGCTGTAACGGGAACAAAAAACTTTGCAGTTGTGGAACACAGGTGGATTCTAACCTAGAATCAGAAAATGCCTCAAATGTTTTTGAAAATCAGCCCCAAAAACACGACTTTACATACTATCAACCACTTCACCTTAGTATTAGAGTTTACACAGCAATCCAATTTTATTAGAAGTCATCAACAAAAACTGCTCCTTCTGCACTAGGTGAATCTTCTTTATACTTATAAACACCGCCCCCCCAAAACAACTCACACGCAGGTCACAGACTGCTTTTAACACAATATATATTGTACTTTTTACATATTGGCTTTCGAAAATGGAAAGCAAAGCAAAGTTTTGAACAGATAAATAAATGGATATAGTGGCCAAATTCTATTAACTTAATTGAAGAAGAAAAAAAGTAAATTTTAAATAATGAGACTCACTCTTTTAAAAACAAAAAAGTGACAAGAAAACTTTCCCAAAACGTTTTTGAAGGAAAACACGAGAAAGAAAAGGCTGTGTTGAAAATGGCCTGCAGCATGGAAAGGCAGGAAAAGTGGGGCTTCCCTTTAAAGGAAGATCAAGTATCCCATTATGACCGGTTAGTGACAGCTAAGCTAGCTCCTGGAGCACTGAGTTTATTTCATACCTTTACAAAAACAGCTTTAAACAACATCTTTTTGAACCTAGTGTTATTTTTCTGTTTTTTACCCAAAACATATCTTTTTTATAAGATAATGCCTCCTCTTTGTAAATTGCCGTCCTGTAGCAGGAAAGAAGTACCGATAGACCCCTATGGCATCTGCCTAGATTGCACCCTGGATTCTCATTAGGGTGCGAATCCTGGGTTCTGGAACCCAGGTTTGCAGGGTTTGGGCTCCTAACTCATGGGTGCAAGGACTTACTTCAGTGCACCATCCCTTTACGAAGAGGTCCTGTTTAACTGCAGACCCACACAACCCACTAATCCTTTCTGCAAGTGTGGGGTTTGAATTTTCTGGGTAACTCTCAGTCCCAATAAAGGTTTCAGGGACACAGTGAAAACTTAAACTCAATTTTGTTCTAAGACAAGCACACTCCAACATAGCACTGAGAGACACTGTATATTTTAAAGTGCATTTCAGCAGTCTTATTCTGTTACTCAGTACATGAATAATAACCAAATGGAACATAATTAAAACAGCACTTGTGCATGTTGTGAACAACAAGAATAAGATTAATACTTCAATCACATTTTAGGATTTTTCCAACAGCCTACCATCCTAATTCTACTTCTATGCGCTATACATTGAGAGCATGGAGTAGCTATCTTGCCTCCGTAGGTTCTTGTGCACTGTATAACTGCTCACAATGGATCAGTTGAGTTATCAGACTTCTCCCAGGAGAGAGTGGGCTATCAGCTGGATAGTGGATGCACCAGAAGTCTGGCAAGACCCCATGCAATAGCCTGGTGCAGAGACCTCTCCACTGAGTGTTCAATTTCTGGGATTTATAAAGGATATTAACCACTGACTTTTAGCCTAAGTTGCACAATTTAGAGGGATTTTCCAAAATCCGAAATGCAAAACCAGCAAGATGAAAATACGTCCACTCAGACTAGGTTTCTCTTACATATCTATTCCTAAACCTTGAAATAGATGTTGAATAATTTGCATGAGACTTGTGTCGACTAATGTACAAATCAGTGTATAAATGAAAATGACAATTTCACAAGTTCTGCGAAAAAGATAACGAAACTCTCTGCGATACAAAGGAAAACAGGCTAACTTAACATTTTAAAAATGGAGTCAGACATGCGAGTTTAGAACAATTGGCCCACAGATTGCTCTTAACATTTAAAAAAAATGAGACACAAGGCAAGGTCAAAAATCATTCTGCACGGACTTCAAGAAGATCATCAAAAAGGCAAAGAATAAACTTGTGGAAGAGTGGCCTGGAGAGGGTGCTACAACTGCCATAGCACAAGCCACCAGATTAGAGAGGCGTCTAGCCAAGAGACGCATAGAGGCTCCCAGTCAAGGTCGAGGGACATAGTGAGCATGTAGAAGCTTACACATGTCCTGTCGGGAGCAGGCTGGATGTGGAGAAACCTCCCACCCCCACAAATACAGCCCGTTGGTGACAGAAAGGTCAAAGGGAGTCAGCATCAAAATACTCAAATGTTGAGAGTACTTTGTCTCCAAATGTATATCTTCATCTTAGTGCGGAATAGGTATGTACATTATAAAGAAAAGTCCCAGGCTCAATTTGACTCTAAATACTCCAGGGCATACCCTATATCAAGACATATACTGCGTGCAGTGAGTCATTTATCCTACACAGACTCCACAGCCTAGAACTCCAGCAGCTTCTTCTCCAATCGCACCTGCTGTAGAGCCATCACCACCAATAGCTCCTCAATTTGTTTTCTAGGTGCCTTCTAGTTTTTTTTTTGACCTGGCAATGCTGGCAATTTCTTCCTGCCTGTTCTAATGCTTGTTTGTTAAAGGTGTTTTTTGTTATGGCGGGGGGCATAAACAGTGCTGGTAGTGGGGTAGTGTTGTACTGGTGCAGAGCTGATGTGGAGGTGGTGCTGTGCTGGTGCTCAGATGGTGCAGCGCTGGTGCTGAGATCGTGTTGCACCGGGGCTGAGTGGTGGTGAGGTGGTGCTCAGGTGTTGCTGAGTGATGCTTAGGTTATGCTGCAGTGGTGCTGCTGAGTGATACAGAAGTGGTGCTGAGTGATACTGAAGTGATGCTGTGCTGATGCTGAGGTAGTGCAGAGTTGTTGCTGAGGTGGTGTTGCACTGATGCACTAGACCTATAAGCTTTAAAATACTTTTATTACTGCATATGTTTGCCATTATATAGCTCCATTATCATAACCAAGCAGGGTATTGTGAAAGGTTGCGATCTGCGAAAGCAGGCCACTTTTTCTTTGGCTGCCCAGGCCAAATTGTGCCACCCATCGGCATCGCATTTAATCTGCCACTGTGACAGAGGGTAATTAAATGGGAATTAATTTCCAGAATCATTGTCGGGAATCAATTTCCTATTTCTTACACTGAACAAACATTGACAAGCCCTGTCCCCTACAGCATTATGCCAGAAAACAACAGATTTGTAAACATTTGCGGCTGAAGCTTTTACAGCTGTAGGAATTACTTGTGTGAGCTGCAATGGGCAGTTTCAAAAAGAAAGAATGTATAAGATGCACGCAACATATTTTAGGGAGCAGAAATGAATTGCTCTCAAAAGGAAAACAAACAAATGAAAAAGGTGAGGAACAAAGGTGAGTGGAGCTGCAAAAATTTAAGAAGAAGCACAAAGAAAGGTAAAAAAATGGAATGGCAGAGCAGGAAAAACAGACAAACAGAATTAAATGGCAACAAGCCAATAGTGGGGAATGGAAAAAATAAAGAGAAACTGAGTGGACAAAAGAACAACTGCGAAAATTACGGTAAGTTTATTGAAAAATAGTAGAGAAAAAAGGTGAATGGAAATGGGAACACATAATGAAACAGAGTTGCTGGATGCATGCAAGAAGAGTGAGAAGAAGATCAAAAAAGTGTCAGACGGGATAGAAAAGGGAAAACGTGAGAGAGAAGATTGAAGCATGCCCAGACAACAAGAAGGGACAATACATGAATGAGGGAGCCTTTACAGAAGAATAGAAAAGCGGATGAGCTGCACTGTCACCAACTTGCTTTTGCAGCGCCTTGTGCTTCAAAGGACTCTGCAAACCCCAGGAACAAGCAGGGAATCACAAGAGGACGCTGGAACGGAGATCACCACTCCCTTCTGACAATGACCCTTGTTTCTTCACAACAATATGCCTGTTATCCAATTATATATTTGTTTCTTGTGCCTAAATTGCAGAATATTGAGGTTTGTTAATAAAACATTTGTGCAGGTTCATATATTAATTCACGGCCCAGAAGAAACATTTCCGTCTTTACGATATCTAGACTCTCTCTCTGTAATATTTGTATTTAGATAGCTTGGCGTGGCAGTCTACTGTAATATTTTATGTATTTTCTAATTCTGCAGCATTATGCACTCAATGGCTTTCCCCGCTTTCACCGAGACATACACCCCCCCCCTCTTGAGCATTCAGTACTTTGATGAAAAATGGTCATGTAGCAACAGCTCAAATATTATTTGTCAACTATATTAATGTGTGGTATTTAACGGGTTCAGCACTACTCTCACATGAAAATTGTGTGTTTGACTGCATACCTGGTGGTGTTACAGATTCCCGACCAACACCAGTAACAGCATATTTTAGTAACTGGTGGACACATAGTGAAAAATGAAAAGGTCTAGCGTAGTTTTAGTAACTACGGACGCCTTCTGAAAAATTAAAAGGCATTTTCTTGTGTGATTGACTGCAGACATGGTGGTGTTGCACATTCCAGAGCCTCACCAGGCACGGCATAGTTTTAGTAATTACGGACACATCATGAAACAAGCATTTCAAAAGTAAAGAAATGGAAAGAAGCATTGTTTTCTATTTCTTTACTTTTGCATCAATCACAGCACCTGCGCTTTACTTTAAAAAAGGTATAGCGCGTGTGCCGGGATTGTAGCAAAAGTAAACAAATAGGAAACAAGCGCGGCCACGAATTTGAAAGCGACCGGAAACATGATCCAGAACAGATGGCACCATGAGCGACCCTGCTCGCTCCCGCAAGCTGGAGGCCGTGGGACACGCACAAGTTTCTGGAGTGATTCCAAGAGGCCCCTCTCCTAGCTGCGCTAGGCTCGACCTCAAAAGGATCTTTAGAATAGCAACACTACTGGAGGTGGTAATATTAATAGTTAGATCCATCAACTCTAGTACTGGGTTTTATCTCACTTTTGAGGACCATGCTAAGACCCGACCCAAATGCTTTGTCCACTATTTAAAGGACAATCCTTTTGTATACCGTTTTTTCCTTTAAAAAGAAGTCGCAAAGCTCTTACCTGGCTTGAATTAAATCCTTACAAGGAAAAATAGACTGGGACTGTAAAATTAGGCTAATTTCATTATCCACCTTCTCTTGTAGTTCCTTGATCTCTACACTGCGACATTTAGATTTCCTCACCTTAAAAACATTGGCCGGGCCACTAAAACAAGTCTTAAAGGCTTGCCAAATGGTTACAATTGGAGCAAAGTTCGAGTTTAACATTAAAAAGTTGCATAGGAAAAAAACTAGTTTCATTCATCAGATCGACTGAGGTTTCACCTTTTGGTTCTTTAACTGACTAGCAAATGATCTGAGAACTAGTAGCTGAGGATTGCAATATCCAACTGTAGGAAGCTGGCCCTTTATATAGTGGACCAAAAGGGTATACTGTATAAAGAGTCCAAGCAAACCCCAATTGGTTTACAGTGTGGAAAAGTAAATTTTGCCATGTTCTGTGTCCCTACGCCTCATCCATCATATGTTATGTGTGCATGACCAATATGCATATGTTATTCCCCATGTCCGATTAATGACGCAATTACAGTTGTGTCCACCTCTGGTATGTCATTTTCCAGTCCTCGTGAATACTACGAATATCAGGCCTAGGTAAAGTTATGTTGCCACGTTTCTCAGTGTGCACGTTATTCCATTGTAAAGTCCCCGTTTCCAGGCCTCAAAAGGGCCCGGACCCTGGATTCAGCTCCTGTCTCCTGAAAGCCTCGCTGAGGAGCGATACAGCCCCCACCTGTATCCTCGACCCTTCACTTACTTCCTGCCTCGCAGTGCCCGGTGCAGCTTGGCTCTGCCTCTGAGTCTGCCAAAAGTATGTTATAGTTCCAGCTATCAGTTCAGTCCCCCTCTTCTGCATTCCTAAGCTACTGAACTGCATCAATAGTTTTCGTCATTGTCTAGCCTATTCGGCTCCACGTTAGAGAAATACTGTATTAATGGTCATTTAATATTCTTCATCACGCACTACATGTAGAATAATGCATGGTCCAGTCTTAGAATCAAGTTAGCTTTCCCCCTCATGACTTCTAGTTTATATCAACATGTTCCCTAAACACCAGATACCAGATAGGGTTTAGGTACATGTCGCTCCGACCCTCCAGACTCTAGTCTCTGCTCCTAGCACAGAGTTCGTAGCCCCCAGCTTCTCCTAGTGATACGTCATTGCCAGTTTACGCGCACCATTAGGTTAGAGGTCCCGGCTCCTTAGGTAGCCCCCTCCAATGATTCCGCCCATTCATGACATATTCTGTTACGTTTGCATCACATGTCTATGTATACTCCCAGTTACACCTCTTTTTACTGTTATCTTTCGCGACTGCTACGCGTCACGCCTTCTGCTCCACCCACTGCTACGCCTACTGCAATGTAATGCTATGTGTTTGCGCTATGTATATAAGTCGATGTATTGTTATTAAAAGTTAGCGCGCGCTCATCCCAGATCAAGCCCCGGCAGCTGCTGGGCCCCAGTTGTCCTGCTGGGCCCTGTCACCTCTGTTCTATGCAGGTTGTCCTGATCCTGTCCTTATGCTGTAATAAACCTGCAGAAGCTCCTACTACCTCGAATCTTGACTCTTATTTTATTGAGCTATCTGTTATGCTATAAGCCTAGTCAAAAATAGGGTATTATTTATTTATTTACCACATAATGGCGCCCGAATAGGGACTTGCCCTTTCCCCACGCGTCGGTGAAGCCACGCCGACCCCCTGACCCTCTGCAGTCGTGACGGAACTCTTCTGCGCAGTGGCAGATATTTCTGCTCAAGTATCCCTCAGGCCCACGGAGGAGACGGAGGAGGCGGTCCAGCATCCGAACGAGACGGTGGAGGAACGCGGCGAGTCCCGACCAGAGCCCAAGCCGAGAGTCCAAGGTCCGAGGTATCCGGAGGCCCACCTGTAACTGAAGTCCGAAGTTCGTCGTCCGTCGTCCAGTCCAGTCCGAGGCCTTCCGTTCCGTGCTGCCCGGTGAGTACCATTGCTGGGGTAGTATCTAGACAGGACCAATCTAAATTGACTCCTGGTCCGTGGGTTGGTGGTGCCCAGACTCACAAACGAAGTGTTCACCTAGGTGGATACGGGTCTTGATGCGTTCCTTTATGGGACCGGTATGTTCCGTACTGTTACAGCAGTGCATCCAGTAATTCTAGCCTGTTCCGTTCTCGAGAAAATCTGTTCTATTTCTGTTCTCAGTATTCCAGGTAATATTCTGTTCGAACTGTTATTTATAATGTTCTTCATGTATTTTACTGTTGTGGTATGAGTGCGATGTGATTTCGTGTTTTCATTGTGTATTGTATTGTGTCCAGATTACAGTTCAGTCATGCCTATATTTTCCAAGTTACGTCAGTTAAAAACTAGAAAGGGTCTGTTAGAGGAAGCGGTTCCTGTCCCACCTAGGGACAGTCCAGGTCATTTTATGTATCAGAAACATGGCATAAGCGCCATACTGTATCTAGATTTATGGGTAGAGTATACCAAACAGTTAGAAGAAAAGTATAGATGGCCCGTATCGGGTACATGGGATGCCGAATGTATCATGCGAGTAGAAGAAGCATTATGGAAAAAGAAAGCCAGACAGTCACAGAAAGATGCCATCGAGTTATGGCGTAAAGAAGCGCATAGAAGAACGGAAAAGGAAGTCAGAAAGTCGGAGTTAAGTAGAGAATCCCAGGAACGAGCCCAAGAAAGAGAATTAATCGAGATAGGTGAACGAGTCAAAGCCGAACAGTCAGACAGACAGAGGCATGCCCTTATTAAGGGTATGTATCCTCTCCTTGCCGAAGGTTTGCCAAAAGCGACCCCAGAGGCATCCAGTAATTTCCCGCCACCATTAGTTCCGACCAAGCTACGTCACAAACCGACCGCAGCTGATATTTTTATTTCGTCCTACTTGGACGACACAGTCCCCGAATATGCAAATCCCGTTCGCGCTCCGCCAGTCCCTGTAAATCAGGTAATTCATGCTCCTCCAGACACCGGGGTGCCCTTAACCGCCCCCCCGGGTCAGCCCGCCATACAAGTCCAGCCCACGTTACAATTACCGACCCTGCCAGGACGAAGAATGTCAGTCGACGATTCTAGTCTAGGGGCCGCAGGAGGAGGTCTTCCTCAAACCCCGCCGCCACACAAGCGTTTAACGTTACTCGAATTACATGCTCAAGCGTTACAGCGTACGCCCAAACATCAGTCTGTCACAGAGATCAGGCAAACCCTTAACGAATGTGTCTATGATCCAGTCCCAGGCGAATATAATATGGTTTTATATTCCTTACGTGTAAGAAGAGTGACCGAGTATCTAGTCACCTTGCCGAATATGAAAGAAGATCTAGACAGAATATATCGTTTCATCCGTACAGGGGATGATCCAGAAAGTATTGGCGAGATTATGTCTCAAAGGAAAGCCGAGATTCAGCTCATGATATTAAAGTTCCTGATCAATTGTCTAATAAGAGAACAAGATTACCCGTCTAAAGATTCCGCCGAGATGAAAATCCTGACAAGGTGGAGTGATAATATAGCCGAGGGTAAGCACAAGACCGTCGGTGCCATGGAGAGTATGTACAAGAAAATTCGTAAAGAAATAATAAGGTTACACGACCAGCGTAAAGCAGCACAAGTAAGCGAGAAAGAAAGTACCTCTGATCCTGAAGAGGAAGACGAGAATTCCGCCAGAATAGCGTATGTAGGAAAATCTAGATTTCCAGATCGCCATTTACGTCTAGAACCCAAGTCTATTTTTCATCATTCAGCAGCAGAACAAGGTTCTCTAGAACAAGTATTTCAAGCTACCGATCACATTTTGAAATCACGAATCGGTTACAGTGAATTAAGTACCATGCATGAACAAGAACTAGCCCGATCAGCAGTCCGATGGATTACTGATTCTACCACTTTTCCAGACGAAATAGTGGCACAAATGTTCCTGAAATTGCCCCCAGCCGAGCAACGACTGGTGGGTATGTATATGATCCAGCACCTCATCACTCTGTATGAGGGTCAACATTCTGATCCAGGCCCGTTACACGATATTCTGAACGAGTTACTCCAGTATAGATGGAGAGGTCTAGGTACCGATTTAATTAGTGTCATCTTAGAACAGCGCCACAAATATAGAACGTTCCTGAACCCGCATTTTGTTCATGTCTCACCCCCAGAAAGCAAAACATTCTACATAGACAGACAGAATCCGTTACGAGAAGTCCACCCAGTCCAAGGGGCGGGTGGCGTAATGCAACGAGTGTTTGTATACACTCCAATATCAAAGATGGAACTTCTTGAAATGAAAAAATTAATTCCCTGTCATGACAAAGATCCAGCGGGGTTCCATCGAGAATTAAAAGACATGCTCCGTATGGGAGAATACACTTACCCAGATATCATTAAAATGTTAAAGGTCCTGTTACCCGCAGGGGTGTATGAAAAGCTAAAGGAAAAAGAATGGGAGGTGGGAGAGAAAAAGATCGATTGGGCAGCTCTAGAAGCTGAAGACAAGGCACGAGTACCAGGTACCGGTCTTGGAGATAAATGTAAAGAATTACCAGAATTACTGATTCAAGTTTTACCCAGATTATTGACAACGAGAAAAGAAGACTGGGATGCAATCTCAGCCTGTAAACAGAAACAAGATGAAGATATTAGTGATTTTTATTCTAGATTTGAAAAATGTTTCAGTATCAACAGTGGTCTCAAGACAAGTAGTGAGTCATACCCTCATCTTTTTGTTACCAAATTAGTCGAGAATTCAAGCCCACAAATTAAAAACCGAGTTTTGAAAGTCGAAAGCACCTGGCAAGCAAACACTCCGTCCCAGATGCTCCAGATGCTCCAGTATCACCAGAATAGAATCAGGGAAGAGCAAGAACACGAGAGAAAACGTATGAAAGACACGAAAATGAAAGTGCTAGTTGCACAATCTGTTCCTCAAGACAGTCAGAAGAGGGGTCCGAATCAAGCCAGTCATCCTGCAGCTCCCGTTAAAGGGAACTGCAATTATTGTAAACAGCCAGGTCATTTTATAAACGAGTGTGCAGTTCTGAAACACAATATAGCTACTGGTAAGACTAAAGAAAGACCACGTCCGCCTAGACAAGAACAAGTTTCACAGATTCCTCAGTCGCAGAATGCACAACAGACAGTTACAGTACCGCAGCCCATTGCTGCAACACAGCACGTTACATCGCAGATGTACCAGTATGCACAGTCTGAGTATCCAGAGTACCAGCCATATTCATGAAACAGCCTAGAGAGGGAGGTAGGCTTGCCTCTCATCGAGATACCTGTAGATCAAGAAGGTCCCTATGTTCACAGTCAAGTATTAGGGAAAGACAGAAAGTTTTTGATCGATACAGGGGCAAGTAGGACCACAATTAGTCATGCCGAAGTTCCGGGGGCTCCACTCTCAGGCTCAAGAAATGTTGACCTTGGATTTTCAGGAAAGCCAATAGTTAATGAGATATCAAAGCCAGTCACTCTAGAAGTAGGTCCATTGTCCCGTACTACTGATCTGTTACTCACTAAGTCATGTCCAGAAAATCTATTAGGCATTAAGACACTGAAAGAGTTAGGTGCAGTTATTTGCTGTTCCCCAGAGGGAATACGTCTGTTCCTACGTGACTTTAAGGGTCACTATGTATTACGAGATTTTGATTCAAGATTGTCTAATGTTCCACAGCATTTATGGGCACAAGGTCCAACTGATGTAGGTTACATGCAAATCACACCCCATCGTGTGACTCTCAAACCAGGCGTAGTGCTACCACGAATCAGACAGTACAGATTGCCACCTGAGGCTGTAGCAGCCTTATCCAAAATTATTGACGAGCTCATGGCCCAAGGAGTAGTTGTAGAAACTGACTCCAATGTATGTAATTCTCCGATCATTCCAGTCATGAAACGTACTGATCCGAATGCACCCCCAGTATATCGATTAGTGATTGATTTACGAGAGCTTAATAAATGTATTATTCCTCAGTACCCAGTTGTCCCAGACATCTCTTCCCTGTTAACAGCCATTGATTCCGAAGCCATGTTCTTCACTGTTATAGACCTCAAGAATGCATTTTTTAGTGTTCCGATTCATCCAGACAGCCAGTTTCTTTTCGGATTTTGTTTAAATGGAAGGAGCTATATGTTCACCCGCGCTCCTCAAGGTTTCACAGAAAGCCCTAGTATTTACAGTCAAGCACTTAAGAGACAACTAGACAATATTCACATGCCAACTGACACTGCCCTGCTCCAGTATGTCGATGATCTACTGATCACAGCCCGTTCTGAACGTGCTTGCGAGCGAGCATCACTTACAGTCTTGTATTTTCTAGCCGAGATGGGGCACAAGGTGTCACCTTCGAAGCTTCAATTCTGTGTCCAGCAAGTGGTATACTTAGGACACTTACTGTCCAAGAGGGGTAGGCAGTTGACACCCGACCGTATCCAGTTAATAGCGAGTCTTCCCCAGCCCAGAACCCAGAAGGAGGTACGTGCTTTTATCGGCCTTACTTCTTATTGTAGGCAATGGATTCCCCAGTATGCATTTCTAGCCAAGCCACTGATACAGTTAACGACACAGGAGGCAGCCGTATCGACTGCCCTCCCTTGGACATCTGACCATACACTTAGTTTCAACGAGTTAAAGAAAGCTTTATGTCAAGCTCCAGTTCTAGCTACACCGAACTACAGTAAGCCTTTTACACTTTTCGTTACTGAACGCGAAGGTACAGCATTATCTGTTCTCACACAAGATCAAGCAGGACAATACAAGCCCTGTGCTTATTTTTCGAGCACATTAGATCCAGTCGCCCAGGCGTTGCCTGCGTGCCTCAAGTCAGTTGCAGCCACAGCACTAGCTATCAGACAAAGTGATTCCATAGTTTTAGGGCATTCCCTGACAGTACAAGTTCCACACTCCGTAGAAGTTCTTTTAAACAGAACACAAACACAGCACTTGACAATTGCACGTTTAACAGGTTATGAATTGACACTGTTCCAGCCACACATAGAAATCAGACGCTGCAACGTCCTGAATCCTGCTACACTGTTACCATCAGTTAATTCAAATCCAGACACACATGACTGTGTGGAAGTAGTTAACATTACGACAAAGCCAAGACAAGACCTGACAGACATTCCGTTACCAGACCCCGACCTGACACTTTATGTGGATGGTTCATGTATGAGAACTAGTACAGGAGAACTAGTCGCCGCGTATGCAGTGACTACTGACACCGAAGTTATTGAAACACACCGTATTGATACTCTGTCCGCTCAAGCAGCAGAGCTAGTCGCTCTGACACAAGCCTGTATACATGCCAAGAACCTGAAAGTTAATGTTTACACAGATTCACGTTACGCATTCGGAGTTGTACACGACTTCGGAGTGCTCTGGCAGGAGAGAGGTTTCATGACTTCTCATGGAACCAAGATTCAGCATGGTCTCCTTATTCAAGCCCTGTTAGATGCCATACATTTACCGACATCTATTGCTATCATGAAGTGCAAAGCACATACGAAAGTCACAGACATTATTTCCCAAGGTAATGATCTAGCAGACCGCACAGCCAAGCTTACAGCACAGACTCCAGACATTCCAGTTAATCAGACACATACTCCAGATCCGATTACATGCATGACAGTTAAGGACCCTACTCAAGATGTCATAGATATCCAGTTACATGCTACTTCCGATGAAATCAAGAAATGGTCTGAACAAGGAGGGGTCCAGACAGATCAAGGATGGTTAACGAAGGGTAGAGCCACATGGTTTCTCCCCGATTCTATGGTTCAAGTCATTATCAATACCGCACATAGTCCCGCACATTTAGGAGAAAAAGCTATGTTAGACAGTATCCAGAACATTTGGTTCAACAAGCATTTACGAGCTGCAGCCAAGCAGAAAGTCCGTACCTGTATGATATGTTGTCAGTTTAATCCAGGTAAAAGTGTCCCGGTGGAACAAGGTGGTTTCCAGCCCCCTGACCACCCTTTTGAGGTCCTCCAGATGGATTATATTCAGATGGAGCGATGTCGAGGTTTCAAGTATGTCCTTGTAGTTGTATGCGCTTTGTCCCGATGGACAGAAGCATATCCAGTCCCAGATTACACAGCCGCGACCACTGCCAAGCAGTTGGTTCGTGAATTTTTCCCTAGATATGGACTCCCTAGAGTCGTATATTCTGATAACGGTCAGCCATTCTCCTCAGAGTTAATGAAGCATGTTTCCCTGTTGTTAGGGTACCAGTGGAAGTTCCATTGTGTACGCCATCCTGAAGCAGCCGGTCTCGTAGAGAGACATAATCAGACCCTGAAAATCCGCATTGCAAAAGTTTGTAAAGAAAAAGGTGTGGACTGGCTAGTAGCTCTGCCAGTCGCTTTGTTTTATATGCGCATGGTTGCACATTCCAGATCAGGTCTGTCCCCGTACGAGGTCGTATTCGGCCGCCCCCCTAACATGTGGGGTACTCCTAGACCCCGAAGTATTACCGATGTTTCATGTAATATGCTGACAGATTACCTAGCTTCCTTGATGTCTGCCCTCAACTCATGTCGTTCACAGGTTGCTGCCGCCTTTCCAGACAATACCGAGGTGGCACCACATGAAATCGTTCCAGGCTCCCTAGTGATGGTCCGGAATTTCGACAGATCAAGTCCGCTGGAACCTCGTTGGAAAGAGCCACGTCAGGTCCTCTTGACCACCCGTACTGCCGTCAAGTTGGAAGGCAGAAAAGGATGGCTACACCTTTCTCATGTTAAACTTTTTAAAGGACTGAAATCCGTTTCTAAAAACATTTCCCAGGATTTGAAGGACTGCCAGAATATTGCTCTTAAGGACTGTCCCGCACAAGACATTATTACAACCCCTCCCTTGTTAGAGAAAACTCCGCAACAGGAGTATAAGTTAAAGCTCAGGTCTAGTAAAATAAGTCAGTCAGTTTGATTGTATAAGTCCTCCCCTAGGTGAAACGGTTAGACTGTTTCTGACATGTATAAAATAGACCCCCATAGTGAGAGAGTCAGTAATAACTCAATTCAATGTATCGTTTTTCTGAGTTTCATATTATTCATCAGCATTATGATTTCCTGCACCAGCTATGCATTCTATCTGTATTTTCCAGTTCCTCATGTAAATATGTCTGCTAATGCTACAGTAGAGCACACGTTTAGTGATCTGCCTCCTCACGAATATTCTTACCGCCTCGCTATGCGCAACAACACATTTATCCGTATGTTACATTACTCACACCAGACCAGCAATGCCACTAATTGTTGGGTGTGTGGTCGACTCCCCCCTTTCCAGACAGCAAAGGGAGTTCTGCCACTCTTTCCTTATCCATTCTCACATAATGGTTCGTGTGGAGCATGGTCCACGTTAACGTCATCCTCAACAGATATGTCTTTTCTTAACAGTACATGTTTTCCAGACAAGAAAGGTCTCCCCCACAGAACAGGTTTAGATCTAGAAAATGAAGTATATAATTTAGGTAATTATTCGTCGAATTTCATGGTCCTGAATGTTCAGTCTGATACTACTCCAGACTTACCTGCTATTTCAGTACTACCAGTCAAAGGTGAATTATGTGTCCGTAATTATGGTTCCGTACACGTAGGACATAGTGAATGTACTACTGTTATCCAGTATAGTGACAGTGGGAAATCTGTTTTCAAAGCTTCACGTCATTCTTATTTTATTTGTGGTCAAACTGCATATGTCCGTCTGCCCCTCGATTGGGAGGGAACCTGTTACATTGCTTTCCTACTGCCACCTGTTTTCCTAGCCCCATCTGATTATCACAGAAACACACATCTAGTACACATTAGACATAGAAGGGAGTCCCCAATTGTCGATTATACTGAAACTACTCTAGAACAGTATACAGATTTCAATAAAGGTTTCTTCTTCTTTGTAGGACCTGTCCAGAATAGTAAACTAATTCGTAGGTTAACAAGAACCCTCGAAGCTGTAGTAAATGAGACTGCCTCTGCTCTAGGTAACTTAACCGAAGAACAATCTGCTATGAGATTTGTCGTTTTGCAAAATCGTCTCGTCCTTGACGTCATACTGGCCGATAGGGGCGGGGCCTGTAGAGTCATCGGATCTAGTTGCTGCATTTTCATTCCAAATAACGCGCCGTCTGTTTATTCAGCTATAACCAGACTCCATAAAATTGCCCATCTGTTACACCAAGATCCAGGCACCTGGACATGGTCAGGTTGGTTCTGGAATATAATTTCCGCATGGGGATGGAAAGTCCTGTCCTTTCTAGGTATTGCAGTAGCGATCATATTTAGCTGCTGCCTCTGTATACAATGTGGCCCTGCGATTTGCGGCATTTGTGCTACCTCTTGTATTCCTAGTCCCAAGCCCCGTTCTAAATCCCGTTCCAAGACAATTCGAGACGAGCAAATGGTACTGTATGAAATGATAGATGGTATCATGAAAATTGATGTTTCCTGATGGAAACGTAGTGACAAGGAGGGAATGTGGAAAAGTAAATTTTGCCATGTTCTGTGTCCCTACGCCTCATCCATCATATGTTATGTGTGCATGACCAATATGCATATGTTATTCCCCATGTCCGATTAATGACGCAATTACAGTTGTGTCCACCTCTGGTATGTCATTTTCCAGTCCTCGTGAATACTACGAATATCAGGCCTAGGTAAAGTTATGTTGCCACGTTTCTCAGTGTGCACGTTATTCCATTGTAAAGTCCCCGTTTCCAGGCCTCAAAAGGGCCCGGACCCTGGATTCAGCTCCTGTCTCCTGAAAGCCTCGCTGAGGAGCGATACAGCCCCCACCTGTATCCTCGACCCTTCACTTACTTCCTGCCTCGCAGTGCCCGGTGCAGCTTGGCTCTGCCTCTGAGTCTGCCAAAAGTATGTTATAGTTCCAGCTATCAGTTCAGTCCCCCTCTTCTGCATTCCTAAGCTACTGAACTGCATCAATAGTTTTCGTCATTGTCTAGCCTATTCGGCTCCACGTTAGAGAAATACTGTATTAATGGTCATTTAATATTCTTCATCACGCACTACATGTAGAATAATGCATGGTCCAGTCTTAGAATCAAGTTAGCTTTCCCCCTCATGACTTCTAGTTTATATCAACATGTTCCCTAAACACCAGATACCAGATAGGGTTTAGGTACATGTCGCTCCGACCCTCCAGACTCTAGTCTCTGCTCCTAGCACAGAGTTCGTAGCCCCCAGCTTCTCCTAGTGATACGTCATTGCCAGTTTACGCGCACCATTAGGTTAGAGGTCCCGGCTCCTTAGGTAGCCCCCTCCAATGATTCCGCCCATTCATGACATATTCTGTTACGTTTGCATCACATGTCTATGTATACTCCCAGTTACACCTCTTTTTACTGTTATCTTTCGCGACTGCTACGCGTCACGCCTTCTGCTCCACCCACTGCTACGCCTACTGCAATGTAATGCTATGTGTTTGCGCTATGTATATAAGTCGATGTATTGTTATTAAAAGTTAGCGCGCGCTCATCCCAGATCAAGCCCCGGCAGCTGCTGGGCCCCAGTTGTCCTGCTGGGCCCTGTCACCTCTGTTCTATGCAGGTTGTCCTGATCCTGTCCTTATGCTGTAATAAACCTGCAGAAGCTCCTACTACCTCGAATCTTGACTCTTATTTTATTGAGCTATCTGTTATGCTATAAGCCTAGTCAAAAATAGGGTATTATTTATTTATTTACCACAACAGAGGCACAAATGATAACCTAAATGTTCTCTTTTGTGGTAGTGTGGGCGAACAGTTGGACGTATCAGAGGGAAGGGACAAGCATTTCTTGTACTCACAGAGACACTAAATGGTACACACAAGAGTAAATCCATGAGCAATTTAGAAAAATCATAATTTAATGTAATTTTTATAAAAGATCTTTGTCATCAAGTACACTGATGCCAGATGGTCACTATTTAATTGCCTATTGCTGTTTTTGAGTTCTAAACTTTTAAGCTGAACCTTTGCTCAAATAGCGCTAACAGGTGCAAAAATAAAATGAATGCAACAATACTACCACAAAATGAGCTGCATTACGCTGTGTAATTTGCCTTTCATAACCACATTATTTAGTCCACGCTGCCACATAATCGGGTTCTCTATATTCCAAAATTCCAATAGCCCTGTCCAATCCAACCCCAAAGGAGTCAATCTTTTACGACGAGGTTCAGAAAACCTTTGGGTCGGGGGCAGCTTGGAAGTCATGGCGATGAGTCTTTAATGCTGTACTAGAAAAAAACAGTTCCTGGAGTTAAACAAAGCAATTGTAGTGCGATAATACTGGAGTTTGCGATGAAAGTTCAAACCCAATGACATAAAAAATAGAAAAACACAGAGGTGGACTCAGAGTCTCTGTCCTGCTGCACTGTGGGATTCAGAGAGGTGTCACAAGTTTTCAAGACTGAAAAACGTCAACAAAAGCTGGCATGCGTCCTCATCAAACACTAGATGGCAGGACCTGGCATAGCATATGATCTTCAGCGGCAACAGGATATAAACAAGTATTTAAAAAAGTGTTCTAGATCCCACAACAAAAAAGCCAACCTTTCATGGCTATCACAGAAAATTCAATGATGTAGAATTTCAAAACGTTCTGCACCTGGATCTTGGAAAAGCTGATCAATCAGATGGTATGTCAGTAAATGACAGAACTAATGTCTAGTTCTGGCTAAATTTGGTCTACAGATTTGTTCTTTAAGACAAAATGTGTTTGAGTCTTCTGTGAACAACATATTCTAATCCATCATTCAGAAGTTAATATGTATGATTAAATAAAGTGCACATTCTTTCTGTATTTTTCGGTTTTGCAGATGGGATAAATCAAGCTTACATGAATATATTCATAGTGTTATATGGCCCTTAGGGACATTGTCGACATTACTAAGTTAGCATGAGATTTGCTGCCCTGATGCTGCTTTTGCGCATGCTACTACATGACTATTTTTGCAAGACTTAGTTATGCCTTTCACATGAGAACCTGCTGCTATTCACGTTCTCTGCCGCGTTCTTGGAGTTTACTCTAACACGTTGTACAAGGTCGATAAACAATGCCCCTCGTTATTCTGTTCTGACCAGTCCCTAGCACCTAGACATAACATGCTAAACACAGCTGCAATGCTGGAGACTCGTGCTTTGATATTACAGGGATGCATGTTGTTTTAAGACACTCTTGGTGAGAGACCCTGTCCATGGAAAAGATTTATGCAGTTCCTATGATGTAAACCTTACATCTAGGCTTTAAGGTATGGGGTCTGCTGTCAAAGCCCAGAGATATTCCTTTATATAGATAATCTTCTTCCAGTCAAAAGGAGGGTGGTAAAGGCCTTATAGTCCTTTTTCCACGTTCTTTAAATAATGACCCCCCCCCCCCCTTTGTACTCTATGAAATTGTAACAATGCTAATTGTTCTGAGTTTATGCATTTTGCTGCTGGGAAAGGCCCAGATACTGTGTTGTAGAGCCTGATAGTTAAAATAAACATTTAGAACTATTACAGTGACTCTGCTAATTCCTATTGTGGACAAGTACGAGTGAGCGAGAAAAAGGGTGCGTCTTGCTACAGCAATTCCTGAGAGAGTCGGGAGTGTTGTGTTCTGGGTTGTCCAATCATTTATAGCTTCGTGATTTTGAAGGAGAACAAATGAGACACTATAGCTAGTCGGTTTGGTGATTTTGGGTACTAAGGGGATAGGTTGGTACACCCCTATACACGTAGGTCCTGTTTACCTGTGCATAGTTCTGTGTAGGTGCAGAATCCCAGCAACATTAGTATTTAATAGTTTAATTTTGAAATCATTATGAGGGTTGATTTGTGGTTACATTTTGTTGTCTTTTTCAAAAGAAAACTAATAGAAAGAAAGTATCAGAATGGGGATTGCACCAGTCTATTTATTCTGAAAGTTTTATAAAACATCTAAATACTTTCATTAAAACTGTGCACAGAGAGCAAAGGGTTAGAGAAGACCATGACAAACACAGAATCACACACCCAGCATAACTGGATATGGCTGGGAGGCAACGAGCCTTTGTTGGCTGTGAGGCGGGCTGTGCTCATGGATACTTAGCTGCCTGCGTGAGATGAAAATATCAATCTTGCTACTAAACTGAATTTACTGTTCTGAAGAAAACAAAGTCTGCAGCTGTGAACCATCTTTGAAAGTCACAACAGGCTTTAACATGCTCATTTGCTAAAATTAGCATGGTGCTTAAAAGCAGCAAATGAAGTTGCTAGTGCTATGAATACCTAGAAATAATATAGTACTATCTGCCCTTTACACTGCTCATAAATGTACTGGCAACCTTAATGTTTATGTTCTTTGTGGTTACAAAGTAATTGTGTGCACTAGATTGGGATTCTTATTTTAAAATAAATGTTTTTTTATTTACATTTCTTTTATTGAGTTTCAAGACAAGAGAATCAATCAATGAGCCAAAATGCTCTGTATACCTCGGAATGCAATCCGGCAATAGAGTTATTATTTTGGCAAAGAAAATATAACAACGAAAAGAGAACCCCCCCCCTTCCCATTGTGTATTGGTGACGTCTCCAGAAGCGGGGAATGTCAGTAAATAGATAGATGCGCTAGGAAGCAAAAGTGCTTGTGGCCGCTCGTGTAGGGGGGTCTGCGAGCCGTAGGAGTCTCAAGTATTTGGGACATGTAAGCTCCGTGAGTTCTGACGTCAGTAGGGTGAGGATAGGTTTCCCATAGGTCATGAAATGAGGCCCCAGGGTGTGTCTTTTCCATCCCCAATATAATCCACAGTCTATGAAGCCACCCCAGTCGAGTTGGGACTGTCGTAGTACCCCATTGAGTAAGTATAATTTGGACTGCTGCCCCCAGGGCGAGTGCCATCTGTTTGCCCCTCCGAGATTTAAAGGGGAACGTGATAGCATTCGGGAGGCCCAGAAGGACATAGGCCAGAAAGCGGGGGATTGGGGTGTCAAAGTGGGTGTCGACTTCATAAAGGATCTGTTGCCAGTACGCCCCAAGGGAAGGACAATCGCATAGCAAATGAGTGAGAGTGCCCAGCGAGCCACAGGCTCTCCAACACAACGGACTGCGGGAGTGGTTACCTCTATGGAGTCGAACAGGGTCAGATACCAGAAGGTGGCCACCTTCATAGCTCTCGGTGGAAGCCACATTGCGGGCGGAATGGCAAGCGCTGTAGAAAATATCAAGCCATTCTTTCGTCAACAGTGCGCAACCTAACTTTTCTTCCCAGCGTAACTAACTCAAAGTCTTACCAGCTTATATAAGTCTGAGGTCAAACGGGCGTCGCCATGGCGTGTCAGCACCCACTTCTCAAACGAGGTAAGGAGCCTCTCTGCACCCCCTCGTACCGCCCCACCTAGCACCCAGTGTCGGACCTGTAGGTAGCGATAACACTCAGTTTCTGCTATATCCTGCCCCTTGGGAAGATCCGTAAAGAACGGAGGTCCAGAGAGATCGAAAAGGTGGCTGACAGAACGGCAGGTGGCCTTTGTCCAGTGATGGAACTTCTCGGCGTCCAGGCCTGTCAGTAAACTAGTAAATCAGGGACTCCCAAGCACCCTTGACAGGATCCCTGTAGGGGAATTCACTGCGTAGCCGGGCCCATTGGTCTTCTCAGATGTAGCGCTCTACATCCTACTGCAGTGAATGGATAACTCCCGTCGGGGGTACCAACGGTAGTGTATGAAACAAATAGAATATCTGGGGTAGTATCACCATTTTCACTGCTGTTATGCGGTCTAGCCACGAAAGCGAGTGGGGTCTACATTTCCGAAGGGAGTCCCGGACCTGCCGCTACATTGCTGTGTAGTTCAATTCATTAGTGGCCTATATTGTGGCTGAAACTTGTAAGCCCAAGTAAGGAACTAAATCACGAGCCCACTGGACAGAATAGAATTGCTGCAACAGCCCCAGTGTCTCGGGTGCCAAGGAGAGGTTTAAGGCCTGAGACTTATGCACGTTGATCTTTAAGCCCGATGCTAGTGCAAACCTATCTAGCTCAGCCAAAAATGCAGGCACGGACTCCTTAGGGTGTCTAGTGTGGCCAACACACTGTCGGCATAAAGGCAGAGTTTGTGTTCCGTCCCTCCAAAATGCGGCCCCTTAATGCTAGGGTCGTCCAGCACTCGTTGGGCCATGGGTTCCATATACAGGGCGAACAGGAGCGGTGACAGAGGGCAACCCTGTCCCGTCCCCCTGCACATATGGAAGGCTGACGAGGCAACCCCGTTCAACCGCACCGTATCTGTAGGGTTCGCGTAGCTCCCAAAAACCCAATCAATAAAGCGTCAGGGATGCCGAAGTGGAGCAGAGTCGCCTTGAGGTACGGCCAGTGGACCCTGTCAAACGCTTTCTCAGCGTCGACAGAGAAGATCATTCGCTCCACGGTGAAGCGCTCAGATCTGTCCACCAAGTGCAGGAACCTGTTTGTATTACCGGAGTACTAACGGCCAGGATCGAACCTGGATTGATCCGGGTCTATTAACTCGGGTAGATGACAAAAAAGTCTCTGCGCCAGGATCCCAGTAAAAAAATTTAAATCTACGTTTAGGAGGGATATAGGGCGAAAAGTGCCACATAGACGCCGATCCTTACCCGGTTTGGGTATGACCGTATCAGCGCCTCCAGCATTGAGGATGGGAGGGGGCAGCAGGGGTGGTGGCAATCAATTTACAGACCCGCACCAGCAGTGGGGCGAGGACAGCGCAGAACTTTTTATAGAAAACAGAGGAGAATCTGTCCGGGCACGGAGCTTTATGGAGTTTTAAGCGAGAGATTGCAGAAATAACCTTCCAATCTAATGGGAGCTGCAAGCTCCTCCGCCTGACACGGTAGAAGATTAGCCGTGGGGACTCCCTGTAAATATTGGGCTGGGCTGTCTGTGGGCAGGGTCTGGGCCGCGTAGAGAGTCTCATAGAACTGCCGGAATGTGTCTGCAATTTTGCGATCCGTGTCATGTTCCAGCCCCTGTTGATCCAGATTCACAGTGACACGAGAGGCTTGTCGCTGTGCACGTAACCCGCCTATCTCCCCCTACATAGAATGTGTGTCGCAAACGAAGGGCCAAGTACTCAGTCCCATCCATATCCAGGCCTACCAGCTGTGCCCTGGCCACCTTAAGCTGCTTCCAGACTCTAGGCGCCCCTGTCCGTTGGTGGATTCGCTCCAGTTCAACAACCTCCCCAGTTAGTCACTCCCTCTTTTCCCTCCTATCCTTATTGTCTGCCGCTGCTATGCCCAAAAGTTGTCCCCTGAACCCCGCTTTTAGAGCTTCCCAGAGAGTTGTTGTGGGGATGGTTGGGGAGTCATTAAGGTCCAGATAGTTGGTAATACAGTAATTAATTTGCTGCACCGCCGAGGGGCGCTGGATCATCGTCTCTTGGGAGGCGCCAGAACCTACGGGAGGGTCAGGGATGGTGTAAGGACCGGGATATCTGCAATGCAGAGTGATCAGATAAGGGGTATGGAAGGATCTCTACCTCACGCGTCTGTTGCACTAACGAGTCAGAGGTGAGTATGTAGTGAAACCTGGCATAAGGCTTGGGTGGGTGAGAGTAAAAGGTGTTTTCCCTGGACCCTGGATGGCGCAGTCGCCAGGCGCCTGCCAGCCCAGCCTCTGCCAACAGCTGTCTCCCATCGTCAGACAAGGCGCCAGTCTGTCTCCACCACTGCCCGATCGGTCCTTTGCTCCATCAAAGGCCAGATTAAAGCCCCCCCCTCCCAATAATAAAGCCCCGTCAGGTAGGCAAGTCAACTAATGGACCACTTCTAGGATGAACCCTTCTTGGCCTTCCTACACCGTAGCTACTGTGAGTGTGTGCGGGCCCAGGGTGAAAGCCAGACCCACACCATGATCTGTACTTTTTCAGTAGACATCTCAGATTTTTTTTAATCGTTTTTTTGATTTTAATATGACAGTGACAATAATAAACAAACAGTGTTACATGGTTTGCATTGTATGGATTTAGGTCACTTACAGCAGCTCCTTTGACAACTAAATCTTTACAAATAATCATTTGTTGGGCAAGCATGCATGACCGTATCAATTGAATTGTAACAGGGCGGTAATCAACATTCAGAGCCCGGTCTTGTGAGGAAGCCTGTAACCCGCCATGCCTAGGCAGTAACTTTGAGTTGCTGGAGTGATATAGAGAACCATGGTAAACTGTTTTTTTATACAACAACAAGAGTATCCACGGGTCTAAAAAAACATTATCTGATCTCTCACAAAACATGAAACAACCCACTCTGAATAAAGAAAGAAATCTTATATCTTCCTTGGATACCCATCAGTCACCAAACTGGATGATCTTTTTCTTCATCTGGGTTTCCTTGTCCACATCACTCAAAGCTTTAACGGGGCTGCAAACTTGTTATCAGCCCACGATACGCCCGAGTATGTGATCTCTACTAAAAAGTAGGTTCTTACCAGATGAAACAGATGGTAATCAATGGGATTTTATAGTGCAGTGCTCAGGTAAACAAAGTGAAAAGTATTAAAATTGATCTATGAGAAACCTTACTTTATTGATGTATCTCATAGTTCAAACTAAAAGGACAGTGCAGAGATAGGGTTAACAAATAACTATCTAGAATCTTAACATGGTCAACATGTTTCAGCACTAATGGTTAGCTAACTCTAACCGTGCTTTCTTCAGGACCTACTACTGAAATGCTACTGCAATGAAAAAAATTGTGTACACAAAAGACATACATATACAATATAACGGATCTAAATGATACCACCATAGTCACCCGATTCGCGGTGTGAAAAAAAGTCCTTCCTCATACAACATCCTTTGACAGACGATGTCTATGAGAAAAAAGATCATCATATCTCAGTGTGGGGCCACATTACCCACGGAGTGCCCAGGCCTCCGGCAGGCCGGAAACCAGCCCCCGGGGACAAACTGCGACACTTATTCACCGGGGAGCGACGCTCACGTGACATCGGAGAAGGGTGAGGACGACTACCACGGCCGTATCTGAAGTTGTCCGCTGAAGCAGACCAAGGGGAGGACGTCGACCTGGAGAGACGCACCGAGAGAAGTTTCATCCGGCTCTCCCATCACGACTTCAGCTTAAACTGTTGGCACGCCGCACAATCAGTGGTGCCCTGATCCTTCCCCAAACACTACATACAAATGAGTTGTGGGTCCGTCACCGACATAAGACGTCCACACGACGTGCAAGTCTTGAAGCCCGAAGGCATTGGCACACTGTTCCACAAAAAAAAGACAAGGGAAAGAAAAAAGAGGGCCCAAACAGGTCCGTAGCAAGGACCGGATCCGCGTTGCACGCGGAAAAGGAAAAAACTGATGTGGGCGTGCCGAGGCGGGTCTTATGTGACCTCCCTGACTTCACATACGCGGACGACGCCTGGGCGGAGTCACGTGATGACGTCCTGCCTCCGGCGCGCAGCGATGCGGTGGCAAAAAGTTTCCGGATCCAGTCTCACGCCTGGGGATAATTCTACGTTAAGGAATCTGCGGCTAGTAGTCTCTATCAGATAAGTCCTTCTAGAGGGGTAACTTACCTATATCTTAGGCAGTGCTAGCTGGCATGACACCCAGGCAGGGTGCCATGTCGACTGTTATTTTTCATCTCACAGGGGCATTCAAGCTGCAGGGGCAATGGCAAAGTCCTAATGAGGGCTTCCCAGGGACCCTCTTCAGCCTCAAGGCCCTGGGTACCACTTACTAGGGACTTACAGGGGCCTAGAAGTACCAATTGTGTATGGGTTTTTAGGGAAGAAGCACAGAACCTGGTTGGAAGGGATGCTGTGCACTACAATCCAAACCACATCAATACCAGGCAAAAAGTGGGGACTAACCATGTCAAAACGAATAGTTTTCTTACCTGTCGGTGTAGTTTTGCAGCTTGAAGATCTTTCTGGATTCACTATGCTGTGCATTATTCCGCGGTCTTGTGGTTGGGTCCGGATTCGTAGTCTTTTCTTTTTTTTTTTTTCGTAGCCCAGGAGGGCGTCGGCGTCACACCTCCTTGGGTGCATTTCCGGTGACGTCGGCATGCTTCCTGCGGAAGCTCCCACTCCTGGGCGCCATCTTCGGGTTCTTTTTTTCCCGTGTTTCTTTCGTTTCTGAAGTAATGGCAATGTTCTATTTAGGTGATATTTTACCGCTTTGTATTCTTAAAGTCCTTTCTTTTTTAACCACCTCTTCTCTCTCCAGCCTCATCTTTCTGGCGGAGGTGGGTGGGTTCGCTAGTGAATCCAGAAAGATCTTCAAGCTGCAAAACTACACCGACAGGTAAGAAAACTATTCGTTTTGCAGCGTGAATCTTTCTGGATTCACTATGCTGTGCATAGATTTTGTAGCGGTTTCTCATCTCTGTGGCGGCTGGGTGGAAGATGAGCGTTGGTTATTGAATATGTGCTGGAGCACCTTTTGTTCGACTTGTGCTTCCTTGTTCATCTGTATATCCACACAGTAGTGCTTCGTGAACGTGTGCACCGAAGCCCATGTTGCTGCCAGGCATATGTCCTCTATGGGTGTGTTAGCCAGGAAGGCTATTGTAGCCCCCTTTTTCCTAGTGGAGCGGGCACGTGTCCCCTCTGCTAGCTCTCGTCCTGTACGTTTGTGGCAGAGTTGAATTGTCTGTGCGGTCCACCGTGCAATAGTCTTTTTGGTTACTGCCTTTCCCATGAAACTGTTGGCGAATGACACGAAGAACTGTTTTGATTTCCTGTGTCCCTTCGTCCTCTCAATGTAGTGCATGACTGCCCTTCTGGCGTCCAGGGTGTGCCGAGCCCGCTCTGCGCTAGTTGTTGGTTTTTGGAAAAAACTCGGTATCTGTATAGACTGGTTCATGTGGAATTTGGATACCACCTTCGGCATGAAGTGTGGGTCAGTCCTCATCACAACCCTATCATTGTGTATTTGTATGTAGGGTTCTTGTAGCGTTAGCGCCTGAAGTTCGCTTACTCTTCGTAAGGACGTTATTGCAACCAGGAAAGCTGTTTTCATAGTTAGCATCTTTAGAGAGGCCTTGTGAAGTGGTTCAAAGGGTTCCTTCATGAGTTCCGTTAGGACTATGTTTAAGTTCCATGCAGGTGGCGGCACCCGCTTGGGTGGTGCGATCCTTTTCGCTCCTTCTAGGAATCTTTTCACCACCTGTGATGTGAAGAAACTCCTGCACGTTTCTCCCCTTGTGTAGGCGACTATCGCTGCCAAGTGAACTCTTAACGAGGATGAGCTAAGGTTCTTTTCCAGCAAGTGTGTCAGGTACTTTAGCACTGTGGAGTCCTTCATTTTATTGTGAAGTCTTTCTTTCCTGCACCACATTGTGAATCTTTTCCATTTCGCAACATAGCACTTCCGAGTGCTGGGCCTTCGTGCCTCCCGAAGCACCCTCAGGGTGCTTTCTGGTAATCTCAAATGTGCAAACTCTATGTCCTCAGGAGCCACGCTACTAGGCTCAGGCTCTCTGGCTCTGGGTGTAGCACCTCTCCGTTCTGCATGGAGAGTAGGTCTTTCCTCCTGCCGAATCTGTGGGGTGCACACTGTGTCATCTCCATGATCTGCGAGTACCATGTCTGCCTGGCCCACTGTGGCGCGACCAGTATCAGGGTCATGTTGCTCGCTCTGCACTTGCTCAGCACTCTGTGCATCAGTGGTATCGGGGGAAAGGCGTAAGCAAATGTCCCGGACCAATCTATCCATAGGGCATTCCCCAGTGACCCCTCCTCGGGCTGTCTGGATGCGACGTTTTGGCATTTTGCATTCCGGCGTGTGGCAAACAGGTCCACTGATGGTGTTCCCCATCTGTCGAACAGCCACTTTGTCTCCTGCGCATTGAGCTCCCACTCGTGGGATGCCGATGTCTGTCTACTGAGCCAATCTGCCTGTATGTTGTCCTTCCCTGGTAGGTGTATGGCTAGCAGGTCTATTTTGAGAGGGATGGCCCATCTCCATATCTCCTGCGCCAGCGTTGAGAGCGGGGCTGACTGTGTGGCCCCCTGCTTGTTGATGTAGAACATCGCGGTGGTGTTGTCCGTCTGTAGCAGCACCTTGTGATTGTACAGTCTTGTTTGGAAAGCTTTCAGTGCAAGGAAGATAGTCTTCAATTCTAGGTAATTGATGTGCCTTGTCGCATCTGTTGGTGCCCACAGTCCCCTCACCTTGAGCTCCTCCATGTGAGCGCCCCATCCCGTCAGGGATGCGTCTGTGGTGATGGTCACTGTTGGCGTTGGGGGTGTTAGAGGCTTTCCCCTTGTTATGTTCTCCATGGTCCACCATGTCATCTCCTTCTGCACTGCGTGCGTCACAACCACTAGATCCTCCCAACTGCCTGTAGCTTGTGACCATTGCTCCTGTAGCCATTCTTGAATGGGTCTCATGTGGAGACGTACATTGGGTACCAGGTGGATGCATGATGCCATCATCCCCATGATCTTGCTCGCAGTCCTCACTGTCCGAGCTTGTCCCTTCCGGTAGAGGCGAGTTTCCTTCACCAGCGCCCTCGCCCTCTTCTCGCTGGGGAACACCTTGCCCTGTAAGGTGTTGATCTGTGCTCCCAGGAAGATCTTCACTTGTTCCGGCTCCATTGATGATTTCTTCCTATGGATGGAGAACCCCAGGCTTATGAGCGTGCTCGTCACTGTATGTGCGTGCTGCTTGCATTTCTGGTATGAATTTGCTTTCACCAGCCAGTCGTCCAGGTAAGGGTATACGTGTATTCCTTGCCTTCGTAGGTGCGCTGCGACTGCTGCGAGGCACTTTGTGAAGACCCTTGGTGCTGATTTTAGCGCGAAGGCTACTGTTGTGAACTGGTAGTGGCTTTCTCCGATGGTGAACCTGAGCATATGCTTGTGCTTTCTGTTCATTGGGATGTGCAGGTAGGTGTCTTTGAGGTCTATTGTGACCATGAAGTCCCCGATCTGCAATTGCGGGAGCACCTCTTGCAGGGAGGTCATTTTGAATTTTTGCGTTCTTATGAATTTGTTCAGGAACCTTAGGTCCAGAATGGGTCTCATTGTCTCGTCTACCTTTGGCACCAGGAAGTACGTTGAGTATATTCCTGTGTTTCTTTCCTTGAAGGGTACCCGTTCTATGGCCTGCTTCCGCAGGAGTTCCTTTGCCTCTTCCTGAAGACACTCTAGCTGTTTGCTTGCTAGTTGTTTTCTCTTTGGTTTTCTGCTTATTGACCTCCCCTCCAACTCTATGCAGTAACCGAATTGGATGATGTTGAGGATCCATTTGTCTGATGTGATTTTTCTCCATCCCTGGAGGTAAAATCTTAACCTTCCTCCCACTGGTGTTATGTGTTCGTAGATGTCTAGCTTGTCTTGATCCCTCTGTACGTGCTGCCCCCTGGGATCTTTTCTGTGGGTGGGCACACAGAGTTTTTTTAAGTCACTTAGAGGCGGGCTGCTGTCCCCCTCTTCTATTCTGGCCATGTCCATTTCCTCTCCCTCGAAAGGACTGGCCTCTTTGTTGGTATTGCCAGGACTGCTTCTGCTGACCCTGCGAGTCTGTCTGGTGCGTTTGTTGGAAAGCCTGGTGTGATGTACCTGGCTGGTTTCCACCTCTCCCGCCAGGCCTCCGTGACGGGGTGCCCCTTTTGTTGCCTCTGAACTGCAATGCTCCCATGGACCTTGCTGTTTTGTTATCCTTCTTCAGTTGGCTGAGCTTCTCATCAACTGTTGTTCCGAAAAGCGTGTCGCCGTTGAACGGTGTGTTCAGAATGCTGTGTTGCACCTCTGGTTTGAAACCCGAGATCCTTAGCCATGCGTGTCTTCTTTCAGTGACACCCATCATTATGAGCCTGCTGGAGGTGTCTGCCCCATCTAGGGCCGTCTTAAGGCAAGAATTTGCCGCGTTCTTCCCTTCTTCAACCAGTTTTTCGGCCTTCTGCCTGGCATCCTGGGGCAGGTCCTTCACCAACTGCCCCAGCTCCTCCATGATCTGGTACATGTGTCTGTTTATCAGGGCGTTGGAGTTAGCCATGCGCCAGTGGGTCGCGGCATTCCGTTCGCTCCTTCTGCCCACCAGATCCCTCCTTTTGCTCTCCTTATCCGGTGGTGGTCCAGAGGTAGTGGGTACGTTAGCCCTCTTCCTTGCTGTGGCCGTGATAATGGAGTCTGCGGAGACCATCCCCTGAATGTAGGGTGGGTCTTTTGAGGAATGTTTGTATTTTTTCTCTGTTCTGGGAGTTACTGCCTTGCATGTTGCGGGCTCCCTGAATGCTTCCTTCCCCTGGGCCAAGACGCTGTCGAGCATTGGCAGGTACTGGCTCTTTGTTTGTGTTGGGAGCAATGTCTCTAGAAGGAAGTCTGCTTTCTGCCTCTCTTCGTCGAGCTTGAGCTTGAATGCCGCTGCGGCAGACCTTATCACCGAGTTGTAGGCCCCGATGTCGTCCAGCGGCGAGGGCCTCGAGGGATATGTGTCGACCGCCTCCTCCAGGCTGTCGGTCTCGACATCCAGGTAATCCACCTCCTGTAGGTCAGAGGGGGCCGACACTGCGTCCGTCCTGCTGTCCTCTTCCTCCCCATAGTTGTAACTATCGTAGGGATTCTCGTACTCTTCCTGGTCGTCGACCACCTCGACGTCCGGGTCTTGTTCTTCGGTGACCTCGTCTTCCTCCTTGACCACCTCCACCACCGGTGGCTTGGTCTTGTGAGGGATCGTGAAGGCTTTCATCTTTGCGTCGAATTCTTTCTTCCGCTGCACGATGTTTTCCATTTCGGCTTCGAGGCGCCTTCTCTTTTTCTCCATCTCGGCCGCGTGTTCCGCGTCGGATGGTTCGGCCGCTCTTTTCGGCGGTTGGCTCGGCGCCGTGCCTTTCGGTGTCGAAGTTTTCGACGTCGAATCGGATTTTGGGTCTCTGGTCAGCGTCGGTAGTTTAGGGTCCTTATCCCTCTGCGTCGATCGATCCTCTTTCAGTGACACCCATCATTATGAGCCTGCTGGAGGCGTCCGTCCTGCTGTCCTCTTCCTCCCCATAGTTGTAACTATCGTAGGGATTCTCGTACTCTTCCTGGTCGTCGACCACCTCGACGTCCGGGTCTTCTCCGACGACTTCTGCTGTTCAACAGCTCTCGGCACCGGGGACTCCTTCTCAGAGGATCCGCTGGGCCTGTGAGTACTCGCGGACGCCTGGTGCTTCGGCATCGGCGCTTTCGAGGCCTTGCCCTCGTTTTTTCGAGACTCAGAGTCTCTCGGGTTCTTGGGGGCCGAAGAGTCTCCTACCTTATCAGAAGTCTTCGTGTAATCTGTCTCTACGACCGTGTAGCTGTCGTCTTCGGCGGCAGCGTTGTCCTCTTCCTCGGAAGACATCCCCAGATCGTAGAGGGACGGAGTCGGGGCCTTCCCCTGCAGGGTGGCGTGCGCTACCTTCTGTCTCTCTCTCACACGAAGGGTCTTCGGGGTGAAGGCGGAGCAGGCGTTGCAGTCCTCGCTTTCGTGATTCACCGGTAGACAAAGGTTGCATACCGGGTGCTGGTCCTTCTGCGCGTACTTGTGGTGGCAGTTACGGTAGAACTTGAACGGCGTGTTGTCCATCATCGAGCGCTCAGGGCCTCCCTGGTCGCGTGTTCGTCGACGGTCGTCAAGGATCTTGATGAATTCGCCTTTTCCTTTGCTGACTACTCGTCGATGAAGTCCCCTGGAGTCTTCAGATGACTTTCCTTTGTGATTTCTGTATTTTCCTTTCTTCTTTCTCCAAAAATGTCTGGAGCCCAAACGGGAACGATCCAGACCCGACCGCGGAAAAAAAAGAATCTGAAGATGGCGCCCAGGAGTGGGAGCTTCCGCAGGAAGCATGTTGACGTCACCGGAAATGCACCCAAGGAGGTGTGACGCCGACGCCCATCTGGGCTACGAAAAAGAAAAAAAAAAAAAAAAAGAAGAAAAGACTACGAATCCGGACCCAACCACACGACCGCGGAATAATGCACAGCATAGCGATTCACGCTGCAAAAGAAGCACTTACTCACAAAAATAATGCAAGCTGGTCATCATTTTCCACTTATTCCCAAGTCACCCTAGGCAAAATTCTCAGTGCAGTGAACCCAGCCAACCACTCCGCTGACCCACTTCCGGCAAACGCAGTCAAAGACCTTATTCCACTGCTTCTACC
Organism: Lissotriton helveticus; assembly: GCF_964261635.1. NCBI lineage: Eukaryota > Metazoa > Chordata > Amphibia > Caudata > Salamandridae > Lissotriton > Lissotriton helveticus. The sequence continues at coordinate 1,129,868,573 of NC_136059.1, read as the reverse complement.
TCTCTGGTCCAAGATCATAAACAGTTCCCTCCAACAAGGATGCATTCCAGACACCCTCAAAGTAGGCCAGGTTTCACCCATCCTAATGAAGCCCACGGCAGACCCCACGGACCTAAACAACTATCGCCCAATCTCCAACATCCCCACCCTTGCCAAGCTGCTGGAAAAATGTGTACATCTATAGCTAACGAAACATATTGATCATATTGACCTACTCAACCAACACCAATCAGGTTTCCGTGCTGGCCACGGCACAGAATCAGCCATGACACACATCATTGATGACGCGCTGCAAATACTTGACCATAATGGATCCTGTTTACTCATCCTACTGGACCTATCTTCAGGCTTTGATACAGTTAAACATGACAACTTGTTAGACCTCCTGGAACATAGAATGGACTTATCTGGAGCAGTACTAAGCTGGTTCACCTCATTTCTCTAAAATCAGACACAACAATTCAAAATCAAGAACACCCTGTCCAAGCCCGTCCCAGGGACCCTGGGGGTACCGCAAGGATCAGCACTATCTCCAACACGGTTTAATCTCTTCCTGGAACCTCTAACGGAAATTCTACAAACCTCTAACGTACAATACCACATGTATGCAGATGATACACAGCTATACCTCAAGATACAGTCTGTGGATGATATCAAATTACTCAACACAGCTCTTAGGAACACACAAACTTGGCTAGCTGAAAATCATCTTAAATTGAACGCCCTAAAGACTGAATTTCTTCTAATAGCCCCACCGGCTCAAATCCCGAAATTGCAAGATTGGATCAAACATAGTTAAATCCATCCTCATGGCTAAACACACGAGTATGGTCTGCTGAATCAATCTGGCGAAAAACAGCTATATTCTCAACCACAAGACAGTTAAACTATGCCAAATATAACTATATACATTTTTTTTTCTTGTGTGTGAATTTAACCCTACTGCTTATATATGTAACTTTTTACTGTTTGTATAGCGCTCTGATATCCACTAGGATCTTGTTCGCGCTCTATAAAACTACTCAAATTAATAAATAAACCTTGGATGGGATAGTCACTCTTACATCACTAATATTAGTAGATCAGGGTGATTTTCATTGAACACAAGTGCTCTTATTACAAAAAAGGTTGGAGACCCCTTTTCTATACATTTGGTGTAAAAAAAGTTTTATAAGGAACTAAAAAAAAAAAACGGAAGAGCCCATAGATATTACCGAGAAAGAATTAAGGAAGTAAGAAAATCAAAACAGATAATTACAAAGCTATCCCCTATCCTCTGACTTCTTCGAATCCATGAACAGCAGGATAGACATGCCCCTAGACAGAGAAAAAGAGAAGTAAGAGGCTTTAACCTTGCAGAGAAATACCAATGTTGGATTTGTTAATGCTCAGTGTTCTGAAGAAGTCTGCCATGAAGTGACCAAGGATCTAACTGACCAAGTTAAACTTATATCCATTTCTGTGACTTGCTTTAAGCAGTACCTTCATGTCCATTGTCACAGACAGTGCTCAAACGCTACCAGGGACCCAATCTTCGATACAAGAAAGCACATAAAACCATGCAAATTCAATTTCTTGAATTGCAAAAACATTTTAAAAAGAATGTATGGCCTAATGTACACTGAAATGGGCCAGTTATGGAGAGATACACCACCTCACTTCTCTCTCCCCACCACCTCCCACACTGAATAAATGGTTGACTAGAGTCAATTAAAATAAAAGAAATGCACTAGAAGTGTTGCCTGGCCTCTGGTAAGGCCCAGGATTCATAGGGCACCCAAAGGTGGCTAGGTATAGCCATTGGCTATGGCCTATGTACTTTAGGTTCAAAGCTTGGCCTTTGGCGAATTCTGCATTTCAGTTCTGAGTCATGAAGCCCCCTCAGGGTGCACGGTCTGGCCTCCCTTACTTACCACTTTCTTCTTTAGACGGGGCTAGCCAAGGCAGTATGTGGTGCCCAGTGAGCTGTGGATGAACACCCTGGGCACCACTACACAGCGCAATGTCTGGGTGCAGAGCATGGGCTTTGGTCACACCCTGAAACTAGCACTTCTACCACATCCTAGAAACAATAGGCATGGACAGTGGATCTGAACACGTTTTGTGCATCTGGCTCATTGCAGAAGGCCATGGCCTTTGGGCACTGCTTCTATCCAGTTTGTTTACCCCCGGTAAACCATACTATATTTAACATTTAACAAAACCTCCTGTGATTCTGGGTAAATCACTTAATCTCCCCGTGCCTAAAATGAATGTGTGTCCGTCCTCATGTAACGTAACTGGTGCTATGTAAAGCGCTCTGGCGCTCTGATACCTGATTCGGTTCGGGTATATAAAACTCTGCAAAAAAAAATAAAAAATGTCAAGCTTATTTTAGATCATAATTTCGTTTTGTAGCTGCAAATTTTAAAACTGAAAATCTGCTTTTCCATTGCTAAAATATTTTTCTCAACTCGTCCTCAGACTATCTACAGCTGCTACAGTTTGGTAATGGGTATTCTGCCTCATGGCCCAAACCATTTTTCCCATGATGTAAAAAAAAAAAAAAAAAAAAAAAAAAAAAACACGCAATTTTAGGCAAAAACATTCATTTTGAAACTGAAAAATATATTTGTCACAAATTCGGACCCAAATTGTGATTAAAAATTGTAATTGGTTGACATTTCTATACATTTTTTACCTCACTGGTTACTTGAGAACAGGGGAAATTGAACGTCTTTCTTCTTTTGCATTGTACAATTTTACAAAGTTTCATGAAACCAAGAAAGGAGCACAAGTTGGACAACACACTACTTTGGCTCATCCAAATCTAGTGCCAATTCATCGAACGTTTATTTCACTACGCTCATCAATATTTTCCACATTGGAATTAATCAGAAATTCTTTATTTTTGCTGCATTCTCAGCTTCCAACTTTTGACCCTCATACCTGGAGAATCGTCACAAAATTCTCCAAGATCAAGTTTAGAGATTCTAGTCAAACTTCTAAGAGGTTTTGTAGTTTCATCAAAACATGTTTTAGTAAAAATACAGATATTATATTCCCAATATGGACACCATCTTAACCACAACTTCAAATTGCTTTTGTTAGTTGAGCAATATATAGAAATTCTACAAGCATAAATCTGTCATATGAGATGTATTACCACTGTGGGTGTGGGAGAGGTGATGAATAATGAGGAAGGCTCTAGTGATTCATGATGTCCTCTTCTAAAAAAATAAAAAATGGTACTAAATAGCATATTATTGAACGGTGACCTGTAGGAAGCGGAGGTTCAGTTGCAGTAACCACCCCCCCACACTTTTTACCAGACTACTGGTGCACTTTGACTATGTGCCCTGGGTCCCCGCCAATCAGGTACCCAGGGCCCCTGTGCTTTCCCAAAACTGTACTGTGTACCACCAATTGGCACATCCCTGGCCACATGTCAGTCCCTTGTAAAAGGTATTAGGGAAGGCCTGTGAGGGGAGCACCACTATTTGTGCCACCCTTAGCGGCCCTGTTTTTTTTTCTCTCTTTCTCCTTCTTGCTCGTCGTGTTTTGGTGCAGAACAAAGTGAAGAGTCAACATGGCACACATCCCTTACAACCCAGTGCCCTGGCATTGGTCAGCCACCCCTCTAGCTGGGTGCCCTATACAAGTGGTGAGGGTACAGGAGCACTGTACCCCTACAGTGTCTAGACCAAGTCTCAGATACTTTAAGTGCAGTACTGCCATTAAAAGTATATGGTGCTGGGAGTTTGTCATTGCAAACTCCAAAGCACCATAATGGCTTTACTGAAAACTGGGAAGTTGGTATATAACTTCTCAGCACATTAAACCCACACTGATGGCAGTATGGGATTTAATGAAAAATGCACTCAAAGGGACTCCTAGATGCCCCCTGAAAAACAATCAGCCTCTGGTGGGTTCCCTGACTGGTACACACTGGACTGCCACCACAAGACATGTTTCTGGACCCCTGTGGTGGAAGCCTTCACTCCCTGAGCCCAGAAACAAAGCTTTTCCTGGGTGGAGGGGTTCACACCTTCCCCAGGCCAGGAAGACCCAACTGTGGCAGTGGAGCTTTAAAGGTCTTGCCGCCTTTGTAAAGCGACCCCAGCCGCTCCTGCTATCAGGACCAGCCGCCTTCCCGTCTCCCCTCCTTTCCGGCGGGGAAAGTTTGCCGGCCCGAAGGTGTGCACACCTCTGTCAACCCCAACCCTCAGGTGGGTGAGGAGGGGTAAAGCCAACTCTTCAGTGCCCGCCATCTTGCAGTTGGCAGGCACTCCCCAATCAGGATTAGAGACAGTGCCTACTCCACCACGTGGGGTGTGCTCATTAAGGGTGTAGTCACCCTAAAGTTCAGTAGACCACTGATTACTGACCTCGAGACCCCTAAAACGCCCTCTAAATACAGTATTTAGGGGGCAGCCCTGAACCAGGAAGACAGATTCCCGCAGCCTACAATGAGGTAGGACGAAAGAAGACGCCCAGCAGAGAAGAACTGACTTGGCCCCAGCCCAACCGGCCCGTCTGCAGTTTCCAGAGATTCTGCGCCAAAAGCCGCCTGGTCCTGCAGCCAGCGACCTCCAGAACCCTAGGAGGGCTGACTGCCTTCAACAAAGACCGGATCTCCTGTGAACAGCAGCTCTGTTCACAAGAAACTCCCAAAACAGACTGAGCCTGCTGAGGACAAAGAAACCAGACGCCTGGAACCACCACTGCACCCGTCGCCTACAGCCCGAGTTAGAGTGTCCCACCGGTCCCAGAGAGGTCCCCCAGCTCGCCAGAGTCTGAGTCCACCGTGGGTTGACCCCTCCAAGACTCCCAGACGTCGCCTGCAGCTCTGCACGGAGCGCCCCCCCCCTCCAACTGCGAGTGGCCCGGTAAGGTGGAATCTGACCTCAAAAGACACCCCAGCATCTAGCCGCCCTGCACCCTGGAGAAGAGAACCCAAGGTACACCTACATCCCCGAGCCCTCCAGTTTACCTGCCCAGCTGTTGCTTCCTCCTGGGAGTCTTCCTGGACCGAGCCTGCAGCCAAAATCTAAGACTGACAACCCACATTGAAAACAGGGCACCCAACCCTTAAAAAAAAAAAAAACACAACACCCAGCCGCCGCTTTTGGTGCACCTTGTGTACTAACATGGATCCTCCATTGCCCTGAGCCTAACATGCTCATAAGCAGCCACCAACCAGAGGCCCCCTATCCCCCATTGGATAACATTGGGCCTCAGCATTCTTTACCCGGCAGCCCTAGTGCCGCTGAGAGTGCTTTGAGTGCGCATCCTTGACCCTGGGGTAACCCTTCTTCTAACCCCAGAAACTTATCCCCAAAGACCGAGTACTTACCTGGTAACCAATAACTTCATTTCTCACCATAGGAATACATGGACTGTTTTCCCTTTAAAATTGTTTTAAGTGTACAGTTGATTTCTATGAAAACCTGAAAAACTACAACTGTGCAAAACTGATTGTACTTACCTTTTCTCTAGGAAATGTCCCAGTGTGATATCTAGGCATATTACACTGAGTAGAAAACGTAACTTAGAAAGTAATCTGAAAAGTAATTGCATTTGAACTTTCATTATATTGTAAAACACTGCATAAGATTTTGAAAAGCATTGATTTCACTTACCTGTGCCACACTTGGCTTGGTTCTAGAAATAAAAGAACTAATATTTTTATACAAACAAAGTTGGTCGGAGTTCAGTCTTTGAGTGTGTGACATCATTTGCTGATTGAGTGTGTACAACAAATCCTACCCTCTGATAAAGCCTTACTGCTCGCCCACACTACCTCAAATAGAGAGTAAGGTGCCATCTACTTTTACCTCTGCCTATCTTTGGGGTTCCACTGGACTCTGTGCACACTATACCTCATTTTTGTATAGTATATACAGAGCCAGCTTCCTACATGACCTGAATATACAGATCAAGCCATGTCATTCTGTTGTGTGTGGTAAATCTGAAATAAGGAAAAACCAATTGATTTGAACAGGAAAGGGATGCAGGGGTTTAAATACTTATACTGCAGAGTTGGTTTGCTTTGTAAAATCTTCTGCTAGAAAGAAGCTTTGTTTTTGGTCAGTTACACTGTACTTAAATGTGTGGCATATTAGTACACTTGCTCTAAATAATGTGTCTTTTGGAAAGATTTATTTTCACTGGTGAGGCACAAAGAAATGCACCACACAGAAACAATGATTTTTTTTTTGCACAAGTTCAAAAAATGGGCAGTAGATATGCTCCCTATAGTTAGAAACGGAAAAACTCACATTGTCAATTTCATGTGCAATGGTGTTGACCAAGAGCCTTGGAATATTCACAGAAGCATCAGTGCCATCAAGGGTATACTGGTCAACGTGGCCTGTAATCACCAAATCCACAATTTCTTTTTCCTTTTTCAGAGAGGTCATGATTTCCATTATTGAGGCCCACATGGATCGTACCTTAAAGAGAAAAAACAAAAATAATGGGAATGTAAAAAAAAAAAAACAACATACACGTAGTTATTTAAACTATGTATGGCAAAGTACAATCATTAGTGGAGACGATGTCGCCTAGCGGCTAGAGCGGTCGACTTCAAAGATGGGGAACCGGGTTAGAGTTTCGTCAGGGACACTAAACATCCTGTGATTCCGGGCAATGACTTAATCTACCCATACCTAACAAAAAATGAATGTGTCCATCTGTAACGCAACTGGTGCTCATGTAAGGCGCTCCAATACCTTCGGGTCAAGTTTACGCTATATAAAACGAAAAAAATATTTTAAAAATCTCTATTGAGCCATAACACTTTCCATATAGCAGCAGTCATACAAGACAAACCACGAATTCCATGCCAAATGCCCAAGAGCTATAATCTCTCATTTAAATTGGTGAAAATCAGATAAAATCCTTTGCTTTCAGCCTAGATGTACAAACGACTTAGCTGATCTGGGAATGCTAGTGATCACTGACCTCACCAACTTTGAAAATATGGTCAGATAGACCAGAGAAAGGCATTATTCCGACATCAAGAAAGATTGTCTCGATCCCACCTATCACCCCTTCCAAAACTCTGAGAGGGGAGTTCTGCGCAATTTTATTGCTGCTTGTGTCACCGACTCACAAGGCAAAAATAGATTAGGTGTCAATAGATAACTGGACAAGCTGACAGATCCGTAGTGGAAGTGATATAGATTTTGACTCCAAGACTGGCATCAGGGTTTTTCTCAACCTCCACAAATTTGGCCTATTATCACTCCATACTTAGTTCTTCCCAACCAGGCAAAAGGGAAAACATTCAGTTGTAGTGTTTATGAATATCAAAGATATTGAAAGAAATGTTAGTTTATCATAAGTATTTTTCATTGAATGCATGAATAACGGTCCAGCCACCCCCATTACACTAAGAGCATAGTTGAGCTGCTAATGTAGACTCTTACTATGACTTCCAAATCAAAACTAATAGCGGTGACTAACATTGCAGGCAATGGAGCATTTATTTTAATGTGTCATTCACTTCAGCAAAATAATGTTCACAAAGAAACGACAGCATACAACTGCGAAAAAGGTCATATAGCCTATGATCAAAAAGCTATAAACATGCACAATTACGCAAACAATGTATCTTAAGTTGGTCAATTCTACACTGCTTTAATGGCACATTGTTTGCATATGTAGTAGAATTAATGACTATTTTGTCATTTCTGTGAACAAAAACCTAAGATCTAGGACTTTACTATCTCCTTGTACAATTTGCCCTAAACAGTCCCATGGGGCCTAAAAGATAGTTATGCTTGCATTCCATGAACTTATGAAGGTGCCTCATATGCCCTGCAGTAATAAAAGCCTCTCTGGACTCAAAGTTCATTATAAGTGGCCAAGGGGCTGGATGGGTTGCGTTAATTACTGACAAATCATGAAGGTGGTATTAGGCGTGCTTCGTAAAAATTAAACATACTATAAGTGGCATTCTTAATAGTAGAGCAACAAAGGTCTGAAATAGATGCACAAGCACATCCTTAATCAAGACTAGGCAGCTGCAGAAGTTTAAGAAACTGGTTAAGAGAAGGAATAGGACTGAATGGAATACAAGCAGACACCTACCCTCTGATTGCTCTCATTTGGATTTTGACATCCGCCATGCTTTTCTTCCATCCTAATACAAAATAAAAACATACTCTTCAACATAAGGAAAAGATCAAATCTGGCACTATGCCGAAAAAGAAAAAAAATGATTTTGCTTTTAAGGATACATACTTTAGAAGCTGGCTCTGCAGAGAGGCGCTTTCAGACCTCAAATCACGGATTTGTTTTGTGAGAAGCCTTCAAGAAAAAATAAGAAAAAAAGTTCACAGAACACAACTAGCTGTTTTTTTCCCCCAGAGGTTCAACCACTGATGGGTTATATTGATTTTAAGAAAGGGATTTCTGAATGCAACAGTTTTGGGAGAGGAGGCCACTTTAAAAAAAAAAAAAAATCAATCTTGGGGAGAGTGCTCCCTCAACTCCCTGGTCAATGCTCAGATGCACGGGGCTTAGCCAACGCCAACAAGGAAAGAATGAAGCAGGCATTTTCTCTAAACTGAAGACCAGTGAATGCTGGAGGAAATTGGTATGTTATGTAAAACTACTTGTTGCAAGAATTCATGACAGAGGCAGTGCAAGAGCAAATTGAGGAAGGCAGGGTTCGGCATCATTAAAGATGGTCATCTGAACTGAGTGCAATATCAGTGTGCATTTTACAACTCTGATTCAGTGCTTGCATCAAAATACTAGCCGGTGTTACTAGTGTAAAAAAAGCAGAAGAGATCCAACACAATAAAAGAAAATAGAACACTTAATGTCCTTACTGGTGGCAGCCCCCAATAAGACTAACTCAAGATCACTAACTTTAGGCTCCGGTCTAGGTTTGCATTGTTTAACAAGCAAACAATTTCCACTATACTCCTGTGTACTGGGTTCCACACTCCTTGCTCACCATGTACTGCAAATGTTTATTTACTTGGCGAAATGTTTGCTTGAATAGCAATCACTCAAATTTTAAGACATTTTTTTCCCTTTTTTACTCATACACGCAACGCCTGCTAAGCCCCACCTTAATTTCAAATTATTGCATGAAACAGATCATATATTAGTCTCCCACAAACAGTAGAAAAAAAATTGGGGGTTTGTGCATTTCTAAGTTGTAAGCACTGGCGAAAAAGGGTCCAGAAGAATAATGCCAGGACTACAATCAGTGCACCATTTAGCCAACCTCTGGAGCAAAAGCAAAGATTTTGTGTATGTAACGGAATGGACAATTACTCAGACAATATCAACCTCATCCAACAGATGGGGGGAAATGATAAATGATGTTTTCTGTCCAAGAAAACATATATGAAACCTAATGACCACACATGTAACAAATAACCCAACATGGTCCTAAAATTGTGAATAGACCCATAAGCACTGCAGGGACCCTACCTTCCATCCACCCAATTCCTGAAAATTCACAAACCAATACCTCACCAAGACTGGAATATTTTACCAAAACATGGAACACAAACGAAAATACTAGGTCAGTCAAGTTCCTCAACTCATTCTTTTAATGTGCAATGCCTAAAATGTTCATTTGTAGCAAGCAGCACACCCACCTAAAAGGGCTGCACAACAAAACATGAAAATTGTCATGGTCCAACAGTGCCTCAAAATCATCTGCCGGAATGGAGGGGGGGGATTTGGACTAGATGCGTCCATAATAGAAAACATTTTTCTTTCACACACTGCAACAATATAACTTACTGTGCTTTTCTCTTGTATTCTTGAAGAACAGCATCTTCCTTTTGCACAATCTGGAAAAATTGGATTTGCGCTACTTTGTTTCTTGCAACTGCAGTATAAATATCTTTAGGCTTTGTATTCAATGAATCGAAAAGAAAGTCCTCTGCGGATAAAATAGAATTGTATGTTAACCAGAGTTGGAACAGGAGTGACTAGCATACATCAAAGGTCCTGAAACATCTAAGTGCCTCTAAATCTACAGGTCTAGTAACTTAAGTTGCTAGACCCACCAGTCCCAAATGAATCTCGTTTTTTATAACAAAAAAAATAAAATATATATATATATATATATATATATATATATATATATATATATATATATATATATATATATATATATATATATATATATATATATATATAAACAATATCCTGTCCATTCAGCCCCTGGCGCTGCAATTACCACAGGTACAGATCTCTCGGACACCAAAGTTCGTGAAATGAAGTGGTTTATTCTCTCCTCTCCACCAGCATGACGCGTTTCGGCTGTCTAAAACAGCCTTGATCACATGGCATCAAAATACAAATAGGAGTGCTTATATACTGTGATAATTAAGATTGAAATCAAACACCTGATTTAACTGACATGGAAAAAATACGATGCTATTACACAAGAAATAATAGTGTGAGGGAAAAGCGACACACATAAACTGATGCAACCAAATCCATTTTAGAGACAGCATTGTAAAACAATGTAACATCATAATGATCGGTTCCAACAACCAGATTATCATATGTAAACCGTGGCTGTAATCAATACTGGGTTAGATAAAAGTGCTCATGTATAAAATCATAGTGATGAAATGGTATTTTTCTATTACAAATGAGCGCATCTTAAACATAGTCAGACATGTAAACCTCGTGCCCTCTCACTAATGATGACATAAATGACAACTTTGCCTTCATTCTGAGTCAGTTAATTAAAAGGGAGTGACAAAACCCGTGCTTGATGCCAAATTGAAGTGCGAGTGCATAAATCGATTAAAGTGCATGGTAATTGCGCAGTAATTACAAATTTTCAATAAAAAATAAGATTGAAAACCATCAAGATGATATATAATGGTAAAATTTGCTAAAAAATTTCATATATGTACACAAATAAAAGCATTGAAACACAAAAGCTGTTTATGGGAACCTTACTACAGCCATAGTGACTATAATTGCTTATGTCCTAATTAATTTAAGGAAAAACTTCCTAGGTGTAAATTTATAACCGGCTTTAGAGAACCTACACCTACTCTCTAGTTATGTGAGTTTTATCTTGAAATTCATGTGATTCAAAGGATTCATATATACAAAGTGAGAAAAAGCTGAGCTACTGAAACATGAAAAGGTATGGTCCAAAATATAATGTCAGTCCTACTTTGATGGTTTCAAGATGCGAGTTGAAACCAATGCAAATTTTTAAGAATCACAATGCATTGATGCTGGAACTTATTCATGAAAACAAAACCACTGGGTCTGGGCTCCCACCGGCATCGCTTGCCACAAGCGTATAATGAACAAAAACAGTGCAAATGCCGCAAAATTCAAAAATACACATTTGTTTGTATAAACATACGACTTGAACAATATGTTTATTGAATGAATCAAAACTGATTTTTATATATATTTTTTCAATTTTTCACTTCTATTTTGATAGTGATTTCCACAAATTTGATACAAATATTAAAAATCTGGAGTGCACAACAATTATTTACAGTGATTACAAACTCATTGTTTGCCATTCAATCCTCATTCATACCTCACTCATCCCACGACAAAACAACAACTCACTATGAAAACGTGAATGATTCAATAAATGCTGTTAACATAAACAGCAACAAAAGCCAATGTTTACTTCAAAATAAATTTGATATAAACAAATGTTTCTGCGTCAATTATTATTGAACCAATTTGGCTACTAGAAGGTCTACGCGTTTCGAACTAACATTATTGCGTAGTTCTCATCAGGACCAATCTTGCACTTGGCTACAAAAGCTGGGAAGTTTGGTGAAATCTTGATCTAAAAAGTTTCTAATTATTCCATGGCGTTGGGATTATGCCCGTCCCGCCTGTCTCTGTTGGCAAGTCGGGCGCCTTATATTGTTAGAGAGGATTGCCGGTATCGGTGGAAGTGCTCCGTCGGCAGTTAAAGCGCGGTGTACTTATGAAGGGAACGTTCTCCCGTTGCCGGTCAGTGCGTAGGGAGATCGTCGTGTGAGCACATCTTCCTCCAAGGCCGTCCAAACGCTGCACTGGGTGTTTGCACTTCCTTATTCAGAATATATATCTATATATATATATCTATATATATATATCTATATATATATATATCTATATCTATATCTATATATCTAATATATCTATATCTATATCTATATATCTAATATATCTATATCTATATCTATATCTATATCTATATCTATATATATATATATATATATATATATATATATATATATATATATATTCCCTCGCACTTTGCCTCGTCGCAAGGGGAGCTCTGAAATGCTGGTGCCATCAACGGGGTCAAGGCAGTCTCCCGTTATTATTCCACACAAAAGTTCCAAAGGATTGATGGCACTCCACTCGGGGAAGGTTTTTCAAAGTGTTTTTATTCCAACAATTGAGATCGCCTACGCGTTTCGAACATTGCGTTCTTGATCACGGCATAATTTTCAGACCTGAAACTTTGAAAAACCTTCCCCGAGTGGAGTGCAATCAATATATATACATATACATATATATATATATATATACACATATTGCGCTCTTCACCATCCCAGGATCCCGGGAAAGAAATGACAGCACTCGGAGGTTTTCTTGCTCACACGGTAGTTTATTAACTACAAGTACGCCACAGACGCGTTTCAGCACTAGGCCTTCGTCAGTGTGTTTACACATAAAGAAACCGGCACACTTAATATAGGTAATTGCGTACACAGGTAACACCTCTCAGTTGATATCAACAGAGGACTGCAATCCTCCCAGTGCGCGCCATCTTGTAATGGTAAGTATATACATATATACATATCTATCTACATATTCGCAACACCATATATTGCATATTCTCAACGTATTGCTCCCTATAGATAGGTAGATGTGCGTCTTTGCGGGAGAAAGTTTGTATGTTATAACATATGTCTTCCATATAATGTTTGATACAGCCGTGGATCGGCAATGGTCCTCTTACACTAATGAGAGGTGACCTACTATATACAACCTATGTACAACATATTTACAATATAATTGCTCAGATATACCTATGTTCAGGCAACCAGCAGATAGCGCGAGGTGCCAAAGACTACGTGGATATCCCACTAAAACTATCCAGTTAGTATCATTCTGGCATAACTCAAATGAATCAAAGAGCCCCTTGATCCATTAAATTGCCACTTATTTAACAGTGAGGGTATGTGTATACATAGGTTCCATATCATCCGCCGGGTGGGGACAGTGGAGCCATTAGCGAGATTAGGTTTTTTTTTCTCAATTCATCCTAGATGTCTCCTCTTGTAGATATATACCCACATATACTTTATATACATCCCTATATCTAAGTGACAATATATACAGTGCTATACATACAGAATTAAATTTCATGATACAGAACAGATCCATTGAAACGGAGTACATATAGATCTAACAATCATCTATTTACGCTTTGCCTAGATGAAAGACCATTTCTTCCCCGCTATTCATCCCCTTCGGCCACTTAGTAGAGAGGTCTATGATGTAGCGTGACTCCAGCCTACGGAGACGTCGCAATTGGTCACCCCCTCTAGCATTGGTTTTGATGGCATCAAGCCCAAAATACTGAAGCTGACTGCGGTCCCTATTATGCTTTTCGGCAAAGTGCCGGGCGACCGGATAAGCCTGGTCGGCCTTGTCAATGGCCCTTAGGTGTTCCAGGATCCGCAACTTGAGCATGTTAATGGTGCTCCCTATGTAGCGGAGGCCACAGGGGCAAACCAAACAATACACTGCTAGGGGAGTACTGCAAGTTATGAACTGTTTTATATGCAGTTTTTTGCCTGTCTCTACGTTCTCCACTGCAAGAACTCTCCTGCTTCCTGCGCATGCTTTGCATTTCCCGCAGGGAAAGAACCCACTCATCGATTTTAAGGTGTTACTTTTCGGGAGTGGTTTTTCTAGGTGGCTGGTCACTAGATAATCTCGAAGGGATCTAGTTTTGTTGAATGTTATAAGCGGGTGGGTCGGTAAATCATCTTTGATGATACTGTCAGTGGTGAGAATGTGCCAATTTTTGCGCATCATTGACCTAAGGTCCTGTGCTCCAGCCGAGAAGGGAGTTATGAGTCTGAATTTCCCTTTCTCATCTTCCCTATCCTTGATGGCAGATTTCGGAGTGATTAGGGAGTCTCTAGGGATGGCCCTTACTCTTTTTAAGGTGTTATTCAGGATGGACTTTCCATACCCTCTCACTTCAAATCTTTTCACACAATCCTGTGCTGCCTTGTCAAAGTCCTCCAATCTTGAGCAATTCCTACGGAGCCGGAGTAGCTCCCCGTAGGGAATGCTCTTGATTAGTTGAGGGGGGTGGCTACTGCTGGCAAACAGAGTAGAGTTGCCTGCAGTGGATTTTCTATGTAGAGCCGTATGGATCTGATGGTCCTCTGCAAACACTTTTAGGTCTAGATATTCTGCAGATGAATCGCTTACAGTCCCTGAAAAGTGTAAATTGTAAGTATTCTCATTCAGTTGGTTAATGAAGGCTTGTGCTGTTTCAAAGGAGCCCCGCCACACAATGAACAGATCATCTATATATCTGTACCACCCTTCTGTTTTACCCTCCACTCCATCCACCATGCAGCTCCTGGGTACCTGCTCCTCCCACCAACCCACGAAAAGGTTCGCGTAGCTGGGAGCGAAGCAGGTACCCATCGCCGTACCCGACACCTGTCTAAACAGTTGGTCCTCGAATAAGAATATATTATTGTTCAAACAGAACTCGATGAACTCGATCATATCATTGTGGGTTGTAAACCTCAGTTGTCTCAAGTTCAGAAAGTGTTGAACAGCTTCGAGGCCCTGTCGATGATCAATGACGGTGTATAAGCTTGTAATGTCAAGTACGATTAGCAGACAGTCCTTGTCCCAATTGATATTCCTTATGGAGTTCAGGAAGTCCTTGGTGTCCCGTACATAAGAAGGCAATGTCAGGACCAAGGGAAACAAAAATGTGTCAATCAATCGGGACATGCTTTCAGTGAGGCTGCCAATCGATGACACGATAGGACGGCCTGGGGGGTGCAAGCTGTCCTTATGCAATTTTGGCAGGTGGTAGAAGGTAGGTATGAGGGGTTGAGATGTCCGGAGGTAGAGAAATTCATCTTTGCTTAGCATGTTTTGATTGTGCCATTTCCCTATAAGTTTATCATAGTTCCGGATACTCTCCAAGTATACCTCATTGGTGCACTTTACATAGAACTTGGTGTCAGATAATTGGCGCAATGCTTCGAGTCTATAGTACTCCCTGGTGAGGATTACGACATTGCCCCCTTTGTCTGAAGGTTTAATGATGATTTTTTCATCCTTCATAAGACTTTGGAGGGCCATTTTTTGTTGCTCTGTGATGTTATGCTGTATAGGATGATTACCTTTCCTGTACCGCATCAGATCTTGAGTCATGGCTTCAGAAAAGGCGTCTATGGAGTCCCAAGGCATTTGTGGAATAAATATAGATTGGGGTTTGTACCCACTTTCTTCCCGATCTTGTTGAATGCCCAATGCGAGTGCTCTTTGTCCTCTATCCGAGGTCTCAGTTGTATCCTGTATATTACCCTCTTCACGCAGATTTTCTAGGACCTCTAAAGCTTCCAGTTCTCTGCCCACGAGGGCATCTGTCGCGGTTAATCTGGTCCCCATTCCGCTTTTTTCTTTCAGGTGAGGCCACAGCTTGAAATATTTATGTAGCTTTAGCTTGCGTGTGAATCTGAAGAGGTCTATCCTCGTTTGGGTGTATTCAAGTGGAGTGCTAGGGCAGAAGGTAAGACCGAGGCTCAATAAGCTGATTTCAGTGTCAGTTAAGATTTTTTCTGTCAGGTTCACCACCATAAGATTTTGCCTGGTGGTCTCTGCTATCTGACTTACTTCTTGTTGCCTCGTGTCCGGTTGTTCCAATTGTTGGGCTTTGTTCTGCCCCTCCCTTTTCCCCCGCCGTCTGCCGCCGCCTCCTCTCCTTGTCCGCCTCTTTTTTTGGGGGGGTTTTTCAATTTCTCCGCCATGTCCGGTGGTTTTATCTTGCCGCCTCTTAGCCAAGCGCCCTTGATGACATCGTATTCTTGGTGAAAAGGAGTCTTCCCACTGCCACTTGGCTCAGTTGAGCTCGATTTCTGTCGCGCTATCGGCGGCCTTATGGCTTGCTGCTCATCCCCTGATTCGTTCTCCGTCACGTCAGATTCAGACGTGGCTACTTCAGGTGTTGGAGTGGTTCTGGATTGTAGAGCTTGACGCGATGCATCGTATTTCTTAGCATATGTAAGAATGCGTCCTTGCTGATAATCATCTAGATCTCTTTCATATTTTTCCTGTTTCCTCATGCGTATTTTCTGTTCGTATTTTGTGAGGCGGATCTTCATGTCAGCTTTAAGTTTCAACACTAGCTCCTTATCGGATTCTTCCTCCAGTTTCTCTTCCAGATTCTTTATTTCCTCCAATGCCTTCTCACGGTCGCTCCACGCGTACTTGATCAGAATCTTAAGAGTTCCCTCTGTGTAAGTCGCTGTGTGTTGTTCCCAATCGGTGAGCAGCTGAGGGTCAGGGTTCTCATATGATGGTACGGTATGTACCCTCAGCCCTCGCGGTACTCTTTTCTCTTCAACATAGCTCGTGAGGCTAGTGGCTTCCCACCATTTGCGGGTTTCGCGTTCGTGTACCCGCTCAAGCTTGAGCATCATCTCGCTTATCTTCACTTTTTGTGGATCTGTTACTGGCACTTCCTCATTGGTTCTCTCGCGCCTTTCCCGTTGCCTGAACATGTCTTTAGCCGCTGTGCGGCGTTCCGTATCTGAGAACATTGTCCCGGTTTACTTGCTGCGCTGCTAGTTACACTGAGAGCATGCGCAGTGAATTGTAGGCTGTACTTGCGTTACCGTGTGAGAAGAGTGACCCCCTAACGCTCTGCCCCAATGTCCGCTCCCTCATGTGAATATTCACATAAGTAGTCAGGAAAGATTAAGTCAAGCGCCGGTCTTCTTACCCGTCTCCGTTTTCCGTTAGACCCCAACGGGGGAACCTGCAACGCGCCGGTATCCTCCAGGAATCCACTCGTACTCTCCGAGATGGGGGTAGACCTTTCGCAATAGACACTCCTGCTGGCGGTCGGGCGGTGCTCAGGAAACAAACAAGTTCGTCGCTCCGCTTCCTTCAAACTTCCTGTGCACTCATGGGCGGGTGCTGTCAGCGGCTTGAAGGACGCCGCTAAAACATTGCGCTCTTCACCATCCCAGGATCCCGGGAAAGAAATGACAGCACTCGGAGGTTTTCTTGCTCACACGGTAGTTTATTAACTACAAGTACGCCACAGACGCGTTTCAGCACTAGGCCTTCGTCAGTGTGTTTACACATAAAGAAACCGGCACACTTAATATAGGTAATTGCGTACACAGGTAACACCTCTCAGTTGATATCAACAGAGGACTGCAATCCTCCCAGTGCGCGCCATCTTGTAATGGTAAGTATATACATATATACATATCTATCTACATATTCGCAACACCATATATTGCATATTCTCAACGTATTGCTCCCTATAGATAGGTAGATGTGCGTCTTTGCGGGAGAAAGTTTGTATGTTATAACATATGTCTTCCATATAATGTTTGATACAGCCGTGGATCGGCAATGGTCCTCTTACACTAATGAGAGGTGACCTACTATATACAACCTATGTACAACATATTTACAATATAATTGCTCAGATATACCTATGTTCAGGCAACCAGCAGATAGCGCGAGGTGCCAAAGACTACGTGGATATCCCACTAAAACTATCCAGTTAGTATCATTCTGGCATAACTCAAATGAATCAAAGAGCCCCTTGATCCATTAAATTGCCACTTATTTAACAGTGAGGGTATGTGTATACATAGGTTCCATCCCATCCGCCGGGTGGGGACAGTGGAGCCATTAGCGAGATTAGGGTTTTTTTTCTCAATTCATCCTAGATGTCTCCTCTTGTAGATATATACCCACATATACTTTATATACATCCCTATATCTAAGTGACAATATATACAGTGCTATACATACAGAATTAAATTTCATAATACAGAACAGATCCATTGAAACGGAGTACATATAGATCTAACAATCATCTATTTACGCTTTGCCTAGATGAAAGACCATTTCTTCCCCGCTATTCATCCCTTTCGGCCACTTAGTAGAGAGGTCTATG
The DNA here is from genome assembly GCF_964261635.1 of Lissotriton helveticus. NCBI lineage: Eukaryota > Metazoa > Chordata > Amphibia > Caudata > Salamandridae > Lissotriton > Lissotriton helveticus. Next base: position 1,129,850,380 of record NC_136059.1, on the reverse strand, counting down.
ATGTAGCGTGACTCCAGCCTACGGAGACGTCGCAATTGGTCACCCCCTCTAGCATTGGTTTTGATGGTATCAAGCCCAAAATACTGAAGCTGACACATATATATATACATATATACATATATACATATATATTTCCCTGATCGCCCTGTTTCCCTCGGCAAGAAAAGAGCACAGACCTCACAGACCTCCGTGGCTTCGTCAGCTGAACTTTTATTAAGGTTCCAGAGTCAGCCATTACGCGTTTCGGCCCTCATGGGGGACTCGCCCCCAGTGTATATCCTACTGAAGGATACACAAAAAGCAAAGTAATTGAGGATACATTGAACCTACTAAGGCAATACTTTTACTCACCTTCAGGAACTATACGGACATTTAAGTGTGTAAACGCCCACTGGGGGCGATCGCATAAATAAAAGTAATGAAAACAAAAGAAAGGTGAGCTGTCAATGTTGTCTCTGCAAGCCCATGAAGAAGAGGCGTGGAAGCCTCGAAACCCGTCGGCATGGTTTGAAGTTAAAAGGCAACAGAAATGCGTGCTGCAACGAGGCAGAAAACCCAAGGGTAGAAGCGCCGTTGTGTTCCCTTTCAATGCTTCTGGGCGTTTTGATGAAAATATACATATATAAATATATATGTTAGATCTGGGGGTCTCTAGTTGGCAGAGGTAGGTACCACTGTCCAAATAGGGACCCTTGCTTCTAGTCAGGGCAAGGAGATAACCCTCTGAGATAACCCCTGCTCACCCTCTAGGTAGCTTGGCACGAGCAGTCTAGGCTAACCAGAGGCAATGCGTAAAGTATTTGTACCAACACTCACAGTAACACAGTGAAAACACCACAAACTGACTCTACAACAGTTTAGAAAAATAAAGGTATTTTAATCCAAACTACACAAGACCAAAACGACAAAAATCCAACATACACAGTTCAAGAATATGGTTTCAAAAGAGTTCTTAGGGTTGCGTTAAAATTCTTTAGGTTGCGATAGAATTCTCTACGTTGCGATAGAATTCTCTACAGATGCGTGAAAAGTTCACAGTTGCGTCACGTTTACTCACAGTACCTTTTAGTTGCAACAAAGTTCCAAAAGCAGAAGCTGGTGCGGTGGAAAACAAGCGATGCGTTGCTCCTGAGACCCTGGGGAGGCGATTGCGACAGCCCCGCTGCAGCAGCGGGCGTGTTTTGCGACGAATCCGGTCTGTGTGGGGAGGAAGGCCACTTGTATGGATTCCGGTGCGTAGGTTCCGTAGGAAGTCTGTTCTCGCAAAGGCACGATGCGACGATCTCGTAGGGGCTGCGACGATCTCCGGGTCGACGATGCGCGGTCCTGCCATGATCCTCTCTCTCGCAGCTCCTCGATGCGATGGTTCTGCGACGATGCTCGCAGCGACGTGATGCGGTCCGCAAGCAAGCGGTGCGGCGTTCTCACCCAGCGACGACAGGCTCTGCGACGATACTCGCAGCGATGTTCGATTCTCCCGCACCGGTCTGGTGCGTCCCGTAAACGAAGGATGCGACATCTCTGGCAGCGGCGTCAGGCGTTGCGACGATCTCGACCTCCGTAGCGGCGGGAAACTTCTCGCACTGTCGGGGATGCGCTCCGCAAGCGAGCGATGCGACACTTTTCAGTTTCAAAAGTCACTCAAGCTTAGTTTCAAGCTTCCCAGCACAGGTACAACTTCCAGAGGCCCCACAACTGGATCAAGCACTCTAGGAAGGACAGAACTCTCTCAGCAGAGTTCAGGGAAGCTGGGGGTGAAGTCCTTTTGTTCCTGGGACTTCAAAACAGGGAGCCAGCTCTACTCAGGCCCTTGGAGATACCTTCAAGACAGGGAACACAGCTCAGCAGCAAAGTCCTTCCCCTCTCCTTGGCAGCAAAGCAACAGGTCAGCCCAGCAGAGCAACAGCAGGACAGTCTTCCTTCTTCAGTTTCAGCTTTCTCCTTGGCAGAGGTTCCTTCTTGATTCCAGGATGATCTAATTTTCTGTTGTCAGGGGTCCTGTACTGATACCCCTAAAGTCTTTGTTCTCTTGGTGCATGTGGGCCCTGAGCCCGGTCTGAACCAGTTCTGGGTGGTTCCGGAGTACTTTGTTTTGCTGGCTGCATCTTTCCTTTCAGAGTGAGGGGCAGGGTCCTCAGCCGCCCAGCAGGGGGGTGGAGCCAGCATTGTGGAAGGCAGGCACAGCTCTATTCAGCCCAGGTGCTAACTCCTCCCACCACTCCAGTTGCAAATGCAGTCCTTCAGCCTAGTGCGGACTCATCCAGCCTCCTGGGGAATCCCCCAGCCCCTGTCACTCTCAAACCAGGCAGTCAATACACAAACAGGCCCAGGCACACAGAAGGGTCAGACAAGAGAACAGCAACTTTCTAAAAGTGCTGTTCTCAAACACAGGATTTAAAAACAACCTTTCCTAAAAGATGTGTTATTAAATTCTGAGTTCAGGGATACTAGATGCTTTTGTCTTATCTTGTTCCTATGGGAAGAAATGCTGTTAACCACTGTAGCCAGCATCCCCCATGTTAACCTATGGAGCAAGATAGCCTTACAGTAGTGAAAAACGAAAATGGCTGCCATTCACTACCAGAGCATGTCACCTGCACTAGTACATGCTCTACCTTTTACATACACTGCACCCTGCCCAGGGGGGTACCTTGGGCCTTCCATAGGGGTGACTGATGTGTACAACAAGGGAAGGGTTAGGCCTGGTCAGTGGGGACACTGACCAGGAGGACATGGCAGTTCTAAACTGCCCACAGGCACTGCAGTGTCAGGCCTGAGACATCATTTTAGGGCTACTCCTGTGGGTGGCACAATCAGTGCTGCAGGCCCACTAGTAGCATTTGTCATCACCAGCCCTGGCACACCCAGTGCACTTTACTAGGGACTTCATGGTGATACAAACATGCCAAACATGTATATTCAATCAGAATAACAATTTACACAGGGAGCACTTACACTCTGGCACTGATCAGCAGTGGCAGAGTGGCCAAAGCATCTAAACCAGCACAAACGAAATCCAGCACAGCATCAAAAATACAGGAGGTAGAGGCAAAAAGATAGGGGAAACCACGCCAAAGATGCCAGGTCTAACAATATACATACATATATACACACACGCATACACACACGCATACACACACGCGTACACACATATATATATACACACACACACACACACACACATACACAAATACACAAATATACACGAACACACACTTTTTATATACACACTTTTTTATTATTTATCACGATTACTGCATTAAACAGGGGTGCTGGCTATTGCAACTATAGCAGGGGTGCATGTTTACCACATGGTCTCAGTATCAAATTCCATCAAGACCACTCAACTTTCATCTACTGAGGCGGCTAAAGCTGTACAATTTAGGCACTCATTAAGACTGGCCCGGATGGAGATGCAATAATCCGATACCCAGAGGACTGCAATTTAGACGTAATCATCGCCTACTACAAGTGCACCTTTTAAAATGGGGCATGAGGGGATTTTGGTACTTTGTGCACCAAAATCTCCTTGTGCTGGTATTAACCTGCCATTTCACCGTAGTAAATTGTTGGCAGGTCTGCACTATCAATATCTACCTGGGGAAAAGTGTGAGATGCTGTGTTTACCTCAATACTCCTGATTCGGTCACCAAGAGATTGTGTCACCAAGAGTTATTTATTGTGTATATATATTCACATGCTAGCAGGGATTGACATAGGTGATGGTCAGAGAATTAAATAAACAACCCATACTATGGCAGTGCAGCGATCGGCCATCTATACAGAAATAACAGGTTCAGGTTTTCCAAGTGTGTCCCAATTAAATTATGTCGGACAGGCTAGAAATGCCCCTTGCAGATTTTCACTTTATATTTTGGCTTCATGACCCAGGACTTCATGACTCTGCTTTTGATAGGGTAACAGGGTTTTGGCATATTTCTTCATGCCATGAAAGCATGTATGCTTGAGCTGCTTTTATTATGCTTGGATAGTTTATTGGACTATTGCAGATGCTTATTAAGTAATAATGGGTATGGGCCATATGGGAAATATGTCATTGCTTGTATGATAAGGTCAACGCTGGCCATGGCAAACTTTTTTATGGACTTTAATTTAGTTATGGCTTAGTTCTACTTGCTTAGTTGAAGTGGATTTATTTATAGTTGCTTAAAAGCTGCAGAAAGCAGTTTTCCGTAAGGTGCAATTGAAACCTGGTCACATAAAATTATTGCACTTTTGCATTGAGGAACATCGGGTAAAAATGTTCTACCTTCTTTTTGACTCTTCAACATTTGATGTCTCCAAAGCGGTATACTTTACATAATTGCTTTATTGTGTTATCATAAACGTCATTCAGGGAGGTCACAGTAAATAACAAGCATTTGCAATGCAATAGGTCTCACAATGACATGGTTTTGAGCTATTGGCACTGAAAATGTTATTTTTCCCCCCACTTCGTGAAGCAGCAAATCAAGTAATGGCGTTGTAAATATCAATGTCTTTTAACCCCTGTTGACCCCCGTAAAGCTCATAAGCGACCTAAAAAGCAGTAATCAACTAAACTAGCTACAAAAAACACAGATCTGTGGTATTTTACGATTGTGCCTTAGAGCAGGCACACTACCCCTGTGTTATGTGTAAGTGGACTGTCAGGCTCTTCCCTTCAGGACTCCGCCCCTCGTGACACCTGACCCTTTCAGCTGTCACACCTTGGCCCCCATTTTATGGGATCCAGCAGTAATTTTGTTATGATTTTTATATATAATTGGCTAATGCCAGGCCTACACATGAACATGGCTGAGAAGCTTAACTAGCAGCCTCTGGGGATGCCACTCGTCAACTACAAGGTCTTTCTTCCTTTAAGATTTTGACTGGTCGACGCTGAATACCATCCACCACCTCCGCCATATTCTTCCTCGGAGCCTCAAAGCCTTCGCTGGTGCTGCCCCACCCAACGGAATAAGGCATCTATAGTAACTCCCCGCTCCAATATGGAGTCTAGTGCCGCTCTAATGAACACTAGGACGACGCTCAAGAATCAATGGAAACAGATAGCGTCACTAAATAGACTAACCATAACGTCTAGGTTGCGGCCATTTTTGAACACGTAGGCATATATATTTCCAATATTAAAAAGGCATCACGGTCTAATGGGAGCTCCCGGTTTGCTGCTATAATGTAATCAAAATGGCGAGTGGGTGTTCTACTCCACGTTTATTTATTTATGAGTTTTTATATACACTCCCCGCTGATATGACAACACATCGCCACATCTCTGGTACAGTAAATCAAACACCATTATTTAGTATAAATGCGTTGTCGATAACCAACCTGTACACTGTCCTCGTGGCGCCCTGAGGAGGCAGGAAAGACGCTGAACCGCTCTGCAAAATAAAAACTACTGCCTGCATACTTTATCTTTAGGGGGAGCCATCTTTTTATAATTAGCATTTTCGCGCTAAGGCCATGCTAATTAGAAACAGATGCCCCCCCCCCCATGCCCCCCCTAAAGATAAGAAAGTGCTTCACGACAGCTGTGAAGCAGACGAGCCAGTCCGGATGGGCTGAACGAAAGGGAGAAAGGCCAGTGGCCAAAAAACATCATTTTCAATGGGAAGCCAGCGTTTAGCATAAACGCTGACACAACCCAATGAAAATGATGGGCGGGGCTTCAAGTCCCCTTCTGAAATCTCCTCTCTCACTACAGGTCTCGCCGAGCGAGCAGCTCATGCACTGCAACGCTAGGCGAGACGTAAAAGTGTTAGAAGGAAATGATGTGGCCTTTTTCTTTTTAAACCATTTGTTTATCTGCACAATATGGCGCAACAAGTGGGGAGCACAGTTTGATAAGATAGTGAATCATGTGTAATCTAGCAGCCACCCACATCCTCTCATTTCCTCTTCCCCTGCCGAAAAGACATAAGCCCGCTCATAATGCATTAAATATAATATTCAAACAATTATGAATTGTAAATTAATGAAATGTTCAGAAGTCTTCAGAGAGGAGACAAATGAAGGCATTTACCCTTTTTTTTTTTGGGTGGGGGAGAGAAAGCATGAGAGAGTGTGCGTGCAGGATTGTTTGGAGGAGGTGGTCCTATCCCTCCAAGTTCAATTGCAGACACTCTGGCATTACTGTATTTTAGAGAAATGCATTTGGAAGGGTCTTCACATATTCTACATTATTAGTCTAGAGCAGAGGTCTTCAAACTTTTGTCATCTGAGCACCCCCCATCTAAATCTTTTTACACGTCGAGCCCCCCCACCACCACCAGTTGACAAAAAAGTTCTGGAAGCTGGTACTCTGCATCATTGATTACCATTCCATCCTGCAGAGCCCAGGTGGTAAGGGCAAATATGAAATAAAGAGCTCCACTTCCAGTTTTGAGTAGGACCTGGAAATTGGAGTGCTCAAAAAATGTTAATATATTTTTAGCAGTTTTATATAGCGCGAACATGACCCAAGGGTATTGGAGCACTTTACAGGAGCATCATTCATATTACACAAGCACACATTGACTGGTGCAGGCTCCTAGTGCCTTGACCTTTCCCTGTGTTTTTGTACACATTCATTTTTTGTAAGCACAGGGCAATAAAGTGATATTCCCAGAATCACAGGATGTTGAGCAGACACCAAGAATTGAACCTGGTTCCCCAGCTTCACAGTCATCATCTCTGGCTATTGTGCCACATCCTTGCCCTAGACAAAAATGTAAATGTATTGTATTTATATAGCGCACTTCTACCCGGAGGCCTCGTAGCGCTGTTTTCACACCGCTGTGGAACCCATCCTGGCTTTCCTGTGAAATGTCCACTCCTGGGCACCCCCAAGGTGGAGTGATAATTTATATCCCCACCCGGTCCACGTCAAATAAGGATGTCTACATGGGCGAGGCACTAATTGTTTGAGGGCACCCCCAAGGTGGAGCCAGGCATCCAAGCGCTGCTGTGGCCGTTGTGGAGATTAAGCAAGCTACTGCCCAGAGTCACAGAGTGGGACCCATGATTAGACTAGGCACCGAGGCGAGAATTATCAGGTCCGGGGAAATTGAGTCCAAGAGCCGCCGAGGCGGGAATTGAACCCTGGTCCCGGGCCAGACCTCTGCATCAGGGTCTGCCGCTCTAACCATTGAGCCACGCTTCTCCACATCACTCCTTAAAGGGCCTGAGGTAGATGCCCTTCCGTCCCTGCATCATTTTCAAAACGTTCTGCATCACCAACAAAGCCGCAAGAGCTGTGCACCAGCATCCCCTATCCACCGCAGGCACTGATGAGGCACAGCGAGTCAATACATGCACTGCCAGGCTCGAAAACAAGAAGTACAAACAAAGGAAAGAAAGTAACTCAGGGGTCTAACAAGATCTCTTTCATACACGGCGCGTGAATCCTCATTCATGCAGTGAAGCACTTAAAACCCCACTCTTCAAGGAGGTGAGGACACTCTGGTCCCTGCAGCCATGGGTCCTTTCTTCATCTCACACCGCTATCTCCTTGGTGAAATGAACTCCTGTGCTCTGGACCCTGGTAAGTGCTACTGAAATACTGTTAAAAACTTTCAGATTAATACATACCACGAATCAGCAATATACATGGGTGAAAGACCTACAAAGTATTAAGAATTAGGAGTCCCAACGTGAGTGCCACACTTTCGTTTTTCTAATGGAGGATGCCGCTCTAGCCATTGAGCCACCCTTCTCCACTAGACAAGATATCAGAACAAGCATTGGCGAAGCCAATAGGTCTCGGCATTTAGATAGCTGCAGACGATGGCAATGTAAGCGCATTTGTGTATGGCTCAGGGGTTATTTTTATTGATATACACAAATGTATTACCACTGATTGCTGAGGGCTTCGCCAATGCTTGTTTTAGAAACAGCGAACATGTCTGGAGTTTTTCTTATTAAAGGCAGGTCCCGTTTGGAGGGGGATGGAATGGCCTTTTTAGCACAGAGATGTGAGGGCTCAAAGACACAGGTGACTGTCTTTGAGCCCTCACACATGCACATCTGTGCATGTGTGAAGCCCACACATGCACAGATAGATTATCACAGTCCCTCAGCAGAGCAAAGCCCTCTTGCCTACACATGGGGATGTTCACAATCCCTGGGAGGAGCCAAGGCAAACTCCCACTCTGGCACAGAGTGTCCGGCTATGTTACAAATTAGTTGGGCAGGGGGGTTATTTGCATATTAAGTTTTTTCACAAGAGGCAAATGGGAAAAGAGCGCCCAGAGTGAGCGAGTGGGGAGCAGGTTAGAAACAGAAAAATGAAGGAGAAACGCTAACAAAAAACAAGAGGATGCAGCGTTGGCCCACTGCGGGCCTAGCGTGGGCAAGCTGGACAGGAATTTGGAAGGAATTCAAGACTGAGGAAATAAACAGCAAGCTAAACGGTAGACATATTTTTGAAGCCGATGTTAAGACGGATTGAGAGGCAGGTGCGCACTGCCCATTGGGCTCAAAGGGCTTCAGCCCCCCCCCCCCTTCCCTTCATGTGTTGTCAGCCTGGGCTGAGACAGTTTCTCTGACACACACTCAACCTCACCCGAGTACTTCACAGGTCTTTAAATTACCATTTGCTTATTAACGAGGCTTTCTTGATGTTTCACCCCTGCATTTCCACTCTGCCTATTGTTGGAAGAATTAGCCCCCCCCCCCCAACCCCACCCGAAATTTGACTCTAGTATCTCCTCTGGTGAGTGGTGTATCAGGGGAGAAGAGATGGGCCTGTTTGACCATGTAGTTACGTCAGTTTAGAATGTACGTCTAAACCGAAGGATGTTGTGTTTGTGCACTCAGCGATACCAAAGGGGATAATGGACAGAGCGCTTGAGCAAATCTCCTCTCCAGTCAACTGATCTGGGTTTAATCCATCCTCATTCTTTAGCTCACTCACCACCCCAGTTCAGACATGGCCATATGCAAATCAGTCTGACCCTGTGCCTCATGGGAACAGTCCAGCCCGAACTGCCAAGCCATGTCTTCACTCCATCATCCCTTTTGGTATCGTGTTTGTGCACTCAACTTGCTCCTGAAACAAAGGCCTTTTTCACTAACCGCAAATGTTTCTGTAGTCGTTCTCTGCACCTGAGTGAGAACCCTAGTCTGCTTGAGAACATCATGCTGCTCGGTGTCTGCATACTGCGCATTTGAAGAAACTCTTTGACCCTGAAGGCTGGTGGGAATTCTGTTAAAACAAACATTACCAGAATTACCCTTCTTTGGGCACCTGTGTCCCTCGTGTCCCTCTTTGCTTTAGGCATTTGGGTAGTCACTGAAGCTAAAAAATAAGCATGGTCAGTTTCTGTGGTTTTCTTCAACGCTGACCTCTATGGAGAAACTAATATGCTGGCTCTCAAGCTGCCTCCAGATACTCCCCCAACCTAGTCCAGGTGTCATGCAGGGGTTGATGGCGCAGACCTCTGCCTCCTTGAAGTCCTGCAAGAGAGCAATAAGATTTGTTTGTCTGCCACAGTTGGCGACTAGGTGCACCAAGCGTTTTTTGACAGCTTAGAATTCTTTAAATTGTGTTGCAATTGAATTTATATAGCGCTTACTACCGAGGCATTGAAGCGCTTGCCTTCACACCTTGAGTAGCCCATAAGGGGCTCCTGAAATATGCACGCATGCAGACAGCAGCTGGAGATGTAGCAGCAGCCCGGCTGGCACACTTTCCGCCTAATAGGCGTTGCGTGCATGGAATAAACAAAGAAATGTGACGTGGAACAGTGGAGTGCATCCACCCCCTGAGGGGATGCTGCGCCCTCCAGGGGGGTGCGCCCCACAGTTTGAAGACCTATGGTCTAGAGAAACTGGTATTTAGTGCATTCTAACAAATGTGAGGGATAGAATCAAATATTTTTCTGTTCTAAGTTTTATTTGAGCCAAACAACTAATAATGGTCACCACAGAGCACGCAGAAAATAACAGCAGTTTGACCTTTATTCCTAATTAACATTCCTTTGGCGGTCATGCATGAAGCAGAAAGGAGGCGGCGCCCAATCACAAGAAAGAAAAATAGAGTGACGTGCAAGCCAACTAATGGTAAGTAATAGGCAGGTTCTTAGCCTCTCATTTTTGTTTATAAAAGATTTTGCAAGAACAATGCAAGCGAAACGAAAAAACGGCAGTGGCCGAACATGAAAGATCTCTGAACACCATGTGCTATCTGTCAGCCAACCATGAGTTTTTAGATGAATATTAATGCTTAATACACCCACGAAAAATTATCCGTACATTTGAAATTTACACATTTCTAAATGGGTGACAGCATATACTGGAATAAGAACTTGTACAATGTTTGTATATGTTAAAATTAAAAACTTCATAAACAAGCATTTACAATGCAACGGTTTCGCCTTTGACAAAGTTAGAGCTATTGGCATTGCAAATGACAAATTGTTTATTTTTGTGTTGGTTTTTAAAACAGATAAATAATGGCATTGTCATTTACAATGTCAATAGCTTAATCTTTCGCAAATGCGAGACCTAACAAAAACTAGTGCTTACAGCAATTAATGAACTGAAATTCAACATGCTTAGAGAGCCTCACCTAATCCACCAGGACCGGCCAGCAGGAACTCCTGTCTACTTATACGCTTTACTATAGGCCGCTTCTCCTCGCTGTTGTAAGGGAAGAGGTCCTGTGATGAACCAGTGTTGTAATTCATGATGATGTATTGAGTGGTGAGGGCCAAGCACAAAAAGTGTCCATCCACCGCAAGGGAGCAGGGCTGCTCGGGAGTCACGACTTCCTTGACCATCTGAACGTGATCCTCATAAACCAGGAATATCTGAATGGCACGGCGCTTGGCAGAGATGAGGCACAGCTCTACACAGAAAGGATCTCCGCCGCTTGCAGGGTTTTCATTGAGGGTGAATGCAGTGGCACCCTTTATTCGGGCCCCGGCAGCAGCCACTAGCTCCAGACTACTCATGTCAGCAAGACTGATGACATTATCACACAAAACTAGAAGCCGGTGCAAAGCTGAAGCGGCACGGAGTTCTGTAACTGGCTTCCTTGGGCCCAGTAGTGTTTGCTGCAATTGCCGGGAGCCAGTAAAAGTTGTCAGCCCCGTGGCTGGATGGCTCTTCGCCTCCAGCAGGAAGCGACGGATGCAGCCATCACTTGAACCCAGATACAAATCATGTCCGCAGCACTCGAGCCTTTCGATGCGTAGCTGCTGCTGTCGGGAGTTGTCACCAGAGACAACTGGCACCGCCAGGAGCTCCCGCTCTACGAGGCACGCCAGCTGAAAGGCCTTGACACTCAACGTGGCCTCTCCTCTGATGCACTGAAGTGAAAAAAGGAGAAAATGTAATCAAGGAGGCACGGGCGTGCCTGTCCTGTAGGCACACAAACATACGCCTCGAAAACTGAAAGCGTACAGTCTTCATTAAAACGTCATGCCACGGAAACATAAAATAATAATGAAGAATCCAAAGCCATCTTAACTAGAGTCACCACTGCTCCTCCACTTACACCAACCGTCCGTAAAATCCGCCTGAGCACGTTATTGATCTTTTACGGAACACATTTGCCCGTGATTCCAGTACTTCCGGGTCGCGTGACAGCCAGTCCCACAATACAAAGCAACAAGAGCCGCAGTGCCTCATAGGAAGAGAGGATTCAGAAAAGGGGGGTGGTGATGAACAGAGTGTCTGAATTAAGCAGACCACTCTTACCCAGTCCAAAGATCAGGGCTTGATCCATCACCGTTATTTATCTCACTGCCCCATCCCAGCTCAGAACCTGGCTATATGCAAATTAGTCTGTCCCTGGCCCAGTGCATCATGGGAACAGGGCAGACCAAACTACCAAGCCAATTCTTCACCAGAAAGGAGACAAGCTACCGGGGACCGGTTTCTGGCATTTCAGCCTCTTCGGCCCGGCTTGCTTGAATCCTGATGGAGCAGTGAGAAAGGGACTCATGTCGGAGTATACCCTGCCACACCTATAGTGGCCAAAAACGATTCAGAAAAGGGGGGTGGTGATGAACAGAGTGTCTGAATTAAGCAGACCACTCTTACCCAGTCCAAAGATCAGGGCTTGATCCATCACCGTTATTTATCTCACTGCCCCATCCCAGCTCAGAACCTGGCTATATGCAAATTAGTCTGTCCCTGGCCCAGTGCATCATGGGAACAGGGCAGACCAAACTACCAAGCCAATTCTTCACCAGAAAGGAGACAAGCTACCGGGGACCGGTTTCTGGCATTTCAGCCTCTTCGGCCCGGCTTGCTTGAATCCTGATGGAGCAGTGAGAAAGGGACTCATGTCTGAGTATACCCTGCCACACCTATAGTGGCCAAAAACGATTCAGAAAAGGGGGGTGGTGATTAACAGAGTGTCTGAATTAGGCAGACCACTCTTACCCAGTCCAAAGATCAGGGCTTGATCCATCACCGTTATTTATCTCACTGCCCCATCCCAGCTCAGAACCTGGCTATATGCAAATTAGTCTGTCCCTGGCCCAGTGCATCCCCCCCCCCCCTTACCCCCTTTTCTGAATCATTTTGTCCACCATAAGCGTGGAAGGGTATACTCAGATGTGAGTCCCTTGCTCATTGCACCATCAGGATTCAAGCAAGCCGGGCCGAAGACGCCTGAAATGGCAGAAACCGGTCCCCGGAAGCTTGTTTCCTTCCCAGTACAAGAATTGGCTTGGTAGTTTGGTTTGCCCTGTTCCCATCATGCACTGGGACAGGAACAGACTAATTTGCATATAGCCAAGTTCTGAGCTGGGATGGTGCAGTGAGCTAAAAAACGGTGATGGATCAAGCCCTGATCTTTGGACTGGGTAAGAGTGGTCTGCTTAATTCAGGCACTCTGTTCATCACCACCCCCTTTTCTGAATCATTTTGTCCACCATAAGCGTGGAAGGGTATACTCAGATGTGAGTCCCTTGCTCATTGCACCATCAGGATTCAAGCAAGCCGGGCCGAAGACGCCTGAAATGGCAGAAACCGGTCCCCGGAAGCTTGTTTCCTTCCCAGTACAAGAATTGGCTTGGTAGTTTGGTTTGCCCTGTTCCCATCATGCACTGGGACAGGAACAGACTAATTTGCATATAGCCAAGTTCTGAGCTGGGATGGTGCAGTGAGCTAAAAAACGGTGATGGATCAAGCCCTGATCTTTGGACTGGGTAAGAGTGGTCTGCTTAATTCAGGCACTCTGTTCATCACCACCCCCTTTTCTGAATCATTTTGTCCACCATAAGCGTGGAAGGGTATACTCAGATGTGAGTCCCTTGCTCATTGCACCATCAGGATTCAAGCAAGCCGGGCCGAAGACGCCTGAAATGGCAGAAACCGGTCCCCGGAAGCTTGTTTCCTTCCCAGTACAAGAATTGCCTTGGTAGTTTGGTTTGCCCTGTTCCCATCATGCACTGGGACAGGAACAGACTAATTTGCATATAGCCAAGTTCTGAGCTGGGATGGTGCAGTGAGCTAAAAAACGGTGATGGATCAAGCCCTGATCTTTGGACTGGGTAAGAGTGGTCTGCTTAATTCAGGCACTCTGTTCATCACCACCCCCTTTTCTGAATCATTTTGTCCACCATAAGCGTGGAAGGGTATACTCAGATGTGAGTCCCTTGCTCATTGCACCATCAAGATTCAAGCAAGCCGGGCCGAAGACGCCTGAAATGGCAGAAACCGGTCCCCGGAAGCTTGTTTCCTTCCCAGTACAAGAATTGGCTTGGTAGTTTGGTTTGCCCTGTTCCCATCATGCACTGGGACAGGAACAGACTAATTTGCATATAGCCAAGTTCTGAGCTGGGATGGTGCAGTGAGCTAAAAAACGGTGATGGATCAAGCCCTGATCTTTGGACTGGGTAAGAGTGGTCTGCTTAATTCAGGCACTCTGTTCATCACCACCCCCTTTTCTGAATCATAGGAAGAGAGGGTCAGGACTTCTGAGTCACATCCGGTGCGGAATAATTTGAAAAAATATAAACCTGGGTTCCGTGGGCAGCAGAGAAAAAGGTGTGGATTCTTGCGGGGTAGACTGATGAAAATCAAGGTCTGGCAGTCAACATATACATCTATTTAAAAGAAAAGAACTTGTCAGCAACGGCAAAGATGCAAAAATCGATTCCAGCCACCCTGCCCCAGGGGCCAGTGTACTTAGGTACAACCCCACTGCATGACTGGACATCTCACAGAGTACGAATTTTTGCTTCGCAGTATATGAAGTCAGTATACCAGTCAGTTATCATAAAGTATTATTCTAGTATACAGATGCTTGTTTTCCAATGCAATAAGTCTCGTGTTTACGCGAGTTTCAGCTATTGGCATTGTAAAAAAAAATGCCTTTTATGTTTTGGTTTTCAAAACATAAATAAAGGGCATTGTCATTTACAATGCCAATAGTTTAAAGTTGCGTAAATGCGAGACCTATTGCATTGCAAATGCTTGTTATGTTTTGAAATGTAGCATTTCCAGGGCGGATGAAGAAAAAAGTGTGAGTGGAATGTCAAACCTCACAGTCCCAAAAATAATTGACGTTTGTCAAACGAATTAGAAGGGAATTGTGCAAAATAATTTGTGCTGTGGTGAAAGTCAAGGCATCATAAAGGAAATGGGTTCAAATACATGGCCGTTTTATGATGTAACTGTGTGCTAGAAGCTTCCGTTGGCGCAGCAGGTTCAGATGCACCGGGGCTCTCTTACTCCGGGGCCCATGACCCCCGGGTTACGCTACTGACATGCTCTTCATTATCTCAGTGCCTCTGGGTGTGGGCAGCCGGCCGCCACTGTAATCTTTCCACATGGTCCGTGTTGTCACTCGTCTTTCCGGCCCAAGGAGCCCGCAAGGACCGTTTAACGATAGGGCGGTGTCGTGACATCACACCCCGAGAGCTGAACGAAAGTGAGCCACTGAAGGATGTGGCCTCTGGTATCCTTTCCACTTACGCAACGATTTGCAATTTCCCTTTTCTCCCTATTTTAAATAGCTGCTCCTCGGTGCTGTCCCATACAGCCCACAGGCAGTCCAAGGTAAGTGCCCCGTCTTGTTTCTGGCTTCTACGCGTTAGTGTTTTTTTTCGGCTCTGTATATTTTTTTGTTGTTCCTAGTTTCTAGTGATAGAAGAAGCATTCCTGAATGTAAAAAGCCACACTGCTGATGGTTGGTTGTTGGTTGATATAAAAAGCCCTGAATGTATATATTGGCTGCCTTTGACAAACCATGTGAGCTTCGTCTGGTAACCCTTATTACTGGTTGCTTTTGAACACTTCTAAAGTCCGAATAGGGGCAAAGTTCCTTTGGGGGAGAGGGATGCTTTGTACAAAGTTTCTGAAGAACATTGCAGAGAGACAGAATAGGTTTTCCACATCAACTTGAACAACGTCATACGGAAGTGGACAGTATCCCATTGCTACTTAGCTAATACGAGGTAATGCTGCGGCTGGCATTTGTATAGCGCTCCCCATCTTCGCCATGGCATCGTAGCGCTATCCCGGTCTGGGCGCCCTTTCCAACAGACCTTGGAGTACCATCACACGACTGTGTACGTTTCCTGGTGTTTGGTTTTTCAAACCAGAAATGATAACAGAATAAATTAAACTGTGGTGAGGGAGACGCATGGTTCAGAGTACAACTTTCTAAAACAAACCTCTGGCTACAAACATGTCTTAAACCCCTGCAGTTTTACAAAGCATGTATTACTCGCACTGAACCGATTCTTAACTGCTCACATAACTGAACTGAGGCACAGGGAGACAGCAGTACTTACTTACCTTTGTAAAACGGAAAAAAGAGCTGGGCCCTCGTCAGGAGGCCACTGTAGCTTGCACCAGCTAAAGCACGAGCTTCACATTAAGCGCTGGGAGATAGTGATCTGCCCAGAATCACGCGATTCCCTGAAGTGCGGAAGCCAATATCAGAATGCAGAGCTTCCAGATCCTTCAGCGAACAGATTTAACCACATGACCACACCTCCGCCATTCATGAGTGGGTAGCATTCTGGATCAGTAGATGGTTGGCTAATCCTTGCCCAACTAATAGTTCGTGTTTTATACCACATTGTCACATTTGTATACAGGGCACAAGTCCTAAAAAAAGTCAGGTCCCGGGCCGTGCTGTGATTGGCTGACATCACGGGGGTGTCCCGGGCCGGCAGCCAATCACAGCACGGCCCGGGACACACGGCAGCAAGGGGCGGGGCTTAAAAAAGACCCAGAAACGCCCCCGAATCGCGTTTTCACGGAAATACGTGATTGACAGCCAATCTCTTCCAATGGCTAGCCTCCATTTATGGAGCTAGCCAATGGAAGAAGGGGCGGTTTCAAGTCCCCACTATAGAGATAACATTAGATTTCGCCTGGGCGGAGCAACTGCTACGCAGTTGCAACGCCAGGACGAAACCTAAAAACGAGCTCCATTTTCAAAGTGCTTATCTGCCATTTGTGTACTACTGCCCTAACCACAATAAAGTAGCAAACAGTTGGCGCATTTAGTGTAAATTGGGTAATGTCATCTTGCAGGATGAACTGGTCCCATTAGTTAAAGACACATCTTGCATGTACATTTCACAATCCATTTAACTACTACTAAACCCCCCCCCAAAAAATCGTAATATCTAAATATTAACTGGGTTTCTCTGCAGTCCAAGGCTTTGTGTTACTCTTCAGGATTAACGCAATCAGTGCTCCCAATGATCTCCATCTGGAATGTACCTGGTGTTTCAGCATGACAATATTATGTATGAAATGTGTACAATTACGTACAAACATCCCTCCATTTCAAGCACAAGGGTAAAACACAATGCGCAGTACCATCATAAACAACTTACCATCTGCAACCTTTTTTATCTGTTGTAGTACAACATATTTTGCAAAGTTGAACATTAGGAAAATGAATTTAGGACCACCGGGGGAAAGAAATAATGATGCCACAACTTGTGGAAATTCACTGCCACACTCATCCTGTGGAAAAGAAGAATGTCGATATTGTTACAACAAGTAACACCAAAAGGGTTTGGCAAAAACGCAGTAAGGCTGCGCCACATATCAATCTAAACAAAACGAAAATGCCAATACTGCCATACACATTCAGCTATTTTGATGCACAATGAAATTAAACAACTGTCGCATATACACAAGACGCAAATGTGTCTGTTTGAATCTTTTATTTTTTTTAATTATTTTTATCAAAATTCAAAGTTTCTTTTTATTTGGAGAGAGGGGTACACTATTTACAAAATGGGGGGGGAGGGGAATCTCATTAGGAAGTTGGAAGTGCAGAGTGTCACCCGGAACTAGAAAACGTATCTCATTCGTACACACTGTATTACACATCCATCATTTATACTGTGAAATTTTCATACCAACATTCTTACTGTCATTTATGAACACACCAGAAAATGAATAGAAAAGGTGAATGGTGCAAGAAGGGGGAAGAAAGCAAAAGAGTCAAAATTGGGGGGAAAAATCAAATTAGATAAAACAGAAGGGCCTCACCAAGGTTCCGCAGAACCCGTAACTTTAGTTGGTGGGGGGATATTGTTAGTTTGCAATGATATTTACATCACATTTGAAATTGGGCCATCGCATCTATTTACAATCTAAATATTCCACAATTCTATTAAACATAAAGATTGGCCTCCTGTACACAGAGGGTCGACGCGTTTCGAAACCCCTTTACTGTGGGGATTCTCCTCAGGACCTCGTGGGGTTCAGTCCTGTGAAAGAAACAACAACTTACTAAACCGAACTAGCACCCTCAACTTATAGACAGACAAGCACAACCTAGAAAGTTACCTCGTCTTCTTTGTGGATTTCACAAGTTGCTATTATCGATGGTAGCACTGCTTTCTGTCGTAGACTCAATTGTCCATCTGTTCTGTTAACAAAAACTTCACGGTCAACTGCACTATAAAACGCACTTTGAAAAAGCACTGTGATAATCACCTACTAAAGCGTGTGTCGAGCGCACAATTAAATTACCTGCAATCTCAGGCGAACAGATGTAAAACCTGATATGTTCTTTCAGCGTTTTTTTCAATTCAATTCCTGCAGTGGGCGGAAAGGAAAATGAACGCCTAATTTAATCATTGCACAACGGTTGTGACCTGTGTCATCTTACATGTGCCACATGTCTCTAAGAGAGTGCATTCTTGGGTGCATGAGGGGCTGTCATCAGCCTGGCTCACCTTGTTTGGAAAAAGAAATCCTCTCCCTCGCTCGGTGTTTCTCAATCTGCCGTCGCGTTAGGGGCCATCACTCTCGACGGATCATATGACGCCAGCGTTAGACGCGGAGTCATCTGGGAATCGTAGTTGTTATTGCGGCAAAATTATTTTAGTCCTATTCGTATTTTCAAGTCCAAACCGATGTTTGTTGGATAAAATTGTTCATAGTGGCACATATTGAATGTCATTGGCCTGGTCAATGAATCAACGGCGCTTGATGTTTCTCTATGAGCACCGTAGTGCATGTTGGGCAATGTAGTTATTGATTCGTGTAGTTCGCGGTGACTTAGGACCTTCTTAGGTCCGTGTGATTAATGAAAAAGACAATGTTTTTCCGTGAAGGTTATAGTGCATGCTGGGCGATGTAGTTGGTGAAGTCTTTCTCGTTTCATAGGGGGACTCACCATGTTGAATGGACAGTGTAAACAGATTTAAAAGGTCATAAATGGTATAATTCAGACATCTCATTTAATCCTGTAACTGCATAATTATATTTTAAAATGAGAATTGCCTCTCGTGTTGATAATTTCGCTTCCAAGTCAAAGGGGAGGTGACTTGGAAGCGAAATTATCAACACGAGAGGCAATTCTCATTTTAAAATATAATTCTACAGTTACAGGATTAAATGAGATGTCTGAATTATACCATTTATGACCTTTTAAATCTGTTTACACTGTCCATTCAACATGGTGAGTCCCGCTATGAAACGAGAAAGACTTCACCAACTACATCGCCCAGCATGCACTATAACCTTCACGGAAAAACATTGAGTCTTTTTCATTAATCACACGGACCTAAGAAGGTCCTAAGTCACCGCGAACTACACGAATCAATAACTACATTGCCCAACATGCACTACGGTGCTCATAGAGAAACATCAAGCGCCGTTGATTCATTGACCAGGCCAATGACATTCAATATGTGCCACTATGAACAATTTTATCCAACAAACATCTGTTTGGACTTGAAAATACGAATAGGACTAAAATAATTTTGCCGCAATAACAACTACGATTCCCAGATGACTCAGCGTCTAACGCTGGCGTCATATGATCCGTCGAGAGTGATGGCCCCTAACGCGACGGCAGATTGAGGAACGCCGAGCGAGGGAGAGGATTTCTTTTTCCAAACAAGGTGAGCCTGGCTGATGACAGCCCCTCATGCACCCAAGAATGCACTCTTAGAGACATGTGGCACATGTAAGATGACACAGGTCACAACCGTTTTGCAATGATTAAATTAGGCGTTCATTTTCCTTTCCGCCCACTGCAGGAGTTGAATTGAAAAAAACGCTGAAAGAACATATCAGGTTTTACATCTGTTCGCCTGAGATTGCAGGTAATTTAATTGTGCGCTCGACACACACTTTAGTAGGTGATTATCACAGTGCTTTTTCAAAGTGCGTTTTATAGTGCAGTTGACAGTGAAGTTTTTGTTAACAGAACAGATGGACAATTGAGTCTACGACAGAAAGCAGTGCTACCATCGATAATAGCAACTTGTGAAATCCACAAAGAAGACGAGGTAACTTTCTAGGTTGTGCTTGTCTGTCTATAAGTTGAGGGTGCTAGTTCAGGAGTTCGGTTTAGTAAGTTGTTGTTGTTTCTTTCACAGGACTGAACCCCACGAGGTCCTGAGGAGAATCCCCACAGTAAAGGGGTTTCGAAACGCGTCGACCCTCTGTGTACAGGAGGCCAATCTTTATGTTGAATAGAATTGTGTAATATTTAGATTGTAAATAGATGCGATGGCCCAATTTCAAATGTGATGTAAATATCATTGCAAACTAACAATATCCCCCCCACCAACTAAAGTTACGGGTTCTGCGGAACCTTGGTGAGGCCCTTCTGTTTTATCTAATTTGATTTTTCCCCCCAATTTTGACTCTTTTGCTTTCTTCCCCCTTCTTGCACCATTCACCTTTTCTATTCATTTTCTGGTGTGTTCATAAATGACAGTAAGAATGTTGGTATGAAAATTTCACAGTATAAATGATGGATGTGTAATACAGTGTGTACGAATGAGATACGTTTTCTAGTTCCGGGTGACACTCTGCACTTCTTCCAACTTCCTAATGAGATTCCCCTCCCCCCATTTTGTAAATAGTGTACCCCTCTCTCCAAATAAAAAGAAACTTTGAATTTTGATAAAAATAATTTAAAAAGAATAAAAGATTCATACAGACACATTTGCGATATTGTTACAAGGCACGATATTGTTACAAGGTAGAATGACAATTTGCACTTAGAGAGCATAGAACACATTTTTTATACGATACATCATTTTCCAACTAAAAGGATCCATTATACATTTGTTGTTTTCACTCAATGAGACTTGTTAAATTTCTAACAAAACAAAAATGTTGGCAGAAACAGATGTAATTAACCTTTTACCAACCACAATGGAAAGATCAAATGAGGTAAAGGGGGAAGTCACATTGCAGATGTGCTCTGTTCTGATCTTAAGAAATCAAGCAAACAAGGTGGCAGCAAAAACTGCAACAAGGCCACAGTGCAAGTGCTGAAGGATTTATGAATGCATCGGGAAATGCATCATCAGGGATGTTTTAACAAGAGCAAACACAAAATGCCACAATGCACACACATCATGTAGTTTGAACTCAATAATTGAAAATTAGTAATGTTATTCTGTTGTATAGATTAATAATTTTTCATTCTGTGATCATGGAAAATCAATTCCTTATGGAATTTAAGACAAAAAACAGTTTTCATATAGTACTTTAAACCTCCCATCCGAAGCTTCAACCCACAGTAAATACAAATATTGTCAGCTCAAAATATTCCAGCAAATGCCATGTTAAGTACTAAAAGCAATGCTACACACATTTTCAAATTATCAAACAAACCAAACAAAAAAATCTGTGCTAAATTGCATTTTTTTAACTAAAAAGCTTATGGTTTTCTTGGTAAGGGAGAGATCCCCTGTTATATAGATTTGAGGAGTCAAACTTCAGCACAAAACCATTATGTGTCAACTCAATACAGCTCTTTAAAATAACATTTGAAACATAAATCCATCTCAAATTCTAATCCTAAATAATGGTATACGCTTCTCATAATCTAGGTACACAAAAAAAAATTCGCCAAACATAGCTACAGAACCACCTTGTATCAGTATATATGTGAAAATAATCCCAAAACCTCAGCAACAGCAAATGTTTGTGTTTTATGTTTACATCCTTCCTAGTGCCCTTCGAAGCAACCCTCAAAACTTTAAATGTATTGTACCTCTAAGCTCACAAAATAGATAATGACTCAATTTGGACACAAAAATTACTTTATTCTACTGCGTTGTACAGGAGATTACATGGTGGCGCCTAATCTCAAGGAAGCCGATGTTTGCATCCAAATTTTTCCAGCACACCATTGCTACCTCAAGGTTTGTGGTTGGTGGGCAACACTATCAGTTCAAAATTCTGCCGTTTGGAGTGCCAGTGGAAAGGCTCTTTACGAAGTGCTTAGCAGCAATCACAGTACCATTCATATTTCCATATCTAGACATATCTAGATGATGGGCTGACAGAGCACCAGCTGCCAGCAATTCCCAGCACAAACTAAAGCAACCGTCTTGTTCTATACAGGTTAGGATTTACAGTCAACACCATGTCTCTGCCCTCAGGAGATTCAGCCCTCCATGGGAGATGTTTTTAACTGCCACGGCAAAACACATACCAATCAAAAGGTGGTGATGGTAATTCAACAGATGTGCTTTTTCAGACATGACATCCCTCAACAATAAGCAGGATTACGAAACGGTTGATTGCCACAGTGCCGCATGAATAGCGCAACATGCACCCATTACTAGTGCGTGTCAAGGCAATGGTCACAAGCGTTGGGTCAATGGGATGATCTTGTATTCGTAGACAAACTTCAGCACAGTCTCAAGTAGTGTACCGATGAGAACTTGTTGTGGGGCAGTTTCTGGACCCTCAGCTGTGTGCAAGTGTTTTTTATCTTACTTAAATTACCATAGATGTATCACTCAAGGGGTGGGAACACATCTAAAGGACATGACTGTTCTGAGTACCTGGAAGCAAGAACAAAGATGGTGACATCAACTTTCTAGAGTTGACGGCAACTAGGTTAGCACTCAAAGCATTTTAGGTCTGACTTAAAAGAAAAATGCCCTAATGAGAACAGACAATATGAATGTCATACGAAACATACAGAAACCAGGGGGTGTTCACTCATGCCAGCTGTCAGCATTAGCCCAAATAATTTGGCCCTAGGCTGCTTTTCATCAGATTCAACTCTTAACGGAACATCTCTAAATGGTGGACAAGAAAGTAGGAGATGAATTAAAAGAAGGGAGACACCCACAATCTGTATGTTGTTGCAGAAAACCCAAATGCTTCATCTCCAAGCACTCACACCCACAGTCCATGGGCAATGCCCATGGCCACTTACGACGTTATATCAAACATGCCCCAAGTGGCCGTGAGTAGGCCAAGATGTGTGTCTTACGCTCACTGTGCTACTGGAACCAATCTGAATCGGATTGAAGAGGCTCAAACAGGCTGAAACCAGTCTTGGCCTGCATGTGTTCCAGTTCAGAGCTCCTTGGCAGTCTGAGCAGTATTGTTCCTATTAGACCAGGACCATGGCTGATGTGCATATGGCTCGGTCTAATCTTTGGTGGCACGGGGTCCAAAAGGCAAAGAGATAGAATGCTACTAGACATTGCCAAGTGGTAAGACTATTCATAAGCATTACTATTGGTACCTTTTGTGTTTGCTGATAGCCTTAGGTACACTGCAATTATACAGTTTTGCATGTCCAGAATTACTATGAACAGAGATTATCTACGTCAGCAGCCAGTACAATCATATGTAGGTTCAAATTGTGGCTTGCACAGTCTAAGGGCCAGGGACTATTAGGACAGGGAGCCATTAAAGCATCAGCAATTTATATTATTTTTAAACATTGCACCAACTGTGTCTGGGTAGTATCCAAGACCGCAGTCGAGGTCAAGAAGGGCCATATGTGTCACCAGAACTGGGCAAACAAATAGCAGTTTGTAAAAATCCTCAATAAGAAGTTAACACAATGAAGCACCAGCATTATCTTTCAAAATACAGTACTTACAGAGATGCTCCTCAGCCACTCGCAGCACAGCTTTCTGAACTCTGCATCCCTCTTTTTGTCCATAGGAGGCCAACAATACCTGTTAATTTCCACACAAAAAAAGGAAACAATTCACTGTATGAAAGAGTGTTTGCAAAGCTGAGGAACACAGCTAAAGGCTTCAGTTATTATATCTCAATCACGAGTGTGCACAGACTGTATGGGAAAAGATTGCAAGGCTTGCGAACTAACGAACCGTTGTATTATGAACTAGCAACTTAACACAAACAGCACGTATATTAGTGAGGGGAAAGCATCACAGCCACTTCAACATTCATAAACTACACAGACAGAGCCAGAAAAGGTGACCTCTCCAAAATGTTCTATATTACAGTAACATACGTGTTTATCACCTTGTTTATAAGATTCCAAGAATACAAAGATTGCTAAACAAATAAGACCGGTCATCTTCCCATCATTTACATGTCACAGAAACCTATAACGGATACTGAAAACAAGACCCCTATTGGACATTTGGTAACATGAGGATTACATTCCCACTACGTCTGCAGACTTCTTGGTTTCTGCCTCATGAAACAACAGAAACAAAACACAGAACTTAAAATAGAATACAAATAAGAGAAATGAGCCATACCTCACTTCAGGCAGATCTTCCAAAAACAAAGATTACGCAAATGAAGTCTCTAACCCCAATTATATCACCTTCACGTATCGCCAGTAAAAATACCATTTAAAAATAACAAGACTTATGAAAACACAGAGTTTGCCCTAGAGCATATTGGTGCTCAATAGACTAAGAACAGGTCACAGACAACAACCAGCAATACCCTTCAATGATATTAATGTAGGAAGGTCTGCGGAGCCTTTCAACAGCACATGTTAAGACTCAGTGGCTTTGATCTGAAGTAGGTTGCACCATAACCATGACCCCAGTTATTAAAGAGCTCAAACTCATCCTACCTTTCCCAACTTTGGGTAAAACGGCGATCTCTGTGGGATATATATTGAATAAGATTGCCAGAGGATGTTTTTGGGATCCTAGAATACCCTAAGCATAAGACTTAGATTTAAACAGGATTTTCTGTCTGAGAGGAGCCAATGCTGTTCCCTTCTTACTTAAGAAACAGGCCTTAATGTATTAAATGAAGATTCTAGAAGACCTAGACACTGTATATTGTGATAGTCAATTCTGGATACAGTACACACCGATAATGCTGGCTTGGTGTTAATGTCGTATTAAAGGAAAGATATTTTTAATAACTTTCAATTAACAAAAACATGATGATGGGCATCGATTTGATGACTCGATGGACAAATTGTCGTCTACATGGGCAGAGTGATTTTACTGTGCACACTGAGAAAGGCGCTAACCCCATGGAACGAGGCCAAAGGCAGCCTTCACCTGGTCAAGCTGTTTTCCACCAACAACAGCTCTATTTTGTTGATGCCAAGTTGCAGAAAGTTATATGGTCATCCAGGATTATACTGCAACAAGGCATGATATTCGATTATCTGCAGATGTTGGGGCATTTTGACCCAGTCTTATTATCCCTTGCATTTCCTTCCCATAGGACACTACTATACAGCAAAAGGAGTTAATGGGTGGAAGGACCAGTGAAACATTAAATGTTGAGGGCGATAAAGACAACCCCAGGGGTAGTCTGCATGATGCTCCCTGCTAAGTCTAGTTGTATGCAGTTATCACTATGTAAGATTGATTCTCAAAAAGAGAGCTAGATCAACTTAGTACATCCCTCTTTATTCCTAGACTCCTGGGGCGTTTGTGGGAGCGGAACCTTTACAGACTAAATGCTATGAACACTCAAAACTGCAGAGTTATACAGAATAGCCAAAAAACAAAATCAATACAAGTCTAAAATTTGCAGCAAAATCATTAGAGTGCAACAGCATCCCTATTAGCATCAAGGAAAACGCAAAAATCTTCCGTTAGATTTCCAAGGAAAATGGACAGCATCTCTAGTGGAAAAGGAAGTCTCAGGAAAATGCGACTACCTTAAAAGCAAGAGGTTCTTATACACATTTCTTACATATGTAATTAGCTAAATGCACAGATTCAGCAGGGCATGACTATAAGTAACCATTATTTAATAAATCAGAGCTTTCAATGTCACATTAACGACACAAGCACTCTCATTTCTAATTCACTTTCAGCAGCATCAGCAACACGTTGTAATAAGAAGTTCAATTTAAAATCGAACACTTCTAAACAACGAGCTATATACCAGTACAAAAGTGATAAACCAGCAGCAGAGTTCCTAGGGAAATTTGCAACATTGAAAACACCAGAAAATGCATTGACAATCAATGCACATTTTGGAAAAATACTAGATGATATTCTGCTTCTTGAGGAGTGTAGAAGCGCAGAGAATGCAGGAGTGAAGACCAAGAGAAACTACACCCATTTAACCAATATGACAGTGTTCACTAAAATATGGCTTTTTGTTAAACACACTTCTGACCCATATATTACACTAGTTTCAACTGCATACATATTTCACATTTACAATTTGACTTCAACATAAAAATCATTAATACACAATGCTATTTGCCGCATAAAAAATACAAACCTAAAAATAACACCCACATGCTCAATAATGATGATATTTGACACAGTGTCAGACGGGGACAGATCCAACACGATCAGTGCCACACTATTTCCCTCTGACAGTTAAAACAAACTCATCCTGTGAAATTGCCACAGATTTTTCCATTCATCCAAACCCCTCCACAAACTTTTAGTCACGCTGCAGTACAATATGGATAAAAGACATTGGGAAAGTCAATAGCTCTCACGCAGGCCAGACCCATTAGCTTTGCTAATGCTGGTTTACAACTGTCAGCATGTGTAACCCAGATATTTTTACTTAATACACAACTTATCAGATCAGGGAATTTGTGTACAGGCTTTAGTCCGATTCTCAGTCCTTATCAAATTCAAACCTTGTTAGTTCAGTATTTTATAAAGAAGGCCAAAACTGCACACCTTCATGATCAAATGTTCAGTTGATTGAAAACGCTGCACCATAACACTCTCCTATTTTTCATAAGAATGGGACAAACACACACAAGACAAATCAGGCCTTCCTTTGTAAAACTGCATAGTTTACAGTTCATGCTTTCACTTGTATTAATCCACGGTGGTTAAGCGAGGGGAGTCCTCCAAATTGTAAGAGCATAAAGTGGTGCTTAAAAAATTGAACATCTGGTTCCAAGGTACAATGGCATTTTCAAGTTGCCACAGAGCCCCACTCTTTGCAGTAATTCACAGAAATACTGTAGAAGCACTTTGGACTCTCGTTTTAAGGAAACAGAACGAGTCATCGCGCTGGGATTTTTCCCACAGATTCTTCCCACAGTTACGGTCATGGGCGGTCCATCAAGAAAAAGGACTCCCACAAAAAGAAAGGAATTCTGATTAACCAGAGCGGCCATTCACCCCCGTACATTTTACGGTGTTCTGGCTACCATTAAAGAAGTTTCTGGTGCCATTGGAAATCTAGAAAAGCTGATCTAGTAACTCAATTGAGCTTGTCGGTCCGGAGGAGAACCCCCGAATTTTGGGGTGTTCGAAACGCGCCGACCTGTTTGTAGCCAATTGAACGTATACAAGTGTGTAAAAAAGCGTTCAATTTTGGATAATTTTTTTAATGCATTCTTCTTTTGGCTTTTTCAATTGAATTGTAGTGTTTCAAACGTATATTGTAATTTATCTGTGATTAGTATGTTGGTGAGTGATTTACTGTTGGTACGTGAGTTCAGTGTTTTTAGTGGATGAATGAAATGGAATGAGAGGAACGGTGTGGGAAAAGGTGGATGAAAGTGAATTGATGGTGGATGATTTTTCGAAAGAAAAATTACTGCGTGGGTGGTAGTAAGATTGTTCATTAATGTTGCTAATGAATTTCATGAACCTATAAAAATGACTTTGGTTATGAATACATTTTGATTAATTCAGACGGAAATAGAGGTCTTGTGGTAATATTGTTCAATGTCAATGTTCTGTTTATGAGAGGTGAATTATTTATCAGTACTGCCATTTTGTTGTTTATTACAGTTATTTAAGAGCATCAATGCGCAAGATTGTTTGGACATAGTTGCTTTGTTCTGAAGGGAGAGTTTGTGTGAGATGCACATCATCCAAAAGTCTTTTATCTGCAGCAATTCCAAGGAGCAACCACCTTCCTACAGCTGCTTTGACAACTGTTTGTTCATTCTGTAATTTTACTCAAATCTAGTAAAATGATGATGGGTCTGAAGTCTTCTCTCTTAGTAACTCTCTCTGTAACAAAGGTCTTGCCATTCCTTTCTTCATATCAAACGAAAGAGTGTTGGTACTTAAAGGCAGGTTAAACATCTTTGTCATATCGGATGGGAAAGCAAACATTTATGTAAGAGGGAAATGTAAACTATTCCATCTTGTGACCCTGACTTCATTTCCAGCATGATTTCCCCTTTTCCCAACTATTGGAAAGAGGCCAAGTCCAGGCCATCTATTAAGTGGCTGGAGCCTTGCTAACAGGGGTGGGGAATTCATATCGCCCGACGCCCGAGACATGTTGATTTCTGTCAGGGGCAAGAAGATTTAATGTCTATTTTGTCCCACGGACAACTAGACATTAAATCAAAGTAAACCGGGAAGGCCCCATACTCTGTCCTGCCCCACAGCTATCTGCTCGGTGTGTGGGCGGTAGTGTTCCATCAGATGCAACCTCTCTCTGCTATTGTTTTTTTTAGCTTCTGTATGCAGGCATAGCTTTTGCGTATTACGAGTGCGCACAAGAGCAATCGTTTGCCTATGACTCCTCACAAGTCTCTCACTTGATTTACTAATGCCATAGTTAGTATGCGTGATAGCATGAGATGCCGAATACAGAATGCCCAATTTATTTTCCTTCTAGGCAAATATTTTAAAAACACGCTTTTGTGTTCTCCTAGCAGCTAATGTCGGTGTAGCTAGTGCCCTTTTGCTCTGCAAGTTTATGAAGTAGGGGAAACGAAACCGAGATGAGCAAGGAGCGGGAATCTGCCAGTATGGATGTATTTTTTTTTTACTAATTCAGGCACGAATTGCCCCCCAGATGGCCCCTCCCGCCCGCCCTCCCCTACCCCGTCGTGCGTGTCAGCCCTGGCAGAGACAGCTTCCCGGGCACACAGTCTTTGAGCTCATCTCAGCCGCACCCGAGTACTTCACAGGTCTTTAAAAAGACCATTTACGCGTTAACGAGGCTTTGTTTTTTCACCCCTTCATGTGCACCTGCCTATGGCTGGGAGAATGATACCCACCCCGCCCCCCGAAATATAGCCCTAGTTGTGCCTCTGTACTAATCGCCACAATAATACAAGAGGCAATATAAAATGGGCTGAGGCACGGTAACTAATTTCCTCTGTCCATTTTGTTGTCCGTTTTTTCTTTCTCCTGTGGTGCTGCTGTCTAAAGAAATCGAAAGTGTGGTAATGATTGCTCATGCAGGATAGTAAGTATGTATTTACAAGCCTTATCTATTATTGTGCCTGGAAGCAGTCCTGCGCCGGTGGCACTGGAGAGGGCGGTCTCATCTGGCGTGCGGGGTCCCATTTGGCTCAGATTCTCTCCTTTTCCGGCCATGGGGGCCCTGCCAGGGTTGAAGCATACGCCTGTGGCTGTGCTTAAGGGGGCATTGGAGTTACAGTGGCTCCAAGTACCAAGAGACCCAGATTTGCTGCCAGGAGGGCATA
This sequence comes from Lissotriton helveticus, assembly GCF_964261635.1. Taxonomy (NCBI): domain Eukaryota; kingdom Metazoa; phylum Chordata; class Amphibia; order Caudata; family Salamandridae; genus Lissotriton; species Lissotriton helveticus. Next base: position 1,129,821,345 of record NC_136059.1, on the reverse strand, counting down.
GACCTTCTAATTCAGGTGCTGAAAGGTGAGCTTGTGTTTGTGAGAGGCGCTGCCACATTTTCAGTGTGCTTAGGTATTACAGTTTCATATTTTCAGGGTATTTATATTTGACATTGTCTTAGTTTGTTTGTCAAATTTAAGAGTGATTCTTTTGGCTCCTTAAGCGACACACTTAGCCCAGCATTTTGAAGGCATTTTGCATGATGTGGTGCTCATAGCTGCCGATTTTTCATTGTTTGTGTGACATTTCCGTGATTTCAGTGTACTTATGAGTGACAGTCTACTGACAAATGTTGGACACCTTGAGTGACATTTCATTGTGAGTAAACCGAATACCAAAACACTGAAGTTGACAGTCTAGCCTACTGGGCATGTGTTGAAAAGAAAACAAGTAAAGAAAGTGAGGCTGTCTGACTGAGAAACCAATGCAGAATATTAGAATTGTATATAATCTACCATAATCAATGTATGAATATATTCATTTAAATTATCAAAAATACTTTGCCATGATAAGGGTCAGGGCCGGATATTCTTTTTAGATCGGATTAGTACGATTCTTCAAAGATGTGAAAGAATACTTTTTTCCCCAAAAAAAGAAGCAACAATGTTTCATATAGCGCTTCATCTCACACTTTTGCCATTTCTAAGCACTGACAAAACCACATTGCTGCTTTCTACAGGAGAATCATTGCTCCAGACTGTATCATTTAATGATACATTACGCATTAGAGTAAAATTAACATACTTCCGAGTCAACACATGTAGTTTGCCCAACAGTTATACGGTCTCCATTTTTCGCCATGCTCTCTGGGAAATGAGCTACAAAGGAAGCAGTAAGACCTTTTCCTACAATCCCACCTAAAATTAGGTGGTGTTTTCTTCCCACTTTTACCCTGGACACAGTTTTTGTCCGATCTTTGATATGAGCAAATATTTGGCTATGTCCATGATGAGAATGGGCTGTGGAAAAATTTGGGAATACTTTTAAATCTATTATTTTGTGGGTGTACACAAACTTCCTAGGGCATCCCGACCCTGAAACACCCACTTCTCAGAACATATTCATTCACAAGAAAAGGTAGGTAGGTGTAAGTGAATCTTTTTACAAGTGCACATCTACACTTTGAGCCTAACAAACTGAAAAGCTGTGCTATTTGTGAACCGAAGTTGAAATGAGCATTGGCAAACTAGAGATCCTAAACAGCCAGAGACTAGGGGTGTCCACCATGTACCAAGGAGGACCAAACCCATGCTAGATTTTCAGAATTATCATAAAATAAACAAATATTAATTTAATCTCCTGGGAACTAATTTGAATAGTCAGTGGAAATGTTGAAAGTCTGGCCATGGATTCTCGCCTCCCCTCACTGACCTATGCTGGACATCATTGCCCCCTAATCCAAAACTTCCTTAGAATCCTTCTCCTTCTGCAACATACATTTGTATTTCATGTACATTTGTAGAATGCCCTTCCTTAGAATAGAAAAGGAGTGGCTTCTTCCAACCTTTTTGGAAATCCGTGGATATCTTTGCAGGCAATATCTCTGCCACAGTCAGGATCAAGTTAGACACATGTTATGCAAACCTTTCATGTTGGGAACTGCTTTTCAATAGGAAGTGCTTGGGTCTTTCTATAGTGGGTGTCTTTGTCTTCGCAGGGGTAGGTCTTTGGGGTGTGGTCCTGCATGGTATTGTAAGTCTATACTTTAAGTGACGTATGAGCCTATGCATCTGTAGTGTAGCTATGTTTCTGTGCAGTGGGTGTGTTTGTCTGTCCAGAAGTGTGTGTCCCAGCAGTTGGGTTGTGTGTATGTGCGGTGAGAATGTCAGTGAGGCAAGATGAAAGAGGACGAACCAATTAAACTGGAAACAGGCCAGACGTCTCGTGACAGACAACACCTCCCCAACTGCACAGAATTTCTCATCAATTTCTTCTTTACTGCAACACTGAGGTATTCCACCTTAATTTTGACTTAAGAATATCGTACTACCAGATTATTATATGCCAAATATTGAGGGTCAAAGTTTTAAGATAATTGGTAAGTAAAGGTTTACTATTCTTAACTCCATACACTATATTTTGGTCCTCAATATTTTGGCAGCATGATGTTTCTGCAGTAGATATTTCCACATACAACCAACATGGATGGATGTGCAAATATGGTTCAGGTTGCGTTTTGGACCAGTATATCCAAACTGCCATACCTTAAGTCCGTGCAGCTTTTCACAATTTTAAAGAATGTTTTAGAGCAGTCGCAACTTGGATGGGTAAAAATTGATTAAAACTAAATTATGACACAACAGAATTTAGTTTTTTACCAAAATGGCCCCCACCACCTTCTATGTGGTGGCATGCCGAGCCTATCCTAATCATACCAGGGATGCTAGAAATTTGTGCATTATCTTTTACTCTACCCTCTCTTTTAAATCGCAAATTAAACAGATTTCGTCTGTCTGTCTTTTGAAGATGAAAATGATAAACAAGTTTCTTGATCTGGTTCCTGAAGAGACTAGGAAAACAGCTCATTCTTTAATTACGTCCCATCTGGACTACTTTAACAGTCTCTACCTTGGTCTTCCTGCATATTTGATACAGACTTTAGCTAATTCAAAATGCAGTGGCATAACTAATCAGGAGCGTTCCGAGGCGCCGTCATATCTCTTCACATTTGAGACATCGGCACTTGCTTCCTATAGAATTGCATATCAACTTCAAAGCTCTAACGTGGTCTTTCAGAGCTTATCATGGTGAGGCCCCATGTTATCTGCTGAATAGACTGTCTCGGTATAATCTAAAGAGGGCACTTAGATCCAACAATAGTCATCTTCTACGGATTCCAAAATTTCTGAAGTCTCGTCGTGGCGGCAGCCCCTTTACTGTGCGCTCTGCAAAATTATGGACAGTCTACCTTTTCTGTTACGGTTAATTGACACTGTCAGCCTTCATAAGACAACTTAAAACCTAGCTATTTGACTCAGTTTAGTTTCTTGTTACTTTGGCCTGCCTCTACTGTCTGCTAGAGTGATGGGACGCTACCGTCGAATCAGCTGTGTGCTTTAACAAGTGTCATTTGATTGATTTATTGAAGATAAATTATTGTCGTGCTTCAGTACTTAAGGAGAATTTCACTTTTCTCAGCAATAAAGTCAAGTTTTCACTGTTCAGTTTTATTAAAACAAAATTTCATCATTGGCTTTATGTCATCCCACAATATTGATTTGCGAATAGGTGGGACAAGTGGACCGTCTTACAGGACATGTAGATTTATTTAGCATTTTGTCCCATGGACAAGTAGAGTATTTGAACATTTCCACACCCCTGATTACTTGCTATCCAATTTGATCATAAATCATCTTAATATTTACAGAGAAGAGTGTTGTCAGTTTATTACATTACTTCTGGGAAGGTATTAAAGTACCCAAGATGCAATTGGACTGCATGAAAGACTTTACTGTACTAAACAATTCACTAGCTATACTTTTGGAAATTAAACATGTAAGCAACCAAATAATACAATTTGCTTTCAATATAGTTCTAAGTGCACTCTCTGCTTTCTTCGTCAGTCTTCTCTTTACTTGTAAATATCTGTATACCACTTATTTGAAGGCTGAGTCTGATAATTCAAACATGCCTGCACGGGCACCTCTTCATCTAGTATTGTTTGAAGCTCTTTATTAAATATATCCCAAGTGTGAGTGACAGACTGACAGCTCAGTACTTCCTTAAAAGCCGTAGCTATTCTTACCGAGACATGCTCTGCATCAAGCTTTTACCAAAGCTGTGTCAATTGGGTTGCAGGTGCGTGGCAAAGGGATTTTTTTCAGATTCCATATTATTAAAAATGTAAGTTGATACTTGGGTATATGGGGAACTCAAGGGATTTGTCAAGTGGAACTTAATAGGCATTTTGCATGTCAAAGACCTTTGGCATGCTGGGGCTGTGAAACCCTTTGACGCTCTGCAAACAGAGTATGCCCTGGTGGGTTCAGAATGTTATCGATACCTACAAATCAGACACTCGCTGCAAACAGCAATTCCCGCTGACTCGACTCCACCGGACACCTCCCCAATGGAGGACAGACTGCTGGACGGTCATTTACCTGACAGGGCCATCTCCCTAACATATCGAAAACTCATTAACAATATTGACAAGCCCCTATTCAAACTGTGAGACAAATGGGCAGAGGACGGAATAGAATTAGACGATGAAACCTGGCAGGAAGCGGTCTCCTCTCCTAAAACAGTTGCCATCCCAGCGCGACTCAGACAGGTGCAATTAAAGTCCTCCATAGAATATACATAACCAGTCCCCAACTAGTGCACATGGGTAGGCTAACGGACGGCTCTTGTAGGAGGGGATGCACAAAATTGGGCACATTCATACACATACTATGGCACTGTGAACAAATTCAGGAATATTGGCGCAACATCCACATGGTCATGAGTGAAGTGTTCGGGGTGGAAATCAGACCGAAAGCACCCAGGTGCCTCCTTAACATCTGGGAACCTACCGACCTCAACACTTACACTACGAAATGGGTCTCACTTGGTTGCATGATCGCCAAGAGAAACATTGCACAACTCTGGGGAGCCCCGCACCCGCCCACGTTTCTAGCCTGGGAGCGAGATCTTGAGACTGGTGTATGCTAAGAGAGAAAATAGTTTATGTGGCATGGGGTTTGGGCACCTTGGAATACATACCGGGGCGATATTTGTTCCCCCCCCGTGATGCTGATGATCCCCCATCCCCGTAGACTTCAACAAATATGCTACTGTATTGTATGTACCCAGATTCCACTGTAACCATTAATTGATTCTGTGACTTTGTATCTATGTTGAGACTGTTTAATAAAAAGATTTATACCAAAAAAAAAATGTACGTTGATGATGGGTTCACAGAGGATCATACAAGATTCTTTCTTAATTAGGCCCAACTTTGATCTAGGGGATGACCCTCCAAGGGATTTATGGCGCTGTTAAAATATAATGGATGAGACCACGGGTCCCAATTCTGTCCAAGAACCTGCTGGACTTTGGCATTACTCATATCATCTGAATGTAGATTTAGATCTGCTAAAACAAAATCAATTTCGGCATGCTTACTACTGAGGTGTCAATCATGTCATACACCTCTTTCCATGACTCCATATCTAACTTAGGCAGGCAATAAATTAGCAAAAAATGTAAGTCCCTATTCTGCAGATAACAAGCACCTGCATGCCAAAGCTTCAAAATTCCATTTTGTCCTTTCTTCCATGAGAGAACAATTCCAACAAGCCCTATGAATGATAGCCACCACCCCCTCTAAATCCTACACTGCAGTTAATTTGGGTCATTTTATATTCATTCAGGTATGGTTTGGCCACTCTGGGCACGAAACATCCAATAACCTCGTTTCTGTTTGGCATACAAAGCCAACATTCATCTCATTAAAGTCCTACTGCACGGGCAAGGAGAGATCAAAAGTTATGTAGACAGATTTTGAGAGAGAAAAAAAACATTTAAATTCCTCCTTCTCATGTTCTGCCCACTAGATCTGCTCCTCTGGCAGACACCTAATGAAGGATACAGTATAATTTAAACTCAGACTCATTCAAAAATAGTTTGTTTGCTATTCCCATGAAACTAATTTTTTTTCTGTACAACCCTTAATGAATGTGTCAGGAGTAGGCTCTCTCACCACTTGATGAGTATACATCGTAAGAGCTCTCGCCATTTGAGGAGCATACATTGTAAGAGGAAGCACTTTATGCAGTCTTAATGCAGCAGGGGACAGACAGGCTTGCCTTTCGCGCGAGTGCGCAGCACACCATTTTATAAGTCTCGGTAGCACTACAAATGTGCAGAGGCATATGAGAAAGCTGGTAGGCTAAGTCTCTAAAATGGCCTCCGCTAATGTGCAGTTTAAGAAATGCTATTCCTGCCCACACACCAGAGGTTACATCAAAGGGAAGGGAGTAAAAGTAGTTGATCAATGGATCAACGGACACAGTTATCCACACAGGAAGGTGGAAGGTCCAGTAGCAGCTTGTGTCCGTGTCTTGTACTAGGAAAACAAAGGGGGTTTGCTGCACTGTTCCTATGATAAGTGAGGGAAGTGTTTAACTGGCATTACCACAGATGTTAGAGTAACATACTGGGGCATCCATTTTGTTGGATGTGATTGCCTCACACACCCCGAAGGGTGTCATGCTTCATCATCGGCGGTTGCTCCTCGTCGGGAAGGCGGTGCAATCCCCGACGGGCTCACCTCAAAGAGGGGCTCTTTGGCGGAGATCTTTTTCCAACTGCCTTATGGTGAGGTGGGGGTGTGTGGGCTGGGCTAGATGTGGTGGTGAGTGGGATATTAAAATGTAGCAAGGGGTACCGGAATTGAGTTTATTCTGGGGGTCCCCTGGCTGCCGTTAAAAAAGTGGGGTTAGCTCACTAGGTGTCAGCAGGTTAGGTCAGGTGAACCTAGATGAGACTAAAGGTGATGTGGGTCGACATGTTTCACGCTGTGGGTATAGTCACCCGCGATTCATCAGGACCTAAGTAATGTGCAAGGAAACATGCTAATGTCATGTATGTTATTACCTCTGTGGGTTCTCCTATGCCTAATGGTTAAGAATTACATGCCACATGAGGGGTCGGCGGGACTAGACATCAGGGAAGAGCCCAGGGGTTTAGCTCCATTCCGCCGTGTCCGCGCAGTCAGACCTACCCTTCTCCGCCGAGCTCGAGTAGATCTACTCGAGCTCGGCGGAGAAGGGTAGGTCTGACTGCGCGGACACGGCGGAATGGAGCTAAACCCCTGGGCTCTTCCCTGATGTCTAGTCCCGCCGACCCCTCATGTGGCATGTAATTCTTAACCATTAGGCATAGGAGAACCCACAGAGGTAATAACATACATGACATTAGCATGTTTCCTTGCACATTACTTAGGTCCTGATGAATCGCGGGTGACTATACCCACAGCGTGAAACATGTCGACCCACATCACCTTTAGTCTCATCTAGGTTCACCTGACCTAACCTGCTGACACCTAGTGAGCTAACCCCACTTTTTTAACGGCAGCCAGGGGACCCCCAGAATAAACTCAATTCCGGTACCCCTTGCTACATTTTAATATCCCACTCACCACCACATCTAGCCCAGCCCACACACCCCCACCTCACCATAAGGCAGTTGGAAAAAGATCTCCGCCAAAGAGCCCCTCTTTGAGGTGAGCCCGTCGGGGATTGCACCGCCTTCCCGACGAGGAGCAACCGCCGATGATGAAGCATGACACCCTTCGGGGTGTGTGAGGCAATCACATCCAACAAAATGGATGCCCCAGTATGTTACTCTAACATCTGTGGTAATGCCAGTTAAACACTTCCCTCACTTATCATAGGAACAGTGCAGCAAACCCCCTTTGTTTTCCACACACCAGAGGTCCCAGCGGGCCCAAGAGTTGTGTTAAGGGATACCCATTAGGAACCTTGATCATGTCAAATGTAACACTCTCAAAATAAAATAGTAATTGCAGTGAACCCAAAAAGGTCAATAGAACCTCACAAAGAATTCTCATTGCAAAATGGCTCTTTTTACCAGCTTAATAGAGTAGTAAACAGTGGCACTTCCGTTCAATAATTGGGCAAATGTATGTCTTTAAGAGGATAACTACATTGAAAATCACTGGTATGCTCAGTGGGTCAATGTCAAAGACTAATACAGCATTAGAACTGGTAACACTAAGATTAGCAAGAGGACGCTGCCAGTTTAATTCTCATTTAAAAATTTGCCTCAACCAACTACATGTCACACTCAGTTACAAGCCAGACAAAAAAAAATATCAGACGAACAGGCAACCGCAGTGATATAAATTACTTTACATATACTCTAAAAACATATTACGCCATTATAAACTTCAGAACATATCAATCTGCCTTGCCTCTAATAGAAATAAAGAGGGAAACATTTGCAGCTGTGCATTTTCCCCCAATTGGTTGGTAGGATCATTTTAAAGTATCGCCACCGCTTGGGTAAAGTGCCTTCTTAAAATGATCCACCCACCCAGGACCTGCAACCTGAACAGTGTCCGACTACCTACCAACTATTTTTCACTTTTGACACCAAGTTGTCCAGAGATCCTACTCATACATGCAATAGAAAGCCCTTTCTTGATGCAAGACCATCAGTCTGAGATTTCACACTAGCACCAAGAAATGTGATAAAAACTTCATCAAAACTACTGTGCCATTTACTATCAACTGAAACCTAAAGAAAGAATGATTTGGGGACCACTCTATGAAACCCCTACATACCGAAAAAATATGTTGGTTTGACAGCATACTCTGTTTTGAATGGGTAGATTTAAAAACGTCAACTTTAGTGGTGAGAAGGATGGCCCTTAAACCTTTCACTGTTTGGATGTTTCAAGGTTTTATTTAAAAAATGCTGCTGGCTGTGCACCCATGAAGAACTTTGCTTTTAAATGCTTAATACTTTTTTTTACATTCCTAGAGCAGACCTCGGAACATTAACTAATATGATTTCATACATGCTTTGAACTTTACCAATACTAAATATAGTGGGGTTTTATCAGGGTTGAGGTCTACACAGACAATTATTTAATATTACCGTATACTAGTAAATTGGGAAAAATTGTAAATATTCATTTGAAATTCGGTGTAATTCATTTGGGGAAAGTTAGCAAACCCAGGCCTGCACCACGGGAAAACGACATATGTCTTACTCTGAAAACCCTAAGCATTTACATCCTGGCGGGCTGACCCAAATAGCTAGTGGGGAATTTTTTTATTCATGTTCTGTTCCCCAAATAAGTTGTTAAACTAGGGATTCATCTTTGAGCTCCCTCCCAGAGATAGAGGTTAGATATAGTAACTGAAATGTAATTGAATTTATTTAACATTTACTATCTGTGACAAGGCATTAAAATGAAACATTACGGCGGGATTAGTGGTTAATAAAGTGGTTATTGTTGGTTATTGGGATTAGTCTTGCTCTCATAAAATCATGCTATGCATTTACACCTGTTGCTTTGTGATCGATTAAATTAATAGGAGGCAGGTGTTAGTTAGTGGGGGATATGTGAGTTCATGCAAATAGTTGTGGAGATGAATAGACTGACGGTGATTAGGTATTGTTAGGTTGAAGGGATAGGGTTTTAATGGACACTTATGGAATAAGGTGTTTGTCATTTGCAGAAACACAATAATAGAGATTGACACACATAAGCAGGTCACTGTGGGAAAGCCACACTCAGAAAGAGGTGGCACACAATAGATGGAACGAGAGAGTCACTTTGGGGAAAGGAAAGGGGAGGACTGAACCAGGAGTTAAAAGTCAAGGTCACATTTTTATAGCACATGGGTACTTGCAAACATTTTCATGTGGGGCCAAACGGTTGGGTCTGTGGGGTGACCGAGGGCCGCACTGATGCCAGCAGGGTAGTGGTCAGGAGGGTGGGGGCATATAGTTGGTGTAGGGTGAGAAAAGTGTGTACATCTAGTGGCTGAACTGAAATGTACAATGTGAAACCGGAAAACTTGGGATGAATCCCAGCTTCCCCGCTTGACCTAACTGTGGGATCCTGGGAAATATTTCAATTTCCCTCACTTTTCTTCATTGACACAGAGGGCCGGCTTTAACATTGGTAGCTCCCTGTGTGACAATCTTTGTTGGCGCCCGCCGCCACCCCCTCACATGACTACCTCTGCCACAGATTCCCTCATTAGCACCCTTTAACAGTGCCCCTCAAGTCTCCATAACCACCGTTTCTCAGATTCATTTATATTTATAACACCACTCATACAAGTGTAAGGTGTCAGAGCACTTTACATTACACACACATTGCACACACAGTCATGTGTGTGTAAATCAGTGTATATTAAATGTTACATCAGACAGGACTACAAGGTGTAGTGTAGGAGTAACATGTCCGCGATAGTGGTAAGCAATCTAGTTTGAGTCCTTATTTTGGAAAAGCACAAATTCAGAATTTTAAACATAATATCATGGTTGTGGGTTCTCTTTAATAATAAGAATTGTTTTCTACCCAAATTAACCCTTTTGGCAAGGTTAGGATAATGAAAGACTGGGCAAAAAAACCATATAGCTCTAAATTATATCCTGCAGTTTGCATGTCGCTCTGTGATGGTAGTTAATAGCTCAATGTTCTATATCAGAATTTCGACTTAGAAACGACAAGTAATTAACCCCTTCCGTGCGGCCGCGATTCCCCCGTGTGCGGCAACCGCACTAACAGGGCGGGGCCGTGACGAACCCCAGCCGTCATCAGCACACGAGCAACGTGGAGCATGACGGCTGGGGTTCGTCACCAGCATGGAAGGGGTTAAAGGAGCTCTCTTACAGAAGCAGCAATCCACTGACCTATTTCCATTATATGCACTTTGTTATCTGCATGGTAAGGTTCTTAGCAGCAGGCATTTTAACCCGCTGTGCTACCTTAATCAAAACGTACACTAAGACAACACTCCGCTCTCTTTCCAGGAAGACGATTAATCACTGGAGTTATCTTGACATTTTAATTCATGCCTGAAAATTGCTGGAGGCCTGGAACGGGGCAGCAGGTGCTTTCGAAGTGATACGATACTTGCAAAAAGTATCAACGACCACCCAGAGTCAGCACCCAGTGCGATGGCACCGCCTGTCCTATTATCACAAAAGTGGCCCTCAAAACACATGACTTCAGAATGTGTGAACAAACCTCTTCCCATGTTTGGATTTATTTCACTAATGGCATTGTTGTCTGGGTGAGAGGTGAGGAATAGCATGAACAGTTCTAAATTCATGTTTGAAAACTATAATTTGAAAAAGAAAAACTTCAGATAGCACTGCTCTAATCTGATCTACTAAGGTGAAACGGTTTTGCAGGTTAATGAAACACTTATCAAATTGTGAAGTGTGCAATTTTTAAACGTTGGCCGCCTTTAAAAATAAGGGTGCTCAAAAAGTTAAGGGATGCACTATACCCCAGTTACCTCCTTTCTTTAACTGCAATTAACTTGCAAAATCTTTAGCACCCTCTGTAAGTCCCCAGTAAATGGTACCCTGGTACCTAGGGCCTGAAGTACTAAAGGGGTCCATAAGGGCGGAAGCAGGAATTGTGCCACCCTAAGGGACCCCTCGCGAAGCACATGCAAGACTGCCATTTAAGGCTGCGCGTCTTGTTGCAGACAGAAGATAAAACACAACAGGTCACAAATCCCTGTGTGCCATGTGCCCAACACTGCATGTGATATTTGTAAGCCACCCCTACAGTAGGCCTGACAGCCTTAAAGCAGGGTGCAAAATATTACATGTGAGGGCATACCTGCATGAGCAGATAGGACCCTGTGCTGGTCAGTCTTATAACTGGCAGTGCTAGTGACTGGGGAAGCCATTTAAAAAAAATTGCTGATCACTGGTGACAACGAGTTCCACATCTACCTGATGGCTTCACTGAAGATGGGGATGTTTGGCATAAAAAATCTCGTATTGGCAAACTGTAGCAAATAATGTTCTTGAATCCAGTATGTAAAGTAAATATAATTTATTGTAGATTAATCCAAGTTAAATGATCAATAGATATAATGATAAAAACCCCACCAGGAGCAGTTCTTCTCTCGCTCAGCCTGTCTGCCATCAACTGCCTCTACTCAGAGCAGTCAGGTACCAAACATTCTAGTGTGTCATCAAACATTCTATTAGATGCAGTGGCTAGGCAATGGGGAAATCTAAGTAAGGGAAATGCAAAGCATGAGCAAGATGTAACACATCCCCCTTCCTTAGAAAACAACAAATAAAGATAATAGAATAAATTGCATTGCATTCATAACATTATAACAATTGAAATATAAGATGGATTGCATTTTCATTTTAAAATATAATGACCAAAGGAACACATTACATTGCATTCTTAATTAACAGTTGAAATGCAAGAAGGATTTCATTTTCATATTTAATGACCTTTCAAATCTAAAGGCCCCATCCCCTTCCCTAATAAAATTTTATCCACTAGAATGGAAATTATGGATTATATGCACAACTTAATAAAATCCACTAGAATGGAAAATATGGATCAAATACACAATAACATCCATAAGAATGAAATTGGATGGGTCAAATAAATAAATAAATATAAGCCAGATAGAGTAACCTGCGGCTCTTCACAACAAAATAAATATAATATGAACACCTCTTAACATTAGAGCACTTGCGTGGTTCATATCAGCCAATAGAGTAACTTGTGGCTTTAACAACATTGAACAATGGAACTCCTCAGAGTCCATAACAAGAAAATTGAGCAACTACTGCTCTTCTAAACATCAACAAATGAACCCCTCTGAGTCCATACAAGAAAATTGAGTAACTTATTGCTCTCCATAACAATAGAACAATTGAACTCCTCAGAGTTCATATCAAACAAATGGAGCACCTCAAAATGAGCACTAATGTGGCTCCTCAACTACACATCTAATAAATCTCAACTCCTCAGAGTTCATAAAAGAAAATGGAGCGCCTCAAAATGAGCACAGATGTGACTCCGCAAATTACATATTTAATAAATCCAACACTAGGACAACTAATCCTCTGAAAAGAAAACCTCAAAATAATTTGAGCACACACTGGTTCACAACAATAAAAGAAAATGCAAGACTCTACTCAATAACACATGTGAACTCCTCTAATATTTTAGAGCACTAATTAACCTGGTACATCAAAAACAAGAAAGAATAATATTGAACACCTCAATGGAAATTGAGCACCTAAATGGTGGTTCAAAACAGCATATCGATATCAAACATATCTGCAAATAATTACGAAAAAATAAGTGAATTGAGTACCCCAACAACAGTTGAGCACAGGCGTGGCTCAATCCAATAAAATAAACCAACACAACACCATTCATAAATAAGAAATAGAGAAATGTAAAAGTAACATAAACATCACCAACACTGTGAATTATGTTATCAACAATAGAATAAATAAGATGGTAAATATGAATAGTACATTCCGAAGTGTGAGCAGCAGTCTTACTTAAATAGTTGTAAATAGCTGTAAATAATTACCAAACATCTTTCTTAATTAGCGAGGCCTCCATTATAGAAATACCTAGCTTAACATGTTTCCAGTGTCAGCCACCAAGCGAATGATTTTCAGACAGAGGATAACCCCAGTACTAAATGTTAGGGCGCTCAAGTCCGTCTGCACACTGCCCTCTAGTGTTTTGAACGTGCTATTGTGCAAGCTACAGCTGAGTGAAGAAAGCTAACAGGAATGAAAACTCTTTTGCCTATACGGAACACATTAATATACTTGAAGTAAAAAACAAACACAATGACAAATTTTCTTATCTTCAAGTTCATCTTCTTTTCTATGTGGTGCTGGCACGAAGAAACTCCTCCGTTGAATTTCCTCACAGCCTTTAATTACTTCAGTTTCTAAAATAGCGAAGCAAGAAGGAAGTGACACAAACGTGACCCTGACGTGATAACGCTGACACGCAAACCCCTCTCTCCTTCAGTTGGAACGTAAATGACGTGAAACAGACTTCTTGAAGAATGTTTGTGACGAGTTGCAGTGCTTCACCAGAACCAAGCACACATTCTAATACGTCACCATTTGCAACTTGATTCCAGCTCGAACACAGCTCCCAGAACAACGTTTTTCTAACAGACTAAAGCTGATTCAAACAGTGACACGATGATTCAGCATCTTTTATCTTTCGTCAACTTCCTTTCTTTGAAAACCACTTGACTTCCTTGACCTTCTCATGAAAAACTTCTTCCGCCGCTGGGGAAAATAAACATTTCTTTTCCCATCAAGCTCACAGCCCCTTTTCTTTTCCGGTTTAAGTAGTTCCTTGGTTGCAGTAGTGCTTCATTAAAAGAGTCCTCTTTCCACGCATAAGTTCTGTTCTGTACCTCGTCGCCATTTTGTAGCAAATAATGTTCTTGAATCCAGTATGTAAAGTAAATATAATTTATTGTAGATTAATCCAAGTTAAATGATCAATAGATATAATGATAAAAACCCCACCAGGAGCAGTTCTTCTCTCGCTCAGCCTGTCTGCCATCAACTGCCTCTACTCAGAGCAGTCAGGTACCAAACATTCTAGTGTGTCATCAAACATTCTATTAGATGCAGTGGCTAGGCAATGGGGAAATCTAAGTAAGGGAAATGCAAAGCATGAGCAAGATGTAACACAAACCCACACTAATGCCATTGTTTGATTTACTAACACATTAACCCAGAGGGCACATCAAGTGCCCCTTGAAAAACGCCTCTTGTGTTCTTTCTGACTGGATTCTGCTAGCCTACCACCCGAGATTCTGACCTCCTAGGGTGAGAGCCTTAGCTCTCAGGAGACCCAGAACAACGGCCTGTACAGGAAGAGGGTGTAACACCCTCTCCCACAGGAGGGCCTGCTGATTAGCCTCCTTGGGCAGGCAAGCTTCAAACAAGCTGCTGCCATTAGAATGCGAATCGTATTCCCTTCACAGGAGAGGAAGCCGCCACCTCCCCCAACCCCCCCCCCTGCCCAGAGCCCCCTTGGCACCTGGAAAAGAGGGGAAATTTCCTACTCAGGTAGACGTGCCACCTCCAAGCTAGGACCACCTTTAAGGTGGGCTACTATGAGGTGAACACGATTTGTCAAAAGTAGCCATCTTTGTGATGGCATACTTAGGAATTCTGGGACAGAGAGACTAAAGAGAGCACCTGACTTGGCCCCAGTCCCACTGCTCTGTCGATAACCCTCGTCAAAAATGTACCAAAGTTGACTTGACCTGCAGCCGTTGAGTCCAGAAACTTGGGCGGACTGCTTGCCTTCGAAAAAGACTCAAGACCTCCCATGAACAGCAGACCTGTTCTGAAGAAACCCAAAAAGGGAAGTGACCGAGGCCTCCAGAACCGCCGAAACCTGAATCAACCACTGCACCGGGTGCCAAAAAGGTACCCACGCCCTCTAGAGCTAGAGTGCATCGTGGTTTCACCCCTCCAGGACTCCCTACGTCACCTGCAGCCTCTGCTCACAGGCCCAGTCTACTGTGACTGCTCCAGTAAGGTGAAACCCGACGCCTAACGACACCTCTGCACCCGTCGTCCCTGGGCCCTAGAGAAGAGCACCAAAAGGTATCCCAGAGCATCGCATGGCCTGAAACCATCTGCTGGTTCAGCCCGACTGCCCTCAGTCTGCAGCCTCTTTTCAGTGATCGGTTGAAATGCACTGAGTTCCCAAAGCTGTTTTGCACCCTGCACTCAGCCGCCTCGTGCCGCTGGTGGTGTTCTGTGGGTTCTGCCTTTGCCCACCATAACTCCTTGAAATTGGTCTTGTTAGTCACTGTACTATACCGGTTTGCAGAACTTGTTCTTCCTACCGTAGGATAACATCGTAGAGTTGCAGTGTCCACTTTTTAAAGTGAAAAGAACTTATATTTAAAAACGTATTACCAGAACGATTTTTCTCTGATGCCTAAATATATATAAAGATACTTGGCATTTTATAAATTGGTGTGGATCACCTCCTTGAGGTGAATGTGTCATTTTAATCATGGTGTGTACTTACAGAGCACTTTGGGACTGCACAGCAAGCCTCTGTCCACTAATAAGGGAACCCCTGGACTCTTTAGACAGCATATCAGATTCATTTAATGACCGTTCCTCACTGTATATCACTTTACTAAAAGGTTGGTTTACTCCATGAAAGGAGTTATTTGGCACTGGCTGAGGACATATCGCCAACCTGCAGTCAGATTTATAGTCCATGTTACTTTATCACATCCCAAGTTTCTAAAACCGAGGAACCATAGATACAAAAGATAATAATGCAAAACCATCCAAGTGTATGCTGTGTATGTGGCCTGTGTGATACATGCATTGTATGTATGAGTGATGAAAATAAACGGAGGCTTGTGGGTTCCATGTGGAAGCTCCTGGCCTGCTCCTGTGCACAAGTATGAAAGTCGAACACATACAATATTTACATTTTCATCTGAGGGTGTGAATACTAGGCATGTATAGGTTGTAAAGGATATTGGATCCAAAGCAGATGCAGAGCAAGCAGCCAGTTTCAGAGACTAGTAAGCTAATGTGTTAGCTTCAACATTCTGTTTTTGTGGATACTGACCCTGGAGCGAGTGTCTGGTGTGTGAAAGAAGTTAGGCTGAAGTCACCAGCAGGCCAATTAGGTTTGTCCCAGGGAAAACTACTAATATCTTCTGGTCCACCCGACCACTAAAAGATAGTCTTCAATTAGGTGGAAACAAGTACTTTCATGGCCCCAACAAAAAGAGCCAGACACATGCACTGTATGCATGGACAAAGGTGCTGGGGAAAAGGGGGATAGATAGATATAGATATAAATAAATAAAAAATAAAAATATAGATATGATATGATGATGATTTATATAGCGCACGGCTAGAATGAATGAGCGGAGGGCATATGCACTGTCGCCTAGAAGGAAAAGGGGTAACATTACTCACATGCATACATGTACTTCACACTGCTATTTTTGTTATGGGGGTCTGTCAATGTGTCTCACCTAGGAGGTATCCTTCACCAAATTCCCTTGCCGTCAGCCGTGCATGGATGCCGCTGCTTTGGAAGACGTAGGAGTTGTGGGTACTCCCTGGGAGCCAATTGAACACCGTCCCTCTAATTCCGATCTCCTGGAGTCTTGAAAGGAGCCGGTTGTGAGGGACGGTGTCAAAGGCCGCTGAGAGATCGAGTAATACCAGCATTGCCTTCCCACCGCGATCTGTCACTTCCTTTATAGACTCGGATACCTCCAACAGTGCAGTTTCTGTACTAAGGTTGAAGCGAAATCCTGACTGTTTCTGGTGCAGAATGTCTTGAGCTTCTAAGAAATTAGACAAGATGGAGTGGACATGTTTTTCTGCAAGTTTGGCAAGAGCAGGAAGCAAAGATATCGGCCTGTAATTGGAGTGCTCCAAGGGATCCAAATTGGATTTTTTTATGAGAGGGATGACATGAGCCTTTTTCCAGGCCTTCGGAACCTCGCCAGAGGTGAAGGAGGCATTAAGAAGAGGGTTAATCAGAGGATTGAGAGCATGAGCCATTTTGGAGAGGATTTTAGCAGGGCATGGATCAGAAGGAGAACCGGATTTCAGTTTTTGTAACAGATCAAGCGAGGCCTGAAAGGACAGGGGTGGAAACTCTGAAAGAGTATAAGTATCTTGAGAGATATTCATTGCAGATGGTAGGGTACCTAGGTCTATGGTAGGGGCGATGGGCGGGAATAACGCCTGAATGTTAAGAATTTTGTTGAAGAAAAAGCTGGCCAGCTGATTGACCCAAGATTCTGAGGGAGAAAATGTAGGGCTTGAAGCAGGGGGAGAAGTGAATTCCCTGACTATTTTAAAAATGTCCTTGCTGATGTTACAGGCGGAGTCAATTCTTTTGGCAAGGAAAGACTTCTTCGCCGTTATGATGGCTTTATAATAGGTCTTAGTAAGATTTTTAAACCTCATTTTCAGGGGGGCTTCGTAGTTTTTTCACCACATTCGTTCAGCTTTCTTGTAGCTTTTCCTAATCTCGTGAAGTTCAACGGTAAACCAAGTGGCTGAAGTACGTTGGACCGTTTTAGGTCCGACAGGAATGGGCGCTAATTCGTCAGATCGTTGCACGAGCCAGGATTGAAAGCTAGAAAGATCCTGCTCAAGATTGCCGGTCAGTTGACAGGGGTGGAATGCCAGGGACTGCTCCAGCATATCGGTGGTAACACGGTGGAAAGGACGAACAAGCATTGGAAATGCATTAGGTCTCGCATTAGGAAAGTTTGAGCGATTGTTATTGTAAATGACACTTTTTTATTTATGTGTTGGTTTTTAAAATAGCAAAATAGCTTTGTCAGTTACAATGTCAATAGTTTTAACTTTTGCAAATGTGACACCTATAGCATTTGTAATGCAATGTGTGTTGTATTTACGTGACTTAGATGTATTGATATTACAAATCACAATGGCTTTTATTTTTGTAAATGATTAATACTTAATTAAAAGTTATTTTAATTTATAATGGCAATACCTTAAACATTTGTAAATAAGTTTTGTGAAGATTATGTTCAGTGTATTTTATTGTGACGAAAATCCAAGCACATTGCATTTGCACCTACACACACACAGAGCCACACACACACACACACACATATAGATGTGGTGGATCTGGGGGATATGGTGGTGGTGGATGTGTTGGTGGATGTGGTGGTGGATGCGGTGGTGGATGCGGTGGTGGTCATAGATGTGGTGTTGGTGGATGCAGTGGTGGTGGATGCGGTGGTGTTGGAAGTGTTGGTGGATGTGTTTGTGGATGTGTGGTGGATGTGGTGGTGGTGGATGTGGTGGTGGTGGGTGTGGTGGATGTGGTGGTGGATGTGGTGGTGGATGTGGTGGTGGATGTGGTGGTGGATGTGGTGGTGGATGTGGTGGTGGATGTGGTGGTGGATGTGGTGGTGGATGTGGTGGTGGATGTGGTGGTGGATGTGGTGGTGGATGTGGTGGTGGTGGATGTGGTGGTGGTGGATGTGGTGGTGGTGGATGTGGTGGTGGTGGATGTGGTGGTGGTGGATGTGGTGGTGGTGGATGTGGTGGTGGTGGATGTGGTGGTGGTGGATGTGGTGGTGGTGGATGTGGTGGTGGTGGATGTGGTGGTGGTGGATGTGGTGGTGGTGGATGTGGTGGTGGTGGATGTGGTGGTGGTGGATGTGGTGGTGGTGGATGTGGTGGTGGTGGATGTGGTGGTGGTGGATGTGGTGGTGGTGGATGTGGTGGTGGTGGATGTGGTGGTGGTGGATGTGGTGGTGGTGGATGTGGTGGTGGTGGATGTGGTGGTGGTGGATGTGGTGGTGGTGGATGTGGTGGTGGTGGATGTGGTGGTGGTGGATGTGGTGGTGGTGGATGTGGTGGTGGATGTGGTGGATGTGGATGTGGTGGTGGTGGATGTGGTGGTGGTGGATGTGGTGGTGGTGGATGCGGTGGTGGTGGATGCGGTGGTGGTGGATGCGGTGGTGGTGGATGCGGTGGTGGTGGGTGTGGTGGTGGTGGGTGTGGTGGTGGTGGGTGTGGTGGTGGTGGGTGTGGTGGTGGTGGGTGTGGTGGTGGTGGATGTGGATGTGGTGGTGGTGGATGCGGTGGATGTGGATGTGGTGGATGTGGTGGTGGTGCATGCGGTGGATGTGGTGGTGGATGTGGTGGTGGATGTGGTGGTGGTGGTGGATGATGTGGTGGTGGTGGTGGATGTGGTGGTGGATGTGGTGGTGGATGTGGTGGTGGATGTGGATGTGGATGTGGTGGTGGATGTGGTGGTGGTGGTGGATGCGGTGGTGGTGGTGGGGGATGGGGTGGTGGATGTAGTGGTGGTGGGTGTGGTGGATCTGGTGGCGGTGGATGTGGCTGTGGATGTGGCAGTGTATGTGGCAGTGGTTGTGGTGGTGCATGTGGAGGTGGATTTGGAGTTGATGGTGGATGTGGTGGTAGTGGATGTGGTGGTGGATGTGGTGATGGTGGATGCGGTGGTGGTGGTGGATGGGGTGGTGGTGGTGGATGGGGTGGTGGATGTAGTGGTGGTGGGTGTGGTGGATGTGGTGGTGGTGGGTGTGGTGGGTGTGGTGGATGTGGTGGATGTGGTGGATGTGGCGGTGGATGTGGCGGTGGATGTGGCGGTGGATGTGGCGGTGGATGTGGCGGTGGATGTGGCGGTGGATGTGGCGGTGGATGTGGCGGTGGATGTGGCGGTGGATGTGGCGGTGGATGTGGCGGTGGATGTGGCGGTGGATGTGGCGGTGGATGTGATGGTGGATGTGGTGGTGGATGTGGTGGTGCATGTGGAGGTGGATTTGGAGTTGATGGTGGATGTGGTGGTGGTGGTGGTGGATGTTTAATGAGCAATTGCACAGCTGTGTTCCATTTACTCATGTGAAGTTGCACATCAGTTAAAGTTAGCACGTGGAAACGATTATTAGCAGGACTTAAAAAGAACTGGGTACTGTTGTAGTGCAGGCCAGCCAGCCAGAAAGAAATGACTGAACGAAAAGGACCCCATTTCCTATTTCCCCTTGTGACCTCATATTTATTAGGATTATTACTGTTCGTGATAACCTTTGAGAGTTTGTGAGCACTGTGCCTTTAGTGCATATGCGAAATTGAGACCCACAACTCCAAATCGAAAATGCGGTTCTTGTAGATTTGTTAAGCTGCTCGCATTAAATACAGCATTTGGATTGTGACTATAATTATACAAAATGAGATAATTCAGTCTGTGTTTTAATAGTCATTTGTTGGCCCATCAATTGGAGGTGGGAGGGTGAAATAGATCAGTTAGCCTAAAAAAAATTGATTATTACTGTTCGTGATAACCTTTGAGAGTTTGTGAGCACTGTGCCTTTAGAGCATATGCGAAATTGAGACCCACTACTCCAATTCGAAAATGCGGTTCTTGTAGATTTGTTAAGCTGCTCGCATTAAATCCAGCATTTGGATTGTGACTATAATTATACAAAATGAGATAATTCAGTCCGTGTTTTAATAGTCATTTGTTGGCCCATCAATTGGAGGTGGGAGGGTGAAATAGATCAGTTAGCCTAAAAAAAATTCCTACGTTTTAATTTTTATCATGCTCCTGCGGAAATTGTGCGTAAAACAATGAAAGTTACAAGTTTATCATTATTTATCACGTGAACTATATCAGCCATGCGTCAGCGCCATTATACATTATAAGCAAGCTCTTTTCAGATGTGACTTTGAAATGACATTTAGGTAAGAGATTGAACTCCACACGTCACACGTGCTGGAGCCTGGTGTAATATGCCGGTTAAGGTAATTGTTCAGGCAGGAAGGTTTGAGTGTTAGTAAGTACGCTTCATTTGTAGCTTAAAAGAAGGCAGCAGTCACGTGTGTGGGAAGGGTGGGGTGCTGAGCAGAGTGCCTGTTGAAGAAACTGAATTTCCTTTAAGGAGACCCTCTCATGCGTGTCGCGCTCACTCTCAAATAATCGACAGCCCCAAGCTAAGTAAAATAAGTCAAACTTCAAGTAAAGCATATGTTTGGTGACTTCCCATCCCCCCTTTCATGAATTGCAGACTTGCCACCGCGAAAGTGATGAGTAAATAATTTGGGCGTAATTGTGTTTTATAAAATATGGTAGTTTTAAATAAGTTACAGGAACATGTCAATTGGTTGGTACTAAAATAAATCGACGAGCTGGCGGAGCCTGAATTTCGTGTTGTATGCTGGAGGGGGAGGTGTGCTGGGAGAGAGAGTGGGGAGTGGGCGGAGCGTCGTGAGGGGAGTAAGTACGCTTCATTTGTAGCTTAAAAGAAGGCAGCAGTCACGTGTGGGGGAAGGGTGGTGTGCTGAGCAGAGTGCCTGTTGAAGAAACTGAATTTCCTTCAAGGAGACCCTTTCATGCGTGTCGCGCTCACTGTCAAATAATCGACAGCCCCAAGCTAAGTAAAATAAGTCAAACTTCAAGTAAAGCATATGTTTGGTGACTTCCCATTCCCCCTTTCATGAATTGCAGACTTGCCACCGCGAAAGTGATGAGTAAATAATTTGGGCGTAATTGTGGTTTATAAAATATGGTAGTTTTAAATAAGTTACAGGAACATGTCAATTGGTTGGTACTAAAATAAATCGACGAGCTGGCGGAGCCTGAATTGCAAATGCAAAAAACAGGGCAAAAACAATGAAAAGGTGGACAAGGGAGGAGAGAAGGAAAGGTGACAGAGAACTGCTGGAGGAGCAAAGAGGAGAAAAGAAATGCGACACGGCGGGCAGGGGAGGGGGCGGAGCGGGTAAAAAAAATAAGGGGAGGGGGGAGGAGAAATGCGACACGGCGGGCAGGGGAGGGGGCGGAGCGGGGAGAGGGTGTGAAAGCAGCAGGGGCCTGGAGTGCGGCTGAGGGACCTGATGTGCACGCGCTTTTAAGCTCAATGCGCATGCGCATTGAGCTTAAAAGTCACGGGCACTGCAAGGAATCGCCACGATTCCTTGCAAGTTAGTTAAAGAGTGGTTAAGCCCCAATAGTCTCGCAAGCTCGATGCGCATCGACAGGCGAGACCTAAAAACCATAGATTGAGGGCCATTCTCAGTACTAGAGGGTTTAGAAAGACCCAGGATGTCAAAGTTCAGCAAACAATGGTCTGACCAGACCACGGGAAGTGGTGGATAAGATTGAATAGGCATAGAAGAGAAGACTTGATCTAACAAATGACCTTTATTATGGGTTGCTGCGGAAAAATAAGGAAGGAGATCAAACGTGTTGGTAACATCACTTAATTTAACAGTCAGCTGACTCAGGTTCGTCCATATGGATGTTAAAATCTCCAAGAAGTAAGAGATACTTATATTTCATTGCAAGTGGGGACAAGGCCTGATGGAGTTTGTCACAAAAAGGTCCAAGATGGCCAGGTGGTTGATAGACCAATAAGCCGGCACAAGAGTGATGCGGGGAAAAGGATAAGCAGAAACCAAGTGATTCAGCCCCAGGGATGGTGTCAATTTCAAGAGCTGAGCAGGTATAATGCTTATCCACCACTATGGCCACTCCTCCTCCCCTTCCTAGCTCTCGGTCCTTCCTCACAATGTAGTAATTAGAGGGTAGGGCAGTGGAGATGTCAGGACTGGAGGAGTCACATAGCCATATATAGATATAGATATCAGGAACCCTGACAGGAAGCAAGTCACGCTTATTCAGGTACAACGTGAAAAGTGCTTTATTCTTCCATCATGACGCGTTCGACCGGGTAAACCAAGTCTTGATCACATGACAAAACAAGCATTGGCATAGCCAATAGGTCTCGCCTTTGGGACCTGAGCACGAGGGAAAAAGTGATGAGAAAACTGTCACACCTGCTTGCTTCAGGAGACCGCAGTGCACAAGAGAATAACTAATGCCGCTGTCTTAAAATGCATCCATGTAACAAATAATGTGTGACAATAGATAGTCTTGGAAAAGCGTGAATAATAGTTTAGCGATTTGAGCAAAAGACATACACTTTAAGTTCTAGGTTATGACTACACAGCACTCTAATGAGACCGCTCGAGAGGCTCCTTGTCTACTGTGTAGATTTTTACAACCTGCAGGCCAAAGAGGAGGAGAGAGGAGGAGCGAATATGAGAGAGAAAGAATGGAAGAAGGAATGGAAGATGGAGCTCAAGTGGGAGAGTGAGTGAGAGAGAAGAGAGAGCTAGAGGAGAGAGAATGAAGGGGAGAGAGAGAGAGAAGGGGAGAGAAAGTGAATGAAGGAAGGAGAAAGCGAAAGAGAATGAAGGGGGGAGAGAGAATGAAGGAGAGAGAGAATTAGAGAGGGGGAGAGGGTGAGAGAGAGAAAGAATGGGGGAGAGAGAGAGAGGGAAGAAGTGATGCGAAAAAAGTAACAGCCAATGTTGCCTTGTTCTGTGTGAGATAAAAAAAAAGCAAGAGACAGTGCGAGCAAAGTAGAGTTAATAAGGCGTTGAAAAGAAAGAAAAAGAAATATATTTCCTTTTCTCACTATTTGTCTTATAAGACAATTATAAGACTATTTGTCTTATAAGACAAATAGCGAGAAAAGGTAAAAGCAAAACACAGAGTGAATAATAAAAAAAAGAAATCCATTAGAGCACGAGGGAAGAAGTGATGAAAAAACTGTCACAGTAAAAGCTAAGAATACCTAACAAGAGCGTCCGGGAAACTGAAAGTAAGGCCGGCCACCAGCCTGCCATGAATAATTAGGGGAGGAGAAGCCGCACAGCACACACTGGGAGAAGCCCTTTGATGTACTGTGCGGCCGCGATGCGCGCTCTGTGCTGGGGGAGGGGGGAGGGCCATTAGCCTGCAAGATCAAAGGAAGGGTGGGAGGGACATTGGGGAACAGATGGCCATGAAAGTTTATGGGCCAAAAGCGCGTGCCTGTGGCCACGTGAACTCGAAGAAAACCGCATGAAAAAAGCGGTGGTTTCACGAGGATTTTGAGCACTTGAATTCTCGCCATTTCCCATTCCTTCGGAATGGAAAAGACGAGACCTAAAAACTGCGAGTTTAAATGCACACTGTTTGAAATCACTCCTCCAACAATCCACAATAACATGGAAGAAATACTCCCAAAATTTTACCAATAAAGCTAACCATATAGTAGCTAATATTGAAACAAATTGCAGCAACATGACAAATATAATAATAAATGTATTAAATAACATTATATCAGTCATGTGCAAAGTAAAGGGAAAAACAGCCAATCCAGGGCAAGTGCCCATAAATATTATTATATCCCTTCAAGGGGTACCACAGTATATATTATAAGGGAGTTTCACAATCCATACTTAAGCTAAAAAGGAGTACAAACAGTAGCATTACAAAAAGTGCAAAAAGGTGTGAATATGCAAATCACCTATTCAAGCATCGGGAATTCATTCAATTTATAAAAAGTGAATGCCTAAGTATCTTTAAAATGCAAGTGCATAATAGAACCATACTTCATGGAGTTCAAATCATCCTATGTGCACTTCAGATTATAAATCAATAATCACCGGACAATAATAAATATGTTCCTTACAAAGAAACACAATTTGTTTAGCCAATAAAATTATAAATGAAGAGAACAGTGTATCAGAGTTGTCAATGGGAGATGTTATATAAAACCATCAAAATATCTGTACATCAAAATACATAGGTTATCTTGAGTCCCAATATAACACGTAATTAAATGAACAATTAAAGTGTCAACATTGAGTTATGTACAATAAAAATCCACCCAAATCCTACAACCCATCCCTACCAGATCAAAACCAGTAAAAATAGGGAACCTAGTAAAAAAACAGTTAAAATCCGATAAAAACGGATATAAATTTAATTCAGATAAAATTCATCAATACAAAACTACAAAATTACACCTTAAAATTCATATTTCAATAGCAGCAATAGAGGTATAACACAAATTAACTGATAAAAGGATTCTAGATCTCATCATGGGGCACTAATCAGGGGCAAGCCTGCCCCAAACTAGGAATGAAGCAAAACCTCATACAACTAATATCTACTATATTCAAAGATCATAAAAAGTTGTGCAAGTCATCCCCCGTGTTGAGACAATTCGGAATCTTTGTGTCCAGAAGTAGAATATAATGGCTCTTCAACTGCCTTAGTTTCCTCTCTCTATCCACGCCCCTTTTGAGATATGGTACTGCGTCAATGACAAAATAACTCAAATCCTTGAGATTATTTTGGTGCACTAGTTTAAAATGACGTGCAACAGGGTAGCTGGGATTGGAGTTAACAATAGCACGAAGATGCTGTAAGATCCGGTTAAACACCTGGAGCTTGGTGCACCCAATGTATTGAAGTTTACAATAACATTGTAAAACATATACTGCATAGTCGGTTTTACAAGTAAATAAACCCTTAATCTTATTAACCTCTTGGCTAAAAGCATCATGATAGTCTTGAGTGTTAACCCCAACTTTACAGGCTTCTGCAAGAACTGCATTTGAAAAAGCCTTTATGATTATATATCTGACTAATATCCACCACTCAAATTACTTTCATATTTCACTATACTAATTCACCACTAATCCTTTATGGGTCCCGGAGTAGCGTGCTACTCAACGAAAAAGAGCTTTGCCACCTTGTATGGGGTTGTAAGTGCTATATAAATGCAATTACTATAGATCATATATATCATGTGATCAAGGTTCGGACAAGTGGAAACGTTATGGCGACATTGCAGAAATAAAATACTAAAGCACCAATTTAATGGTTCGTGTTGGAGGAGGAATTCCGGAGACATAACGCAGAGTGAAGTGTGAGACACACACACACACACACACACTAAGGATTCATTCTGGTGGAGGAGATTAGAATGCTTGGTATTCCATTTAGATTTATTGTTTTTTTTCCTTTATTCATCTAACAATCTTTGGTCTTTCTAATTTCTTCCAAGTTTAAAAATATTCTGTACGGGGGGGGGGGGGGCTAACAGTCGGGCAAGATGGCTGCATAGTCAAGGAGCTCGGAGGACGGCGTAGTCCTTAACATCGATCAGACTAGACATCCGTTACAGTACAGTGCTCCAGGGGCCTGCACCGAGGTCCGGGAGGCACCGATCGGTGTACAGCTGTGGCAAATCCGACCTCCGGGACAGATGGGAATCATGTGGGTCTGGCTGCGGCCTAACACCGGGACTGAAGCCCGGGACTAAATTAGTCCACAGGCCGGAGAGCGAGGCAAGGAGGCGGCGGAGCAGGGCAGGAGAAGACCCGACGGCGGGAGCTGAAATTTGAATCAGCGTGACGCGCTGTGGCTGCGACACCCCCGGGGGACCCAAAACATAATTGTCGCGCTCGAGACGTGAGACAGAGAGCAGCAACTACGCGGCGAGGCCCACAGAGTGCACAGCAGCCGGGGGCTCGAGTGGTGGCAGGCAGTGAGTAAGATCGGCCTGGGGGCAGTGGGGGAGCACATCCTCTGAGCAATACAGGACTTTGGGGCTCGGGATGATACAGCGGCAGTCACCCTAAACAATTATTCACTTACTGCCGATTTCTCCCCCCCCCCCCCCCCCCAACCTCCGCAAGAAGGGAGCGCTGGCGCGGGGCAGGGAGCCCACGCGTGACCCTAATGGCCCCTGTGCTTAATTACGAAGTGATAGGAGAAGACAACGTGGACTAAAGGGCGAGAGCCACAGGCACGAGAGCGCGACCGACCACAAACGCAGACTTCGGAGAGCCAGGTGCCGTGCGGCAGTGGCGCACTATCCCGTTACAACATCGCTCGGCTCGTTGAGGCCTGTGAGGGACCCCGGACTAGGCGATGGCAGGGCACAACACCAGAGGGACGGGGAACATCACGTTGTGCAAAGCATAACCACCCCACTGGTGAAGACACCATGTCGGGCAGGGGCCCACGGACCCAGAACACACAGGCAAAGTTGGATAAATATGCTTATGATAAAGGATTCCCGCCACTTCCAGAAGGGCGCGCCTCATCGGGCAAAGGGTCGGATGGAGATGGGGAGAAAAAGGTGACGCTAGAGGACATTATGGTGGCCCTCAAGTGTACAGACCACAGTGGGAACTATCTCCACGGACGTCAGCTTACTACGCGCAGATTTCCAGAAAATGGCGGACAGGGTCAAGGAGATGGAGATTGTCACAAAATCCTTGGTGACGGACACAAATGAGTTGCAGACGGCCATGTCACGACTTGAGGCCGAAAATAAACAACTGGCGGAGAAGCTAGACGACCAGGAAGGACGCTCCCGCCGGAACAATGTACGCATTCTTGGTATTCCGGAAAGCGAAGGGACTCAAGCAATGGACCTATATGTTGAGGAACTGGTGAAAACGAGACTGCAACCGAAGGGCCTATCAAGTTTTTTCTACGTGAAACGAGCCCACGGGGTCCCGGGCGGAAGGCCGAAACCAGGAGCTCCCCCTAGGCCGGTACTCGCCAGACTATTTAATTTTCGAGATAGGGATGCCATCCTACAAACAGCGAGAATCTCCCCGTCAATTCAAATCCACAATTCGACAATTGCCTTCTTCCCAGATTACACAGTGGCAGTCTCCCGGCGTCAGCGAAGTTCCATGGAAGTGAAAAAAGCTCTGCAGGCACAGGAAATTCCCTACTCTATGATATTCCCAGCAAGGCTTAGGGTGGTGGCGGAGGACAAGACGTGGTTCTTTGAAACACCAGAGGCGGCCTATGATTGGCTTGAAGGATGGCGGTGAGTGGAAAAACAGCATAGTGGGCATAAAAGCCAGCAGCGCCGTGAAAAAGATACCAGCAGCCAAGGCTCACGACGTCTAGATCCGGAACTCTCGCCACGATCAGAAGCAGAAGAGGTCGTCCAAGAATGACTTTGCTACCCCGACTTTACCCGGGAGAATGATCCCTTGCACTGTGTCGCTCTTGGATACCGGACCGAGGCAGGCCCTGGAGAGGAAAGAGGACTGATGCTTTCTTTGGACTCTTTACCCCTGTCAAGCAAGTACTATGGTTGGGTTTGGGAATAAGCACTCTGCTGAGTTGGGGTGGCGGGCAGTTTCAAGTCCGTTAAGCAGGGAGGCGGGGGGGAGGGGGGAGAGTTCGGAATTGTTTTAGTTTTGTTCTAGTTTCCAATGCAGATGGCAGTAAGACAGAGAATCGAGCAGGAGGCAGACCCTTGATAGTGTATGTCAGGCAGCAACTCCAGATATATGTACACCGCACACATGGCAGGGGGTTCACAACCGGATAGTGCCCAGACGGCAGTGCGGGACGCCCACGAGACGTCTCTCAAGCTAGTAACATGGAATGTCCGTGGGCTGGGCGATAAGCTAAAGAGGGGATTAGTACTGCAGGCACTGAAGCGCCAAGGCCCACATTAGCATTACTGCAAGAGACACACATCACGGGGAGGGCATGCAAGGCATTGGATAGATGGGGATATAAAATGGCAGTACATTCCGAGTTTTCATCGGGATCTAGGGGGACGGGAATACTAATGAAGAAGAACTCTCCCTTCATAGTGCTCCAAACTAAAACGGATGACCAGGGGCGGTTTGCAGCGCTACAGGGTCAATGGGAAGGCAAACGCCTCAATGTCGTGTCAGTATACATCCCACCGGCGCTACACGCGGTGGCACTCTCGGCGCTCAGTGAATTCCTCCTAGCCCTGCCGGAAGTTGACCTTATTATGGGAGGGGACTTCAACGCTATAATAGACGCCACTATGGATAAATACCCGCCCAGATCCCCTTCGACCGGCACGTCTCGCCTCCAGGGCTTCACGGAAGCAATGGACCTAATATATATCTGGAGGCATGCACATCCCACGACACAGCACTACACGTATCACTCAGCAGTGCATAATAGTCTGTCCAGGATAGACTACTTTCTGATGTTAAACACGACCCTACACAATGTTACAGAGGTAGATATCAGACCCAGGGGTATCTCGGATCACTCTCCGGTAATGCTGACGTTCTCCAACCGACGAAGTCGCGCCGGAGGATACACCCTATCTATCCAGGGTACCTCCATGTTCCCCAAATAAGAAAGGAACTGCGCATGGCCACAAAACATTTCTTTAACGAAAATGTAGCATCGGTTAGCTCGCCCTCAATGGTATGGGAAGCTTATAAGACAGTTCTTAGAGGACAAGCGATAGCTTCTATCACAGGATATAAGCGGGAGAAACAGAAAGAACTCTCAGAGCTAGAAATAGCGTTACAGGCAGCCGATACAGAACACTTGGCAAACCCCACACCAGATACAGCCCACACTCTGCACCTTAAACAACAACAGTATAAAGCGCATCTACAGGAAAAGACGGAAGCTAGCATAATGGCGACCAAGCACAAAATTTATGATGTAGGAGACAAAGCGGGTAAGCTGCTGGCGTGGCTGGATAAGCGTGAGACAGGTACTAAAGGAATACGACATATTAGAAAGACAGACGGACATATCACAACAGACCCTAAGGACATAGGTACACTGGCTCATCACTTCCGGAAAGTTTACACGTCGACATTAGAGATAACGGAGGACGAAGTGAGGGAATTCCTATGGAATATAGAGATGCCAACTCTCACGCAGGAGGCAGTCCAGGACTTAGAGGCAGAAGTTACGACCGAGGAATTGCACTTGGCAATTAGAGTGCTGCAGTCAGGCAAGGCGCGGGGACCCAACGGGATCCCGATCGAGTGGTACAAACAAATGCCGGACACCGTTGGCCCACCTTTAAAGGGAATGTATAACGAAAGCTTAGAGAAGTGTGAACTGCCGTTAGACCAACTAATAGCGACGATAGTTGAGATCCCAAAACCGGGTAAGCCCTCGTCTGAATGTACCTCCTACCGCCCTATATCTCTACTGAACGCGGAGGCAAAGATCTTAGCTAAACTATTAGCTAATAGATTAATGACTCACCTGCCTCAATTAATACACCCAGACCAATCAGGCTTCATGCCTAATAGGAATACGGCACTCAACCTCCGACGCCTGCACGGAGTACTGGCGAAGGCTCCATCACTGGCGGAGCCGGCAGTGATACTGTCATTAGACGCGAAGATGGCCTTCGACATGGTGGACTGGAGGCATCTCTTGGTCTTCCTGCCACGTCTGGGGTTTGGCCCTAGATTCCTTGCGTGGGTACGGCTCCTTTATACAAAACCCGTGGCTCATGTAATAGCTAACGGCCATGTGTCAGGTGAGATTCCATTGGCGAGGGGAACGCGTCAGGGTTGCCCCCTGTCGCCACTCCTGTTCACGCTGGTCCTAGAGCCCCTGGCAACACTGGTCAGAGGGACCCCATTGCTGAAAGGTATTCAGTGGAGGGAGGGTTGGGAAGATCGTCTCTCTCTCTATGCTGACGACATCTTGGTGTATCTCACAGACCCAGAACATTCGATACCAGAGCTCCTCAACATATGCAACCACTTCGGCAAGATGTCGGGGTACATGATAAATTGGTCCAAGTCGGTCCTATATATCTTGCAGGGACCTGCAGCACACCTTCCTCCCGACTGCCTGCTAGTAACTACAAAGGACTCCTTTAAGTACCTGGGTATACATATAACAAAAGATCTAATTGAGTTTTTCTCCAGAAACCTGGAACCCACCCTGGAAAGATTGCGTAGGGACGTGATACATTGGGCATCCCTACCCCTCACGCTACTGGGAAAAGCGGCGTTGTACAAGATGATGGCCCTGACCCAGTTCTTCTATGCTCTAGAAAATACGCCATTCCTCGTCCCACCCCGATACTTTAAACAAGTAGCTACACAGGTGTCCGCACTTCTTTGGGGCCATCACCCGGCAAGAATAGCACAAGCAAAACTATACAAAAGCTGGTATGACGGCGGGATAGCACTCCCTGACCTACAGTTGTATTACTGGGCGGCGCACCTTAAGGTCATCAACCAGTGGATCCACGCACCTCAAGATGATCCAGCGTATAGAGCAGATAGAGCCCAACTGGGCACGATTAATATGCTGGCGGTCCTCTATAACAAAGGGCAGGTAATGACACTAGAGGGCCCCACAAAACACACGGTCACGTCATGGCATACAGCACAGACACGGTTGGGATGGAGAGGGGTCATCACTAAACTTACTCCACTGTGGGACAAAAAAAAACTGGGACAGTTGAGAAAAAGTAGGGGCTTTGACCTGTGGGACAATATTGGCATCTCTACAGTAGGCGACCTATGGGAGCAGGGGACAGTCATACCATTTACACAACTACAACTCCTATACGACCTGGGCCCCACCAAGAATTATAGATACTTGCAAATAAGATACCCATTGCTAGCGGCGATACCGCAAGATACCGAGGTCTCAGATTCAGCCCCGCTGGAGGACCGTCGGCTTACTGACTACTTGCAAAAAAAAGGGCCACGTCCTTTACACACAGAAAGCTAATAAATAATCTGTCAGACCTGACGATCACACTACGGGGTAGATGGGTAGCAGAGGTAGGGGACATTGATGACTCAGAATGGCAGGAAGCACTGGCATCGCCTAGAGAGGTGGGGATCTCTGCAAGGCTCCGGTTAGTACAACTTAAGATCCTGCACCGAGTATACTACACCAGGACTACATTACATAAAATGCCCAGGGGACAACACCCATACTGCCTTAGAGGATGCGTGGAAGAGGGTTCTTTTATACACACAATGTGGGAATGTGCAGCTATAACAGACTACTGGCGCAAGGTGCTGCGTAATATCTCACAAGCGATAAGGGTGTCACTCCTGCCTGAACGGCGCAGGTGCCTGCTCTACATATGGGAGCCAAATGACCTTACACGGCCACGGGCAAACATGGGTCACGTTGGGACTCATGGTTGCAAAACGGAATATTGCGCAGAAATGGGGGGCAGTGGAGGTACCGACATTAGCGGTCTGGTGCAGGGACATGGATCTGAACATGGTCACAGAACGGACAGTGTATGCCAATCGGAAGAGCCCCCGCAAATGGTCTAAAATATGGGCGGCCTGGAATGCCTATCGAGGGGACATTTGTGACCCAATACCAGAGTCTGAAGGCGACGGCACTGACGAGGAGTGAGGACGAGATGATGGGATTGAGGGGTCGGGCACTGCTGAAAGGGTCACTGCGGAAAGTATGGTTCGCTATTACTTACATAACAGTATTGTATAGGAATGTATATAACCTGATTACACTATATGCTTCTCTGTATTTGTCATAACTGCTGATGGATTGGATGAAAACAAAAACAGTTTTCTAAAAAAAAAATATTCTGTACATTTATTTCTTGTGAAAACACACCCATACATATATATGAAACTGTTGGTTGCAAGGGATTGAGGAAATGGGATTTAGCAAATGCAATAAAAACGTTTGCTATGAGGGATGAATGGTACATACACTAATATTCATAAATAACATAAGAATACCAACACGCATGTTATCTGTGGAAAGTCCAACATATAAACCACACCAAAAAGGTATCAAGAACATATCCTAATTGCCCAAAGATATACTGTTCTTATTTTTCCAACTCCAACAACTATCTGAGGGTCTCCTTGAGCATAAAATGTTTTCCCCCCACACCCTGGAACACTAAAAAATGTCTCAATCTGATCTTTGAAACAGAAAGCAACGTGGGACTTAAAGTAGAGCAGGGATGTCAAACCTCCTTGAGCTATTTATTTTCAATAAAGCCATCTTGAGCTACTAAGACTAAATATCAGTGTTACAATAGTAACCACTTCAGACAAGATTCCATTAGAGGCCAGTGCATGGAGGATTACTGGCAGAGCCCCCCTCACTGCATCAGGCAAGGTCACCAGACATACTGTTCAAAAAGCTTCATGAGTTTTACTGTTGAATGCCAATTCATGTCATAGTAATCAAACGCAATAACTCCTGGTACCTAAAAAATAACATCAGTAATAAGGGTCCCCAATGCAGCATGATTTACCACTTATAAAAGTTTTAAATTAAACACATTTAATGCAAATATCAGATAATGAGCTTTGAAAATTGACTATCTAATTGAACCAAGCAAAAGCTACTAGTTTACCAAGTTGGGCTACATATAGAGGAGATACTCACGGGTAACTAGAGAGCTACCCAGTAGCTCCAGAGCTATTTTGGGGGAAACACTGACCTAAAGCTATACCCCTTTCCACTCCAATTGTCTCTACCAGTGTCCTAAACAAGGAGGTTTTAGCTGCATGCATTGCTTTGCTATGTAGAACGAAACCACCAACTTACACTTGTCACCCCAGATCGGAGATTTAAAATAACATTAGCCAGGTTCACTTTGGTCAATAGGAGTACTGCTAAATGACCATGGAAAAAACTTTCAGGGATTTGTCTTTTTTTTGTTAAAGTGCACCATGTATTCTAAACGTTGGTTGGGCAGCTCTGACCATTTCTTGACTCCTTGCTCACACCCCACCCTACCCCTTTAACGAATACATGAACACATCTGCAATCTACAGGGCTGCTGTTGGAGGCCACACTGCTCGTCGGCGGGTAAGCAGTGTGCACATGTACATTATATAGGTGGCGTTTTGTTTAAACAACGCACATAACCGCTTCAGTGCATTTTCTGCTGAGGTTTTGAACAGTTGCGTGTCTATGTATGAAAATGTGTACTCGTATAATTTAATGTCCCGGAGGTAAGATCAAGTTTAAACAAGCATTTGTAATGCAATAGGTATCTCATTACTGAAAGTTTGACCTATTAGCTTTGCAATTAATAATGCCACATTTGTGAATTCATTAAAATAGGTTATCATATGTGTATTTGTTTAATGAATGATTGTCTGTATTTTTGTACATTGTTTTGCAGTTTAAATCATCAAAAATGCTTAGGCCGGGAGGAGCTATGATAGCAACCAAGATGGCCGCGCGAGTTCTCGGCTCCGCCGACCTCCGTCTCCTGCCAGTAGATCCTGTCATATATCCTGAATTTGTGCCCTGCCTTCTTGTGTCTGAACTGGTCTGGATCGAAATGGTGCAATCCTGAGATTTCTGCCATTCCAGTGGAAAAAGATACGTCGTGTGGCACTTTGCGGCCTACACCAGCTTGGTACTATCTATGGAAGGCCGGGCGGTATTTGAAGTTTCACCTGTTACGCCACGAATTTACAGCTTACTACATTTTTGATTTACTTCGGGGGATTCTTGGTTCGGGCGGGAGGAGGGGGTGCCGGGGATATGATAGACAATGCCCTCCTCCGTTTCTTCCTTCTTTTAGGGCTTAGTTAGCTGGGGCGACAGGCACGCTGCTAGTGGGTTGGGCTGTAGCCATCTGCAGGGGTGCAGGGTGGGGGGATGGGGTTTTTTTGTTTTGTCTTTATTTTGTTTCTATGGCCTGCTCTTCTTTTCTTTCTTTCTTTCTTCTACGAGATGTGGGTGGATTATCCTGAGCTGCTCTGTTTCTCATATTCGGGTGTCATGTGTTCTGGCTATAATCATCCTGATTTTGCGGGTGGACGGGCCCTGAAGGTTTCAGCCTAGCCGGGTTGTGGATCGTTGTGTCCTTACTCCTGCTACGTATTTGCTAGTGTTGACGTCTCAGTCATCGTTTAATTGATATGTACCCCTTTAGTTTATTTGCCTGTTCACCTCCGCAATGTGCTCTGTTGTACGGTACCCGATGTATGTACTCACTCTCTTGTTTTTCTTCAAATAATAAAAATATATATATAAAAAAAAAAAAAAAATTTAAAATGCTTAGGCCGGGATCACCAGTTTCCAGTAATGATACAGTGGGGGTCCCACATTCCAATAATGATTCAGTGGGGGTCCCCGGGTTCCAGTAATGATTAAGTGAGGGGCCACAGAAGTCAAAATGTTAAGAACCACTGATTTTGATTATTGCTAACCAATTTCATCCTAAGCCACCAGGTCCCATAAGGCTTATATTGGCTTCACTGTCATTCAAGACTGAAGTTGTGTAATACATTTAATTAAACACCAGACCGCACCCCTAAAATGTGTTCAGCAATACAGATCCGCCATTAAAAGCATTCATACCTGAAAGTCTCTTTGCATCGTGGTGGATCCAGGCGTGAGAATAAAAAGTAGACAACAATGTAAAATGCATCCCTGTTTGGCTTGTCAAACATATGCCTGTAAAAGAAGAAAACAAAGTTATTTTCTGGAGCATCTGCATGAAAGCCCAACTCCAAGTGAACAGTGACTGGTAGTTTGAGACCAAACATACAAAATATTAAGTCCTAACTAAAAGGTTGGTTGCCCTTGTGCCAACAGAATTAGGCACCCCTGAGTATTAGGAGTCACCTCAAACATTCTGTAGCAACTATACTCAAGAGTTTTGTTTAAACTACACAAGCAAATCCACACCGGTCTGTAGTAATGCACTTTGTGATATCTGTCTTATTATTTCAACCAAACGAACCAAGACTTAGTCAAATTAAGACAAAAATATGTATGGGAGTCAGTGAGTGAGAAAGTTTTCCAAATCTTTTGACATTTCATGTCCAAAATAAATTGCATTGGCGGATTCCAACATTTATTGTGCAACAAATAAAAGGTTCAAAGCATTTAAAGAAAACTCAACCAGGAATAGATGGTATTTCACCAGATCCCAGTACAGGCAATAGAAACGTCTACTGAAAGAGAATCTCAGATCTTAATCTTCACGCTGTAGAGGCCACAGGACACCACTGCTGGCCTTGAGTGGAAGGGTACAGATGACCCAAATGACTACAGGGTTAAGGGACTGAGTACTGGACAAGGTTTACTCTGACTATAACCATCATGTACTACTGCTTTAAGTAATTAGGGACATCTTGCTATAAATCTGGACTAGGGATGTTAGTAGTAGAGCACTAAAGGACTTCAGTTCCCCAAGCACTTTCTCCTTTCCTTCAGCTTAGCATGGAATCTGGAATTCACTTATTTACTGTTCACACTGCTTCTGCGACAAGGGCTAGTCAAAGGCAGTGGTGTGATGCACCTACACCAGGCAATGTGTCCGAATGTTAAAGCCTGAAAATGTTATGAAAAACTGACCTTTGTTAACGCAGAAGAAAATGTGTGACATTTGAAAATGTTTAACTTTGTCATAACCATAGAAAAAAAAATTCTTTGAAATGTGAGAAATAAATCATGCATCTTTAAACCGCCCGAGAAGATGAATTCTTGAACGTGTAAAACAAACATGCAGCTTAAACAAAGTAGAAGGCCGTCATACCCAATGTGCTTCTACAACTAGGCCTGAAAATTTCTTTGGACTTCTATTTGACATTCAATTAAAAGGTCTTTTGGAAACTGATGACCTAATCATCTGACTGCAATATTGTTCATCCCTTTAAAATGTACTTCTCTAAGAGAACTTACACCATATGATTTCCTTATTTCTCTAAACAATGTAATTTGCTATATTTTTTATAATGAATAGAGTATTGGTAATGTTAAGCTTACTGAAAATATTGTATTGCATGGCCTAATCAAGACTTTACTGATAGATGAAAATATGACCTATTTCCTTTATGGAACACCCTGTCTATTTTATGCTAACAAAACCTCTCAATATTTCTGTAAATTTACTAATCTGAATAAAATCTACAAAAACAATTACTAATCTCTTAATGAGAAATAAAGCTTTGAAATTATTCCAAACTTTTCATTATTGAAAGCATATTAAGATTCTGAAAGTTGATCATTTTATTTGATTACAGCTCCATTCTAGCAAGGTGGCAAAAATCCATTTGCCTGGAGACGAAGTGACACCAAAAAATAGAAGGCGTTGTTGTAAGTGCTTTGGGTTTACACTGGCCATCAATTGACACCCACATTTTGGGCACTGCCACTACGAAGGAGCAGATGCGATTGGGGACACGTTCTTTGAGTGCGGGGCATATTCAGTGATCATCGTTGCCCTGAACACCGTGGCGGGAGTCTAAAGATCAGGGTGCTGCAATCTTGACGTCCTGCTACAGCGGGTCCTGTTTTTCGACTCCAAGTTTACCTGCCTTGCTGACACTCACCCTGGTGTGACTTCCAGTCCCAGGGTGCAACACGACACCCTCCCGCCTTCACCATCGCGTCACCGCTGCCACAGGTGAGGGGGAGGCGGTATCAGCGCTCTACAAAGCGCAGCCGCGCCCGGGCCCATCATCGACCGGAAGAGGCCGGGCTGGGCCACTGCTCTTGGCTGTTTGCTGTAACCTGCATGCTCGAAGGTACTGTGTCCCTAATTCTACCCAAACAAGTGCAAGGCCATGCTAGTACCTGTATCAGCAATATACCAACTGGCAGTACTGTATCACGGGTCTATGGTATAATAACAGCGACGTGGACATCCCAGAGACATTGTTTGGTGCCCTCTGTGAGACATTATGACTGATTTTAGTAATTTGCAAATAAGAGGTCTATACTGAATCAGATTTACTTAAAAGATATCCCAATAGGAACACGAATTTGAGCTATCATGGGGAAGAGGAAAACATCCGCTATTGCACATAAGAAGAAACAGAGCAAAGAGGGGGAAGGACCCTCCTTGTCATTATTGATTTGACAGGTGCTTTGGGTGCGATAGAAAGGCAAATCTTAACGGTAGAAGAGGCAATGAAACCAGATAAAAATGATACTGCTGAGGGTCTTACTCTACCTGCTAATGATAAAGGGGCAATTGACCCACTGGCTGAAAAGCACAATGGAATCGATAAAAATTGGTTGGTTGTGAATGTTTCTGATCACACTATGGTTAGTGAGCCTGAGAGTGATCCTCAACCACCCTCAAAGCGCCCTAGAAATCCAGATACTGCATCTAAATTGATTAAGGAACCCTGTACAAAGGGTATGGTAACCCTGTGTGCAACACAAAAAAGAGCACCAAAAAAGGGAAAGGTTACTGCATAAACAAACTAACCGGGTAGGAAAAGGCGTTAGCCAGCTCTGATTCCGGAATGCAGAATGAAGTATTAAAACTGAAAAATAAATTGAATGCTCTAGATGGCTTTCTTAGGGAATCTTTAAATAATTTATTGGAAGGGTGGGGGCAATGGAAAAAGCACTACCTAAATGTCATAACAAAGTGAGTCTATTTTACCTGATTCTAATGACATCCAGAGCACCAGTAGAGTAAACACTAATTCCTGTATCCAGTCAATTACCTTTACCCCCAGCGAACATTCGCTAGTTTGTAGAAGTGTCATAAGCCAACTGCTCAGAGTGAGACTATAACTAATCAAGAGAAGGGCCCGATGGTGATAAAAGAAATGAGATCTATGACCAACCCGGTGTTTGACAATACGAGTACATACATAGACTTACCACCAGCGTCAACCCTGTACACAGTAATACTAGCCAACGTCCCCAGACTGCAACAGGGGATGGCTGAAACCTGCGAGAGCTTGAGAAACATATCATTATCCTGGCTCGGGAACAGGATAGGCTTAACCGATAAGACTCTTTCAAGAGTTTAAAATGGCAAGAAGGTACAAGGAGAACATTGCGGCCGTCAGTTAAGCGGTCGCTTACCGTGCCGGTAACTTCCCTGCTATGCCTCACCAAAAAACCCGCTAAACTTGCCAAAAAACCTGTTGGAAACCTATGGAAATTCGTCTGGAAACTCTAGTTGCGGCAGGATTCACGTAAAATTTAATAAAATATAAGCAGCTAAATATCGCTACCTGGCTGTGGACCCGCGAATATACTTGGCTGCATCAGCGAATCTCCCGCGTTGTCTCGTGGCAGCCTCGGAGTTGAGGAAGGGGTGGAGGTTTGCGGCGTGTCTGCTGTTTCACGGCAGCCTTTCCCGAGGTGCATCCGGGAGTAGAGTGGGCAGAGTCAGTACCGGATGGGCGGCGGGAGTCGCTGTTTTCACCTCATTTACGCTGGAGACGGAGTCCGAGGCGTCAGGGAGGCTGGTGGGTGAAGTGTGTGCCACGGTGGTGAGCAGTGGTAGTAGCCTGTGCCAGTCAGATGGTTGGATTGCAGAGGAAACGACAGAGCCGGCGAAGGTACTGGGGGGCCAAGAGTCTAAAGATAAGGGCAGAAATACAAAAAAGCCTCAGGGAGGTAAGCTTTTGGTGTCCCAAATTGTACCTTATTGCCTGAGGCGGAAGGGGGTTTCTGCGCCAAATAAATTAGCCCACAATAGTAACACTCTGCCGGAGGGAAAACAGGTTGAATCGGATAAAACGGGAAAGATAGAAAAAGCCCCAAAACCTAGATTTGGAAAAAAAGGCAAGAAAGGCGGGGCAGCGTGTGTGCCCGAGATACAGGCGGCACAGTAGCTTAATGCGTGCTGTGTCTATAAAGATAAAGATATCAAAGATACCAACAAAGTATCCCCGCAAATTAAGGAATCATTTGGTGGCAAGCTGGTAGGAGACATCGAAGATAGTTCCTCCCCTTATCGGGTCTATAAAGGGAAGGGCGCAAAAAGCACAAAAAAGCTCTTTCCGAAGATCCTAAAGTGAGAGTGACCCCTTCTCTGAGGTCATATTTTAAAGTTCTCCCTCAAATTTTGGATTTGGTGAGGCAGGGGGAGTCTCTCAAGGAAAGTCAAGGTCAGACCGGGTTGGAGAAGGCGCCTTTCCATCCCGTAAGTATGACAACAGAGAACTCATTGCCCTTGCCCTCGCCTAATGAAAGTTTGGTCACACTGCCTACTGCTGATTGTCTACTGCCGGTTCACTGCTAAAATTAATAAACTTACCCGTGTTGCTGGATGAGCAATTGGCCGCACAGCCACCTCAGATAAATGTCTCTGGCCTCCCAGAATCAACAAAAGGAAATGGGGTTGCGAGCTTAGATGGTCCATCAATGAGTCATGAGGGGGTTGACCCTGATGGTGCAGTCTCAATGGGGGCGGCAGGAGCGGTGGAGGTCTATATTGGGTATGATAATGAGGTAGGTGATGGATACCCAGGGGAAAAACCCCCTTCAGGGAGTTTGCTAGAAATGCTTTTTCTTACCATGGCATCCGATATTAACAAGCATTGCAAATGCAATAGGTCTCCCATTAGAAAAGTTGGAGTTATTGGTCTTGTAAATGACATTTTATTTATTGGTTTTTAAAATTGCTAAATTGATGGCTTTGTCATTTACAATGCCAATAGTTATAACTTTCGCGAATGTGACACCTATAGCATTTGGAATGCAACATGTTTTGTATTTACGTGACTTAGATGGCAGCTCTGGTCGTTAGGCCACATCTCTAGAGAGCAGGAGAGTGCAGCAGGGGAGAGAAGCACAGTAATGCAATAGGTCTCGCATTAGGAAAGTTTGAGCTATTGGTATTGTAAAGGACACATTTTTTATTTATGTGCTTGTTTTGAAAATAGCGAAATTAATAGCTTTGTTATTTACAATGCCAATAGTTTTATCTTTCGCAAATGTGACACCTATTGTAACACAATATGTGTTGTGAGGGTGAGTGAGGGTGAGGGGTTGAGGGTGAGTGAGGGTGAGGGGTTGAGGGTGAGGGGTTGAGGGTGAGTGAGGGTGAGGGGTTGAGGGTGAGGGGTTGAGGGTGAGTGAGGGGTTGAGGGTGAGTGAGGGTGAGTGAGGGTGAGTGAGGGTGAGTGAGGGTGAGTGAGGGTGAGTGAGGGTGAGGGTGAGAGGGTGAGGGTGAGTGAGGGTGAGGGTGAGGGTGAGTGAGGGTGAGGGTGAGGGTGAGGGTGAGTGAGGGTGAGTGAGGGTGAGTGAGGGTGAGTGAGGGTGAGTGAGGGTGAGTGAGGGTGAGTGAGGGTGAGTGAGGGTGAGTGAGGGTGAGGGGTTGAGGGTGAGTGAGGGTGAGGGGTTGAGGGTGAGGGGTTGAGGGTGAGTGAGGGTGAGGGGTTGAGGGTGAGGGGTTGAGGGTGAGGGGTTGAGGGTGAGTGAGGGGTTGAGGGTGAGTGAGGGGTTGAGGGTGAGTGAGGGGTTGAGGGTGAGGGTGAGAGGGTGAGGGTGAGTGAGAGGGTGAGGGTGAGTGAGAGGGTGAGGGTGAGTGAGAGGGTGAGGGTGAGTGAGGGGTTGAGGGTGAGTGAGGGGTTGAGGGTGAGTGAGGGGTTGAGGGTGAGTGAGGGGTTGAGGGTGAGTGAGGGGTTGAGGGTGAGTGAGGGGTTGAGGGTGAGTGAGGGGTTGAGGGTGAGTGAGGGGGTGAGGGTGAGAGGGTGAGGGTGAGGGTGAGGGTGAGGGTGAGTGAGGGTGAGTGAGGGTGAGTGAGGGTGAGGGTGAGTGAGGGTGAGTGAGGGTGAGTGAGGGTGAGTGAGGGTGAGTGAGGGTGAGTGAGGGTGAGTGAGGGTGAGTGAGGGTGAGGGGGTGAGGGGTTGAGGGTGGGTGAGTGAGGGTGAGTGAGGGTGAGTGAGGGTGAGTGAGGGTGAGTGAGGGTGAGTGAGGGTGAGTGAGGGTGAGTGAGGGTGAGTGAGGGTGAGTGAGGGTGAGTGAGGGTGAGTGAGGGTGAGTGAGGGTGAGTGAGGGTGAGTGAGGGTGAGTGAGGGTGAGTGAGGGTGAGTGAGGGTGAGTGAGGGTGAGTGAGGGGTTGAGGGTGAGGGGTTGAGGGTGGGTGAGGGGTTGAGGGTGAGGGAGGGTGAGGGAGGGTGAGTGAGGGGTTGAGGGTGAGGAGTTGAGTGAGGGTGAGTGAGGGTGAGTGAGGGTGAGTGAGGGTGAGTGAGGGTGAGTGAGGGTGAGTGAGGGTGAGTGAGGGTGAGTGAGGGTGAGTGAGGGTGAGTGAGGGTGAGTGAGGGTGAGTGAGGGTGAGTGAGGGTGAGTGAGGGTGAGTGAGGGTGAGTGAGGGTGAGGGTGGGTGAGGGGTGAGTGAGGGTGAGTGAGGGGTTGAGGGTGAGGGGTTGAGGGTGGGTGAGGGGTTGAGGGTGAGTGAGGGTGAGTGAGGGTGAGTGAGGGTGGGTGAGGGTGGGTGAGGGTGGGTGAGGGTGGGTGAGGGTGGGTGAGGGTGAGTGAGGGTGAGTGAGGGTGAGTGAGGGTGAGTGAGGGTGAGTGAGGGTGAGTGAGGGTGAGTGAGGGTGAGTGAGGGTGAGTGAGGGTGAGTGAGGGGTTGAGGGTGAGGGGTTGAGGGTGGGTGAGGGGTTGAGGGTGAGGGAGGGTGAGGGAGGGTGAGTGAGGGGTTGAGGGTGAGGAGTTGAGGGTGGGTGAGTGAGGGTGAGTGAGGGTGAGTGAGTGAGGGTGAGTGAGGGTGAGTGAGGGTGAGTGAGGGTGAGTGAGGGTGAGTGAGGGTGAGTGAGGGTGGGTGAGGGTGGGTGAGGGTGGGTGAGGGTGGGTGAGGGTGGGTGAGGGTGGGTGAGTGAGGGTGAGTGAGGGTGAGTGAGGGTG
The DNA here is from genome assembly GCF_964261635.1 of Lissotriton helveticus. NCBI lineage: Eukaryota > Metazoa > Chordata > Amphibia > Caudata > Salamandridae > Lissotriton > Lissotriton helveticus. The sequence continues at coordinate 1,129,779,109 of NC_136059.1, read as the reverse complement.
AGTGAGGGTGAGTGAGGGTGAGTGAGGGTGGGTGAGGGTGAGTGAGGGTGAGTGAGGGTGAGGGTGAGTGAGGGGTTGAGGGTGGGTGAGGGGTTGAGGGTGGGTGAGGGGTTGAGGGAGGGTGAGTGAGGGTGAGTGAGGGTGAGTGAGGGTGAGTGAGGGTGAGTGAGGGTGAGTGAGGGTGAGTGAGGGTGAGTGAGGGTGAGTGAGGGTGAGGGTGAGGGTGGGTGAGGGTGAGGGTGAGTGAGGGGTTGAGGGTGAGGGGTTGAGGGTGAGTGAGGGGTTGAGGGTGAGGGGTTGAGGGTGAGTGAGGGTGAGTGAGGGTGAGTGAGGGTGAGTGAGGGTGGGTGAGGGTGGGTGAGGGTGGGTGAGGGTGGGTGAGGGTGGGTGAGGGTGAGTGAGGGTGAGTGAGGGTGAGTGAGGGTGAGTGAGGGTGAGTGAGGGTGAGTGAGGGGTTGAGGGTGAGGGGTTGAGGGTGGGTGAGTAAGGGTGAGGGTGAGTGAGGGTGAGTGAGGGTGAGTGAGGGTGAGGGAGGGTGAGTGAGGGGTTGAGGGTGAGTGAGGGTGAGTGAGGGTGAGTGAGGGTGAGTGAGGGTGAGTGAGGGTGAGTGAGGGTGAGTGAGGGTGAGTGAGGGTGAGTGAGGGTGAGTGAGGGTGAGTGAGGGTGAGTGAGGGTGAGTGAGGGTGAGTGAGGGTGAGTGAGGGTGGGTGAGGGTGAGTGAGGGTGAGTGAGGGTGGGTGAGTGAGGGTGGGTGAGGGTGGGTGAGGGTGAGTGAGGGTGAGTGAGGGTGAGTGAGTGTGAGTGAGGGGTTGAGGGTGAGGGGTTGAGGGTGAGGGGTTGAGGGTGAGGGGTTGAGGGTGAGGGGTTGAGGGTGAGGGGTTGAGGGTGAGGGGTTGAGGGTGGGTGAGTGAGGGTGAGTGAGGGTGAGTGAGGGTGAGTGAGGGTGAGTGAGGGTGAGTGAGGGTGAGTGAGGGTGAGTGAGGGTGAGGGTGAGTGAGGGTGAGTGAGGGTGAGGGTGAGTGAGGGTGAGGGTGAGTGAGCGTGAGGGTGAGTGAGGGGTTGAGGGTGAGGGGTTGAGGGTGAGGGGTTGAGGGTGAGGGGTTGAGGGTGAGGGGTTGAGTGAGGGTGAGTGAGGGTGAGTGAGGGTGAGTGAGGGTGAGTGAGGGTGAGTGAGGGTGAGTGAGGGTGAGTGAGGGTGAGTGAGGGTGAGTGAGGGTGAGTGAGGGTGAGTGAGGGTGAGTGAGGGTGGGGTGAGGGTGAGGGTGAGGGTGAGGGTGGGTGAGGGTGAGGGTGAGTGAGGGGTTGAGGGTGAGGGGTTGAGGGTGGGTGAGGGGTTGAGGGTGAGTGAGGGTGAGTGAGGGTGAGTGAGGGTGAGTGAGGGTGAGTGAGGGTGAGTGAGGTGAGGGTGAGTGAGGGTTGAGGGTGAGGGGTTGAGGGTGAGGGGTTGAGGGTGAGGGGTTGAGGGTGAGGGAGTGAGGGTGAGGGTGGGTGAGTGAGGGTGAGTGAGGGTGAGTGAGGGTGAGTGAGGGTGAGTGAGGGTGAGTGAGGGTGAGTGAGGGTGAGGGGTTGAGGGTGAGGGGTTGAGGGTGAGGGTTGAGGGTGAGGGGTTGAGGGTGGTGAGTGAGGGTGAGTGAGGGTGAGTGAGGGTGAGTGAGGGTGAGTGAGGGTGAGTGAGGGTGAGTGAGGGTGAGTGAGGGTGAGGGTGAGTGAGGGTGAGTGAGGGTGAGGGTGAGTGAGGGTGAGGGTGAGTGAGGGTGAGGGTGAGTGAGGGGTTGAGGGTGAGTGAGGGGTTGAGGGTGAGGGGTTGAGGGTGAGGGGTTGAGGGTGAGGGGTTGAGGGTGAGGGGTTGAGTGAGGGTGAGTGAGGGTGAGTGAGGGTGAGTGAGGGTGAGTGAGGGTGAGTGAGGGTGAGTGAGGGTGAGTGAGGGTGAGTGAGGGTGAGTGAGGGTGAGTGAGGGTGAGTGAGGGTGAGTGAGGGTGGGTGAGGGTGAGGGTGAGGGTGAGGGTGGGTGAGGGTGGGTGAGGGTGAGGGTGAGTGAGGGGTTGAGGGTGAGGGGTTGAGGGTGGGTGAGGGGTTGAGGGTGAGTGAGGGTGAGTGAGGGTGAGTGAGGGTGAGTGAGGGTGAGTGAGGGTGAGTGAGGGTGAGTGAGGGTGAGGGTGAGTGAGGGGTTGAGGGTGAGGGGTTGAGGGTGAGGGGTTGAGGGTGAGGGGTTGAGGGTGAGGGGTTGAGGGTGAGGGTGGGTGAGTGAGGGTGAGTGAGGGTGAGTGAGGGTGAGTGAGGGTGAGTGAGGGTGAGTGAGGGTGAGTGAGGGTGAGGGGTTGAGGGTGAGGGGTTGAGGGTGAGGGGTTGAGGGTGAGGGGTTGAGGTTGAGGGTGAGGGGTTGAGGATGAGGGGTTGAGGATGAGGGGTTGAGGATGAGGGGTTGAGGATGAGGGGTTGAGGATGAGGGGTTGAGGGTGAGGGGGTGAGGGGTTGAGGGTGAGTGAGGGTGAGGGGTTGAGGGTGAGTGAGGGTGAGGGGTTGAGGGTGAGTGAGGGTGAGGGTGAGGGTGAGGGTGAGTGAGGGTGAGGGTGAGGGTGAGTGAGGGTGAGGGTGAGGGGTTGAGGGTGAGTGAGGGTGAGTGAGGGTGAGGGGTTGAGGGTGAGGGTGAGTGAGGGGTTGAGGGTGAGGGTGAGTGAGGGTGAGGGGTTGAGGGTGAGGGTGAGTGAGGGTGAGGGGTTGAGGGTGAGTGAGGGTGAGGGGTTGAGGGTGAGTGAGGGTGAGGGGTTGAGGGTGAGGGTGAGTGAGGGTGAGGGGTTGAGGGTGAGTGAGGGTGAGGGGTTGAGGGTGAGTGAGGGTGAGTGAGGGTGAGGGGTTGAGGGTGAGTGAGGGTGAGGGTGAGTGAGGGTGAGGGTGAGGGGTAGAGGGTGAGTGAGGGTGAGGGGTAGAGGGTGAGTGAGGGTGAGGGGTAGAGGGTGAGTGAGGGTGAGGGGTAGAGGGTGAGTGAGGGTGAGGGGTTGAGGGTGAGGGGTTGAGGGTGAGTGGGGTTGAGGGTGAGGGGTTGAGGGTGAGGGGTTGAGGGTGAGGGGTTGAGGGTGAGGGGTTGAGGGTGAGGGGTTGAGGGTGAGGGGTTGAGGGTGAGGGGTTGAGGGTGAGGGGTTGAGGGTGAGGGGGTGAGGGGTTGAGTGTGAGGGGTTGAGGGTGAGGGGTTGAGGGTGAGGGGTTGAGGGTGAGGGGTTGAGGGTGAGGGGTTGAGGGTGAGGGGTTGAGGGTGAGTGAGGGTGAGGGTGAGTGAGGGTGAGGGTGAGTGAGGGTGAGGGGTTGAGGGTGAGTGAGGGTGAGGGCGAGGGTGAGTGAGGGTGAGGGCGAGGGCGGGTGAGGGCGAGGGTGGGTGAGGGCGAGGGTGGGTGAGGGCGAGGGTGGGTGAGTGAGGGTGAGTGAGGGGTTGAGGGTGAGGGGGTGAGGGGTTGAGGGTGAGGGTGAGTGAGGGTGAGTGAGGGTGAGGGGTTGAGGGTGAGTGAGGGTGAGTGAGGGTGAGGGTGAGGGGTAGAGGGTGAGTGAGGGTGAGGGTGAGGGGTAGAGGGTGAGTGAGGGTGAGGGGTAGAGGGTGAGTGAGGGTGAGGGGTTGAGGGTGAGTGAGGGTGAGGGTGAGTGAGGGTGAGGGGTTGAGGGTGAGTGGGGTTGAGGGTGAGGGGTTGAGGGTGAGGGGTTGAGGGTGAGTGGGGTTGAGGGTGAGGGGGTGAGGGGTTGAGGGTGAGGGGTTGAGGGTGAGGGGTTGAGGGTGAGGGGTTGAGGGTGAGGGGTTGAGGGTGAGGGGTTGAGGGTGAGGGGTTGAGGGTGAGGGGTTGAGGGTGAGGGGTTGAGGGTGAGGGGTTGAGGGTGAGGGGTTGAGGGTGAGGGGTTGAGGGTGAGGGGTTGAGGGTGAGTGAGGGTGAGGGTGAGTGAGGGTGAGGGTGAGTGAGGGTGAGGGGTTGAGGGTGAGTGAGGGTGAGGGCGAGGGTGAGTGAGGGTGAGGGCGAGGGTGAGTGAGGGTGAGGGCGAGGGCGGGTGAGGGCGAGGGTGGGTGAGGGCGAGGGTGGGTGAGGGCGAGGGTGGGTGAGTGAGGGTGAGTGAGGGGTTGAGGGTGAGGGGGTGAGGGGTTGAGGGTGAGGGGGTGAGGGTGAGGGGTTGAGGGTGAGGGGTTGAGGGTGAGGGGTTGAGGGTGAGGGGTTGAGGGTGAGTGAGGGTGAGGGTGAGGGGTTGAGGGTGAGTGAGGGTGAGGGGTTGAGGGTGAGTGAGGGTGAGGGGTTGAGGGTGAGTGAGGGTGAGGGTGAGGGTGAGGGCGAGTGTGAGGGTGAGTGAGGGTGAGGGGTTGAGGGTGAGTGAGGGTGAGTGAGGGTGAGTGAGGGTGAGTGAGGGGTTGAGGGTGAGGGGTTGAGGGTGAGGGGTTGAGGGTGAGTGAGGGTGAGTGAGGGTGAGTGAGGGTGAGTGAGGGGTTGAGGGTGAGGGTGAGGGTGAGGGTGAGGGGGTGAGGGTGAGGGTGAGGGTGAGGGTGAGGGAGAGGGAGGGTGAGGGTGAGGGTGAGGGTGAGGGTGAGGGTGAGGGTGAGGGTGAGGGTGAGGGGGAGGGTGAGGGGGAGGGTGAGGGTGAGGGGTTGAGGGTGAGGGGTTGAGGGTGAGGGGTTGAGGGTGAGGGGTTGAGGGTGAGGGGTTGAGGGTGAGTGAGAGTGAGAGTGAGAGTGAGGGTGAGGGGTTGAGGGTGAGAGAGTGAGAGTGAGAGTGAGGGTGAGGGTGAGGGTGAGGGTGAGGGGTTGAGGGTGAGGGTGAGGGGGCGAGGGTGGGTGAGGGCGAGTGAGGGTGAGGGGTTGAGGTGTGGAAAAGTAAATTTTGCCATGTTCTGTGTCCCTACTCATCCATCATATGTTATGTGTGCATGACCAATATGCATATGTTATTCCCCATGTCCGATTAATGACGCAATTCCAGTTGTGTCCACCTCTAGTATGCTAGTTTCCAGTCCTCGTGAATACTACGAATATCAGGCCTATGTAAAGCTATGTTGCCACGTTTCTCAGTATGCACGTTATTCCATTATAAAGCCCCCGTTTCCAGGCCTCAAAAGGGCCCGGACATCAGATTCAGCTCCTGTCTCCTGAAAGCCTCGCTGAGGAGCGATACAGCCCCCACCTGTATCCTCGACCCTTCACTTACTCCCTGCCTCGCAGTGCCCGGTGCAGCTTGGTTCTGCCTCTGAGTCTGCCAAAAGTATGTTATAGTTCCAGCTATCAGTTCAGTCCTCCTCTTCTGCATTCCTAAGCTACTGAACTGCATCAATAGCTTCCGTCATTGTCTAGCCTATTCGGCTCCACGTTAGAGAAATACTGTATTAATGGTCATTTAATATTCTTCATCACGCACTACATATAGAATAATGCATGGTCCAGTCTTAGAGTCAAGTTAGCTTTTCCCCTCATGACTTCTAGTTTATATCCACATGTTCCCTAAACACCAGATACCAGATAGGGTTTAGGTACATGTCGCTCCGACCCTCCAGACTTTAGTCTCTGCTCCTAGCACAGAGTTCGTAGCCCCCAGCTTCTCCTAGTAATACGTCATTGCCAGTTTTCGCGCACCATTAGGTTAGAGGTCCCGGCTCCTTAGGTAGCCCCCTCCTATGTTTCCGCCCATTCATGACATATTCTGTTACGTTTGCACCACATGTCTATGTACACGCCCAGTTACACCTACCTTTACTGTTATCTCTCGCGACTGCTACGCGTCACGCCTTCTGCTCCACCCACTGTTACGCCTACTGCAATGTAATGCTATGTGTTTGCGCTATGTATATAAGTCAATGTATTGTTATTAAAAGTTAGCGCGCTCATCCCAGATCAAGCCCCGGCAGCTGCTGGGCCCCAGTTGTCCTGCTGGGCCCTGTCACCTCTGTTCCTATGCAGGTTGTCCTGATCCTGTCCTTATGCTGTAATAAACCTGCAGAAACTCCTACTACCTCGAATCTTGACTCTTATTTTATTGAGCTATCTGTTATTCATTCATTCATTCAAAAATAGATCCGGTATTATTTATTTATATACCACATAATGGCGCCCGAATAGGGACTTGCCCTTTCCCCACGCGTCGGTGAAGCCACGCCGACCCCCTGACCCTCTGCAGTCGTGACGGAACTCTTCTGCGCAGTGGCAGATATTTCTGCTCAAGTATCCCTCAGGCCCACGGAGGAGACGGAGGAGGCGGTCCAGCATCCAAACGAGACGGTGGAGGAACGCGGCGAGTCCCGACCAGAGCCCAAGCCGAGAGTCCAAGGTCCGAGGTATCCGGAGACCCACCCGTAACTGAAGTCCGAAGTCCGAAGTTCGTCGTCGTAGCAGTCCAGTCCCGTCCGAGGCCTTCCGTTCCGTGCTGCCCGGTGAGTACCATTGCTGGGGTAGTATCTAGACAGGGTCAGTCTAAATTGACTCCTGGTCCGTGGGTTGGTGGTGCCCAGACTCACAAACGAAGTGTTCACCTAGGTGGATACAGGTCTTGATGCGTCCCTTTATGGGACCGGTATGTTCCGTACTGTTACAGCAGTGCATCCAGTAACTCTAGTCTGTTCCGTTCTCGAGAAAATCTGTTCTGTTTCTGTTCTCAGTATTTTCAGGTAGTATTCTGTCCGAACTGTTATGTTATGATGTTGTTCAATGTATTTCCAATATCGTGGTATGCCTGAATTGTTTTCCCAATTGTTATTGTTCTTTGTGTATTGTATTGTGTTTCGATTCAAGTTTACAATGCCGCTCCTTTCCAAGTTACGA